>NC_089505.1:288037858-289287858 GCF_036850995.1 Saccopteryx leptura | reverse complement strand
GCCTGAGCAGGCGGTGGCGCAGTGGATAGAGCGTCGGACTGAGATGCAGAGGACCCGGGTTTGAGACCCCGAGGTCGCCAGCTTGAGTGCGGGCTCATCTGGTTTGAGGAAAAGCCCACCAGCTTGGACCCAAGGTCGCTGGCTCCAGCAAGGGGTTACTCGGTCTGCTGAAGGCCCGCGGTCAAGGCACATATGAGAAAGCAATCAATGAACAACTAAGGTGTTGCAACACGCAATGAAAAACTAATGATTGATGCTTCTCATCTCTCTGTTCCTGTCTGTCTGTCCCTGTCTATCCCTCTCTCTGACTCACTTTCTGTCTCTGTAAAAAATAAATAAATAAAAATTAAAAAAAAAATGCATGTCCACTATTGCTAATCAGAGGGTGCTGCCCTAGAGCACCCCAGCTGTCCTCTGATTTCATCCCAGGCCTCCTGGAAGGTTGACATCACCTTGAGCCACCCAGACACATTGGCTGCCTCCGCACTGGAAATTTTCCTAGTGGAACCTGCTGACCTGCCTGAGGGCTTTCAAAGAAGGGGGTGCCGTCAGCAGGGGACCCCTGTGCTACCTGTGGAAGCCCCACCACTGGGGACAGAACAAGGCAGGGGTTAAGGGTGTTTTGGGGAGGTCAGAGGTTGGACTATGTGAAGGTGCCAGAGGACACTGAGCACACTGGGTCATCAGAGCAGCCCAACCCAGCCTCGGAGGCCAAGGACGGAGCTGCTGCCGAGAAAGGCGCCCTCCAGTGGCTGCCTGTCCTCATTGCCACACAACAGCCACCTGCTACGCTGGAACCTCCCCCAGGCCTTGCTCTGCGTTATTGTCTCACCATCCACCCCAGCATAGATCCCAGACCTGAACACATCCTAGACTCCTCCTTTTCACTCAAGGTCAGCCTGTGCACCACCCTTTGAGTGAGCAACTCCTTAAATGTTGTATCCCAGACACTTTACCTGCCTACCTCTAGGGCCTGCCCTGCATCTCACAACCCGCCCTCTTCCCCTTTACCCCACCCCCTTGACGCCCACCCAGTTGTTAAATCCCATCCAGTCTGTCTTCTTAGTGTGGCTCACACCATTCTATCTTTCTTGTCCTCATGATACCTGCTGACTGCACTGCAATCTATAGGACTCACCTGGATCACTGTCATGACCCAGTCACTGCCTGTTTCCACTTCCATCTGTCTCCACATGACTCATGATCCACCGAAAACACAAGCCCAAGTGTACCTGTCCTCTGCGGCAAACTGTCATCCACTCCTTACAGGATAAGCCCCGAGTCTGCAGCAGGTACGGGCCCATGGGCTGCCTTAGCTTCCCAGGCTACTCTTACCAGTTACTTCCACCCTCCCCACTGAGAGCTCTGCCTCCAGCGCTGCTGAAGGAAAGCCAGCTCCCTGAATATGCTGTTCTTTCTTTCCCTCCCTCCCTCCCTCCCTCCCTCCCTCCCTCCTTCCCTCCTTCCTTCCTTCCTTCCTTCCTTCCTTCCTTCCTTCCTTCCTTCCTTCCTTCCTTCCTTCCTTCCCTCCCTCCTTCCTTCCTTTTGACAGAGACGAAGGGAGGGACAGACAGACAGGAAGGGATAGATGAGAAGCATCAATTCTTTGTTGCAGCACCTCAGTTGTTCATTGATTGCTTTCTCAGATGAGCCTTGATGGGGAGGGGGAACTATAGCCAAGTGAGTGACCCCTTGCTCAAGCCAGTGACCTTTGGGCTCAAGCCAGCGACCGTGGTGTCATGTGTATGATCCCACGCTCAAGCCAGCGACCCTGCACTCAAGCCAGCGACCTCGGGGTTTTGAACCTGGGTCCTCCGCATCCCAGTCCAACCTCTATCCACTGCACCACCGCCTGGTCAGGCTGCTGTGCACTTTCACAATACGGGCCTTCTCTTCCTAGCCCACATCCACCTGGGAAACCGCTAATTCTCCTGCAAGACACAGCTTAAGCAGCTTGGGACCTTTTCTCTGATTTCCTCCAATCTACACATTTCCTCCTGTAGGCCTCCTGAATAACTAGAACACATTCCTAGTATTTTGCCATGACATCCCATTATTTGTTTACAGCCTTTCTCTCCTGTGAGCTCCTTCAGGGCAGGACTCATGTCTTCCTCAGATCTCAGTGTCAGGGCTTAGCACAGTCCTAGGCACGTAGTCAGTGCTCAATCAATGTTTGCTGAACTAAAAGGAATCTTAGGGTTGCTCCAGAGCGGGGGTTCCAGGTCCTTTCTCTGGACTCTCTCATCCCAGCTTCTCCTCCTTCAATTGATAACCCACACTCACTGTTGCAGGGCAGATGAACAGAGCAGCAGGGTCTGGGTACTTGGGCTACCTGGTAGGAGGGCTGGGCTGGGTGTGGAGAGGGAGAAGGAGAGGAGGCAGCAGCTCTCTCTAATATACAAGCAAGCCACCTAATGCTGTGGGCCATAGATGACTGGTCCCTCTAACTACCGGGGAATGGAGTCTTGAAGGACCAGCACGTTCTGGGACACTCCAGCCCCGAGTCCTTGCAATTCCCTTGGCATTTTATGTAACCCCAGTGCTCTTCTCTCCTGTTATCTAATAAAAAGACACTAGGTCTTGGCCCTGGCCAGTTGGCTCAGCGGTAGAGCGTCGGCCTGGCGTGTAGGAGTTTTGGGTTCGATTCCCAGCCAGGGCACACAGGAGAAGCGCCCATCTGCTTCTCCACCCCTCCCCCTCTCCTTCCTCTCTGTCTCTCTCTTCCCCTCCCGCAGCTGAGGCTCCACTGGAGCAAGGATGGCCCGGGTGCTGAGGATGACTCTGTGGCCTCTGCCTCAGGCGCTAGAATGGCTCTGGATGCGACAGAGCGACACTCTAGAGGGGCAGAGCACCGCCCCCTGGTGGACATGCCGGGTGGATCCCGGTCGGGCGCATGCGGGAGTCTGTCTGACTGCCTCCCTGTTTCCAGCTTCGGAAAAATGAAAAAAAAAAAAAAAAGACACTAGTTCTCAAACTTGGTTACATATTAGAATCATTGGGGAGCCTTTAAATTCCCAGTGCCAGGCCCATTGCATTATCTTGGTCCCTTCCACCCAGGGCCGTGAGAGCTCCAAGGCCAAGTGCTCTAGAGAAGACCCAGGTGAGGAAGGCGCAGGCAACAACCGTGGGTGCCCTGCTTCTTCCTGCCTGATTTAAAGACTGGGGACAAGGGTGGAGTGAGAAGCACAGGACAAGGAACCACAGGGAAGAAAATCATTACTTTCTTTATACCTACTACATGCCGGGTTTATCACATCTAAGCCTCCTTAATAACCCTTTAAGCAGTGGGCCATATAAACTTCTATGTACATTAGAATAATCTTTTAAAAGGCCCAGTGCCCAGACTACACCCCACTGCCAGGTAAACTGGAGTGGGGGAGCAGGGGTAGGTGGTGAGGTACAAGCATTGTGGTTTTGAAAGGTTCCCGGCTGATTTTAGTGTGCAGTCAAATTTGAGAATCACTGCTCTTGAGGTCTCCTGAATCAGCATTCCTTGGGAGCTTGCTAAAATACAGAGTGTCAGGCCCTACCAGACCCAGTAAATCAGAAACTGCATTGTAATGAGATCCCAGATGACTTTAAGGGGTATATTACTATTAGGATCATCACTTTTCCAATCAAGGCTCAGAGAAGTTAAGTAATCCATCCATGGTCACATTATGGCCATTAAATATAAATGGAGAATCCAGACCCAGGTTGGCCTGGCTCCAAAGCCCAAGCTCTTTCTACTGCAGACATTGTGTTGAGTGTTTCAGGAAGCAGAACTTGCTAAAATAAAAGCAACATATTTCCAGCAAGAGAAAACCATATCTGACTAACTCCAGGGTCATTACAGTACATAGGGAAGCAGTGGCCAGGACTTTGGAGGTTAAAATGCCCCTGACAAGGCTTTTTTTATTTTTTATTTTTGTGACAGAGACAGAGAGAGGAACAGATAGGAACAGACAGACAGGAAGGCAGAGAGAGAAGAAGCATCAATTCTTTATTGTGGCACCTTATTGTTCATTGACTGCTTTCTCATATGTGCCTTCACCAGGGGGTTATAACAGAGTGAGTGACCCTTTGCTCAAGCCAGTGACCTTGGGCTCAAGCCAGTGTGACCTTTGGGCTCAAGCTAGAAACCATGGGGTCATGTCTATGATCCCATGCTCAAGCCAGTGACCCCGTGCTCAAGCCAGATGAGCCTGTGCTCAAGCCAGTGACCTCAAGGTTTTGAACCTGGGTCCTTCATGTCTTAGTCCAAAGCTCACCACCACCTGATCAGGCTCCTGGCAAGGTTCTTTATCAGAGGTTATTCAAAGTTACATGGTGGGTGAGGAGACAGAGAAGGGAAGTACTTCTCATAACAAAGGTAGATTAGCAAAAGGAAACAGGAAAAACAGGCATCTCTCGAGATGGGAAAAAGTTCCAATGCTTAATGTTGGGACTGCTCTCCACTAAAAAGCATACACTGATGAAATACCCAACTTCACACATACTCCCAAGTCCCTAATGGAGTAAAGCACAAGAGTTTCCAGGCTGTGCGAACCGACCAAAAATGGCAGATGAGCTTCAATTATAGTTTTACATTTTGGGGGAAAAGTGCTCCTAGCTCTACTTATTAAGTGATAGCTATGAATAATCAGTTATAAGCCAAAAATGGAGATGGGGGGGGGGGGATGAGGAGAGAATTGATCTCTATTGTTCCCAGAAGACATCGGCTTAATATACTGCCACAGCTGAAGCAGCCAGTAGCATCTGGCCAGCCGCCATCATGAAAGCTTTTTAGAAACAAAACAAAACAAAAATCATTCTATTCTAATATCCTATAAAACCATGATGCAGCTGAATCTGGAGCTGTGCACAGCTCCCTCCCTGTATCCCAGGGATGAGGAGGAGAAAGATCCAGAGAAAGGGGATAAACCCACTCCGAGAAGGGCTATAGGTCTCTTTACTCTGCAAAGACAAAGGAAGGTTAAGAGGATAGGCCTGGAAACCATACTATCAAAACAGGTGTGAAAAGCAAAGATCTGGATTTTCCCAATCAATAGCTTACACCTTGAGCTTTTAGGATAAATAAAGGGAAGTTCTACTTTTTACAGAAGATAATAAATTTATGAAATATGATATCTCAGGAGCATGGAATTAAGTACTTAACAGTTTATTAAATAATTCTGGGGACACATTTTTCATCTTTTATTGTCTTCTCAGAAAAAAAGACTGTATGACCTGACTAGTGGTGGCACAGTGGATAAAGCATCAACCTGGAAACGCTGAGGTTGCCAGTTCAAAACCCTGGGCTTGCCTGGTCAAGGAACATATGAGAATTGATACTTCTGGCTCCTCCCTCCTTCTCTCTCTCTTTCTCTCCCCCCCAAAATGAATAAATAAAATCTTAAAAAAAAAAAAAAAAGAAAAAGAATTGTACTAACATCAAAATAACCATTAAAATAATATAAGAAAAGAGTTCAGTTTTCTCACCAAAGCTAATAAGCTTCTGTTATTTTCTGGGTTTTTTTCCAGATTTTCCATATACACACATTCCTTTTTCACATCTATAGTCTTGGTATAAATACAAGCTTATGTTCTGCTATTTCCACTTTATCAAATATCTAAAGCATTGTCTGTTACATCCATAATATTTATGATTATAAGTCAATAATTGCATAATATTTAGAGTGGACAATTTATAATTATAGTAATATAAGGTTATAGTAATTAAATATATAGAAATATAAAAATATGGAAGATATATAAAAGTAATTAAAATATTAAAAATAATTATTAAAATTAAATAAAGTTATGCCATTTGGATAGGAATTAATATAGTGGCTTAGTGCCATAACTCTGTAATGTGACAAACAGACTCTGACTTATAAGCAGGGCCCAGTTAGTATGTGTGTGAAGTTATACATAGATAAGAAGTGGCTTGGTATTATTTACATAAACTTTGTAAATTAATGTAAATAAGAACATCTTAAAAAGTGGTTTAATGTAAACATTTCAGTAGATTGACATAGAGGGGATTCCCTGCAAGGAACTCCCAAAAAGGTGGTTTGAGGTGATAATCCTGTAGATTGACACCTGTTAGAAGGCGTTGACCAGAAATGGTACTAAAGCTGAGGGGCCCCGTGCTACAATAGTCGCCCAGATTCCAACATTAATGTGGACTGACTCCACGCCGCTCTGAGCTCTGACCAAAGCCAGCCAAGAGGAGCACGCCGACGGGCCCCCTTAAGCTGTACCCAGGCTCGCCAAAAGGATTTGTGAGTAACAAACTGCCTGTGTGATTCTTGCAACTAACTTGTGTGTTGGTTGTGTCTTTGCTCCGGTGGCACTTAACAGTAGCATCCTCATAGCTGCCTCAAGAGTAGTCTCAAAGAGGCTGCCAGCCCTGCTGATAAGCAGGAGTGTCCCACTGCACGGGAAAGTCGAATCAGGGACCCCTGATCGACGTAGAGCTTGGGCTCTACTGGGACAACAATATACTTAATCAATCCCCATTATAAAATTATTATTGGGCCCTGGCCGGTTGGCTCAGCGGTAGAGCGTCGGCCTGGCGTGCGGGGGACCCGGGTTCGATTCCCGGCCAGGGCACATAGGAGAAGCGCCCATTTGCTTCTCCACCCCGCCCCCTTCCTTCCTCTCTGTCTCTCTCTTCCCCTCCCGCAGCCAAGGCTCCATTGGAGCAAGGATGGCCCGGGCGCTGGGGATGGCTCCTTGGCCTCTGCCCCAGGTGCTAGAGTGGCTCTGGTCGCGGCAGAGCAACGCCCCCTGGTGGGCAGAGCGTTGCCCCTGGTGGCATGCCGGGTGGATCCCGGTCGGGCGCATGCGGGAGTCTGTCTGACTGTCTCTCCCCGTTTCCAGCTTCAGAAAAATACAAAAAAAAAAAAAATTATTATTGGTTGGCCTGACCTGTGGTGGCACAGTGGATAAATCATTGACCTGGAACACTGAGGTCACTAGTTTAGATTACTTTCTTAGAAGGAAATTTCAGGAGTGAATAAAGAGTTATAAACGAACATACCATCAAGTTACCTTTCTAATGGTTTATACCACTTAAACTAGTGCCAGCAATAATAATGGAACGACTTTTATTAAAATACCATATGTATGAAGTATTATCATTATTTTTTAAATTGTCTATAATAATAGATATAAACCTGAAACCCCTCATTTATTTTATATTCTCTAGCCTGACCAGGCAGTGGCGCAGTGGATAGAGCATAGGACTGGGATGCAGAGGACCCAGGTTCGAGACCCCAGGGTCGCCAGCTTGAGTGCGGGCTAATCTGGTTTGAGCAAAGCTCACCAGCTTGGACCCAAGGTCGCTGGCTCCAGTAAGGGGTTACTCGGTCTGCTGAGGGCCTATGGTTGGGGCACATATGAGAAAGCAACCAATGAACAACTAAGGTGTCACAACGAAAAACTGGTGATTAATGCTTCTCATCTCTCTCTGTTCCTGTCTGTCCCTATCTATCCCTCTCTCTGACTCTCTCTCTGTCTCTGTAAAAAAATAAAAATAAAAATAAAAAAATAAATATATTCTCTAATACCTTTGAGGTGGTTTTGTGAAGATCTGATCTCCCCTTTCCCAATATATATTTTTATACTTTTGGGAGTGATTTAAAATTTTTTTACTGATTGATTTTAGCGAGAGAGGAATGGGGAGAGACAGAAATATCAAGCTGTTCCTGCATGTGCCCTGACCAGGGATGATGTTGTAACCAACCAAGCTATGTGGCCAGGCCCCTTTTTGTGTGATTTTTAAGTGAGGAGGTAGACCTCTGATTCAAAACAATTGTTTATTCAACCTCCAGCTTCTCTAACTACTCATGCTTAGTCCCAAGCTTTCCTCATTCAAAATTCTTCCTGACAATTTCCAAATGGGTTCAAGAACTAGAACCCATTTGGACATTATGAGGCAGAATTTGAGCTGCTAATCAGGCCTGGAATTTGATGCATCAGCCAAGAATACTAGGCCCCCAGGTTTCAACCCTCCTTCCACCCCCATCCCCATGACCTGACTCCCAGGACTGGGCTCTGTGTTGGTTCTTGCTAATCCACCTTCAGTATGGACCTCCTCCTTGGACCTAGAACTCTGCTCAGGGTCTCTCCTGGCTGAACCCTGGGACCCATGAAGAGAATTCCTGGACAATGTCTGACTACCCACTGCCACCCCATTCTGTCTGTCTGTCCTTTGCCCCTGTGCTTCTCCGCCTGCCCTGCCAGAACCCAGCACAGATGTGCTCTGAATGAAAAATGACTTTGCCTTATCACTTACTCACCAAGTCTTGCCCACTTGTCCAGCCCACACCATCAGGCAGGCCTGCCTGACAGAATCCGCATTGTGCTAGAAGAGGGGGCTGGCCCTGGCACGCCATCTACGGGTGGGCCTCAATCCAGGTACAAGGTCTCAGCTTCCTCCTTCCCCTCAGTCTCAGTGCTGCCTGCCTTACTTACCCCACGCTCTGAAATATGTCAAGTACACACTTCAATTCTTTGCTTAGAAAGTTTTTTTTTTTGCTTTTGCTTTATTTTCCTCATTTCTCTGAGGATACCAGTGACCATCTCCTCCTTTCCCCCACAGATCTCTGTCCTTAACTATCACTTATGGAGGGCGGGGTGGGGGGATGACAGGAATGCCTCAAATGCGTAGGCCCCCTTCAGGCTAGGGGTATTAAGCAGAAGGATGGGGATATGGGGTTCCTAGTACCCAGTAAAGGTTCTCTGGAGCTCTGAGCTGCCTGACTTAGTGCTGCCTTTGCGATGTCCTAGAGCAAAGGAGCACAGGTGGGTGGAGCCTGTGGACAGGACTGGGTTTGTTCCTACTGGTTCTAAACACGTCCAGGGTAGCTACAAGGCCAGCAGAAGCTGTGGGTGGGGGTGGAAGAGACAGGCTGGGAGCTCCATGGCGCCATGGTCTGCCTCTGGAGAGAAGGATACAAATCACGGGGTAACTAAGGTGACCAAGGGAATCATCAAACCCAACCCCCTTGGCTTTACAGATGAGGAAATGGGCCCAGAGATTGAGGACTCTAAGCTTGAAGCTCAGAATCAAATCTTTAGGTGTATTTGCTCCTATATCACCTATACACTTTCCAGATAATTTCCTAATCTGATCAGAGTCTTGATTCCAGGTATTAGAGGCAGG
Source organism: Saccopteryx leptura (assembly GCF_036850995.1). NCBI lineage: Eukaryota > Metazoa > Chordata > Mammalia > Chiroptera > Emballonuridae > Saccopteryx > Saccopteryx leptura. Next base: position 289,278,725 of record NC_089505.1, on the reverse strand, counting down.
TCAATTAACAGCCAAGATCACCCCAGGGACCATGTCTGCTTGCAGAGATAGCTTGGAATATTCAGAGGCTTAGCTTTTCCCATTTCAGGAACAACTGGAGTGTAAAACCAGAGGGCAGAGAAAGGAGTCTCCAGTCCTCATTAAGTGCTGATCTGGAAAGCCAGAATGGAGACAGCCAGGCCTAGCCAGCCACTCTTCTGAGATGATACCATCAAGTATAATTTTACAAGGAAACAGAAGCCAAACAGGCTCTGCCCTGCCACTGCCAGCTAATCTATGACATTCTGCAGGAGACAGGAAGCTCAGATGCAACGTGCCATGTGCCTGCAGCTGGGCTAGGCCCCTTTTACATTCATCATCCTATTTAATCATCACAAGACCCTTATGAGATAAGACGTATGATCCCCATTTGACATAAAAGAAAATTCAGGCTCACACAAGTGAAGTGACTTGTTTATGGTAAAAGGTAGAAGTGATATTTGAACACCAGCCTCCTAATTGAAAGTCCAGTGTCCTTCTCCCCCTTCCACAGCTTTCTCCCAGGTTCAGGCAGGAAGGTGCACTGGAGAGAAACAGTACTTGGTGTTTGCACCTTCGTCAACTCAGGGCAAGGGCCACCTCACAAGTTCCACGCTGAAATGACATAAAGAGTGCTGGGCAAGACAGCGTGAGTCCTGGTCACACTATGCCATCCTATTTGCTACAAAATCGAAGGCATCAGCCCCTGAACTTCAGTTTTCTCATCTATAATATGGGGAGAATCCCCCCTACCTTGCAGGCTTTGGGTGAGAAAGGTGGGTTGGGTAATAGTTGTGAAAGTACTTGGTAAATGATAAAGTAATCAAATATCAGTGGTTACTTGCTTTCTCAGTACCTGATTGACATTTACACACTACTCATCATAAAGGGCAAAAGAAAACAATTAGCACTAGAATCTCTTAGGAAATACAGCTACTCCTATCATTACAGACCTATTTCTCCTTTGGTGGCTTCCTGGTTCCAGAAGTTGAGAAGCCAGCAGTAAGAAAGAGGAAATGAAAGAGACAATGGTGAAGGGAAGACAGTGCTATTTTCAGTGATTCTCTGCCCTGGGATTGGACACAAATTAGGAGACTAAGTTTGAGTTTCCTGTCTTAAGTCTCCTTGGACGGCTCAAAAGACAACATCAATGATTGGTCTTTTTTTTTTTTTTTAATTTTAATTTATTGATTTTAGAGAGGAAGGGAGGTAGAGAGGGACAGAAACATTGATCTATTCCTGTATGTGCCCTGACCAGAGATCAAACCAGCAACCTCTGTGCTTTGGGACGATGCTCTAACCAACTGAGCTATCTGGCCAGGGCAATGACTGGTCTTTAAATGCTAGGAATTCTCTCATCAAGAAGAGAGAACAGCCTGACCAGGTGGTGGCGCAGTGGATAGAGCGTCCGATTGGGATGCAGAGGACTCAGGTTCAAGACCCCAAGGTCGCCAGCTTGAACGCAGGCTCATCTGGTTTGAGCAAAAGCCCACCAGCTTGAACCCAAGGTTGCTGGCTCCAGCAAGGGGTTACTCGGTCTGCTGAAGGCCCATGGTCAAGGCATATATGAGAAAGCAATCAATGAACAACTAAGGTGTTGCAAGTGCAATGAAAAACTAATGATTGATGCTTTTCATCTCTCTCCGTTCCTGTCTGTCTGTCCCTGTCTATCCCTCTTTCTGACTCACTCTCTGTCTCTGTAAAAAATAAATAAATAAATAAATAAATAAATAAAAATTAAAAAAAAAAAAGAAGAGAGAACAATAAGAGATCAGGAAACATACGGCCTGGGGAGTGAGCTGAGTTGGACTTGACTCCACCCAGCCTCATTCTAGACAGGAAGGGTATGGATACCCAGAGCGCTTCAGTTCACCTTGGAGAAAAGCCGAAAAAAAAGGCAAACCATTTATATCAGTGAGAAAACCATGCATGAGCACCTCAGCTCTGATCTTGACCTACATCTTTCTCCTCTAATTCCCTCTCTTAGTTGTGGTATTCTAGAGGGTTTCTCTTCAGTGCCAGGGGTGCAAATCCAGCCAGACAACAGAATGCTACAATGTCAGAACAGCCTGACCAGGTGGTGGTGCAGTGACTAAAACATCAACCTGGGACGCTGAGGACCCAGGTTTGAAACCCAAGGTCACTAGCTTTAGCATGGGATCACAGAAATGAACCCAAAGGTTGCTGGCTTGAGCAAGGTATCACCAGCTCAGCTGGAGTCTCCTGGTCAAGGCATATATTAGAAAGCAATCAATAAACAACTAAACTGCCACAACTATGAGTTGATGCTTCACATCTCTCCCTCTTCTCATCTGTTCCTGTCTGTTTGCTCTCTCTCACTAAAAAAAAAAAAAAAAAAAAAAAAAAAAAAAAAAAAAAAGAAAGAAAAGAAAAAAAGAGAATGTTTCAATGTCAGAACTGAATGACACCGAAGCATGCATAAAGTGCAGGCTAAGCATTTTACAGGGTCTAGAGCAGGTGTCCCCAAACTACGGCCCACGGGCCACATGTGGCCCCCTGAGGTCATTTATCCAGTCCCCGCCGCACTTCCGGAAGGGGCACCTCTTTCATTGGTGGTCAGTGAGAGGAGCACTGTATGTGGCGGCCCTCCAACGGTCTGAGGGACAGTGAACTGGCCCTCTGTGTAAAAAGTTTGGGGACCCCTGGAGGGCTTAGATTGGTAGTCCTGGGTCATATAGCCTCCAGCGCCCAGATGATGTTCCGTCTTTCTTCCAGCCCTCACTGCCCCGCATCCAGGTGGATCTCAGCCTGGGCTTCTGACCCACAGCTTCCGAGGTGAATCAGCAAATGGTGTAGAAAGCAAAGAAACATCTATTGGTTATTTTTTAAGTCCCTGGGAGAGGCACTGACTTGTCCAAGGTCATAGGATTACCAATAACTGGGTATCATTGAGTATTATCAACCCTAAATTTCCCTCAATTGTTCACTACCTTTAAGCCAATCTTCCAATCAGGTGTTAACACTTATTATTATAAGTTTCCTCACTTACAAACATTTAGATTAGTATTTGTTTAATTAATAAAGTAATATATACTTGCTATAGAAAAAGAAAGGTAAAAGTAAAAAAAGATATGAAGTAAAAAATTAAAATTGAAATCCTTAGAAATAACCACTACTAGTGAGATCTCACAATTCTTTCTAGATGCTGTTATTTAAAAACAAAGTTAACTATTACACTACATGGTATCTGCATTCAGTAGTTTATTCCTGCTAAGCATTCAAAGAGCAGTGCAATATAAATTCAGTATCTGGCATCGTCAGTTTTCTTGGCTTCGTGCATGTTAAACCTGGTATTTTTATTGGTATGGTATTAAAAACATTAAATTCAATTAAAAAAAAAGAAAAACAAACTTAACTATATCAACTAATTTATGTTCTGGGCCATGGGCACGCAAAAAGATTTGTTGATTATAGGAATGCATGGCACTAGACTGAGGTCAGAGGCCGGGGGTTTGCATCATAAAGAAAGAGAGATGCATTAGGCATCTCAGCAGAGGAGAGCTCCCACTGGGGCCTATTAGCCAAGGATCTGGCATAAATCCTTCCTTTCTGAGTTGGTATTACAATGTGGAGATTAAGATCATGGTTTTTCGAGTCAGGCAGATATAAGCTCATATTCTGGCCCAAACACTTCCTAGGCACGTGACTGTGGGTTTTTCCTTCCTTAATGTGCCTCAGTGCCCTCATTTGTCATATGGGATTAAAATAGTACTACTTTCTGGTACTATTATAAGGATTGAATAAAACAATGCACATAACAGAGCAGTGTGTCTGGCATTAAATGTGCACTAAAGAAATAGTAGCTACTGCCTGACCATAGCTACCACCTGACCAGGCAGTGGCACAGTGGATAGAGCGTTGGACTGGGATGCGGAAGACCCAGGTTCAAGACCCCAGGTTGCCAGCTTGAGCACAAATTCATCTGGTTTGAGCAAGGCTCACCAGCTTGAGCCCAACGTTGCTGGCTCGAGCAAGGGGTCACTCGGTTAGCCCCCCCCCGCCCCGTCAAGGCACATATGAGAAATCAATCATTGAACAACTAAGGAACCGCAACGAAGAATTGATGTTTCTCATCTCTCTCCCTTCCTGTCTGTCTGTCCCTATCTGTCCCTCTCTCTGACTCTCTCTGTCTCTCCCACAAAAAAAAAAAAGTGGAAAAAAAAAAAGAAATGGTAGCTACCATTGTTATTACTGCTGTTATTATTATTCTGCCGACCCACCTTAAGGAGAAAAAGCCTTAGTTACCTAGTGCTATAGAAACAACTCAACCCAGAGCCTGGCACTCCTTTGTTGAATAGATCTGGGAGGAAAGGGAGACAACTAGAAAGCAACTCTTTAGTCTGACCAGGAGTTAATGCCCAGAAATGTCTTTGTATATTAAAAAGTCTAGATACACCAAACCACAAGTGTGGGCCCTATAAGCTCTGAGTACAGAGGTCTGCCTTGCACAGCCCACAGGGCTGAAGGATCTGTGGCACGAGAAACCATTTTCTCATCCACTCAGACAGGCCAACTGGTTCAGCAGCTCTCAGAAGTGCCACACGCTGGCCAGGCACAGCAGGCTGGCAGGGGTGCCCTTCCTTAGCCAAATCCCAGGACCCATCTCCTAGTCCTCAGTGCACAGTTGAGAGCATTATCACAGTCACTCCATCTGATCTTGTGCTATCCAGGGACTGAAAATGACTAAACACAGTATGATAATACACTCACTCCTTCAGCCAACATACATTAAGAGAAACCCAACACTGGACCAAATGGCCTGCTGAGCATCCACATAACTTAAAGCCCAGAATTACGGAAATGTATTAGTTTTATATCCCACCTGCTTGTCTAATCTTTACAAAATGCTCCCAGCTTATGACAAATTTGTTAACTGATCGCAGTTCCAGGGATAGGAAGGAGTATAAGCCACTGACCACTTCCATCAATGTCAAGAGGCCACAGACTTTGACCGAGATGCAAGACCCAGCACTGGTCACTTCTTATCATGAGGCTTCTCTCAAAGATCATGGATGACTCAAATGGGGTGGGGGTCCACAGAATCCCTTGATCACCCAGCCCCATAAACCTCAGTGTCTGGCATGGGGTTAGTATCCTTGCGGACAAGCCGATGAACCCAGACCAGCTTTGGGAAATTAGATGCTCCGTATATTATTGGGGAGTCTTTGGATACAGTCCAATTTGGAGACTAATATCAAGATCAGGGAAGTGGAGGCCCTGGCCGAGTAGCTCAGTTGGTTAGAGTATTGTCCCAGTACACCAAGGTTGAGGGTTCGATCACTAGTCAGGGCACATACAAGAATCAACCAGTGCATGCATGAATAAAGTGGAGCAAAAAATCAATGCTAAGCCCTGGCCGCTTGGCTCAGTGGTAGAGCGTTGGCCTGGTGTGTGGAAGTCCTGGGTTTGATTCCCGGCCAGGGCACACAGGAGAAGCGCCCATCTGCTTCTCCACCCCTCCCCCTCTCCTTCCTCTCTGTCTCTCTCTTCCCCTCCCGCAGCCAAGGCTCCATTGGAGCAAAGATGGCCCGGGCACTGGGGACGGCTCCATGGCCTCTGCCTCAGGCGCTAGAGTGGCTCTGGTCGCAACAGAGCGATGCCCCGGATGGGCAGAGCATCGCCCCCTGGTGGACGTGCCGGGTGGATCCCCGTCGGGCACATGCGGGAGTCTGTCTGACTGGCTCCCCGTTTCCAGCTTCAGAAAAAAAAAAAAAAAACTGGGAAAAAAAAATCAATGCTTTTTTTTTTTCTCTCTCTCTCCCTCTCTCTCCCTTCCTCTCTCTCTAAAATCAATCAATAAAAAATTGTCTGGGCCAGATGGCTCAGTGGATAAAGCGTTGACTCGGTGCACCAGAGGTTGTGGGTTCCACCCCCAGTCAGGGCATGTCTGAGAAGCCATGAAATGAGTTGAGGCTTCTCTCAAATTAAAGGAAAAAAAAATTTTTTAAGGCTCTGGCCAGTTGGCTCAGCAGTAGAGCGTTGGCCCAACGTTTGGAAGTCCTGGGTTCAATTCCCAGCCAGGGTACACAGGAGGAGCGCCCATCTGCTTCTCCACCCTCCGTCCTCTCCTCTCTCTCTATCTCTCTCTTCCCCTCCCACAGCCAAGGCTCCACTGGAGCAAAGTTGGCCCGGGTGCTGAGGATGGCTCCATGGCCTCTGCCTCAGGTGCTAGAATGGCTCTGGTTGCAACAGAGCAACACCCCAGATGGGCAGAGCATTGCCCCCTGGTGGGCATGCCAGGTGGATCCCGGTCAGGCGCATGCGAGAGTCTGTCTGTCAGCCTTCCCCCACCCTTCTCACTTCAGAAAAATACAAAAAAAATAAATAAATAATTTTTTCTAAAGTTTAAGTAAATAAATAAACAGAAGATCAGGGCAGTGGAACGCTCTGGAGTATTTAACTCTCTCCTTCATGGAACATTCTCTGCCAGTGGGGTTTCTTCTCCCCGGAGACCTTACTGTGTACCCCTTTACCAACTCTCTCCTTTTTCCCTGACTCTACGACTCCATTTCTCTCACTAGTAAGTCACTAAAACCTCCTCTTCATTATCCCCCTTTATTTCTTTCCTGTCTTTCCCTTTGTTTTATTCTTTCTTCTCTTCTTTACATTGTCTTTCTCTAATTGGCCCATGACAGAAGGCTGAAAATATATCTTTTATTATTAGTTGAATTCATGTATTAAAATTTAAACCCTCTAATTTTAACTTTCAAAAAGATAAAACATCTTATGTTTTACTCTAGAAAATGTGATCTTAACAATTAAGGACTATTAAGAGGAGGTGCCTGGCCTGTGGTGGTGCAGTGGATAGAGTGCTGACCTGGAATGCTGAGGTTGCCAGTTTGAATCCTGGCCTTGTCCCATGAAGGCACATCAAGCAACCAATGAACAGCTACAGTGAAGCAACTACTTCTCATCCTGCTCTGTCCCGTCCCCCCCCCCCCCCCCCCGTAAAATCAATAAGTGAAAGCTTTAAAAAAAAAGAGGAGGGAGCTTTGATGATCATCCAGTTCAAAGGCTTTTCTGGTATACAAATCCCTTTAGAACACTTCAGATTCTCCTTAAACACTTTCAGAGATGGGAGCCCACTGACTTTTTTTTCTTTTTTTTTAGGTTAGAAGAGTGGAGATAGTAAGGCAGACTCCCACATGTGCCCCAAGTGGGATTCACCTGGCAACCCCATCTGGGGCTGACGCTTGATGACCGAGCTATTTTTTGTTTGTTTGTTTGTTTGTTTGTTTATTATTATTATTTTTTTTTAATAAATTTTTATTAATGGTAATGGGATGACATTAAAAAATCAGGGTACATATATTCAAAGAAAACATGTCTAGGTTACCTTGTCATTAAATTATGTTGCATATCCCTCGCCCAAAGTCAGATTGTCCTTCGCCACCCTCTATCTAGTTCTCTGTGCCCCTCCCCCTCCCCCTAACTCTCCCCCTGTCCTCCCTCCCCCCACCCCTGGTAACCACCACACACTTGTCCATGATGACCGAGCTATTTTTAGCACTTGAGGTTGATGCACTCCAATGGAGCTATCTCAGCAACTGGGGCCATGCTCAAACCAATTGAGCCACTGGCTGCAGGAGGAGACAAGGAAGAGAAAGGGGAGAGGGAGGGGAGGAAGAAGCAAATGGTCACTTCTCCTGCATGGCCTGACCAGGAATCGAATAGAAATTTCTATACATCAGGCCAACACTCTATCCACTGAGCAATGGGCCAGGGCCACCCATTGACTCTTAAAGAGCCCAATTCTAACTGTTAAAACATTCTTTATATTGAGCTGAATGTACTCTCAATTCCCTGATTACCAGGAGCAACAAGTATACAAAAACAGTACCATCAGCAGAAGGGCAGTGAAGCACATGCTAAGTTCAAAAGATAGGGCTGTGAGGTTCTCCTATTAGAGTAGCTTGCTCAGGCAGGAAGATTGAAGAAACATATTGCAGTCAGACTCTGACAGGCTTTGAATGCCAGGCTAAAATATGATGTGTTGACATATGAAGAAGGTGGCCAAGAGAAAACACCCATTAGGAAGTTAGAAATAACACTAATAAGCAGTTATTACTTACTGAACACTTACATCCCAGGAACTATGCAAAGTGCTTTAACACCAAGTATCTCATTTAATGCTCTCAACAACACCATGACATAGGCCTTAGTATTATCTCATTCTACAGATGAAGAAACTGAGGTCTCAGAACTAGTAAGTCACTAAAACCAGGCCTGCCTGCCTCTGATGCCTGTGCTCTGAATATAGCACTCTACAAAATAAGGTCAGCAGAGAGACCAGAGCAGGAGACCTCAATTTGGTAGTCACTTAAATAGAGGGAGAAAATGTCAAGAACAGAGATTTCATTTGGGCCCTCTTCTTCTAAAGATGAGCCCCTGAGCCTGGTGCAGTGGATAGAGCGTTGGACTGGGACGCGGAGGACCCAGGTTCGAGATCCCGAGGTCGCCAGCTTGAGCGCGGGCTCATCTGGTTTGAGTAAAGCTCACCAGCTTGGACCCAGGGTCGCTGGCTTGAGCAAGGGGTTACTTGGTCTGCTGAAGGCCCATGGTCAGGGCACATATGAGAGAGCAATCAATGAACAACTAAGGTGTCACAACGAAAAACTGATGATTGATACTTCTCATCTCTCTCTGTTCCTGTCTGTCTGTCCCTATCTATCCCTCTCTCTGACTCTCTCTCTGTCTCTGTAAAAAAAATAAATTAAAAAAAAAAAAAAAAAGATGAGCCCCCGATCTCCTCTTCCAGTCTGTGTTTGCTCCTAAACTCCACTGATATATTGTCAGCTGCCCACTGGATTTTTTCAGCTCAAATTCAACATGTCTGCACCAGCTCCTGTCATTTTCCACCACCTTCCCAGCAACCAGTTCCCAACCTGATATTCCTAATTCTTTAAGCGCAAGAGGATCAAATTTTGTGTCAAACCACCCTGGGCTCAACAACATATACCCTATACAAATTATGAAGCCTTGGGCAAGTTACTGAACCTTAATGGGTGTCAGTTTTCTCATCTATGAAATGGAAATAGTAACAAGACCTTTCTTGGAAGGTGCTTGTGGGAATTAAATGAGACAATTTGTATATAATATTGTATAGTGCTTGGCACCTAGCAAGTGTTAGGTAAGAGGGGTTATTATTGCTATTACTGTTGTTTCTCAGGTTTAAAACTCCCTCTCTTACTTATCCATTTATGGTTAATTCCAATGCTGGGAGGTGGGAGGAAGAAGGATCCACCACTGCAAAGTCAATGCAGTTTGTGGTCCCTGCAGTGACCTCACCCTTCTGACTTCTGGGGCTTCAGGGTCTCTTTTCTATACCCACCACAAAGAGAGCTGGGCTCCAGCCAACACCCCACCCTGCTCTTCTGCCTCCAGACCTCCTTACTTGGGGATCAATAAGCAGTGTTGTTGTGTCTACCTCTTCCATTCTTTTCAGTTCAAGCCTGCATTTTGTATCATCTGTAGTCCTTGCCTCCCCCAAATACCTTCCTTCCCCTTGAAGTACCTAGAATCAAAGTATTAGACATCATCTAGTCCAATCCCTCACAAAAGAAAGTTTAAAATTAAGTCATTTTTAAAAATGTTCTTGCACAGTTAATTTAAGTAAAGTAGGCTTTCTCCCAACCAATCTGCATGCATTCACCAGTCGTCAGTGTGTATGTGCACTGTGCACGAAAACATTTGAGTTCTCATTATGCAGAGCCAACCTCACTATGGGTCTGTCTGGGACTTTACCTACTCCTCTCCCTCACAGGCCTAGTAGGCTATCCAGCTCCTTGGTATATATATACATAAGCACTGATGGCTAACGACTGATGGTAAATGGGGCACTGATCAGAATCATAAACCCTCACTCATTTGCACACCCTAACACCCCCTCCCCTCAGGCCCACGGTAAACATGAAAGGAGAGATGAAAGGGGATTCTAAGGAGACAGGCATGGTGGATGTACACAGTGAGGGGAGAACAAAGGGAACAGGGAGCCCGGAGGTGGCAGGCAGGAAAAGCAGGCGAGACAGACAGTTAGATGAGTCAGAGAGTGAATGAGGGCACTGGGTCGCATCAGCTACCACTTAGCTGCCCCCAGAGGGTAGTGTGAACTGGAAGAAGGGAATGGGGGAGGCGAGAAGGGGAGTTGATGCCGTCACTCAGAAAGTGAGAAGCAGAGTGTGTTGTAGATGGGGAGCAAAAGCTCAACCCATTTCCAGGAGGGACCCAAGCTCTCGCCTTCTGACCTGGTCTCTCCTCTGGTCTCCTCACTCTTTTCTTTCCTGGCTCTGCTTCCAGGGCTGCAGGGTTCTGGCAAGGCAGCGGGGACAGCAGAGGAAGGAAGGAGTTAAGCTAACAACAAAGATGTCAGTACTGGAGATCACTGGACCCCTGCTTGGCAGACAGAAGCCACCCATGGCTACTAATGCCCTCCATTTATTTGGTGCTTTCAACATATTTCAAATGCCCTCACAGTAATGATCTCATTTAGTCTTTAGTGCAACCCTGTGAAATAGGCAGGCCTGGGATTATCTCTAATGTGTTCCTCCCCTCTTTACCCTGTGGATCCCTCAAGAGCCCTTAAATTGTTTCCTCCATAGAAATATCCAACATAGGGGCTATAAAGAGATCCTCTGCCTCGGCTCCAAGTCGGCTTGCTTGCTGCTGTCTGTCCTGGGCTGGGCCTGAAGAGAAGTCACAGGATATGGTATCATTCCCCTCTTGGAATTTCCCAGGCTCCCCTCCCCCTTTGCTTATATCTGAAAGCCTGGCACACAATGACCATTTCACCCACTCCCCCGAGAGCTATGTCAGACTTCCCCTCATTAGGCGAATGGAAACTGGAGGCCTAGAGAGGCAAAAGCTTTTGCCCTGAGCCACATAGTAAGCAAACACAGAGGGTTCCGTGATGACTTAGAAAGAACACAGATCTGGGGAAATCAGAAAACCTGAGATCCTGTCTGGCTCCACCTCTTAACAGCCTGGAATCACCAAACTATCACTCAATCTCCCTGGCCTCGGTTTCCATTAACTGTCAAATGGAAATAATACTCATCTGTTGGGGTCTCTGGGAGCATTATAAGAGATGAAGGTGTCAAAGTGTTATATAAAAATGAATTCCTCTGATTATCAAGTAGTGTAAGTTACATCAGGACTGTGACACAACGGAAAGAGGCTGGGCCAAATACAGGGCTCTCCTGAAATCGCCCATGTGGCCCTGGGCAAGTCCTTCCCGGACTCGGTTTTCCAAGGCTCCTGCAGCCTAAGATGGGGTGCTGAGGGCTCTGGCTCTGCTGCTAGAATTCTGGCATCAGCCATCCTGCTCTCTTGACTGTCCTATTACCTGTGCCCCACATTGCCTTAGACCCAAGAATCTTATTGAGGGAGCCAGTCAGTCACCATCAGTGGGAGAAACCCCTTGAATCTTTGCTCCATCCCCTCTCCTCATTTCCTCAGGACTGAAGTGTGCTTCTGTACTCTCTGGGCCTCAGCTGCCTCCCAGCCTTAAAGATAGGGGCTGGGAGGTGGGAAGGGGAGCAAGGGGTGTGGCAGAGGGGGTGCTCTTGGTAGTGAAACCAATGACAGACTGCCCATGTAAAATTTCCCAGTGGAAAGTACCAGGCTGCCTGGATTCCCTTCCTCCCAGGGAGAGCCGAGTCTAACTGTCCTCCCTTTAACATCCTGCTTCTCCCAGGATGGCGCCAAATGTGCCAGGCCCCTGATCCTTTCTTTGAGGGAGCAACTCAGCATAACCCTTGCTGAGCTCATAGAGATGAATTAAATACTAAATGTGCAAGGGTAGAGCCCTTGGAGCCCCAGCATATCCCCATTACCCAGACAATGGCATCCGGCTCATCTGTCACCCTTCCAGGGCTATAGCTCTCCTTTTCCAGGCTGGGCTTTCCTGCTCCTAACCTACCCTCCTGAGAAGGAACAAGAAAGCAATGCTTTGCCCTCCCCAGGAAGTGACCAGCTCATGGGTCCCTGTGTCCTTCCTCCAAGCTCCAGTGTTGAGGGCTCCAGGGACCCCCCAAATGCCAGGAACATTGAGTTATGGCATCTGCAGCACTAAAATTTAGCAGGACTGTGACTGGCCAGGTAGGGTCCTGTAGCTTAGCCCCGACCTAAGGCCTAGAAGCTCCGACGGGGGGGGGGGGGGAATAGCTCCTCATGGACACTGAGGCCTGGTAGCTCCCAGGGCAATGGGGAATTGGCTCTTACCGGGACAAGGCCTTGGTTTGAGGCCAGTTGGTTTGCTTCTCAGATTAATACAGATTATCAGGTTGGAAGAGCCTCAGAAATCACCCAGGCCCACCCTGTGTTTTACAAACAGAGAAACTGAGGCATGAGGCAAAGAGGAAGGCACTTATACAAGGTGTCTCAATGAGCTGTACAATAGCTAGGCCCAGACTCCAGGTCTCCAGTGTAGAGCCCAGTGTTCTCTCCACCCTCTGCGTGATCCTCCAAATCTCCTTCTAAATGATACCATGTGATGGGACCGCATGGGTCCAGTGGACCTCATTCACAGGGAGCAGAATCCATTCATACTGCCACCTAAAAGAATATGAGGCCCAAGGGTTCCCGCTCGGCTCCACCACTTCGTAGGATGATGATACCTTGGTCATATCGCTTCTCTGAGCCTCAGTTCCTCACCTGTAAAATGGGGATTTAAGAACCAGTTCCACAGACAGCTACTGTAAGCATCAAATGAGGTCATGTACATGGGGTATTTTATAAACTGTGAAGTGCTATCCAAATGCCAGATATTGTTAAACAGAGTAAGGTCTGAAGGTGCTGCAGAGGGAAGAGGTCACAGGTGAGGAGGCTATCCCAGAGTGTGAACTCACAACAAACTGAGGCTGAGGGCCTACCTGGCATTCCTATGGACCTGACCGACAACAGGGGCCACCAGCAGAGACTGACATGTAGCAGGTCAGAGCAGCTGAAACTCATTGGCTTGAGAAACTGCCTGCCTGCTTTGCCGTGTGCGTGTGTGTGTGTGTGTGTGTGTGTGTGTGTGTGTGTGTGTGTCCAGCTAGCCTCTTGGGTGCTCCTGGGAGGCTAGCCTGGAATTGCCTGATTTTTCCAGGGGGGCATGTGGCAGGAGGCAGTATACAGTGCTGGGAAAGGACACTTTGCTTCAGGACAGCTTACACCCCCACAAAGAAGAGCCTACCAGCCCGATCCCTCTGGGGACCTCTGAACGCCCCTGCTTCCTCCCTTACCTTGTACTTGGCTGCGAGCAGCTCTGTGGCCTGCTGCTCATGCCGCAGGTCTTCCAGCATCTTCTCCTTCTCCTCCAGTAGCTTCAGCTTCTCCTCGCTCACCAGGCTGCGGTCATCCTGGATGGCCGCCTTCTCCTCCTCCAGCCGCTCCTTCTGCTCCTCCAGGTAATTCTCCATGTTCTTGTCCAAGGCCGACTCCAGGATGGGCTGGGGCGGGTGGTGGTTGTTGTTGTTATCATCCTCTTCTTCAGCCACCCAGGCCTCGATCACTGGCCCCTCAGGGTACCCGGCTGGGGCTGAAATGGCCTTCTTCCTGCGGCTGCTCTTCCTCCGGAGCCGCTTCCCCAGCATCCCCTTCTTCTCCAGCTGGGCCTTCAGGCGAGCGATCTCCTCCTGGAATTCCCGCAGCAGTGTGTCCTTAGGGTCCTCATTCACCCGTGGCTTGTTCTTAATGTTTTTGGCCCGGTTGGCAAAGCGCAGGGTAGAGAGGCTTTCATCATAGCTGTGAGAAGCTGGCCCCAGTGTGGCCACCATAATGGTCTTGGCATTCCCCCCGAGAGAGTCCTGGAGCAGCCGGGTCAGCTTGGAGTCCCGGTAGGGAATATGAGTGCTCCTGTTGCCTGCCAGAGCAGCGATCACGTTGCCCAGGGCAGACAGCGAGAGGTTGATTTTGGAGGCTTCCTTAGGCCTCTCTCCACTACCACCACTCCCTCCACCACTGCCACTCCCTGTGGACTGTGTGGCAGCCCCTCCAGCTGTGTTGGGACCAGCCTTATTCTGCCTCTCACTACCAGCCAGGTCCACTAGGTTGAGCTTGCCCACACGGATGTGGTCCTGGCCATCTGAGCCACGCTCACTGCACTCCACAGTGATAACGAAGATGGCGTGGGAGCGGGAGCTGACCTCATTCATGTGTGTGCTGCCCACTGCCCGGGTCTGGTTCCCCAGGTTCATCACATGCTCGATCTCCTTGACATTCTTGGTAACAAAAGAGGAGAGATCCTTGATGTAGACACCTGTCTCTGGGTTCTCCTTCAGCTCCAGCCTCTTGCCAGGCTCCTTGGAGAGCAGGTCTCGAATCTCCTCCTGGTAGATCTCCAGGTAGGAGGCCCGGACCAGGTACTGCTGGTTCTGAGAGCGTGAGATGTGGGTGAAGATGTGCTCAAAGGCATTAGGGATGACCCCACGCAGCTCCGGCTCCACCCAGGTCCCTTGCATGGTGTAGGTCTTGCCAGTGCCTGTCTGGCCATAGGCAAATACTGTGCCATTGAAACCCTGAAGCACCGAGTCTACCAAGGGCCTCACAGTTTCATCATACAAGTCTGCCTGCTTGGAGCTGGCATCATACACGGCATCAAAGGTGAACGTCTTGGGCAGCTCACCCAGGGCAGCACGGGGGTTCCGCAGGGTCACCTGGCCCAGTTTCACGTCCATGGTCAGTATTTGCTCGTGACCAGCAGCGTCCTCCTTCCGGCTGAGGGGGCGGCACCGGGCCACCACTTTTAGGGCCTCACTGGCTTTGGTTTTACTGGCCATCTTGCTCCTGTCCTTCCTGCCCTATGGCCCCCTCCGTAGACTGGGCGGTCCTGCGGTCCTCCTTAGGTAGGAATCAGCGGGGCCAGCCCAGCCTCCAAGCGCCGCTGTTCAATCCTCATGCAGCCTCCTAGGGTGGGGATGCTGGGAGGTGGCCCCGCCGCTGCTGCAGTCCGGGCCTCCTCCGCTCTCTGGTCCTCGCTGCACCCGCTAGGGCAGGGAGAATTATGCAGAATCCCCGGGCAGCCGCGGGAGCCGTGCCGGCCGAACGGCAGTGCCCAGAGCCTGCCCCATGCTGGGGCAGAGGAGCCCAGCCGTAAACAGCTACGGCAACAATGAGATAAAAGAAGAGGAAAATGGGATGGGGGTGGGCGGCAGAGCGGTCTTCTCCGCCTCCTCCTCCTCTTCTAGGGATCCATGACCGGGGCTGCAGGTCCTGGGCGGCCCGGGGTTTCGACCCTCCTGAGGGCAGAGGCTCACCTGGAGTCCTCTCCCCCAGCTGGAGGATCATTCATTGCAGTCAGCGCTGCTGCTGCCGTTTCTGCCTCCGCCTTCCCCGCCGCCACCGGAGAATGAGAGAAAAACAGAAGGGGATGGGGCGGAGCAGCGGCAGCGAGAGTGATGTTGCCGCTGCGCTGCGGCCCCAGCTAAGCCGCCCAGCTGGGGTGGGGCAAGGGGCGGGGCCACGCGGCGGGAGACGTGAGCCCCGCACCACCAGTGCGCTGGGAACAGCAGTGCATCGCCGACCCGCACCCCGCGGACCCCTCCGGAATGACAGACTCCAGTGCCGACTCAGGTCCTGCGCCCACGGGGCGGGTGCAGCACAGCTACCGCCCGCGGTCACCCCACTGGGACTGAGCATGCTGGGAGTTGTAGTCCCGCCTTTGTTAACCCGGATCTGGCAGGTTGCGGTTGCCTTCTTTAGTGTGGGAGGCCCCTCCCTCTCTGGCATGCAAACCCCGGAGTGACTGCTGAGGTTTTAGCCTACCTGGTGGGGTTAAGGGGGTGATCCACTACCCATACTTGTTCCTTCCACAGCCACCATCCTCCGTCTCTCCAATGCTCCTACCTTTCTGTCAAGACAGGTACATGTCACCCCTCCCCTTCAGTGTGTCTCCGGTACCCTAATTCCTAATCCTTTCCTCTCCTTATCCTGGTTTACTTCTGCCTTTCTCTTCTTTCTACTGCAACCACCTTCCATCCTGATTTCTCCTCACCTCCTTTCCGCACATGCACCCCCTCCTGCACCAGCTTTCTCTATTGTAAAAAAAAGGCTCTCCATCTTCTGACTCGCGCTGTTCGTGTAGCTTCACCTCCAGCTACTCTATGGGGAGTCTATGTCCCAGACATTCATTCCTTCAAACAACGCTTGCTAAGTCTCAGGCCCCTTTCGAGGAGCTGGACCTTCTTGTCCTCAAGGAGCTCATATTCTAGGAACCATATGTCGTTTCCATAACTGGCTGTGCTGTGTTGCCTCTTTGTGTCTTTGCCCAGAGGACCCTGTCCTCCTTCTATACTTGGTACTCCACCACTGAAGCAGTTCAAGCACCTCCTTCAAGAAACATTCCCTGACCAATGTCTTTTCCATAGTAGAAAAAGTCACAAAATTTGCATAAAACAAAACTTGGATTCCACTTCTTCTTTTTTTTTTTTTTTTTTTTAGATTTTTTTTCTCCCCATTTTTATTAGAAAGAGAGAGAGAGAGAGAACAGGGGAGGAGCAGGAAGCATCAACTCCCATATGTGCCTTGATCCCAGGGTTTCGAACAGGCAACCAACGCTTTAACCACTGCGCTCCCGCAGGTCAAGTCCTACTTCCAGTTCTGATCTCCATCCAACTGTGTGACTCTGGGCAGTCTCCTTGCCCCAGACTTAATTCCTTATTTGTTTTAAAATATTGGAAAGGGGCAAGAAATAATATCTACTTCTGGAAGTGGTTGTGAGGCTCAAATGAAACAATGAATCATAAAATATTGCACCAATGAGAAGACTGAATTTTAAGCAAGCCCTTAATAATGCTCCTTGGATACCTGATAATGTGTCCTTGGATTGCCTAATAGTTCCTGCTTCCTTTAGCATCCTCGATAGGCCAGGTCTATGCTTAGTGTTCCTCTTTGGGGGTTTTTATATTTTTTCCTCTAGGATACAAATCAAGTATAATTTCTCAAGTCCAAGGACCAAGCCAATTTCATATCCATGTTCCACCCTGAAGAGGGGAGCTGAATCTGTGGACTGGGCCCCAGCTGTCCTTACCCTCCATAAGATCCAGAGGTGCTGTTATCTGAAACCTCGAGGCCATTCTTAATAGAGGCACCAGAAGAATCTGTTCACACAACATTTTCAATCAAGTTATTCTCTAGAGGGCCTGTTTAGTTCTTCAACTTGACAGAACCTATCTCCTTACTTCTTCCCCATCTTCAAATCCCTAGGATCTCAATGCCAGCTCAACTGGAAGCTTGAGGCTTAGCTGGTGGCTGGCCCACTTCTGTAACTTCTTGGCCTTCCTCAGCCCTCTCTTTCTTTGATCAAGCTTGACTATTTGTGTTTAACTTGGCTTTTGGACCAATTACTGGGTGGGGTTTTGGCTTTGTAGACTCACCTCTCTTGACTCTGGCAATCTGACTTCTGGATGGATGACTTGGCTCTCGAATATTTTCTTGCTGCATTTGGCTTTGGTTTCTGGACTACCATTTCTCTGCTTTGGCTACTCCACCTGACTCTACAGTTCTGAATAAAATGGACCCCAGCCCTATTCTCCCCACCCGATGTCACTACCTGGCAGGGCACTTGCTCACGTCCTCCCAGTGTCCCGGATGGACACTGGATTGCCATTGATAAAAGATGTGTGCCCCTGAGCAAACTATTAAACTTCTGAACAGCTGTTTTCTCAGTGGGAAAAGTGAGGATAAGAATAGTTATCTGACTCACAGGGTTTACATGAGGGTAAAGTGAGATAATGTAGGTGAAAACTCTCAGGGCATAGAAGACATTAAAAAAATTGTAGTTTTCCTTCTTTTTGTTCTTTACATTCAGGTAGTTCACATTCTTTGTCTCCCTTTTCAGCATTGTCTTCCGCCATTCTTCTTTCCACACCCTCTTACACACTCAAGTCTCCAGCCATTCTAGTTTGCTTACAGTCCTCCAAACACATTGTAGTTTTTCATGTCTCCATATCTTTTTGCTCATGCTGCTCCCTGGATGGAAATGTCCTTCTAACTTTGTCCCTGTCTACAGAGCTTCATCTTCTATTAATTCTACAACTCGATCTTAAATAGCTTCTACTTCTATGGCTCCATTACCTTACCAAGGACGTCAGTGAACTCCATGGCCAATGCTAGTGGGCCCCTTTCAATAGGAGCATTTGACATAATTCACTTCATTCTTTATCAAACTCACAACTCATTGCCCATGTTTTCCATGAGCCTGCACTTTTCTGGTTTTCTTCCTACAGCTCCTAAGAGTTCTTGTTAACCAGTTGATCTCACTCAACTGCAATATGAAATGTTGGAGTTCACTAAGGCTAGTTCCTAAGCCCTCTTTTTCTTTCAATGCCGCACTCTGGTGATCACTACAGCTTATGGCTTCAATTATTGTCTAAATGATTCCTAGATTTGTTCAGACTGCTTCTTTGAGTTCAAAATTATATATCCAATTCTCTAATGGACATAGGCACTTGGATAGCTCCCATGCATGTGAAATTCTACTTGTTCAACTGAATTCATCATCCTCCCATCCAAACCTGGTCTTCTAGGAATGGTCCTTAGCTCTGTAAATAACTTTTTCCCCAAGCTCAATATACCCATTGAAATACTAAGTCCTATCAATTCAACTTCCTAAATATTTCTCAGATCTATCAACTTCTCCACTCCCATGGCCAATATCATGACCCAACCCATTTTCTTCTCTGGCTTGTCACCCCACAATAGCCTCCAATCTGGTCTTTCTAGGTGTGCTCTCATATCCACCCATCAATTCTCTATAAAGTAAGCTTTTGATAACACATGACTGATCATATCACCCCCTGCTTAAAATCTTTCAATGCTTCTCACCATTCTTAAGGAAAAGTCCAAATGATTAATGCAGCCCCCAAGGCCCTACACCATCTGGGACCTGCCCTTATCTCTTGTCACATCTCATGCCACTCTCCACCTTGTTCTCCAGGCTGTCATTACAATGACTTTCTTCAGTTTCCTTTCAACTTCCAACCACAGGACCCTTACACATTCTGTTTGTGCTGTGGAGAACATTTATCATCACCATTTTTGCCTAGATACCTGCCTAGATACCTGCTCTTCATCCTTCAGCATTCAGCTTGCATGTCACTTCCCAAGGGTACCTTTCGTGACTTTCCCTTCTAGTTTATGTCTCTTTGCAATATGTTCTCATTGTTCCTTATACTTCTTTCATAGAAGTTAGCACAATTATAATTAAATGATTATTTACCTACCTCCTCTGTTGTTCTTTGAAGTCATAATATGTCTGCTTCATTCAGATTTATACCCACAATGATTAGTCTAATTCCTAGAGCATAATATGTACTTGATAACTTTTTTAAAAATAAATAAATGAAATAAATAAAAGCCCTTTATGAATATCACCTCTTCTGGAAATCTTTCTTTGTCTCCCCCAAGTCTACCTTCTAATTTTTCCTTTCTTCATGATCCTATTGCTGATTGTCTAATTAGTCTTAGAGTACTCATTGTAGTCCGACTTATACTGTGATTGTATGTCTCACCATAATATACACCCCATTGAAGACAGGAGATGTGGTTTTTGTCATTGTGCCTCATTTCACCATAGCTAGCATAGTACCAAATATTCGTTAGGTAATCAATATTGGTAACCAAGCAAATGAATAAATGTTCCAAGACCTTCAGGGCAAGAAATAGGTAGGCAAAATAAAGAAGTAATAAACTCTTATATTTGTAGAATGGTTTACAATTAATTGAGTATTATCATATATATTGTTCACTTGGTTCTCACATGAACCCCAGGAAAGGGGAAAATATTAAATATTTCCATATTATAAAGAGGACTCCATGCTTCAGATTAAATTAAACAACTAAGGAAGGGAACCCAGCCACGAAATGGCATAGTAAATCTTTAGATTCCAAACCTGCAACCATGGGGGTCTTTACCCTGTGTCACTGGGAGAGTGTACCGTGGAAATGGTGGGAGAGTTGCTTCTCAGTCCTAGTATGAATGACAGTTAAATTGGAGTCCAGACCCATTTATGGCTTGGTAGGTGGAAGAAGCTTCCTTCCTTATTCTTCCATTGACAATGACAGTTACTTTTTCCCAGGGGATTTCTTCTTCTTTTTTTTTTAATGTTTTTTATTTTATTTTTAAATTTTTATTTATTGATTTTTAGAGAGAGGGGAGAGAGAGAAAGAGAGGGAGAGTGAGAAAGAGGAGAGAAGCAGGAAGCATCTATTTATAATAGTTGCTTCCTGTATATGTCTTGATTGGGAAAGCTCAGGGATTCAAACCAGCGACCTCAGCATTCCAGCTTGATGCTTTACCCACTGCGCCATCACAGGTCATGCCCCACGGGATTTCTACACCAGCCTCTTCTTTCAGTATGTTCCCACTAACAGGGTGAGATTATACCAAGAAGATAGCTCTTCAATAATTCAGGAATTAGGTTTACCCTGTGAAACAAAGTTCTGCCAGCAGAGGGAGACATGAGCATGTGACAGAATCACAGGATGCGATCCAAGCTTCTGGGCTCTCAATCACTGTGACATTAACTCAAGAGACCTCCAGTTGTGTCCAAGTCTAGATTACTAATAGCTCCTCTGTTCCCATCAGCTATTTCCCCTGTTCTTTGCTGTAATTTCTGGTGAATAGGATTTATGTCAACTCCCAATCTCCTTCCCTAAAACAATAGAAGAACCTGAATATTAAAAATGCACTGTCCTTGGTAGCTTTATTGAGCACCTAATAGTTTGGTACAGATGTTTTATTTAACCTTTACATTAACCCAGGTGGTAGATGGCAGTGCTGAGACTTGAGCTTAATTTCTCCAATTCCAAAGCCTGTGTTCTTTCCACCACCTTATACTGGTATAGCTCTCAATCTGTCCTCTAGCTGGACTAACTCCACCTCCTTTCAACACTTTCCTGCCTCTCCCAGTCTCAGAGGTCTCTTCCCCTTTTTGTCTCCTTTGACAATTAGCATCTGCTTTTTTTTTTTAAATGGTGTTATCATATCTATCTATGAAAATATTCTGTCTCCCCAACTGGATGTCTTCTATTTGCTATGCTGAAGTTTCTCATTACAAAAGTAATTTAAAAACATGAGCATGTGAGTGTGTGTGTGTGTGTGTGTGTGTGTGTGTGTGTGTGTGTATTTAGAGAGACAGAAAGAGAGAGGCAGGAAGGGAGAGAGATAAGCATCAACTTGTAGTTGAAGCACTTTAGTTGTTCATTGATTGCTTCTCATACATGTCTTGATGGGAGTGGGGCTCAAATCGAGCCAGTAAGCTCTTGCTCAAGCCAGTGACCTTGGGCTCAAGCCAGCTATCAGGGGATCGTGTCTATAATCTCACACTCAAGCGAGAGAGCTCATGCTCAAGCTGGTGAACTTGCGCTCAAGCCTGTGACCTTGATGTTTCAAACTTAGGACCTCAGTGTCCCAGGTTGATACTCTATCCACTGTGCCACTACTGGTCAGGAATGAACACATTTTGAAGAGCTTTATACTATATATAGAATTGGGTATTTTAATTTTTAAAAATACACATTATCGACTCCATTTCCTCTTATTCCACCTGCGGTCTGTCAACAAATCCAAACTGGGTTCTGCCTAGAAAAATCAATCAATCCCGACTCCAAATCACTGTGTGCTGCCACCACTGCCACTTTTTCCTCTCGCCTGGTCACCACAGTAGCATTCTAATGGGAATCCCTACTTCCACCCTCCTACTCTCCCTCCTCCACAGAACAACCAGGATCTTCTTTCTAAACTATAAATCAAATCATACTGCTTGCTGCTCTCAACCTTCCAATGCCCTCTCATCACTCTCAGAATGAAACCCAAAGTCCTTCACCAGGACGCACAGGCCTTCTACGGATCGGGTCCCTGGTTACTTCTCCCATTTCATGTTTTCATACTCTCTCCTCCCCTCACTCTGATCCAATAACACTGGCCTCCTTGTTCTGTAGTCCTGCCAGGCGCATTCCAGTCACAGGGCCTGTGCACTTGCTCTTTCCTCGGCCTGCAGCTTTTTCTCCCATAGGTGCACATGGTTACTTTCCCTCACTTCACTTAGCTGGGTTTTCAAACGTCATCTCCTCAGCGAAGCCTTTTTTTTTTTTTTCTTTACCACACTTCCTAAAATATCTCTTCATTGCTCTCTTACTCTTACTATCTTTAATCTGCTTTCTTTATTCATAGCACTTGCCACAATATCACATTCTAGATGTTTCTTTATCTGTTTATGGATTATCTTGCCATTAGCATGCAAGCACCATGACAGAATTTTCTTCTGTGTCCCAGTGCCTGGAGGTATGACTGGTTCATCATAGGCCTCTAGGAAACATTTGTTTGATGAATAAATGAGTGAATGAAGTTGTCAATAGTCTTCACAATCATCATTTTGAATGGCTGCTTAACTTAATGTAAATTATTTTTACTGTGAAATATTAGATTGAACCATATGAAATTGCCCTTTTGTAGGTTAAAAATAGTTAAATATCGGCAATTTCACATAGTTCAGTAGAATGAAACAGACACTCAGGAAGTTGCATTATATAAATATATACCACGTCAAAGAATTATCATAAAACAACATCCTTGTACCAACTACCCAGACCAAATAAAAGGACATTGCTAGGATCCCTGAAGTCCCCTGCAGGACCCTCTACAGTTGCCATTCTCTCCTTCCTCTCTAAGGTAACCACTAGCCTGGCTTTTATGATAATCACTCATTTGCTTTCTTTGTTCTTTTGTGTGTGTGTGTGACTTTTTATTATTATTATTAATTTTAATGGGGTGACATAGATAAATCAGGGTATATATGTTCAGAGAAAACATCTCCAGGTTATTTTGACATTTGATTATGTTGCATATCCATCACCCAAAGTCAAATTGTCTCCGTCACCTATCTGGTTTTCTTTGTGCCCCTCCCCTCCCCCCCTCTTCTCCCCCACTCCTTGGTGGTTTCTTTGTTCTTTAACAGAATAATAGTTTTGTTCTGAACACTTTTGACCTTTACATAAACTCTTCCAGTGTATATTCTTTTGTATGTGGCTTTTTTCTGGTTTCTTTTCTTTGAGAGATTCATTAATGTTGTTGTGTCTACTGTGTGTAGTGTTACTACTATATACTATTTTGTTGCATGACTATACCACCTATCAGCTACTCTTATTTTTTCAAAGTTGATTTTGGAGAGAGATGGAAGGAGAGAGAGAGAAACATTGATTTGTTGCTCCACTTATTTATACATTCATTGGTTGATAGTTGTATGTGGCCTGACTGGGAATTGATCCCACAACCTTGGTGTTTTAGGATGACATTCTACCAACTGAGCTACCTGGCAAAATCCTATTATCTACTTTTGATGGATATTTGGATTGCTTCCAGTTTGGGATTAATACAAGTTATGCTGCTGTTGGCATTCTTTCTCATGTCTTCTATGCACATCACACACCTTCTGCTGCATTTTTACCTAGGGCTGGAAGTTCTGGGTCATAGGGAATACATATCTTCAGCTTTGGGTGATGACATCAAACTGTTTTCCACAGTGAGTGTAACACTTTGCACTGCCAGCAGAGTATGAGAGTTCCATTGCTTCACATGGGAACCAACACTTCATATTGGCATTCTTAGTTATGGATATTTGGTATCTCATTGTGGTTTTAATTTGGATTTCCCTGATGACAAATAAAGTTGATGACCTTATTAGCATTTTAATGTCCATCTTTTGAGAACTGCCCCTTCAAGTCCCCTGCACCTTTTCTTACAGTTTGCCTACATTTTTCTTATGGTTTTATAAGAGTTCTTTTGTATTTTGGTTTTGATTCTCTTACTGCTTACATGTGTTGCAAGCCTCTTCTCTGTGGCTTGATGTTTCATGGTTTTCATGATTCCTTTTTATAATCAAGATTCCTTAATTTTAATGTAGACACATTTATCAGTCGTTTTCTTTGATTGGCACTTTTTGTGTTCTGCTTAAAAAATTCTTCCCCTACCCAAAAGTCACAAAGATATTCTCTATTGTTTTCTACAAACTTTGTTGTTTTGAATGACTTTATAATTTATTTTAAATCATGATTTAGTTCAGATCTTTCACATGTAGGCCATCTCTGTTTCTATTTTGACTGTTATAAACACTGTGGAAACAATTCCTATTACTTGTCTCAGTCTCATACAACCATTCTGGGACTTGGGAAAAGAAAATGGAGGGTGAGTGGGGTGGGTGGCAATTGCCAATGTGACCCACAAGCATTCTAGCTTTGCTTTCTTTCTTGAATTCCAGATGTTGTCACCCACTACCTGCCCAGCCTCCACTTTGGAATGCTCACCATCATCACCTACTTGAGAGGAGGTACCTACAGCTAAAAATCTTAGGCTGAGGCCAGACTCTGGCCACGCAGGCATTTAATGACTTTGATAGAAAGAGCATCTGAATCTCTGCCTCATCTGGCTCATGTGTAGATCAAGGCACAGAGCCCTGCATCTCCAGACTGTTCGTCTGGTGCTCTTTCCCCTGACTCATCACCACCAATCAGCAGTCAGACCAAGGTCCTGGCTTCTGCATTCCGGAATGTTGCAGGGGTGGTTTCCTGGTGTGATTCACCAACAGCAAGAATGTTTTAGTCTGACACAGAGACGGACTTGGGAAGAGGAACTCGGGTGTCCTCAGCCAGGAAGCTTCCTCGGAGCCTTCCAGTTCCCAGAGAGCTCTGCCTTTCTGAGCTCACAGTCTCTTTCATCCTAGGGGTCATTGTGTCCCCGCCAAAGAGGGTGCTCACTCCATCCTCTTTGCTGAATTTTCCCATGTGGTGCTATTTCTCCAGCTGTGAGCAGCTGCAAGTCAGTGACATGTATGAATTCTTCTGCTTTGCCCTGACCCAGTGGCTAGACATGGATAATACTCAGAAGTTTTGAGTGAGCAAGCAGATGAAGTTGGGGAGTGCTTACTTTGTGGTTGGACTCCCATCTGGAGGAAGGATTCCAAAATGATCCAAACTTTGCACCTGTGGCCTGTTGGTTGACCACTGTCATAGAGGAGTGACAAAGGAGCCTGGGCAATCTCCCGCAGCCCTGGCAAGTAAGTTTTCAAAATCAAGCCTGTCTCACGGCAAAGGCTTAAGTGTCCTCTGAAATAGCTCCACCTGAAGGTCATGTTAACTGATGGAGAAGTTAATCCTCTATGAAGATCCTGTCTGTACCCTCTGAAGGTTTAGAATCTAAAGAGAATAACAGCTGGTACGTGCTGGGAGCAGAGTGACTCCAGGAGCTGGGAGGACGCACTGGGCTGGAGTCAGGAAACCTGAGCTCAGGCCTGGCTCAGCCACAGTGTGCCCCGTGACAGTGGGCCTCCTGGTGACTTCATCCCCTGAGCCTGTGCCCTTATATGCCCAGCAAGGGGCAGCTCTACCCAGGCACGGCACAGAGATGGTGTCAGAAGAAATGACACTTTATATATAAAAGTACTTTGAAAAGCTTAAGGTATTATAATGGCAGGAAGGGTTATTAGAAAGAAGAGCGTTGAGAGATGAAAGGGGCAGGCCTCTGACACTTCCCAGTATAATTTTCTGTATAATGACTTTGATAGGGTAGTAGGAACAATCCCTTATTTGTTCAGTACTTGATAATTCACAAAGGGTTTCTAGGTTCTTTATCTCACCTGAGCTTCACAGTAACCCAGCGAAGCAGGCAGGGTGGGGATTATTTTCCTTGACCCCTGATCAGGTGAAGAAAAGGAGGGTTAGAGGCTATGATTTTCCCATGGTTCTATAGTCACTAAAACCCCTAGGACTAAAACTCCCCTATGTAGCTCTCTATGCTCCTTATGATGGGCCCATTATGGTACTCTCTCTGTTCCAGTTGCTGTAACCCCCCTGAGGCAATTTCCCACAAGATCTGTGTGAACACATCCTAGCAGGCCCCAGAACCCCCATGTGACTGGAAGGGTGTGGCAAGAGGGGGAGAAGAGTGAAAAGGGGGTGTGGTTATCTCATAAGCCATGGGAAGTTATTAAAAGCTTTTAAGCAGAGAAATACTATGATCAGGTCTATATATTTTAAACAATAATTTCCTTCTCTACTTCTTTCTTCCTTTCCTACTCTTTCTTTTTTATTTCTCTCCTCTTCTTTTTCCTTCTTATTCCTCATTTACTTCACATAATTCCCTAGGTGAAAAAAAAAAAGAAAAGAAATCCATCACGAGAGCCCTTGGGTATCCAGCCCTAAGTGGTGGGCTCCTTGAATTGATACAAAGTCAGAGTCCTGCCCAGAACACAGGACTCTGCTCAGAGACTCCTTTCTCGAGGGGGGCAGTTCTAGGACTTCATACTCCAGGAGCAAGGCTAGGATTCAGTAAAGGAATACAATGTAGCAGGCACAGCCCTGGACTGCTTGCCTCCAAACAGGCTGGAAGCAGGTCTCGGGGTTCCTCTTTGGCCCCCAGGAAGGGCCTTGCCTCATGCACTGCCTGAAGTGGCACAGGGATTCCGGCCTGTGCCTTTCTCTGGGGGGTGCCTGCCATTCAGAGTGACTAGGTGACTGATGTGCACATCCTGGGGTGCCCCCTCAGGCTGTCTGACCCTCTTCCTTAGCCTACTGGCCTAACTTCCTTCCTATTTGTCTGTGTCCCACATAAATTGCATCCCTGGCAGCTGGGTCCCAAGTCAGAGGCTTTGGAGAGGATGTAAACAGAAAAGCTAGCACATGTGCCTGTCTGTGTTTCTCTGTGTGCATGTGTTTGCTTATATGCATGCATGTGTGCTTGTCTGCATGTGTGCTTATATGCATGCATGAGTGTGTGCGGTATCCTGGAAGGAAAAAATACACACTATCTCCATAGAAAACCTCTGCCTAATTGATCTTGCTCTGTATCATATCCCCAGTACTGGGCAGGTCCTTGGCATCTAACAAATATTCTTTGAAAAGATAAATGAATGAACAATAAATGAATGAAACAAGACTAGAACTGGAGCGTATCTGTTGCCTGGATATAGAAACCAGAAAGCCCTTGGAGTCCTTGTTAGTATGTTTTAAAGGGGTGCCAGGAGGGCAGGCCTGGTGCTGACGGTGGAAGAATGCAGAGGAGGTGAGCAAGGGAGCAGGGCAACTTTTAAGGAGTTTGGAGTGAAGGAAGGAAGGCCATATGGCAGTGGGAGGCGTAGAGACAGGGGTGGGGTGGGAGAGCGAGAAAACTAGGAATAGAGGGGGATGGAGAGGTAAGAGGTGTACCCTAGGTGAAGGAGGGCAGAAAGGAGGAGTCCTGCAGAGAATATCACTAGCCACAAGGCCTTCTTGGGCCTTCGTCCACATCAACATTGTCTCTCTCAGATCTTGACCTTGCTGCTTCCCCTTCCCAGACTAAAAATCAGTATGTCTTTTCTCTTGCTTTTCTTGAACACAGACCTGACAGCTTGCCCACACCAGGATTACTAAGTCAGTTACTTCTAGACATTTTTGACAGTCTTTCCAGCTGGCCCTTCATTTGGCAGGGTTCATTTATTTGTTTGTTTTGCAAGAGAAACAGACAGACAGGAAGGGAGAGAGATGAGAAGCATCAATTCTTTTTTTTAATTTATTTTTTATTAATTTTACTAGGGTGACATCAATAGAGAAGCATCAATTCTTTGCAGCACTTTAGTTGTTCATTGACTGCTTTCTCATATGTGCCTTGACCAGGGGTCTCCAGCAGAGTGACCCTTGCTCAAGCCAGAGACTTTGGGCTCAAGACAGCGACCATGGGGTCATGTCTATGATCCCACTAAAGCCGGTAACCCTAAGCTCAAGATGCTGAGCCCACACTCACGGTGGGTATCCCACACTCAAGCACACAACCTCAGGATTTTGAACCTAGATCCTCTGCGTCCCAGGCTGACGCTCTATCCATTGTGCCACCACCTGGTCAGGCTCATTTAGCAGCTTTTTACAGTGGCCTTACCTCCCTAGGGTTTTCCAAAGCACTCCAGCTTCTGCCAAGTATGCCCTCTCTTCAAGGAAGCAGAAGACCCTACTCTACAGATGCAGAGAAGAGCAGAGGAAAGGCCACCTGCTCCTGAGACACAGACAGGGGAGCCTTGTCTTTGATGTTCAAGTTCCTCATTTAAGCTAGCTCTAAGTGGCTTCTATTCCAACCAAATGATACTACAGATCTGTAGCTTGGACATTTCCACCTGAACAAATTCAAAACATAACCACACACATCCTTTAAGACCCCCAGCCAGGTTCTTCTCTCTCAACTACCCTGTCACCATTACCAGTACTTGGGCTTATACTTTTGTCATGCCCTCATTCACCCAGGATGCACCTCTTACTTCTCCATCCCCCTCCATTCCTATTCTCCCTGCTCTACTTCAAACCTTCTTCGCCCTAAGGCTCCACCTGGGCATCAGCTTCCTTCCCACATCTCTAAATCCAGAGTCTCTCTTTCCCATCCCATTCTGCAGACCTCCACATCATTTATTTTCCTTTTCATTGTTTGGAAGTATACATCATATTATGTATTTATTCAGAAGAACATGCAAAACATGCATAATTTAGAGTGAATATATGTGGGGAGCCATAACCATTCCCTGCATTAAGAACAGAACACTGCCAGTACCCATTATATTCTTTAAATGTCTCTTTCAAGTTAGCCAAAGACCTTCAGAGGCTCCCTATTCCTCATCTAATTTCCCCAGCATGTCTTTAAGGCAGGCCCCATCAGGCTGGCCTCACTATATTTCATAATCTTCCCCCATACTGTTATACTTAGTCTAAGAGCACTGGATCAAAAACATTAACCTAATTCTGGTCTCTGGTCTCCTCTCTGTCATTGATTAGCTGTCAACTTAAACATGTTGTCTAAATTTCTAAATCAGTCACAACTCTTTTAGTAGCAAGTAACAGAAATCAACTTAACACTGGCTTAAATCAAGAAGGAAATATAATGGCTCACCTCTCTGAAAAATCCTAGGAAAAGTTTGGCTGCAGTCACAGCTGGATCTGAAGGCCCAGACAATGTCTCTTGGCTCTGCTTTCTTCTGTGTTGGCTTTATTCTCTTCCCCAGTTGCTCCAGCAAAGGTTCCAGATGTCTCATTCACCAGCTTGGATCACATGCCCACCCTTGAACTACTGTGGCCAGTGGTGGGCTAGGTGTAGTATGCTCCCCTTGGACTCTAGGGTGGAGCCAGACGCTGGTTGGTCTGAGAGTGGAGAGAGATGCTTTCCCAAGAAAAACCAGGGTTCTTCTAGTTGCTGAAGTTGAGAGAGAGGGCTGCTGAGCAAACAAAATCAATGGATGCTCTCCAGTTCTCACTTCCCTTGTAAGTGGAAATCTGTTCTACTAAATGCTAAAGGATGCTGGGAAGATTGGGGGGGTGGGGGAAAGATCAGGCCTATGAAGGTTTTTTGAAAACTTTAAAATTCAATAAAAATGGGAGTGATTTTGAACAGGATTTGTTTGCCTTTTCCTCACACTGTTCACCAGTCCAGAATGCCCTTTGATTGTTTATCCAAAGCTTACTCTTTATTCCCCAATCCAGTGAGAACTGGACCTTTCCCAGCACCTGGAGTCTCTTGGTTACTTGTAGATCCCCTCAGCACTTAATTGTCCCATAACACTTAGCAATTAATTAGATATAGGTCTTCATTGTCTTGTTTATTTGTTGTTTAGGAGTATTACAGGGTATCTGACAGTTCTCTACTCCTTACAAGGGACAAGCTACAGTGAACACACTTTAAGTGTGCAGTATATTCCTTTTGGCTTATCTACAAGTTGATCTAGCTAGGTTGGAAAGATTTCTACTCATATCATAGTTAGCTTAGTTCCAGGGCCCACAAATCTCCAGTTGACATCTGGTCTCATGATATATACTTAGTTCCAAAGTTCTGGTGCAACTATGGGCACCTTTCCCAGGTCCCTTGTTCTGGCTTTTGTCTCTTCCTTGGGGAGGTGCCAACTTACCACTTATTTCTCCAGAGCTACTCCCTTTGTAACCAGAGCCAATAGAGATTCTTGCTCTGCCATTCCCTGGAACTCTTCCACCAGCCCCAATTTCTACTTTAAGGAATTTTTTTTTTGTCCAAGTAACTGGAAGGAAAACAGAACTTGAACATAAACATCATGTTCCAGAAGGAATCCTTTTCCCTCTCTGACAGACAGTAGATAGTTCCTGGTAGCCCAACAGGAAGGCCCCATGTCAACCATTACAAGCCCTTAACATGCATACAAGACACATAAACATACAAAGTGTAATAAGGGCTTAGAGACAAACAGCATCAGCCCAGAGAGTCTCTTTGTTTCAGAGGGATACCCTTCACTCTGGCAGGCCATGGGGAAGATGTGTGAGGGCTCTGGGATTTTCCTTTCATTTTCTGTGTCCTCAGAAGTCAATCCGGGAAGCTTGGTAATATGAACCCAGAGTCTAGATAGGTGGGGCACAGCTTTCCATCCAGGTTTACCCAGTTTTACCAGGAAGAGGAGTGTGCTGAGGCTGCAGGCAACAGAGGAAGCCCAAGACAGAGGAAGGACAGGGTGTTGCTTTCTCAACTTGTTGAGAACAAAGTTGTGTAGCAAGACAAGCTGGAGCATGCTCAGCATTTCTCCTTCCTGACTTGGGTTTCATCTTGGCCCCAGTTCAGTGGCAGCCCTCTTGGCTCAGAGGGCTGAGGGATCCAAGAGGAGGAAGTTTGTACAATCCCTCATCTAATGGGGGTGGGGGTAGAGTTTTAAATTAAGCTTCTAACAAAAGCTAAGCCAGTTATATTGCCCCAACTCCAGATTTGGCTTCTACCCACCCTGCCCTCTAGTCACACCAAATTTCTTATCATCTCTGATCATGACAAGCATGACTGCTACACACAGCTTCATGGGTAGTGCACTACACAATTCCTGGAGGTGCCATTTCATAGACAAAGGAGTGAACAGCAACTCCAAGAATTATGCATAATTGTACCAGGCAGTCCTGAGCCAAGACCTTTTATGACTTTCTTCCTTTACATATAGTGCACCTTCTGCCAAGAATGCCCTTGTTTGCCTTTCTTCCCACCATCTCTTTACCTGATGAACCATCTAATGTTTAGCTTTCAAATTCTGCTCAAATAATGTTTATGAACACAAATGTAATAACTGACTGCTTTTGGAAATGCTCATAGCCATTAGAAAGAAACACTTTAATACAAGAGTCTCAGATTGACATACTGTTAGCTACTTAGACCTGGTAGTTTTATTATGACTGTGGAGTTTTATGAAAGGCAATGTAAGTAAAATCAATCAAATGAATAAAACGAAAAAGATTTAATAGCAAGTGTTGCCTGACCTGTGGTGTTGTAGTGGGTAGGGCGTCGACCTGTAATGCTGAGGCTGCAGGTTCAAAACCCTGGGCTTGCCTGGTCAAGGCATATATGAAAGTTGATGCTTCCTGCTCCTCCCCCCTTCTCTCTCTCTTTCCTCTCTCTAAAATGAATAAATAAAATCTAAAAATAAATTTAAAAATTAAAAAAAATAGCAAGTGTTGGTGAGGATATGGAGCAACTGGAACTCTAAAACAATGCTAGTAGAAATGTAAATTGGGATAAGGACTTTGGAAAACTATTTGGTGACAACTACTTAAAGTAGAAAAGATACCTAACCTGTGATTCAACAGTTCTAATCCTAGAAATACAAACATATAACTGCCCCCAAAATAAGCAAACATGACCATAGCAGCACCATTCATAACTGGAAACAACTCAAATGCCATCAAATAGCAGAATAGATTAATAATGTGGTATATTTATAAAATAGAATGTTACATATACAACAATGAAAATAAATGAATTATTATTTCATGGTAATATGGATAAACATAATGCTGAGTAAAAGAAGCCATATACGAAAGAGTATACACTATATGATTTTATGTATATAAAGTTCAAAGTCAGGCACTAGTGTGCCTGACTAGTGTTAAAAATTAGAATATTGGTTACCCTAGGACCGTGATGGCGAACCTATGACACACATGTCAGCACTGACATGCATAGCCATTTTCGATGACACACTGCCACATGTGGCTGCATACCAGAAAAGTATGGGGCCGCATGCCAAGAGGGACGTTTCATCCTCGGCTCCTGCATGGCCAGGTGCAGTAGCCGAGGATAAAATATTTGCTGTAGTGTAGACCAGTGGTCCCCAACCCCCAGGCCACGGACTGGTGCCGGTCCATGGGCCATTTGGTACAGGTCAGCAGAGAAAGAATAAATAACTTACCATATTTCCGTTTTATTTATTTTTAAGTCTGAATGATGTTTTATTTTTTAAAAAATGACCAGATTCCCTCTGTTATATCCATCTAAGACTCACTCCTGATGCTTGTCTCGTAAGTTCGACAATTATATTTAAAAATACCACAGTTTTTAAGCTGGTCGCATAATTTTATTTTGTGCATTTATCCGTCCCACCCTAAAGGCCGGTCCATGAAAATATTTTCTGACATTAAACCAGTTTGTGGCCCAAAAAAGGTTGGGGACCACTGGTGTAGACACTCTGTGCCAGAGGTCTGTAGGCCAAAACTACAGAACTCTGGCACAGAGCATCCAGTTCTGGGACTTCCTGTTAGGCCGTTAGGGGATCTTTGACCTCACTTCTGGCCAGCGGAGCAGGGAGCAGCGGAATGCCATGGGGGATGCATCTGGGGGCCCTGTGATCGCCATTACCAGCAACCACATAACCACAGCAACCATCATCCAATCTACTGTTCTAGGGTGTTGTGGATTTCTAATTGACCATCATTACTGAGATAAGTGAGGGGGAGGCTGGGAGAGGTGAGGGCCTGTTCTATGGGTGCCATTTTCCGCCATTAGAAATAGCGGCAGCCCTCTTAATTCACATAAAATGCAACTTGCAGAATTTCAAGACAGCATTTGGGCTCAGGTGTTTGTCGACTTGAGGTCAAAGTTTGAGAATCTGGAAAGGTGCTGCTTGGAGAATCAAGAGGAGTGCCACTATGAACAGGAAATTTGGAGTGCCTGGAACTGATTACCAGACACGTTTAGCACCCTGAAATATATAGCAATAGATTTACTCACAATTTTTCCCTCTACCTACTTTTGTGAGACCTTATTTTCAGCGTTAAATAATATCAAAACCAACAAGAGAAACAGATTGACAGATGAACAAAGAAGTCACTAAGCAGGTAAGTTAAATAATTAGTTTTTGGTTTATTAAATACAGTTATATATTACAATTATACATTTTTGTTATTTAAACTATAAATATCGTGAAATTATGGTTTTTTTCTTGAAGTGACACACCACCCGAGTTATGCTCAGTTTTTTGGCGAATTTTGACACACCAAGCTCAAAAGATTGCCCATCACTGCCCTAGGAGGACAGGTATCGACTGGAAAGGAACACGAAGTTTCAGGGGTACTAGTGATATTTTATTTATTAATATGGAAGGTGATTATACATGTGTGCTTATTTTGTGAAAGTTTATTTAGTCATATACTTAGGATTTGTACACTTTTTTTTTTTTAAATTTTTTATTTATTCATTTTAGAGAGGAGAGGGAGAGACAGAGAGAGAGAGAGACAGAGAGAGAGAGAGAGAGGAGAGACAGAGAGAGAGAAGAGGGGAGGAGCTGGAAGCATCAACTCCCATATGTGCCTTGACCAGGCAAGCCCAGAGATTCGAACCGGCGACCTCAGCATTTCCAGGTCGACGCTTTATCAACTGCACCACCACAGGTCAGACAGGATTTGTACACTTTTAAGTATGTATGCTATGCTTCAATAATAAAGCTTATTTGAAAGAATAAAATCAATGTCTACTTCTGGCCACGATGAAGTAACAGGTTCTAGATTTATCCTCTGCCTTAATCATCTCAACAATATATATGAAACAAGATTGTTAAGACACTGGATAACAACAGACAATTCAGGACAGTGCCCCCTGAGGAAGGAAAATAAATTAGATGAATCCTACAAATGTCCTAGCTCATTGCCTGGAGGGAGTTTCCAGGTTACAGCACAGGGGGAGAGAGAGGGGGGGGCACTCTTGGACATCTACCAAAGAGTCTCCTTGAATTTTTGCCTGGGTAACAATCAGTACATATGTTTTCAGAAATGAATGCTGTTGGGAAAAGAAGCACTGTAGAGGAGGAAGAGATAGAACAGTCAGCAGAACTGACATAAACCTGGGAAGGACTGGTGTTCCCACTGGCCAGAGCAGAAAGACCTCCTAACACACTTGTATAGAATCGTCAAAAGGAAATTGCCTCAGCCCTGGCTGGCTGGCTCAGGGGATAGAGCATCGGCCCAGCATATGGACATCCCAGG
Source organism: Saccopteryx leptura (assembly GCF_036850995.1). Lineage (NCBI taxonomy): Eukaryota > Metazoa > Chordata > Mammalia > Chiroptera > Emballonuridae > Saccopteryx > Saccopteryx leptura. The sequence goes on along the minus strand of NC_089505.1, from coordinate 289,244,447 downwards.
TTTGATTCCTCATCAGGGCACACATGAGAAGCGACCATCTGCTTCTCTCCCCCTCCCTGTCCCCTTTCTCTCCCTCTTACTTTCTTGCAGCCAGTGGCTCAATTGATTCGAGCACCAGTCTCAGGCGCTGAGGATAGCTCAGTTGATTCGAGCATTGGCCCCAGACGGATTGCCGAGGGGATCTTGGTCAGAGCACATGTGTGAATCTGTCTCACTATCTCCCCTCTTCTCACTTAAAAAAAAAATTGTCTCAATAGCCAGACCAAGTTAGTCCCAATGTGAGAGTTGTTCTGGGACTCACCTAACAAAGCTTAAAAGCAAGCCTTGAAAGGATCAAAATGTTTTGTTTGTTGTTGTTTTTTTTGTATTTTTCTGAAGCTAGAAACGGGAGAGACAGTCAGACAGACTCCCGCATGCACCCGACCGGGATCCACCCGGCACGCTCACCAGGGGCGACGCTCTGCCCACCAGGGGGCGATGCTCTGCCCCTCTAGGGCGTCACTCTGCCGCGACCAGAGCCACTCTAGCACCTGGGGCAGAGGCCAAGGAGCCATCCCCAGCACCCGGGCCATCTTTGCTCCAATGGAGCCTTGGCTGCGGGAGGGGAAGAGAGAGACAGAGAGGAAGGAGGGGGGTTGTGGAGAAGCAAATGGGCGCTTCTCCTATGTGCCCTGGCCGGGAATCGAATCCGGGTCCCCCGCACGCCAGGCCGACGCTCTACCGCTGAGCCAACCGGCCAGGGCCTCAAAATGTTTTTAAAGTAATTTAACTGCATCCCTCAGTAAAATCTCCAAATATTTAAAAGTATAGAAAAAAATTCTAGTGCCCAATCACATAAAATCCAAATATCTGTCCTCCAATAAAAAACTACATGATGGCCTGACCTGTGGTGATGCAGTGGATAAAGCATCGACCTGGAACACTCTGAGGTCACCGGTTCAAAACCCTGCACTTGCCTGGTCAAGGCATGTATGGGAGTTGATGCTTCCTGCTCCTCCCCCCTCCTCTCTCCTCTCTATAATGAATAAAAAAACCCCACAAAAAAAAACAACTACTTGTCACTGACCGGGCAGTGGCGCAGTGGATGGAGCGTCAGACTGGGATGTAGAAGACCCAGGTTCAAGACCCAGAGGTCGCCAGCTTGAGCGTGGGTTCATCTGGTTTGAGCAAAAAGTTCACCAGCCTTGGACCTAAGGTCGCTGGCTTGAGCAAGGGGTCACTCCTCTGCTGTAGCCCCCTGGTCAAGGCACATATGAGAAAGCAATCAACGAACAACTAAGGTGCCTCAACGAAGAATTGATGCTTCTCATCTTTTTCCCTTTCTGTCTGTCCCTCTCTTTGACTCTCTCTGTCTCTGTCACAAAATAAATAAATAAATAAAATTAAAATGCTTTAAAAAACATGTCAAATATTTACAAATATAGAAAAAATAAATAAAAAACTACACGTTATTCAAAGAAGAAGAAAAATCAATCAATAGGGACAGATTCAGATATTATACAGCTAATGGTAGACAAGAACATTAAAGCAGACATTATAAATATATTCCATATGTTCAAAAAGGTAGAGAACAGCATGAGTATCATGAGAGTGAAACAGAAGATATAAAAGAGACCTAAATAAAAATTCCAGAGATAAAAAATATAGTGAATGGGATTATTGACCGTGAAAACAGCAATAGAAACAATCCAAAATAAAACACAGATAGGAAGACTGATTTAAAAAAGAAACAGCCCTGGCCGGTTGGCTCAGCGGTAGAGCGTCGTCCTAGCGTGCGGAGGACCCGGGTTCGATTCCCGGCCAGGGCACACAGGAGAAGCGCCCATTTGCTTCTCCACCCCTCCGCCGCGCTTTCCTCTCTGTCTCTCTCTTCCCCTCCCGCAGCCGAGGCTCCATTGGAGCAAAGATGGCCCGGGCGCTGGGCATGGCTCTGTGGCCTCTGCCTCAGGCGCTAGAGTGGCTCTGGTCGCAATATGGCGACGCCCAGGATGGGCAGAGCACCCCCCCCTGGGGGGCAGAGCACCGCCCCTGGTGGGCGTGCCGGGTGGATCCCGGTCGGGCGCATGCGGGAGTCTGTCTGACTGTCTCTCCCTGTTTCCAGCTTCAGAAAAATGAAAAAAAAAAAAAAAAAAAAAAAAAAAAGAAACAGAATATCCGTTAACTGATACAACCTTAAGCTTAACATATATGTACCTGAAGTCCCAGAAAGGGAGTGGGGTGGAGAAGAGGTTTGAAAAAAATATTTTAAAAAATAATGGCTAAAAAATTTCCAAATTTGATATAAACTAAAATCCATAATCAAAGAAGCTCAACCAACTTTGAGCATAGAAAACATAAAAAACCACCCACACCAAGGCACCTCATAGTCAAACTGCTGAAAAACCAACGATACAAAAAAAATGTTAAGAGCAGCCAAAAGGGAAAAACAGATAATGTACAGAAGAACAAAGATAAGAATGGTAGCAAAGATCTTGGACACAATGCAAACTGGAAATTAGTACAGAAACATCTTTAAAGCACTGAAAGGAAAACTGCCAACCAAGGACAAAATAGCTTTCAACAATGAAGGTGAAATAGGAACTTTTCAGAAATACGAAAGTGAAACTCCACTTCTGGGTATAATAGATTAAGACTCTGCTGCATTATTCTTGCCTGCAGAAAACAATGATAAAACCTGGGTTTATAAATACATTTTTTGGTTTTTTTTCCCTTAATTTTTATTTATTGATTTTAGAGAAAGAGGAAGGGAGAGAGAGAGAAAGAGAGACAGGAACATTGATCTGTTCCTGTATGTGCCTTGACCAGGGACTGAACCGGCAACCTCTGCACTTTGGAATGATGCTCTAAACAATGGAGCTATTCGTCCAAGGCAAAACCTGGGTTTAATACAAAAGGACTAAAAATACTAAAGAAAGAACAGAATCAGACAGTCTACCCACCTTTCTGACTGACCTTACTGAGTCGTGAATAGAGCCAAAAAAGCAGCCCAGTCAAAGCTGAGACCACAACCCGTGCAGGTAGTAGTACAGCGTGAACCAGAGCAGAGAGACTGAGTATACAAAGACGTTCTCATCTTTGAGACTTTTATCCCAGGGCTAAATGAATCGCATGCTGCACAAGGGCAGACAGGGGTTCACAAGGAAAAACACAGTTTTTCTGGTCTAGAAAACCAGAAAAAAAAATGAGGAAAAACACTGAAGACTGAAGGAAGTGGAACTTCAGAAAGAAAAGAACCAGAGACGAGATCTCTAAATTATGTTGACCCATATCTCTGATGCTTGAACCACTCATGCATGGAACAGGCTAAAGATAAGTGATGCAAACCCAGAATAAACACAAGAAACAAGATTTCCTATTTCAGCCTAGCCAAGAACATAACCTGCAAAACCAAATGATATAATACTCATTGGTGAAAAATAACCAGAGAAACAGAACCAACTCTGTGTGTGTGTGTGTGTGTGTGTGTGTGTGTGTGTGTGTGTGTGTGTGTGTGTGTGTGTTTGGAGGGGGGGGAGAGAGAGAGAGAGAGAGAGAGAGAGATTGATTGAGAGATTTAATTTAAGGAATTGATTTATGCAATTGTGGATGGAGGCTTGGTGAGCCCAAATTCTGCAGAGCAAGAGGGCAGGCTGGAGACCCAGGAAACGGCTGCAGTTTTAATCCAAAGGTAGTCTTCCGGCAGAATTTCTTCTTGCTCAAAAGAGGTCAGTCTTTGTTCTATTAAGGCCTTCAATTTATTGAATGAGATGCACCAACTTTAGAGTGGGTAATCTGCTTTAATCAGAGTCCACCAATTTAAATGTTAATTTTATCCAGAAAAACACCTTCACAGAAACATCCAGAATAATGTTTGGGAAACTAGACACTGTGACTCAGCCGAATTACCTGGCACACTACTGCTCTCAGGAGCACGCCCACTCCTTTCTTTGCTCTCAGGACTATCTACTACTAAACTGTAAGGGTTCCCAGGAGATTTGCAACCGAGGGAGCAATGGGCAGCAGCAGCTCATTTCAAGCTAACCCCCTGAACCTGTCTCCAAGGCTCCTTTTCTCTGACTTTCCAGTGAGCCAACAGCCCACCCAGGCTCATTTCTTTCCTACAACATTTCCAGAGAGCCAAAGCAGCCCTGCCTAGATTTTGTCTCCTGTTGCTTCTTTTATTCTAAGCCCTCCCTCGTTTTACAGTTCCCAGCTTTAATAAACATACTCTCAAAAACAAACAAACAAACAACCCCCCACAGAATTACCTGCAAATGAAGGGCCAAGAAAATAACACCTATTCTCTAGAGAAAAATCATTCAAGTACGACCCAGAGATGAACCAGATATTAGAACTAATAGACAAGGATTTTAAAGCAACTATTATAATTACCTAATATAAAGTAAAATAAAACTTGTTTACAATGCGTGCAATTTCAGCTGAGGCTGTAGAAAGCAATTCAGTGACTCTGGGTATGAAGTATCACAATTTGAAATTATCTATTGATTTGTTTGCTTTTTCGTTATGTGTTACCTCATTAGTGTGTGCACTCCATGAGGACAGGGATCTTATCTGACTTGTGTCACCAGAGTTCAGACCAATGCTAGGCACATAGATGGCACTCAATAAATAATTGTTAAGTTTGAATGAATAAACTCACTCTATATCAAATCCATGAAAGAGAGACCAGATGCAGCATTATTCATTCATCCAGTAAAATATAATTGACAATAGGCCTGAAAAAATCCCAATCAGCACATTTTTTACTCTGTGGGAAGGCGTGCTTCGGAAGCCACAAGTAGATCTGAGAGTTATTTGGTAAATACAGAGTTGGACTAAAGGGACTTGGAAAATCTTAAGAGATTGTATCTCTGAGCTGTGGCACCCTGATGAGTCATGCTTTCCTTGCCAAACAGGATCCTGCCTTGCCCAATGTTGCCAACTCTTTCCTGTCACCGTGGGAGTAACACTAACAGTGTGTCCTCTCTCATTCTCCCTTCTCAGTGCTCCCTATTGGTCACAAGGCTTTGGTCCTTTAGGCTTGAGATCATGTCAGTGTCCAGGATTACACAGTGTCCATTATTGGTTACATTTTTCCATTGTGGCTTCCCAATGAGATTTTAGCCACAATTTCACATACCCCGCTAAAGATGAACAATCCTAGACACCAAATCAAAACCTTCCACTATGTGTTTTGCAAAGGTGCTCAGTGTCACTGTGCCTCAGTTTCCCTATCTTTAGAAGATGAAATAGTGTTCCTTTTCCATGTATCCCACAGGGATGCTAAGCCAAAAAAACTGAAGACTATGAGTATGAGTAGCTTAGAAGTTGTGCTTTGATCCTGATAATTAAAATTCTATTCCAGATTTGCCACTGTGTTACATGGCATTGTCATTTTATGAGATACTTAGCCCAATGTTTTTTCCTTAATAAGCCTTCAGGGAATATTTATTTATTTATTTATTAGAATTTTTATTTATTGATTTCAGTGTGAAAGGAAGGGGGAGAGAGAGAAAGAGAGAGAGAAACATCAAGCTGTTCCTATATGTACCCTGACCGGGTATTGAATAGTAACCTCTGTGCTTCCAGATGATGCTCCAACCCAACCAAGCCATCCAGCCAGGGAACAAATATTTATTATTGATATGGCTCTCTGGCCATGAAATAAACTGACTTTCTCAAAGAGCATGCTTGAGAAGAAAGTGTTGGTTGCTTTTCGGGTAGCTATTGTGTTTTTTGTTTTGTTGAGTATAGTATATAAACTTGAGACCATGGTTTGAGTGGTTTGGGGAAAAAGAAATTTCAGAAGTTATGTAGTAGGAGGGGTGAAGAGAAAGGGCCTGGCAATATGGTATCAAGGGAGAAAACTTTTGGAGGAAGAACAGGTCTAGCTAGTAAAATGTATAGACCGAATTAAGTATTGCTTTGTGATGTGTGATGTAATCCTCTTTTCCATCTTCCCATGAAGCCCTCAGTAAAATCTCATTCGTCATAAATACTGTTGCACTTGAATGTATTGGGGGGATGCAAACAAACTGCTCAGTCTGGCCTTGATGGGTACAGAGAGTAAACCTAAAAGCCATTCATCTCCTGGTTATATTATCAATTTAAAAATAAGGGTGTGAATTATGTGACCATATGGGTTCTCCCAGCCTTAGTGGTCTATGATTCTACAGATGGAAGACAGAATATTGCCAGGGAATTCAGATGTAGTAGGTTGGGGTGGAGCTTGGGAATACCATTAAAATATTTTCTCTAGATGATTATGATGCACACCATCATGTTGGCATCATTTTATAAATACTCATAATATTCTATAGTCAAATGTTTAATCATCCACAGTAAGATCACCCTCTTCCCCAATTGCCAGCAATATTGCTGATAAAAGCAATTGAGATATGCTCAGAGAATGCAAACTCACATTAATATTGTTCTAAGTAAAACGTTTACAAAACTTTGTTGTATCTGTGGGGGAAAAAACAACAAATGATGCCACACTCAAAAGAATAAAGTTGATTCCGTACCTCATACCATATTAAAAAATTAATTCAAAAAAATAGATTATAGACCTAAATGTAGAAGCTAAAACCATAAAACTCTTAAAGACATCACAGGAGTAAATCTTCTTGACCTTGGATTAAGCAGTGCTTTTTTATTATTTATTTTTTTTTTTTAGTGAGAGAAAAAGAGAGAGGGATAGACAGGGACAGACAGACAGGAAGGGAGAGAGATAAGAAGCATCAACTCATAGTTGCAGCAACTTACTTATCCATTGATTGCTTTCTCATGTGTCTTGACTGGGGGCTCCAGCTAAGCCAGTGACCCCTTGCTCAAGCCAGCGACCTTAGTCTTCAAGCCAGCAACCTCCGGACTCAAGCCAGCAACCATGGGGTCATGTCTGTGATTCCATGCTCAAGCCAGGGACCCTGAGCGTAAGCTAGTGAGCCATGCTCAAGCCAGATGAGCCCACACTCAAGCTGGTAACCTCAGGGTTTTGACCCTGGGTCCTCAGTATCCCAGGCCAACACTCTATCTACTGCAGTACCACCTGGTCAGGCAGCAGTGCTTTTTTAGATATGATACCAAAGATACAAGTAAGAAAGAGGGAAAAAAGGTAAATTAGCCTGATCTGTGGTGGTGCAGTGGATAAAGCATCGACCTGGAATGCTGAGGTTGCTGGTTTAAAACACAGGGCTTTCCCAGTCAAGGTACATATGAGAAGCAACTACTATGACTTGATGCTTCCCATTCCTCCCCCTTCTCTCTCTCTCTCTCTCTCTCTCTTTCCCCTCTCTCTAAAATAAAATTAATAAACAGAATCTTAAAAAAAGGTAAATTGAATTCTGTCAAAATTTAAAACTTTTATGCTTCAATGGACATCATCAAGAAAATGAAAAGAAGGCCCTGGCCGGTTGGCTCAGCGGTAGAGCGTCGGCCTAGCGTGCGGAGGACCCGGGTTCGATTCCCGGCCAGGGCACACAGGAGAAGCGCCCATTTGCTTCTCCACCCCTCCGCCGCACTTTCCTCTCTGTCTCTCTCTTCCCCTCCCGCAGCCAAGGCTCCATTGGAGCAAAGATGGCCCGGGCGCTGGGGATGGCTCTGTGGCCTCTGCCCCAGGCGCTAGAGTGGCTCTGGTCGCAATATGGCGACGCCCCGGAGGGGCAGAGCATCGCCCCCTGGTGGGCAGAGCATCGCCCCTGGTGGGCGTGCCGGGTGGATCCCGGTCGGGCGCATGCGGGAGTCTGTCTGACTGTCTCTCCCCGTTTCCAGCTTCAGAAAAATGAAAAAAAAAAAAAAAAAAAAAAAAAAAAAAAAAAAAAAGAAAATTAAAAGAAACCTTACATAATGGGAGAAAATATTTGCAAAATTATATATTTGATAAGGAATTTGTACCTAGAATATATAAATAACTCTTACAAGTTAAAAAGACAACCCAATTCAAAACTGGGTAAAGGATTGGAATATACATTCCTCCAAAGAAGATACAAAAATGGTAATAAGGACATGTAAAGATGCTCAATATTATTAGTTATTAGGAAAATGCAAATTAAAACCACTAGGAAGGCCCTGGCTGGTTAGTCAGTGGTAGAGCGTTGGCCTGGCGTGTGGGAGTCCTGGGTTCGATTCCCGGCCAGGGCACACAGGAGAAGCACCCATCTGCTTCTCCACCCCTCCCCCTCTCCTTCCTCTTTGTCTCTCTCTTCCCCTCCCGCAGCCAAGGCTCCATTGGAGCAAAGTTGGCCCCGGCGCTGAGGATAGCTCCATGGCCTCTGCCTCAGGCGCTAGAACGGCTCTGGTTGCAACAGAGCAACGCCCCAGATGGGCAGAGCATCGCCCCCTGGTGGGCATGCTGGGTGGGTCCCGGTCGGGTGCATGCGGGAGTCTGTCTGACTGCCTCCCCGTTTCCAGCTTCAGAAAAATACAAAAAAACCCACAAACAAACAAAAAACAACAACACTAGGAGTCTGGCCGAATAGCTCAGTTGGTTAGAACATCATTCTGAAGCACAGAGATTGTCTGTCTTATCCCATGTCTGGGCACATATGCAAATAGGTTAATGTTCCTATTGCTTTATACCTTCCTCTCTCTCTAATCAATCAAATACACATTAAAAAAATCCATGAGGATAGTTAAAAATAAAAAAGACAAACAATAACATGTGTTGCTGAGAATGTGGAGAAACTAAAATCCTTAAACATTACTAGTAAGAATGTAAAATGGAGCCCTGGCCGGTTGGGTCAGTGGTAGAGTGTCGGCCTGGTGTGCAGGAGTCCCAGGTTCGATTCCCGGCCAGGGCACACAGGAGAAGCGCCCATCTGCTTCTCCACCCCTCCCCCTCTCCTTCCTTTCTGTCTCTCTCTTCCCCTCCTGCAGCCAAGGCTCCATTGGAGCAAAGTTGGCCCCGGCGCTGAGGATGGCTCCATGGTCTCTGCCTCAGGCGCTAGAATGGCTCTGGTTGCAACAGAGCAACGCCCCAGATGGGCAGAGCATCGCCCCCTGGTGGGCATGCCGGGTGGATCCCGGTTGAACGCATGCGGGAGTCTGTCTGACTGCTTCCTCGTTTCTAACTTCAGGAGAAAAAAAAAAAGAATGTAAAATGGCCTGACCTGCGGCGGTACAGTGATGAAAGTGTTGACCTGGAAACCTGAAGTCACCGATTTGAAAACCTGGGTTTGTCTGGTTAAAGCATATATGGGAGTTGATGCTTCCTGCTTCTCCTTCCTTCTCTCTCTCTTTCTTCTCTCTAAAATGAATAAGTAAAATCTTTTTTTTATAAATAAATTTTTATTAATTTTAATGGGGTGACATCAATAAATCAGGGTACATATATTCAAAGAAAACATGTCCAGGTTATCTTGTCATTCAATTATGTTGCATACCCATCACCCAAAGTCAGATTGTCCTCCGTCACCTTCTATCTAGTTTTCTTTGTGCCCCTCCCCCTCCCCCTTCCCCTCTCCCTCCTTCCCTCCCCCCCCATAACCACCACACTCTTGTCCATGTCTCTTAGTCTCGTTTTTCTGTCCCACCAATGTATGGAATCATGCAGTTCTTGTTTTTTTCTGATTTACTTATTTCACTCCGTATAATGTTATCAAGATCCCACCATTTTGTTGTAAATGATCCGATGTCATCATTTCTTATGGCTGAGTAGTATACCATAGTATATATGTGCCACATCTTCTTTATCCAGTCTCATATATATATATATATATATATATTTTTTTTTTTTTTTACAGTGATTAAAGCCTTTAAGCAAACTCTTGGCCAAAACAACAAGAATCCATAAAAGAGTAGTGTCCTTAACATGTTCACCAAGTCCAAGTTGGCACCAACACCATTCCAAATCCCTGCGAATGCAACCCAACCCCAGTTCAGCCCGTTAGGAGCTATCACAAGGAGCAGGAGTCCAGAAAAACTCCACATCCAGGAAAAGTCCACATGACACTGGAATTGTTGTCATAATTCTATACTTTGCAGCTCACATCCACGTCCCAATGACCACTGCTTCTAGCTGGTAATGATTCAGGTAGACTAGAAAAGCCATCTGCAGCATGTGTGGAGATGGAGCCTCTGTTCTCCTCTGCCTGGAGAGATGAGACCAGGGTGATTTTCCCTGGAGCTCTGCAACTGTGGCGTGGTAAAGAGAACCAGTCTCGGTGTGGCTTCTTCAGTGTTCCTTGGTTGAAGAGTCCTCTTAGTTTAGTCGAAAGTTTGTTTTTCCAGATGATAGTTCTTAAAATTAGTTTGTAATCCACTTTGGTTCTGGAAGGTGAGAGTTGGTACGTCCGCCTACTCCAGCGCCATCTTGTCTTCCAATAAGTAAAATCTTAAAAAAGATAAAAAAGGAAAGAGAGAGAGAAAGGGAAGGAAGAAAAAAAGAAAGAAAGAAAGAAAGAAAGAAAGAAAGAAAGAAAGAAAGAAAGGAAGGAAGGAAGGAAGGAAGGAAGGAAGGAAGGAAGGAAGAAAGAAAGAAAGAAAGAAAGAAAGAAAGAAAGAAAGAAAGAAGAAAGAAAGAAAGAAAGAAAGAGAAAGCTTGACTGTGGTGGCACAGTGGATAAAGCATCGACCTGGAACACTGAGGTCGTTGGTTCGAAACCCTGACTTCCCTGGTCAAGGCACATATGGGAGTTGATGTTTCCTGCTCCTCCCCCCTTCTCTCTCTCCTCTCTAAAATGAATAAATAAAATTTTTAAAAAAGAAATGAAAGAAAGAAAGGAGGGAGGGAGGGAAGAATAAAATGGTGTAGCTAGCTACTTTGGAAAATATCAATAGTTTGACAGTTCCTCAAAAGGTTAAACATAAAGTTAGCATATGGCTCAGCAATTCTATTCCTAGGCACGTACCCAAGAGAATTGAAATATATGTCCACACAAAAACTTGTACATAAGTGTTCAGAGCAGCATAATTTATAATAACAAAAAAGTAGAAACAACATAAATGTACACCATTGATGAATATATAAACAAAATGTGATATAGCTATAGCATGAAATATTATTCATCATAAAAGGGATGAAATACTAATTCATGCTACAACATGCAAAACCTCGAAAACATTAGGGTAAGTGAAACAAGCCTGTCCCAAAAGGCCACATATGGTATGCTTCCATTTGTATGAAATGTCCAGAATAGGCAAGCTCATAGAGGCAGAAAGTAGATTAGGAGTTAAAGGAAGATTAGTGCAATGGAGTTTGGGGAGTGATGGTAATGGATAGAGTTTTTCAGGGGGGGGGGATAAAAGTGTTCTAAAATAAGGTGATTATAATATTTGCACAATTCTGTGACTATACTAAAAACCATTAGATTGTATACTTTAATAAGTGAATTTTAGACATGTGAATTATTCTTCAATAAATAGCTACAAAAATAATGTATATACAATATGATCATACAAAATTTATTATATATAGAGCATTTTAGATTATACATTGTTCAACCAATAACACACACACTTGAATAAGTCAAGATTTCCTTTACAAGTGACAGAAATTCAGCTTAAACTGGTTTAAGAAAAGACTAGAATGTGCCCTGGCTGGATAGCTTCATTGGATAGAGCTTCATCTCAATATGCAGAGGTTGCCCGACTGGTCTCCAGTCTGGGCACATAGAGAAACAGACTGATGTTTCTTTCTCTCTCTCCTCCTTCCTGTCTCTCTATAAAATTAATCTATCAATCAATATAGAAAAAATAATAGAATGTATTGGCTAACATAGCCAAAACTACAAGGGGTTGTTGGTTTTAGGCATAGCTCAAATGAGGCTCAAATGATGTAATTCCAGAATCCCTTTCTTTCTGTTCCTCATTTCTGCTTTCCTCTGTATTGGTTTCATTCTCAAGCAGATTCTCCACAAGTGGTGACAAGATGGCCCCCAGTGTCTACAGGATTATAACCTTCCAATTTAGCAGGGAAAGAAAATGCCTTTCCCAACAAAAATCCAGGATTAGACTTTGACTGTCACGGCCAAGATCATGCGTGTGGCCAGGGATGTGTAATTGGCCTGGTTATGATAAGGAACAAAAAATAGTGAGTTACTGTTGATGCGATAAATTTCCAAATTAAGTGTTTTGGAAAAGAAAGATGAATACCTGGAACCAATATAAATTCACTTAGAACAAATGGATCAACCTCTTAATTTAAAAAAATAAATTGCAAAAGTGGCAGATAAGGATAATGCTTGAAATTTTGCATTTCTATTTTTACAAGGTACTAGACAAGTTTTTCATGTTATCCTTGTAAACAAAGACTGGATAACTGAGAAGGTGGAGTCATGGTTCACTGATCAGCCATTTCCAAAGAGGACTGACTGATGAGTCAACCTAGTGGATCTTGGTGGGCAAAAGAGATCTGCTCTTAGTTCTGACCTGGTTGACCTGTTTATTAACTTAGATATAGATACAGAAATCATACTTAGATGGAGCAAGTGTACAGGGCTAAGAGCAGTTAATATGCTGGTCTGGGCTGGCAGATGATCAGAAAACCACTGGCCATGTGGGAATCAATGGGGAAAGAGATGTGAAGTCCCATAATCAACACACCACAACTAGGGGAGCCCTTAGTTTCAGGCCTGCAAGCTTTAATATCAGTCAAGTTTGAGCAGTAACTAATCCCAAGGCAAAGTGAAGGGAGCTGGTGGGTATTGTGTGCCTACTAAGTGCTATCTATATACTACCTTGTACAATCCTCACAACAACCTGCCAAGTAGGTATTTCACTCCTACTTTACAGTAAAAAGGGAGGCTCATAGAAGTTAGTTATTGCCCCAAGGTCCCACATGCCTGAGTGTCAGGACCAGGATTCAGGATAGGCTGGCCTAGAGGCCTGAGGGACAGAGCTGGCATTGGGGAGAAGGCCAACCTCAGTTTCTTAGCAATGAGGTCAATGTCTGTACCCTCCAGAAGCAGTGCGCACCAACACCTGGGGACTATTTCATGTCTAGATCAAGAAAAGGGTGTGATAAGAGGACCTATGAGAGTTTCTTCACAGAAACACAGACCAAGAATTGGGTCTCCACATTGCCCAGCCCTGGTTTCTTCTGGGCTTGAGCCTAGGGGTAGAATTCTTCTCTATAGGAAGCTAGGTGGTATCATTATACTTTCCTCTGCTTTTCTCCTAAAGCAAACCCCAGAATTGCCCAGAGAAGAAAAATTTCCCTTGGCAGATGGTAGGAGATGGTGGTGTCCAGCTCATTCTTTCTACTCAGGGACAGATTCCAGAGCCATATCTATCTCCCAAAGCATGGAGGTGGTCTTCCAGCTTCCTTCAGAGCTAAAATTTCAGGCATGAGATTGCTGCTTGGATGACAAGGGCAATGCAAGGGCGGGAACCTAGGTGAGAGCAAGGGAGCAAGAAACCACCCACTGAGGAAGATGCTGGGCCAGGAGCAGGGCTGGGCTGGCCCAACTGGTTCAGCACAACCATGAAAGGGCAGGCAAGTCAGATCTGGCTCAGCAGTGGGGGCTGGGTGGGGACGTGGTGCTGACTCAGGGCCTGGCAAATCAGATGACAGCACAAGGACAGCTGTTGCCTGGGTGTTTTTAGAAAACTTCGGCTGCCAAAACCTCTTACGGGCTGTTTCTGCACCTACTCAGAAGCAGGCAGAGAAAATGAGGCATCTTTAAAACAAGCTCTAGGAGTGGGGAATTAATATTTGGCCATACTGTATTGATTTATGCCATAGTGTGTCTGGAAAAGAGGAGCAGAAATTAGTCAAAAGGCCTCTGAATCTCCTTTGAATCCTCTGAAAATCACAAATCTTTTCCTCTTAGGTCTTTTTAGGTACCTTGGGAAGGAATCCAGTGCAGAAGTGAAGAGAGTAGACATGGGAGCCAGGAGGGCCTGGAATCCAAACTAACCTTATCACTGATTACTTGTCTGACTTCCATCAAGTTTCCCAACTTAAAGGAAAACAAAACACATTTTTAATTATGGAAAATTTCAAATACATGCAAATTAGACACAATAGTATAGTAAATTTCCATATACCTGTTATCCAGCTTGTATAATTATCAACCCATGGACAATCTTGTTTCATGGACATCTTACTCATCTCCACTCCCTCCAATTATTTTAAAGGAAAGTCGAGGCATCATCTCATTCCATCACTCTTCTTTAAACTCTATTTCCTCACCTGAAAAATGGAGATTATAGTAGTTCTACCTCAAAATATTAATATGAGATCATGAATATAAAGGGTCAGCATAATGCAGAAACTCAGTAAATGACAACTTGTATTATTAGATAAAATATAAAAACAAGAAAAGTCTCTGCTACCCTCCCATCTCTCTGCCTGTGTTTTTTCCCCCTGGTGACCCTCCCATCTAGCATCTGAGGAATCTCTCCTGTCAGCACTAGGGATAGTGCTGGCATCATGACGGGGCTAGGATGACCGCCCAGCTCTCCAGGCCTCAGGACAGGCTGGGAGCACAGGATGCCTGAGTCCTAGCAAAGGGGTTACAGAGAGGTAGTGAAGACATGGGAAAAAGGGATCAAATGTACAGCAGTCTTGAGAGAGGGACTGGCAGATAGGGGTCAATATTGAGCAGAGGTGTGGCAGGTCCAAGTGGCAAGGTCAGCAGAAGATGGGAAAGAGAAAGCAAACATGGTGGGAATATCAGGCAAAGTGGGAGTTCTACCCTGGCAGTTCTACCAGGAACAAGTATGCCAGTCAGAGATCTTGACTACAACACAAACTGACTTTTGCAAATAGAAGCAGAAAATAAATTTGTGGAAAGGCTATTGGGAAGCTCCCATAATTACTGGGAAGACTGGAAAACCAGGCTAAGGATTTGGGATGCATAGACAGGCCATAGATGCAGTCTGCTGAGGCCAGACAATGAGTCCATCACTGTCCTCCCTACAAACCACAGAGATTATGCAGCCTGAAGCACAACTGTGGCCAGCACTGGACCTGGAATACCATCCGCTCTGGGGATTATATTATTAAATAGAATACATTCTAGCCTGGCCTGTGGTGGCACAGTGTATAGTGTGTTGACCTGGAATGCTGAGGTCACCAGTTCAAAACTCTGGGTTTGCCCAGTCAAGGCACATATAACAAGCTATCAGTGAACAACTATGTTGAAGCAACAATGAGTTGATACTTCTTGTTCCTCCTCCTCTTTTCTCTGTGAAATCAATAAAAAAGATCTTTATATATATAATATGTGCTATTATGTTATATTATACACAGGTGCCCTGAAAACCAAGTGCTGCTGCTGTACCCTACTGCCTTCTCAGTACAGGCCCACGGTGCCTCCTCCTTTGTGTCCTTAGCTCCTGAATCAAGGTTTTGAGCTGGTGCATCAGAACTGTAGAGCTCAGCTCATGTCCTCACAGCCTGGATGTGTGTTTAGGGGTACAATGGGAGATGGGTACTGAAGAGGGGAATATAGTGCGAGCAGGGCTCTGCATACTGAAAACTCATGGTGGAGAGTTTCCTCATCAAAGGAAGGGGATTCAATCCTGGGCAGCCAAAGATCTGGAAAATGTCCATTACCCAAGGAAGTGAGTGAATATGAGGGAGGGGTGGGAAGACAGGCACTGGAACAGGAACAAGGCAAAGAAACAGGATCTTCATTTGACTGTCAGGGACACCGATGCCCTGAGGCAGGACAAAAGGTAGTGGAACCCCGATGCACAAGCTACATGGGCAAGGGCCTAGCTTCCTCTTGAGAGTATTTTGGACAATATAGATTGACTGTGCTCAGGTATTATCTTGGCAGTGTCTAACTCAATTGGTATGTAGCATGAAGGCTTTTGATACCCTGAGCTTCTACCCTCCCTTTGGCTCCAGGAAAGAGGTGGGGCAGCCTGTAAATAACTGGGTGCTTAGTCTAAAGAGTTGGAACCAGACAGGGTTGGGCAAGGGCTGACAGGTGACAGACGAGAACTGAGCACCAAGCTTTGTGCACAGACAATTCCATGAAGTCTGAGCTTCCATGATCAAATCAATGCGATCAAAACAAATCTGTCACAGATTCTAAAATTTACATAACTATTGTTACATTATGTGATAATTAGGCATAAAAGCAAATGGCTAGAATCTGTATTCTTATTAAACCAAATCAAATATTTAGTTTTTTTTCTCACTTTGCTATTATTCTGACATCTATAAGGAGTATCAATATCAATTTCCTCTATCTCCAGGTACTACTGTATTTAATTCATTCCTTCCTTTTGTTTTGTTTAAAAATTTAAATCTGGGAAGCAGAGAGAGCACTGAGTTAATCATCCTAGCTTCTTAACATGCTAACCACTGACATTTTAATCTGTGCAAAGTCCTGCTTATTTTATCTCATTTCATGTTTTTCCCTCGTTCCTTTCTCATTGCTCTCCCTTTCCATAGGTTCCTGCTCTAATGTACTTGGTGTATATTATTAAATATAGATGAAACCTCATAGAGTACAGTTTTGTATGTTTTTAATTAACATGAACGGCATTGTATTATAAATCATTTTGTTTCCTTTATTTCAGTTCTCCGTGTTGCTGTATGTATAGCTTGTTACTGGTATTTTACAGTACTTTATAGCATGTGGGTAGGCCATAGACAGGTATGCTCTAGGCTCAATTCTCTGTACAACAGAGAATTTTTTTACGTGGTAGATGGCTTACCCAGACCTCCTCAAGTCTAATCTCCAGAAATTTAGTTCTGATTCTGAACTCATTAGACCAATTTCTTACCTCTAAATGGCCTGTACTGATCATCAGAATTTGGCCTGTTTCTGTAAGGAACTAGGAAGACATTGTTCTCTGCTTTGCTTGTTTGCTAATTTATTAGAAAACCAAAGTGATAATAGCCTTGACTTGGGTTTGAGTTGCCCTATTAGCCAATTTTCAAACCCAAGCCAATGCTTTGAAATCTGGACAAAGTCAATATGCACCCACTACATTTTATTTACTTATTCTCCTAGTAACAGATGCTTAGGTTGATTTCAACATCTAGCTGCCATTATCAAAACCATCAGGAACCTATGAGAATTTTTCTTGGACACACCCAGAAGTGATATTGTTGGGTCACAAACATGCATATCATTTATTAAATATTGGCTGATTGCTTTGTAAAATGGCTGGACCAGATTGCATTCCCACCAGCTATGCATGACAGTCTTGTCTCTCTACATCCTCACCAACACTTGGTATATACATCTTGTAATTTTTGGCATTCTGATGGGCAAAAAATATTATTGCACTGTTGTTTTAATTTGAATTTCTCTTATTATAAGTGAATTTGAACATTTCTTCATATATTTTTCTTATACTGTGAATTGCCGTTCCTTTCTTTTATTTTAAATTTGTATACATCACATGTAATTTTTATTATAATTTATTTAAAGCTTTAGTATCTTAAAGAATGGTTATAATGTAAGCTTGATCTGAAAGGTGGTTTGTTTTCAATCAGGTATTAAATCACCTCAGTCTTAGGGAGTATCCCAATTGGCCCTTATTTCTATAACCTACTAGTGCAGGGGTCGGGAACCTTTTTGGCTGAGAGAGCCATGAACGCCACATATTTTATTTTATTTTATTTTATTAATTATTATTATTATTTTTTGTATTTTTCTGAAGTTGGAAACGGGGAGGCAGACTCCCACATGCACCCAACAGGGATCTACCCAGCATGCCCACCAGGGGGCGATGCTCTGCCCATCTGGGGCGTTGCTCTGTTGAATCCAGAGCCATTCTAGCACGTGAGTCAGAGGCCATAGAGCCATCCTCAGCGCCCTGGCCAACTTTGCTCCAATGGAGCCTTGGCTGTGGGAGGGGAAGAGAGAGTCAGAGAGGAAGGAGAGGGGGAGGGGTGGAGAAGCAGATGGGTGCTTCTGCTGTGTGCCCTGGCTGGGAATCAAACGCCAGGCCGATGCTCTACCACTGAGCCAACCGGCCAGGGCCAACACCACATATTTTAAAATGTTTTTCCGTGAGAGCCATACAATATGTTTAACACTAAATACAAGTAAATGTGTGCATTTTATGTAAGACCAACACTTTTAAAGTACATTAAGTCTCTGAATTCTTTTTAATAATGTTGTTATGCTGTTGCTAACCAATGATGAATAAAGTACTTCTTACCATTAATGCGACTTCTGGTGCTGCATGGTTTTGCTGATGGTTTTGTAGTCTGGTCGATACGTGGTGAGGTTAAGCTTCATGCAGGCATTGAGATTTCCATCCATTAAACGTGATTGTAGGTTGGCCTTAACGTTTTTTAGACATGAGAAAGACTGCTCACATGCATACTCAGAGCCAAACATTGTCAGTACAGCAATACTCACACACTGCAGTTGTGGTATGTGACGAGAAGCTTGTTCCAAGTTTTGACAATCAGGTAGTCTGCGGGTTGAAGTTTTTTCATTTCTCCCCACTTGTGTTTGCTTGCCAACTCTGCTTGCTGTTGTGCAAGTCTTTCCAAATCTTCATTCAGTGACTTGAACTTATTCACCCACATGTCTGAGGCCTGCAGGTCAGCAGCTTGTAGCTCAAAATCTCTGACGGAGACACCGGGATGTAACTCAGGTTGGTGCTGTCCACTGCACACTCGAGTGGATGGGTGATAAACTTAAAAAGACAAGTGTGCTCTCAAAATTCTCCAAAGCACGCTTTGAATGACTGCAGGAGATTAGATGTGAAGCCTGCTAGCTGCTGGAGATCAAGATGTTGAGCTGGGTCAGTTGCTGTGCATGCATCTTTAAACTCTCCCAGTTTTTCAAAGTGTAGTAAACGACCTGTTTCAATGTTGGAGATGAAGAGTTCCAGCTTGTTTTCAAATGCAAATACTGCTTGTTGAAGGGATAAGACTGTATTTCCAATGCTTTGCATTTTCACATTGAGCTGGTTCAGATGTTCGGTCACATCCACGAGATAGTAGAACTTCAGGAGCCACTCAGTGTTAGCTAACTCAGGATGCTTGATGTTTTTCATTTCAAGAAAAGTCCTGATTTCGCTCAGACAAGCCGTGAAATGGCTGAGCACCTTCCCTCTTGACAACCAACGTACATTGCTGTGCAGAAGCAGACCAGGATAATTATTCTCAACTTCATCCAGCAGTGTTTTAAACTGGCGATCATTTAAAGCTCGGGCAACAATAAAGTTGATCACCCGAATAACCAGCTACATCACCTCACCAAGCTGCTCGCCATACATCTGAGCACAAAGCGCCTCCTGATGTAGGATGCAGTGAAAACTTAAGATGGGTCTCTTTTCATGTTCACAGAGAAGCACTACGAATCCTCTATTTTCCCCCACCATGCACAGAGCACCATCATACACACTGAAATAAGTTTATCCATCGGTAGATTTTTTTTTTTTTCATTTTTCTAAAGCTGGAAAAAGGGAGAGACTGTCAGACAGATTCCCGCATGCGCCTGACCGGGATCCACCTGGCACACCCACCATGGGGCTACGCTCTGCCCACCAGGGGGCGATGCTCTGCCCATCCTGGGCGTCGCCATGTTGGCCATGTTGCGACCAGAGCCACTCTAGCGCCTGAGGCAGAGGCCACAGAGCCATCCCCAGTGCCCTGGCCATCTTTGCTCCAATGGAGCCTTGGCTGCGGGAGGGGAAGAGAGAGACAGAGAGGAAAGCGTGGCGGAGGGGTGGAGAAGCAAATGGGCGCTTCTCCTGTGTGCCCTGGCCGGGAATCGAACCCGGGTCCTCCGCATGCTAGGCCGACGCTCTACCGCTGAGCCAACCGGCCAGGGCTCCATCGGTAGATTTTTTTCTTTAGTTAACTCAGTGAAAGACTTGAATAAATCCTCCCCTCTTGTTGTCTCTTTCATAGGCAAAACAGCAAGACTCTCCTCATGTAGTATGTCACCGACAGCATACCTTGCAATCATGCTGAACTGGGATAAATGGCTTATGTCTATTGACTCATCCAAAGCAAGAGAAAAGAATGGTGCTGCACTTATGTCCTTCACTTGTGTTGCCTCAATTTGATTTGCCATCATGATGGTATGATCGTGAACAGTTCTTGCCGACAGAGGCATGTCTTTTATTCATTTGATTATCTTGTCTTTATCCGAAAAGTCGTCAAAAAGTTCATTGGCAACATCAAGCATGAATGTTTTGGCATACTCCTCATCTGTGAATGGCTTTCCGTTTCTCACAATTGCTAAAGCACCAGCAAAGCTAGCCAAATTCCAGTCACCTTGTTGGGTCCAAACATGCACAGTAGCTCTTGACATGTTTTCTTCCTGCTGTCCCCTGCTGGATATTTCCATGCAAATGTAGTATGGCGTGTGCCGAAGTGCAGCTTTATATTTGACTATTTCATTGATGCAATCTTATCATTGCATATTAGACACACTGCAGAAACTGCTCTCTCCACAAAGGCGAATTCCTCTGTCTATTCCTGCTGAAAAGTACGATACTCAGCTTTTTTTCTTTTAGCCATCTTCCTTGTCAAAAGAATGTCTGCAATTAGCTAGCTGACTACTTGATTAAAAGGAGGGAAGTTTGGCCCTGGCCGGTTGGCTCAGGGGTAGAGCGTCGGCCTGGTGTGCGGAGGACCCGGGTTCGATTCCCGGCCAGGGCACATAGGAGAAGTGCCCATTTGCTTCTCCACACCCCCCCCTCCTTCCTCTCTGTCTCTCTCTTCCCCTCCTGCAGCCAAGGCTCCATTGGAGCAAAGATGGCCCGGGCGCTGGGGATGGCTCCTTGGCCTCTGCCCCAGGCGCTGGAGTGGCTCTGGTCGCCGCAGAGCGACGCCCCGGAGGGGCAAAGCATCGCCCCCTGGTGGGCAGAGCGTCACCCCCTGGTGGGCATGCCGGGTGGACCCCGGTCGGGCGCATGCGGGAGTCTGTCTGACTGTCTCTCCCCGTTTCCAGCTTCAGAAAAAAAAAAAAAAAGAAGGGAAGTTTACTTCCTGACCTCACAATGACCTGTGTACATTATGCATTATCCAATAAAAATGTGGTGTTGTCCCAGAGGACAGCTGTGATTGGCTCCAGCCACCTGCAACCATGAACATGAGCGGTAGGAAATGAATGGATTGTAATACATGAGAATGGTTTACATTTTTAACATTATTTTTTATTAAAGATTTGTCTGTGAGCCAGATGCAGCCATCAAAAGAGCCACATCTGGCTTGTGAGCCATAGGTTCCTGACCCCTGTACTACCGTTAGCCTGATCTGGGCATTTCTACAGGGTTATGTCCTCCACTTTAGCACAGTGAACAATTATGAGTGCTACATTCCAAGAGGGTCATATGCAAACCAGAATGGAGGTGCTGATAGTTATCTGTGAGTTGTCTTATATGAAGAGAGTTAACTTAGAGCAGTTCAGAGGAAAACACTAATGCTATCTTCAAATAGTTGAAGAGCTATCATGTGAATGTGGGTAAAGGTTTATTCTGTTACTTCAAAGGACAGAATTAAAGCAAATGGGTGATGTTTTCAGGGAAGCACAATTACATTCAGTGTGTGAACATTGCTCTGTCAGAAATATTGAGTCCTGCAGTCAGTCTCTTCGTCATCAGCAAGTTCACACAGAGGCTGGACAGGCCATTGGTTGGTCAGAGTATTTCTGCATGGAGCAGAAAGTTAGTTTAGATGGCTTCCAAGACTTCTTCTAATGCAGGTGTATCAATCTAATTAATATTTCTTAAGCCCCTGTTACATACAAGACACTAGGCTTGATATTATAAGAGATACAACAGCACTTCCTTAGATGGTTTACATTTTATAGGGGGAGGAGAATCAATGTTTAAGATACTGCTAGTCCCACTGCCAGGTTCTTTGCGTGAAATATTTTAATTTTCACAATAGCTTGCTTTGCCAGCTACTGATCAAACCTCACTCTCCAGATGAAGAAACTGAAGTTTGAATGATTAGTAATTGTCTAAGATGATCAGTTAAAATGAGATAGAACAGGGGTTTAAGATAGAAAAGGAATTCAACTATGACTTCATTATATCATGTCATGAGTCTATGAATTTATAAGTCATAATGTAGCTTCATATTTCTTGGCTTCACACAGGGTTAAAGCATTTTCCTCTTCGCATTGTCTTTTTTTTTTTGAGAGGTGGGGAGGCAAAAACAGACACTTGCATACACCTCGACTGGGATCCACCTGGCAAGCCCCCTACTGGGCGATCCTCTGCTCATCTGGGGCCACTGCTTCGTTGCTCAGCAATATAGCTATTTTAGTGCCTTAGTCAAGGCCATGGAGCCATCCTTAGTGCCTAAGGCCAACCTGTTTGAACCATTCGAGCCATTGCTGTGGGAGGGGAAGGGGGGTGGCGGAGAAGCAGATGGTCACTTCTTCTATGTGCCTTGACTGGGAATCAAACTCAGGACTTCTGCATGCCAGGCTGATACTCTACTGCTGAGCCAACCGGCTAGGGCTTGTCATTGTCTTTTTAAGTCTGATGGGTCTTTCTCTAGGTCTTGACACTTGGCACTTGAGGATACAGTTTTCTAGAGCAATAGCTAACACTGAATTGATTTCTGTACCATTTGGGTTCTAAGTCTCCCCCTGAGAAGCTCTTTCCTCACCTTGTCAGTACTCCCCTGATCCTTAAGTGGAAAAAGTTTTCTCAGTTCTGTGGTAGTAATAACATTTCTGAACATTAACTAATGGCAAAAGACTGTCTCATTTGATCTTCGCTCAACCCTATGGTGATTTCTACATTAGCCCTGGCTGGGTAGCTTAGTTAGAGTGTTGTCCTGATATGCCAAGGTTGCAGGTTCAATCCTCGGTTAGAGTATATAGAAGAATCAACCAATGAATGCATAAATAAGTGGAACAACAAATTGATATTTCTCTCTGTCAGCCTCTCTCACCCCTTCTCTCTCTCTCAAATTAATAAATAAATTTAATTTTTTTCCCTATCTTGTTTTCACCTTATGGAATAGAAACAGATTTAGAGAGATTAGGTAACTTACTCAAGGTCTCCTGTTTAACAGGTGACAGATATAGAACCCTAGGTTTAGCCAACTCAAGGCCCATGTTTTTAACCACTGTACTGTACCAACTGCTCCAACATAGATGAGTTGAGATTCATATGACAGAGTTGATGATGTGAAGTTTTTAGTGTGTGTGGGAGGTTTTATTTTCTTTAGCCATTGAATTTTTTTCTTTTGGTCTCATTACTGCTTTTGATGATACCATTGAATATTTACAACACAAGTCAGTTCCAATTCATGCTTCTCCCAGTTTTAATCTTCCATTTCTCTTTCTTTTGACCTATTCCAGTTCATAGCTCAACTTCTTTTGGTACCATTTTTCTTCCAGGATGGCTTATTGCTTGATCATAAATGTTCTCACTTATAATTTTTCTGCTTTCTTTTCCTTATGACACAATTCATCACTCTTACCACTTAATAAAAATAGTAATCACTATGTTTGCATAGTCTTATGCTACATGAAGCACATTAATTTGCATTATCTTGTTTAATTTTTGAATCAATCTTATGAAGTAAGATTTCACAGAAATAAAACTTTATCTTGTAGTTAGGTGAGTTCTTCATATATTTCCTAAAATGAATAAACAAACAAACAAACAAATAAATAAAACATTGCTCTAAAAGTTTTATCTTTCCATCATTTTTGAATTTTCATTTTTTCCCCATTTGGAACATTTCTACAAATTAGTATATAGTTCTCCAGGAAACAAAAATCAAATCTCTGAGTTTCATGTCCCTTTTCCTTTAACAAACATATTTTGATTTTCTAATATATTCAAGGCACTGTGCAAAGTGATATAAACTTTGCCCTCAAGGAGATTCCAATTTGAGAAAATAAAATATGTACATAAGTATCTTTCATAAAATGTAGTCAATGTGTTATAAGGTATGTCTAAATAAAGAAGACTATCCACATGGTTATTCACTAAAATGCTAATAATGGTTATCTCCAGGAGTAGAAGAATTTTCTTTTTTCAAATTATTTTTTTATTTAAATATAGTTGGTATACAATCTTATATTGATTATATTAGTTTCAGGTGTACAATATAGTTTTGACATTTTTATACCTACAATGTGATCACCCAACTAATTCTAGTAATCATCTGTCCCTGTGTAAACTTTTCATGATATTACTGACTGTATTCCCCTTCCCCTTTTCCTCCATGCCTACCCCCTCCCTTCCAGGACCCATTCCTTTGGGGGGTAGAAGTTTTAATAGTTAAAAATTTTTGTTTTGCTTATTGGTAGGTTTTAAGTATCTAAAAATAAATATGTATTACTTGTGAAATAGAAGGGGGAAACATAACTGATTTTTATAAGTGCTACGGGAATTCAAAGGAGAAACAAATTTCTTCTCTCAAGAGTATTGGGGAAGCCAGGATATGGTGAGGACCTTCAAACTGAAGGCTTAAGAGATGGAGCTGGGGTGAGGAGAGAATGTATTTTGCAGAGCAAGAACCACATTAAACTAAGCATGAAATAAAGAAGATACATAGTAACCATGGGAAACTATTCCTCTTGTGTGTGGAAGCTAGGATAGGAAATAAAGCTCATCATTGACTAAGGCCAGGAGCCCCTTAAAGGCCTACTGAGGAGGCCAGTTCTGAGAAGACTAGAACAAACATATCCAGTGCGCTGGGGAATGCTCAGGGGGCAATATTCTCTAATGGGAGGTAGGACTAAATCAAGATATGTAGGCAGAGCAGAATATTGGCAGTCTATGGTGATAAGAAAAGTTGCAGCCTCTGGGCAACCAGTAGTGACTATCTCATGGAAGTACCTGGGAAGAGACTGGGAATATGGACACAGCAAATAGACAGTATATAAAGAGGCAAAGTCCCTGAGACTGGTGGGGTAGGTTTTAAAGCAAGTTGATAACAAAGCAGTGGGGCTACCATCCAAGGGAAGACTCCATTCTTAAGAAGAACAGAGAGTGCAAGAGGCGGAGGAGATTAAAGAGGAAGAAATCAGGTATAGCAACTAGAAAATATACATAGGAAGAGGGATAAAGATGATCCTGAATCAATCAATACCTTTTGAGGCAGAGATTTCTTATAAAGCGGCTCCTGGGAGTTGAAGCTGAAGACGGGAACTATGAGCTGGCCAGCTGCATGTTTTCTAGAAAAATATAGAAATAACACATTAATTAATAGTATAAACATATAAATATACCAACTTTCTTCCTTGGCTTTGCAAATATTTGGACTAGATTTTTACAGAGCAATTTCAAAAAAGGTACAAACTCTATGCTAGTACTAAGTTGTCATTTTCTTTCACTTAGTTTTAACCTTTATCCAATGTTATTTTACAACCCTAGGTTTGTCTTTTAGGCCTACATAACCTCCATTTTATTCGTTTTTTTCTAGATTTAGGGATCTCCCATGTTTGATCACTCCAGCTGCCTTTGGTTGTAGATATGCCTCACTCCAGCAAAACCTTTAATTAACTTTAGGGAGGCCAAAAATTAAGTACTGGCTGAGCCTCCCAAGTCTCACTTGCATGCTGTATGATATCGTGCGAAGGTTTTTCTTTTTCCCCTTTCCCATATAGTGTTGGTTTTGCCACTAACTGTGATTTCTGGCAAGTCCCCAACCTCTCTAAGCCTTAGACTCCTCTGTAAATTATGTGCATGAGTTGAATTATCATTTAAAAGATATGACAGCTCTAAAATTCTAAGATCCTGACCCAATAATAAATAAGATTTGTTAGTAAGTGTAATTAATTCTTTTTTCCAAGTCTGTCAGTTTCAGCTGAAAACAACTAATATAAAGGATAATTCTTTTCTTTTTAGGTTTTCATTTTTAGCTTCGCATTATCCCCCAAATCTAGGCCGTGTACATTTAAAAACCATAACAATTCTAAAATGCTTTACCACACTGAGCTTTGAGTTAATAGGACTTATTTTGAAAATAAAGAATCACCTGCCCAAGCAGTGGTGCAGTGGATAGAGTGTCTACCTGGAATGCTGATGACCCAGGTTCAAAACCCTGAGAGTAACCCCTTGAATGTGGGAACATAGACATGACACCATGGTGGCTGGCTTGAGCAAGGGGTCAATGGCTCTGCTGGAGACACCCCCCCCTCCACATATTACAAAGCAATCAATGAACAACTAAATGCTGCAACTACGAGTTGATGCTTCTCATCTTTCTTCCTTCTTGTCTCTCTCTGTAAAAAGAAAAATGAAAAGAATCAAGCTAACACTGAAGATATTGAGGTGCTCAATGTTGACTCTGAGTTGATAACAAACCTGTGAAACACTGACCATAGCTCATTTTGTGATTTCCAGCCTATTTTAATTGTTGGTATTATCATAAGACATTCCCAACTGGAAGAATAACGTTTAAGTGACAAGACTAAAAAAAGACAAGCATCTTTAGTAATGAAGCTTCAGGGGCTGTTGTAAAGAAAGCATGTAAAACAAATCTTTAAAGCATGGGCGACTGAAATATGATTACCCTAACTGCCTGAAAGACTAATTTTAATTACATAGTAAGTACACAAATATTTTGGTGGTGGTAGTGGGGTGTAAAAATGTAGTTTCTACTTTTCTCCATCCCTGTTTCTTGCTTCTCCGATGTCTCGGGGTTTTCTCCGGTGTCAGGCTGAACCAGACCAGGTTCAACTACTCTGCCATCCTAGGTATGCTTTGGAGAGATGAAGCACTCTGACAGTGGTAGGGCAGTAGTGTGAATATTTAAACCACAGAAAGGAAGAAGAGGAAAGGGGAGGTATAAATAAGACTGATGGGAGAGAGGGCAGGGTGTAGGCGAATGAAAAGAAGTGCAAGGGGAGGAGGAGCATCGGGTAGGGTTTGGCTTCACTGTCCTTCAGTTTGGGACGCCGGTGGTTCGACTTTGGCGGGAGGGAGGGAACCTGCCTGGTCTGTATAGCGCTCTCGGGCTCTCCCTGTTCCAAAGGGACCGCCAAGGCCCGGAGCGGGCTCTCCGTGTAGAGCACAGCACCGGGTTGCACTCGGGGAGGAGGTTTTCCCTGCGCACGGGTGTTCCTCAGCCTTTCTCTCCTCGCCCTGGAAGGCACAATACATCGTGCCAGCCAGAGCAGCGTGGCCTGTTTTTCCATTTCAAATCTCTTGAACGTCAAACTCTTGCTCCTCAGGTAAAACGGAATGTTGCTTTAATATTTTTCCGGTCACGACTATCCTACGAGGGAGGCACTCCAGGATGCGTCTCGTTTTGGCAAAGAGGCTATTAAATGACCCAGGGCGCTTTTTTTTTTTTTTTCCTCTCGCGTTTACAAAGTTCAGCTACACAGGAACACAGCGTCACCCAGGTTCGTCCCTGTGTCAAGACCAGCTCGATCCCCGGGACACACAGAGCCTTAATTCTCAGAAAAGCTGGGTGGGAGACTGTGACAGAAAAGGGTTAAATGACTACTCTAGCATGCCGCGCCTGCGCAGTCACTAGGCCGCGCGGGGCGTGCTCGTAACGCCGCGCACCTTATCAGGCCGCCACAGGGAGCGCGCCCGCGGCCTCGTCCTGTCTCGCCGCTCCCCTCTCCCTTCTCCATCTGGCCTTCGACTGAGGCTGGAGGCCCAGCGCTCCTTCCCCCCCCCTCCGCGTCCCCCCCTACATACTCTGGCGCGCGTGCGTAGAGGCGGACCGTCGGGCGAGGGCGCGAGGGAAGGGCGGGCGTACGTCCTTGCGTGCGTCTCAGGCAGCGCGCACGCCGGCGTGAGAGGGCACGGGGGAAAGGTGGCTTTGGCCGCGGTGGCTGAGCTTCTTGTGGCTATGTAGCTGAGCTCTTCGGCTCGGGATCCTTCCTCGCTGCGATCGCGGCGTCCGAGCGCGGAGTTTCTGCTCTCTCTCGAGAGACTGTCCTCACGCCTGCCGCGCTCCCTCGACAGCAGAGCTTGCTCGCTCGCCCGTGGGAGCGTCCCGGCCGAGCAGCCCTGAGGGGGGAGGGGAGGCCATTTTGTCCCGACCGACTCCCCGGAACCGGGCGGAGCGGCTGGGAGAGGCTGCGGAGCCGCGGTCGCCGCCCTCGGAGGCACCGGACGCCGCCACCGTCGGTGCTTCCTCGACGAGGCCAATCGTAGGTCGCCCGTGCCCTCTCGAGCCCTCCTTTTTCCCACGCTTTCCCGGTCCTCCGGCCTGAGAACACCCGAGTGAGGAGTTGGCCATAGTGAGGGACCGATCCCTTGGGGCCGCCGGCGGCGAGCGCCTGAGCCGCTCCTCCCAATGGCGAAGAAGACGTACGACCTGCTTTTCAAGCTGCTCCTGATCGGAGACTCGGGAGTGGGGAAGACCTGCGTCCTTTTTCGTTTTTCGGATGATGCCTTCAATACCACCTTTATTTCCACCATAGGTAAGATCTGTGGGAGGATGGTGTATGGCTTCTGTAGATGCAAACCATTTCTTTTTCTCCAGACATCTTGCTTCCCGTAGTATACGCCTTTGTTTCAGTGATTCCGATTCTAGGCGATAGACCCAAGTTACTGTTTGAATCGGCATCGAGTTTACCGGGGCGGGGTCTCCCATGCATTCTATCCGGTCTTTTGCTTTCGAGTCTCCCATTCTGCTCAGTGCCTGTTGTTAACAAAATACACAGCATTAACAGAATCCCATTTCTTTAAGCCACTGGGCTGGCTTTTTCCATATTTGTGTGGCTTTACTAGATGTCAATATTTGTAAAGAATTTATGTTAGTGGTTGGGATTGAAGCAGTAGTAGTCATTTGGTAAAGGCCTGATTTAAGGATAAAGAGAAGATTGCATATGGTCATAACTTAGCGTAAACTTGAGGGTTTGTATGAGGAATAATTAAAGCAAATTAGAGGGGAAAAGTGAGTTGGGCCGCGTTGACTAATATCCATTGGTGTATCAAACAATCGGAGGCTCTTCGTGCTTGGGGTTGGACTCTGTGGCATGTTTGCCTCAGCAGTGCTTTCTGAGACATCAGCAAAAGCAGCAATCTCAAGGGAGATGATCAGTATTTTTTTTTTAACCTCAAACCTGAAAGATTGAAGTTCTTCCTTATATTTTACTGTATGATAGAATTTACAGGAAACTATTTTGCCAGTCATAACCCTAGGACTTATGTTTCAGAATTAGTGTGGAGGTAAGAGCTAAAGATGGACCTTTTTCATCGGTTTCCCAGTTAGGAAAAGAAAAGGGAAGGCTTTAGGAAAGTCCCTTTCATTCTGGTTAGAAAAGTTAGTGGCAAGTACACAAATTGTGTTAACTGAATTGTATGTGAAATCCGCTTCCAATAAACACCTTAAAGGATAGATACATGGTTGCCTCTGTCATTTGGAGGCCTGAGCACTCAGACTTGGGGCAATGCATTGAAACTTTTTTAAAAAGTGTAACTAGTTTTATATTAAATGATTTTAAAAGTAACTGGAGTCTTTAAATTCTGGAAATTGTCAAAATTAATCTGATTTCAAACAATTTGTAGCAATAAAATTGAATTGGGCAAATGATCGTTTTAAATAGATTTTGATTTTACTCCCCCTTTTTTTGGGGGGTCATCCTAATTGTTTCTGAGCATTATATTGTTCTTTTGACCTGTCATAAATTTCATGAAGTTTAGAACTTGTCTCTCTGCCTGTGGGTTAGCACCTCCTACCACTAAGTTTGCTTTTAATATTCTACTCTAGCTATACTGGCTGGGTCAGAGGGTTAGATAGTTCAGCAAATATTGATTGAGCACCTAATGTTAGGCACTGTTCTAGGCATTGGGGATAAGCAGTGAATATAATAGACCCCTTTAGGAGCAATCTATGTAGTTAGGACAGTGGCAATGGAGTGTGAAAAGTGCTACAATAGGGGTAAGCATAGGGTGGAGGGGTGGCTAGACTCAATGGTAGGAAGTCTATTGTCATGCAGGAGGTGATATCTAAAATAATCCTGAAGGACATACAGTAATTGGACCAGAGAGGTGGGGTAGGTTCTTTCTGGGAAAGGGAGCACAGAAAAAACCAGTACTAAGATCAGAGATTTAATCTATGTGGTTAACTTGAACCTGCCATTGAGAGCAGGAAGCAAAGCCATCCATCTATTCCACTCTTTTTGTAATGGGTACACACTCAACTGAAAAACACAATCCTGTAAAGATAATGACACGTTTTTGTGTACTCTTTTTACTTGGAAAAATGTTTGGTGATTTTGGATGGAGTATGCTTGGTTGGAATCCTGGTTCCGCAACCTGTCTGCTTCAGTTTTATTCTCTAGTGTTAATAGTACCGACTGCATAGGGTAGTTGTGAGAATTACAAGTCAGTGAAAGTGCCTAGCGTGGTGCCAGGCACACTGTGGGAGCACAATGCCTTATTAGCTATATATAGAGTATGCGACCCTTCTGTTGCTGAAGGGTGGCAGAACAAGTTACTTATGGATTGAATGCCCTGCACACAGTGGCCATCCAAATATTTGTAAGTGATCTGCTAACAGTTTCACTTTAGATTCTGAGCTTTTCTTATTTTTATATAAAAATGTTTGGTATGTTTGATTTTTTTTTGTTATATCGTATGTTGATCAGTATAGGCTAAGAAATGAATAAATACATAAGTCTGAGTATAATTGTAGTATATGTGATAGCTCTGTGAGCAATCTACTATTGTCTTAAATGCAGTCCAAATAATAATGTGAACTACAAAAATAATATTTTTTTTTAGTAGCCATGTTAAAAAAGTAAAAGAACTTAATATATTTTTGCTAATTTTATTCAAAACGTTTTATTATATAGTCAAGTTTAAAAATTGTTGAGGTATTTTACATTCTTTTTTTCCATTGTATATGTTATACTTACAACTCATTTCAATTTAGACGTATTTTAATTGCTCAATAATCACATGTCTGTTGGCTACCATATTGGACAGTGCATGTCTAGATAGTCTCAAACTCCAAATTTAATATGCAGATGATTAATACTTTGTATACTACTTTTAGGACATTTAAAATGTTATTAGTTGACTAGGATTGATTATTTTCTATTTTATTTTGCTTTTAAAAAAAATCTAAAGCAGTCTCTATAAATTATAGTGAAATTTGAGTCGTCACTTGACTGTTAAAACCCCCTAAGGTTGGAATAGAAGTAGTTATCTTGCAGGTGTTCAGAATGGCCAAACTGTCAGTATGAGGAAAGCCCTCATTATTTCAGGCACAGTCATTTTAGTTACTTACTGGTTATTGATGCTTGAAAGAAATACAGAAGTTTTTTAGGCTTATGGAGCTTACATATGTACAGTACTCAAAGACTACTGTAATTAAAATTTTCTGTATACTTTCAATTCCCACACATCTATATCAGAAAATATGTATTATATATATTTATAGTCAGATTTATTGCAGATAGTTGCAAGAACAAATCACTGGTTGTCACACATACCAATCTCAAAGTGAATCGAAGGGCAGTAGGATATAAACTACATAAAGGCAGAGATCTTTGTCTTTTGCTGATAGATGCTAAACATGTAGGAGAGTCCCTGTATTTCATGGATGCATGATAAATAATGATTGAAAGCAGACAGATAGGTAGTACAGTCAGAATTCTCTAATACAAAATTGGGACTGGTTTTGTTTGAATATTTTCCTGTCTGCCTACTTTCTGAGCATTATATATTATATATGTTATATATCTAATGTAGATTGGGATCAGATTTTACTTTAAGAATATCAGCTGTTTGGCTAATAGAGTAATTTTAGGGTAAAACTGGTCTTGGAAATTCAAAGATTGGGAAGTATTTGCTAAAGAGAGTTACTGGTTTTGGATGAGCAGATGTCAGTGGTTGACTTGGCCATACCCTCTTGGTAGTAAAGTTTAGGAAAGCATTACCCTTTAGTGATAATGGTAATCAATACATGGACTTGTCCCAAACCAGACATTTTTAGTGGACTGTTTTACTGAATGTGCTTCCTTTTGGTATTGTTAATCCTCCCCCCACCCCTGAACTTGTCTTTCTGAGTGTTTTTATTGAGTTTTGGAAGAGTAGGATGGTTCCACTAACCTACATTTAAGAGCTGATTAATAAAGTGAACTGTCCCATGTTATATGGGGAGACTTTTTGAGAGAAATGAGTAAAACCTTCGTTATATTAAATGTGTCCATGCTTTGCTGTGAATCTCAGGCAGCAAGTGGCTCATGCTGCAGAAATGTGAGTGCCTAAGGAATTTCTTTCATTTGAACGTATATCTTTAGGCTTGATTAAAAACTATTTAGAAGCCCTGGCCGGTTGGCTCAGTGGTAGAGTGTTGGCCTGGTGTGCAGAAGTCCCGGGTTCGATTCCCGGCCAGGGCACACAGGAGAGGTGCCCATCTGCTTCTCCACCCCTCCCCCTCTCCTTTCTCTCTGTCTCTCTCTTCCCCTCCCACAGCAAGGCTCCATTGGAGCAAAGATGGCCCGGGCGCTGGGGATGGCTCCTTGGCCTCTGCCCCAGGCGCTAAAGTGGCTCTGGTCGTGACAGAGCAAGGCCCCGGAGTGGCAGAGCATCGCCCCCTGGTGGGCAGAGTGTCGCCCCCTGGTGGGCGTGCCGGGTGGATCCTGGTCGGGCGCATGCGGGAGTCTGTCTGACTGTCTCTCCCCGTTTCCAGCTTCAGAAAAATACAAAAAAAAAAAAAAAACCCAAAAAAACTATTTAGACATTTTCTGAAAGAAAATAAACAAATGGCCAATAAGCATGTGAAAACTAATCTTTAGAGAAATGTACTGTAAGTCAAAACCACTATGAGGTCTGACCTGTGGTAGTGTGATGCAGTGGATATAGCATCAACCTGGAATGCTGAAGTTGCTGGATGGAAACCCTGGGCTTGCCCAGTCAAGGCACATATGGGAGTTGATACTTCCTGCTGCTCCTTGCCTTCTCTCTCTCTCTCTCTCTCTCTAAATAAATAAATAAATAAATAAATAAAATCTTTAAATTAAAAAAAAGAAACCCCACTATGAGATGTCACTTCTCGCCCATTAGGACAGGGGTCAGGAACTTATGACTCGCGAGCCAGATGTGGCTCTTTTGATGGCTGCATCTGGCTCGCAGACAAATCTTTAATAAAAAAATAATAACGTTAAAAATATAAAACATTCTCATGTATTACAATCCATTCATTTTCTACTGCTCATGTTCATGGTTGCAGATGGCTGGAGCCAATCACAGCTGTCCTCCGGGACAACACCAAATTATCAATGGATAATGCCTAATGTACACAGGTCGTTGTATGGCTCTCACGAATTACATTTTAAAATATGTGGCGTTCATGGCTCTCTCAGCCAAAAAGGTTCCCGACTCCTGCATTAGGATGACTGACTTATCAGAAATGAATTTTGTCATACAATTATCTGTTCAAGTCCCTGCTTTCAGTATTTTGGCGTATATACCTAGAAGTGAAATTACTGGATCATATGCTAGTTCTGTTTTTAATTTTTGAGAAACCACCATATTTTTTTCCTTAGTGGCTGCACTGTTGCACATTCATATTAGCTTTGCACCAGGGTTTCAGTATTGCCACATTATCACCAACACTTGTTATTGTCTGTTGAGCAGCATTATTCACAGTAGCCAAAGGTGGAAACAACCCAAATATGGAAGGGATTAATGTATATACAAAGTAGTATATACATACAATGGAATATTATCTAGCCTTAAAAAAAATGATATTCTGATATATGCTACCACAGTGTTTGAAAGCACTATGCTGAGTGAAACAGGCCAGATACAAAAGGACAAATACTGTATCGACTCACTTATATGAGGGACATAGAATAGACAAATTTATAAAGTAGACGAGTTGATACCAGGGCCTGAGAACTGGCTCATGAGGAGTTATTGCTTAAATGGGTACAGAGTTTCACTTAATGGGGAATTATTGCTTACTGGGTACAGATTTCATGTTGGGAAGATGAAAAGGTTGTGGAGATGGATAGTGGTGATGGTTGCATAACAATGTGAATATATTTAATGCCACTGAATTATACACTTATTTGTAAAAATCCACAGGAGGACAAATACCACTTATGAGGTATCTAAAGTCAAATTCATAGAAACAGAAAGTAGACTGGTGGAAGCGAAAATGATAGTAGATGGGGGAGAGGGAAATAAGGAGTTGTTTAATGGGTATAGAGTTTCAGTTTTGTGAAATGAAAAAATTCTGGAGATCTGTTGCACAACAATTGAATATATTAATACTTAACACTACTGCATTATATACTTAAAATGGTTAAGATGGTAAATTTAATGTTATGTGAAATGGTATAGTAAGTTTTGCTATGTATATTTTTCTACAAAAAAGTATCAAAAACCAAAACAAAAAATATTCAACACTTAATCAAGCTTTCTAAAAAATCATTTGATCACAGACAGCTAGCTCCTCACTATTCTGTATGATAGCTAGAGTTAACCAGTGGTCATTGAGTCAAGAGGATTTTTTATGGTACTTTCCCATGCTTTAGTATCACTGATCTACACTTTCAGATACTGAAGGGAGGTTTGTCTTTTCCTTATGTGTGTTTACATAGAACTCCTTGGAATGTTAGAATCACGGAACAGTAAGGCAAGAAAGATTCCTACAATGAAATTTTTAAAATTAATTTAAATTTATTGTGTTAACGTGGATTCAAGTGTCCCACACAATATAACACCCTCAACCCCCCCCCCGACCACATGTCCCCCCATTACACCCCACCCCTTAACTCCCTCCTCCCTTCCCTCTGGAATTTGCTGTCCTGTTATCTGTATCTATGTGCTATGTATATATAATTTCACTAATCCTTTCACCTCCTTGGATCCGTACCCTCATCCCCTTTCCCTTTGACAGCTGTCCCTCTGCTCCCTGCGACCCTGCCTGTGCTTCTATTCCTCAGTTCACCTTGTTCATTAGATTCACACCTTCAATGAATTTTAAGTCAGGAAACAGCCTGACCAGGCGGTGGTGCAGTGGACAGAGTGTCATACTGGGACCTGGAGGACCCAGGTTCAAAACCCCGAGGTCGCCAGCTTGAGCGCGGGCTCATCTGGTTTGAGTAAGGCTCACCATCTTGAGCCCAAGGTCACTGGCTTTAGGAAGGAGTCACTTGGTCTGCTATAGCTCCCCAGTCAAGGCACATATGAGAAAGCAATCAGTGAACAACTAAAGGAGCTGCAACAAAGAATTGATGCTTCTCATCTATCTCCCTTCCTGTCTGTCTGTCCCTATCTGTCCCTCTCTCTGTCTCTGTCACAAAAACAAAAAACCAAAAAACAAAAGTCAGGAAGCAGTCTGGGAAGTAATTTCTGAAAGATTATATGGCTCATTATTGAAAAAGTTTTGACTAGAGTTCATATCCAATCCTGTTCATAGCCATGTTTCTCATTCTAAGAATTTGTTTTATTTGAAAAAAATTGATAGGATGATTCTTCTACTCATCAATTTCAATTTGAAAAGTGGAGTTGAAGTATTTTTGTTAATTTGTTTCTGTTTTGACCAGAGTGGGGAATTATCAAGTCAACCCAGATATGGAGGGATTTGTTCAGGTTACTTGTTTGCAGGTTTAAAGCATAACATAGCAGAGCTGAGCTGATAGTGCTAGGGATAATTATTTTCCTTCTTCCTCCCTCCCTCCTTTTATTTTTTTTCTTTTTTCTCTCTCTCTCTCTCTCTCTCTCTCTCTCTCTCTCTCTCTCTGTCTCTGTCTCTCTCATTCTTTTTCTTTTTTTATGTGTGTGTGTGGGCTTAAGAACAGAAATTTATTTCTCACAGTTCTGGAAGCTGAAAGTCTGAGATCAGGGTGTCAGTGTGGTTGCTTTCTGGTGAACAGTCTTTTCCTGGCTTTTAGCCTTCTTGCTGTGTCCTCACATGGTGTGTCTTTCTCTTCATATTAAGGTACTAATCCTATCACCAGGGACCCAGCCTCATGACATCAGGTAAAGCTAGTTACCTCCCAAAGACTCTGTCTTTGAACACCACCACATTGAAAGTTAGGGCTTAAATATATGGATTTGGAAGGGATACAAGTTAGTTAATACTAAACGGCTAAGGAACCAGAGGGATAATTATTTTCTTTTCAAGAATTACCCTATATAATGGTGTACAAGATACAGGAAAGGACATACTGATACTCCTGTTTGGTTTGTAAAATGGAAAGAATGATAGGAGAAATAATGGCTGTCTGTTTTAACTTTTAAAAGTATAAGGCTGCCTGGCCAGGCCGTGGCGTAGTGAATAGAGCCTGGGATGCTGAGGACCTGGGTTCGAGACCCTGAGGTTGCTGGTTTGAGCATTGGCTAATCCAGCTTTAGTGCAGGGTCACTCGCTTGAGCATGAGATCATAGACATGATCCCATGGTTGCTGGAGTGAAGCCCAAGGTCCCTGGCTTGAGCAAGGGGTCATTGGCTTGGCTGGAGTGTCCCCCCCATCAAGGCACATACGAGAAAATAATCATAAAACAACTAAAGTGCCACAACTATGAAGTGATGTTTCTCATCTCTTTGTCTGTCTCTTGCTAAAACAAATTTTTTTTTATAGAAAGTACAAGGCTGCCCAGTTTGTAATGTGGTAGCATTGAGGATGAATAGAGAAGCAAGGATTTTTTGAATCTTTTTAATTTTTTTTTACAGAGACAGAGAGAGTCAGAGAGAGGGATAGACAGGGACAGACAGAAATGGAGAGAGATGAGAAGCATCAATCATTAGTTTTTCATTGCGCGTTGCAACACCTTAGTTGTTCATTGATTGCTTTCTCATATGTGCCTTGACCGCGGGCCTTCAGCAGACCGAGTAACCCCTTGCTGGAGCCAGCGACCTTGGATTCAAGCTGGTGGGCTTTTGCTCAAACCAGATGAGCCCGCGCTCAAGCTGGCGACCTCGGGGTCTCGAACCTGGGTCCTCTGCATCCCAGTTCGACGCTTTACCCACTGCGCCACCACCTGGTCAGGCGACTTTTTGAATCTTAATTTACAATCGTGATTTAGCACAAAATATAACTTGTGTGATTAGCTAAAGAGATCTGCACAGGAAAACTGCTTTATGGAGATAGGTCATAAAAGAAGAGTTTAAAGGAGCTAGAGAGGGTATTGAGGTTAGTAGAACATTGTCTGAACCCATAAAACCAAGAAAAGATCTCGTAAAGATCATCGATTTGCTTCCTTCTAATAAATATTGGGAATTAATGGAATAAATAAGTTGCATTATAAGAAAAGGAATTGAAAAGATGATTAAAGTAAAATTTTGGTGTAGAAAACTCATCTGAAGGGAAATCTGAAATGAGAAATTTTCTTTGATGAGTGTCACACACACACACACACACACACACACTTGGGTTACAAGCAGAAGTGATTGCTTGATATTTATCCTTTTTTCCAGAGATGAAAAATAATATGTTTTTGAGGAAAACAGCAACTGATGATGGAACATTAAGTTTCCAGTGTGGCCCAGAAACAGAGCATCCAAGGTTGTAAAACATTAGAAAATGGAAAAACCATTATTCTGAAGACTCAAAAAAATACAGCGTATCAAAATCAGAACAGAGGACAGTGTTGATTTGTTTCTTTTATATCAATAATGATGTTTATGCCGACTTTTTATTCATTGAAATTTTTATTAAGTCAATTGTAGATTCACATGCAGTTGTTAAAAATAATAACATTTTGTCCAGTTTCTCCCAGTGGTGACATTTTGTGAAACTAATAAAATCATTGCAACCAGGATATTGACATTTGTGGCAGTACACCATTCTTACTCAGATTTTCTGTTTTACTTGTACTGTGTGTGTGTGTGTGTGTGTGTGTGTGTGTGTGTGTGTGTGTGAAATTCTCCACAATTTTATTACTTGGTGTAAGTTCATGTATTACCATCACAGTCAAGAAACTGAACAGTTTGAAGGGATGAGAATGCTGGGTATTTTTTTTATAACTATACCCCTTTTCTCTCCTCATTTTTCCCCTCCAAAAGTTTGTCCTCCATTTGTAAAATTTTGTGATTTCACAAATGTGATGTGAATGGAATCATACAGGGTGTAACCTTCTGAGATCGGTTTTTATTCACTCAGCATAATTCCCTGGAGAGTCATCCAAGTTGTTGTGTGCATAAGTAGTTCTTTTTATTGTTGAGTAGGTATGCCATGGTATGCACTCATCACAGTTTAACCATTCACACATTGAGAAACATCTTGGTTGATTCCAGTTTTATAAATAAAGCTGCTGTGAATTTTTTGTATAGGTGTTTTTAATGATTATAAATTTTCATTTTTCTGAGGTAAATGTCCAGTAGTGCAATTACTGAGTCATATTAGGTTTAGTTTTATAAGAAACTACCAGAGTAGCTGTACTGTTTTACATTCTCACCAGCAGTATGTGTGATCTAATT
This sequence comes from Saccopteryx leptura, assembly GCF_036850995.1. Classification (NCBI taxonomy): domain Eukaryota; kingdom Metazoa; phylum Chordata; class Mammalia; order Chiroptera; family Emballonuridae; genus Saccopteryx; species Saccopteryx leptura. Next base: position 289,206,265 of record NC_089505.1, on the reverse strand, counting down.
TCTCTGCATTCTCACGAACGTTTGGTGGTGTTACTATTTTATATGTTAGCTATTCTGATAAGTGTGTAGTGATAATTTTATTGTGGTTTTAATTTGCATTTCTCTGATGATGGCCAGATGTATTGAGAAATCTTTTTATGTCTTTATTTGCTCTCTGTATGTATTCTTTTTATTTTTATTTATTTATTTTTTTATTCATTGAGAGGAGGGGAGGCAGAGACAGTACCTCATGCGCCAGGACCAGGATCCCTTGGCAAGCCCACTAGGACTGATGTTGTGCCCATCTGGGGCGCTGCTCTGTTCCTCTTGCTTAGCAACCAAGTTCTTAGTGCCTGAGGTAGAGGCCATGGAGCCATCCTCAGCTCCAGGGGCCAACTTACTCCAATCCAGCCAGGGCTGCAGGAGAGGGAGGGGAGAGAGAGAGAGAGAGAGAGCTAGAGCGAGAGCGTGAATGGGTGCTTCTCCTGTGTGCCATAACTGGGGAATCCAACCCAGGACATCCTTATGCTGGGCTGACGCTCTACCACTGCACCAACCGGCCAGGACCTCTGTATGTATTCTGGTGAAATGTTTGAGTCAGTTGCCCATTTTTCTATTGGATTGTTTCTATTGTTTTTTTTTTATCCTGTTGGGTTTTGGGAGTTCTTCACACATTTTAGATACTAATCCATTGTTGAATATGTAGTTTATACATACTTTCTCAGTCTACAGTGTGTCCGTAAAGTCATAGTGCACTTTTGAAAGCAATAAAAGACGATAGAAATGTGAAATCTGCACCAAATAAAAGGAAAACCCTCCCAGTTTCTGTAGGATGATGTGGCAGCATGTGTGCATGCGCAGATGATGACGTAACACCGTGCATATAGCGGAGCAGCCCACGGCCATGCCAGTCGAGATGTGGACAGTACAGAAGAAAGTTCAGTGTGTTCTGTGGCTCGCTAAATTCGAATCCGTGACCAAAGTGCAATGTGAATATCGGTGTGTTTATAACGAAGCGCCACCACATAGGAATAACATTACTCTGTGAGATAAGCAGTTGAAGGAAACTGGCAGTTTTTTGGTGGAGAAACCCCGTTCTGGTAGGCCGTCAGTCAGTGACGAGTCTGTAGAGGCTATCGGGATAGCTACCTAAGGAGCCTTAAAAAAATCTGTGCGTGAGCCCACATCGAACTGCACTGAATAGGTATAAAACTGGGAGAGTTTTCCTTTTATTTGGTGCAGATTTCACATTTCTATCGTCTTTTGTTGCTTTCCTGTGACCGGTCAAAAGTGCACCATGACTTTACAGACACACTGTACATCTTGTCTTTTCTTCCTCATGTGGGCTTTCACACAGAAAAATTTAAAAATTTTGATGAAGCCTAATTTATTAACTTTTCTTTTTATGGATCATGCTTTTTTGTGTCTAAGAAGCTGGTTTGCCCTAGATCCTGAAAGTTTTTTTCTATGCTTTTTCTGAAAGTTTTATAGTTTTACATTTTACATGTGAGCTTGTGGTCTTTTGTATGGGCTTTTTTTTTTTTAACCTCATATGCTTAATCAGATAATGCAGATGTTCTGTAGGCTTCCGAGATTCTGTGTGACCCTGTAGGAGTGAAAGTTGACTTTAGGGATTGACCCTTTCATAATAATTGACACTGTGCTTTCTGGAGGCTTTAAAAATTAATTTCTAACAGTGATACATACAGATATTTAGAATAAAATGTTGCTGAAAGAGTTATGGTAACCAAAAAAAGCAATCTCTTCTCCTGTCCCCTCTCCATTCCCATTCATGCTCTTTAGGGACATCCTCTAGCTCTTTGTTCTGTTATATACTTCTGATTTTCAAGTGATATGCTTCTATAGCCATTTCTTTTTTTTTTTTTTTTTTTTTTTAACAAATTGATCCTGTACAATTTATTTTTTTCTTTTTTTAAATTTTTTTATTTTATTTTATTTATTTATTCATTTTTAGAGAGGAGAGAGAGAGAGAGAGGAGAGAGAGACAGAGAGAAGGGGGGAGGAGCTGGAAGCATCAACTCCCATATGTGCCTTGACCAGGCAAGCCCAGGGTTTCGAACCGGCGACCTCAGCATTTCCAGGTCGACGCTTTATCCACTGCGCCACCACAGGTCAGGCTCTATAGCCATTTCTTGAGTCATTAATATTAGATGAAAATTTTAACCTTTTATAATCTTATCCTACTCTTTATTCCAATTTTTTCTTAAAGTGATAGCCAGTGGTTCTATTAATATGCCCATGTAAATATTACCCCTTGATTTATTTACACTTTGTCTTGTCAGATCTTTGTACATCCTCCAACAGCCTCTCAAAATGATTTTCTACAAGGTCAAACCACCAGAGAGATCATTTTCTCCTCTTCCCCCAACACCTCTACTGGATCTTTTTTCCTTCCTGCTTCAATATTGTATTGGTTATTAACCAGGTCTGTTGCACAGCTATTACCTTGGGAATTCCTTCGCCTCTTGTGTGTAGTACTGTTTTTGGTTTATTGTCTTAGAGTATATCATCCTCTAGTAGCTTCTTGTTTGACAGTGTCTTAATTCTTCCCTTTCATGCAGTTGAAATTTGACAGGGTTCAAGATTCTAGGTTGAAAACAATTTTTCCTTAGAATTTTGAAAGCATTACTTTATTCTGTTTAAGCTCCTGATGTTGCTGGCAGTTTCAATACCATTCTCATTCTTTATCTGTTTGTGGCCTAGTTTGTCTCTGGAAATATTTAGCTTTTAAAATTTTTGAGTTCCTGGAGCTTGACTTTTTGAAGTTACTTGCATCCCCCTTCCTCTTAGCCCTACAATTTTTTTTCTTTATTTTGTTTTTAATTGGGTGATGAATTTCCTGGATTGTTTGTGTAATTTCCTATTTTTAAGCCTTGTGAATTTGTTGTATTTTTTTGGGAGATGTCTTTGACTTTAAATTTTATATTTTTTAAGATTTTATTTATTGTTTTTACAGAGAAAGGAGGGAGGGAGCGTGAAGTATGAACTCATAGTTGCTTCACTTTAGTTGTTCATTCATGGCTTGTCCTATCTGCCTTGACTGGGCAAGCCCAGGGTTTTGAACAGGCAACTTCAGCATTCCAGGTTGATGCTCTATGCACTGTGCCACCATAGGTCAGACTTAAATTTTTTAAAAATATTTTTTTATTTTAGTATTTTTATATTTTTCCAAAGTGAGAAGCCAGAGGGTGGGGGTAGGGGGGAGGCAGACAGACAGACTCCTGCATGCGCCCGACCGGGATCCACCCGGCATACCCACCAGGGGACAATGCTCTGCCCATCTGGGGCGTTGCTCTGTTGCAACCAGAGCCATTCTAGCGCCTGAGGCAGAGGCCATGGAGCCATCCTCAGTGCCGGGGCCAACTTTGCTCCAGTGGAGCCTTGGCTACAGGAGAGGAAGAGAGAGATAGAGAGAAAGGAGAGGGGGAAGGGTAGAGAAGCAGATGGGTGCTTCTCCTGTGTGCCCTGGCTGGGAATCTAACCCAGGACTTCCACATGCCGGGCCGACGCTCTACCACTAAGCCAGGGCCTAGACTTAAATTTTTAATTGAATGTTTTATTTCAGCTGACATTTTTTTTTTTTTTTTTTTTTACTTTTTTTTTTTTCTTTTCATTTTTCTGAAGCTGGAAACAGGGAGAGACAGTCAGACAGACTCCTGCATGCGCCCGACCAGGATCCACCCGGCACGCCCACCGGGGCAACGCTCTGCCCACCAGGGGGCGATGCTCTGCCCCTCCGGGGCATCGCTCTGCCGCAACCAGAGCCACTCTAGCGCCTGGGGCAGAGGCCACAGAGCCATGCCCAGCGCCCGGGCCATCTTTTGCTCCAATGGAGCCTTGGCTGCGGGAGGGGAAGAGAGAGACAGAGAGGAAAGCGCGGCGGAGGGGTGGAGAAGCAAATGGGCGCTTCTCCTGTGTGCCCTGGCCGGGAATCGAACCCGGGTCCTCCGCACGCTAGGCCGACGCTCTACCGCTGAGCCAACCGGCCAGGGCTCAGCTGACATTTTAAAATTTCTGATAGCCCTTTCTTTTGTGTGTGTGTGTGTGTGTGTGTGTGTGTGTGTGTGTGTGTGTATTTTTCCAAAGCTGGAAACGGTGAGGCAGTCAGACTCCCGGATGCGCCCGACTGGGATCCACCCGGCATGCCCACCAGGGGGCGATGCTCTGCCCCTCCGGGGCCTCTCTCTGTCGCAACCAGAGGCCAAGGAGCCATCACCAGTGCCTGGGCCATCTTTGCTCCAATGGAGCCCCGCTACGGGAGGGGAAGAGAGAGACAGAGAGGAAGGAGAGGGGGAGGGGTGGAGAAGCAGATGGGCGCCTCTCCTGTGTGCCCTGGCCGGGAATCGAACCCGGGACTTCTGCACGCCAGGCCAACGCTCTACCACTGAGCTAACCGGCCAGGGCCTGCATCAGATTTTAACCTTTCAATTTCTGCTAGGCCTTTGGGTGTTGTTATATAAACCTTTAGTCAGGCCCTTACTTTCAGCCTGGTACCTGATACCTCCTATTGCTAAATGTCTCCAGAGTTCTGAGACATGAATTGGCTTGCTTCTCCTAGGCATCTTCATTTGGCTCTAAGCTTCTTTTGTCTTCATTTATTGTTGTTAGAGTTACAATATCTGGATGTTGAAATGAAGGTAGAATTTATTTATATTTCTTGTATTTCTTATTGTTTTTGTGTGACTTTGAAGAGAACGTGTCACAGAAGTCTTTCTCCATTATCTTAACTGGAATTTGAAGTAATTTTTGACCCCAAATGATTTTTGACTACAGTTTTAGCTCATAACATCTAGTATTTATGGATGAATGCTATTTTGTGCCTATCCAATCTCTCCTCAAAATATTGATATTTTTGTTATTCAGAATAGTCAAATGAATGTGTTAAGGAATCAGAGTAGTTCCACTATTCAGAACAGTGTCATTTAAAGGAAACAGCTTTAAATTAGATGTACAATTCTTGGGAAAAAGGAGTATTTTTGCTTTTTGAACAAAGTGTAACTGTACTCTTGTTTCAGTTTTATGCTCATGGTATATGCTATTTTATAGGATACTGAACAACAAATGATTCAGCAAATTCATAATCTGTCAGAGGATTGCAGTTGGTCTAATATATTATATATAGCACTTGGTATTGAAGGATAAGGTGTTGCATGCTTGAGTATTTTTTTTACTGGTTTGAAACCTAGTAAATATCTGTACTTACAATGTGAGAGTATTGTTTTACCTCTTTATATAGTCTTAGTCTTTTTATTTTTAATTTTAATTTAATTTTATTTTTTTACAGAGACAGAGAGTCAGAGTGAGGGATAGACAGGGACAGACAGACAGGAACGGAGAGATGAGAAGCATCAATCATTAGTTTTTCGTTGCACATTGCGACACCTTAGTTGTTCATTGATGGCTTTCTCATATGTGCCTTGACCATGGGCCTTCAGCAGACCGAATAACCCCTTGCTTGAGCCAGTGACCTTGGGTCTAAGCTGGTGAATTTTTGCTCAAACCAGATGAGCCCACACTCAAGCTGGCGACCTTGGGGTCTCTAACCTGGGTCTTTGGCATTCCAGTCTGACGCTGTATCCACTGCGCCACCGCCTGGTTAGGCTATAGTCTTAGTCTTAAAAAAATGTCTTTCCTGTCCTTAAATTAGATGTTAATGGATAAATGTAAATTTTAAAAAATTCTGTGGTATCTTTTTGCATATTTTTGTGTATAGGACATATATGCAGCATAATAAATGGGTAAGAGTGCTTTGGAAGATGGAAGGTAAATATAATATCAAAATAATTATTCAAGTGTAAGCTCTTTGCCTAAGTGAATAATAATTCTAAAACCTTTTTCTTCTTTGAAAAATTTCAAATTTACAGAAACATTAAGGTACTTATACAATGAATCCCTTTATATCCTTCCTCTAGATCAGGGGTAGTCAACCTTTTTATAGCTACTGCCCACTTTTGTATCTCTGTTAGTAGTAAAATTTTCTAACCGCCCACCAGTTCCACAGTAATGGTGATTTATAAAGTAGGGGAGTAACTTTACTTTATAAAATTTATAAAGCAGAGTTACAGCAAGTTAAAGCATATAATAATAATTACTTACCAAGTACTTTATGTCAGATTTTTGCTAAGTTTGGCAGAATAAATCTTTATAAAACAACTTACTATAGTTAAATCTGTCTTTTTATTTATACTTTGGTTGCTCCGCTACCACCCACCATAAAAGCTGGAATGCCCACTAGTGGGCAGTAGGGACCAGGTTGACTACCACTGCTCTAGATTCACCAGTTGTCAGTATGTTGCTGTTTGCTTTAATGTCTTTTAAGAAAGTTTATTTTGTATATAATGTAATGTCTAATTCAAAGTAAAGATCTGTATTTCAAGAGGAACATAGTTATTAAAAAATAAACTAGGGCCCTGGCCGGTTGCCTCAGTGGTAGAGCGTCGGCCTGGCATGCAGAAGTCCCGGGTTCGATTTCCGGCCAGGGCACACAGGAGAAGCACCCATCTGCTTCTCCACCCCTCCCCCTCTCCTTCCTCTCTGTCTCTCTCTTCCCCTCCCACAGCGAGGCTCCATTGGAGCAAAGATGGCCCAGGTGCTGGGGATGGCTCCTTGGCCTCTGCCCCAGGCGCTAGAGTGGTTCTGGTCGCAACAGAGCGAAGTCCCCTGGTGGGCAGAGCATCGCCCCCTGGTGGGCATGCCGGGTGGATCCCGGTCAGGCGCATGCGGGAGTCTCTCTGACTGTCTCTCCCTGTTTCCAGCTTCAGAAAAATACACACACACACAAAAATAAAATAAACTAGGAATTTAAGGTATAAGCTTTTGCATTGTTTTTTTTTTCTTTTTTGTTGTTGTTGTATTTGATTTGCCAGTATTGCATTGTTTTTTATTAATAAAAATATTTGAGGTTTCACAATGGGTCTGGTGCTGTCTGAGTACATGGCATGCAGTGGTGAGTAGTATAGACTTGTTTATTCCCTTTAAGACACCTTGGTTTTCTGTTTTCTGTTTTTTGTTTTTTTAAATTTTTTAATTTATTTACTTTTTTAGATTTTATTTATTCATTTTTATTAGAGAGAGAGGGGAGAGAGAGGGGAGGGAGAGATAGAGAGAGAACAGGGGGAGGAGCAGGAAGCATCAACTCCCATATGTGCCTTGACCAGGCAAGCCCAGGGTTTTGAACCGGCAACCTCAGCATTCCAGGTCGACGCTTTATCCACTGTGCCACCACAGGTCAGGCCTTGGTTTTCTGTTTTATCTTACTTAGTTATGGTTGCTGTTCTTGGAGAAATGTCAAATTTTAAACAACCAACTAGTAACACTGCATTTATCTAGAGCAGTTTGCCATCAGTCTCTAAATACAGTTGAGACCAAAACAAATCATATTTTCACAAATCCCCTAAATTAAAGCCATATACAATACTGGGTGTTTTTTTAGTGCCTTACCGACTTTGATCTTTAACATCATTTTTATTAAGTCTAAAGCAGTTGAGAAGCAGCAGGCCTTTGCTGCTATGTAGGTAATATGTCCAGTCAGTGGAAATGAAACCAAATAGACATTTAGGGAGGAGACCTGAAAACGAAAATGAAGGTTAAAGATTGCATTACTATTCTGTACAGTTACAAGTTTGTGAATTGATGATTATATGATCGAGAAGAAATTCTTCTATCTTCAGTAATCTCTGTCAAGGTAGAAAATTTGAAATATTTTGGAGACATGTTTAAAAAAGACTAAGTTTAAGTGCCATATGTATAATCGGACTTTAACTTTAGTGGAATAGTATTTCCACAAGATGCTGGATAAGTGATTTATTTTAAAATAACAACAATGACTGCCTGACCTGTGGTGGCGCAGTGGATAAAGTGTCGATCTGGAACGCTGAGGTTGTTGGTTTGAACCCTGGGCTTGCCTAGTCAAGACACAGACAGGAAGCAACTATGAGTTGATACTTCCCATCCCACCCCCACTTTCTCTCATTTTAAAATAAACAAACAAAATCTTTAAAAAAATAACAAAAATAACTTCTTGTATTCAAAAATATTTTTTAAAATTGGGATTCATCTAGGGAAAAGTGAAGCCTGAGGGTGAATATCCAAACAAAATATGAGCCCGGATAAAGTAAATTTAAGGCTTATTCACCAGTTCTCAAGTACTAAGATTGTTGGAGAACTGTCCTTTGAAATGGGAATGAACCAGTTTGGGGGATAAACATAAAGATTTTAACATATTAAATAATGCTTTTAAAGAAGTAATTTCTTGGCATCCTTTCCCTCCCAGGGGCATGCCAGTGCCTTTACCTTCCCCTTCTTCTTCCCTCATAGGTGTGCATTTCCTAAATAAATAAACTCTAAGGGACCACAGGAGACTTGTAACCAGGGGAGCAGTGGGCAGTAGCAACGTGTCCTGGCTAACCTCCTGAACCTGTTCTCCAAGGCCCCTTTTCTCCGACTCTGCAGTGAGCCATAGCAGCCTGCCTAGGCTCTTTCCTTTGCTTCTTCTATCCTAAGTCCTTTTTTGTTGCACTGTAATAAATGTACTCTCAAAATTAAAAACAAACAAACAAGGAAATAAATAAATAGTAATCTCTTTATTTTAACTGGATTCAAAAGGGTCTGCCCAGATGTATAAATGTTAGAGCCATAAATAGCACCTTAATGAAACTGGCTTATGCCTAACCTTTATGATGGACTTGCAGGAGGTCAGCCATGCTCTTAATTTAATATACCTCTGTTAAGAATAGGGGGCTTTTTAAATTATAAATCGGACAGGATTTGGCAGTTTGCATTTCTCTATACAATAAAATATTCTAATAAAAGTATTCAATAGTAGTATCTTACATAATGTAGGTAATTATAAATTAAGCAACGTGTGGACTTATAAATTAAACAACGTGTTGGGGCTATTTGTGACACATGGTTAGTGTGTGCTTAAAGGAATAAAAATAATTTCATTGTTAACCTGATAAACTCTAATGTAACTGATTTTTACACTAATATGTAATATGATTTACCTCTTTAATTTTTCTTCAGTTTCTCTTGTGAAAAATTTTCCTTAAGATGTTTTTATATGTAGGTGCCACAAATTACAGGACATTTTTTTTAACACAATGAATTTTATTTATTTATTTTTATTATTTTATATATATATTTTTGTATTTTTCTGAAGTTGGAAACGTGGAGGCAGTCAGACAAGACTCCCGCATGCGCCCGACACGCCCACCAGGGGGGGATGCTCTATCATCTTGGGGCTTTGCTCTGCCGCAATCAGAGCCATTCTAGCGCCTGAGGAAGAGGCCACAGAGCCATCCCCAGCGCCCCAGCAAACTTTGCTCCAATGGAGCCTTGGCTGTGGGAGGGGAAGAGAGAGACAGAGAGGAAGGAGAGGGGGAGGGGTGGAGAAGCAGATGGGCGCTTCTCCTGTGTGCCCTGGCCGGGAATCGAACCCGGGACTCCTGCACACCAGGCCGACGCTCTACCACTGAGCCAACCGGCCAAGGCCAACACAATGAATTTTATTTTAAACCTCCTTCTTTAGCTCTCAACACATTTTCTTGAGCTGATTTCATCTTTCTCTAGCTTATGTGTTTTAGGAAGTACTGTTTAGGATATTGGTGAGGAGACAGTATATATATGTATAATATCAGTACTCTTACCCTTTGCCCTAGGTTGCAGTCTCCCTAATTACTGATTTCCAGCTTCAGCAGTGAATTAGTTAACATCTCCATCCTTGACATTTTGTCTACCCTTTGAATACTTTACTTTAGCTTCATAAATATGTTACTGCCAAATGAACTATTTCTTCAAATATTTTGCCTTTTTCCTGATATTCTATTGGATTTTAGTAAATTTACAGAATTTAAAATTGTTTAGTTAAATGAGAATTTTTTAGGGAACTGTATTCTCAAATACAGTTTATTCTTATGTGCTCTTAGATGAATTTGTTGACTGATGTGAATGAGTAGCTGAAAAGAAACAATAGAAAGTTTTAAATACTGATTTTAAGGAAAGCATTATAGCTAACTTAATTTTAAGAGCAAATCATTCAGAATTTAAAAAATTTGTTTTTGACTCTTTAAAATACATCTTTCGACCTGACCAGGTCAGTTGGTATTATAGTGGATAGAATATTGGCCTGGGATGCTGAGGACCCAAGGATCAAAATCCCGAGGTCACTAGCTTGAACGTGGGATCATAGACATGACCCCGTGGTCACTGATTTGAAGCCCAAGGTCGCTGGCTGGAGCAAGGGATCACTGGCTCAGCTGAAGCACTCCTGGTCAAAGCACACATAAGAAAGCAATCAGTGAACAGCTAAGGTGCTGCAACAAGTTGATGCTTTTCATCCTTCTTTTTTTTTTTTCCTGTTTGTCTTCTCTTTTTCTCACATTCTCTCTCAAACAAAAACAGAAACAAAAAACACATCATTCTGGCTCTGGCCATACCCTGGCTCAGTTGGTTAGAGTGTCATCCTGATATACCAAGTTTGTGGCTTTTATCCTGGTAAGGACACATAGAAGAATCAGCAAATGAGGCATAAATAAGTGGAATAACAAGTCAATGTTCCTCCCTCCCTCCCTCCACCTCCCTTCTTCCTTATCTTCCTCCCTCCTTCTTCCTTATCTTCCCCCTCCTCCTTTCTCTCACCCCTCCCTCCCTTATTTTCTCTCTCCTATTTCTATCAAGTAATCAGTAAAAACAAACAAACAAACAGAAAACCCATTAAAACACATCTTCCTAAAAGCTGTGGTGTCCTATGCCTGCTTGGTATTGCATGGTCATAGGTTATTTGTAGATTTTGAAATGTACCATGAAATAGTGTACAGCTTGACTCATCTTCCTTGCTATTTGTTAGTTATATTTTCTCATAACTGTCTTGGTCTGCTTCAGTGGATGATTTGCTTTTAGGCAGTATTTGTCCTTCCTCAACCATTGTAAAATTTGGACAATCTGTGGTGGGTTGGTTTTTCTTTAAAGAAGATAAAAAATTATCCATTTTTTTTGCCTGATTAGTGGTGGCATAGTGGATAGAACATTGATCTGGGACACTGAGGTTCCAGATTTGAAACCCTGAGGTCACTGAGTTGAGCACAGGCTTGCTAGCTTGAGCCCAAAGTCACCAGCTTGAGCAAGGATCATCAGTATGATCTCAAGGTCACTGGCTTCAGCCCAAGGTTGCTGGCTTGAGCAAGGGGTCACTGGCTAGGCTTGAGCCCCTCCCACCCCATCAAGGTACATATGGGAAGCAATCAATGAACTCAAAGTGATGCAACTACAAGTTGATGCTTCTCATCTCTCTCCCTTCCCCCCCCCTCAAAAATAAAAATTATCCACTTTTTGAAATGTGCCCTAATTGTGAAGACAGTAGTTCCAAAGTGTATTTCTTGACAACAGTACTAGGCTAGATCAGCAGAAAACTTGCTGGAAATGCAAGTTCTCATGTCCTACCTCTACCTATTGAATCAGAAAGTTCTTGGGTAGCGTTCAGCCATCTATGTTTTGACAGAGCCCTTCAGATGATTTTTTTTTCCCTTAAGTGAGAAGCGGTAGGCAGAGAGACAAAGTCCCACATGTGCCCTGATGGGGATCAATGCTCTGCCCATCTGGGGCTATTACTCCATTGCTTGGCAACCAAGTTATTTTTAGCACCTGAGGCAAGGCCATGGAGCTGTCCTCAGCACCCAGGGCCAACTTGCTCCAACCGAGCCATGGCTGCAGGAGGGGAACATAGAGATAGAGAGAGAAAGGAGAGGTTGAGGGGTAGAGAAGCAGATAATTGCTTCTCCTGTGTATACTGACCAGAAATTGAACCCAGGATATACACATGCTGGGCCGATGCGCTACAGCTGAGCCAACTGTCCAAGGCCTTCAGATGATTTCAATACAACTTAAAGTTTGAGAATCAAGTCTATGCTATTAAAAATAAACACATAACAAAAATAGTTGTATTTTATTATTTTTTTCTTAACTCCATAATGTATCTTGCAGATCATGTCTTCATTTTTTTTTTACTGTTGTGTGTAGTGTTCCATTAGATGTATCACAATTTAGTCAGCCGTTTATGACATTTTGGGTCTGAAGCATCATGGTTAGAAACTGTGGTGCCAACTCTGATGGGCCTTGTATGATGTATCAATAAGCTTATATTGATACTCATTCTGTATACTGAGTAGTAAATGGGAGGATTAGATCTGTGCCACGTATTTCTGATGCTGCCCCTGGCTGGGTGAATTGGTGCCAATAACTAGAGAATATGAGAGTAGGAGCAGGTCTTAGAGGCATGATAATAAGTTTCTGAGTTGGAACATGTGTATGTAGTATATCTAGGTTAATGTGTTCAGGTAGACACTTGTATACCTCTTGGAGATAAGGAGTGAAATCTGGTCTGGAGAAATAAAAGCAGTTGAAGTCATAGTGGCATCAATGAATATAGAGTAAAAAGAGAAAAACTGTAAGGAATATCAACACTTAAGTGTAGATAGAATAGGAATCCAGCAAGGAAATAAGAAGTAGTGACCAGAGCTGCTTGAACCTGACTCTTGGCTTCTTGCCTTCTTCCCTTCTTCCCTGAACAACATGAGCTTCAGCACCCGCTCCAGCTTCTCCACAAACCACTGGACCCTGGGCTCCATGCAGTCAGTCACTCAGCCACCAGGCCTGTCTGGGCAGATGGGGGTTTGGTGGTGGTGGGGTATCCCTAGGGAGGAGGAGACTATGCAATGTCTGAGTGACTGCCTGGCCCCTACCTGGAGAGAGTGAGATGCCTAGAGGCTGATACTTGGAGACTGGAAAGCAAAATCTGGAAACGCCTGGAGAAGAAGGTCAGAGACTGGGGGCATTATTTTAAGATCATCAAGGACCTGAGGGCTCAGATCTTTGCAATTCTGTGGGCAGTGCCTGTCTTGCTTATGATGACTTCAGAGTCAAATGGGAGACAGTTGACCATGGGCCAGTCTGTGGAGAGTGACATCAATGGACTTCAAAAGGTCATTGATGACACCAGTATCACTCAGCTGCAGCTGGAGACAGATCAAAGCTCTGGAGGAGGAGCTGCTCTTTGTGAAGAAGAACCACGAAGAGGAAGTAAATGGTCTATAAAACCAAATTGGCATCTCTGGGTTGACCATGGAGTTGGATGCCCCCAAATCTCGGGACCTCAGCAAGATCATGGTGGACATCTGGGTCCAGTATGATGAGCTAGCTCAGAACTGAGAGGATCTAGACTAGTTAGTACTCAGCAGATTGAGGAGAGCACCACAGTGGTCACCTTGCACACCACTGAGTTAGGAGTTGTTGAGATGACATAGAGCTGAGCCATACAGTTTTGTCCTTGGAGATCAACCTGGATTCCATGAGAAATCTGAAGGCCAGTTTGGAGAACAACCAGAGGGAGGTGAAGACGCACTATGCCATGTAGGTGGAACAGCTCAACACGATCCTGCTGCACCTGGAGTCAGAGCTGGCCCAGACCCAGGCAAAGGGGCAGCACCAGGCCTAGGAGTAGGAGGCCCTGTTGAACATAAAGGTCAAGCTGGCCTGGCCTGTGGTGGCGCATGGATAAAGTGTCAACCTGGAACGCTGAGGTCACCAGTTCAAAACCCTGGACTTGCCTAGTCAAGGTCCATATGGGAGTTGATACTTCATGTTCCTCCCTCCCTTCTATCTCTCTCAAAATGGATACATAAAATCTTTTAAAAAAGTAAATAAAGGTCAAGCTGGGGCTGAGACTACCACCTACCGCCGCCTGCTGAAAGAGAAAGGACTTCGATCTTGGTGATGCCCCACATAACAGCAACTTCATACAGTCTATCCAAAAGACTGCCACCCATGGAATGTGGATGGCAAAGTGGTATCTGAAGTCAATGATACCAAAGTTCTGAGGCATTAAAGGCAGCAAAAATGGGGCACTGCTTGAGGGGGTCAGTTGGTCAATAAAATGTTCAGAGATTGTTGAACATTAAAAAAAAGAAGTAATGACCAGAGTGGTAAGGGGGAATGGTGTAGTGAAAGTAAGATGGATTAATTAATATGTGTATTGCTACTGTGTGACTTGAGGCTGGTTTTAAAATCTTTTGAACCTCTTTAGTTGCAAAATTGATTGGATTAAATGAAACGATGTGGCAGCTAGTACAGGGCCTGGGCCACAATAGGCATTCACTTAGATATTTGTTAAAACCAAAAACCTTGGAGTTACCCTTGATGCAGATTCTTTTACCTCTCCTTTCTGAATCTCCCCACTTCTTACTACATCTCTACTGCTGTACTCCAGATCCATGACATCATCATGTTGCTCAGACTGTTGTAGAAACTAAGTGGCCTCCTGCATTCTTTCTTGTCCTTTAGTCTCTTCTTGACACCTACTCAATTAACATCTAATTGACATATCACAAGTGATATAGCAAATGGCTATAGTTCTCAAATATTTGAAAGAACAGAAGAGTCATTTGATTTTTTTTAGCATACTTCAAATTATAGACTATGTCTAACAGTTTAGTGTACATCTAATACAATTTTTTGCACATAGTGGGTGCTTTATAAAAGTTGGTTGATGTTGCAGCATGAAGCACTAATTGCTAAATTTTTGCCTTACCAGTCAGTTTGGAAATCTACCTCCTGGTCATTAACAATGCACTATTTATTTAGGATTCCCAACAAACTTGAAGTTGGGGAAGTAGTATATATGTTTGATTAGTGTATTCATTTTTTCATTCAACAAATATATGAGTACCTCTATATGCTAGATGTTGGGAGTATAGCAGTGAACCGAATGAAGTTCTTCCTGTATAGAATTTATATCCTAGTGGGAGAGACAGACATATGAAATAAATAATAAGCATACACAACATATTATAATATAATTCAATTCTTACGTTTAGTAGCATGGACAAAGTACACATTAGAATAATCTTAGGGATTTAAAAAAAAAAATCAGAACGCAAATTTGTGCCTGACCAGTGGTGATTCAGTAGATAGAGTGTTGACCCGGGACACAGAGGTCCCTAGTTCAAAACCCTGAGGTCCCCAGCTTGAGCACGGGCTTTCCAGCTTGAGTGTGGGATCATCAACATGGTTCCAAGGTTGCTGGCTTGAAGCCCAAGGTCACTGGCTTGGCTTGACCCCCTAGTCAAGGCACGTATGTGAAGCAATCAGTGAACAACTAAAGTGAAGCAACTGTGGGTTGATGTTTCTCATCTCACTCCTCCCTTACTCTCCCTTCCTGTCTCACTCTATTCAGTTTTTAAAAATGCAAATTTTGAGAAGTACATGCTAAATATTCCAATAGTTTATTGGGGTAAAGACTGTAAGGTTATCATACTTACTAAAAAAATTAAAAGTAGAGCTACCATCTGACCTAGAAAACCCACTTCTGCATATATATTCTAAAGAATTGAAAACAGAGTCTGAATAAATATTTGCACACCATGCTCATAGCACAGTAATCACAAAAGCCAAGAGGTGAGAGAAACCCAAATGTCCATTGGTGGTTATCAGGAGCTGGATGGATGGGGCAAAGGAGACTTGTTTAATGCATGTAGAATTTCAGTTCTGCAAAATAAGAATGTTCTGGAGAACAGTTGAAGAATAGAGTGAACATATTTAACATTACAAAAATGATTAAGATGATACTTTTTTTTTAAGATGGTAAATTTTATGTGTGTTTTTCCACTTATTTGTGCATTCATTGGTTAATTCTTATATGTGCCCTGACCGGGATTGAACCTGCAACCTTGGCATTGTTGGACAGGGCTCTGAGCTACCTGGTGAGGGCTTGTTCTTTTGTTTTTTTAAATACACACACAAATTATAATAAGGTTGGAGTTGCAAAACATACCTAGTTTATTTCAGGCCATACCACCATAATCGTGTCCTAAGCACACTTAAGAGAATGAGAAGCAGAAACCGATAACTTAATACCAGTATTTTTCAGACATCTTTCTTATTGGCAAGAGTTTGGAGAAGCTTTTTTAAATTCAGAGTTTGTAAGTACATGTGAATGCTGTGAATTTTCTAATATGGAGGGAGAAAGAGAAGGAAATTACCTGTTGAGCACCTGCTGTGTGGCTGGCAAGGTGTGAAGTGCTTTCATATACATTATTTCAGTTCCTTCTCACAGTAATCCTCTGAGGGAAATTGTATATCCTTATTTTCCAAATGAGAAAATTGAGGATTATGAACAGTAGGTAATTGAGCCAAGTAGGTCACACAGCTAGTAGTAGTGGTGAAATCAGAATTTGTTCCAGGTCTTTGGACTCCAAAGCCCATATTCTTTTCAGTACTTTATACCAGAGAAGCTGGAAATACAGACTTTAAAGTGAAAAACCGAAACAAAACTGTGTTGGTCAAATCTAAAATACTACTGCAGGGGCTACAGGGCTGCCATTTTGTGGCTTAAAAAACTTTATTGAAAAATACCTTTTACCTGAGTGATTTCTTTGGGTACATAATTTTGGAGTGTTTATAAACACTAGATGTAGTTTTTTTTATAGACAAAGAACTTGATTTGAGATTTATATTTTTAGGTTGAAAAGGCTAATATTTAGCTGAGGTTTTTTTCCCCCATGTATCACTTCTGTTGATAATTCTAAGAAAATCTCTCTCTCTCTCTCTCTCTTTCTCTCTCTCTCTCTCTCATCTTCACATCAAACAACATACACCTTTCAGTGGATTTCACACTGTGCTGGCTGTTGGGGAGGCCATGAACAAAACTGTATGCCTAATGGCTGGAGTGAACATCCTCTTCCTAGCATCTGTTAAGAACAGAAGGAGTTGGCTGCCTTTTATTACTCTTGATATCATCTTGCTGAGTGAGAAGGGGAAATGTCAGCTATTTTGCATTTGTAGAGGATTGGGAAATAGGAACAAGTTTTCACTGGTCATCTTTTTAGATTTTACCATGTGTTAAAAAGTGGTAACTGTTTACAGTGTTTATTTCTCACATAACAACATAACACCCCAGTGGAAGTTTGTAGTATCAGTTGAAGGTCTACCAAACCATGTCCACTTACTCGAAAGCAATTGTGTTAAAAGTGTAAAACCTGAAACAGTAAATGTGCACACGATGTTTGAAAACATCATAAATGAAGACTGTTCTGATCAGATTTAGTGATCACCATACTTGCAGCACTTTGGTGGGGTGATAAAGATTTATCAAATAAACAAACATAAAACCAGAATAATTCTGTGGTTAGATAATTGCTATGAATAGAAAATACATTGTGAAATTAGAATAAACAGTCATTCTTATTCATCTATTTTAGGGCTTGGGGAGGTGGCTCAGGAAATGCTCTCCTGAGGAACTGACATTTATTTATGCTGATAAGTGAAATGTTATTAGAAGGTAGGTAGGAGAAAAGAGTGAGGAAAGGAAGAACATTCCAGACAGAGGAAATAGTCATGAAAAGGTACTTGGTGAATAAAGAAGGTTATCAAGTTCAAAGAAATGAAAGGTCTGTGTTGTAGCTGTGTGTCAGGTAGGGAAAGCAGAAGCAGTAGATGTTGAAGAGCAGGTGTTGGCCTTGTTAAGGATTTGAATTCCATTGACTGTTTCAACAGGGATGTGACATATTTAAAATTTGAGAAGATGGCTGGCCCAGAAAATGTGCAGAATGGATTGTAGTTGGAATTTTCTAGTTAAAGACTTACCAAAGATGTATTTAATGTACATTGAGTAATTTAATCTTTAACTTAAGGAGCATGAGAGATTATGTGTGAAAGGACCTATCAGTGAAAGTACATCAGGACTACTGATGTACTTCCTTGCATTTAGTGGCCTTTAATATTTTCTGCAAATGATCTTTTATTGCCTAGTATATTAGACAGACTCTTGAGCCAAGAGACCAGATGCTAATGAGTTACCTGTAGTTTGTTTTGTGCCTTTGAGGAAGTCATTTACCCTCTGAGCCTCTTTCTATGTTTGTAAATTGGGCATGTTAGAGAAATGTGTGTTTAACTTAATAGTGTTAATCTCTTAACTCTAGTTAACATATGGGCTGAGTCTTGCTGAGTCATTTTTCTCAGACTGTGTGGGCAAGGTTTAATTCAAGACATCTAGGCAAACTATTTAATGACATCTTATACCTCTTAGGTAGTAGTCAGAGGAAAGAAAAGAGTTGTTTTATTTATTGTTTTTTAATCTTTTTTTGCAGAGCAGTTAGGGTATCAGTTCATGCATATTCCTCGAGAGAAAACATGGTACACTATATATAGCTAGGACTACTGATGTACTTCCTTGCATTTTAGTGGCAGTTTGAAATTAAGAATTTCTGATTTGCCTGTGCCTCTCTATGATCTCATGTATTTAAAAACATTTTTCATTTGACAATACATTCTTATTATCTAATGCAGTCTCTTTTCCTTCTAAACAGCATTGAAGTAGATGCTTTGGGATTTTTATTCCCCAAAACTTGGCTTTAATAGAGGTGGTCTTAATTCCTGCAGCAGAACCATGGTAGTTGAAGCTAAGGGGCCTGCCACCAGTAAAAAGGTCCTACCTAGTTCATCAGTAAAACTGGATCTTTGCTCTATGATCAAAAAAGATAATTCCAGGCCTGACCTGTGGTGGCACAGTGGATAAAGTGTTGACCTGGAATACTTAGGTCGCCAGTTTGAAATCCCAGGCTTGGCTGGTCAAGGCACATATGGGCGTTCATGCTTCCTGCCCCCCCCCCCTTCTCTCTCATTCTTCTCTCTAAAAATGAAAGAGTAATAAAAAAAGATAATTCCAACTATTCTAGGAATAATACTGGATTGTAGTGTTTCTCAGGATTTACAGATATATGATTTTTTATAATTTAAACTTTTGGAGGCACATCTTAAAGATACTAGTGCCTTAATTAGCAAGATATTTTTTTTTTTTAATAAATTTTTATTAATGGTAATGGGATGACATTAATAAATCAGGGTACATATATTCAAAGAAAACATGTCTAGGTTATTTTGTCATTAAATTATGTTGCATACCCCTCGCCCAAAGTCAGATTGTCCTTCGCCACCCTCTATCTAGTTCTCTGTGCCCCTCCCCCTCCCCCTAACTCTCCCCCTGTCCTCCCTCCCCCCACCCCTGGTAACCACCACACTCTTGTCCATGTCTCTTAGTCTCATTTTTATGTTCCACCAATGTATGGAATCATGTAGTTCTTGTTTTTTTCTGATTTACTTATTTCACTCCTTATAATGTTATCAAGATCCCACCATTTTGCTGTAAATGATCTGATGTCATCGTTTCTTATGGCTGAGTAGTATTCCATAGTGTATATGTGCCACATCTTCTTTATCCAGTCTTCTATTGAAGGGCTTTTTGGTTGTTTCCATGTCTTGGCCACTGTGAACAGTGCTGCAATGAACATGGGGCTACATGTGTCTTCACGTATCAATGTTTCTGAGGTTTTGGGGTATATACCCAGTAGAGGGATTGCTGGGTCATAAGGTAGTTCTATTTGCAGTTTTTTGAGGAACCACCATACTTTCCTCCATAATGGTTGTACTACTTTACAGTCCCACCAACAGTGAATGAGGGTTCCTTTTTCTCCACAGCCTCTCCAACATTTGCTATTACCCGTCTTGTTGATCATAGCTAATCTAACAGGGGTGAGGTGGTATCTCATTGTAGTTTTGATTTGCATTTCCCTAATAACTAATGAAGCTGAGCATTTTTTCATATATCTGTTGGCCATTTGTATCTCTTCCTGGGAGAAGTGTCTATTCATGAGCAAGACATTTAAAACTTGAACTGTTCAGATAGTTTTGGTTTTGGGACACTGTACTTCTGTGTGGGTCAGGCTTAAGATTTATCTCTACTCTGCATTGTCTAGGCATCCCCGAACTACGGCCTGTGCGCCGCATGCAGCCCCCCGCCGCACTTCTGGAAGGGGCACCTCTTTCATTGGTGGTCCGTGAGAGGAGCACTGTATGTGGCAGCCTTCCAATGGTCTGAGGGACAGTGAACTGGCCCCCTGTGTAAAAAGTTTGGGGACCCCCTTGGGTTATGATAGACATTTAGGTAAAAGTTT
Organism: Saccopteryx leptura; assembly: GCF_036850995.1. Taxonomy (NCBI): domain Eukaryota; kingdom Metazoa; phylum Chordata; class Mammalia; order Chiroptera; family Emballonuridae; genus Saccopteryx; species Saccopteryx leptura. The sequence continues at coordinate 289,186,265 of NC_089505.1, read as the reverse complement.
TCTAATGGAGCCCCTTGGTTTTAGGGATTAGGCTTCTTGGATACATTGTATGGCAATATAAATTGTGGAAATACTGTATTCTTTGCCACCATAAACTCACAGGAAAAAAACAAAGCTTAATTTCACTTAAGACTGTCCTTAATAAAACAAAGAATTTTTATTGATTGAATGTTTGATTGATTTTAGAGAAAGGGAAAGAGAGAAATACCAGTCTGTTTCTGTATATGCCCCTGACTAGGGATTGAACCTGCAACGTGTGTGCATTAGGAAGACGCTCTTACTAGCCAAGCTATCCAGACAGGGAGAAGCAGAAAGAATTTTCAGTTTTATTAAATCTTCACTCTTGAGTCCACATCTTTTTTTTCTATGTGACAAAATGGGAAGTAAATGTAAAATACAGGGTGTGGCAAAAGTAGGTTTACAGTAGTGAGTATATGAAACAGTTTATTCTTATATTGTTATGTGTTAATTATTGTACTTTGCCATACAAACAACTGTAAACTTACTTTTGCCCCACCTGTATTTCTGCCTCATGAGACTGGTGGTTGTCTCAAGGAAAAGCAATTATGAAATTGTTTGGCTTGGCCACCTTTTTTATGGAACACCATTTATTGTTGAAAGAACTGGTACACTGTGGTTATTCAAACTTGAGTATTTGGCAGATAACACTTTCTCCCATGAATGAAATGATGGTATTTGTTGCCAGTGAAATAATTCATGCTTTTAAATGAAAATTAGACTTTTGGAAAACTTTTGTCTCCCTTCATGAGCTTCATAGCTTTCCAGTACTTGAGATTCTCCTGATGATGTCCATGGCAATATTAATGAATATGATTTTTTTTCATATTGTTTAATGAGATGTGTCAACACTTGGAAGAACTATGTAGTGAACCAGTGTTTTCCAAGTGACCAATACATGATGTTATAAAATCATGCATGGATAAAAAGATCCACTCAATGTAAAGTAATAGATGGATTCAGTATAATAGAATATGAAAAAGTCATTAATACAGTTTCAGATTTCACATTGCAACTAATCTTTAAAAGGAAATATCACTTACTCACTTTTATAGTGTCAAAGAATATTAGGATTATCTGAATAGGCTTTTTTTGTGTGTGAGAGAAAAACTGACAGTGACAGACAGGAAGGGAGAGAGATGAGAAGCATCAATTCTTTGTTGTGGCACCTTAGTTGTTCATTGATTGCTTTCTCATATGTGCCTTGACCAAGGGGGCTACTGCAGAGCGAGTGACCCCTTGCTCAAGCCAGAGACCTTGGGCTCAAGCTGATGAACCTTGCTCAAACCAGATGAGCCCATACCCAAGCCAGCAACCTCGGGGTTTTGAACCTGGGTCCCCTGCGTCCCAGTCCGACGCTCTGTCCACTGCGCCAGTGCCTGGTCAGGCCGAATAGGCTCTTTAAGTGCCCTCTTTCCAACTACATATGTGTATGCGACTGGACTTTTTTTTTTTTTTTTTAAGTGAGAGGAGAGAGACAAGAAGCATCATTTTGTGGTTATGGCACCTTAGTGGTCCATTGATTGCTTTTCATGTGCCTTGACCAAGGGGCTCCATCGGAGCCAGTGACCCCTTGCTCAAGCTGGCAACCCCATGCTCAAGCTGATGATCCTGGGCTCAAGCTGGTGACCTCGGGTTTTCAAACCTGGGTCCTCAGCATCCCAGGTTGATTCTCTATCCACTGTGCCACCACCTGGTCAGGCCATTAATATGAAAAAAACTTTAGTTTTAATTTCTAATATGGTAAATATAAGTTGATATAACCTATATCAACAAATACTTCTTGGGATCTTCAGTAATCTTAGGAGTACAAAGGGGTCTTTAGAACAAAAAGCTTGAGAACTGGTACCATACCTCTTTCATTGCTTCTGTGGTCCCTACCAACTCTGTTTGTAGTCTACTAGTAGAGACTGACACAAATGAAAAGTGAAAGGATAATATATGAAATAATACTGAGAAAAATCACTTAAAGGAAATCCATTTTAAACAGTAATCATTTTCTTAGCAAACAATGGAAAACAAACATTGGGAACTTGCAGAGGAATTAAATTAAAACTTTTGGAAGCAAGTTTTATCTTGTATTTGACAAAATTTAGATTAAAATTTTAATTCTTGGTTACCATTTAGCACTGAAATAAAGACTAGTATGGAAAGGTTGGCAAACTTTTCTGACAAAGTTGTACAAATAAGATCCTTTAATCTTACTTTTGACTTTTATAGTGTGAACATAAAGAGTCATTAAAATAGGCCCTGGCCAGTTGGCTCAGCGGTAGAGCGTCGGCCTGGCGTGCAGGGGACCCAGGTTCGATTCCCGGCCAGGGCACATAGGAGAAGCGCCCATTTGCTTCTCCACCCCCCCCCCTTCCTCTCTGTCTCTCTCTTCCCCTCCCACAGCCAAGGCTCCATTGGAGCGAAGATGGCCCAGGCGCTAGGGATGGCTCCTTGGCCTCTGCCCCAGGTGCTAGAGTGGCTCTGGTCACGGCAGAGCGACCCCCCGGAGGGGCAGAGCATCGCCCCCTGGTGGGCAGAGCATGGCCTCGGTGGGCGTGCCGGGTGGATCCCGGTCTGGCGCATGCGGGAGTCTGTCTGACTGTCTCTCCCCGTTTCCAGCTTCAGAAAAATACAGAAAGAAAAAAAAAAAAAAAAAGAGTCATTAAAATATATTTCAGTGCCTGATCTGTGGTAGTGCAGTGGATAGAGCATCGACCTGGGATGCTGAGGTCCCAAGTTTGAAACCTCAAGGTCCCTGGCTTGAGCACAGGCTCTCCAGCTTGAGCACAGGTTCACCAGCTTGTGAGTAGGATAATCGACAGGATCCCATGGTCGCTGGCTTGAGCCCAAGGTAAATGACTTGAGCAAGGGGTCACTTGGTCTGCTGTAGCCCCTGGCCAAGGCACATATGAGAAGCAATCAAGGAACAACTAAAGTGCTGCAACTATGAATTGATGCTTCTCATCCCTTTTCCTTCCTGTGTCTCCCCTCCCCCCCCCCCCTCTATATATTTTTTTCAAAGTCTTAGTCATTTTTAAGGGGCTCCTAATCTGTGTTCAGGTAATTTTAATTTTAACTCTGTTTGTGCTGCCATTCTTATCTATTTCTGTTCCTGTATTCATTCCTCATTTGTTAATGGCTTAGCAGCTCTCCCCTATCATTTTTCACTACATCTTTTACTGGATCTACATTCACTCTTTGTAGTTAGGTTTACACTGTGCTACTGGAACTATTTGGTAAGAGACTTAAGGAGAATGTTCCAGTTCCACTGCTCTGTTGGAATAAAATGGTTTTGTGCTTTGGCTGGTGGTGTCCTAAATGAATCAGTGCAAATTTAACTTGTTTAAGCAGATGTCATATCTCTGATAAATAAGCTAGAGAAGAGGTTGCTTGAAAAGGTTTTTGTTTCCTGTTTTTTAGACAAAATAAAACCTAGCTGAAAGTTAGAGGTGATGAGGAGGTAAAGGTTTGTGGAAGTCAAGTAAATTAGCAGGGACTTAAAGTAGCTGTGTACTAATACAGAATAAACAAGTAACATTGCAAAGCATTCTAATGTAAAAGTATCATGACCAAATGACAGGTTGTTCCGATAATTGTGTGGAGAGTCAAGTGTAAGCATTATGTATTAATAAATTGGAAAGTTAAGTCCTAGATACTGAAAATTTTTGGTGGCCTTTAGAGATCATATGTGAATTCATTTTGTAACAATTTAGAAAACTTACAACGTGACAAGTTGTAGTATCCCTAAAAGGAAAGGGGAGATGGAAGGCAAACAGGGTTTGGAGGTAAGTGAGCAAATTCAAGGAAATTCAGGAGAGGGATGTTGACCTGGAAGTCGTGCTGCTGTCTGGGATACAGTTTGGACTGGATCAAGGAGCCGTAATCAGGAGAATGAGATATGGGCAGGCCAAAAGGAGGATGGACAGTTTGACTCACCAGTAGCAAAGCGTTAGACTGGGAGAAGGCTGAAATTGAGTAGTTAAAGTAGTATTCAGAACCAATTAATAGGTTAAATGAGGGCTTTTTATGTACATATAAAAGGACTTTCTACACATGGTCTCATTTAATCTTCACAACATATTGGAAATGGAATTTATAATTCCTACCATAGTTGGGGGAACCAAGGTAGGTATAGAAAGGTTCAAGTTTAACCCAGTGCAATACAGCTAGTTTGTAGCAGAGACCATGTTTGCCTACATCCTCTTTAATTACTGGGCTCCATACTGCCTTTCTTAAATCCTAAAGTGAATTTGCACTGTACTTATATTTTCTTATTGATGTATGTAGTATACAACCTAACAGGTCATCAAAATACGCTTGGAGTAGGTTAGTAGGGATTCAGATTGTTATTATTTGAGACAGGGTTACTCTTGATGATGTGGTACCAAATAAGAATATAAGAAGATTCCAGAGAACACCACCTTCTGGAAGGTGCCTCCAAAGTTCTGGGTAGTGGAAATGATGACAGAAGCAGCAGAATGAGTTCGAACTATAATGTAAAGAGAGCTCAGGATCCCCAGCTGGATGGCTTATAGAGCTTTGTCCCAAAGTATAGAGCTTGCTGGTTCAGGGCACATAGAGAAACAGATCGATGTTCTTGTCTCACTTTCTCTTTCTCCCTTCCCTCTTTCTAAAATCCATTTAAAAAATTAAAAGAGAGAGCTCAGGAATAAAAGAAATGGAGGAAATTCATTAGGGATTCAAGGAATTAACTACACATATCAAATTTAAAACTACCTCTGGACATAAATGATTCCAATGAAAAAAATCTTATGGCTTCTGTGAAGCAAAGCAAATCTCTTTAATTTCTGCTACAGTAATTTTGAATCAAAATAATTAAGACATAATGTGGATGTGTTTTACTTTTTCATTAGAGCTTTTGATTTTTCAGCTGTCTTGTGAGATATAAATGTAAACTGCTTCCCCCCCATTTTTACCAAATTCAGTAGGTAGTAAAAGGCAAGTACTAAATAACTGTTTAAAATGCTGTGTAGGTGTTATAATTAGAGGTATTAAAGGAATAGTGTATAAAAAAAGTACATTTGACTTTTGTATATTGCCTTTGTATCCCATTTATAGACTCTATTCTGAAGTACTTGTACATGACATTACAAATGACAACAAAAGTCATTCCAACAAAAAATAATTTCATCCAAGTAAACAAAAACTGACATTTCACAGTAATATGTAATAAAGCCCAAGAATGGCTAAATCTCTAGGTATAAGTCAAGATGAAGAAAGTCTTACATGTTAATACTTAACATGTTAAATACTTAAATGTTAAATTTTCAAATAAGAAAATTTAACTTATTCTGGCTGGTTGCGAAAAGGCATATCTTTTGTACATAGAGAAACATGTTAATTCTGTTTGTGGTGTTGCTTCCTTTCCTTTTATACTATTGTTTGTTAACTGGTATTATGGAATTGGTCAGATTTCTCAGCTGTCTTCTCTAACTATATTACTTCTGAGAATCTTAATGACTTTATGAATTAAGGAAGTGTCTTTAAAATTAGTATTTAACAAGTAAGACTTTCTTCATCTTGACTTATACCTAGAGATTTAGCCATTCTTGGGCTTTATTACATATTACTGTGAAATGTCAGTTTTTGTTTACTTGGATGAAATTATTTTTTGTTGGAATGACTTTTGTTGTCATTTGTAATGTCATGTACAAGGACTTCAGAATAGAAAGTCTATAAATGGGATACAAAGGCAATATACAAAAGTCAAATGTACTTTTTTTATACACTAGCAATGAAATTAAGACAATAATTCTATTTATAATGGCATCAGAAAGAATCAGTATTTATTTATTTATTTATTTATTTATTTTTACTGATTTTAGTGAGAGAGAAATGGAGAGAGAGAGAGACAGGAACATTGATCTTTTCCTATATGTGCCCTGACCTGGAATTGGACCTGCAACCTCTGTACTTGGGAGTGATGCTCCCAAGATCCAGGGAGCATCCAGTGATGCTCCAGGCAGGGCAGAAAGAATCAGTATTTAGGAATAAATTTAACAGAAGAAGTACAAGACTTGCATACTGAAAACACTGTTCAAAGAGATTAGAGACTTTGTAGCTCCCAGACATAGAGCAGAGCTTCTAGGAGACCCTGGCCATCTACTGGCCCTGCAACCAGCAGAAAGTCATCCTGTCTGATGAAGGCAAGATGTATGGTCAGAACGAGCTGATTGCCCACTACATCAGGCTGAGAACAGGGAAGACCCAAACTCACAAACAGGTCTCTAGTCACATCCAGGTCTTGGCCTGAAGGAAATCCAGTCCATGCTCAGGGTCCTGAATGTGGACCAGGTTTCCAAGGATCAGGCTTTCCAGACAATGGCCCCTGTGTCTTCGGCCCAGCTCATCTCAGCACCTTCCCTGCAAACCAAACTGAGTTCTACTGGTCCTCAGGACACTGAGCTTTTGCAGTTTGGGTCAGGCGGCTTTGGGGCCCCATGGAATGTTCCAGATGTGAAGCCATTCTTGCAGACACAGTTCTCGTCACTGCCCCCATCTACTGACCTCCCAGGAAACGAGCCTTCCAAACCCCCAAGTCCCTTTCACACCCTGCCCTGCCCCCATCTGCTCCATCTCCCCAGCCTGGCAGCTTCGGGCCCTGGGCACTGCCCAGTTACAGCTGGTGGAATTCTCAGCCTTATGGAACCCCTGGGTGCAGTTGACTCGTGTGTGTGTGTGTGTGTGTGTGTGTGTGTGTGTGTGTGTGTGTGTGAGAGAGAGAGAGAGACACACACACACACACACACACACACACACACATACACAGATAGGGACAGTCAGGAAGGGAGAGAGATGAGAGCATCAATTCTTCGTTGCAATACCTCAGTTGTTCATTGATTGCTTTCTCATATATGCCTTGACCCAGGGGCTACAGCAGGCTGAGTGACCCCTTGTTCGAACCAGATGAGCCCGCACTCAAGTTAGGGACCTCAGGGGTTTGAACCTGTGTCCTCCGTGTCCCAGTCCGATGCTCTATCCACTGTGCCACTGCCTGGTCAGGCTGCAGTTCTGTTTGTACACTTCAGCCTGCACTGCCTCGGCCCTGGAGTGCCCCCATACCCAACCCTGCTCCTTAAGAATGTGTACAGTTGGCAGATCTATGACAAGTTAACCTGAGTAAAAGGGTAGTTTTTAGGAGCTGTAAGATCATGGGCCCCCATTCCTTCTCCTGGTCAAATCTGGGCAGACCTGAATTGGTGCCTGAGTGGTAAGGATGTGGGGGCTGGAGGCAGCAGCCATGATTTCTATGGTGGAAGCACATGACCGTCACCTTTTCCTCCAAGGTCTGCTCCTTTGGCAAGTAGGTGGTGGAGAAAATGGAGGCAGAACATGCCCATCTAGAGGACAGAAAGTTCCTGTATTGCCTGCGGCACTCGCCCATGTGCAAGCCCCTGGTGAATTTCTTGTACAAGCTGCAGCAGCTGCCCGAACACTATAGGATGGACAGCGTCCTGAAGAACTTCACCATCCTCCAGGTGGTAACAAACAGACACCCAGGCAGTTCTGCACTGCCTACGTCTTCCAGGTCTCCACTAGTGAGCAGGAGGCCCCAGCACCACATTTATCTCCTGATCGGGACTGAAGGGGAACCCCTAAGTGGCTCACCCCTGGAATACCTTCCTCTCAGGAAGGACCTCCAGCTTTCCCCAAGCTTCCTATTTGGGGAGTGGGCTCTTTTCTGTTGGAGGGGACCTTAAAGCTGTTGGTAAGTTGAATGGGGGCAGACTGAGAGGAAGGGATGGATCCTGATATTGGGACCCCACAGGGATATATGAAAGGACAGAGCATCCGGCACTGGTGACCTGGACGAGCAGCTCTGGGGAGACAGCACTGGTTTCTCGGTCTCTAGCAGTGCCCTCCCCCACCTCTGTTGTGGATGTTTTGGAGGGCCCTAATTACATTTTGGCTGGCTTGTCCTCTATTTTTCAGCACCCCTTTTCCCATTCATATCTGCTTCTCCTTACCACCCCCACTCTATGATCCTGTTATTGAATACTGGTTAACCCTTTTGTGCAGGACAGAGCCAGATGGGGCCTGGAAATATGTATTTTTAAATATAATGAGAGATATTTATAAGTGAAAAAAAGAGATTAAAGAAGATTTAAGTAAATGGAAAAGTGTTTAATGAATCAGATTACAAAATGGCAGTACTACCCAAATTGATCAAGAGATTCAGTGCAATTGCTGACACTAACTTGTTTGCAGAAGTTTAGAAGTGGCCCTTATATTCATATGAAAATTCAGAGGACCCAGAATAGCCAAAATAATCTTGAAAAAGAAGCACAAAGTTGGAAAACTACCTGATTTCAAAACTTACAGGAAAGCTACAGTAATCAAGACTGTGGTACTAGCATAAAGCTAGACATGCAAATCAGTGGATTAGAATTAATTCAGAACCCAGAAATAAACCCATACATTCTGATCAACTGGTTTTTAATAATTAAATATCAAGCACCCTAAAGTGCTCTCCTTTCCTATTTAACCTCTGGCTCTACCTTCTCAACTTTTTTCCATTACTTAAATCAACAGGTATTTATTGAGTACGCTGGACCAGGGTGATTTCTGAGGTGATATTCATTCACTTGCATCTGGCCTGATAGGACTGGCTTGTGCTCTAAGGACTAGTGATCTAGGAAAGTCCCAATTTTTAACAGCAGTTAGAGAAGAATGAATAAGTATGGATATAAAGTACAGTAGTCCCTCCTTATCCATGGTTTTGCTTTCTACAGTTTTGGTTACCTGAATGAAGTCAACTTTGGTCCAAAAAGTATAATGGAAAATTCCAGAAATAATTAATCAGTTTTAAATCATGCACCTTTCTGAGTAGCAGTGATGAAATTTCTCTATGTCCTGTTCACCTGTCCACATGGGAAGTTAATCAATCATTCCTTTGTCCAGAATACCAGCACTGTATACTTGACCTTTCCAGTTAGCCACTTAGTAGCTATCTCAGTTGTCAAATCAACTGCTGCTGTATCACAGGTGTTTGTGTTCAAGCAACCCTTATTTTAATTATAAGGCCCCAAAGCTCAAGGGTAGTGATGCTGTCAGATCAGATATGCTAAAGAGAAGTTTAAAGAGAAAGTATTCTTTAAGTGAAAAGGTGAAAGTTCTTAATAAGGAAAGAAAAAAATTGTACGTTAAAGTTGCTAAGATCTATGGTAAGAATAAATCTACCCTTGAAATTGTGAAGAAGGAAAAAGAAATTTGTGCTAGTTTTGCTTTTGCACTTTAACCTAAAAAAAAAAAAATACAGCTTCAGTGCATGATAAGTGCTTAGTTAATATGGAAAAGGCCTTAAGTTTTTGTGTAGAAGACATGAACAGAAATTGTGTTCCGATGGATGGCAGTGTGTTGCACCAGAAAGCACCAGTGAACCTATACAGTTGAAGATTTCAGGAAGGATCCTCTAAAATGAGTGATCATATTCACATAAGTTTTATTAGAATATAATATAGTCTATTTTTATTATTAGTTATTGCTACTAATTTGTTACTGTGCCTAATATATAAGTTAAACTTTATCATAAGTATGTAGTATAGACCCTGGCCCATGGCTCCGTGGATAGAGCGTCGGCCCAGTATTATGGACGTCCAGGTTCAGTTCCCAGTCAGGGCACACAGGACTGCTTCTCCACCCCTTCCTCTCCCTCTTCTCTTTCTTCTCCCGCAGTCAGAGGCTCAATTGGTTCAAGCTTGGCCCTGGGCACTGAGGATAACTCGGTTGATCCGAGCATCAACCTCAGGCACTAAAACTATCTGGTCTGGTACTCGAGCATCAGCCAGATGGATCCCGGTCGGGGTACATGTGGGGTGTCTGCCTCACTATCACCCCTCCTCTCACCTTTAAAAAATAAAAAAGTATGTATATATAGAGTTTGGTACTATCCATGGGTTAGGCATTTACTGGGAGTCTTGGAACGCATCCTCCATGACAGATAAGGAGGACTACCATATATATAAAATTTTATATATATATAAAATTCAGTATCACTGTTGCTGTTGCTGGTGGCTAGATCTGGGGTAGTAAAATAATTTGCTTTTTAATAATTATATAATGAACGAAAGCAAATTAAGAAATTGGGTACAAAGTCCAAATTATTGCAGCTTTGTTTCTTCAGTCTGTAGTATCAAACTGCCAGTATGTCGCCATGAAGATATGTGAGAAATATCTGCCGCAAATGGAGAAAGAATAATAATAGCTGGATTTTTTCCCCCTGAACTTTGTTATTACACTTTTTGATCAAAGGAGGCACTTTTTCTTTTTTAAAGCCACTTCCTTGGTTCAGATACTTTAATTCTAGCCTTAGCAAGCTTTCAGTAAATAAAAATTGTCCCTAAAACCTTGAGGGAATGCTACAGTACACCAATACTAACATGGGACAATATAAGGCAGGGGGACTGGGGCAGAGACTGAGCTCCCTGAAGTTCTGCTCCAGATTTTGTATGTGTGCACTTGGGTTTAAGGGCATGGGCTTAGGATCCATGATTTTCATTGGATTTTCAAATTATTTTGAACATATTCCAAAAGAGATTAAGGATTGCTTAATCTTTAGAAGACAGTAAAGCTGTTGAGAACTTCCACCTCTGCATATTACTGAGTAACTGGTACTAAGTACTCTCTGACCAGAAACAACCAGGTAACTGGACAAAATGTATGAAACAGCTGTTAGTTAGATATTTGGTAACAGCAGGGCAGGACTGCAATCCCTGAGAGAAGGAAAACAAATTAAACCCTGCTATCTCCCTGGCTTCCTGTCTGAAACTAGATTCCAGTGCAGGGTCTAAACAAAGCAAGACAGTTCTTTTGGGCCACAGAAACAGAAATCAGATGCTGGAGAGACTGGGAGGCTGGAATTTGCAGGGTTAATTACCACAGAAGATAAAGCTATGCAGACAGATCTAGAATCTGCAGAGGAGTTTCTTTGAGTCTTTGGCTGGATATTAAGCTGTATGGGGCTCCATGGGCTGTGCTGAGAACAGCTATTGGTGAAAAAACAACTTCAGAGAGCTGGTAAGAATATTGGGATTTACAGGGAATAAGCGACATTCTCGTTCTGACCAGCTAGAGTGCAGAGACCTTGTTGAATATTAGTGCCACTTGGGGGAAAACCCCAGAAGTGTCATTCCTTATGAGTAGGGCTAATGTAACTCTAGAGAAAGGCTACTCCAGCTCCACCCTAAAACTGCCTGGAAAACAGGCCTCAGAAGGATTAAGCTGATTCTCAACTAATTTAGCTGACCACCTGAACAAAACATTTAAGAAATTCGTACATTGATAAAATATACAAAATGTTTGCCTGATCCAAAATAACCAAAGTATGTATGTGGGACAAAGATAAGAACAACTGTTGACTTCTCACGAAAAACAGTGTAAGCCAACAAATGAACCTATCTCTATTGCAAATCAGTAACAACTGCACTGAGGAGGAAAAAAGGACTAATCAAAGTTACTCTAGAAAAGAGTATTTTGTTTAGATACTGTAAGGCTAAAGATAAAAAGAATTGTATAGTTAGTGAATCAAGTTTCTTATAAGGGCAAGGGTTAGCAAGTCTGAAACTACTTTATATATGAACCAGGTCCTCAAATAACATGGTTTCGTTCAACATTGTTTTGTTATAACATTGAGGAGAAAGAAAAATCCCTGGCCACTCCACAGTCTTGTGTGGAATTTGCAGATTCTCCCAATATCTTCAGGTACTCTGGTTTCCTCTCACATCCTAAAGGTGTGCATGTGAGGTGAATTGGTGTGCCTAAATTGTCCCAGTCTGAGTGGGCGTAACTGTGTGTGTGAGTGGCCCTGAGATGGAATGGCGTCTGTCAGAGTTGCCATTTTCAATAACCTATTGACAATGTTAAGAGAGGACTACTGTATACCAGGATGAATATATAAGTAAACCTATTTTAGATAATGAGCCAGGTTTCTGATTGTTAAAGGAAGGGGGTGGTGCCTGAACAGGCGGTGGTGCAATGGATAGAGTGTCGGACTGGGATGCTGAGGACCCAGGTTCGAGACCCCGAGGTCGCCAGCTTGAGCGCGGGCTCATCTGGTTTGAGCAAAGCTCACCAGCTTGGACCCAAGGTCGCTGGCTTGAGCAAGGGGTTACTCAGTCTGCTGAAGGCCCATGGTCAAGGCACATATGAGAAAGCAATCAATGAACAACTAAGATGTCGCGACGAAAAACTGATGATTGATACTTCTCATCTCTCTCCGTTTCTGTCTGTCTGTCCCTATCCCTCTCTCTGACTCTCGCTCTGTCTCTGTAAAAAAAAAAAAAAAAAAAAAAAAAGGAAGGGGGTGGTGTTACAAGTAAGGAAAGGAAGAAACCTAGATAAACTATGTTAGATTGGAATAAGAGGTGGCAGTATGAACTCAGTTTTATATATACATACAGATTGTTATGGAATTGTAGGTATGTGTAGACATGGGTTAGTATACATAAATATATTTCCTCGTCCTGTTTTCTGGGAAAGCCTCTAAGCAATGACACTCTAGTAGCAATGAACATACCTACTGCCCAGATGTTGGACTTTACAAATCTTCAATAAAAAAAGGAACCAGGGCTCTTCGAAGAACTGGTTGATTCCCACCCAGAGCCGGAGTAGGAGAAATGCAAGATGTTCCTGGAACCTTGCATCTTTGGTGCCAGAAAACAAAGAAGTGCTTAGAAAAGGTGCATTGTGTACCAGTGTTACCTTCTGGTTTTTGAGAGATGGTTGTGTAAGCAGTAACATTAGGAGAAGATAGATGAAAAGAATACATGAACTCTATTTTTTGCAAGTTTTCTGTAAAACCATTTTAAAATAAAATGTTTCTTAAATTCACATTACTCCCAAAAGGGAGAAAGGGGAAAAAGAAACAGTGCAGGCCAGAAGACAGTGGAAAACATATTTAAAGTTCTGAAAGGGAAACAAACTATAAAGTTAGAATTTAATCCTAACAAAATTATCTTTCAGAAATGAAGGCAAAATAAAGATGTTCTCCAGACAAACAAAAGCTGAGAGAATTTCTTACTGGCAGTCTCACACACTTATAAATGTTAAATGAAGCTTTTCAGGCCCAAGAAAATCATGCCAAATGGAAACTCATATTTACAAATAGGAATGAAGAGGATAAGAAATGGTAAAAATGTGGGGTTTTTTCTCAAATTTTAATTTATTTCAAAGAGAATTGACTGTTTAAAGCAAAAAAAAATTTAATGTTTTTTAGGATTTATAATATTAGAGGTAAAATATATAACTTGTAGAAATACAAGATTTTTAAAAGCCTAATGGAGGGAGAAAATGGTAGTATACTACTGTAAGGTTCTATTAGTAATATGAGAAGCAATATAAAATTGTTTGAAGGTAGATGTTGTTGTTAAAGATGTATATTATAAGGCCCTGGCTAGCTCAATTGGCTAGAGCAGTGGTCGGCAAACCACGGCTCACAGCCACATGTGACCTAATAGCATGCGACGTTTTTATCAAAGGCCAGCTTAGGAGTACCCTAATTAAGTTAATAACAATGTACCTAACTATATAGTTTAAGTTTAAAAAATTTGGCTTTCAAAAGAAATTTCAGTTGTTGTACTGTTGATATTTGGCTCTGTTGACTAATGAGTTTGCCGACCACTGGTAGAGTGTTGACCCAATATGCCAAGGTTGTGGATTCAACTCCCTCCCCTGATCAGGGCATATAACAAGAATAAACCAATGAATTCATAAATAAGTGGAACAACAAATCAGTGTCTCCTTCTTCACCTTCCCTTCCCCTCCCACCTGTCCCACACACACCCTTCCCCTCTTTCTCAAAAATAAATAAATAAAAATTTTAAAGATGTATATTATAAACCCTAGCACAACCACTAAAAAAGTTAGGTATATCTAATAAGCTATATATACTATCATCAAAATGCTCAAGTGGCTGTATTAATATTAGAGATTTTAGAGCAAGGGATATATATTTTCAGGAATGAAGAGTCTTGATAATGATAAATGTATATACCTAATAATGGAGTTTCAAAATACTTGAAGCAAAAACTGATAGAATTGGAAGAGGTAAGTTGACAATTACATAGTTGGGTATTTCACCATTTCTCTTTAGTGATTGATAGAGTAAACGAACATATATTAAAGAAATTGAAACTTAATTTAAATTTTTCGGAAAGTAATCTCAAGGCCCAGATGACTTCACTGATGAATTCTATCAAACTTTTATTTGTTAATTAATTTTTAGATTTTATATATGCATTTTTAGAGAGAGATGAGAGAGAGAGAAGAAGGAAGGAGCAGCAGGAAGTATCAACTCCTATATGTGCCTTGACCAGGTGAGCCCAAGGCTTTGAACCAGCGACCTCACTGTTCCAGGTCAATGCTTTATTCACCGCACCACCATAGGTCATGCAGATTTTATCAAACTTTTGTGTGTGTGACAGAGACAGAGAGAGGGACAGATAGGGACAGACAGGAAGGAGAGATGAGAAGCATCAATTCTTTGTAGTGGCACCAGTTGTTTACTGATTACTTTCTCATATGTGCCTTGACTGGGGGGCTACAGCAGACCAAGTGACCCCTTGCTCAAGCTGGCGACCTTAGGGTTTCAAACATGGGTCCTCTGCATCCGTTCCAGTGCAACACTCTATCCACTGTGCCACCGCCTGGTCAGGCATTAAAGAAGAAAGTACTAGTCTTCTGGTAGAGGAAGAAGGCACATTTTCAAATCATTTATGGGCCCAACCTTATCTTGGATACGTTTTTTTTGTTTTGTTTTTTAAAGATTTTATTCATTTTAGGGAGGAGAGAGAGAGAGAGAAGGTGGGAGAAGCAGGAAGCATCAACTTCTATATGTGCCTTGACCAGGCAAGCCCAGGGTTTCGAACCAGCAACCTCAGCATTCCAAGTCAGTGCTTTATCCATTGCACCACCACAGGTCAGGCTTATCTTGGATACTAAAACCAGACAAAGACATGACCTGTCTCTAATGAATATTGACATGCCCTTCTTTAACGTGTATATAATAATTCTTATCGCCTGACCTGTGGTGGCGCAGTGGATAAAGCATTGACCTGGAATGCTGAGGTTGCTGGGTTGAAACCCCTGGACTTCCCCGGTCAAGGCACAAACAAGAAGCACCTAGTTGATGCTTTCCGATCCTCTCAGCCCCTGCCCCTACCGTTTTCTCTGCTCTCTGTTAAATCAATAAATTTTTTAAAAGATCTAGATAATTGCAAATCAATTCCAGGAACTTCAAAAAGAATAATGTGTCATGACCAACTGGGCTTTATTTCAGGAATCCAGTGTTGATTTGACATCATAATCTATTTTAATTAGCTACTTTAAAGGAATAAAGAAAAAAAATGATCATCTTAATAGGTATAGGTATAGAAAAAGCATTTGATAAGTGCAACTCATTTTTTGTGTCTTGATAAATCATAAACTAGAAATGGAAGGACTTTTCCTCAACCTACTACTTAATGTACAGTTAACATGATATTTTAATGGTGAAGCTTCCAGTCTAAGTTTTCTCTCAAGGATCAAGTGCAAAGCAACATGGTATTAGAAAGTATAGCTAATACAATAAAACAAGAGTAAGAAATAGGTTCTAGAGGTTTGAAAGAAAGATGATATGAAGTGCTTTTTTACAGACCCCTGATTATATACATAGAAAACCCTAAACAACCTCTTCCCCCACCCAGAACAAAGAGCAACTAGAATTAATAAGTGAATATAGCAGGTTTTCAGGATATAAAGTCAATATACAAATACTATTAACTATATAGTATATACAATATACTAAATACTATATAAAAGTATCATTTACAATAGCATCCAAAAATTAAAATGAAATAGAAATAAATTTAACAAAATATGTACTAGACCTAGGCACTGAAAATTACAAAGTACTACTGAGTGAATTTAAAGGGCCACATAAATAGCATTCTACCATGTTCATGGATTAGAATGGCCCATATCACTGTACCAAACCCCTACCCATGTTTCTTTTCTTTTTTTCTTGATTTTAAAGAGAGGAAGGATGAGGGATGGGGAATGGCAAGTATCAACCTGCTTCTGGTATGTGCCTTGACATGGCAAGCCCAGGATCTCGAACCGGCAACCTCAGCATTCCAGGTTGATGCTTTATCCACTGCGCCACCACAGGTCAGGCCCTACTGATGTGCCGTGTGTGTGTGTGTCTCAGACAGAGGGACTGATAAGGACAGACAGACAGGAAGGGAGAGATGAGAAGCATCAGGTCTTTGTTGCAGCACCTTAGTTCTTTGATGGCTTTTTCATATGTGCCTTGACTGGGTGGGATACTACAGCAGAGCAACTAACTGACCCTTTGTTTAAGCCAGCTATGACCATGGGGTCATGTCTATGATCCCACACTCAAGCTAGTGAGCTTGCACTTAAGCCGGCGGCCTCGGGTTTCAAACCTATGTCCTCTGCATCCCAGTTTGACACTCTATCCACTGCGCCACCACCTGGTCAGGCCCTACCCATCTGTCTCAAACACGTCAAACATATTTCCACCTTAGACCCTTTGCACGTAATTACTTTCTCTACCTGGAACACTCTATTCAGATATTCACATGGCTTGTTTTGTTTCCAAACCTCCTGAGATCTGTGCTCAAAGGTCTCTCAGTGAGGCATTTCTTGATTTCCTTGTATAAAGTAGCTATCCTTCTGTTTTGTTTACAGCATTTATCACTACTAACATTAAAATTTTTATTTTGTCTCCCTTCTCTGGAATGTAAATTTCTTCAACAGAAGGACTTTGTTGCATTCACTGCCAAGTATGTAGTAAGTGTAGCTTATTTTGCTGGGACACACTAGGATGTGAAATAGCTCATAGACAATATATATGTATGTTTGTGTGTCTATATACAAATACTAGAAATGCTTGTACTATTTCTCTATTACTTCCTACAGGGCAGTTGGAAAAAGTTGAACTAGCTTTGGTTCTGTCAGTTTTTCAATTTCTAGACCTTTACCCGTCTCATCTTTAAAATTAAAACCAGTGGAGTTACAGCATGCAGCAAAAAGAAAAGGGTAACTTAATTGGACTTCATTAAAACTAAAAACTTGGGTTTCAAAGGAAATTAAAGTGAAAAGACAGCCTACAGAATGGAGGAATGTATCTGCAAATCATACATCTGATAAGGGCCTGGCTGGTGGTGACACAGTGGATAGAGTGTTGACCTGGGACACTGAAGACCCCAGGTTTGAAACCCCAAAGTTGCCAGCTTGATTGCAGGCTCACCAGCTTGAGCGTGAAATCATCAACATGATCCCATGGTCACTGACTTGAGCCCCCTCCACCCCAGTCAAGGCACATATGAAAAGCAATCAAGGAAGAACTAAAGTGAAACAACTACAAGTTTATGCTTCTCATCTCTCTCCCTTCCTGTCTCTTCCTGTCTCTCTCTCTCTCGCAAAATATGTGTATCTGATAAGGGTCTGGTTCACAGTATATAAAGAATTTTTACCACTCAACAACGAAAAGACAAACAACTTGATTTAAAAATGGGCAAAGGACTTGAATAGACACTTTGCCAAAGAAGATATACAAATGTTCAGCAAGTGCATGAATTGTTGCTCAGTATCATTAATTGTTAGGAAAATGGAAATTGAAATCACAGTGAGGTGCCACTTTATGCGCACCCAGTTGGATGACTAAATTTTAAAAAAGGAAAACAATAAGCATTGGTTAGGATACAGAAAAATTTAACCGTCTACATTGCTAGTGGGAATGTAAAATGATGCAGCTGCTGTGGAAAATAGCAGTTCCACAAAGAGTTAATGATAAAGTTACTGTATGACCCACCATATATACGCCAAAGAATTGTAAACAGGTAGTCAAATAAATATAAGTACGTGCATGTTATAGCAACACTTCACAAAAGCCAAAAGGTGAAAACAGCCAACATATCCATCAACAGATGAGTGGATAAATACATTATGGTGTATATAATAGAATATTATTCAGTCCTAAAAAGGAATGAATTGCTGATATATGCTACACTGTGGATGGACTGTAAAATTATTAGGCTAAGTGAAAGAAGCCAGACACGAAAGGTCAAAAGTTGTGTGCTTCCATTTTTATGAAATATCCAGAATAGGCAAATCTATAGAGATAGAATGCAGACTGGTGCTTTCCAGGGAGTCGTAAGAGGGGATAATGGAAAGCAGAAAACAACTGCTTCACGGGTATGGAATTCCTTTTGAGGAAATAAAACATTTTGGAACTAGGTAGAGGTAGTGATTGCACAATATTCTGAATGTAATGAATTGTTCACTTTAAATGGTAAATTTTATGTTATGTAAATATTACATCAATAGAAAATAAGTAAATAAAAATGGAATTGTGGAACTGTAGGTTAAGAGCATGCATGGTCTGAAATTAAACACATGGAACTGAGTCCTGGCTCTGCCGCCTATTCTATGATCTTAAGTAAATTACCTTAAGTTTTCTCTTCTGTAAAGTAAGTGTATTGGCACTTTCTCAGAGGATCGGCGGTATATGTGCTTGGAACACTTAGTAATTATCCAGTAAATATTATTGGTTTTACTGTTCTTTCTCTTTTTTTCTGCTGCTGCTGCTGCTATTTTATCCTAGTCTTCATTTGTAGAATGGAAATAATACTGTGGACTAGGATTATTCTGAGAATTTCATGAGTTATAATCCATGCAATAGGCATAAAACAGTGCTAGGCACATTGTAAATTCTGTGTTTACTAAGCCATTATTAGATGAAAGGATCTTTAGAGGGAACTTTTTTGCATTCTGCATCTTCACATCTGCATCTGGATAAAGAAAGTAATGTCCATGTTGGAAAATGGCCTTTTTGAAATTTGTGTTTTAATGACAGAACTAGGACTACAACTGGTCTCTTAAATTTCAGACTAAGCTACATTCAGAATATTGTAGGTATGTAATTCTTACTTGCTTTCCTGGTTTGGTGAAAACATTGATTTTCACTTGTTAAAAGCCACAGATGTGGTGCTAGCCGGTGATGCAGTGGATGGAGCGTGGTCCTGGAGCACCGGAATCACTGTTCTATCCCAGGTCACCTGCTCTATCTCAAGTGCCAATTCGAGCCCTGGTCAGGACACAGATGAGAAGCAATCAGTAGATGCACAACTAAGTGGAACGACAAGTTGAGGCTTCTCTCTCTCCTCCTTTTACCCTGTCCCTCAAATCAATGGGGGGGGGGGAGGTGGAAGAGTAAAAAATTACCATACATATGTGATTTTTACTTCCTCTCCTGGTGTGGTGGGAACACTGTTAAAAACCACAGATATGGTCCTGGACAGGTAGCATCGTCCTGGCTCTGTCAAGGTCCCGAGGTTTGATTCCTGGTCAGAACATATATGAGAAAGGCAGTCAATGAGTGTGCATAACTAAATGGAACAACTAAGTGGAAAAACAAGTTGATGCTTCTTTCTGTCTCCCTTCCTCTCTCTCTGATCTCTCAAATATGTGGAAAAAAAAAAACAAAAACCACAGATATGATCATTTAGCTATAAGTTGTTAAACTTTGGTTATATGGAGTTCAATTATATAGGTGCTTTCATTAATTACTGTGTATTGATGTGTCATGGAAACAAGCCTTGGAAAAATGATATTTATAGTGGTTTGAAGTTGCAGTTGGTCCTCTTGCCACTGGATGGCGCTTCTGCAACATCATTAAAGACAAATGTTTGGGCTGATAGTGTTCTTCAATTTCCTGAGCATCTGAAAATGATAAATGAATTAGACCTTCTGTAAATTGAAATACTTGTTTGAGCTAGATCCCAAGAATCTGTGTTTAAAAAAAAAAAGATTTCCTCTTTTGATGATTTGATTTTATTTTTAGGAAGGGAGAGAGGGTAAAGCATCAAGTTGTGGTCGCTTTCAGTTTTAGTTGTGCATTGATTGCTTCTCATATGTGCCTTGAGCAGGGCTGAGCCAGTGTCCTCTTGCTCAAGCCAGAAACTTTGGGCTTCTCATGCCAGTAATCATTGGGCTCAAGCTGATGAGCTTTGGGATGGTGTGGATGATCTCCCTGCTCTAGCCAACAACCTCAGCATTCCAGGTCGACACTTGATCCACTGCACCACCCCAGGTCAGGCACATTTAGTATTTTTCTGTCTTCTTAGTTAATTGACCCCTTTTTCATTATGAAATGACCCTTTTATCTTTCATAATTTTTTCATGAATTTGTGCATGGGCCATACTAATCACTGTATCATTCCAAGTTTAGTGTGTGTGCTGCCGAAGCAAGCACCCTCATAGTTTTCTATTGCTCTGCAAGCTAAGAAGGCTGTATTTTTTTTTCCAACTAGGAGCATCTTTTATTCCTTTGCATTAGATATTTTAAATTGTACTTTTTTATTTTCTAATTGTAAGAACTCACTCTTTTCGTATAGTATTTCTTCTACCATCCTGGATCTTAATTATTACTCAGGTTTAAAATTGGATGCATTTGGTCAGAATTACATACCTAGTAAATATCTAGAGCCAGATGTACACATTTTAAGTGTGTTTGTGGGAGAGAGAAAAAGAAACATCTATTTGTTGCTCCACTTATCATTGCATTCATTATTGATTTTTTTTTATTTTTTATTTTTGCAAGAGAGACAGGAAGGGAGAGAAATGAGAAGCATTAACTTATAGTTGTGTCACTTTAGTTCATTGATTGCTTCTCGTGCACCAAGCCAATGACCCCTTGCTCAAGCCATCAACCTTGTGCTCTAGCCAGCGACCATGGCATCATGTCAGTGATTCCCAGGCTCAACCTGGCAACCCTGTACTCAAGCTGGTGAGCCTATGCTTAAGCCGGATGAGCCTGCTCTCAAGCTGACAATCTCGGGGTTTCAAACCTGGGACCTCAGTGTCCCAGGTTGATACTCTATCCACTGCGCCACCACCTGTTGGGCCATTGGTTGATTCTTGTATGTTCCCTGACCGGAGATCGAACCCACAACCTTATCATTTTAGAATGATGCTCTAACCAACTGAGCTAGTTGGCCAGGGCTAAAAGTATGTTTTTATTCCAATTAATTTTAGTATAGCCCAGTTCACAGCCAAAGATACAATTTACCTTTTCTTTTCTATGTTGTAGGAATAGACTTTAAGATCAAAACAGTTGAATTACAAGGAAAGAAGATCAAGCTACAGATATGGTAAGTGATGCTGATTTACTCACTTTATGTAGTAGAATGCCAAATCTGAAGGTTTTGTCTCCTGTTTAGAATCTGTGAGACTTCCCTATCTAAAGCCAGCAGCAATCAGGGAACCTCTTTTCAGTGAAGTAAAAATAATCATTGCCATGGACTTTGGAATCCATGAGGTCTGGCTGAGTGTTTTACCTTTTTCACTTCGTGTATAAATTTGAACAAGTTATGTGCTCACTATGAGCCTCTTAAATCTTTATATGGGAAATAGAAACAATACCACCAATTTCAAAGGATTGTTGTAAGGATTTTATGAAATAATCTAAGTAAAGCCTCTAACACAATACTTTGCTTATATTCAATAAAATAGTTAATATATTTCTTTTGATGCTCTGATAGGCTTAAGCTAAAAATTTTATTTTAATGAATGCATAACTTTTTTTTTTTTTAGTTTTTTTTTTAGTGTTTTTTTTTTGTTTGTTTTTTTTTGTATTTCTCTGAAGCTGGAAACGGGGAGAGACAGTCAGACAGACTCCCGCATGCGCCCGACCAGGATCCACCCAGCAAGGGCGATGCTCTGCCCCTCCGGGGCGTCGCCCTGCCGCGACCAGAGCCGCTCCAGCGCCTGGGGCAGAGGCCAAGGAGCCATCACCAGCGCCCGGGCCATCCTCGCCCCAATGGAGCCCCAGCTGGGCTGCAGGAGGGGAAGAGAGAGACAGAGAGGAAGGAGGGGGTGGGGGTGGAGAAGCAAATGGGCGCCTCTCCTATGTGCCCTGGCCGGGAATCGAACCCGGGTCCCCCGCACGCCAGGCCGACGCTCTACCGCTGAGCCAACCGGCCAGGGCCATGTATAACTTTTTATAGGCATTATTTTTTGTTTTTATAGGGTTTGCCCCCCCCAATAGAAGTACAATAAAATTCTTTAAATTTGTATCAAGTTTGAACCGTAGACTTTTAAGTTATAATACATATACAGGGAGTCCTTAGGTTATGACAGTCTCAACATACCTTTCGAGTTTACAACACTCACTGCCATAAAATCTTAAAAAAATTGAAACGTGAGTGTTTCAGCTTACACTGTTAGCATCATACTTACTACATGGATAAACTAATTTGGTTGCATGTGGCAGAAGAATACGCAGTAATCTTTTTCTGAGGCTTAGTTGTGTTTTTATGTTCTAGATTATGATTTTACAACTGTGTTAGGATAGGTACCTGACTTAGGCTAAAGTGTATTTCAACTTACACCAAAATTCTGGTAATGTTACTGTTGTAGGAACTGTGTCATAACCTGAGGACCCCCTATATTATGTTTTATTTTAAGTACAATGACCCTGTGAGATGTTACTCCTTTTTTAAGGTTTTATTGAGTTGTTACTGACATAAAATAAACTGTACATATTTAAAGTGTACAAATTGTTAAGTTCTGACATATGCATAAACCTGTGAAGCCATCACCAGTCAGGAAAATGAGCATACTCACACGTTAACAGTTTCCTCAATCAAGCCTCTTTGTAATCTCTCTTCTTCCCCATTGCTGGTCCCCAGGCAACCACTGTTCTACCTGCTATCACTGTAAACTAGTTTGCATTTTCTAGTACTATACTTCAATGAAGTCATACAGCGGTTTTTTTGTTCTGTTTTGTTTTTTTCATTTGGGGGAGGGGTTCTGGCTTCTTGGCATAATTATTTTGAAAATTGTCAATGATTTTATGTGTATCAGTAAATCATTACTTTTTATATCTGAGTAGTATTTCATTTTTGATATATCACAACTTGTTTATTTACCATCAAGCTGCTACAAATCTATGTATAAGCAAATGCTTTATTTTCTCTTGAGTTATTCCTACTTTACAAATAATGAATTGGAGACATTTTGACATAATCTAACTAAGGTCTTATAGCCTGTAAATGGCAGAGCTAGAAACCAGAGCTTGCTCAGAAGTTGGGTTAAGAGTGTCATTCTTGCCTGACCTGTGATGGCACAGTGGATAAAGCATCGGCCTGCAATGCTGAGGTTGCTGGTTTGAAACTGCTGGCTTGCCTGATCAGGGCATATATGGGAGTTGATGCTTCCTGCTCCTTTCCCCTTCTCTCTCTGACTCTCTCTCTCTCTTTTCCTCTTTCTAAAATGAAAAAAAAAATGAGTGGCATTCTTAATTGCTATATTGCCTTCTATAAATTGTACAGTTTGTCAATTGATTTTAATACTCTTTCCATTTACTATCATTTTTCTTTCTTCACTGCCAGTCAACAATCGTGTTAAATTTGAATTCATGTCATCTTGGGTTTCACTATAATAGGACCTTTCATACAGTAGTTATGAGGATAAGTGATACATATAAAGCACTTAGAGCAGTGTGGATGCATAATTAATGTGCAATAAATCATAGCTGTTATTGGGGAATCACCTGTTATGGGAATAGAACCCTAAGGATACTAACATTTTAGGATATGAGCAGAAGAGGAATGTAGCAAAGAAGATTGCAGAGCCATAGTTGGAGAGTTAGAAGGAGAATTCGGGTAGAACAATGTCTCAATTCAAGGCAGTTTCAGAAGGACAGGAATTCCCTCTTAAAACAAACTAATAGCTCTGGCCAGATCTCATAGCCCAGAGGTTGTCGGTTTGATCCCTAGTCAGGGCACAGACAGGAACAGATCGAAGTTCCTTTCTCTCTCTCTTTCTCCCTTCCTCTCTCTCTCTAAAATCAATAAGTAAAAAGTAAATAAAAATAAAGGAAACAAATAACTAAGAGTAGGATATGTTTAACCAGCATGTCTTCATTACCTGACTGTGTAATTAGAAGTATAATCTTTATGACATCTTTAAATTTTAATACAAATTAAACAAAATTTAGGCATTTTAAAATGTTCCCTAAATTTAGTAATTCTCTTTGAAACAATCCTCATTAAAAAAAAAAAAAAGATTTATTTATTTATTTTATAGAGAGAGGAGGGAGGGGAGCAAGAAGTATCAATTCATAGTTGCTTTACTTTAGTTGTTCATTGCTTGCTTCTGGCTTACTGTATGTGCCTTGACTGGATGAGCCCAGGGTTTTGAACCGGTGACCTCAGCATTCCAGGTTAACACTCTACCCACTCTGCCACCACAGGCCAGGTGAAACACAATCCTCTTTGGTGTGTGTGTGTGTGTGTGTTGTTTTGTTTGTTTGTTTGTTTGTTTTTTACAGAGACAGCGAGTGAATCAGAGAGAGGGATAGACAGGAACAGACAGACAGGAACAGAGAGAGATGAGAAGCATCAATCATCAGTTTTTCATTGCAACACCTTAGTTGTTCATTGATTGCTTTCTCATATGTGCTTTGACCGCGGCCTTCAGCAGACCGAGTAACCCCTTGCTGGAGCCAGCGACCTTGGGTTCAAGCTGGTGGGCTTTTGCTCAAACCAGATGAGCCTGCGCTCAAGTTGGCAACCTCAAGGTCTCAAACCTGGGTCCTCTGCATCCCAGTCTGACGCTCTATCCACTGTGCCACTGCCTGGTCAGGCAAAACACAATCCTCTTGATGACCATTGGTTTTCCTTACTTTTATTGAGAAATAATTCAACAAATGAACCATACCTCATATTCTGTTTTGTTATAATTCAAGTTGATCTCAAGGGAATAAAGGGTGTCAATTATTCTGAATTTTAACCAGTTCTGCCTACCTTTTTTTTTTTCTCTTTTAGCTCCATGCTTTATCCCCATAATGGTTTGTCTTCTAAGTCAGTGGTCCCCAGCCTTTTTCAGGCCACGGACTGGTTTAATGTTAGAAAATATTTTCACGGACTGGCCTTTAGGGTGGGACGGATAAATGTATTACGTGACCGAGACAAGCGTCAAGAGTAAGTCTTAGATGGATGTAACAGGGAATCTGATAATTTTAAAAAAATAAAACATCGTTCAGACTTAAATATAAATAAAACAGAAATAATGTAAGTTATTTATTCTTCCTCTGCAGACCGGTACCAAATGGCCCACGAACCGGTACCGGTCCGCGGCTTGGGGACCACTGTTCTAAATTGCTGATTCCATTCTCTGCTTCATCCAGCCTGCTTTTAATTGCTTCTAGTGTAGTCTTCATTTCAGATATTGTATTTGTCATTTCTGACTGGTTCTTCTTTATTATTTCAATTTTTTTTAGCAATGTTCTTTTTAATACTTGTTATTTCTTTATTTATGTGCTCACTGTGACCTTCTGTTGTTGTTTTAAGATCTTTCAGCATTCTAATAATCATTATTGTAAACTCTGCCTCTGGTAGTTTGCTTATATCCATCTCACTCAGCTCTTTTTCTGAGGGTTTCTCTTGTGGAGTCATTTGGATTGCACTTCTTTGTCTTCCCATTTTGTCTGTGTTGCCCTGGACTTCCCTGGCTGGGACCTAGGGGAGATCGGTGGGGGTCACTGCCTGTGACTGGTTCTTATCCACTATTTGGGAGCTGCAGGTTATCCAGATCTTGTGGCTATCTCTGCTGGGTTCAGTTGCCGTTGTAAATATCAGCTGCACTCCTAGGCTTGCTTTTATCTACTCTTGGCCCGGAAGAACTTACTTTAAAAGTTCAAGTTCCCTTAAACTCCGCTTTCTGTTGTCTTTTATTGCTGGCTACTTGTTGGGCTCAGGACTATAATTCAGTGATTAGGTATGGTATTAGATGTGGCCTACTTCTTTGCCTCAGGTGTTTTTCTATCCAGACATTTTAGCTCCCGTTTTGTGGTCTCTCTACCCGGCCACTGCTGCTGTTGCTGCCCAGGGTTTTTGGGCTCAGGTGATGCTGGCTCCAGCCCACCTCGGTGACCACCGCTGCCCTGGTTGGGCCCCGCACCCACCTGGACCCGCCTCCAGGACTTCCTCGGTTGGCTCAGCCCTCGGGGATCGCGTGCGCCCTCTCGGATCTCTGCCTAGGTCGCCCCTCTTTGTCTTTTTTTAAGGGGTTAAGTTAGAAATTCTTGCCAAAGTCACCAAAAATACTAGTGTCTCATCTTAAAATTAATCATTTACCTTTGTAAAGTGCAGAGATTTGGCAGTCATCTTTGATTCTTCCCATTCCTTTAACCCCAACATCCAATTTTAGCAAATTTCCAGAATGTGTCTAGTATCCATATGCAACTTGCCGTCTCCATTGTTACCCACCGTAGTCAAAGTCACCATTGCTACTTCTTTGAATCATCCCAACAGGTCCCTTTTGCCTTCTGGTAATTTTCCACTGAATAGCCAAAGTAACCTTTTTAAACTATAAATCTGGTCATGGTTGTCATTCCTTTTCCTATTTATAACCGTTTTGACTTTCCATTGTATTTCAAGTGAAAGTCCAAATTCCAATTCCAAATTTTTTACCACAGTTTACAGAGTGTGCCCCTGCCCACCTTTCTGACCTCATTTTGTGCTCCTTTGTGTATATAGTTTCTGCCTGCAGCTAATCTTTCAATTCCATGAAAATGGCAAGTTCTTTTCCAGTTTAGGACTTTTGTACGTGCCCTGTAGACCTCCCACATCCCCTTGTAGTTAGGCTGAGCATTCTGAAGTACCTCTCTCTTCTAGAGGCTTCTCATTTCAGCAGTTTAAAAATTCCAGGTTCTGGCTGTCACCCCTCCTGTCATCATCTTACACTAGCTTTGCTCCTGTCACTGTGGCCATTTTTCCCTGCCTTGAGCATGCCAAGCATGTTCCCATTTCAGGGCCCTTCTATATCAAATGTTCCTCTACTTGGAATGCTTTTCATCAGATCTTTGCCCTGCTGTCTTCTCTCATTGGGATTCAATTCATTGTTATTTTCTGAGAGGAGCCTTGTGTGATAACTAGCGAAAATAGCCTGGCACTGTTACATTTATCCCAGTTTATTTTTGTCATAGTTTATTTTAGTATCTAAACTTGCAATATTTTAAAGATGTATTTATTATTGTCCCTCTGCTAGAATGTAAGTTTTTTTTGAGGGTGGGGTTCCTATCTGGCTGTTTTGTGGTTATATAACCACCACCTAGATTAGAGCTTGGAAAATGTAGATGCTTAATAAATATTTGTTGACTGAATGACTTTGGCTAATTTCTGTTTATATTTCTCATTTCCCTTAAGCATCGCCTTTAGAGAGAGGACCACCCTGGTCATTCTATCTAGATTTCTTCCTCCCTTACCCTGTTCATCATCATGCCACCGTGTGTACCTTCTTGACATTTGTCACAATTTGGGATTATATATTTATTTACTTGTTTATTCTTTCCCCACAAGGTTGTAAGCTTTATAGGGCTTTTCGCCTTTTTTTTTTTTTTCAATAAAGATATAATTTAAACTCATGGTATGTTGGATATAGAGAAATTGCATGTCTGTGAAGAAATCCAGAGCTTGTTAAAATACAATTTAATCTGAGAAATTTGACATCCTAGTTTAAACTTGGGGTCTCTGACTTACAGAGCAGATTGATGTTGTCTCTGGCCTGTTCCAGTGCTGTCAGTGCCCAGACTAAAAATAACTGTCATAATAGCAGCTAGAGTACACAGCTTCCCTGACCCTGTGTGTGGGACTTATAATTAAGGAAATAGCTATTTTAGTTGCTAGGAACATATCGCTCCTTTTTATAATATATCAGTGGGAAAAAGTATTCTCTCAGATGTGTATTTATTATTTTACATAAAGAGAATTATATCATTATTGGTGTATAATTTCAGAAGCCTGATTATTATATGTAGGCTTAGAAGAAAAGTATTTTAATAGGAGAGGAAAATTAACTGAGTAGTTTGTAAACAGGCTTAAAAACTTGTATTATGGTGACATAAAAAGAAAATGTGAACTTATACAATGTTTAATTGCTCTTCAGATGTTTAACATCTGCTTTTGCTAATTGGAATCAACATGCTGTCCTTAGACCTGGGTGTGTGTGTGTGTAGGCAAACCTAAAAATAGTTTGACCCACGAATAAGCAGCTGTGACTATTTTTAGCCCTGGGCAAAGGGTCACCAATTAGCCTAGAAGAAGTGGGGCAAGGGCTCTGTTCTAGTTTGAACTATATTGTTGATTACCTTAACAATTGGTATGGGCTGAGATAATTAGGAGCCAGGAAAAGGATCATTTCAATTGAGGAGTTAGCCAGATCATCTTGTGGGGTGGATACAGTGATGTTGAAAAATATAAAAACATGAACTGTATAAATGATAATAGGATACAGAAAACTTTAAAAATCTTAATAGGGAGAGCAAGTGAAAAAGGAAGATATTTGGGTATAAGATTTCTTTTTGTTTTGCTTTGACAGAGACAGAGAGAGGGACAAATAGGGACAGACAGAGAGAGATGAGAAGCATCAGTTCTTGCGGCTCCTTAGTTGTTCATTGATTGCTTTCTCATGTGTCTTGACCTGGGGAGGGGGAACTACAGCAGAGCGAGTGACTGCTTGCTCAAGCCAGTGACCTTGGGCTTCAAGCCAATGACCTTTGGGCTCAAGCCAACAACCCCATGCTCAAGCCGGATGTGCCCACACTCAAGCTGGCAACCTCAGGGTTTTGAACCTGGGTCCTCCATGTCCCAATCTGATGCCCTATCCATTGTGCCACCGCCTGGTCAGGCTAAGATTTTTTTAAAAATATTTTCTTTATTGATTTTAGATAGAGGAGAAAGAGAGAGAGAAAGGAGGAAGGAGCAGGAAGCATCAACTTCTAATTGCTTCGTATTTACTTGTCATATGTGCCTTGACCAGGCAAGCCCAGGGTCACCAGTGACGACCAGCAACCTCATCATTCCAGGTTGACGCTTTACCACTGTGCCACCACAGGTCAGGCAGATGTAAGAGATTTTGGATGATGAAGGAAACCAAAATCAAAGAACAGATGGAGTAGTATGCTATGTATCAAAACAGTAACTTATTTCAAACCTAAATAGTGATTACCTTTCTTTTTAAGGGGCCATTAATATATCAGTATCTTATATATTGGTATTTTATAACTAACCAGCATTATAATATAAAACCTTCTCTCTAGGTGCTGTAAATAAATTGTAAGAATGTAAATAAATATATAAATACAAATAGATATGTGTGTATGTGTGTAGCCTCTTACTGATTTAACATGATTTAAGGATATAACCTAGAAGAATTGGTAGCATGTCTCTTAGATTGAATATATATATATATATAGAAATGTTGATATATTGGTAGTTCTGTTATATTCCTGGCTACTCATATTTTAGACACATAAGCATTATTTTAAAAATAAAGAACCTGCAAGGTAGCATTTTGAAATACTGACCAACAATCATTACTCAACCATTTAGATACTGTGGATTCTACAGTGAAGAAAACAGACAAATTTTTGATGAAACTTCCACTTTAGAGGGGATGGGAGACAAAGAGTAAATACACAAATCTGTTATAAGTGCTATGCAGAGACGTAAAGTCAGGAGATGGAATGAAGATCTGTGGAATGACATTGAATTGGGTGGTCAGAGAGGGTTTCATTGGCAAGGTACCTTGACGGTCAAAATACAAAGATAAGGAGGAACCAATAACATGCAGGATGTGGAAACCCCTAGTGCACAAGCTGTCAAGTGGGAATAAACTTAACATTAAAAAAAATGTTATTGTAGTTGTCAGAGAAAGAAGTGCCTCAGAATTTGGGCTGGGGGCTGGAGAAAAGTCAAATGCTATAATGCTTTATAAACCTTAGGGTAGGGATTTTGGAATTGATTCTGGTTATAATGAATTACCATTAGAAATTTTGTTTTGTGTTTTAAGCCTAGTGATTTTTTTGTTTTTATAATGACTTTATTGCAACATAATTCACATACCATATAATTGATTTAGAATATACAATTAAGTAGTTTTTAGTATATTTACAAGATATATTCACCATCAACACTTTATCACTTATTTATTTATTTAATTTATTTATGAAGTGAAGGTTGATAGTGAGACAGATTCCTGCATGCACCCCAACAAGGATTCACTCAGCAACCACTTGAGGCCAATGCTTGAGTACCGAGCTGTTTTAGCTCCTGAGGCTGATGTACATGGACCAACCGAGCTATCTTTGGTACCTGGGCACCCTACACTCAAACCAGTTGAGACACTGGCTGTGAGAGGGGATGAGTGAGAGAAGCGGGAGAGGAAAGGGAGAGAAGCAGGTGGTTGCTTCTCATGCGTGCCCTGACTGGGAATCAAACCTGGGATGTCCATACACCGGTAGGGCGACACTATCCACTGAGCAAACTAGCCAGGGCCTGTGGATTTTTCTATTCCTGACATTTCATATAAATAGAACCATCTAATAACGATATGTCTGGTTTCTTTTGCTTAACATAATGTTAGCAAGCTTCATCCATGTTGTATGATATATTAATACTTCATTCTTTTTATGGCTGATAATGTTTCATTGTCTGGATATACCACATTTTCTTTATCTATTGATCAACTGGTAGATATGTAGGTGGTTTCTGCTTTTTGGTTATTATAAATAATGGTGCTATGAACATTATGTGTAAGTATTTTGTGTGCATATGTATTCATTTCTCTCGGTTATATACTCAGGAGTGGAATTGCTGGATCAAATGGTAGCTGTATGTTTAATATATTGAGGAACCACTAGGCTGTTTTCCAAAATAGCTCTATCGTTTACATTCCCCTAACCAATGTATTAGGCTTCCAGTTTCTCTATATCCTCACCAACCCGAGTTTATTTTACAGCCAACCTAGTGCATCTGAAGTGGTACCTCATTGTGGTTTTGATCTGCATTTTCCTAATAACTATTGATAGTGAACATCCTCTCGTGCTTATAGCCCATTTGTGCATCTTTGGAGAAATGTCATATCCTTAGCCCATTTTTAGATTGGGACATTTATCCTTTATTGCTTGGTTTTCTTAAAATATGTATTCTGCATACAAAAGTTCCTTATCAAGTATATAATTTGCAAATGTTTTCTTTTGTTCTGTGGGTTTTTTCCACTTTCTTGATAGTATCCATTTAATTAAAATTCTTTAATTTTGATGAAATCCATTTATCTATTTTTAAGAGTTTTACAGTTTTAGCTCTTATATTTAGATCTTAGATTAATTTTAATTTCTTTTATTGATTTTTAGAGAGAAACATTGATTTGTTGTTCCACTTATATATGCATTCATTGGTTGAGTCTTGCATGTGCCCTGACCAGGGATCAAACCCAGAACCTTGGTATATCAGGACAGTGCTCTAAGCAACTGAGCTACCCAGGCAGGGCCTTTTAGATTTTTGTATTTTTCTGAAGTTGGAAGCAAGGAGGCAGTCAGACAGACTCCTGCATGCACTTGACCGGGATCCACCCGGCACGCCCACCAGGGGGCAATGCTCTGCCCATCTGGAGCGTCGCTCTGTTACAATCAGAGCCATTCTAGCGCCTGAGGCAGAGGACACAGAGCCATCCTCAGCGCCCGGGCCAACTTTGCTCCAATGGAGCCTTGGCTGCGGGAGGGGAAGAGAGAGACAGAGAGGAAGGAGAGGGGGAGGGATGGAGAAGCAGATGGGCGCTTCTCCTGTGTGCCCTGGCCGGGAATCGAACCCGGGACTCCTGCACGCCAGGCTGACGCTCTACCACTGAGCAAACCAGCCAGGGCCCTCTTAGATCTTTTTTTAATTAAGCTTTATATGGTGTAAGTTAGGGTTCCAGCTTCATTCTTTTGCATGGAGATAACCAGTTGTTTTGGCACCATTTATTGAAAAGTTTATTCTTTCCCCATTGAAGTTATTGGCGATTTTAAACAGAAAGATTATATGATTGTGTATATTTAATTTTTTTTTTTTTTTTTTTTTAAGCGAGAGAGGAAGGGGGGAGAGAAAGACAGAGAAACTGAGAGAGACAGGAACATTGAGCTGTTCCTGTATGTGCCCTTATGGGGATCGAACCTGCAACCTCTGTACTTAGGATGATGCTCTAATCTACTGAGCTGTCTGGCCAGGTCAGTCATACATATTTAAAGAACGTCACTCAGGCTACTGTGTAGAAAATGCCAGTTTCTACATCTCTCTCTCTTTTTTTTTATAGGGACAAAGAGAGAGTCAGAGAGACTGATAGACAGGGACAGACCGACAGGAACTGAGAGAGATGAGAAGTGTCAATCATTAGTTTTTTGTTGCAACACCATAGTTGTTCATTGATTGCTTTCTCATATGTGCCTTGACCGTGGGCCTTCAGCAGACCAAGTAACCCCTTGCTCAAGCCAGTGACCTTGGGTCCAAGCTGGTGAGCTTTGCTCAAACCAGATGAGCCCGCGCTCAAGCTGGCGACCTCGGGGTCTTGAACCTGAGTCCTCCACATCCCGGTCTGATGCTCTATCCACTGCGCCACCGCCTGGTCAGGCTCTACATCTCTTAATGTTAGTATGCCAACAAAAAATACTGAAATTGAGCAGTTGTACATAGAAGAACAAAAACATGTGGTATCCAAAAAGTCATTAGAATAAAATGTTTCAAGAAGAGAAAAAGATCAACTATGTGGAATTTTGCTGAATGATTAAAATATATAAAAGGGAACTAAACACGGATTTGGCAAGCAGAAGGTTATTAGAGACCTTTTCAAGAAGAGCAGTCTTGGTAAAATAGTAGTTATAGTCTGATTAGAATTGGTTGAGGAATGAATGAGGGAAGACAGAACCTAGAGATCTCTCTCTCCCTCTCCCTCTTCTCTCTAAAAATAAAAAAATTCACACATTGTAACAAAATTAACTCAAAATTTATCAATTTCAATATAAAATGTAAAACCATAAGACTTTTAGAAGAAAACATAGGAAGAAAATCTTTGAGAACTAAGACTAGGTGAAGAATTCTTAGGTGTAATACTAAAATCATAATCTGTAAAAGACAAAAAAAAATCAATAAATTGGACTTAACAAAAATTTAAAAACTTTTGCTCTACAAAGACCTTGCCAAGAGGATGAAAAACCTAGTTACAGCTTTGGAGAAAATATTTCCAAACCAAATATCTGGCATATAAAAAGAACTCAGACTCATCAGTTTTTTGTTTGTTTGTTTTTAAAAGGCCCTGGCCAGATAGCTCAGTTGGTTAGAGCATCATCCCAATATGCCAAGGTTGCAGGTTCCATCCCTGGTCAGGGCACATGCAAGAATCAACCAATGAGTGCATAAATAAATGGAACAACAAATTAATGTTTCTCGCTCAATAAATAAGCAAGCAATCCAATTAGTAAGTGGGCAGAAGATATAAACAGATATTTCACCAAAGGGAGTATATGAGTGGCAAAATATTCTGCTCACAAAAATTACGGGATATTTCATAATGAACATGTGATAAAATATCCCCTAACTTTTAACTTTTGTGAGCAGTATGGTTACATGAAAAAATGTTTAACATCATTGACCGTAGAGAAATGCAGATTAAAATGATGGTGACGTGTCACTTTATGTTAGAACAACTAAAATCAAAAGTTGTGGCAACACATGCTGATGGTGTGAAGAGAAACTAGATCTCTCATACAATGTTAGTAGGAGTGTAAAGTGGTACAGCCACTTTAGAAAAGTTTGGCAGTTTTTTATACAGTTAAATATATATTTATCATATCGTTCAGCAATAACATTCAGAGAAATGAAATACCTAGATCCACACAGAAACTTATACATGAATATTCATAGCAACTTTATTTGTAATAGCCAAACGTTGGAAACAACCCAAACGTCCTTTCATGGGTGTGTGGTTAAACAAATTGTATGTCCACACCATGAGATACTACTCAGCCAGAAAACAGAACAGACTAGTATTATGTGCAACAACTTGTATAGATCTCAAGAGCATTATGCTGAAAAAAGTGAAAAATGGAACATTTCAAAAAGTTACATGTTACATGATTCCATGTACATATATAGCATTCTAGAAATGACAGAATTACAGAAATGGGGAACATTATTGGACCTGGTATAGGGAGTATAGGGGATAGAGGGATTATGCAACAATTTTTTTTTCTTTTTTGTGGTGGTGATTACACAAATCTCTACATGTAAAATTGCAGAAAACTAAACACGCATGCTTACACACAGGAGTGCATTTTAAAAAATGAACTCGAAGGTCTGTAGATTGTATCAGTGTCTTTCTGGTTTTGCTTTTGTAAAATGATATAAGATGTCAACATTGGGGAAAGTTGGGCAACGGGTACACAAGACTGCTTTGTACTGTTTTTCTAACTTCCTGTGAGGCTGTAATTATTTTAAAATAAATGTTAAAATAAATTTGCTGGGAAGGGGACCAGAGAAATGCAATGCTAGTTGGAGGGATGTGAGGTTAAGAGTGGGTGTTTTTTTGTTTAATTATGCTTTTTAAGAAAAAAGAGACGATATTAAAACATGTATATGTGCTAATGAGAATGGTCTGTAAAAGGAAGAAATTGCTGATGCATACAAGAGGGGAAAATGGCCAGAGCAAAATATGTGTCTTAAGTTGTTGGTCTGAAGCATTGAAAAATACCACTATTTACATATTTCTGTCTGGTTATTTATAAATAAGATTATCTTTACAAGTTTTTGTTAATGATTCTAAAGGTAAATGTGGCTATACTGTGGTGTAGTTCTTTAATGTTCTAAAAATTCCACATGCTTTTGTATTACAATATGAAGCTAAGAAAGAGAGAGGAAGGAAGGAAGAGAGAGGGAGGGAGGCAGGAAGGGAGGCAGGGAGGGAAGAAAAGAAAAGAAAAAAGAAATTCTAAGAGTTTTATGTATCACTTTTTAATGTTTTCCCTTCCAGTTTTCATCCAGTATAGGTAGGTCATTCATTGTCTTAGACTAAAAAGTTACATATATATGTTTATGGATAACCTTAATAGTTTACCATTTAAGAATTAAATGAGTGGTGGTTCTATTTTGCGTTTAGCATATAGTGGATTTTAACCTCTGTCTACCTTACTAAACTATTCTACAGTTTTACTTTTTATCTAGAATATAGTAATGTCAAAATGCTCAGTACACATTATTGTTTATTTCAGGGATACGGCAGGCCAGGAGCGATTCCACACCATCACAACCTCCTACTACAGAGGAGCAATGGGTATCATGCTAGTATATGACATCACCAATGGTAAAAGTTTTGAAAACATCAGCAAATGGCTTAGAAACATAGATGAGGTAAGATCTTGAAATTGCATAAATCCTTCATAAACACATTTGTGTGCTTGGTTGAGAAGAATAAGTATTCTAATTGGTCTTTAGGATATAATGTACTATCATTATTGAATTCATTGTTATTTTTTGCCTTTCTCCTAAATTTTTGGGCAGGTCCATCTAGAACCCCATCCAAGGCAATTACTGAATTACCCCAAAACTCTGTGCAGACATCCTATACGATGACCTCAAATAAAAGCTACTGATGGTTTTACCCATTTCTCTAAATGAATTCTTTCCTGGTGAATTTTTATTGAATGAATGAATTACATTTCAGTAGTAATTTTAAAACTTATTTTTAAGTTATAATATTATCATGTCACTTCTAGATATTTTTTAAGTTGCAAAGTACAAATACACCTAACCAAGAACATAGCCATATCATTGCATGAGAAAGGCATCAATTTTTGTAAGATAAAGTTGTCAAAGCATATCTGTTTCAGTGTTACAGCTAGGTAGCTTCTTGTTGGAATTATTTTTCATGGCTTTGATTTCCTTAAGACTGACTCATTAAACCAGGTTTTGGCTGGGTATACCAAGACCAACTATTAAGCCTGTGTTAGACCCAAGATGAAAATATCTTCAATGGTTGTCATCCATAAGGGCTCATTAATAACTTTCTCAATGCTACAATAAATCTTCAAGGAAAAGTCTGTTAGTATTTAATATCAGTTAGCAATACACAGATTTTGAAACAAAGGCTCCATTTTGGATTTTATAGTTTGGTCAAGTAGCATGTATAATAATAGCAATTTATATAGAGACATGCAGTGTTGCTCCAGCAACAACCAGTTTTCCAATTCTGTGACATCAACAGGATGTCCTACTGTTTAATCCTATTCTGACACTGACTACTTAGCCGTAGTGTCAGACTTCACAGGTTTAAGGACTCAGTCCCACAATTCTGCCCTTCCTTCAAATGTAAGCCTTGGATCCCAATCCCCTTGGGCTTCTCTTTGACTCAGCTACAAATTTATCGCAGCACTCGGAAAGCACTATACTTAGAATTATAATTTTATTATAAAGGATACAACTCAGGAATAGCTAAATGGAAGGGTTGCATAGTCAAGGTATGGGGGTTGGGGAAGCAGATCTTCCATGCCATCTCTGGACATGTCACCCTTTCAGCACCTTGATGTGTTCATGAATTTGGAAGGTCCCTTAACTTCATTTTTTCAGATTTTTGATTCAGATTTCATTTCTTAGGCATGGTCAATTAAGTCATTGGGCTCTGGTGATTGAACTTTATCTCCAGCCTCTTCACCTAATGAGAATGGGGGTTCTGGGCATGGGGGGTGGCTGAAAGTTCAGCCCTCTAAATACACCTTTGGTTACTGTGGTTACCAGCCTGCATTGTAAAGCCCTGTAGGCACCCTACCCTGAGTCCTTTCTTAGCATAAACTTAGGTATGAAAGGGGCCTGTTATGAATAACAAGGATACTCCTGTCTCTGATGAAATTAGGAGCACTATGGCCGGAATGGAGACAAACACTAAATATGTTTTTTATTATATCATAGTTTTATACACTTAACTTGGTAGGCTATAGGGCTTAAGTTTCCCAGCATGAGAACTAAGATACATAAAACTCAGCCATTAAGAAAGAAAATCGACCTGTGGTGACGCAGTGGATAAAGCGTTGACCTGGAAATGCTGAGGTCACCGGTTCGAAACCCTGGGCTTGCCTGGTCAAGGCACATATGGGAGTTGATGTTCCTGCTCCTCCCCCCATTCTCTCTCTCTGTGTCTCTCTCTCTCTCTTCTCTCTCTCTCTCTCTCTCTCTCTCCCTCTCTCCTTTCTAAAATGAATAAATAAAATAAAAGAAAGAAAATCTGTTTTTGTAATGTAAGAGATTGGCTTTGCCTGTTTTTGTTGTAGAAGTTAAAACACTAAATGAAAGGAACCTCAGTTGATCTAGCAACGTTAAAAAAGGATTGTATATCAGGATCAAGAGGCATTTACCTAGGAATGCAAGGGTGTTTCAACATACTGTGGTTCACTATATTAATAAAAGACAAAAACTTACGATCATGTCAGTAGACATAGAAAAAAACATTTGACAAAATCTAATACCTTTTCATGATGAAAACTTTCTTAGCCTAGTAAAGTAGGCCATCTGTGAAAATCCCACAGGCAACATTATACCTGCCCCCCTACAGTCAAGAACATGATAAGCATACCTGCTCTGGTCACTACTCTTCAACATTGTACTGGAGATTCTAGCTAAGGCAGTTAGGCAAAGAAAGCGGGTCACCCAGATTGCAAATTGTAACTGTTTGTAAATGATATAATCTTGTATATAGAAAATTCTAAGGAATCCATACATATACATAAAAAAATAAACTATTAGCACCAGTAAACAAGTTCCATAAGGTTGCAGGAAACAAGATCAATATATAAAAATCAGTTGTATTTCGGCCCTGGCCGGTTGGCTCAGCGGTGGAGCGTTGGCCTGGCGTGCAGGGGACCCGGGTTCGATTCCCAGCCAGGGCACATGGGAGAGGCGCCCATTTGCTTCTCCACCACCCCCCTTCCTCCCTGTCTCTCTCTTCCCCTCCCGCAGCCGGGGCTCCATTGGAGCGGAGATGGCCTGGGCGCTGGGGATGGCTCCTTGGCCTCTGCCCCGGGCGCTGGGGTGGCTCTGGTCTCGGCGGGGCGACGCCCTGGAGGGGCAGAGCATCACCCCCTGGTGGGCGTGCCGGGTGGATCCCGGTCGGGTGCATGCGGGAGTCTGTCTGACTGTCTCTCCCCATTTCCAGCTTCAGAAAAAAATACCAAAAAAAAAAAAAAAATCAGTTGTATTTCTATACACTAGCAATGAATAATACAAAAATGAAATTAAGATTATAATTCCAGCCCTGGCTGGATAACTCAATTGGTTAGAGTATTATCCAGAAATACCAAGGTTGCAGGTTCGATCCCTGGTCAGGGCACTTACAAAAACCAACCAATGAATGCATAAATACATAGAACAACAGATTGATGTTTCTCTCCCCCACCTCTCTAAAATCAATTAAAAAAAAAAAAAAACCATAATCCTATTTACCAAAGCATTGAATAAACCTGAAAAATTTAACCAAAGCTGTGGAAGTCTTGTACACTTGAAAACCTTAAAATGTTGTTGAAAGAAATTAAAGAAGATCTAAATAATTGAAGACATCCCCTGTGCACCATTGGAAAACTTAATATTTAGAAGGCAGCACTGCCCAAAGTGATCTACAGGTTTACTGTAACCCCAGAATCCCAGTTGCTGCTCCCTCCCGTTTTGGTGGAAATTGACAAGCTCAGCCTCAAATTCATAGGGAAATGCAAGGGACCCTGAATAGCCATGGGAAATGACATTTAAGCTCAGACCTGAACAGATGAGTAGAAATTAGCCAGATAAGGAGAGGGCTGGTAGAAAGAGTGTGATAGATTTAAATTTAAGACAAAACTCTTAAAATACTTTTGGTTATTCAGAGAACATAACTACCTTGGCCATAGGGATGGTCAGGGATGGGTGCGTTGGGCCAAAAATAAATGATTTGTAAATATTTTTCTTACTCCATTGGTTGCTTTTTCACTCTGCTGATATTACCATTGACTCCCAAAAGTTTTTTAATTTTGACAAAGTATCATTTACTTTTCCTTTTGTTGCCTTTGGTGTTATATCTGACAAATCATTGCCTAATCCAATGTCATAAAACTTTTTTCATGTTTTCTTCTAAGAGGTTTATAATTATAAGACATATTTAGGTTTGATTCATTCTGAGTTCATTTGTGTATATGATGTAAGTTAAGGGTCCAACTTCCTTCTTTTGCATGTCACTTTCTAGTATTCCCAACACCATTTGCTGAAGACTATCCTTTTCCCATTGAATGGTCTTGGCACTCTTGTCAGAAATCATTTGACTGTGTATGCAAGGATTTGTCTCTGGACTTTGTTATTCATCTGTATGTCTTTATTTATGCCAGTAGCACACTTTTAATTATTACAGCTTTGTAGTAAGTTTTGAAATCAAGAAATAAGTATAAATCTTCTAACTTTGTATTTCTTTTTCAAATTTGTTCTGGCTATTCAGGATCCCATGGGATTCCATATGATTTTTAGGGATAGATATTTCTTTTTATGCAGAAGATGTCATTAGGATTTTGGTGGAGCAAACATTTGTTTTTAACTAATTTTTCTGCGTGGGTTCTCCTTGTGCCCTAGCAGTGTAGCTTTTTGAGAATTTTTAAAGGCTTTGTACAATTTTTAATTAATGCTTTTATAGGGAAATACACATTATCTAAAATCATGATGCAGCTTGGATTTAGACTATGCATAAGAGATTTCAGCTTCAGATCTTTTGCCTGTAACTTCTTTCAGTAAGAACATATCTAGAAATTAGCCTCATACAGTGGGAAAGTAATATTTGACAGGGATATGTCTTTGTTGTATTTCTTTTTCTAGGTAATTTAATAATTTATGTAAGCTTTAACATGTAATGGTTGCAGAGTGATTGCTTTAAAACTTTGACTATTGAAATGACACCATGAATTAAGAAAGAGTCATTTTGGGGGAATATCAAGCCATAATTTATGGTAGTGTGTAAATAAAATTTTTATTTTTTCATTTTAGCATGCTAATGAAGATGTGGAAAGAATGTTACTAGGAAACAAGTGTGATATGGATGATAAAAGAGTTGTACCTAAAGGAAAAGGAGAACAGGTAATAAAAGTTCCGCAGTGCTGCCCTTTCTCGGGGAAGATGATGTTGCAATTGATTGTTTTTACAGTGGTGGGAATGGAGTGCCCTGAGCTTTTTGGTTTTTAAATGCTGTTGCAAACAGTAGCTTATCATTTGAGTGAATTTTTCCAATACCCGTCCAACAGGTATAACATTAAATCTGTAGCAGTACTATTTTTAGCCTGATTTAAACTATAAAGAGGAGAAAATACAAATTAGTGATGCTCAATTTTTTCATTTTAATACATTAAAGAAATGTATTTATTAAATAATTCCATAGTTTGATAATCAGTAACCTTTGGCAAGCATTAAACTAGATAATGCTTAAGTCTCTGAACTTTTCATAAGTTTGCCCCTGGAGTAAAATGCAGTTGAGTCTTGAACAACATGGGGTTCAGTGGTGCTAAGCCCCAACACTTGTGGAGTCAAAATTCACATATAACTTTTGACTCCCCCAAAATTAAGCTGTAGTTGTTTCTCAGTGTTCATGGGAAATTGGTTCCAGGAGCCCCCTTAGGTAACAAAATCTGAGGCTGCTCAAGTTCCTTATCTAAAATGGCATAATATTTACAGTTGGCCTTCCACAGCTGCAGATACAAAACCCAGGGATTCGAAGGGCCAAATGTATATTTACTGGAGAAAAAATCTACCTATAAGGGGACGTGTGCAGTTCAGACCCATGTTGTTCAGGGATCACCTGTACTTCTTTTAGAATATCTGAAGCAAACTCTTAGCGTGAAGAGAGGATTCTTCCATACTTTTGTTTATTTATTTTTAAAGAGCTTGACTGTTTGAATCTTGACCCTTTGAAATAATGTGATTTATATAACCTACTTGAAACTGCTGCCTTTAGCATAATATTACTATTCCTTCTAAGATGTTGAAGTCATCAGTTGGCAACCTATACTTGATAATTTTATGATGACATTTTACTTCTATTTTAGATTGCAAAGGAGCATGGTATTAGATTTTTTGAGACTAGTGCAAAAGCAAATATAAACATCGAAAAGGCCTTTCTTACATTAGCTGAAGATATTCTTCGAAAGGTAAGTTCCTATTTTGACTGCCAAGGTGCCCAATGTCATAGTTGAATACTTAATCTTTTCTAAAGTTCTAGATTTACATACAAAAATTGGGTTTGGGTGCTATTACTTTGAAAGTTTTACCCATCACCAGTCTCTAATCTTCCAAAGAGAAGTAAGGAATTGAGAGAACAGAGAATCATCTAGAACTCTGTAGGATCCAGTCAGAAGTAACAGCTGATATTCTGAGCTCCCAGTCTTACTCTCCAATCCCCAATTTCCCCCTCAGCTTTTTGTTTGGTCCATTGTGATGTGGTTTTTCTGTTTACTTTGGGATTCATTTGTCTTACTCATCCTTTGCATTTCCATAGATCATTTTTTAAAATTTAAAGTCAGAGTTATTTATTCTGTAGTTATTGCTACAGAGTCACTATTCTTCTGTATAGTCATTCTCAGATGTGCCAATATAGGGCATGCATATATTATATACTGAATAAACAGAGTAAATACATCCCCAAGTTTCACTTAGACAAACTCTTTGATCTTCAACGTAAAAAGGGGGGAGGGCTTGAAAATGTGATCTCAGGGTTACTTTCTGTGCATCATTTGTGAATCCCAAAACATTTCAGTACAAGTAACTTGTAGCAATGTTGGGAAATCTGATTTTCATATTTTCCCTCAAATGACTAGATTTGGTTATGGGTCCTGAATTTTCTGTTCAGTCTGTGGTATATTTATATGCAAATAAAATTAGAGAAAATCTGACAAATTCTAAAGGAAAAACAGACCTTGTATAAGAGAAAATTTCATTACTTCTGATAACCTGTTCTTATACTTGAACTACTGGTTTGTTTGTTTTTTCAAAATCCAACCCAAAGATTTTTTAAAAGATATGCATATGATAAAATATCATATAAACTGTAATAGATGTGGTACACTCAATAAACATCTAGTAAATTTTTTGAGAAACCAAACAATTTTTTTAAAGTGAAAGGTTATCTGTTAAGTTATTGAGTGTTCAAACTGGATAAAACTGTCATCAGTTATCACTGTTCAAAGTGACCACAAAACAAAAGTTGTGCCCTTACACATCTGCCAGCATCCTGCTTATTAAGTCTGATAGCTATCATATTGAATAATAAAGATCAGGTTAGGATATAATATGTTATTTTTAAAATTATGTATGATTATTTTAAAAATTGTGCCAAACACACTTGTATGCATGAACACACATACGTTTGGTCATGTTTATTTTAACAAATAAAGATCTGGAAGGATATTTACCAACCTCTCAAGTAGTGAGTACTCCAAGGGAGTGGAGGAGGGGGATATAGGACAGAATCACAAATTGGTGGAAAGTACTTTGTGTTAAAGGTTAAAAAGTATGGATGCACCTAGCATCTTTGCTATGTAGGCAGGCCCAATTACAAGGTAGCTTTCTGCCCACCCCACCCACATACTTTTTAATCTGGTAACATGGGTTAAAACATCAAACTTGTTTAACATTAGGTGTGAAAGTACTTTCTCTTCTGAGTTGATAAAAGAAAAAGCATACCGTTAACAGACTTCAGTCTCAAAAGGCAAGTAACCACACAGAAAAAGGGCTGTTTCACTTTTCTGAAAGTTAGACATGACCTAACACTGTTTTTATGCATGAACTTGATAACAGTGTAAGTACTAAGTAATCAGGGGTCAGGGCTGGGAGAGAACAGACCTCTCTGCAGATCTCAGAAGCTGTATAAGGAGTGCTGGGAGACCTGCTGACATTTCGCAGCTTGGAGAAAGCAGGCAAAACGAAGATCAAAGACAAAGCTTCCAAATATTTCCTTTGCTCAGGGGAGAAAACCTGTCTCGTGACTGTGGTTGCATTTTGTCACATAAATGAACATTTCTGAGAGAATTTCTGATGAATCTTGATGTATTCGTTTTTTTCACGGGTCACTTTCCCTGTGTGTTTGTTCCAGACCCCTGTAAAAGAGCCCAACAGTGAAAATGTAGATATCAGCAGCGGCGGAGGCGTGACGGGCTGGAAGAGCAAATGCTGCTGAGCGCCCCCTGCTCCATCCGCTGCCATCCACCACCCTGTTTCTCTTCTTGCTGCAAAATAAACCACTCTGTCCATTTTTAACTCTAAACAGATATTTTCGTTCCTCATCTTAACTATCCAGTCTACCTATTTCATTTGTTCTCTCATCTGTGACTGCTTGCTGACTTTATAATTTTCTCCAAACAAAAAAAATGTATAGAAAAATCATGTCTGTGACTTCATTTTTTAATGTACTTGCTCAGCTCACCACTGCATTTCAGTTGTATTATAGTCCAGTTCTTCTCAACATTAATAGCAATCATTTCAACTCTTCTGCAAATTGTATAAGAATAAAAGTTAGAATTAACCATTTTATTTTGTACAACAGTGGAATTTTCTGTCATGGATAATGTGCTTGATTTGAGTCCCT
The DNA here is from genome assembly GCF_036850995.1 of Saccopteryx leptura. NCBI lineage: Eukaryota > Metazoa > Chordata > Mammalia > Chiroptera > Emballonuridae > Saccopteryx > Saccopteryx leptura. The sequence continues at coordinate 289,142,792 of NC_089505.1, read as the reverse complement.
ATAATCTATAGACATGTAATAGCAAAAGAAACAAACAAAAGCCAGGAAAACTCATTTTCGCCTTGAATATGTAAATGGGGTTAATTTTGTCCTGTGCCTTATGTGGAAAGGAACTTCTTTGGTTTCTCCTTTTTTTTTTTTTTTTGACGGAAGCATGTGCAGGAGACATCATCCAGACATAAACCATTAAAATGTTTGTGGTTTGCTTGGCTGTAATTTTCAAAGTAGTTAACTGAGGACAAAGGATAATGCAGAAGTGACAGCTTTGGTTTGCCGAGTCTCATTTTAAGTGGCCTTTATACTTAAAACTATTCCTGCCACCGCTTCTCCTCGGCAGCTTTCCTGTGTGTCTTCCTGCATGCTGCTTCATGTGCTCCTCCCTCCCCACACCTCATGCGATGAGTTATTTAAAAATGAAAGGGGCAAACTGGTAGGTTTGTCAAGTTTAACATAAAGCACTGATTTTAATTTGCTAAGTAAACTGAAGGACAGTTCTAACTGCCTACTATTTAAATGTCAGTTAACTGTGTCCTCCCCTCTTTTTGTCTCTCCCCGAAAACTTCTCCCCAAGTCCCTTCATTTGCTGTGTGACCCTGTGGTCCTCCGCTCCTTCCCTCTTTGTTCCTTTTGTGCCCTAACCATCGAGTTTATGAAATGGAAGAGTTCATTGCATGCACTAGTGTTTGGAGGGTGTTGTGGTTTATCTTTCTAATTAGGTGTATAGCCTCTTCACTTTCCTAGAATAAATCTTGAACCTAAATTTGAGTAGTCTCCATTTTGGCAACTCCTCTAACAGTTTGGTAGCCCAGTGAAGGTTGTTTTTAAAAAAGGTGGGAAGGAGGAGTGAACTTTATTAACATGTTTGCCAAATATACTGAGATTTGGCCTTTGAAGAACACTTTTTCAGTGTTAAGTTATCTTTACCTTAAGATTTAGAAATACTTTCGTGTGTTATTAATTTTAAGTCAGTCCTCTCTTCACATCCGTTTGGGAAACTTGTCTTACCATGGACCCAGGAAAAGGACAACAAAAGGCTTTTCATGTAAAGATAAGATTTCTAGCTCTCTCTAACCCTGTCATTTTTTTTTCCTCTTCATTTTTCTAGTTTTGCTTCATTGCTTATCATTAGGCTAGGGTAAGTTAAGTTGGCTACGCTGCTAGCATCCTAAGATGATACCTTTGTTGAAATAATTGTGAATAGCATGATTCATTTCTAGCAGAGGCTGAGTTTAGGACAGCAGCTTCCATTGAAGTCTTTGTGTCGTGGACAGCATTTTAACGCCATCCTCTTGGCTCACATAAACAAGCAACATAGGGACGTTTCTGCTACGAACATCCATGAATTTTTCAGATAGTGCCCTAAAAACAATTTTATATGCCTCACTGGTGGTTGTTCTTAGGGTTTTTCTTCCCTCACTTGACTTTATCATTGTTTACTACTATCAATAGTAAAAGCAGCATTGCCAAATAATCCCTACTTTTCCACTAAAAAATAATAATGAAATGATGTTAAGCTTCTTTAAAAGTTTTAGGTTAAACCTATTGTTGTTAGATTAATTTGATGTGTTTGTTGCTTTCCTTTATCTGGAATGTGGCAGTAGCTATTTTATTTTTAACCTTTAATCTTTATTCAATTCAGTCAGTGACTTAAGGTTTGAGAGCTAAACACTGGGATTTTTGGGTAACAGACTGACAGTTTTGTTGTTTGCATAATTATAATCGGCATTGTACATAGAAAGGATATGGCTACCTTTTGTTAAATCTGCACTTTCTAAATATCAAAAAAAGGGAAATGGAGTATAAATCAATTTTTGTATAACCTGTTTGAAACATGAGTTTTATTTGCTTAATATTAGGGCTTTGCCCGTTTTTCTGTAAGTCTCTTGGGATCCTGTGTAGAAGCTGTTCTCATTAAATACCAAACAGTTAAGTCCATTCTCTGGTACTAGCTACAAATTCGGTTTCATATTCTACTTAACAATTTAAATAAACTGAAATATTTCTAGATGGTCTACTTCTGTTCATATAAAAACAAAACTTGATTTCCAGTTGTGTGGCTTGGTTTTCATTTATTTTTAAATGGAGTTGAAGATGGAGGTTACTTTGGAAAGTATGGCAGAGTGAATATTAGAGTGCAGAACTAGAGGGAAATAAGTTTTTTAACTTAGGGAAAACTGGGAAAATAATTTCAAGAGCTATCTTTGGTAAGAAACTACATTAAAAAAATAGACTTAGCCTCTAAGATACTAAAGCAGAATAATCATCCTGGTGTCAAAAGAGAACCACAATTCTGGTCACTTCCCAGCTAGCCATACTGTGACGTACCAAAGGCCAACTACAGCTGAAGCCAGTTGGTCACCCACGAGTACAAAGTAGGCTCGCCATACTGGAGGATGAGCCCTTTTTGCAGTGACCACTTGTACCTGAAAAATGTGAAGTATTTCCTTTTTTTGTGGACCATAGTCTGAGACATTTTTATATAGTATTATAGAAAGAGGGGAAATGTTTAATCCTGTATTAAGGCCTCATTGGTCATTAAAAAAGAAATATGTGTTCACAAGATTATCTCTGCTGAAAGGGTGGTATGTAGAGGTTTTCTCACTTATAAACACTCCAGTGTTTATAAGAATCACCTGGAAGGTTTTTAATGCTTCCCCATTCACTCCCCTCCGACACACTTCTGTTTTGTGTGTCTATGGTAGAATGTGTGATTCTGCTTTTGAGATGGGTATAGAAAGAACATAGTCTCTACCCTTAGGTGTATGATCTAGTTTAGAAAGCAAAAGCAATTCATGGTCAACTAAGCATAAGAGCAAGTTCAGTTGGGTGAGAACAGTTGAGGGTGGTAAACAGTACAATGTACAGACAATGTATGGTAGAATCGTGCACCTGAAACCTGTATAATTTTTTTAGCCAGTGTCACCCCAATAAATTCAATAAAAGAACAGTTGAAAGAATAAAGGACAAGAGTAGTTGGGGTGGCTTTTTGAGGGAGGAGGGACATGAATTGGTTCTCAGATACGTAGATTGATTGGGTTAGGGCCAGAGCAGGGTAAGAAAGGCACATGGGCAAATCAGAAACAAGCTTATATGAGAGACCAGAAGTCCAACTGGACAATGTGATCCACAATTGGGAGACCTGGTAAACCTTTGAGAGTGGTGAGAGCAGTGTGAGGAACACAAGTCTATTTGGAAGAGAAGGGTTCTAGAGATCACATAGGAAGTTGTGTTGAGATTTAAATAGGACTCAGCTAAAATGATGGCAGAGGGCAATGCAGGGTTAAAATTCACGGGAATATAAGAAGGGATATTAGGAATATATTCATTCCTACCAGAACCTTGCTAGATACTGTGGCACTTACGGTTTTGGGTTGTGTCATCAACAACCTGGTGAAGTAATGCCCAACTTACAAAATTAACTCTGATTAATTTGCTTGAGGTTGCACAACTAGTTGGTGCTGGAGGTGGATTTTGAAACCAAGCCTGGCACCAGTGAGCACTCAGCACAGTTTCTCAGGATAAGGTCCTAAAGCTTGGTCATAATGAGTATAACGGGGCTAATAAGTGTATCAGAGCTAACAGCAAGATATAAAGGTAGAGTGTAGTCTTAATCTATTAATGGAACCATTCAGCCTAACTTTGGTACCTTCTAACTCAAAAAGTACAGTGTGTCCGTAAAGTCATGGTGCACTTTTGACCAAGCAACAAAAGACGATAGGAATGTGAATCTGCACCAAATGAAAGGAAAACCCTCCCAGTTTCTGTAGGATGATGTGGCAGCATGTGCGCATGCGCAGATGACATAACACCGTGTATACAGCGGAGCAGCCCACGGCCATGCCAGTCGAGATGTGGACGGTACAGAGGAAAGTTCAGTGTGTCCTGTGGCTCACTAAATTCAAATCCGTGACCAAAGTGCAACGTGAATATCGGCGCGTTTATAACGAAGCACCACCACATAGGAATAACATTACTCAGTGGGATAAGCAGTTGAAGGAAACCAGCAGTTTGGTGGAGAAATCCCGTTCTGGTAGGCCATCAGTCAGTGACGAGTCTGTAGAGGCTATACGGGATAGCTACCTAAGGAGTCCTAAAAAATCTGTGTGTGAGCCCACATCGAACTGCACTGAATAGGTATGAAACTGGGAGGGTTTTCCTTTTATTTGGTGCAGATTTCACATTTCTATCGTCTTTTGTTGCTTTCCTGTGACCGGTCAAAAGTGCACCATGACTTTACAGACACACTGTACTTAGCTCAGTTTACTACTGTTTTTGCCTTAAACCTTATTACCCCTCACCACCTTGCTAATTATGTTTCTTCCCACTTCAAATCATTTTTTGGCTGAAAGTCATAAAGGCAGTTGCTTTGCTAAACTTTGAGAGGATCTTTGTTGATTGAGGAATAGTAGTGAAATTCAAAATATAGGGGTGGGGGCAGCTGGGTATAGTTTATGCCAGCTTCTCAGATAAACTTGCACCAGTTTAAGTAAATGACTAGTACAGTATGACTCGATAGATCAAGAACCACGAGGGAAGAGGAGGGCTCCAGGCCTGAGACCAAATTTGGGTCTGGCATTTTCAGCCTTGAGATAAGAGAGGTGGTGTATTCCTATTGCAACCAGTTAAAGAAAACATATAGTTGGTAAGGAAAGAAAGTCTCTAGCACAAAATTCATACGTTTCTACCATTAAGGGTTATTTACAAAGGGAAAATGTTTCCAGTGCAAGTTCATAAAAATGCATAAATTTGCTCATATGCCTCTTTATCAGTTTTAAATTTTCTCCAAAAATGTGAGAGTAAATTGATGGTTACCATCAATTGTAAATTAAAGTCTAGATTTGCAGCTTTATGGTGATTTGATGATGTAGACAGTTTTTTGCTTCTGAAAGAGGATAATTAACATTTTCATTAGATTGTGAAATGGACTCAATTGGTCTTTTGACTGGAGCTAGAAAGTATAGTCAACCCAAGATTAAGCTCTCAGGTGAGTCCTTGAAGTGTTGGGTTTTAGCGCTGAATGAAAAGGAGAGGGTCTATTTGCTTTAGACACCAGAGTGCAGGAACAGAGTTGAGATTACTGCGGAAATGAGAGGACTCAGCGGAGGCCTTTTCACCTGAGCGTCTTCTGCAGCACCTGAAGGGTTCCATAAAGCCTCTTAAGTTTTACATGATCAGCTGGATGAAGATGCTGAGCTGTGTTTTCCCCAGGCAGTGATGGGCGACCGGGTACAGGCTGTTGCTCTGTGCCTTCCTCTGCGGGGTCCAGATTTCCTGCATCTGTGAGAACATTGGACCGGGAGCTCTTCACACTCTTCCCTCTTTATCAGCACGGGCTAAGTTCCTTCTGACAGGCCTATGTATTACCTAGGAAATAAGTATTTGACGAGTCTTGTTTCAGAATCCTAGGATAGGGATGGCTTTTCCAGTTTGAATTCTAGGTCACTTCTGTGGAAGGCAGCATGAATATTTTTCTTTCTTGTCTTATTTTCTAAGGACTCAGCTTTGAGGCCACCACGGACGACTTCCTCTCATCGTCACCTAGTATTGTTCAGCTTTCATACATTAGTTTCCATCTTCCCATTGGCCTTCCCACTGTCTGGTTTTGGTGCTTGAACCTCTTTTCCGGACGACCGTACGAAATTCCTGATCAGCTAGGGTTGGTCTCTGCCACATGTCCCTAGTCCATCTTGCACAGATTAGAATGTTCATCTGAATCCCCACTTTCATGCTCAAGAATCTACAGCAAGGATCTGTCATGGTTCCGTCACGGTTTGTCACTGTTCAGGCTCCCAGGGAAGTAAAGCAGTGAGTCGACCCGATCCAACAGGACCTCCACACCCAACCCATTGTTACAGCCTTAACTTAACCAAAGTGCTACCCAAGTCCACTCAGCTATTCACAGGCCTCAAAGCAGGTGTGGCCTCAGAATCACTGCTTCCACCTCCCCTTTGCTTAATTAACACCCCTCTGTAACAGTCTTGGTTCTTTGTTGCAAACGGTAAAAGCCAACTTTGGCTAATTTAAACGGTGGCAGACATTTATTAAAAGGATACTTAAATTTGATTTTTATCAGACTGTGGTAGCAGTGGCATACTTTTTCATTTTGCACAAATCTATAAAAACAGCAACCATAGCAAAACCAGTTGACAAAGTAGTCCCACAAACCCCCAAACACAAGCAGGTGGAGACAAACCTGACAGAGGAACTGCATAATTCCAGCATCTGTGCAGAAGGAAACAGAAGCAAAAGGGCATCCGATGTATGTAACAACTCCCGAAAGACCAGCAGGGACATGAAGGCTCTGCAAGCCGGCTGGAGAGCAGTGGCTGAACCTTCGGTAGCAAGGGAGCACGGGATTGTTTCGTTTTCCAATCTGTGAAGACTGTGGCAGTCTGGGCCCTTTTCCCACTAAGGGAAACCAGGGTTTCTTGAAGAAATGATGGATTATGGAGTTTGTATAAGATGCCAAAACAATCTTGTCACATTGGAGAAATTTTCAAAATCTAAGTATGTGTCCACTGGGGGCCTTAAGGAGACCCACACTGGCCAAAGAGAGGACATTTTTTAACACACCAAATATGTTTAAATCCACGAGTCCATAATGATGCCATGCACACATGCTATGATTATACACCATGACCTGCCCAGTTATGAATTTATTATCAGATCACCCTATGAGGTTACTTTCTGTAGAAGAAACCTCACGTCCCTAAACAGACTGTACCACTGGTAACTAAACAGTGAAGAGGGCCAGAATAAACTATTGTAATATATAAATCATTTCAAGCTGAGGCATTTTGAGTTCCCAAAATTCCTAATCTTCCTAAAAACGTAACCTCCCAAAAGAACTCATTTATCATAAAACACCCCCTAGGGAGCAACTCTGATTTCTTGAAGAGATCTGTACCACACCCAAAACTATTATCTCAAGGTTCTTATCTCCCATCTGTCCTCCTAAGGGTTCATATATCTTACCCAAAAGCCATTTGTTTGAAATGCCCTTTCTTCCCCTATCCCTTACAAGGAGTCATCTGTTTTCTCAGAAGTGCCAACCTGCCCTTCCCCAGCCCCTCATTACTGTGGAATATAAGCCCCAAATTCTAGGAGGCACATTCTTCCATGAGTTCCCAGAGGCATAGCTAATAAATATCTGCTTTTCTCTTGCTAATCTGTCTTCTGTCAGTTTAATTTGCAAGCCTTCAAACACAGCACCTAAGAGGGTAGAGAAAGTTTTTCTCCCCAACAATAGTAATGAGGTGATGTTTCTCTCTAGAGAAGTGTTCCAACAAAGAAATAAAGAAGAAATGATAGTTAGAATTGTATTATTTAGCAACCTCTAATGCAGTGGTTCTCAAGGTGTGTGCCAGGGCACACTGGTGCACCCTAGAAGATTTCCAGGTGCACCTTATGGTATTCCAGAGAAATATGTGTTGTTGGGGACCAAAAAACAAACAGGGTTTTTGGAGTTTAGATTTTTGGGGGACAGAGGTGTGGGGAATTGCTGTAAGCTGACAGTCTGCCAACCCCCCCCCCCAACTCACTTGCCTGATTAGGTTGCAAAAGGCTGTTAAACTGTGGTGCTGGATTGTTTACACTACCCCCATGTTCCCCGGAAAGACTGGAGGCAAGTTTCTTCTATCCTTTGTTTGGTGTAAAGTTAAGATGATATGTATGGTGGGGGTTTTCTGCACTCAACACAATTAAGAGTAAAAAGAGAGGAATTCTTCAATGTATTGACGAGAAAATGGTAGTTTGCCTTTCAAATATATGCCCAAACATTGAAGAAATCACTAGGACACATCAGGCTCATGTTTCTCATAAACACAAGAATGAAAAAACTTAACACATTTGCGCCAGGACCTGCCAAATTTACTAAATTTTACTAAGAATGTATCTATATATATAAAAAGATAACTTTTCTGTCATTTTTCTTATTTTTTAACCCCTCTTTTTTATGAATTCTAAAAAGCATAACAAAAAATGTAACATAAAAATGGTTTTTAATGTCAGAATAAATTTAATTTTGTATTCATTTTGTTTAATTACCATAAAAACACTTGGACTTTATATATATTTTTAATATTTGACTTAATTATTATAACATATTTCTCAGAAATTTGTATGTAGTGTGCCTACAATTATTTGTAGGGTTTTAAATGTGCCCCAACTTCAAAAAGTTTGAAAACCACTGCTCTAATGAATTAATGGATCTAGGGATGATCGATGTCTACTAACATCACAAAGAGAAAGACTCAACAAAATAGAGCCATCCAGACATTTATGTATCTTAGGATCAGAAGCACAGCGCTTCCAATGATGAGGCTGTAATGCTGGTGGCCGAAGCCAGGCAGGTCCACATTGGATTTGGGCAGACGGCAAAAAAACTGCAGAGGCGGAAACTGTTGGGCCATTCTGTTTAATAAAATCTCACAACGGCGGACAAGCACACAGGCAGGGGAAATCACCTTTCAGGCAAACAAACAGCAAAATGGCCCTTCACAGTGGTGGGCATGCAACCTGTGCATTCGCATCTCCCATCTCTCTCAATTGCAAACTCCCATAGCCTTATATAGGCTGTGCACACATGCCTCTGCCAGGTGCTTAACATTAATTAAGCAAAGTGCTTGCAGCTGGTACACCAGTGAGCAAGCCTAACACGCTGCCCCACAGAAGCCATGTCAAAAAGTACTACACCTCAGATCAAACCTCTGTTCTAGATCCAACTACAAATTTATAGGAAATCTGAAGACAGAGGATGTATTAAACTACATCAGTTAAAACAAACAAACAAACCCAAGGCCCTGGCCGGTTGGCTCAGCGGTAGAGCATCAGCCCAGCATGTGGAAGTCCTGGGTTTGATTCCCAGTCAGGGCACACAGGAGAAGTAGCCCATCTGCTTCTCCACCCCTCTCCCTCTCCTTTATCTCTCTCTTCCCCTCCTGCAGCCAAGGCTCCATTGGAGCAAAGTTGGCCTGGGCACTGAGGATGGCTCCATGACCTCTGCCTCAGGCGCTAGAATGGCTCTGGCTGCAACGGAGCAATGCCCTAGATGGATAGAGCATCGCCTGGTGGTCATGCCAGGTGGATTCCAGTCAGGTGCATGAGGGAGTCTGTCTGACTGCCTCCCCACTTCTAACTTCAGAAAAATACAAAACAAACAAACAAACACCCCCCTCCCCTAAAACCCAGGCTGCTAAATTTTGCAGGACAATTGATTCAGTATTTTCAGCAATCAAATTTCAATGGGGAGAGAAAGAGAATATAAATTAACAAAAGACTAAAGAAAAAAATAAAAAGTAGGCAAAACTAAACCACTATGTGTTTAGAGAAATACAGAAGTAATACATTATAAAGAAAATTAAGAAAATGATTACCTTCAAAGTCAGGATAAGGATATTCTTAGCAGGGATGGCAGGAGAATTATAAAAGGAGTTTTGGGGATATGGAATTCTATCTTCTGGCATGGATTTTGGTTTTTTTTTTGTTGTATTTTTCTGAAGTGAGAAGCAGGGGGGAGGCAGACAGACTCCTGCATGCACCCAACTGGGATCTACCCAGCATACCCACCAGGGGGTGATACTGGGCTCCTCTGGGGTGTTGCTCCGCTGCAATCAGAGCCATTCTAGCACTTGAGGTGGAAGCCATGGAGCCATCCTCAGCATCCGGGCCAACTTTGCTCCAATGGAGCCTTGGCTGCAGGAGGGGAAGAGAGAGATAGAGAAAAAGGAGAAGGTGGGGTGGAGAAGCAGATGGACGCTTCTCCTTTGTGCCCTGGCCGTGAATTGAACCCGGGACTTCCACACGCAGGGCCAACACTCTACTGCTGAGCCAACTGGCCAGGATGTTGTTTACAAAGGTGTTTTCCTTATAACAATTTATTAATCTACACATTTGTTCTATGTGCGTCTTTAATTTTGCATTATAATTAAGCATAAACAGCTCTGTGTGCAGGTAAAATTATGGGTCACTCACAATCTCCAGGACCATAGGAACAGTTTCAGAATCTGTGCAGCCAAGATCAATGCTCAAAATCAGGTTTAGCAAAACTGGTCAGCAGGGGCCTGCAGTCCCTGCTGCTGAACGTCACGCCCCCAAAATTGTCACTGCTGCCTCTGGAAACAATGTAACTTCCGCCAATGCAATGTCCTTGCTAATAATAAGGTTGATACTGTGTAGCCTCCACTTCTGTTCAGAGTTTATGCTGCAAAGTCTGGGGCGGTTTGGTTGGTGAAGCCCAAAGTAGGTGCCAGTGTTCCGCAAGTGGGGGAAAGAGAGGATCTTATTTCCCTCTTCACCAGTGGGCACTGAAGTCCACTGCTAAGGTGGGGATTCAAATGCTGGGTGGATAAAAAGAATGACAAAAGTCCCATGTGCCCATGATGCTCAAATTTAGATGCATGTAAGAATCACCTGGTAAGTGCTTTTAAAAATACCAGGGTCAAGTTGTATCCCAGCCCAATTAACACAGAATCTCTCGGGCAAGACTGGAGTAATGTGGCTTTTTGCATTTTGTTCATTTTTAACTTCTTGCGTGATTCCCACGTGCAGCCAAGTTCATGTGAACCAAGGCCTACACCCTTACCACTCCAAGTCTAGTCTTCAGATCAGCCATATTGGAACAACAGGAAGCTTGTTAAAAAACACACTCTCAGGCCTGACCTGTGGTTGCGCAGTGGATAAAGCGTCGACCTGGAATGCTGAGGTCACTGGTTCAAAACTCTGGGCTTGCCTGGTCAAGGCACATATGGGAGTTAATGCTTCCTGCTCCTCCCCCTGTTCTCTCTCTCTCTCTCCCTCTCTCTCTCTCTCTCTCTCTAATAAAAATGAATAAATAAAAAAATCTAAAAAAAAAGTCTTTAAAAAAAACAAAACAGACTCTCAGCACATACACATAGTGCTACTGAGTTAGGATCTCAATTTAAACTTGAGAAGGGCTGTTATATATTGTTCTTCCAAGGCTAGGTCAAGACCCACCAGCAAGGATTTGCCCCATTCCTGAGCCAAGAAGTGACCTCTCCCTTCTCCATACTGAGAAGAGCACTTTTGATATACACATCTGTTGGGCATTTATTGAAGGCTTCCTTCCTTATGGTTGTCTTCTGCTGACCCATCTAGCTATACTTACCAGGCTGTACACTGTGGTGGGCAGGGGCCCTGTCTTGTCTGCTTTGTGTCTTCACAGCACTCATTGCACAGCTGCCCACAAGACGTGTGGTAAGTGAACCAGTAACTTTTTTCTGCTTCCCTTTTTTAAAAAAAAATAAAATACTGTTTTTATTATTTTTTAATTGGAGAGAGAGAGAAGGAGAAAGAAACATCAATTTCTTGTTGCACTTATTTATGCATTCATTGGTTGATTCCTGTATGTGCCCAACGGGAATCAAACTCACAACCTTGGTGAATCAGGATGATGCTCTAAACAACTGAGCTACATAGCCAGGGCTTTTTTGTTTTTGTTTTGAAAGAAGAGCATCTTTATTTTTATTTTATTTATTGATTTTAGAGAGAGAGTGAGAAATATCACTTAGTTGAGTGTAGGGAAAAGAATGGTTAAGTTTTCTGGCTGTAAGCACTTTGCACGATTAGTGCGTGAGCACATGGCAGAAAGCCATGTATGTCTATAAAAAGCTATGGGGGCCCTGGCCGGTTGGCTCAGTGGTAGAGTGTCAGTCTGGCATGCAGGAGTCCCGGGTTCGATTCCCGGCCAGGGCACACGGAGAGGCGCCCATCTGCTTCTCCACCCCTCCCCCTCTCCTTCCTCTCTGTCTCTCTCTTCCCCTCCCGCAGCCGAGGCTCCATTGGAGCAAAAGTTGGCCCAGGCACTGGGGATGGCTCTATGGCCTCTGCCTCAGGCGCTAGAATGGCTCTGGTCACAACAGAGCAATGCCCCAGATGGGCAGAGCATTGCCCCCTAGTGGGCATGCCAGGTGGATCCCGGTCAGGCGCATGCGGGAGTCTGTCTGACTGCCTCCCTGTTTCCAACTTCAGAAAAATACAAAAACAAAACAAAACAAAACAAAAAACTATTGGTTCTGCATGACCAGGCAGTGGCGCAATAGATAGAGCATCGACCTGGGATGCTGAGGACCCCAATTCAAAACCCTGAGGTTGCTGGCATGAGTACAGAGTTGTTGGTTTGAGCATGGGATCATAGACATGACCCCATGGTCTCGCTGGCTTGAAGCCCAAGGTCTCTGGCTTGAGCAAGGGGTCACTGGCTCAGCTGGAGCCCTCCGTTCAAGGCACATATGAAAAAGCAATCAATGAACAACTAAGGTGCTGCAACAAGAAGTTGATCCTTCTCTCGCTGTCTTTCTTTCTTGGTATATATATATAAAAAAGGGGTGCTTTCTTTGGTGGAGATTTTCCCAGATTGTTCTCCTACCACCGGGCTCCCTGATTCCCTGAGCCACCACCATGAGGGGTGGTGTTCCTGATCCCTTGCCCTCCACTGTGAAAAACAGTTTTCCTTTGCTTATTGCTTGCCTGTCTCTGTAAACCTCTAATAACTGGGAATGGCTCAACATTTTCCAGCTCTGCAGCTCCTCTACCATCTGCCCGAGTCCAATGTGAACCTGCCTGGCCTCAACCACCAGCATTACAGTTGAGCCACTTATTTATGCATTCATTTGTTTGTTTGTTCAAGCGAGAGAGAAGGGGAGGTAAATTCCCGCATGCGCCCCAATGGGGATTCACCCGGCAACCTCCATCTGGGGCTGACTCTTGGATCAACCAAGAGTTGCCCTCAGTACCAGGGGCTACCGCTTGAACCAATCAAGCATCAAGTGAAAGGGGGAGAGAGAGATGGAGGAGAGGGACAGGAAGAAAAGTAGATGGTTGTGTCTCATGTGAGCCCTGACTGGGGATTGAGCCCAGGACTTCTGCACATGGGGCCAATACTCTATCTTCTGAGCCAAACCAGCCCATTGGTTGATTCAGCCCATTGGTATGTGCCCTGACTGGGGATCGAATCTGCAACCTTGTAGTGGGGTGATGCTCTAACCAACTGAGCTACCCAGCCAGGACTTTCTGCTTCCTTCTGTCCAGTATATTCAGCAGGGCGACATTAGCCTCCTTGTTCCCACCCTCACTTTCATGCACTCACATTTGTATTGTAATTTAAAAGCAACTGAATATAACTTTAAAAGAACCTTAAAATTCAAGTCCAAGTCTATTTCTACCAACTATTTCCAGATAGAGGGTAAACTGGTTGTCTCCTGTGGGTATCTGTTCCTAGAAGGTGGACTTGAAAGCCCTCGGAGACTCAGTCCAGTGTAAATATTCTGTGATTCTGAGGTCCCCTCTGCTGAATGAACCAACACTCAAAAATACTCTAACTCCTGTGGATTAGCACAGGTTGGGTAGGGAGAAACTAATTAAACATAGAGTCCTTGAGCCACCTTGTGACCATTCCTGGGAACTGCATATCTCCATGTGTCCATAAACTTCCTCAGAGCTCATCAGCCTGAGATCCATCAAGAATTTATGGTACATATAGACACACAATTTAATTCTCTCTCCAAACCCCCACTAAAATGGAGAAAGGAATTTAGGAAGCACACAACTATAAAGATAAAAAAGGCACAAGAGACATGTATAAGAATTATACTTTTTTATTTATGCAACTATTGAACTAAATCTTTTAAAAATGGAAGATGGGAATCAGAGCTAACTATTGTAGGACAGAAGTTGTAGCTTAAATGTCTCAAAAAGGGAAGTCAATAAAAAGTGAGCTAGTTTGTCCTGAATCCCAGGATTCAGAGGCACCAATTATCATGGGGAAGTCAGACAGGTGGCAGGTAGTAGGTTACAAACGGGGATGGGTAGAAAGTCTGTATACAATAATGAGCTATCCAGGTGTCCCTTCCCACCCCTTGCAACCAGGAGTTGCTGCCACCCCTAAAGAGGTTTATTATCTGCAGAAATGGAATGCCAGAGCCTTCAGGCTCGAGGGAAAGTGGAGATGAGTCAAAGGACCAAAAACAAGGAGTCCAGTGCACAGTAGCATCTTGAGTAATGGCTCCCTCAGATTTGTGCCTTCTCACCTTCCTTCCTAAGGATTTTGGCAGCCAGACATATGTACCCAGGTAGGAGATTAAGAATGTCTTCTGGAGCCTGACCAGGCGGTGGCGCAGTGGATAGAGCGTCGGACTGGGATGCAGAGGACCCGGGTTCAAGACCCCGAGATCGCCAGCTTGAGTGTGGGTTCAACTGGTTTGAGGAAAAGCCCACCTGCTTGAACCCAAGGTCGCTGGCTCCAGCAAGGGGTTACTCGGTCTGCTGAAGGCTGCGGTCAAGGCACATATGAGAAAGCAATAAATGAACAACTAAGGTGTTGCAACGCGCAATGAAAAACTAATGATTGATGCTTCTCATCTCTCTCCGTTCCTGTCTGTCTGTCCCTGTCTATCCCTCTCTCTGACTCACTCTCTGTCTCTATAAAAAATAAATTAATTAATTAATTAAAAAAAAAAAAGAATTTCTGGAAAACCTGGCCTAAGAGAAAAGTCTCACAATATGATTGGTTGGAAGTTTACCAACTAAAAAAGCCAGCTCAGCCTGACCAGGCGGTGGCTCAATGGATAGAGTATCGGACAGGGACGTGGAGGGCCCAGGTTCAAAACCCTGAGGTTGCGGCTTGAGTGTGAGCTCATCTGGTTTGAGCAAGGCTCTCCAGCTTAAGCCCAAGGTCGCTGGCTCGAGCAAGGGGTTACTCCATCAGCTGTAGCCCCCTGGTCAAGGCACATATGGTAAAGCAATCGATGAACAACTAAGGTGCTGCAATGAAGAATTAATTCTTCTCATCTCTCTCCCTTCCTGTCTGTCCCTATCTATCCCTCTCTCTGTCTCTGTCACACACAAAAATAAAATAAAAGCAGCTTTAAAAATAAATAAATAAACAACAACAATAAAAAGCCAGCTCATTGCAGATGATTCTGTGTGAAAGTCTCCAGTCATCAAGACAGATGAACATGCAGGAAGTTTCCAGTCTACCTAAAACATACATATGAAATCATCCTA
The DNA here is from genome assembly GCF_036850995.1 of Saccopteryx leptura. Classification (NCBI taxonomy): domain Eukaryota; kingdom Metazoa; phylum Chordata; class Mammalia; order Chiroptera; family Emballonuridae; genus Saccopteryx; species Saccopteryx leptura. The sequence continues at coordinate 289,127,771 of NC_089505.1, read as the reverse complement.
ACATTTAGAAAGGTGTGGAAACACTAATAAAAATCCACATACCTGACAACCAGATTTAGCAGATATTTGCATCATCAGACATTCAGTTCTTCAGGTTAACATAAAAGAGAATAAAACAACAAAAAAGGAAATTTTAAAAATGCTGAAAACCAAGAAAAAACCCAAACTTACTTTAATATTCTTGGATATGATATTAAGACTATAAGGCAAGAATAGGGTGCTGTGGGGAAAACAGCTGTGTTAGGCTTGCTCTCTGGTTTCCTAGCTGCAAGCACTCTGCAGTTAGTGTGTGAGCACGTGGCAGAAAGCCATGTGTGTGTCTCTATGAAAGCTATGGGTGCTTTCCCTCAGGGGCGATTCTCCCAGTAGCTCTCCCACCACTTCGAGGCGGGGTTCCCTAACTCCCTCAGGTGCCACCGTGAGGGGCGATTTTCCTGATCGCTTGCGCTCCATTGTGAAAAGCGGTTTTTCATTTGATTATTCGCTCGCCCATCTCTGCGAGCCTCCAATAAATGGGCGATGGCCCAGCGATTTCTAGCTCTGCAATTCCTCTACCGTCTGCCCAAATTCAATGTGAACCTGCCTGGCCTCGGCCACTGGCATTACAGGTGCTATTAAAAAAAAAAAAAAAAGATAATTTACTAAAATAAAAACTGTTTTAATTTACTAAAATAAAACAGAAATAAAACATTTAAGAGAAGGATTAGAAGATAAAAGTCAAGGAAATGTCCCAGAAAATAAAACACACAAATTCAGACTAAAAACAGATGGAAGAGTAATTGATAAGAAATGTAGAGGGCCAATCCAAAGGCCAAATTTTTTTATTAATTGGAGGCCCAGAAAAAGAAAAAGAAAGGAAAAGCAAATCCTGGAGGGAAGGGGGGAGGGCGTGACGGGGAGGGAGACAGGGGGGATGTGCTGGGGAACACGGGTGACATTAGAATCTATGTAAACACAATAAAGTAATAATAAAAAATGTGGTTATTGGAGAGACAATGCAAGAAAACTCCCCAGGACTGAGGAATATTAGCCTCCAGACTGAAGGGCCCTAGCACATGCGCGTAACGCACACAGTACCCGACCAAGGAATATCATCATGACATTTCAGAACTCCAAGGAAAAGAAAAAATTATTAAAAAAATAAAAAAATTTTAAATAATTAAAATAAAAATAACTTTAAAATACAAAATAAATACTTTAATTTTTTTTTTCCCACAGAGACAGTGAGAGAGAGAGAGAGAGTCAGAGAGAGGGATAGACAGGGACAGACAGGAATGGGGAGATGAGAAGAATCAATCATTAGTTTTTCGTTGCGCGTTGCAACACCTTAGTTGTTCATTGATTGCTTTCTCATATGTGTCTTGACTGTGGATCTTCAGCAGACTGAGTAACTCCTTGCTGGAGCCAGCGACCTTGGGCTCAAGCTGGTGAGCTTTTGCTCAAACCAGATGAGCCCGCGCTCAAGCTGGCAACCTTTGGGTCTCGAACCTGGGTCCTTCCGCATCCCAGTCCGATGCTCTAATCCACTGCGCCACCGCCTGGTCAGGCTAAAAAAATTTTTAAAGTAAAAACGCATCCAGAGGGAAAAAGATAGGTCACATGCAAAGAATCACAAGGCTGAACAGTGTACATTTTCTTTTTTTTTTTTTTTTTTGTATTTTTCTGAAGCTGGAAACGGGGAGAGACAGTCAGACTCCCGCATGCGCCCGACCGGGATCCACCTGGCACGCCCACCAGGGGGCGATGCTCTGCCCCTCCGGGGCGTCGCTCTGCCGCGACCAGAGCCACTCTAGCGCCTGGGGCAGAGGCCAAGGAGCCATCCTCAGCGCCCGGGCCATCTTTGCTCCAATGGAGCCTTGGCTGCAGGAGGGGAAGAGAGAGACAGAGAGGAAGGAGGGGGGGGGGTGGAGAAGCAAATGGGCACCTCTCCTATGTGCCCTGGCCGGAAATCGAACCTGGGTCCCCCGCACGCCAGGCCGACGCTCTACCGCTGAGCCAACCGGCCAGGGCCCAGGGTACATTTTCTTAAAGTAATACAGAGACCTAGCAAACAATGGGACAATACCTTCACAATTCTGAGTACAAAGAATTTTCTGTGTAGAAATCTACTCTTGTTCAAATTACCTGTCAAATGTGAAATGACGAATCCAGGTAGTTTTTCTTCCCTAGCTCCCCTGCTCAGGACTTAATTAGAGGCCATTCTCCAGCAAATTGAAAGAGTATACACTGAGAGAGAGTGAGACCTGAGCCCCAGGAAACCATCCTTGGAGGGCTGTGCAGCTGGCCGAGGTGGTTACCAGCCTGGAGAGGAATGGAGGACCTGCTTCCCAGGAAAGCTAGTGGGGAGGAGGCTCATGTTGGCGTGTGTGTTACATAGCTGACGGACCAGGTGAAAATAATGAGGAAAGCTTTCTCTTTTTTTCAGATAGGGAGAAGTCTCTCTGAGAGCAAAGATAAATCCCACCTTGTTTACCCCTGTTCCTGGCACATACTATGTGGCCAATAAATAACATTAAATGAATGAGGGAATGAATGACCGCTGACCAAGCTTCACATTTGTGCTTTAAGTCCGGCAATAAAGCTGACCTTCCCTTCCCCCTCTGCAGACACCTACAAATACAGAATAAATTTCAATTTAAATGCATAGCCAAGTTCTCAAGAAAGCAAAGAAGATCTAAGGGACAGTTAGGTTACTTAGAAATCATATTTCAGTGCTTTAACTTACAGTCATCCAGAGATGCAACACAACATGCTCACAGTCCCACAGCCGGTAGTGACTGAGCTGGGGCCAGGTGGCTCTACTCCCGATCAAGGCTGTTTCCTCGTTACCGTGGGGCCTCTGCTCCTACCGGAGACTGAGCAGACAACGTGCAGGCTTTGTGTGATATTAATCCTTCACGTGAGGGCTCTGATAAATCCTCACACCTGATGAGATGCAGAAAGCAGGGTGAAAGCCCCTTGGAGTTTCCCTTTTTCAACTGACTACAGGAATTAAAAATGAAATTGTTACTCCTAGCAAATTTTAGTATTGACAAAGTTGGATAATTCTTGAAAGAAAATGTTTTCTAGAGAAGTGGCTACAAACCTCATTTAGATTAGGAGAAATCTCGCTTTCTCTGTCTGTCTCTCTTTCTCTCATAGTTGACACATATTATACTGGAAATCCCTCTTAAGGGGCACAGTGTTCCACACAAGAATAGGAGAAATGACTTGAAACATGCTGGAATATCTCTAATACTTACCAACCATAACACTCTCCCTTGATTCCGGACCTCACACCCTGCAGCTCCCACCCATTTCTCTGTTCCCCTTTACAGCAAATCTCCATGGAAGAGCTGTCTATATACTTGTTTCCAATCCTTCTCCTGCATACCCCCTTCCATCCATTACAATTAGGGTTTCATCCCCACATCTGCATCAGGACAGCTCCTGCCAAGGTTGGAGTGATGCTATATCTGAGATGTTTGCTCACTTCATCCCTCCTCTTCCTTAAACACCTTCCTCACTTGGCTTCCAGGACATGCTTTCTACCTACCTCACTTGTCCTCCTCAGTCTTGCTGGTGTCTTCATCATCTCCTTGATGGAGTGTCTCAGAACTCAGTTATGAGACCACTTCTCTCCCCTTTATTTACTCTCACACCCCAGGGAACTTCATCCAAGTTCATGTCTTTAGACAACACGTATGTCCTGATGACTCCCTGCTAGTTTAACTGTCCTAAAACAAACTTGACTTACCCACCTGACACTTGCCACAGCCTTTTCCACCTCAGAAAAATGGTAACACCATCTTCCCAATTGCTCTAACCATCCTCAAATTTCCTTCTCCCATGTATTACTTCCAATTCATCAGCAAATCCTACTGGTCACTATCTTCAAACTATACCCAGAACCAGCCCTGGCCGGTTGGCTCAGTGGTAGAGCGTCAGCCTGGTGTGCAGGAGTCCTGGGTTCGATTCCCAGCCAGGGCACACAGGAGAAGCGCCCATCTGCTTCTCCACCCCTCCCCCTCTCCTTCCTCTCTGTCTCTCTCTTCCCCTCCCGCAGCCCAGGCTCCATTGGATCAAGGTTTGCCCTGGCGCTGAGGATGGCTCTGTGGCCTCTGCCTCAGGCGCTAGAATGGCTCTGGTTGCGGCAGAGCGAGGCCCCAAGATGGGCAGAGCATCCCCCATGGTGGGCATGCCGGGTGGATCCCGGTCGGGCGCTTGCAGGAGTCTGACTGCTTCCCCGTTTCCAACTTCAGAAAAAGAAAACAAACAAACAAACAACAAAAAACCCCAAAATATACCCAGAACCCACCACAGCTCTACCTAGTCCATCGTCCATCATTTCCAGAAAGTAGTAATTAAAGAGCCCTAATGAGACCTCTTGCTTCCTCGCCCACAGGCTCTTCTCAACACAGCAAACAATAACAATGAAACTATGTAGAACAATCATGGATCTTCTGAAAATACATCAAAGGCTTCTTATCTCAGACTGAAAATGAAAGTCCTTAAAATGTCCCCCATTTCCATTCTGAGCTCTAAGAAACCATGCTCTGGCTCAGATCTTAAATCTGGGGAAGGAAGCTATTGCTCGGATCCATGAATATTGTCCGGGCTCTATCTATTGCTCAGATTGGAAAAGCAGAAATTTTTCATTTTAATGAAGTACAATTTACTAATTTCTTTCATGGATTGTGCTTTTGGTGTTGTAACTAAAAAGTCATTGCTCAACCCAAGTTCACTTAGATTTTCTCTTATGTTATCTTCTACAAGTGCTATAGTTTTGTATTTTATATTTAGATGTATGATCCATTTAGAATTAATTTTTATGAAGGATGTAAGGTCTGTGTCTAGATTTTTTTTTGCATAACAGGATGTCCTGTTATTCCAGCACCATTTGTTGAAAAGACTATTTTTCTTTCACCATTGAATTGCCTTTGCTCCTTTGTCAAAGATCAGCTGATCACCCGAAACTAATATAAACTAATATTAAATGTAAACTATAATTGAAAAATAAAATTAAAAGTAAAAATTTGAATTTGAAAAGTTCATCTGATTATATTTGTGTCTGTTTCTGGGTTCTCTATTATCTTCCATTGATCTATTTGTTTTATTGCTCAGACTGGGATTATTGGACAATCTGTCTCAACAAACAAAGTTAATTCATTGACTTGGTTCATACAAGTGATATTGAACAGTTTTTACAGTTTTGCCTCATCATTTGCTGTCACTTGGGCCCAGATGATACCAAGTCCATCTGAAATGTTTATTCAGGCTAATGTTCTGAATGGTATGAAAGACAGCTAGCACAAAAGTCTCTCTTATGGGAAATAATTTGAATAAGGTCATTTTTAAAGGATTCTGAAACTTGTCATGTTTTGAAAATAAACACCATTTAAAAGCAAGAGATGAAAGGGATAATAAAGCTTCAGTTTAAAAAAATGACGGTTGATGAACAAACAATACGGTGTACAGAGATGTATTGTAGAACTTTGTATCTGAAATCTATACAATTTTGTTAAGCAATGTCACCCCAATAAATTCAATTTAAAAAGTTATAGTGAGTATAAAGCTTAATTTGAGGTTTTACAAAGTTAAAAATATGGAATAAGTAAAGTAATGAAACATATTGATCATTTATTACCTCAAGCTTAAAATACTGCTTGGAGTCAACGTTTCATTTTAGATTAACTTTCATTACTTACTTGAAAATAAAGCATATCCATTTAAAAAACACCCAGCCTGTAAGAGGCATAGTTTGATTTATTTTGATCAGCAGTATGGACCACAACTTAAAATTCTAGCTTCCTGAAATAAATATTTCATGAGTTACTTATTTTTAGGAAGGCGCATTTCAGGAATAACCTGTAGGTAAGGATCGGATTTCAATTCTTCTTTATCCCCACACCATTCTCTCTCTCTTTATGATATAATATAAACACGCAAAGAAAACCACCTTGAGTGGATCCTTTATTTTTCCTTGCACAATGAATCACTTTAGGTAAATTACAAAGGTCAAATTATGGTTCTTTCCTACTTTGCATCATTTTAAAATATTTTATAATTCACACCACAGAAATAAGAAAAATCTCAAATGAACTGTTCTTAATTTCAGAGAACTGAGGACAAAGAAAACCCACACATTGTGATTGACTTTGATGAGAACTGAACATTCACAAATTGAACTCATTTTTTGTTAATATGTTTGTTTTCTTCTAATATTTTCATTTATTGATTGATTCTTAGAAAGAGATGAGAGAGAGGTTGGGGCGGGGGGAGTGGGAAGCATCAATTCGTAGTAGTTGCTTCCTGTATGTGCCTTGACCAGCCAAGCCCAGGGTTTCAAACTGGCAACCTCAGTGTTCCAGGCTGATGCTTAATCCACTGCGCCACCACAGGTCAGTGAATTCATTTTTTTAATGTCCCAGTCCTTTGTAAGAATACACAAAAACAGTATCCATATGGTGCTCCAAGTGCCAACAGTGGGAAAGACTTCCAGACTGTTCTTTGGTCTATCCATCCTAGCAGACAGGATAGTAGTGATTGAAGCATTTCATTCAGAGAGATATGCAGCAAGTGGACAGAACTGTGGACACATTTCCATCAGACAATAAAAGTAATTTCTTGATTTGAAATCTGACAAGCGTCTGTATCACCTGCACTTGACAGACGGTGCTGCTTGGAGAACAGTCTACGAATCGCTAAAAGGAAGCAGTAGTCCTTGAAAAAAATGTCTGATTCCAGGACTGGAACAGGGAAAGATCAGAATGACCCTAGAGCACCCAATTGTTCCAGAAAGTAAGAAAATTTTTCAAGAATTATGGGACCATGACAATGGGACTCAGGAACTAGATGAAAGGTGCTCCCATTGGTCAAATATAGGACAGTTTAAGTGTCAAAATAAATAAAGTATTTATAAGAATGTATGAATTGCCCTGGCCGGATAGCTTGGTTGGCTAGAGCATTATCCTGAAGCTTAGAGGTTGCTGGTTCGAAGCCGGTCAGGGCACATACAGGAACAGCTTGATGTTCCTGTCTCTCTCTCTTCCTTCTTCTTTTGCTGTAATCAATTAAAAAAATTTAAAAATATTATGAATTGATAATAAATAAGGGGAGGGGGCGGGCAGGCTCCTCTTTATAGTAAAATGCACACTAATACATGTAAAAGGATTTTGCCACTATCACAGTAATAATTGACTGAGGCAAGAATCAACAATGGATGCTGTCATGGATGGCAGTGTGTCTTATTCAGTCAAGCATCTTTCCATGGACCCTTAATTAATCACACAAGGTGCCTTTCCAGTGGGACCTCTGGCAGACACCACCTTAACCAACATCATGAAAAATGGGATAAACTGACATCACAATTCTATGGATGTGATGTAGTGAGTATTCCTGACCATGGGGCATCTGCCAAAACTGATCATTTTATAGAATAAAGTGGTCTGCATTCTTCAAAAATATCAATTTCTTAAAAGACAAAGGCTGAGAAAATGTTCTAGATCAGACTACAGACATGACAACTATCTACAATGAACAATCTCAGATTAAATCTTAGGGAAAGTGCTATAAGGAATAACATTGGGATAATAAAAAATTAAATATGGACTGAATATTAAGTTTCCTGAATTTAATAACACTGGGGAACAAAATTTTTGTTGCATCCACAAAAACACTTGTTCTTACCTAATTCAAGCGTGCTGAACTCAAATTTGACATTAGTTTTTTTTTTGTAAGCTACAGTATTTTTGCAATTCAAGATTTTGAGTTTCCATCTTATTGTAAAATTTTCAACATTTAGTTTAACATAATGAAGTAGAATGTCTTCTTGAGCATCATCTTTGTGAAAATATAATAATTTATATAATGCAATAAATACACTAATACACTAAAAGATATGATTGCATCAGAATTTGTCTACAATTTCAAAATAGAACATATTAAAACACTTATTTTAATCATAAAATTTGCGCAAAACTTATTTAAATTATATTCAGGCAAAAATTTGCGTTTGTAGCTCTTGTGTTTGTGTACTTGTTGAGGACAATCTCGTTTGATGCTCCAACAGTAGTCTGCTCATCACTAACAGCTCCAAGATTTTCGGGAAACTTATCAAGGTGACTGTTCAGGAAGTAAATCTTTTTTTTTTTTTCCAGGGACAGAAAGAGAGTCAGAGAGAGGGATAGATAGGAACAGACAGACAGGAATGGAGAGAGATGAGAAGCATCAATCATCAGTTTTTCATTGCGACACCTTAGTTGTTCATTGATTGCTTTCTCATATGTGCCTTGACTGGGGGCCTTCAGCAGACCGAGTAACTCCTTGCTGGAGCCAGCGACCTTGGGTCCAAGCTGGTGAGCTTTTTGCTCAAGCCAGATGAGCCTGTGCTCAAGCTGGCGACCTTGGGGTCTCAAACTTGGGTCCTTCCGCATCCCAGTCTGACACTCTATCCACTGTGCCACTGCCTGGTCAGGCTCAGGAAGTAAATCTTAACGCTCATGTTACATCCAATGTCGCGGAAACCAACAGCATCCTTTGAACCAGAAGTTCATAGTTTTCTGCTGTTTTGTTGCCAAGGAAGTTCTTTGTAACTGCCACAAAAGACTGCCATGCTGCTTTCTCCTCCTTATTCATCTTCCTGGCAACTTCTTCGTCACGTATGAGGGTTCGAATTTGAGATCCATCGAATAAACCTGCTTTTATCTTCTTGAAAGACAAGTCAGGAAAAGCAGAAAAACTATGTTGAAAGCATTCACTTTCTCTAATCAAAGCCTGAAAAACTGCTTCATGAAGCCAAGTTTGATGTGAAGTGGGGGAAAAATGATCCTGTCTCAATTAACTACAGGTTCATTCACAATATTTTGCATCCCTACTTCCAGAGCTTCACGTTTCAGCCACTCCTTCTGTGTCCCACTCGGCTGTCCCATAAACACGGAAAGCAAGGATACTTCATGAAACCTCTCTGTTGTCCTAGCAGGAAATTTACCATTTTAAGATCCACACAAATGATCCAGTTATGCTCCTCATACTTCAGAAAGTCGAGGACAATTTTTATGTAATTATAATCTTCTCACAGATGAGTTGAATAACCAATTGGAACCGCTGCATAAACATTACCGTTGTGTAGGAGAACACATTTCAGACTCCATTTAGAGCTGTCAAGAAATAGCCGCCATTCTGTTGGACTGTAAGCGGTAACACATAGCTGGCTGAGAAGACTACTGATATCATGATAGTAAACAAAGTGTTTGTTTTCAGAAAAAAAATCCACAAAAATTTGTTCACGCTTCCTGAAATGGGAGAGCTGACTGGTGAAGTATTCTTTTCTTGAAGCCTGTAGGCTAATAACTCAGTTGCTTTCTTTGATAGGCCCAAATCTCTTACTAAGTCATTCAATTTGGGTTGGCTAAACTGTTGAGGGGTTAATGACTGCTTGGCATCAGAAGAAGACCCTTCAGATTCTACAACCAATTTCCTCATGCATCTTATCAAAATACACTTGATCACCATGTTCACTTTCTTCGTCCTTAGAAGAAATAAAACCATTGAAAACTGGAACCAGGAGTGTCTCAGAGTGTGGGATAGGTCGTATTGCTGAAGGAATATTAGGATATGAGATCATATGCCGTTTTTTCTTGCCAATGCCCTTTGTATGAATCAGACAGAAATAACAGTCACTGCTGTGGTCCTTAGGTTCACGCCAAACCATGGGAATACCAAAAGGCATTCCTTTGCGTTTTCCTTTTGTCCAGTCACGAAGCATTTCCTCACAATTATGACACACAATATGAGGAGCCCAATTCTTGTCTTGATCGCCAAGGGGAACTTGAAAATAGGCAATATATGCATGTGTCACAAATGATGAAATATTGCACCTTTGACATTGAAGTGTGTAACAGCCACATATATAACAGAAGGTGTCAGGACTATTCTTACATTTACGCCTACTCGAAGAAGCCATGATTCAACCTTAAAACAAAATAAGGGTGTTTTCTATCAGATAATAATTTTTTACATTTAAAAACAACTACAATTGCCTGACCGGGCGGTGGCGCAGTGGATGGAGCATCGGACTGGGATACGGAGGACCCAGGTTTGAGATCCCGAGGTCACCAACTTGAGCGCGTGCTCATCTGGTTTGAGCAAAGCTCACCAGTTTGGACCCAAGGTCACTGGCTCGAGCAAGGGGTTACTCAGTCTGCTGAAGGCCCAAGGTCAAGGCACATATGAGAAAGCAATCAATGAATAACTAAGGTGTCGCAACAAAAAACTGATGATTGATGCTTCTCAGCTCTCTCCGCTCCTGTCTGTCTCTGACTCTCTCTCTGTCTCTGTAAAAAAAAAAAAAAATTAAATTAAATTAAAATTAAAAACAACTACAATTATGTAAAAGTGATGTTTGTAAAACATTAGTTGCCTTGTGGTTATGTTCAATCCAAGAATCGTTGCCCTTTAACTCCAGTTTAAAAACCAATGCATGCCATTAACTGTAACAAAAAGAAATTAAAATTACATAAAAACTAGAGCATGCACCAAAAAACGAATTTCAGATTTGGAATCAGTGATGCAGAAATATATAGAAACAGTTCTAAAACTTCATGCAACAGAAAATGAAAAAAATGATTGTTCCCCAGTGATTGAACTCTGTGTAAGAGAATATCTTTGTTCTTAGGAAATACAAACAAATATTTATGGGCAAAGGGGAGTGTCTGGAGCTTGCTTTCAAATGATTCAGAAAAAAAGATACTATGTATTATATGTGAAGGATATATATGAGAGTTTTTGGAAATATTCTTGCAACTTTTCTATAGGTTTAGCTTCTTCCAAAATAAGTTAATTGAAAAATGAAGTTGGAGAACTTCAGCTTCCAGTAATGGCTGAGTGTGATCCTGCTAGAGTAACCAACCCTCCACAGCAAAAAAAAAAAAAAAAAAAAGGACAAACTCTGAACTTAATACAGAAAGGCAGCTAAATGAAGCCCCAAGAGAGTGAACTACAGATACCAAATAAAAGTGCAACAATATCTTTAAAGGCTGAAAGAAAAAAAAAACCCCGTCAACCAGAAATCTATATCCACTGACATCTTTCAAGAATAAAGGTAAAATAGACATTCTCAGATAAAAGAAAAGAAAGGGAATTTATCTCCAGCAGATTTACACTACAATAAATACTAAAGAAAAGCCCTATGGGTTGAAGGGATATAATACCAGACGGAAACCTGGATCCTTAGAGAGGAATAAAGAGTGCAAGTAATATATATTTGAAAGGGGAGAAATAGTATCACCTATGCCATGACCCAGACACGAACACTTTTAACATTAGAGCATGTTTCTTCTGATTGTTCCTTTTCTTATAGTTCATTCATTCATGAAATGTTCTATTAACTTTCTTACATAACACCATACCATGAGAATTTTCCCAAATCTTTTGCAAGCATCATTTCTTTTTCTTATTATTAATATTTTGAAAGATTTAATTTGTTCATTTTAGAAGGGAGAGAAATGGAGAGAAGGGGGGAAGAGCAGGAAGCATCAACTCCCATATGTGCCTTGACCTGGCAAGCCCAGAGTTTCTAACTGGCAACCTCAGTATTCCAGGTGAATGCTTTATCCATTGCACCACCACAGGTCAGGCCTGCAAGCATCATTTCTAATGGGGGTGTAGTAGTCCACTGTTTATTTGCCTTAGAAATGCCTAATGACAGATAGTACTGTGGCCCTCAGCTGCCCAGGTCAGAGATGAGGCAATACAAATAATAATATTTATGACTATTATTTATTGAAATGTACACCTGACACTATGCTTTGTCATCCATGTTCCAGAGCCTCTTCAGGGTTTTAACTTCCAACCTGTTAGGTGGCTCTCCCTGATGTCTCACACCTGTGTGGTCCCTGACTCAGCTGAAAGTCAGAACTATAAGGGTTTTTGTATGAAATATGAAGGGTGGCCTGGGAGAGAGACGAGCTGAAGTCAGGCTGGGACAGTAGGCGTGGAGCCACATGACACCTGGTGGAAGCAGAACTGCCAGGCATCGGTGACCAGTTGGCTGTAACGGTCAAGGTTTCCAGGTTGGGGGACCAGTTGAAAGGTGTTGTCCTTAGTTGGAATAGAAAAGAAAAGAGGGCCAAGTTCAGTTGTGAATGTTGAAATGGAATACCTCGATGGGAGAGGGGCACAGCAGGAAATTGAGGTCTAGAGCTGAGAAATGACCCAGTGATCTGGGCATGAGGAACCATCACTGATGTGGTGTCTACAGGCAGGGCTCAGAGGTATCTCTCAGAGATAGGGTGACCATATGGCCCAGTCCTGGTTTGCACCCACTATCCTAGAGTCCGATTTATGCCTGTTGTCCCAGTCTCGGAAGTCTCCCAGTTTTGTCACCTTACTGAAGAGAGAGCCTTCCAGGCAGGGGAAAAGAAAGTGACTTTAAGTCAGACTCCTTTTCATTTACTTGCTTCATTTAGTCTCCTCATCTCCCTATCTCAGACTCTCTATTCCCTTCTAGACTCCTATATATTTTCACATTTTTCTGTTTTCTTCTCTTCCGCCATGGTCCTAGGGAAGAACCCATCCCCCCACAGACCCAAGTGATGGTCTGTCCACCATCCAGGTTATCCCAAGTCACACCTCTGTAGGGCGGGAGAAGGAGCAAGCCTGCAGGTTACTCAGCCGCCCACCTCCACCACCCTCCTCCCTTGGGGGCTCTGGACCAGGCCTGGGTTTGGAGCTAGCACTGGTTGGGAGGCCAGCCTTTTAGTCACTGCTCCTCTTTCTTGCCGTGTGACCTTGAAGCAAAGCATTTCTGTTCTTGGAGTCTTCTTTTTTTCTGCAAAAGATGGAGATTGAACAATGATTTGAACTGTCTCTTCCTGCTGAGAAGTTGGGTTCATCCTATCTGGTTCCATTTCTCTTGGGGTTCAGGTTATGAGCGGGATGTCAGTCCCCTGGGAAGAGAGGGTTGTGTATGTGTGTGTGTGTGTCAGCGGAGGGGTGGGGGTTTTGAGGCTGAGGACTCGAGTTGTCAGCCCTTTCAGCTTTCTGACGGCCACACACAGCCATCGCTGCTGGCAGGCCTGCACCAGCTCCTGATCGCCTGCAGAAGGCGCCACAGACACATCAAGGAGGAAGGGAGTCCTCTGGCCAGGTGGCAAGTCCTAGGCCGCCACATCTTCTGGGAAGGGCTTTCCAAGAGGAGCTCCGGAGCCCAAGCCAAGAGGGGTTGGAAGGAGGAGGTGAGGAACAGAAAAGAAAGGGCAAATTGAGAGAATGGACCGCTTGAGAGAGGACTTCCCTCCGCTAGCACCTTCCCTCCAGTTTCCTCATATGCAGAACCGGAGCAATCACATCGCAGGTGCCACGGGTGTGCTGGAGCGCTCTCTGGCTTCCAGAATTTGTGAAAATCGGTAAGGGGCCGCTGGAAACTTGGGAAAGTGCGCTACGGCGGGGTCTGAGGTGGTGGCGACAACCAGGGAAGGTGGTAGGGTTTTAGTAGAACCTAGGTTCAAGTCTCCGCTGCCACTCGACGTCCCTGGAGCCTCAGTTTACTTGTCAGTGAATGGGGTGAAAGAGGTGGCCTCGCCAGGCTGTGTGGAGCTGGAAATGATAAATGTCCCAGAGGCAGCGACCGCGGCAGGGATGGCAGCAGCTGAATTCAGGGCAGCAGCCTTGAGAAGCGGAGCAGGATCGGGTGCGGGTGGGCGGCAGCTCCCGGAAGCCCCCGCACCAGGGGGTGAGGAGAGGCCCCGCTCCCGGCGGGGGACGGGGGTCCAGACCCGCTGGGCGGGGCGGGGAGGCCGATCCCCATCCCCCGACTCCGTAGATGCCGCTGGCGTCTCGGTTTTTCTCTCCAGACTCCCGCCTGGGAGTCCCAGTCCCCGGTGTCACCTGGACGCTCGCGGAGGGGGCGGGCCGTGGGGCCCCGAGAGGGGGGCGGGACTCGGCTGCGCGGCCCCCGCGGGCCGGGGGGTGGGGGTGGGGCGAGGGGCGGGCGCGGGGGCGGCGCCCCGCGGGGAGCGCGGCCACGTGACGCCCGCAGCCGGCAGGGCGGCCCCGGGAGGTGGCGGCGGGCGCGCGAGCCCGGGCCGCGGGGGACTGGCCGTCGGGGCCCCGGGACGGCGGCCCCGGGGGCGCCCATGCCATGGAGAAGCTGGCGGCCGGCCTGGCCGGCCTGCGCTGGAGCATGGGCGCCTTCCCTCTGGACCTCATCGTCAGTCGCTGCCGCCTGCCCACGCTCGCCTGCCTCGGGCCAGGTACCGGGGGCGCGGGGGAGGGCGGCCGGGGCTCCGCAGGGGAGCGGGGCTCTGCAGGCAGGTGCTGGCGCAGCCGTAGGACCGGCCTCTGCGCCCCCCGGCCCCGCGTGGGCGCCGCGCTGCTCCCGGGCCGCCTCCGCGGGAGACCGGGGCCACTAGCCGGGGACCCACCTCGTCCTGGGCCCCGCAAACGGGCTGAGGGACAGAAACCGGGACAGGGACGGGGCGGACCCGGGACGGAGTTTTCCAGCCCAGCTGGACTCGGAGCACGGCCAGCCGCCGCGCCCGCCCCGTCTGCGCGCCCCCCCGCGGCCCTCGGACCCCCGCCCGGGCCGCGCCCCCTCCGTCCCTTTGTCTCCCACCTCTCACCTCGACTCTCCCGCAGCCCTGGGACCCGGGACTCCGTCGTCACACCGCCCCCGGCCCCTCTCCGGCCCCTTCCCGCAGCCCCTTTAGCGTCCCGGGAGCACCTTCCGTCCCGGGGGGAGCGGGCCACCTCGAGGGAGGCCCGAGTGTGCGAGTCCTCGCTCCGGGTTTGTCCCGGGGCCCCGGGCCCTCCCGCCGCATCTTGTCTCACTTCTCCTGGGGCCCGGGAGCCGGAGCTGCTCTGCGGGTGGGACCTGGCCTGGGGGCCGAGAGGGGCCGCCTGGAGGCTGCCCGGAGCCGGGGGACTGTTTGGGGGAAGGGGGTGCGCTGGGCTGGGGGAGGGGCAGGAGCCGAGGCTGGCAGCCAGGCCGGGGGTTTTGTGTGCGAGAAGAATAGGGGTTTGGCCCGCGTTGGCACACTCGCTTCCCTGAATGCTAATGGGGCCTGTGGCCACAGGCTCCGCTCCTCTCCTCTCCGCGGGGGCCGGCAACCCCTCCTCCGACCCGAGGTGGCAAGGAGTGGGCACAGTGAGCGGCAGCGTGTCCCGGGAGCCAGCTCCGTGGCAGCGACTGTACTCCGGCGGTGGGACACGGATAGTACGAAGGCCAACGTCTTGTTCTATGGATCATCAGCATGTGATCCCGAGACTGTCCTTGTCAGCAGCAAGGCTGTATGTGTCCGCGTGTGAAAGGGATATGCCTGGCCACTTCCTATACATCCTTTTTGGTACCTCCCTCTCCTGGAGGGTCCTTCCTGACCTCTTCAGTATGGTCAGGCCTCCTTTGAGCTCCCTTGATACTTCTGGCACCACTGACTTGTCCCCTACTGTGCACACCTAATATAATGGTTAGTGTATTGTCTTCTCGCTGGGCTACAGGCTCTTTGAGGAACCATCTTGCCTAACCAAGATTGTGGAGGGGCTGACGGGCTGAGTGTATGAGCAACTGGTGTGATGGCCCAGCTGTCTATGACAGTGGTTGCTATGGCTGTGGTCACCATGAGTGTGAATATGTGATTAAAAGTGTGTCTTGAAGTCTTAAAGATCTCTGTGTGCCCTATGCATTTGGAAGGGGCCCCTTAGTGAGAACATGGGATTGAGTTGTGTCATCGGGGAGACAAGCCCCTGTTACTATGGGCCAAATGGCTGTCCTGGCTCAGCTCTTGGTAACCAAGCCCCATGGCTGTGCGTGTGCAGAAGGCTGGGCTGGGGTTTAGGAGAGCTTTAAGAGGAGGCTACAGAAGAGCAGAGCTCCCTTTGCTCCAGGAGGAAGGCTCAGAGAGTCCCCCTACACACACACACACACACACAGTGTGGGAGAGCCAGGTCTCCCTACAGTCCTGAACACATTCTACCCCCCTCCCCCCAATAAATCCACACATTTCATGCCTTGGCCAGGTATCTCAATTGATTAGAGCAGTGGTAGTCAACCTGGTCCCTACCGCCCACTAGTGGGGGTTCCAGCTTTCATGGTGGGCGGTAGCGGCGCAACCAAAGTATAAATAAAAAGATAAATTTAACTATAGTAAGTTGTTTTATAAAGATTTATTCTGCCAAACTTAGTGAAAATCTGACATAAAGTACTTGGTAAGTAATTATTATTATATGCTTTAACTTGCTGTAACTCTGCTTTGTAAATTTTATAAAGTAAAGTTACTTCCCTACTTTATTTATTTATTTATTTATTTATTTATTTATTTATTTATTTGGCAGAGACAGGGAGAGTCAGAGAGAGGGACAGACAAACAGGAAGGGAGAGAGGTGAGAAACATCAATTTTCGTTGCGGCTCCTTAGTTGTTCATTGATTTCTCATATGTGCCTTGACCGGGGCGAGGGGGCGGGGCTGCAGCAGACCAAGTGACTCCTTGCTCAAGCCAGCGACCTTGTGCTTAAGCTGGTGAGCCCGCGCTCAAGCTGGAGATCTTGGGGTCTCAAACCTGGGTTTTCCACATCCCAGTCTGACGCTCTATCCACTGAGCCACCGCCTGGTCAGGCTACTTCCCTACTTTATAAATCACCATTACTGTGGAACCAGTGGGCAGTTAGAAAATTTTACTACTAACAGAGATACAAAAGTGGGCAGTAGGTATAAAAAGGTTGACTACCCCTGGATTAGAGCATCCTTTCAATATGCTAAGGATGTGGGTTTGATCCCCAGTCAGGGCACATACAAGAATTAACCAATGAATACACAAGGAAGTGAAACAAATTGATGGTTCTCTCTTCTTCCTCCCCCCCCCCCCACCTCTTTTTCTAAAAATCAATCAATAAAATAAAACCATTAAAAAAAAACACACTTCATGGAGCACACAGCCATCATAGTATATACCATTTCCCACTTGGTTGGATGGCATATATTTAGTAAGTTGTGTCTGAGGGGGCTGGAAAGGAGGCATCCCCCACCCCACTCCCATCCCACCCCACCCCACCCCACCCCACCCCTGCCCCCCACCCTGCTCACCAGCTGCAGCCAGAAGACATATCCAGCGGCCCCCTGGAAGCCAGGCCAGCCCCTCCTGCTTCCCTGGAAACCGTTGCTGGGGTTAGAGCCTCCGGGGCCCAGGCCCCTCTCAGTACCTCTGCCACAGTGCAGCTTCCTCCAGGGCTAGCCCCCCTCCTCAGGCCTAAGTCCACCCTCTTCTCCAGTCATCAGTGTGTTCCAAAGACTGGGAGCGCAAAGGGCTGACAGAGAGCCAAGAAACCGCCTCTCTGAGATGGGGTTAGTGGGGTGTCTGAGACTCTCCCCTCCCCCTTGAGCTCCTCTGACTGAAGGAGATGGCCTGTGGCAGTGGGTGAAAAGGGGCTGCCCATAAGAGACCCAGGAATCAACTCCTCTAAGCCCTGCCATCCTCCTGGCCCGAGTGACTCATGGCTCTGAGGGAACCCTCACAGCTGGGACTAACAACGGACAGCCCCATGTGGACTCTCTCCATTCCTCCAACGAGCCCCTCCTTGCCTCCCTTGCCTGGCTTAGGCACTGACTCGGGGGCTGAGAATTCTGCTACTGTGAATTCGGGTGGTTCTGAGGCCCAGTTTAAGTGTCAGCTGCTCAGCAGTCTCACCCATCCTGAGCTAGTTTGCTGCTCCCCTCTGTGAGCCCAGACACCCTCCACTCAGTGTCTCACACGTGACCCGTGTTCTCTGTTCACATCTCTTTCCACTTCCCCGTGGGCCACAGGAATCCTGGAGGGCAGGGACTGGCTCATCTGCCAGGAGCCCCTAGCACCAGACAGGGCCTGGGGCAGCAGGCGGTCTAATCAAATGATAAATGAAGGACAGAGGCTGGGCTGGTTGCTGGGGCCCCATCGGGAGCCTGAGTCCTGAGAGAGGGGCTTGACTCAGCCCTGAGGCTGCAGCTGGCAGTCTGCCTGTCCCAGAGCTTTGCTGACCTAAACAGGGATCATGGGAAGCTGTCCCCTGGGAAGGGTCTTGGTGAGAAGGTGAGAAAGTCACCCTGCCTATCCTTTCTGCCCCTCCTAATGTTCTTTCTTTCCTTCCCCTTCTCTCCTTCTTTCCTTTCCCAGGGGAGTATGCTGAGGGCGTCAGTGAGCGAGACATCCTGCTCATTCATTCCTGTCGCCAGTGGACAACGGTGACAGCCCACACCCTGGAGGAAGGCCACTATGTCATTGGGCCCAAGATTGACATCCCCCTGCAGTACCCAGGTGTGCTGGCCAGGGACAGATGGTGTAAAGCTGGGGGGAGGGCGGCAGGCCGGAGGGGGGAGAGTAGGGAATGCAAAGGGAAGCTTGTTGGTGACTAGCCTTTGCTTGGAGCTGTAGGGATGAGTGAGGACAGGGCTGGCAGGGTGGCGATTAGGGTTAGGGCCCAGTGATTTTCATATTCTTGCATGGAGCCCTGGGTTTCTGGTTCTAAACCTTTGATTCACATTTTATTTTAAAATGGATTTAAACTCATTTTAAAAATATGCCCTTAACCGCTACAAATTTGGATTTGTAGCTTGACCCTAGCTTAACCTTTAGCGTGTACTCAAGTCGCCTCTTGAACCCTTTTTTGGACAGTCCCTTGAAGAGAACATCTGGCGGCATCCTCGCAGTACTGTGCGACCAAAACACTTCAGAAACAGAGAGCTGCTCAGGCTGATGATCTGGCTGCACCGCCAGCTTTAATCTTGTTTTCCCCAATTTTAGCATTAAACTTATTGTTTTCATTGATTAGCTTTATAAGTAAACATGAAACTTTTAGACTTTTAAATAAGATTTGCTAATGAACGTCCGCTTTGATCTGTGTTATTTATGATGTTGACATCCTACATAAGATTTTGTTTGAAGAAAAAATTATGGTGCCCAAAAGCAGAAAGTGCAGCCCTTTCATTTTACACATGATGAAACAGAGGGCCTGTACCTGAGAAGGGAAGGGCCTTGCCTAGAGTCACACAGCCAGAAAGGGACAGAGTTGGGGCCAGAACCAGGTGCTCTGACTGCTGGGCTGGTGCTTGCTGCACCACACCAGGAATGCAGCGTTGTTGTCCGCTGTGTGGGACGGACGGGAGCCTAGGGTTTCACCCCAGAGGTGCCCCCATGGCAATCCAGGAGGATCCCACAGCAGTGCAGACACTGGGTCATTTTCCCCATTTCATTCTCAGAGCAAACCTGTGAGAAAGTTTCATCGACTCCATTTAGCTCACAAGGAGACAGGCCATGGGAGCTTCAGTTGCTTGCCCAGTTCTGTGTTCTACTGCTGTTCCCTCCCCTTTGAGCTGGGAGGCTCACAGTCCCTTTCTCACTGGTACCTCCACTCCCCCTCTGGCCCTGCCTGGCTCTCTCCTGAGCCAGCAGGACAGGACTCGGCTCTTAAGATGCTTCTGCTCTTTACAACAACCCTGTGAAGTTGGTACCCCTGTAAGCCCACACCCCATTTAAAAGGTTAGGAAACTAGAGTGTCTTTCTGACCTACTGGCCTCTGTCCTGGGCCTGGAGACCTTAAGGGGGTCTGGGAACTTCCCAGCCTGGGCATCTGCCATTGGTCCAGGAAGAGGTCCCAGGTCTTATCCTTCCTGGGATAAAAAAGCAAAGATGGGAAATAGTCCTTCTTGACTGAAATGTGACTTAAGGGACTATGCCATTAAAAATCTGGGAAGCCGCCTGACCAGGTGGTGGCGCAGTGGATAGAGTGTTGAACCTGGTCCTGGAAGGACCCAGGTTCAAGACCCCAAGGTCGCCAGCTTGAGCGCGGGCTCATCTGGTTTGAGCAAAGCTCACCAGCTTGTACCCAAGGTCACTGGCTCGAGCAAGGGTTTACTCGGTCTGCTGAAGGCTCACGGTCAAGGCACATATGAGAAAGCAATCAATGAACAACTAAGGTGTCGCAACAAAAAACTGATGATTTATGCTTCTCATCTCTCTCCATTCCTGTCTATCTGTCCCTATCTATCCCTCTCTCTGACTCTGTCTCTGTAAAAACAAAACAAAACAAAACAAAACAAACAAACAAACAAAAACCCTGGGAAACCACGGCACAGAGCCTTCCAGAAAACTAAGTCCAGGGGGCTCCTAGTCCTTTCCCCCATGTTTTTTGGTGCTCCCTGAGTGTGTGTGTCATGGGGTGGTGGTCATGGGGTGACAGCTGGCTGCAAGGATGTCAAGACCCAACTCCATCTTTCCCCTGGGCGGATGGAGGAGGGGAGGTCGAGGCCCTCTTGGAGGGGGTGGGGTCAAGCTGCCTGGTGGGTTAACAAGGAAGCTGAGTGCACAGCTCGAGCTGGTTTCCCCTCAATGAATTAATAATAGTGCACTGCGGGCAGGGGCAGGGGTGGGCTGGTGGCTGGCTTCGGATCGCAGAGAGAGCTGGGGGAAGGTGGGGAGGGGAAGAGAGCTGTGGGACTGGGGAAACTGGTGACCTGGTCTTCAGGAAATGGGGACACCTGGCTCCTCTGAGACAGTGACCTCACGGCTCTGTGGGGCCAGTGCCCTGTGGAGCACCTGCAGACGAGCTCTGGGAGCTAAGTAGGTTGTTTCCATTTTATAGATGAGAAAACTGAAGCCCAGAGAGATTAAATAATTTTCCCAACATCACACAGCTGGTTGGTGGAAGAGCTAGAATTCAACCTTGTCTGTCCCGATTCCATACTGTATATTTACCTACCATTCTTTAGGGAGCATCAGCCAGTGGGTCAGGTGCTGGGAGGAGGGGTGATAGGCAAGACTGCTTCTAGAAGGAACCAGCTGGCCAGCGGCAGGCCAGCAAAGTTGTGTTCTGGGAAAGAAGGGCAGGGAGGAGGGGCAGGCTGGGGTTGGGCAGGTCCCTAGAGTCGCGGGGACCTCGCTCTCATGTAGAGGGCAGCAGGAGAGGAAGCTGCTCCCAGAGGGGCTGCAGGGGGAGGAAAAGGCTTCCAGGGGCCAGAGCATCACTCCCAGGAGGTCTCCCTTCCTTCCTCCCAGGCAATAATGACCAGTGCTGGGCTCCAGGCTGCAGCGGAGGGGCGGTGCTGGCTACCATGGTTACATCGATCCTCCCTGCCACATCCTCCCCTGGCTCCAGCCCTGACTTGGCTCCAGCTCTCCCCACAGGGGGGCAGTGGGCATTTCTCCCTGCCTAGCTGCTTGAGGTTGAGGGGTTGGTTTGTATGTGGAGGGGGAGGGGAAGGTGTGGGGTGATGGAGGGAGGCCACTCACTGCTGGACGGTAGCAGACTGTTTCCTGCTTCCCGACCCCAAACCAGTGCTCTTTACCAGGTCCCCTCTGGGTAAAGTTTATCCCTCTGCCCTCTAGGGTGTGGTACATTTCAGGTCTCTTCCCACCAGGGTCTCAGAGTGTTAGGGCAGGACCCAGGGACTCTCCTCCCAACTGTCCTGGGCATTTTACTTCTTTTTCTTGGCTTTCATTTCTCTTCCTACTCCTAGACGTTGATGCTGCAGGCTCTGCCCTTGGCCCTCTGCTCGTCATATCTCGTAGTGGGTGGGTGAGGGTGTCTCAATCTGGGCTTCCAGCTGGGTTTGGGGGCTTCAGGAACCCCTGGCATTATATACAAAATGGCTAGGCGTACTCTGTGGGCATTTTTCTGGAAGCAAATCCCCAAAGGGTTAAGACCCTCTCTTTATCCTCTCTGAGTCATCTTACCTGCGCCACAGCTGAAGCTGCCTCCTGTGGGCAGGTGACCTTCAGTCTGTACTTCTGACCAGGCTCCCCAAGGCCCTGCCCCACCACATGTTTCTTCTAGGTTTCCAGTTTTGTTTAACAGCTCTGCTAGCTCCTGTTCTAACCAGGGTGGTGGCCTGCGTCCCTTCCTTCCCATCGGCCCCTCATAAGTCACCCCAGCCTGAAGTGTCTCCTTCCACAGGCCTCTTGGCATTCTGAGCCTTTCATAACCCAGCTGCTATTTGATCCCCGGTCATCACTCCCCTCCAGTCCCAGCCTCCAGGCACTCACCATCTGGGGAAGGCATTCTGCTTTCATGACTGTTTTTGCTCATCTTTCTTCCATGTGGAATGTTCGTTCTGTAAAACTCTTTTCATTCATTTTTTAAAAAATATTTTTCTGAAGGGAGAAGTGGGGAGGCAGAGAGACAGACACCCACATGCGCCCAACCGAGATCCACCTGGCATGCCCACTAGGGGGCGATGCTCTGCCCATCTGGGGCGTTGCTCCATTGCAACCGGAGCCATTCTAGTGCCTGAGGCAGAGGCCATGGAACCATCTTCAGTGCCCGGGCCAACTTTGCTCCAGTGAAGCCTTGGCTGCAGGAGGGAAGAGAGAGATACAGAGAAAGGAGAGGGGGAAGGGTGAAGAAGCAGATGGGCGCTTCTTTTGTGTGCCCTGTTTGCAAATTAAAGAGAGCAGACTGTATTTCACCTAGATTTTCAGCCTCTGTTGGGCCTAGCCCAGTATCTGGCATATAGCAGGTGCTCCATAAATGCTGTGGAATGAATAAATGAATGGACTATGACTGAAGCAACCACCAGGAAGACCACAGAAGCTAAAGAGTCACCTTGTCTTCTCTCAGTCTGTTGTCTCCTCAACTATATAAGACCCTCTTCTTTTTGTGTCAGGCCTCAAGAGAGGCCATCTGGCTAGATGTTGGGGCTGTTCACAGCCTATGCCTGTGCTTGTATAGTGAGCAAATAAAATCCATGTGGCCAGTGACATGAGATAGTTACACAGGGGTTTCAGCTTTATAGATTATCACCACTCTTTAAAGTCTGAGCCTGCTGGGGGCATCTGCCCAGCTGGCTAAAACAGATATCTCTGGACTGCAAGTTGGGAAGGCCTCATCTGTGGGACGTTGCTTTGCTGGGCCTCAGGTCAGAGGCCTCTGGGACAGCAGGGCCTGGGAACAGAGCAGGGTCAGCGTGGCTCTGAGCCTCCAAGGCCTGGGGCTGGGTCCCTGGTCTGTCCAGTGCATCAGTGTGGATCAGCAACCCAAGGCAGATGCACAACATGCCACGTCTAGGTTGGGCTCACCATCATCTACCCCAACCTTCTCAGATGAGGACTTGGAGGCCCAGAGGGAAACAGACTTGTCCAGGGTCACAGCAAGTCAGAGTGGGGCTGGGACCAAGGTAGGAGCCAGCATCCCCAAAGCCACAGAGATGCTTGGCCAGAGGCCAGTTTTATATCCAAGTATTTGGTTCCAGTTTGCACTTGGGTTTCTCTGGGAAGGCAGCCACTAGCCTCATCACATGCCCACCGCTCTCCACGTGGTTAGGGCTGGGCCCTAACTGCCAGGGATCTGGGCCCTCCTCCCCAAGAGGCTTGAGCCAGCTGATCCCTTCCTTCTACCCCGTGCTGGCACACACCTGTCCTTCTGCCCACCTGAGTTCCAGAGGGGTTGGCTGAGATGAGGGGAGCAACAAGGAGGGACCACAAGGTCTCTTGGGACGCAGGCCAGGCTCCCAGCAAGCAGGCCTACCCTAGCAGTCTGTGCAGGCAAGTTCAAGCTCCTGTGCAGTTCACCGCACATTTCCTCCTGTGCAGGGAAGTTCAAGCTTCTAGAGCAGGCCCGGGATGTGCGGGAGCCAGTGAGGTACTTCAGCAGCGTGGAGGAGGTGGCCAGCGTCTTCCCTGACCGCATCTTTGTGATGGAAGCCATCACCTTCAGTGTCAAGGTCAGTCCTGGCACCAGGCATATGGTGCCTCCATGCTGCCCCTGCCCCTCCGAGCAACCCTGACCCTGGTTGGAGGGTGGTCTTTAGGGTTTAGGAGGTTGAAGCTGTCACACTGTGACTTCTAGCGGCCCCTTGAGGGCCTTTGGCACAATTGGGCCATGACAAATGAGCTGGGAATATGACCCACTGGGCTGAAGAACTTCCTGCAAAAGGTGGTGAAGCAGGAGGAAGTGTGTGGTGGGTCATGCCCTGACTTAGAGATCTTTCAGGGAAGCCTGTCCTAGTACCCCCTGGTAGGGGTGATGGTTGTGGGGCAGAGTGAAAACAGTCCTCTGCTTGTGTACATATAGCTCTTTATAAACCCTTTTCTTATCCATCAATTCACTTTTCAGTAGCCTTGTTGAATGGGTGGAACTTTATCATCACCCAAATTATAAAGATGATAAGAGTTGTCATTTATTGAGTATTTTCAAAGTATGTCACTGTACATCTAGCCTGTTTATAGAGTAACTCTCTCAAGTAGGCCATTAGCTAAGATAACTAAGGCTTCCAGAGATAACTCATTTAAGGTTGCGTAGCCACCACATGGCCTTTCTAGGATGGAATGTGGGTCCCTGATCCCCCGCCCTCAGTCAAGTGCTCTTGATTTGGTCTCAGCCTGGGGAAGACCCCAAGAAGGCTGCCCTCCTTGATCCTGGAGGGCCTTGCTGGGCTGGCTTTCCTTGTGGCCCTGGCTAAGGCCTTGCCATGTCTGGGATCTCCAGGTAGTGTCCGGGGAGTTCAGCGAGGACAGCGAGGTGTACAACTTCACGCTGCACGCGGGCGATGAGCTCACTCTCATGGGCCAGGCGGAGATCCTGTGCGCCAGGACCACCAAGGAGCGCTCTCGCTTCACCACCCTGCTGCGCAAGCTGGGCCGGGCCGGGGCACTGGCTGGGGTTGGTGGGCCCGGGAGCACAGGGGCCACGGGCGGGGGCACCAGGCCCATCAAAGGCAAAATGCCCTGCCTTATCTGTATGAACCACCGTACCAACGAGAGCCTGAGCCTGCCCTTCCAGTGCCAGGGCCGCTTCAGCACGCGCAGCCCGCTGGAGCTGCAGATGCAGGAGGGCGAGCACACGGTGCGCGCCATCATCGAGCGCGTGCGGCTCCCAGTGAACGTGCTGGTACCCAGCCGGCCGCCGCGCAACCCCTACGACCTGCACCCAGTGCGGGAGGGCCACTGCTACAAGCTGGTCAGCATCATCTCCAAGACCGTGGTGCTGGGGCTGGCGCTGCGCCGCGAGGGCCCGGCGCCACTGCACTTCCTGCTGCTCACCGACACACCGCGCTTCGCACTGCCGCAGGGCCTGCTGGCCGGGGACCCGCGCATTGAGCGCCTGGTGCGCGACAGCGCCTCTTACTGCCGTGAGCACTTCGACCCCGACGAGTACTCCACCGCCGTGCGCGAGGCGCCCGCGGAGCTGTCTGACGACTGTGCCAGCCCGCGCCGCGCGCGCCTCTGCCTCCCCGCGCCCCCGCGAGCCCCAGGGCCCGCCCGCGCCCCCAGCCCACCCGGCGACGGCGACCAGGAGTACGTGAGCCCCGACTGGGCCGGTGCGCCCGAGCCCGCAGCCTCGCCCGCTGAGATCCCCTACGAGGAGCTGTGGGCGCACCAGGCGGCTGAAGGCCTTACTGAGGGCCGGACCCGGCCTCCCCCGGGTCCCGACCTCATTTCCTTCGGGGCCGCGGGGCCGCCACGCCTGGAGCCCGAGGCGCCGCCGCCTCCTGTCCCTCCCAAATCTGAGGCGGTGAGTGGACACAGTAGAGGCTTGAAGGGTCGCTGTGCCCTAAGAGCATTTGTAGTATAGGATACCAGGGACGGTGGCATTGGGAGTTGTGAGACAAGGATGTCTTAGCCATAAGAAAACTTAGGATGAGTCTGAACAACAGCCAGAAGGGTCCACAGAACAGTATTTTAAGTTGTCCAATGAAAAGACAGTTCCATGGTGGAATAAGTTTAGAAAATGTGTGGACTTCCAGCCTTCCACTTCTGGTCGCTTTGGAAGAGCATTGGTGTATCAAAGGCTCTGAGAAGTCCTGCACTAAGGAAACCTGATTATCTGTTTAATGCACAAATTTCCAACCGTACTTGTGCACATAATATGGACAACAAACACCTTAACATCCCATGGAGTCCTTTGAGTATTTGACCTATAAGGAAGGGATCCCAATGGCAAATCCTTTAATTATGCGCCTCCCATGCCTTTTCCTTCTTTCCTTTCCTTTTTTTTTTTTTTTTTTTTGAAAAGGGACTGTTTACTTTTCTGATTGTTTTTTAATCTACTTTTCTATATTCTTTTTCTTACATCCATGATGGATTTCCAAGGCAGTAGGAGACTGTATGTGTTGTGGACTCTTGATGAAGGAAACAGGCTGGAGAGAAGGGGCTGAGTGGGTGGGTGGCTAGGTCTGGAGGTGGGGTGGAAGGTAAGAGCCACTTGGCAAAGTGGGGCAAAGTGTCACTCTCGGAGTTGCTCAGGAAGGGTATGTTAAGGAGTATCAGCTGACCAGTGACTGAGTGTAGAGTCACGGCCCTCTGCTTGCAGGTGAAGGAGGAGTGCCGTCTGCTCAACGCCCCCCCTGTGCCTCCCCGGGGTGGCGGTGGCCGGCTCTCTGGCAGCCCCCCGGTTCCCCCGCGCTTCCCCAAGCTGCAGCCTGTCCACTCGCCCAGCTCCAGCCTGTCCTACTACTCCTCTGGCCTGCAGGATGGGTGAGCCCCTTCCTTCTTTTGGTCTGGGTCCTTCTACGGTTGATGAAGGCAGGGGGGAGCAGGGAGGGAGTCAGTGCTGAGGAAGAGGAAGACTTCAGGCTCGGGGTTAGGACAGTGCAAGTCCCTGAGCAGTACCAGGGCAGAGGACTCTGGGCTCTGGGTCTGGAGGCCCAGGGCGCAGTCACTTGCTCTCACTGTCCTGCTTCCGTTGGCTCCTTTCCTAAATGTGGGGACTGGATGGGAGCATGGCTCTGGTTCCTTCCAGACTGGGACTCTGCCATAGGATGAAGTATTGTTTGCTATTTAAATTTTTTAATATAATTCAGTTTCATTTACTTTTTTCCTGGGGTTGGGCATGGCTGAGGAAAGAATAGAGCAATCCCGAGGGTCTGAGGCCTGGAGGGCTGGGGTATGGGCCCGTGTGGCCGAGATCAGAGTGGCAGCCTCTGTGACCCAGCAGAGCAGTGGTTTGCAGTGTCATGTGTGTGACCCTGTTGTGTTCCCCTCTACTGTCTTACCCTTCCCTGGTGTGCCTATCTCTCCGCCCACAGGACGGGTTCCCGCAGTGGCAGTGGCTCCCCATCACCAGATGCCTACTCCCTCTATTGCTACCCATGCACCTGGGGAGACTGCAAAGTGGGCGAGTCCTCTAGCCGCCCACCCCCAGGACCCCTGCCCTCCACCACGCAGCCTAGCCAGGCCTCCCGGGCCCTCGCAGAGCCCCTGAGCAGTCGAGCCGCTTCCCTCTTGGGGACTGACACCCCTGTCAAGACCTGCCACGGCTGCCCACCCCTCTTCAAGTCCTCTCACCCCCAGAAACGCTTTGTTCCGTTGGGCGCTCTCAACCCCATTTCTGGGCCTGCCTATCCTTCAGGCCCTTCAGCAGCCTCCTCTTCTGGGCCCACAACCACCTCGGGTGCCCTGGCTACCTCCAGCCCCACGTACTCCCCAGGGCCAGGCTCACCAGGCCAGGCCTATCCAGCTGCTCCCACCTCTTCGTGTCCCACCTCCTCCTCCTCTTCTTCCGAGTGGCAGGAACCAGCCCTGGAGCCCTTTGATCCCTTTGAGCTGGGACAGGGTGCTTCTCCAAAGCCTGAGCTGCTGCGCTGTCAGGAGCCCAGAGCTGTGGGGGTACCTGGGCTTGGACCTCGCCTTTCACCACTTGGACCTCCCAAGGTGTTTGATCCTGAAGGTTTAGTGCTGCAGCAGGTTCCTGCCCCTCTATCACCAGCGGCCCTGAAGGGGCCCAAGGCAGGTGGAGCACGACTCCTTCTCACCCAAGGGCGCCTAGAAGGGCCTCCTGCCAGTCCCCGCGATGGAGCCACAGGCTGGGGAGGCCGGGATGCCTCCTGGCAACCCCCCGCTGACCTGTCTGCACTCTCCCTGGAGGAGGTCTCTCACAGTCTGCGCTTCATTGGGCTCTCAGAGGATGTGGTAAGCTTCTTTGCCCGAGAACGCATTGACGGCAGCATTTTTGTGCAGCTCAGTGAGGACATCCTGGCAGACGACTTCCACCTCACCAAACTTCAGGTCAAGAAGATCATGCAGTTCATCAAAGGCTGGCGGCCCAAGATCTGACCTTCCCAGCTTGTGGCTGCACACTGGCCCCGGGGGCCAGCCCTGGGGCTGCAGGGGACCGCACTCCCAGAGGCAAGTCCTGCCTGCGGGAGAATTGATGCCAAGGCCGAGGATGCTAGGTAGCCACTCTGTCAGTCCAGGGAGACATACTTGGAAGTGGGGTCCTCTCGGGCCAGACCCAGTGTGCAGAGTATGCAGAGAGAGGGCTGGAGGCCCCAAAGCACACCTGGACCAGGTGAGGCATTTGCTGCGATTTCCCTGGTGGGGTCAAGAGCTGGCCTTCATGGTGACCTAACGCCTTCCTATACCCTGTTACAGAACTTCACAGACATCTCACATTTCTTAAGTGTAGGTTCAGGTTTGAGACCAGGGAAAAAAGATGGCCCTTAATTTAAGCACAAATTCCCCAAGTGCCCTCTTTCCTCTCTGCTCTGGGGGCTTTTAGCCTAAGCTGTCCCAGGGTCAGGGTGCCAATTCTGGGTGCCACCTCTGGCACTGTCTGCCCCACATGGGTAGGTCTCTGGCCCTGAGCACCAGGGTCGGGTACAAGCCCGCACACTGCACCTCAGAGGCTCCACCTCTGGGTTCCCGTTCGTGGGTGATGACTGTGGAAGAGAACAGCTCTGCTGTTGATGTATTCATCCAGTTAGGGAGGCACATGCTCCCCTGATGTCCTGGGTTCCCCCCTGAACTCCATACAACTAGCTCTCTGTCCTGCTGGGCTGGGCCCAGTCTGTGAAGACAGATTTGATGGAAGAGCAGATTGATTAAGTCAGCAGCTCCTTGTTTCTAGAGACAAGTGGCTTTCAATCACTCCCACCTGCACTGGTCTCCTGCCCCCATCACGACTGTCAAACACCTGGTGTCTTTCCCTGGTTTCCTGTCATTGGTACACAGATGGGATGGGGGTGGGGGTGAGGGTGAGAAAGCACAATGGCTTGGGAAGACCTGCCTTTTCTCTCCTGGAGCTCAGTCCTCCTGCACTTGCTCACATGCTTCAGGGCAGGTCTTTGCGCCCTGGACCTTGAGCATGGTGATCTAATAGTTGGCACCCAGGGCAGGTCGGTTGTTGTATACAACTGTCCCCCCTATCCTCCTCCCGTCTCACCTACCCAGGACCACACTTAATTCTCGTGCTCACTAGTGTCAGGCCCGAGGTTGCAGCCCTCTCTTCTGCCTTACCTAGCCAACCTAGATATTTCCTCTGTCTCTCTTAAGAGTAGCAAAGCCATGCTGGTACTTGTGCCAAGCAGGCTGCCTCAGCTCTGAAGGCAGGGGAGTCAGGAAACAGAGCACAGAAGCTGATGTGGAGACATTTGGTTTCCTTGCTGATCACAAGGACTAGTGAAATAAATGCTAGACCGTTGAAGAACAGTGCAAGTGGAACTCTGGGTGTCAACTGCGCCCCTCTTTTGGAGGAACAGTGGCTATGCCTCCAGCAGGAGAGGACTTGGGGTGGTATGCACGCAGCCCATTCACATGTTCCCCAGGGGCAGCTGGTAGTGCCAGCCGATCCCTGCTGAGCATCCACTAGTCCCTGCCCTGAAAGAGCCTTCCCATTCCCGCTGCTGTTTCAATGGAATTCACACCTACCTGATGCTGCTGAGTGGATAGGCCAGATTTCAAAGCTCGTGCCACCAGCCAGGGCCCAAGTTCAAGTTCTTGCACTGGCTGAATGTCCACCTGAGGCTCTCAGAGCTCCATATTTAGAAGCCTGGTAATGGCTGTGGTGTAGCAGGTTAGCTCTCTACCTTCCACAGGCCATCTAAGAACCCCAACTCAGATGATTTGGTTTTAGAGCCAGGCTTCCTAGCAGCCAACCATCCAAGTGTGCGTAGGGCTGGAGTTAAAGTCCTTGCCTGCCAGTCCCAACAACAGAAGTGGCCCAGGCAATATTTGAAGTACTTGCAACAGGTACAGACAGGAGGAACTGGTAATATATCTCAAAGTTGAGGACAGTGATGGGACTTACCCTTCTGCACACACTCAGCATGGATCCTTTGGCCAGATCGAGTTAAGGGCCTCAGTGCCGTGTACCCAGACTAGGCACTGGTTCTGCCAGAAAGTGAGTGTAGGAACTTTCCACACCAGGGGGTGGTGGAGGGGCGAGCGAGAGCAGAGGGTCTAGCAGAGCGGAGGTGGTGGGCTGACTCGGCATCGCTTGTACTGCTCACACATGCTGCCTCTGATCATTACGCAGGGGTTTTCTGTGCACGGGTAGTGAGATGTGCAGGATACATTGACCAGGAAAATGATATCTCCCCTGATTAATTCCAGCCTCCCCATAAACATGCCGAGGAGCACGGCTGAAGGTGTCACACCAAGAAAAAGGCTGGGTAAAGCTGGGCTATGAGGAGATGTGGTTCAGGGAAGGAAGTCTGCCTTCTATCCTGGTCCTTTGTGCCTACTGTAGTTCTGCTGCTCTGGTTAGCCAGGGCCACGTCCCCACTGGGACACTGGGAGCAGAAGCCCAGCCAAGCATTAGGTACAGTCTGGTTGGAAAGGCTTTGGCTTCATAAAGGCCCACCTCCTATCACCTTAGTCTCTCTTCAGGTGCCGCTTAGAACTCTCTCAACACACTCCTCCAGCTCACTCCTGGAAGGAAGGGTTTAATTAGAAGGGCAAAGACAGAAGAAAAAGGAACAGGCAGGCAGGGAGGCTGATAAATACATCTGTGTTTACTGTGTCCCTGTGTCTGGCTGAGTACAGAACTGTGCTCGCCACCGAGGGCCACCGGCAGCCTCCTGGGAGGAGCGCTGCGCTTTGGGTCTTGGGGCTTATAGATTCATGAGCACAGTGGTTCCCTTCCAACATCAAGTGCAGACACAGCCAGACTTCACCCGGAGGGAGAGACAGTCACAGCCGAAGGCACTTTAATCAAAGCACACACCCAATGCCCGAGTTTTGCTTTCCTCCTGGTTACCTAGACAAATCTAGACACCGCTGTGGTGGAGAGCCAGTGCCGCGGGCAGCTGGGGTTAGTGTGCGCATGAGCAGGGTGGGGGGCCTGCTCACTGGTAAAACTTCTTGTTAGCACTGTTGGCGTGGTCAATTAGCAGCTGGCACGGGGTGAACTGCTTTCCATAGGCAGCCTCGTACTTCCTGAGCCGGTCCACTATCTTCTGAGCACCATACAGATCCACGAAGCGGAAGGGCCCTGGGGGAGAAATGAGGACTTGGTTTCAGGCGACACAAGAGCTCTAGGATAACATGAGCTACCTTCCCAACCTGCAAGACTAACCTCCAAGACAGGGAGGGAAGCCGAGTCCAAAGACTGCTCCTATGTCTCCCTCTGCAGGTGTGGCCAAGATTCCTTCCTGCAGGCACAAGACGGCTTCATTCACAAATCTTGTCACCAGGCGGTACTGGACATCTTCATCAGAGGCACTGCCAAACAGGGAGAGACATTCAGGGAGAGGAAGAGCAGGAGGCAAGGGTTGTGGGAGTCA
This sequence comes from Saccopteryx leptura, assembly GCF_036850995.1. Lineage (NCBI taxonomy): Eukaryota > Metazoa > Chordata > Mammalia > Chiroptera > Emballonuridae > Saccopteryx > Saccopteryx leptura. The sequence continues at coordinate 289,096,332 of NC_089505.1, read as the reverse complement.
CACATGACTGAGGGCCAGCCTCCAGCTCTAGAGAAGGTGCTGCTGGGAGGCCAGCCCTTCCTTGGAGAGACTGCATAGAGAGCCACTGCCTAATTAACCAGTCACTGAGCACTGAGAACAGGGTCTTTAACAGAGTAGATAATCCATATTTCTCTACATTAGCAGCAGTTAATTACAATGATAATAAAGGGTTTGGCATTAAAGGAGCCTGGGATAATCGCTTTTCTAGTTGCTCTCTGGGACCTTCAGAGGGAAGGCTGGAGCAGGGTCTTCCAAAAGCTCAGCCACAGTTCTCCCCTGATGCTGGCAGAGAACAAGATGGCGTGCAGAAGGTCCAAAGTATGAAGCACTGTGCCAGTGGCAGGAGTGTTCCTGGTCAGGCACAGTGATCATAACAGAGATGGAGGAGGGGCTGAGAAGCTTAGGGCTGATGAGAAATGTTTCCACTCCATAAGCCATTCAAATTGACTTACACATCAGACTTAGGAGGCACCTGTAGACTTGCCAAAATACTATCCATGTCAGAATTCAAATTCTTACTCTTCACACCTTCCTGGTAGACATAGAAACCCTTCCCAGACTTGCGACCTAAAAGAAGCAGGAAAAGGTGGAATTGAAAAATCTCACTGCTAGTCTGCTATAAAGCTCCTGCCTTTCTTCTGTGTTCTGACTTTGTATAGTTAGCTAACCCTACAAATTGAGTGTCTGTCAAGAGTTCAGAGAGAGGGGATAAAAGCCCTTCTGTTTCTTGGGAATCTGTCTCTGGATGGGAAAGACCAGCCTGAATGTCCAGGTGTGCACCAGCAAGCTCCAGGATACCCAGCTAGTCCTGATTCTGCTGCTACTTTGCCAAAAAGAGAAAGCCACCACTCTGGGCTTCAGCTTTCTCCACACAGGGGCCAGACAACATGGTGAAACCTGATGAGAGCCTGCTCGTGCAGGATCACAGATGCATAGAGGCCTTGGGCAGTGTGAAAATGCCCGTCAATCTGGCGTGATTTGGGCCAGGTAGTGGCAGAGCTTCAGAAGGCCAGAGTTATACCTTTTGTCCATAATCCACAGGCCCAGACTAAGGAGAGGCTGCCATGAAATCATACTTGAAATTCCCTAAGATAGTGGGCTCTGGGTTTAGGAAACATACAGGGGCGGCCTTCTGTAACTCTTTGGTCTCAAGAAACTGCTCAGAACTTGGTGACTAATAGTGCTAGTTATGTTTTTTTGAGGCTACTCACCCAGGAAGCCTTTGGACACCATCTGTTTCAGCAGTTCTAGGTTTCCACCTCCAAACCTGTCCCCAAAGGCTTTGCCTAGATCTTCTGCTACGTGTTTTGCTACATCCACACCAACTTCATCCACTAGTGTGGCAGCACCCACGGGAAAGCCAAAGCCTGTGGTCAGGGAATCCAGCTTCTTAGGGTCAACTCCTTCCTGAGTGGGAAGTAAAGCAGAGACCTCAGGGGAAGGCAAGGCCACCCTGATCCCCCACAAGGGCTCCCTGTGCTTGCTTTCAGAAACAGCCTTGAGCAATACCCACTTCTCTTCTAGGTATTGCTGGCCACCTGGCCAAGGCCAGGACTGGGACTATGTGGCTTAGGGAAATGAGGTTTGGGAGTCACAAGGGAAAAATCTGAGCCTTTCCCTAATTTACAGCATTTAAAGGAAATCTAAAGAGAAACAAATTATTCATTTTCTCCTTGTCTGCAATCCTGAATCTCAGTAACAAGATTCCATGGCAGATAGGGCTGGTTTCCATGACTGAAAGAAGAGACATTACCAGGGACAGGGCTGCAGAGCCCCATGATCCCTGTGCCTAAGCGCCTGGTGATGACCTGTATGGCCATGGGAGGGGTTGGCTTGTGCAGAAGCAGATGTAGCATTAGACCAAATGGGCCCTGTTCTGGATGGTCCTTGCCTCAAAAGAGCCATAGAAATAGCACAGAAGAGCATATAGGGGGCCTTTGGCCTAATGGAGCAGAGAGGAAGCTAAGGGAGCAGAGCTATATGCCGCTCGTGACTTCCCACCATGTGTGGAAATAGAGGGCACAACAGGACCTTCTTGGAGAGCAGTCAGGAGTTAGTTATTTGAAGGAAGTTTGTTCTCATCCTGACATTACCAGTTTGGAGGACATTACCAGTAAGGAGTGGAAGATGCCTCAAACATTCCAAAAGCAATACCAACCTGGAGAATTCTGAGGACTTCAGACATCATGGGTGCAAGACATCTTGTAGTATAGAAGCCAGGACCATCCTGACAAGGGAGAGAACATGAACTCAGTGGCCCCTCTGTGGTGGGTGCTACCCACGTCTGAAAGCAGTATCCCATTCCCAGATATTTCAAAGTTCAAGGTGATTATAACCTCCATCAGAATCCTTAAAATGAAATTGCATGGAAAGCCTCAGCCAAGGGCAGCATGGCTTGAATCTAAGAGCACAGCATGTAGTTCCATGATCACCTGAAAGATCTGGAATGCCTGGGGGAACCTGCCATGTCCTGGACACTCCCCACTCCGCCCCTGACTCAGTGGTATAGTCGCCACCACTATCCATACTGTAGATGACCAAGGGGAAACCGTAAGTCGGTATATTTGTCCCAGACAAGTTATAAACAAGCCTGGAGGTATAAGAAGTCTTAATAAAACTTTCCCAAACCTGCCGCTCTGTTACAGAGCTCCGTACCTTAACCACAATGATGACCTTCCCCTGCTTGAGACCAACCGCTACAGCAGAAGCAGATGCATCCTTAGAAGTTTTTTCGGTTGTGATAATCTCCAGTAGCTGCATCTTGTCCACAGGAGAGAAGTAGTGCATGCCAATCACCTGGCAAGGGAACAAAGGCCAACAGATTTAACTCTGAGGGAGAAACTTAATAGCATTTTTTGTTGTTGTTGTTGAGAAAGCACTGGAGAAAGGCAGTTGTGCTACAGGAACCCTGCCCCATATACTGTAGTCAAGTGGTTTGGTTTCATGGTCCTTTGATCAAAAATTCAGTATGTTCAGAGAGAGCTTACTGGACTCCTCCACCATCTGCATCTAGGGCTTTTCTCTAAGGGCAATTGATCATACCAACAGTTGGTACCAAAATCACAGCTAAAGGCCAAATTAGATTTATCAGGGAAAAAGGAAGGTTCCCCTTATATTAATGATGCTGATGGTTTAGGGGAGAGGGTCCACTTTTTGGGGGAATAGAGGGAAGAAGGGGCAGGCAGAAAGCCTGCCTGGGCAAACAGATGGTTGGTCACCCTACTTGTGTCCCTTTGGCCTCACTTATGTATGAATGATGTAGGCAAGTAGGTGGTAACCGTAACTGAAGATGCCTGCAGGCTAGACTGCAAACGGTGATACTCATCCCACTCCACCGGGGAGAATGAGAGGTTGGCATCAAAGGAACAACAGGTCTCCTTTGCAAGTTGTAAATGCTGCAGAGGTTCTGAGTGATGTGGCAGATTGTCCACCTGCCTTTACACTGTTTCTGTGTCTTCCTGGAGGGTGACACTATCAGCTGCCACTCATCTCTGTGACCTTGTCCTGCCATCACTGAGCCTGCCTCTATCAGGGCCTGGTCTGCTGTGTGCTAGAAAACTAGATTACCCTGCAGTAGCAAGCTATTAGAATAGGAATAGAGGCCTTTGTGTTTTTAGTACATCAATTGTGTGTTAACCTTTTCAAATCCTTCAAGTCTTTTCTACTTCCTGCCTACCTTTGCTGGTTCTGGTTAGAAGAGGGTAGCTAACTGGATCCTCCTGAGAGCTGGGGTGTTTTACCTCGCCTTGAGTGTTTTCACTGTCCTCTGATTACTCTGGTAGATAGCAGAAGCCCAAAGATAAATTTCTAGGCCTCATTTCAAATTGCCAGCAGTGCTTCCACATCCACCCCTTCCACGTCCTGGGTCGAACGAAGGTCTAAGCGATGCCATAGGTGGAGACATCCCACCACACTCCCTGATCCTGCTGAGTCTGGAACTGGACCCAAACCCATCCTGGACAGGCACCAAGGTCTGCTATGTAGATGAAATGACATTTTACAGCATCCCTTCTTAGGGCCTATCTTTCAATATCTAATTGTAATAAAGGTAGGTTTCACAGTCTGAACCTGAGCAACAATACCCATTAGGGATGCAGATCACCTATAAAAGTGTTTTCAGTTATACTTGTTCCTGCATTGTACACTGGCCGTGGCACTAGCTCTTTTGTGCCCCACTTTGGGGACTACATTGTCACCCCAATCCACAGCAGTACCTTCTCATGTTCTAAACCTTCACCAGTGAGTCTGAAGCCATAAACATTTCAGGGTTTTTCTTTCTTCAGAATTTACCTTCTCAGGTCTTTTGCTGACAGCAGCAATTTCCCTGATTGGGAGAGCCGATGTGTTACTAGCAAAGACACAATGATCTGGAATCACCTGTAGGGGAAAAGCATTTAAGAATGTGTCATGCCTGGCCTGTGGTAGTGCAGTGGATAAATCTTCGGCCTGGAATGCCAAGGTTGCCGGTTTGAAACCCTGGGCTTCCCTGGTCAAGGCACATCCAGCAAGCAAGCAATGAACAACTAGCATGAAGCAACTATGAGTTGTTACTTCCCATTCCATGCTCCCCTTTTTCTCCTGTCTCTGTAAAATCAAGAACGTATTTTTTAAAAAAATGTGTCATGTAGGCCTGGGAAATGACTAGAGTCCAAAGTAAAGCTAATGAGTAGCACCTGGGCCCAGCCCACCCACTCACCTTGAACTACGCAGACAGCAGACACCATTTACCTGGCACGACGATAACCTAGGGCATCTGTGTTGGGGAATGTTTTGGTCTTGCTCTCATTCCCATTAGGCCTTTTAGTTATGGCCCATCATAAGGTTACCTAATCCTAACCTGGGGACTACATCCCAACAGTTAGGTAAATAAGACACCTTTGATAAACACTGAAAACATGGCCTTGAGTCAGCTCTCATTCATTACAACATCCAGCATGGATGTCAATCCCTCATCTTCTGACACCCTCACCCTTCACCTTTATAAGAATAATGGGGAATAAAGATATAAAGTATTGTATTAAGGTTTAAAAGGGGGGGAGGGAAAACTGGAGAGGCACCTGGTGAACAAGACCTGAATTGGCAGTAAGCTTGTGATAAAGATCCCATGACTTTGGTTAATCAAAGTGTAATGTGAGTTGACAGCAGAGCATGACTGTAAGAAAGTGAACATAGTCTCAAGTTACAATATGGTGGAAGAGTGTCCAATGCTGGTGGTAAAATTCTCTATGAGAGCGAACTAATGTCTCCAAAGATGGCTGGCAACAGTTCTTCTACATGCCTGTCTGTCCTCTCACCCAGAGGTAGAGTCTATTTCCTCTCCCCTTGAATCTGGGCTAGCCTGTGACTTGCTTTTACCAATGGAATGCAGCAGAAGGGACTATGCCAGTTCCAGGGATAGTCTTAGGAAGCCCAAGAGTGCCTGACCAGTGGTGGTTCAGTGGATAGAGAGTCGACTTGGAATGCTGAGGTCACTGGCTTCAGTCTGGGACCATCTACATGATCCCAGGGTTGTTGACTTGAGCCTGAGGTCTGTCCCGGTCAAGGCACATATGAGAAGCAATAAATGTACAACTAAAGTGAAACAACTATGAGTTGATGCTTCTCTTTCTCTCAGTAAACAAAACAAAACACCCCCCAAAAAAACAAAAAACAAAAGACCCCCCAGTAGCTTTGCTCTCCTGTACGCCAGCAGCAATGCTGTAGAAAAGTTCTGGCTAGATTACAAGGGCAGGCCGCCAGTAGAGGGAGGCCACGTGGAGGAGCGCTGACGCACCCCGACCAAGCCTGCAGCTGAGTGCAGTTATGAGTGACCCTGAGCAAAACCACATAGTGAGGGACCAGCCACCTCTACGAAGCTTTACTCAACTGCAGAGTTATGAATTGTTTCTACAGTGGTCTGTCACATGGCAATAGAGCACTGAGACATGCTGAAGACACTAACGGGACAACCAGGACGGTGAGGGATCTGGAGACAAGGATTACGAAGAATGTTAAAGGAGAGTTTAGCTTAGTTCTGTGAAGGGGAAGAGAAGTTTTAAATTCTAGTATCATGTAACTATAGCTTTAACATTTTCTGATAAAGAACAGGCCAGATGACAAGATGAACTTAATGACCCCCTACAGGGAAAACAGTTGTGTTAGATTTGCTCGCTTGCACTTTGTGTGATTAGTGTGTGAGCGTATAGCTTATGTAAGGCTACGAGTGTAGGCAGTTCGCTTCCCTGCCACTGAGAGGGGCCGTCTTGCTGTTTGTTCACCTGCTGCCTGAGAGGCAGCTTCCCCTGCCTGCGTGTTTGTCCGTCGTTGTGAGACTAATAAATGGGAATGGCTCATCGCTTTCTGGCTCTGCAGTTTCTCTACCGTCTTCCCGGGTCCAATGTGGACCGGCCCGGCCTCGGCCACCAGCATTGCATCCACATTCTGTTTCTCTAACTACGCTAGTCGAAGCCCGGCTCTATCTCATGCCTGGATTACTGCCACTTCTTTTGTGGGCTCTTTGTTTTTTTCACCACAAGTACTTTAACTATGTCATCCCATCTCAAGAACTGGCTATGTAGAGCATTTGGGATAAAGACCAAGCAGTATTTCCACAAAACGGGCACTTGAATCCTGCCTGGAGAAATTGTGTCTTCTCTATTTCCTTTGCTGCCCAGACCTGAAGAAGTTTAGTTATAGCTTGTGGCCAACCCAAAATGGCAAGACATTTGGCTATACTCCTGAGGTTATTTGTGTGTTTGGGAGACAGAACTACATAAGGCTAATGAACCCCGTGTTTAGGATAATCTACTTGATTTTCTTCCCATAGGACTTAGGTTTGACCTTTATAGCATGCAATATGTAGGAGCTCACATAAAAACGTGGGTTTGGAATAAATAACCCTGTAAAAAGAGCCATGAGTTCCCTATAGTTCTTTTGGAAACCATATTTCCATGTCCTCTACACACAACACTAGGATGCAGGCACTATAGGCCCTCACTTACCGATTCAACTTCCTTTAGCACTTTGTGCTTAATACTAAGGTCCTCAAAAACAGCTTCAATCACCATGTCGGTCTTTTCAAAACCCTCATAATTGAGCTGCCCAATCAAGCTGCTGAAAATGGAGTCCCTTTCAAATGATGTTAGAGCTTTCTTCTTCACTTTATCATTCAACCTAGAATAAACACATTTCTAGTTAGAAGGGAAGAGAAGGAAACTAACAGTGTCTGCGAACTGGACAGCATGCTGTGTTTCCCACCAACTCTGCGAGGCAGAACTCCCACTTTGAGGGCTCTGAGTTGCTCAGAGGGACTCATGGCCAAATAGCTAGGTACCAGGGTACCTAGGGCACAATGATTCAGAGATTGGTCAGCCCCATGTCCACATTCTTTCTATTACAAGATGCCTGTAAGTGCCCAACTGGCATAAACTGTATCACCATCACCATGAAATAGTTCAATTTGCCAAGAGAAGTCAACACAAATACTAGAATGGCAAAACAAAAGAGCAGCTCTGGTAATTCTCAACCCACAGTAGGAAAAACCCGTGTCCTAGACCACATGGATTTATACTTGCTTCTCTCATTTTGTTATTCTGTAATTATAATCTTCTAGCGAACAGAGACTAAGCATTATTTCTTATATTCTTAATTCACCTCCCAATCAACACCTAGTAGCATCTTGATTACATAAAATAGTAACTCAAAGTTTCTTCTTTCCCAGAGAGCTAAAAAGAATTCCAGCCACTCACACATTTCCCGATTATTTTTTACTTGCCAAGAAAACAGGCTCTTTTCGGTTTTCATCTGACCACATTTTCAGATTGACCTATAGTTTCCCTCTGAATGAAGAAGGAAGCTAAAACCCCATTCACTAATTTTCTGAATCAAAGGAAAAACTAAAGCCACAAGGTAAGTTTAAAGAAGTATTCAAGTCTTAAAAGTATGGGCTCAAACCTCCTGGTTTCTGACAACCATGTCAGCAGTCAGTAAACAAGATGCTTGTCCAAGTTCAAATATTATTGGTTGCTCTAATTCTAATGCCTAATGAAACTATTTCCGAGGGAGGACAGGATACATGTATGTCCCCAGTCAGCAGTGAGGTGGGGGCATTCACCGGAGCCTGATGTTTGTTTTTTTTTTTCTTTTTCTGAAGTTGGAAACGGGGAGGCAGTTAGATAGACTCCCACATGCGCCCAACCGGGATCCACCTGGCATGCCCACCAGGGGGCGACGCTCTGCCCATCTGTTGCAGATGTGCTCTGTTGCAACCAGGGCCATTCTAGCACCTGAGGCAGAGGCCATGGAGCCATCCTCAGTGCCCAGGCCAACTTTGCTCCAATGGAGCCTTGGCTGCAGGAGGGGAAGAGAGAGAGAGAGAGAGAGGAAGGAGAGGGGGAGGGGTGGAGAAGCAGATGGGTGCTTCTCCTGTGTGCCCTGGCCGGGAATTGAACCTGGGACTCCTGCATGCCAGGCCGATGCTCTACCACTGAGCCAACTGGCCAGGGCCTGAGCCTGATGTTTTTAAGACAAAACAGAACCCAGGACACATGGGTCCAAGAGGGATCAACGGGAGGAAGCTGTCCCAGAGTAGCGATTTCTCATCAGATGGCTGTTTGAAGTGCTGTTGAGGGACCCTGCAGGCTAGTCTCAGGGCAACGCTGGTCACTAGCACATGCGCTTTCCTTTATGCCAACTCCTTGCTATCTTAAAGTAATCTCACCAAATGATTAAACCCATATCCTGGAAAGCATTAATGGTGGCAATGTGTGAGCTTCTCTGCAAAAAAGGGGTAAAACCTGCTGAAGCTACATAATCCATTTAAGGAACAAAAAATGCTCACTCAGCTAAATGTCACATGCAGTACAGTTTAAGTGCAGCCAGCTCATCCATTAGAGTGGAGCAGAGAACTGAGCTGCAACCAATTCCCAGTTCGGCTGGGCTGCTGCTCCACTTTCCCCTCTGCAGAACAGGCAGCGTGTCTGTGTGTGGGGAGAGGTGGGGAGGCGAGCAATAGGGAGAATAATATTTACCCGTCATTAACTCAGAAGTAAGATGGAGACAGTCCTGTAAAGCCTCAGACATTGTGGAACCAAATCAATTAACTGCTTCTCTACAGTAATGCCAGTCAGAACGACAAGGTTCAGGAGTTCTGATCCCAGTCCTACCTTCCATGTGCGGCCACCATGCCTCTCACACCCTAACCACAGTCCTTCCACAGACAGTCCTGCCGTTACTGTGTTCCATAACACAGCTATTACATGGAAGCTGTCAGAACTCACAAACACCAGAATTTCTAGTCTGATACCAGAACACACAAAATAAACAGCATTTAAAAATATAATAGATAAAGTTTTTTCTTCTGTGCTCAAAGACTATAGTCCAGTGGTGCTAATTGTTTATAACAGAGGTTTTCGACTGCCGGTCCAACAAAAGGTTTAACCATTCTGAAAAACACTGGTTATAATATCTGTAACAATATGAAGCGAAGGAAGGAATTAGTGTTTCCAATAATCAAAGAAAACATGGCTTAACTATGCAGTATCTAGTACTTATCATGTCCAGGAAAAAGGAGTCTGTGACAGCAGAAATACCCCCCAAAAAACAAACAAAAAAACTCTTAACTCTTAGCAAAGACAGAAAGTAGGCTTACCCTTTGAACACTTGTTGCTGTCCTCGGCCCAGCCCAGCTACTGTAGCATCTTTAAGTATAGTCTTTAGGCCCTTATCCACGGAGACTTGGGCAATGCCGGCTCCCATCAACCCGGCACCAAGAATGGCTAGATGCCTGAAAGGAAAGGATAAAATGACTTTTAGTAAACAACTTTTAATCATTTCAATAGAAGTGGGAGACTGCCCAAGTTATCATCCAATAAACCAACTAAAGTAGGCACAATAAGGAATTTCAAATAATTTTTATCTATAAAAGTATACCTTGCCTGACCAGGTGGTAGTGCAGATAGAGCATCAGGCCTGGAATGCCAAGGACCCGGGTTCAAAACCCCGAGGTTGCCAGCTTATGCTCACCAGCTTGAGCATAAGATCACAGATGTGACCCCATGGTTGCTGGCTTGAGCCCAAAGGTCGCTGGCTTGGCTGGAGCCCCTGCCCCCCAATCAAGGCACATATGAGAAAGCAATCAATGAACAACTAAGGTGCTGCAATGAAGAATTAATGTTTCTCATCTCTCTGCCTTCCTGTCCATCTGAATCTGTCTGTCTCTCTTTCTCTCGCTTACACACACACACACACACACACCCCTTTAATAAATGATTGATTTTAAAAGTTAAATGCTGGCCCTGGCCAGTTAGCTCAGCGATAGAGCATCAGCCCGACGTGTGGAAGTCCCAGGTTCAATTCTCAGCCAGGGAACACAGGAGAAGCGCCCATCTGCTTCTTCCCCCTTCCCCCTCTCCTTTCTCTCTATCTCTTTCTCTTCCCCTCCTGCAGCCAAGGTTCCATGGGAGCAAAGTTGGCCTGGGCGCTGAGGATGGCTCCATGGCCTCTGCCTCAGGCGCTAGAATGGCTCAGGTTGCAACAGAGTAACGCCACAGATGGGTAGAGCATTGCCCCCTGGTGGGCATGCTGGGTGGATCCTGGAAGAGGGCATGTGGGAGTCTGTCTGCCTGCCCCCTCCCCACTTCGGGAAAAGAAAAAAAGTTAAATGCCAAAATCTATTAGGTCTATAAGAATTGGCCTACCCATTAAAATTGTGTATCTGTTACATATATATATATATATATATATATATATATATATATTTTTAATAGAGACAGACAGAGAGAGTCAGAGAGAGGGACAGATAGGGATAGACAGACAGGAACAGAGAAAGATGAGAAGCATCAATCATCAGTTTTTCGTTGTGACCCCTTAGTTGTTCATTGATTGCTTTCTCATATATGCCTTGATCATGGGCCTTCAGCAAACCGAGTAACCCCTTGCTCAAGCCAGTGACCTTGGGTCCAAGCTGGTGAGCTTTGCTCAAACCAGATGAGTCCGAGCTCAAGCTGGCGACCCCCAGGGTCTCACACCTCAAACTGGGTCCTTCTGCATCCTAGTCCGATGCTCTATCCACTGTGCCACTGCCTGGTCAGGCTGTTACCTATATAATTTTATTAAACAATTTTATTAAACCCAAAAAAGTCAATTAAAAAAAAAGTATTAATCTACCCAAGAAGACTGAATTATATTGGTCTTTAATCATGCTGGAGATCACTGAAAAGAAAACAGCCTGGTTTATGCTTAAGTCAACATGAGTATTTTTGTTTTCCAATAACCTGTCTTCTTCCAATGACTTCTTTGTTAGTGATTTTACCACTTTCTGGTCATCTTTCATTTCTCCTGAAATCTGAGCCTTTATCACTCCTTACTTGGATTAGTTCAAAAGTCTCTTTGATGGCTTCTTTGCTTCCAGACTTTACCCCTCCCTCAAACACCTCCATGCACACATACTCCTGCCTCTTCCACTTCTGAATTCCTCTTGACCACTTGTTTTACTCCACAGTATTCTGGAATGACTTCATGATCATTATTTTTGTCTCTTTAATTAAGTTCAAAGGTTTTGAGGCCAGAGATCATATCTGATTACTCTTTTTAGTTTTCCATAGTTTAGGAATAATATGGATATTACCATAGTAATTAACTAAAAAAAAATTATTTTTTTACAAATTCTTTCATAACAAGCCAAGTTTACAGCATGCTATATTTAAAAGAGTTGTAGTAATATAGAATAATATTTCATTCCTAATAATTCTTATTATAATAAAAAATCATATTCATGACCCAAAAGGAAAACCTAACTTCAAGTCCTGGGAGCGTCTTTCAAATGTAGATTAGTAATAGTAAAAATATTTATATGGCGAGTGTTACATAGTAGAAAAATGAGAAATAGTGGAGAGAAATATAAAATATAGGGCAGAAAAAGATTGAAACACTTATTGCATTAAATTAAAAACTGTTAGATGACTCTACAACACTGACAACCAAAGAATAGGGAAAAATCTATAACATATAGAAAGGGATTAAAACTGGGAAATAAGAACAACATGCATATATCAATTGTAACTAATAATCCAAGCTCAGTTGGTTAGAGCATCATCCTGATACAGCAAGGTTGTGGATTCAATCCCCAGTCAGGGCACATACAAGACTCAACCAATGAATGCATATATAAGTAGAACAATAAATCAATGTATCTCTCTCTCTCCCCGTTCCCATCTCTCTAAAACAAAATAAAAATCTATTTGAAATATCAAATTCATTATAAAAAAGGTAACTCAATAAAATGGGTAAGAATTTATATAAAGCAGCTCACAAAAGAAAAAAAGAGGCCCTGGTTGGTTGGCTCAGTGGTAGAGCATTGGCATAGCATGTGAAGTCCTGGGTTTGATTCCCAGTCAGAGCTCACAGGAGAGGCAACCATCTGCTTCTCCAACAACACCTTCTCCAGTGCATATAATTCTTATTACTATATGCAGACAGGAGTAGAAGTCTGGAGTGCTAATTAGGTTTCTAAATTTAAGAGGACCCTCTTCTATTGCAAAGTGCAGTCTCCTTAATTCCTTTCTTTTTTTCTTTTTTAAGTGAAAGGATAAGGTGAAGAGATGGAATAGGATTAGGAGTTAGTGTGTCTCACGATTTTGTGACTTTTCAAGACTCTTTATTATATTTGTCTTTTGTTTCCTTTCTTTCCTGTTACAATACAATCCCCTTACAAAACCAGACATTAGCAGCATTAGCTGCCCTCTATTAATGCTGCGCATAGGGAATGGGTGGCTTTGTTGTCCTTGTTAACTTGTTTGATTCCACAGGACCTGTGAAAGGAGGCAGATTTAAGTGGCCATCATCATCCGCTGTCAAATGAAGTAATCTACCTCACCCACCAAATGCAAGATACTGTCAGTGTTATGTGGGACAAATGCGACCAGACCCGTAGAAGTAGTTATGACCGCATTTCATTTGGAAATCAATCCACTTAATCTCTCATCCAGACTTCTTATCCATTTTACCTTCTATTTTGGATTGAAATCTCATTAAAGGTGAAGAGTTAAAGAAGGTAGTAACATTAGCTGCTTTTTAAAAATTCCTCGCTATAATTCAGCTACAACAATATTTCTTAACATTGGCACTTCTGACACTTTGGACTGGAAAATTCTTTGTTGTCAGGGTGTCCTGTGCACTGGGGGATGTGATGTTTAGCTGCATCCTTGGCCTGCAGCCACTATATGCCAGTAGCATCCCTCCCTTCCCAGGTGTGGCAACCAAAAAATCTCCAGACATTGTCCAATGTCCTTTGGGGGCAATATCATCCAGGTTGATATCCACTAAGCAAGACGGTGAGTTTAGGGGCATTATTAAATTTTAATACTGAAGAGCTATTTAGGAAGCATAACATTGCTTGCTGAAGAGAAAAGATATGAAACAGGCAAGTAGAATCTCAAATGCTTAGGTTGTAAGCAAAAAAGAAGGACAAGCCTTTGGCAATTAGAATAAGCTTTTGTTTTCTAATAAGAGAAGTGTGAGTTCCAAGAAATGGTATCTTAAAGTCACAAGGAGAGACAAGATCATTAAACAGGGCATAGTGTATTTGCTTGGTTCAGGAATAGGGGACCTAGCCCAGACTTCTGGAAAACATCAATGATGGGTCAAGAAAGCCTCTACAGGCCCTGGCCGGTTGGCTCAGCGGTAGAGCATCGGCCTGGCATGCAAGGGGTCCCGGGTTCGATTCCCGGCCAGGGCACATAGGAGAAGCGCCCATTTGCTTCTCCACCCCCCCTCCTTCCTCTCTGTCTCTCTCTTCCCCTCCCGCAGCCAAGGCTCCATTGGAGCAAAGATGGCCCGGGCGCTGGGGATGGCTCCTTGGCCTCTGCCCCAGGAGCTAGAGTGGCTCTGGTCGCGGCAGAGCGACGCCCCGGAGGGGCAGAGCATCGCCCCCTGGTGGGCAGAGCGTCGCCCCTAGTGGGCGTGCCGGGTGGATCCCGGTTGGGCGCATGCGGGAGTCTGTCTGACTGTCTCTCCCCGTTTCCAGCTTCAGAAAAATACAAAAAAAAAATAAAAAAAAAGAAAGCCTCTACAGGAACCATTAAAGAGGTCTGGAGAAAATTCAGCACAGCCATAACTTTGAAAGCCAGAAAGTTCTTGGTAGGAATAGGGATCTAATGTGCTCAGGACAGGAGTTTATGGCAAGATTAAAAATATAAATCTAGGTCTGCAGATCTTCAAAGACATCTACAAGCTTAGCACATAGTGAAACCCATAGGGCTCCTAGGTAGAATTTAACTTACTTAACCTCCTTCTGTGGTGCTCCAAATTTATTCTTCTTGCACAGGACCTGACCCTGGTACAGTCCCATCAAGGCCTTTGATTCTCTGGTCATTGCAAGCTCTCCAAATTTCTGAAATGTAAAAAAGGAACAAGAAAAAGTAAAACTTAACAGTCTCAGTGGTGTGGATCCTTCGGTTCGGTTTCTCTGTGGATCAGAGCCCAGTTCCTCAGGGGTCTCGGTGGTGCCACTGCTGCAGAAGTCTGTCTCCTGCTGATGTGTCTTTTCTTCACTCTTCCCATCTGCAGAACTTTCCAACCACTGCTTTGAAAAAGGTTTTGGATTTAACTGAGTTCTCATTCTCTACACCAGAGTTGGGGTAACCTTTAACAAGGGATTCGAGTGTCGGAGCAAAAATGAACCTTCATGATCATCTCGACCAACTCTCTCATTTAAAGACTGGGAAGAGGAGGCCCAGAAAACTTAAGTGACCTTGCCCAAAGTCGCACTGCCTCAGCCTCACAAAGCAGTATGACTCCAACTCCAGCTCTCCTTCCACTGTAGCAGGTGGCCCAAATGGCACCTACCACTTTAAAAAGGACCTTACCACCTATGGAGGACAAGTTTCAACTTAGTGGTAAGGAGCATGGGATTTAGAGTCTGGGTTTGGGAGCATGAGATTTAGAGTCTGGGTTTGACAGGACAGGGTTTGAATCCTGGCTCTGCCATTTCTCAGTTGTAAGGCTTTCTTTATCCTTAAAATGGGAACGTCAAAGCCTATTTTACAGTACTGTGGGGATTAAATGAGAACACTAGTAAAATGACTAGTTATTGTCATCACCAATATTACCAGAATTTGTTGGCACAATTACATGGTTTCAAATAGTATTTCAAAGAAATTCCCCTATTAAAGTTGCTACTGTGTCCTAATAAAACATGAAACAATGTTCTACAAAATCAATGCTTTACTAATCTTGATTTAGTAGGTTCTACTCAATAAACCAGTGATTTTCAAGCTGTGGGTAGAAATCCATCAGTGGTCATGATTTTAGTGGGTTGTGCTAAGTAAACTAGTCAGGAAATACTGAGTGAATGCATACTGCATTCAATTATTGATTCATAAAATATACTTCAATTTTAATGTACATATGGGTATGTACAAGCTGGTTATGATGGAAAAGAGTAAGTCAGAAGTACACTGCAATAAGCAGAAAAGCACAAGACGTTTT
This sequence comes from Saccopteryx leptura, assembly GCF_036850995.1. Lineage (NCBI taxonomy): Eukaryota > Metazoa > Chordata > Mammalia > Chiroptera > Emballonuridae > Saccopteryx > Saccopteryx leptura. Next base: position 289,080,846 of record NC_089505.1, on the reverse strand, counting down.
CTCTGGAACTTGTCCTAAAGCTTTTTGCACACCTTTTGTCCTGTTATCAAAGAGCTATCGTTCTTCAATGATTGCTTAATACTTACAAACAACCTAAACCACTTACATTTGCCACATTACCAACTCAGAAAGCAAAAGGGGGAGAAGCTGGTTCCTGTGTCCCTTCTCTCCTTGTTTTAGTGGGTATAAAACATTTCCTTTCATTTTCTAATTCACAAAAGAGAAGCTGGGCTTCCAAGTTTTATCTCTAAGCCCCAACAAGTGAGGACCATACTTTTTTATCAAGGTATTCATTTTATCACAACAAAACCAGCCTGACTACAGAACAAAGTGTCCAAGCTATTCACTCGAGGATTCTAAGTCTGCCCCTGCTCTTCCTAGTTGCACCTTCCTTATTGAGAACAAGTTCAAATATCTGGCGGCTACCAAGGTTTTCTTGCATCTACTTGCCCGTGAAGATAATCAGAAGAAACGACAACCCCTGGAGAAAAAATTTTACTAGGCTTTGGCTACTTATTCTTTTTTCAGTTTTGTATAGTTTCAGATCTTTGGTTTTCTTGTATCTATTATTAAAAAGTTGAAAGAAAATAACTTTACCTGAGATTCAGAGAGATAGCCAGCTTCTTTCCCTTGCTCAAGTCCGGTCTTTACCACCTAAAACACACAATATACTTGTTTATTGTTGGAGTGGATTGGCGAGATGCACCAGAATGCTGAATAACATTGTTAGTGTTTGTTGTTTTTTTTTAAGAGAGAGAGAGAGAGCAGGGAAGGGAGAGTGATGATGACAAGTATCAACTTGTAGCTGTGTCACTTTAGTTATTCATTGATTGCTTCTCAAATGTGCCTTGAGTGGGGTGGGTGGGGGTCAGGGGGCTCCAGCCAAGCCAGTGACCCCCTTGCTCAAGCTGGATGAGCCCTCGCTCAGGCCAGTGACCTCAAGGTTTCTAACCTGGGACCTCAGTGTCCCAGGTTGATGCTCTATCTGCTGTGCCACCACCAGTCAGGCTAATGAGTTTTTAAAGACTAGATTGGAGTGAGAAAAGAGAGAGGACTGAGCACGAGGTTATTTAAGACTGACTTAATTCATCTTTGAGGCCAGTGCCGAACCTATCATAAAATGTAAGGAAATAAAATAGAAGAAAATAAGAATAAAAAAGTCAGAATAGGAAAACAGAGGTTCCACAGCTCAAACTCCACTTTCTTATCTACCTTTGAACCTTACTATTTTGTTAGAGACAGAGCTGTTGTCACCCCTTCCAAGTCCACTTAAATCACTCTTCCGCTTTCCACCTGTTCTCTAAATGTAGGCAGATCCCCCAAGTTTCACTGTCAGCCCTTGTCTCTCTCCAGGCATTCTTCCTCAGACACCTCGTCTTGCTTATCACATTCATCATGGACTCTATGAAGTTCAACTTACCATCTGGGGTAAGTTCTATCCTAAGTAAAATGGCAAGTATAAAACATGAAGAAATGACCCTGAACTCAATCACCATACCTTATGGAAATGACAAATTAAGAAAACAAACAATTCTACACCCATAATTGACAGCTCCCTCTATGCTCCTGTTGCTTGAATTTCCTGAAATATCTATACTCAACACTTCTGAAACTTAACTCATATCTGTCTTCAGTGAGTTTCTTACTACCTTCCTATTTTTACTATCATAACCATGGGTCTTATTCAAATAACTTCAAGTCTGGGTTACCAAGAGAGCTCTACTTTGTTTCTTTCTAATCCATCTTTACTCACTACCATGAAGACAGTTCTTTGTGATCTATATAGAGCAAAAGTCAAATTTCCTAATTCATTATTGACCAACCTTCTAAAAACCTAGCTTTGATCTGCCTTTCTATACATTTCCCTGTCTTCCTACAGAAACTGATCTCATTAAAGGTTCTCTAAGGAGCCTGCTGCTTTCCACCTTCCGTAACTTTGCTCAACATGCCCGCCCTCCTTGGCTTGGCACCACTCCTTTCCCACATTCTCTACCCATTTTTCAGGGCTCGTTAAATTTCACTGTTCCTGATCTCTTTGGTTCACAGTGATTATTCCACCCTCTGTGCACTCAGCAATTTTCCTGTCCTGTTTATCTGACAATGTTATGCTGCTTTATAATGACCCTTACACTGTTGTCTGCCTTACCCTATAAATATGTCTAATTTCCCAGCCCAGACTGTGGGATGAATGGAGGAGGTAGGGAATCACGTTTCATATTTTATGTTTTAGTGCCTTCTGCTCAAAAGGTTTCTGTTGACTGGTTCATTCTTCAATTTTGAGGCCTGTAATTATAAGCTCTCTTAATCTCAGACTTTCCAGATCAAAAAGTCTTTCCTATTTTTTTTTTTAATTTTTTTATTTGTTTATTGATTTTTAGAGAGAGGAAAGAAAAGAGAGAGAAACATCAGTTTGTTGTCCTACTTACTAACGCATTCATTGGTTGATCCTTGTATATGCCCTGACTCAGGATCAAACTTGCAACCCTGGCCGATCAGGATGACACTTTAACCAACTGAGCTACATGACCAGAGCCGAGAGTTCTGTTTTAAAATCTACCTTTAGGCGACCAGGAGGTGGCACAGTGGATAGAGCGTCGGACTGGGATGCGGAAGGACCCAGGTTCGAGACCCCGGGGTTGCCAGCTTGAGCGCGGGCTCATCTGGCTTGAGCAAAGCTCACCAGCTTGGACCCAAGGTCGCTGGTTCAAGCAAGGGGTTACTCAGTCTGCTGAAGGTCCGCGGTCAAGGCACATATGAGAAAGTAATCAATGAACAACTAAGGTGTCGCAACAAAAAACTGATGGTTGATGCTTCTCATCTCTCTCCGTTCCTGTCTGTCTGTCCCTATCTATCCCTCTCTCTGACTCTCTCTCTGTTCCTGTAAAAAATAAATAAAATTAAATTTAAAAAAAATCTACCTTTAGACAGAAGTTTCTTCAGCTCTATGATCATTTCACCTAATCTCTATTCTTTTTAGTACTTCTCTATATCATTATATCTTTTTTTCTAATTATGGCAATGGGGAAGTCAATGAGACACTGTTGGTCCTGACAATACTTTTAACTAAGGATAAAATATAGCCATCGGGTGATGGTGACGGTATTATGTTCAGTGGGACACTTGAATCCATGTAAACACAATAAATTAAAATTAAAAAAAATATATAGCCATCAATTTTGCTTCAACTGCATTTTTTAAATGCTCAATATTTTACTGGCCTTAGATATTACTGGTATGACACAGATTATGTCCTGGTTTATAACTGAGAGTTTAAAACTCATTAACTAGTAAGTACGCTGGCACTGGATGTCCCCAAATACATCAATTTATACGAGTTCTTATAGCTTGCTATAGTCTTCCCTTACTTTTGGTAAGTAATTTAACAGCAGAATTAAAAATTTTTGTACTGCATACATGGTCCAGAATGGCAATAAAGAGTACTATGCTATACAAAGGGAGAATATATAAGAAAACTGCGAGCACGGGCAAGACTCACGTCGATTATTTTCAGAGGTGCAGGGTAAAGGCCTTTGGTCTGCTTTCGCACTTGTTCTTCCACCTTTTTGTAAACCTGCTGCCTGACAAATGGAATACTCATGGCATACGACGTCAGTTCTGTAAGGTAAAATGCTTTTAGAATCTTACTGGCAAAAAATGTTTCTTGTTAGTTTCTTTTTTGTAAACTCCATAAATATGCAGTAGTTCTAGCTATCTGAATCAATTGCTCTTTAATATACAAAATCAAAATTTCAATCTAAGCACTTCTTTAAACATAGTTTGATTATGTTGATAAATCTAAAGCTGGGTGTTGTAATAATATAATGGTACCCTAGAGCAGAGTTGTTGTACCCCTTAAGGTTGACTTTAGGCTTCCAGTAAATACTGCATTCATCTCTAACTTAAAATTTATAGTAAATATAATTAAACTCTTTGGAAAGAAGCTTTGATTCTGCTTCCTTTTTTTTGTATTTTTTCCGAAGTTAGAAGTGGAAAGGCAGTCGGACAGATTCCCACATGCACTCAACCAGGATCCACCCGGCATGCCCACCAGGGGGCGATGCTCGTGGAGCGTTGCTCCGTTGCAGCCAGAGCCATTCTAGCGCCTGAGGCGGAGGCCATGGAGCCGTCCTCAGCGCCCGGGCCAACTTTGCTCCAAAGGAGCCTTGGCTGCAGGTGGGGAAGAGATAGAGAGGAAGGAGTGGGGGAAGGGTAGAGAAGCAGATGGGCGCTTCTCCTGTGTGCCCTGACCAGGAATTGAACCTGGGACTTCCACACGCTGGGCCAACGCTCTACCACTGAGCCAACCGGCCAGGGCCACCTTTGCTCTTTAATAACAACACTCACTTTCCATTAATCCCTTGTTTCTCTTTAGAGAGATTTTCTTATCGGCTAGTCCTCTGGCAAAAGTAACTGCAACTTCTTCTAGGTATTCAAGTGTCCGTTCCTCTGGAGGTTTTGTTCCTGGTCCTGTAAAAATGAACACAACAGAATGGAATGCAAATCAGGCTTAGATCAGTCCCAGGTAGGCAAAAACCTAGGTATGCCAAAGCCAAAGGCTCTAGCACCCACTTTCAGCACAGCTTCCATGCCAGACCAGAGACTGGTAGGTGGAGGAGTCACAAACTATGCACTCTCAGATGGGTAATCTGCAAATAAGAACCAGCTGTACTCTGACCACCACAAAATTAAACTAGAAGTCAGTAATAGGAAGATATCCAAAACACCCCCTGAATATTTGGAAATTAAACAACACACTTTGAAATTACACCTGGGTCAAAGAAGAAATCAAAGAGAAATCTGAAAATATATCTTTTTAAATTGATTTTGGAGACAAGGCGTGGGGGAGAGAGAGAGAGACAGAAACATCAATCTGTTTCTTTATGTGCCCTGACTGGGGATCGAACCAGCAACCTGTCCTCATCCAGATGATGCCTTATGATGCTCTAACCAACAAAGCTATTTGGCCAGGGCAGAAGTCTGGAAATATTTTGACATTTACAAACGTGAAACTATAACATTAAAATAAAGCAGTGCCAAAAAAGAAAATTTATAGCTTTAAATGCTATGTTCAAAAGAAGAAAGACCTAAAATCAATGCTGTAATAAGGTTCCACCTTAAGAAACTAGAAAAAGTGTAAATGAAATCCAAAAGCAAGCAGAAAAACAGGGATAGCTGAAACCAATAAAACAGCAAACAAACAAGAAAAAAATCAATGAAACTAAAAGCTGGTTCTTAGAAAAAAATCAATAAAGTTGATAAATTTCTAGCCAGACTTATCAGAAAAAAAGAGAAAACGTATGAAGAGACATCATTGTAGGATATAAAGATATTACAATAATGAAGTATCATGAACAACTTTATTGCAATAAACTTGGTAAGTTAAATGAAATAGACAAAATCTTTAAAAAACGAATAGCCATAGCTCACTCAAGAAATGGAGAACCGAGCCTGACAAGTGGTGGTGTGGTAGATAAAGCATTGACCTGTGACACTGAGGTCCTAGGTTCTAAACCCCGAGGTCACTGGCTTGGGTGAGCCCCCCAGTCGAGGCTTGTATGAGAAGCAATCATTGAACAGCTAAAGTGATGCAACTACTAGTTGATGCTCTCATTTCTCCCTTCTTGTCTCTCTCTCCAAACAAAAGAAAAAAAAAGAAAAAAGAAATGGAGACCCAAGTAGCCTTATATCTATTAAGGAAATTGAATTCATATGTAAAAAACTTCCCAAAAGAAAACTCCCAAGTCTATATAATTTTACTAGTGAATTCTATCAAGGATTTAGTATTATAACTTTTAGATAACTTCACTCCTCAGAATGATGACTAATTCTTTAAGAACCTGAGTTTTACTCCAACCAATAATTAACTCTTTAAGAAAATAAATAGCCTGACCAGGTGGTGGCGCAGGAGATAGAGCGTTGGACTAGGATGCGGTAGGACCGAGGTTCGAGACTCCGAGGTCGCCATCTTGAGCGTGGGCTCATCTGGTTTGAGCAAAGCTCACCAGCTTGAGCCCGAGGTTGCTGGCTCGAGCAAGGGGTTACTTGGTCTGCTGAAGGCCCGCGGTCAAGGCACATATGAGAAAGCAATCAATGAGCAACTAAGGTCTCGCAATGAAAAACTGATGATTGATGCTTCTCATCTCTCTCCCTTCCTGTCTGTCTGTCCCTATCTGTCCCTCTCTCTGACTCTCTCTCTATCTCTGTTAAAAAAAAAAGAAAATAAATAACTTTGTAGGCCCAACTCTGAGGCATGCTAAAACTTACCCAGCGGTTCCACCAGTTGGTCAACCAGTCCCATTCTCTTTGCTCTGTCTGCACGAATATTTCTACCAGTTAGCATCATGTCAAAAGCAGCAGGTATACCCACCTAAGATGCAAGCAAGGATCAGAACATAAGGGGAGAATGATCAGAGTGATAATCAGTTTACAAGTCAATCAATTGAGCAAAATAAATACTAACATGAGAAAAGGCAAATCAGATTTTTATGCTATTTATCAATCAGTTCTATTTTACATATTGATACATATTTGGTAACTTCTGGGATTAGAAATTTTCAGCTGCAGCAATAATATCTTTATTCAATATGCAAGATTCCTGTCTAAAAGAATTAATAAGGTGGAGAAATAATTTCATGTATCCTATAATTATGTATTTATGTCATTTTGAGTTTCTTCTTTATCATGTATGTATAGTATCTAAAATTCCTATACTGGAACTAGTGGAGGCTGAAAACCTAATAGTTTCAACAATGTTTTTAGAAAGAATCTTAGGCTTAACAAAAACTGAACTTAGCTAAGGGCTTCTTATGTAGGTACTAGAGGAATGGCTTCTAGCAACATTCAAATACCAGCTATAACAAAATAAAAGAAACTCAGCATTATTTTCTATACACACATTGGCTTAGCCATTCTTTCAATAAATCCTCTTGACAATTCCTATGAAGGAATGCACACTATTTATTATCAGGAAATTAACACCAGAAAATGTTCCTATTTTTCTGTGCCCACCTCTTATCAACTTCCCTCCAAAGAGTACTTTTGCTGAGCCTCGTTTTCACTGAGGAATCTATAGAGCCCCAAGCTGAGGTTCAGCAGTCCTGGAGCTTGATATGAACACTGCTCTGCAGCCTCCAGGTCTGTCTTTACCCTCCCCTTAAGAATTCAAGACTCCAATGGGCCTCTTTTGGTTCTATAGAATACAACAACGAAATCATCCAAATCAGGGCAAAGGTCTGCCTCTTACATTTATCATGAAGTAGGACCCATGGAATTGCAAAAACTGGTAAGAGCGGTACCACACAGAGAAGGAACAAACTGATCTATAAGCTCCAGAGAGGCAAGACATGTATCTTATTTCGTTTTATCCTTCTTCAGGGACTAATAAAGAATAGTGATTAATAATTTTAATCAAGAAATTGAAAAAATAAGTTAAAAGTAGAACTGAAAAAATAAATACCAGGAATAAAAATCTGTTACTGATCCTAAATATTCATATTTTATCTGGTTTCTAAATTCTACAACGAATACCCATATTATGCTATCTGTATTAGTGGAAATAGATCTAGAGACATAAGTAACAGCATTCTAAGGTTCACAGGGGGGTCTTAAACTCACCATTTTGGGTAGCCTTTGTGTGCCTCCTGCTCCTGGTAAGATCCCCAGCAAGACTTCAGGGGTACCTAATACTGTTTTTCTATCTTTTGTTGCTATTCTATATTGGCATGAAATGGCAAGCTTCAAACAAATGAAAGAGAATTAGAACGTTAGAAAATGTAACTTTATAACATTTTAGGATTGGTGAGGGTCTACAGATTACTTCTTTAGAGCAGGAATGTGCCCATCCAATAAACTAATTCTTTAGGCTGGCATTTGATGCTTTCTACCATTTACCTCTCCAGTCTTATTTCATACTTTCCCCCTAATTTATTAACCTCTTTCTGGTCGCAGATTTCCTTAAAAATCTGCTGAAAGCTATGGAAGCTCTCAGTAGAACAATGCACACACAACTGTATATGCACCCCAGGTTAAGAAGCCCTGTACCTGACAGAAACTCTCCTTTTCAATCAAACAGACTTACTCATGATGTCCTAATAGGCTTCGCTTATCCCTGTCTACTCACACCTCACCGTATGTGGAACGCTTTGTTCTCATTACTCTAGTTCAGTAGTTGGCAAACCGCGGCTCACGAGCCACATGTGGCTCTTTGGCCCCTTGAGTGTGGGTGCAAAGGCCAGCTTAGGAGTACCCTAATTAAATTAATAACAATGTACATACCTATATAGTTTAAAAAATTTGGCTCTCAAAAGAAATTTCAATCCTTGTACTGTTGATATTTGGCTCTGTTGACTAATGAGTTTGCTGAGCACTGCTAGTTAATCAAATTCTGCCTATCGTTTAGGACCAGGCACAGGTTTCCTTAATTAATTATTGTGAAAGAGTATAGCAGACAGCCTAGCATGGGATAAATGCTCGATAAAAGTTATTTTCTTTACCCTTTCTTTTTTCCTACACACTCTAGTCTAACAAGCATCTCTCAAATCTTTTATTATTTAATGTCTTTACTACTCACAAAACACTTATGCATGTATTATGCTTTGTGTCTCAACTAGGCTTAGGAAGCTCAATAGCATGAATCATACTTCTGAATCTTTGCCCTGCAAACCTGAACCAGGTTTTTAGAATTGAAAGGGCCCTAAGAGATCTGGTTGAAATCATCTCAATTTATAAATGAAAACATCACACTTTGGTTCACATGCTCTGTGCTGTAAGAATAAGGGTTAAAACAGATCCAGACGTTGGATAATGAAAAAGAAAGCTGATTCTCCAGCTTTTCTCAAGTAAAACAGTAGCCCAAAGGTTTACAGCTGGTGAATCCTACCAATGAGCTAAACAGTGACTTTGTAATATATCTTTACCTCCAGTCCTCCTCCTAAACAGGATCCACTGATGGCAGCCACAACAGGTTTTGAGGACTTCTCAAGTTTCTCAAACATTTTCTGTCCTTCCTGTGATAACTGGGTTATCTCTTGAGCGGTCTTGCAGGCGGCCAACATGCTGCAGTAAACATGAAAGCAGAGAACAGAAAAAAAAATCAAAGATGAAACTACAGCCTCCCTGACCAGACAGTGGCACATTGGATAGAGCATTGGCCTGGGATGCTGAGGACCCAGGTTTGAAACCCCAAGCTTGAGCGTGGGCTCACCCAGCTAGAGCACAGGTTCATCTGGCTAGAGGGCGGGCTCACTAGTTTGGGGTCGCTGGCTTGAGCATGGGATCATAGACACGACCCCATGGCCAATGGCTTGAGCAAGGAGTCACTGGCTCTGCCGGAGCCCCCCGGTCAAGGCACATATAAGAAAGCAATCAATGAGCAGCTAAGGTGCTGCAACTATGAGTTGATTCTTCTCATCTCTCCCCCTTCCTGTCTATCCCTCTCTTTCTCTCTTAAAAAAAAAAAAATTACAGCCTACTTTGTTAAATGCCTTATCTACTATATTCTCATTCTATCATATATCAGTATGTGGTGGTGAATCTTCCAAAGTACTTAGACATTGAAGAATGGTTCTGCCTCAGATAGCACTAATATTAGTGACATCATCTCTTTATAAAAGTGTTAACTTTCTGGATCCAGAGAACATGAAACAAGATGTGTTGCACAATTTATTTTCACCTCTATAACAATCATTAGATTACAAAGCTCTGAACGTGAGAAAATCATCTTCTAGTAAATATTTCCACTATCAGATTAAAGAGATTTTTTTCTATCAGGTAGCTTTCAGATTAAATAGCAATAAAAATTGCAAGGAAAAAAGCTTCCAACTTGTTTAGAGAGAGCTAAAATCTTAAATAGATCCCCTAGTGAATAAAGATCTGACAGTATGTAATCAATGTCCTTTAATTTTAGTTTGTTTCACTTCTTACTTACTTTGTTTCTGGGCATTATTTCAGCTGTGAATTTTGTACTATTGACCAAAGACAACTAGTTTTCTGTCATTTCATATGCTGGGAATTGCTCAACTAGCCTCATGGAAACTAAAAATATTTCCTTATGTATACATCTAGCTACTGCCAGGGTTATCAGTGTCTCACTAGGCTCAAATAAGTGAGCTAGAAGACTTAATACAGTTAATTTTTTTCCCCAAAATTAAATATTAAACAGTATTTATAAATTTCTAATTACACAAACAAAAAAGGGTACATAATTTAAAGCAAGGTTTAAAACTATACAGATACCTTAAGTACAAATTATTAAGCCTATAATATTGGCTATCACGGCCTAAAATACAAAGAATAACAAATACTCATATTGTGACAGATTAACTTAAAAAATTAACCCATTAAACTAACACTAAGATATTTTTCCTCCTTCTATAGGCTTTTGTCAGGGTCAAGAGGTCTCTTGGAAGGTGAGGCAGTGCCAAGGGGAAAGAATGCATGAGGAGTCGACATGGGGGAAAGTTACAGTAGCGGCTACGCATTTTATTTCCTAAGGCCAGTTTTATACAGTGCAGAAGAATTGACACATGCGCGACCCTGCACCTGCTGAAGTAAACTACAGATAAGGCAGCAGGTTATATAGCTGTGGGAGCAACGAAGCATGTGCTCCTACTTCTGGGTCATGTCCTTTTTGGTATAGCTACTGTGCGGGAGCTCCAGGCTCTAGCTCACAGCTGGGCTCTCACACTCTGTCCCCCTAGAGCAGTGGTTCTCGACCTTTCTAATGCCGTGACCCCGCAATACAGTTCCTCATGTTGCAGTGACCCCAAACCAAAAAATAATTTTGGTGGCTACTTCATAACTGTAATTTTGCTACAGTTATGATTCGGAATGTAAATACCTGATATGCATTATGTATTTTCCGATGGCTTTAGGCGACCCTGCCGGGGTTGCAACCCACAGGTTGAGAACCGCTGCCCTAGAGTTTGAGGAGCCTGGCCTTCTTCCTCAGGGAATTCCCTTGGGCCCAGGGGCTACAACAGTAGTAGAGGGAACAACAGGACAAAACTAGTCCCCCTGCTATGCCTGCTAATATAAGCAACCTGGACAATATGACGGAGCAGAACGTGAAAACATCATAGGCAAGTCCGGTCCCTCAGGGAGAATGCAAGTCACCCTCTCATCCTGTGATAGAATGGTGGCAGGTATCGAAGGGCCTCTCAGTAGGTGATACCAGACTTGTACACCTGCAGTCGGGGGAGAGGGCCCTTCACTAAGAGCTACTGTGTACAAGGGCACTGGCCACAGTCTTACGGCAACCACGCCTCTCAGAAGGGAGGAGGGAGCTGTAGTAGGGAAAGCCGTTCGCACCTCCACCAGCCACCTGGCAAGCTAGGGTGCGAGGGTTAAGCCTGTCTCTAGGCCTGCTCCCCAGGGTTCCAGTAATACTACCCATGGAGACCCCTCTGCCTCTAATTTCTATGGCTAGCTCTATTTCTCCTCCTGTCCTGGGGCCACTGTGGATGGAGCCCGTAGCATTAAGGCTTCGTCCTGTACCTGTATATACAGGTCCATGGATCCAGAAGGGGCCACCTTAAGGCAACGAGTTGCCCCTTCCAGCACCTGATCTAAAGGGCTCTTTCCTGTGACGAGACTGCCCATTCAGCAGCTGCCCCACGATGGGGAGCTGCTGCTTCTACTGCTTTCCGGAGAGCACCATTGCCTTCAGCTTCTCTTTCAACAGCCTGTGGAAATGTTCAGTTATGCCTACAGCTTGAGGGCAATATGACACATGCAACTTCCAGTGCACATCCCTGTCCTTGGCCCACCTCTGGGTGGCTTGCCCAGTAATAGGGGTCCCTCAGTCATCTGCAACTGCTATTGGGAGGCTATAGGCTGCTGAAAGGCCCTCTAAAGCTTGTGTGGTAAGCTCCTGATCAGCCCTGGCTACAGGGTAGGCATATCCCAAGTCGGAGGCAGTATTTACTATTGTGAAGACATACTGGACTTCCTGGTCTTCTGGCATGGGGCCTATGTAATCTATTTGCCACAAATGCAGTGGCTTCTCTCCCCTAGGTATCTGATCTGGGGTGGGAGCCAGGCGCCTCCTCCGTGGGTATTGCCGCGCACACCATGGGCACTGCCTCACGGCCTCTTTGGCCTCTGCCCGAGGAACAATTAGTCCCTAGTGCTGCACAAGGCCCATTGTACGAGCCCTTATATGCCCTAGCTTTTTGTGTAACCATGACACAACTGCGGCTGGCTCTGGGGTCTGCACAGTTGCTTGGACTTGTGCCAAGGTATCTGCATCATTACCAAAGGTTTGCAAGGGTCTATGACTAGAAACATGGTAAATCACCGCTCCTTCCTGTTAGCCATGCTTCTACAGGTCCTGTTACATCTCGTTTCTTTACAAGGGCAGTGGCCAATAAGCCAATCCTAAGCAGCCTCGCAGGGTAACTACAGTGTCAGGCTCCGGTACACAGCCCCGCTGTCTATGCAGATATTCACGTTGCTCAGGCACTGCTCCGAGCTCTCCTCCCTGCGCTGTAGCCAAGCTACCTTGGCCCGCCCCTTCTCTGTGGGCTGCAGGGGCTTTTGGCTCCAATTGCTTCAAAGTTCTCCAGATCCCCTCTGGCTAGGGATGTACTGTGCCCCAGTCCTCTGGCAACGTCTAGTTCGCCAGATATGCTGCAACTGGATACCACAATGAGCTTGGGGGCCAAAATTCTGCTCCCAACCCCGGCTTGTGCCTCCACAGGATCAGGGCATTCCCCTGCACCACTCACCTCATTTTGAACACCCTGTTCGCTGGGCCACTTGTTAGGGTCATGAGGTCCCTTGGAAGGTGAGGCGGTGCCAAGGGAAAAGAATGCACAAGGAGTCGACATGGGGGAAAGTTACAGAAGTGGCTACGTACTTTATTTCTTAAGGCCAGTTTTATACAGTGCGGAAGAATTTACGCATGCGTGACCCTGCATCTGCTGAAGTAAACTACAGATAAGACAGCAGGTTCTATAACTGTGGGAGCAACTATGCAAGCACTCCCATGTCCGGGTCATGTCCTTCTGGCATAGCTACCGCGCAGGAGCTCTGGGCTCTAGCTTATAGCTTTAAAGAATTATAAACAAGGTTTAGAGACATATACTCTACCATTTAAAGAAAGAAAGAAAATATTAGCCGCATCAGTAACATTCCCTTTGACAACCTCAAGTCCTATCAGCCATTTTATTTCCCTGAAACAACCACTTCCATGTTTGCAATGTTCCCTTCCAGAGCAACCACCTATTTGTGTGGCATAAATAATATAAAGAAATATTTCATGTACAGTTTAAAAATCTTTATAGAAACTATACACTGTATGAAGGCCCTGGCCAGTGGCTCAGTGGATAGAGCATTGGCCCTGTGTGTGGACATCCCCGGTTTGACTCCTGGTCAGAGAATATAGGAGAAGTGACCATCTGCTTCTCCCCCTCCCACTAACCCTCCTGCAGCCAGTGGCTCCATTGGCTTGAGTGTGGCCTTAGGCCAGGGGTCGGGAACCTTTTTGGCTGAGAGAGCCATGAACACCACATATTTTAAAATGTAATTCCGTGAGAGCCATACAACAACCCATGTACGTTATGCATTATCCAATAAAAATTTGGTGTTGTCCCGGAGGACAGCTGTGATTGGCTCCAGCCACCCACAACCATGAACATGAGCGGTAGGAAATGAATGGATTGTAATACATGAGAATGTTTTATATTTTTAATGTTATTATTTTTTTTACTAAAGATTTGTCTGCGAGCCAGATGCAGCCATCAAAAGAGCCACATCTGGCTCCCGACCCCTGCCTTAGGCACTGAGGATGCCTCCGTTGGAGTGCATCAGCTTCAGGTGCTAAAAATAGGTCAGTAATTGAGCATTGGCCCCAGATGGGGTTGCTGGGTGGATCTCCCCTCCTGTTACCTAAAAACAAAACAAAACAAAACAAAAATCTAGGCCCTGGCTGGTTGGCTCAGTGGTAGAGCGTTGGCCTGGCATGCAGAAGTCCCAGGTTCGATTCCTGGCCAGGGCACACAGGAGAAGCGCCCATCTGCTTCTCCACCCCTCCCCCTCTCCTTCCTCTCTGTCTCTCTCTTCCCCTCCCGCAGCGAGGCTCCATTGGAGCAAAGATGGCCCGGGTGCTGGGGATGGCTCCTTGGCCTCTGCCCCAAGTGCTAGAGTGGCTCTGGTCGCAACAGAGCGACCCCCCGGAGGGGCAGAGCATCGCTCCCTGGTGGGCAGAGCGTCGCCCCCTGGTGGGCGTGCCGGGTGGATCCCGGTCGGGAGCATGCGGGAGTCTGTCTGTCTCTCCCCGTTTCCAGCTTCAGAAAAATAAATTAAAAAAAAAAAATCTACAAAACTATATACTGTGTGAAATATTCTGAAACTTGTTTTTTTTTTAACTTACTATGTTTTTAAGCTCTAATATTATGTTGTGGATCTAGTTAATTCCTTTGAACTGTTTTATACTATTTTATCATGTGAATGTTCCACATTTTACTTGTCTAGTTCCTTAATGACTGACATTTAGTTTATTTCAAATTCTATTTTAAAGCACACAGGACTGCACATTCTTATACATGGGTCCTTAAACACAAATGGTGGGGTTTCTCTAGCACACATACCTAGAAGAGGCATCACTGAATTTTATGATACATGCATGTTCAATTTTACTAAATGCTGCTACGTTGGTCTCCAAAGTGGCTGTACCAATTGGCATTCCTACTAGTAATATACTGTATTAATTTTCTGGTTTCCTTAAGTCTTTGCTAACATGGTATTTTCAAACTTTTAACTGGCATCTCATTGTTAGTTTAACTTTATAGTATTTTTTATTTTACTCAAATAAGAATTTGAACTGCTTTCAACTTCTTTAAGAAAAGGTTATATTTAGTCTCACATGGCTTAAGCAACAAGTCCCTCTTTTTAAATCAATCTTATTTAAACTTACTTGATATCAGCACCTGCAATGAAGCAGCCTGGCTTTGATGAGATAAGGACAACACTTCTGAATTGATCACTAGCCCAGATTTCATTCATTACTTCCATGAACTCTGACTGTAGTTCTTTATTCAGTGTATTTACCTGTCAAAGAGAAATACATATACATCTAAGGGTTTAAATTTAAAGAACCAGATGTGCAAGTCACCATCAGATGCTCTTTTGATGGTAGAAAATATGTTTATCCATCAGAAATACAGCATTAGTAGCAAGAAAGAGGGGTAGGGTGAAAAATCAAATACCTAATAGTGTTCTGTTCAGGCAGCTTTGCCGAACTATAAGCACCCCTCCCTTTAAAAATAGGCCTACGCAAAGGAGGAACAGAGGGTCATATTCCTGAGAGTTTGAGTCATATTCAGGCTTTAAGTAAATACTTACTTTACAAACATTTACTAGCATGGAAAAAATTTATATAATGTTAAGGAAAAAAGGAATCAAAATCAGATATATAGCCTGGCCTGTGGTAGTGTGATGGATAGAGAATCGACCTGGAACACTGAGGTGGCCAGTTCAAAACACTGAGCTAAGACAAGCAATCAATGAACAACTAAAGTGAAGCAACTATGAGTTGATTTTTCTTGTTTCTCACCCCCTTCTCCTCTCTGTGTAAAATCAATAAATAAAATCTTTAAAAAGAATCAGATATATAGCATGATCTTAATTTCATAATTATTATTTATTGAAACTGGATTAAATGTTAAAAGTATCTTTGGGATTGGAATATAAATGATTGTATTTTCTTTATAGTTTTAAATTTTCCTACCACAACCATGTGTTATTTTTGTGTTCAAAAAATAGGTTCAACTTCTTAAAACATATCTTAAGTTTAAATCATTGCTCAGTGAGTGCTAAGATTTACTCTAGAGAGAAGGACTGTCTCTTGTTTTCCTTAATTTGTGATAGTTGTTAATTGCTTCCATCTAGGTCCATGATGGCGAACCTATGACATGCGTGTCACCACTGACATGCGTAGCCATTTTTGATGACATGCGGCCACATAACCAGAGAAGTATGGGGCTGCATGCCGAGAAGGATGTTTCAGTAGCCGAGGATAAAACATTTGCTGTAGTGTAGACACTCTGTGCCAGAGGTCTGTAGGCCAAAACAACAGAACTCTGGCACAGAGCATCTAGTTCTGGGACTTCCGGTTAGGCCGTTAGGGGATCTTTGACCTCACTTCTGGCCTGCGGAGCAGGGAGCAGCAGAATGCCGGGAGGGTGCATCTCTGGGGGCCCTGTGATCGCCATTACCAGCAACCACATAACCACAGCAACCATCATCCAATCTACTGTTCTGGGGTGTCGGGGATTTCTAATTGACCATCATTACTGAGATAAGTGAGGGGGAGGCTGGGAGAGACGAGGGCCTGTGCTATGGGTGCCGTTTCCCGCCATTAGAAATAGCGGCAGCCATCTTAATTTACATAAGTTGCAACTTGCAGAATTTCAAGACAGCATCTGGGTTCAGGTGTTTGTTGATTTGAGGTTAAAGCTTGAGAATCTGGAAAGGTGCTGCTTGGAGAATCAAGAGGAGTGCCACTACGAACAGGAAATTTGGAGTGCCTGGAACCAATTACCAGACACTTTTAGCATCCTGAAAAATATAGCAATGGCTTTACTAACAATTTTCCCCTCTACGTACTTTTGTGAGACCTTATTCTCAGCGTTAAAAAATATCAAAACCAACAAAAGAAACAGATTGACAGATGAAGTTAGTAGTGCTTGAGTGGGCTTGAAGTGTACAAAATACCAACCTTCAAATGAAGATTTATCCAATGAAATTCAGCAACAAAAAAGTTACTAATAGGCAGGTTAGTTAAAGAACTCCCTCTCCCCCTCACTTATCTTAATTCATGGCACCCCACACAAGTTAAATAATATCAAGACCAACAAAAGAAACCGACTGACAGATGAACAAAGAAGGCACTAAGCAGGTAAGTTAAATAATTAGTTTTTGGTTTATTAAATACAGTTATATTACAATTATACATTTTTGTTATTTAAACTATAAATATCATGAAATTATGGTTTTTTTCTCGAAGTGACACACCACCTGAGTTATGCTTATTTTTTTGGCGAATTTTGACACACCAAGCTCAAAAGATTGCCCATCACTGATCTAGGTCCTCCTATTTCATCTAGGTCTCTGGTAACAAGATTTCTGAAACATAAAACTTTTACACCAATTTCCAATGTGGGGAAAAGTATGAGCTCCTGCAATAAAGCATTTCTTGGGAAAAGATTGGATTAATGCTTTATGCTTTGCTAAAGTTGCCAAAAACAAATAAAACTCCACTTTGAACAGAACTTAATCTTCAATATGTGAACTGCACCAAGTCATTCATATCCCTCAAGAAGCTTAACAACCACATTTAAGCCAGCTAACTTATGGATAATAACTTCTGTTAGGCAGGTAAGGAAGAATTCAATAACCAGATTCAATAACCTCATAGTTAAAATGGATTCTTTTGTTTCTTATAAACAAAGCTTGTACTTTGGTTCTTACCTAATAAGTCAACTCTTATCTAATAAGTCACTATTCTACACTGTAACATAAGACTAATTTTATTAATCCTTGATGTAAATCTGACACCTAAAGTCAACCAGAGGGAATTCTTAACAAGGACCTCTGTTTCAGATATGAGGCAACTTGTCTAACTAATTTTACTATCAAAACTGTAAATTCATATGAAAAGATAACTGCTAGATTGGTGGATTTCTTTCCATTCAGGATTGGATTCAGGATTGGATTCATGAATGTAGTTAGTAGAAATAAGCTGTAGCAAGTTAAAGAAGGTACCTTTGAGTGCATTCTCCCTCCAAGAGCACTCCCTTACCTTTTCCTTCCACCTCATCTTCCCCTCTTCTTCCCCCAGAGCTGTGCATCTCCTAAACTCTAAGGTCCCCAAGAGACTTGCAACCAGGGAAGAAATGGGCAGTGTGAGCTCCTCCCAGGCTAGCCCCGCCCACACCTGTCTCCCAGGCTCCCTTTTCACTGTCTTCACAGAGAGCCAAAACAGCCCCGCTTAGGCTCGCCTGTTGCTTCTCCTATCCGAAACCCTTCCTTGTTTCACTATCCCCAGCTGTAATAAATACACTGCCAAAAAAAAATGTAGGTACCTTTGAATTGGGTGAGTTAATTCGAATAACTGCCACATCCCCTTTGGCTCCATAGTTAATATGGGTCCTGGCTAAAAAAGAGAAGGAAATATTATTTGTAAACATTTTTATTGCTAAATAAATCTAATAGGCATGTAAACATGTTAATAAGAAATTAAACTGCCCTGGCCGGTTGGCTCAGCGGTAGAGCGTCGGCCTAGCGTGCGGAGGACCCGGGTTCGATTCCCGGCCAGGGCACACAGGAGAAGCGCGCATTTGCTTCTCCACCCCTCCGCCGCGCTTTCCTCTCTCTCTCTCTCTTTCCCTCCCGCAGCCAAGGCTCCATTGGAGCAAAGATAGCCCAGGCGCTGGGGATGGCTCTGTGGCCTCTGCCTCAGGCGCTAGAGTGGCTCTGGTCGCAACATGGCGACGCCCAGGATGGGCAGAGCATCGCCCCCTGGTGGGCAGAGCGTCGCCCCTGGTGGGCGTGCCGGGTGGATCCCGGTCGGGCGCATGCGGGAGTCTGTCTGACTGTCTCTCCGTTTCCAGCTTCAGAAAAATGAAAAAAAAAATAAAATAAAATAAAACTTACCCAGTAAAGCAGAAGACCCTGTAAACTTGCGGCAAATATAACCTATAAGAGAAAGGAATTTCAAAATTATTTTACAAAACAGTATTTCTGTAATACCTCTTCTATATAACAAAGCTGGAATTTATAACAACAAAAAAACAAAATTAGAACAGTGTGTTCTAGGTCAGTGGTCCCCAACCTTTTTTGGGCCACGGACCGGTTTAATGTCAGAAAATATTTTCATGGACCAGCCTTTAGGGTGGGACAGATAAATGTATCACGTGACCGAGACAAGCGTCAAGAGTGAGTCTTAGACGAATGTAACAGAGGGAATCTGGTCATTTTTTAAAAAATAAAACATCGTTCAGACTTAAATATAAATAAAACGAAAATTATGTAAGTTATTTATGCTTTCTCTACGGACCGGGGATTGGGGACCACTGTTCTAGGTGATTATCGTGACCACTGTCATCTTTTTTGGTTTCAATTACCAGGTCACATGATTATTTGGATCCTAAATAGAATTAAGGTTGCTAATTAGCTGACCTTAATATAGGAAGATTATCCTGTATTATCCAGTTGGGCCCAAAGTAATCACAAAGGGAAGAGAGAGGCAAAGAGAACCAGAGAGATGGCAGCCTGAGAAGGACTTGGCCCCATTTTGCAGGCTTTGAAGAAGTCGAGGCATGCAGGCAGCCTCTAGAAGAGGCAAAGAATAGATTCTCCCTTACAGCATCCACAGGCATGCATTTCCTAAACTCTAAGGATCCCCATGAGACAGCTCTGCCAATGACTTTGATTTTAGCCCAGTGAGACTCATTTCTGACATCTATAACTGTAAGAGAATAAATTAGTGTCTGTATTGTTTCAGACACTAAGTTTGTGGAAACTGGTTATGGCACCAATAGAAAATGTACACATTAAGAAATAGGTCATTTACAAAGTAATCCATAATGTCAGTTCCAAACATATTCCAAATCTATCTCAACCATGTTGTTCAGCCACATCCTCCTGTATTTTTACAGAGATGAAGTTTCCAGTGTTAGCAAAAGTAAAATCAAGGGGCACTAGTGACTATTATAAATAAAACAGTCCATATCACACTCTGTTATTCTAGCATTTCTAACAGAAAGTTTATAGTGCACTCCACCAAGAATACTCCTACTCTGGGGATAACAGACCAGCTCCTCTCTTTCTTCTTTCTCAGTCACTTCACTGCTTGAGGCTCTCCTGCATTATGATGATGATAAGTCCCAACAGAGTCAATCTGGACTCTGGATAGAAAGAAGAAACATTGGGGAATACTAGGCAAACATTCCAAGTTTGTTCTGGGAATTGCTCTACCTCCTTTCTAGCAATAAAGGCTCACCTCTGCACTGCTGTCATCCAAACGTCTTGCTCTAGGTTGTAACCAAGCTCTTCTGGAGCCTAGCACAGGATCGACATCCATCCCTTAATTACAACTTTCGATCTTTTAAAAAAACACGCTGCTCTTTTCCCCCCCGTCTTTCATATTCATGGTCCACCTCAAACCATATCTCCCATGCATCTTTAACTCCTTATTCCTTTTCCCAACCCACATCTTCAAAATCCTGTCCAATAATCTTGGAAAAGTTTTCTTCCTCTATGAGTCTAAAAATAAAACAAGTTATTCCTTAATAACTGACAACTGTAATAGCAGTGCACATGAAACACTTGTACCCAGGAAAAGGTATAAGTTTTAAAGTAATGTCAAATATAATAAGAAATTAGTACCTAAATAATACCCAGTGGTTCCTTCATGTATGTCCTCTAATTATATATATTAGTTTCCCCCAAATATTAATTCTTATTAGTACTAAAACTTTATTATTTGTAATTTTCATCAAAGTAGACTGCATTTCAGCTATAAGAGGGGCTATATAGTGTTGGAGTACACAAACATAATTTACAAAACTGGAATGTCTGCCTAATTTGTGAGTGCTATAATTAAAAAAAAAAAAGAAAGTGAAAATCCCTACAACCTCTCAGTGATTAAATATTTCCACCAGTCTGTGAAGACAACTACGTGTCTTTCTCTGTGCCTACTCTCTCATTCTGTAAATGCCCTATCTTAATCTGGTTCAGAATTTGAGGCATGTCAGACAAAATCTAAGACTTTTCTTTAGCATGCAATGATAATCAAAGGCAATGGAAAATAAAACTCAAACCATTTTGGTCATTTTATGTCATGGTGGTACTCTAAGTGCAATTTTATAATTTTATTATTATTTTTCAAAATTAAGTGAGAGTCAGGGAGGCAGAGACAGATTTTTGCATGCGCCCTGACTGGGATCCACCTGGCAAGCCTCCTAACTGGGCAATGCTTTGCGCTCTGCCCATTTGGGGGTGCTGCTCAACCGACCTATTTTAGCGCCTGAAGAGAGGCCACGGAACCACCCTAAGTGCTCAGGGCCAACCTTGCTCAAACTGTTTGAGCCATGGCTGCCGGAGGAGAAGAGAGAGACAGACAGACAGAGAGAGAGAGAAGGGGGAGGGGTGGAGAAGCAGATGGTCACCTCTCCTGCGTGCCCTGACCGGGAATTGAACCCGGTACTTCCACATACCACACTGACGCTTTACCACTGAACCAATCGGCTAGGGTCTTGAAGTGCAATTTTAAACATCAACTCTACCAAAAGTACTTTCTATATGATTTAGAAATATAAACTTTAAAACCATACCCAGTTTCTAGGTTAGAATGGTCTATTTTGACCTGGAGCCAGGGACCCTTCTGGAGGGGAAAACTACTTATTACACATGGCCAAATTATTACACATGTGACTACTCAATATACCCACCTGGACTGGGATTCCCACAGAAGTATTGGAAAGTGATTCCAGAACTATGTTAGATATTAGAATCATCCATGGAGGTTAAAATATACTCACAAATCTCTGGGGGACAACTTAGAATCACAGATTTAAGGGGACTGAGCCTCAGCATCTGTATTTTTAATATTTAAAATTTTTAATTGGCCTGACCAGGTGGTGGTGCAGTGGATGGAGTGTCGGACTGGGACGCAGAAGACCCAGGTTTGAGACCCCAAGATCGCCAGCTTGAGCACGGACTCATCTAGTTTGAGCAAGGCTCACCAGCTTGAGCCCAAGGTCGCTGGCTCGAGCAAGGGGTCACTCGGTCTGCTGTAGCCCCCCGCCTTCGTCAAGGCACATATGAGAAATCAATCAATGAACAACTAAGGAACCGCAACGAAGAATTGATGTTTCTCATCTCTCTCCCTTCCTGTCTGTCTGTTCCTGTCTGTCCCTCTCTCTGACTCTCTGTCTCTGCCACACACACAAAAAATAAAAATAAATAAATAAATAAATATTTTAATTGTATTGAGGTGATATTGGTTAATAAAATTATATAGGTTTCAGGTGTATAATTCTATAATATATCATCTGTCTATTGCACTGTCTGTTCACCACCCCAAATCAAGTCTCCCTCCATCACCAGCTGTATTTTTTTAAAAAGTTGACTGAAGTAGACAGCAAATATATGGGTATACAGGAACCATTGATATGAACCCACTCATGGTGAAGTAGATTAGGAGAGGGCAATAGAGCCAAAGATCTTGCTGGTTTGAAAAATAAAGCAACATATTATTTAAAAAGAAAATTGTGTAGGTGGCACCAGACCCCCAATGGGGTGATCTCTAATTTCATTTGCATTTCTTTTGAAGCAGTGCAAGTCAACTCTCTAGTGCAAAGACAAAGGACCTGAGAGTCAAAAGACTTGGGCTCAATTGTCAGGGTTATCAATTGCTGGTTGAATAACCATGAACAACTCTTTCAATGCATTTCACTGTTCTTATAGACATAAAAGTGATGTAATAATTACAAAAGTGTCTGTAAGTCAAAGTGCTACACCAAAGTAAATTAAGAGATAAGGAGGCCCTGGCCGGTTTGCTCAGTGGTAGAGCGTTGACCCGGTGTGTGGAAATCCTGAGTTCAATTCCTGCTCAGGGCACACAAGAGAAGCGACCATCTGTTTCTTCACCTCTCCTCTCCCCCTTCTCTCTCTCTCCCCGCCTTCTGCAGCCATGACTCATTTAAGCAAGTAGGCCTGGGGCGCTGAAAATGGCACCATGGCCTCCCCTCTGGCACTAAAATAGCTCCTTTGCAGAGCAATGGAGCAACGGCCCCAGATGGGAAGAGCATCGCCCCATAGGGGGCTTGCTGATCAGGGCACCTGCAGGAGTCTCTTTCTGCCTCACTGCTTCTCACTTAGTTTAAAAAAAAAGAGAGAGAGAAGGAGCCATCTATCTCAGTCCTCTGTGTCTCTACTTCACTGATAGAATATTTTCCTTATTTGCTTTTCCATCATTTGAAATCTGTTATCAACTGTATTTACTACTCTTCCTTTTTTATATTTGTATCATGGCTCCAACTTTTTCCACAAAGCCTTATTTTGAGATTCCATCAACAACAATCTTCCCCTTCTTTGCTAAAAAATTGTATCTTTATTAAAGAGAGAGAAAGAGATAGAGAGGGACAGACAGTAAGCAAGAGAGATAAGAAGCATTAATTCACAGTCATGGCACCTTATTCATTGATTGCTTTCTCTTATGTTCCTTGTCTGAAGGGCTCCAGCTGAGCCAGTAACCCTTTGCTCAAGCCAGCAACCTTGGGCTTCAAGCCAGAGACCTTTGGGCTCAAGCCATTGATCATGGGGTCACCACTATGATCCCACGCTCAAGCTACTGACCCCGTGCGCAAGCCAGATGAGCCCACACTCAAACTGGCAACCTCAGGATTTTGAACCTGGGTCCTCCCGTCCCAGTCTGATGCTCTATCCTACAGTGTGTCCGTAAAGTCATGGTGCACTTTTGACCGGTCACAGGAAAGCAACAAAAGGAAATCTGCACCAAATAAAAGGAAAACCCTCCCAGTTTCTGTAGGATGATGTGGCAGCATGTGCGCATGCGCAGATGATGATGTAACACCGTGTATACAGTGGAGCAGCCCACGGCCATGCCAGTCGAGATGTGGACGGTACAGAGGAAAGTACAGTGTGTTCTGTGGCTCACTAAATTTGAATCTGTGACCAAGTGTAACGTGAATATCGGCGCGTTTATAACGAAGCACCACCACATAGGAATAACATTACTGGGTGGGATAAGCAGTTGAAGGAAATCGGCAGTTTGGTGGAGAAACCCCGTTCTGGTAGGCATCAGTCAGTGAGGAGTCTGTAGAGGCTATATGGGATAGCTACCTAAGGAGCCCTAAAAAAATCTGTTCATGCCCTGGCCGGTTGGCTCAGCGGTAGAGTGTCGGCCTAGCATGCGGAGGACCCGGGTTCGATTCCCGGCCAGGGCACACAGGAGAAGCGCCCATTTGCTTCTCCACCCCTCCGCCGCACTTTCCTCTCTGTCTCTCTCTTCCCCTCCCGCAGCCAAGGCTCCATTGGAGCAAAGATGGCCCGGGCGCTGGGGATGGCACTGTGGCCTCTGCCTCAGGCGCTAGAGTGGCTCTGGTCGCAACATGGCAACGCCCAGGATGGGCAGAGCATCGCCCCCTGGTGGGCAGAGCGTCGCCCCTGGTGGGCGTGCCGGGTGGATCCCGGTCGGGCGCATGCGGGAGTCTGTCTGACTGTCTCTCCCTGTTTCCAGCTTCAGAAAAATGAAAAGAAAAAAAAAAAAAAAAAATCTGTTCATGAGCCCACATTGAACTAACTGCACTGAATAGGTATGAAACTGGGAGGGTTTTCCTTTTATTTGGTGCAGATTTCACATTTCTATCGTCTTTTGTTGTTTTCCTGTGACCGGTCAAAAGTGCACCATGACTTTATGGACACACTGTATGTATGTGCAACTGCCTGGTCAGGCAAATTTTATCTTTATTATCTACTGTTTTGTTCTCTAATCACATCATCTGTAGCAGGTGTTTTCCTAACTAAACTGTAATTAATCTCTCTTCTAACATCACCTCACAGTCATTCTTCACTCAACAACAAAAAATTTACTGTGGCCTACCAAGTGTCACACATTCTAGGCACTTGGAGAAAACAAAAATCTCTTTGTGTTTATATTCTATGGCAGCAGGTGAAAGGATCTGGGAAGAATGAGTTCCTACTCAGTAGAGTGAGATAAGAGGTGAAAATAAGTCTGGCATAAAAAAAGAGTATACCTGTCAAGTAGATATTCCAGTGGGAGGGGAGCCAAGGAATAGGCAATTCTAGCTAAAACAGTTTCAAGTGGATTAGAGTGGGAAATGGATTGTTTGGGAGTGTAGAGTGGGAGGGGTGGGGTGGAAAGACAGACCAAAAAGAAAAAACAAAGATGTAAATAAGTATGTTAATAGATAAATGCCTAAACAGAAAAGAAAATAGAGCTGGTGAGGGGGCTTGGGCATGGGTTGCAATTTAAAGACCAAATATTCAAGAAAACAGGTTGGTGCTCTTTAACCTACAGATTAAACCATTTTAAACTCTTAGCTACAAACCAACCTTTGCTGCGTACACACCCACAAGTACATACACAAAACCTCTAGAGTCTAGATCAACTGTGATATAAAATCGTCTTTGGAAATGAATTCCAAACCACCTTCAAATAAATCAAGTTGGAGCAAAAGGCAGTTTTTGAAATCTAGTCTTACCTGCTACCTAATTAGCAGAGCTTATGTTAGAGCAGCTGGGTGAACTTTAGCCTATATCTAGTATGCCAGCAAAAGAAAGAGAAACCTTTGTCCTACTTTTTAATCATCTCAGTAATATAACTCAAGAAGATGGCTACAAGACATAACTAAGATTACAGTGGAGAAAGATGAATTATGCAGACACAAATTTCAAATATGAAAATGTTATGCTGGTTGTAATAATTGACAATTCTTTTTTTTTTTCCCCAATATTCAAAGTGAGAGAATCAAGAAAGGGATAGGATTACGGAAGTGAGAGTCACATTTAAATATACATCATGCACTGTTTCTCAGTCACCCTGGTTAACTCACAGACAACTACCGGTCTGCAGACCAGTAGTTGAAAAACACTGTTGTAAAGTATTTGTTTCTGACCCATTTCCTGTGAAATTATTTTACCACTTTCATAATTAGGAATTTAGATTTAGGCTAGGGTAGAATTTAAACAAGATACTTTGGTCAAGATTTGATTTTTAATTGACAGTCGCATTCAGAATTATATAGCACTCAAAGAGAAGGAATGGTTTAAAAACTTAAAGAATTACAAATCAGTTTCAAGAGAATTTATTCATCTACTAGAAAAAATAATAATCTCATTAAATGTTTGGCTGTGCCTTGGCACAGACTTGCAGGGTGACGGATCACTCTACTGAGTCTATGGCAATCCAAGTGTATAGGTAATTTTAAATTCCCTTTCTAGACATTTTTTCAAAATTTATAAATTGCTATTAAAAGAGGCATATCTATAATGAGCCATAGATTCTTACTGGTGAAAACATAATGCAAAAATCTATGTGTATATATTTCTATATTAAAAAATAGAAAAAGTAAGCTTGTACTTTTTTTTTTTTTTTTAAGCTTGTACTTTTAATTACATATGTAAAAGGCAAAGTTCCTTTTTAAAAATCTCAAATATAGCCTGACTGGTGGTGGCGTAGCGGATAGAGCACTGACCCAGATCACTGAGGTGTCTGGCTCAAAACCACGAGGTCGTGGGCATGAATGAGGGCTCGCAGGCTTGAGTGCGGGATCATCAACAAGATCCCAAGGTTGCTGGCTTGAGCCAAGATTCCAAGGTCTCTTGAGCCCCGCTCCCCACCTTATCAAGGACAAGTATGAGAAGCAATGAATGAACAACTAAAATGAAGCAACTAGGAGTCGATGCTTCTCACTCTCCTTCCTCTCTCTCCCTTTTCATCTATCTCTCAAATCAGAAAAGATAAAAATAAAATTTTAGCCTGACCAGGCGGTGGCGCAGTGCATAGAGCGTCAGACTGGGATGCGGAAGACCCAGGTTCGAGGTCGCCAGCTTGAGCACGAGCTCATCTGGGTTGAGCAAAAAAAAGCTCACCAGCTCGGACCTAAGGTCGCTGAGCAAGGGGTCACTCGGTCTGCTGAAGGCCGACGGTCAAGGCACATGAGAAAGCAATCAATGAACAACTAAGGTGTCACAAGGAGAAACTGATGATTGATGCTTCTCATCTCTCTCCGTTCCTGTCTGTCTGTCCTTATCTATCCCTCTCTCTGACTCTCTCTCTGTCCCTGTAAAATAATAATAATAAAAAATAAAAATAAAATAAAATAAAATAAAAATTTAAATGATATATAGTCATAGTTCCTAAGGGCAGGAGTTAGTATAACACTTACTGAGCACCTACTCCATAAAAAACTGCTTTGTATCTAGAATAACTCCTTTAAAGCTAACAAGGTGAAATTATTCTCCATTTCACAAATGAGAACACAGACAGAACTTAATTGCCCAAGGTCATCAGAGTGTAAAAGACAGTCAGATTGAAATCCAGATTCCTCTGTCATGTTATTTCTCATTTCAAAGTAAATTCATAGTCTCAATCATTCATTTTACAGTTGGAAAAACAAAACAAAACCCAGTTAGATTAAGGTATCTGTCCAGTCACACAGTTAGTGACTAGAAACCACATGACCACATGAACTCAGTGTCACACAAGCTGCTAATCCATAAAAAGTAGCTTAAAACCAATGCAAGTTCAAAAATATACATTTGATTTTTCTAAAGCATTTACCAAAAATGTGGAAAACAGGATACAAAAGTGTAAGGTAACATGACCAAACGCTAACAGTAGCTAGTGAGAGAATGGGCGATTCTTTTTTCCTAATCCTTTTTCCCAATACTTACATTTCAACTTGTTATAGTACTATGATTGGCACACACACACACACACAGAGCAGTCCTGTGCAGACTAAAAACAGTGGTTGAAACAAGAAAACAGAAAAAGATTCAATCATTCAAAATTAATCCCTTAAAGTAAAGGGAGACTCCAGCTACCTGTCTAAAATCAGAATGCTACTCCGGTGGTTTGGAAGGAGGAAAGCATATTACAAATTAAATTTCTAATAAGGTAACTGGTACTAAGGCAACATACAATAAAAAAAAGTTAGTCACATTTCACCTTACAGATTTGAGAAGAAAAATGCTTGAATTTCCATAATCACTCTTTAGCCCTTTCATTGCCAGTTTGAAGAGAAAAATACAGCGAATGCAAGCTAACTGGGTATCATCAGAAACAAGATTAAAACCAGTTCTTAAAATAATCTAACGTTTTATTCCGTAAAATACACGTGTCTGCGTATTTTAAAAAATGTTTTTTTCTAGCAAGCCGCAGAACCTCCCCTTGAAATTCAACTCACTGGGATTAATGGAATGGCAACAGTTGAGCTCCCTATTAAAATATGGTAAAAAATGGTTTTGAGGGAAAGGAGTAGATAGTGGTTATCATTTGCAAGGTTGGTTAGTTCCATCCCAGAAGCTTTAGATAGCTCTTGTTACGGGCAAGTTGCCGTGGAGGCATAAAGATGTGAGAGGCCGGAGTGACCTAGTCCTGGAACTCCCGATCTACGAGGGACAGGCTCAAGGCCACCACCATTAAAGAAAGTAAGAGGGGCGTGAGCCCAGAGGTGCGACGGAGAGACCTGCGGAAAATGCCAGACCCGCCGACAGGACTCAGAAATGTTGGGGGTAACGAAGCCTGAAACTGATGCAGGACTCAAGAGTCATGAAGAGAAAAAGTGACAGTCCTTTCCCAAGGACACTGGATGCCGGGGTCGCAGAGCAGCATCCCACCCCCACTCCCGCCCTCAATCCAGGGCTGGGGCCCGGGACCGGGACGAGAAGGTGGCAGCGAGCGGGAGACGCGGGTCCGAGGCGGCCCCAGTCTCCGTAGGCGTTCTGCCCGGGACTGCGGTACCCGAAGCCAGGCCTCACCCGGGCAGCGGAGCGTCCTGGAGCCGTTCGTGAAGCGTCTGAGGATGCCAATTGCCCTGCAGGCCACCATCTTGAGCACAAGAGGACGAAAGTGGAAAGAGGTTCAAGGGCTGGGGACCCAGCAGAAGACTTTTCTTCCAGCAGCCTGACCGCGGTAAGGCGCCCGACGTATTGCCTGATTAAAACTCCGAAGCTAAGTTGCAACCGTCCCCTTAACCCTGCCCTCCGCTTCCGGTTAACGGGCGGAAAGGACTCTTTCTCCTCTGAGAGGAAGGCGGTCTATCGAGGAGAGGGCACAGTGCCGAGTTTTTCAATCAGGCGTTCTGCGGGCAGCCGCGAGGCCAGCGAAAGCCGCCCAGAGGTCCTTTCCAGGCAGGACCCACCCCTTGGTTCCTTCGAGATCTGTCACTTGGGTCCGAACCTTGTCAGGGGCACAGTCCAGGGCGGACGCGGACGCAGGTAAGACAGAGAGTGCGCTCGGATTTCCGCCTGGCCTCTTCCCCTCGGACAGAACCGCACTTCCCCACCTGCTCCGCCCTGGGGGAGTGGGATTCCTGAGCCGCAGGAGCCCTTTGGACGACGTGTCCAGTACCAAAGCAGTTAGCGCTGTAACTTGGACTGGCGTTATATCTGTAGCTCCTAGCAGCGGTGTCAGTGTTTCTTGGAGTTTATCACCACATGTGAACGAACTGTTCGCTGAAATCGCGGGGCTATGTTGCAGTGTTTGTTGTTGTTTCACCTGCTTTGCCGGTAGCCAGGTCAGCGGCTGTAGAGATTACGGACCGGGCCCACGGGTTTACCCCATTCGTGCTGCCAAGGGTGGGACTCGGCCCTTTGACTTTTTTTTTTTTTATTTTATAATTTTTACATTTTTCTTTTTTTTTTTTAAAATTTAATTTATTTATTTATTTATTCATTTTTTAGAGAGGAGAGACAGAGGGAGAGAGAGAGACAGAGAGGTAGCGAGAGGAGGGAGAGACAGAGAGAAGTGGGGAGGAGCTGGAAGCATCAACTCCCATATGTGCCTTGACCAGGCAAGCCCAGGGTTTCGAACCGGCGACCTCAAGCATTTCCAGGTCGACGCTTTATCCACTGCGCCACCACAGGTCAGGCCCCTTTGACTTTTTGGTACCGAAGTATGGAAGGAAACATTCCTCCTTCCTGTTCGGAGACCCCGCGCTTCAGGGGGTTTTCCAACCCAGAAGGCCTTTTATCTGGCCATTCACCCGTTCACTTGGTCGGTGAGGAAACCGGAGCCCATGAATCACAGTGAGTGATTTTACCCGTGGCCCGCAAGTGGTAGAAACGGGAGTAGAGCCTCTGTCTGCTAACAGGTAGTCAAGAGCTCAGCGTTACATCGTGGCTGTTTTTGATCTGGAAAGATAGGCTAGATTCCCAAAGCAAGTAACATTGAGACTCTCCAGGCACTTTCAAGGCATCTCATTTCATTTTCACAATCCCTACGTTATTGTTATTTGCCTTTTCTAGATGAAGTTTAGGAAGCTCAGAGAGTTTATGTAAATTTTCTGGTAGGTGGCTGATCCAGGATTCAGACATAAATCTGAATCTTACTGCTCACCACATTGAAAAGGGGGTGGTGGTGGCAGGGGGAAACAGGAGGGGAGTTGAGACAAGTGAGTGTGGAAAGAAAGAAGGAAGGTTTTTGTTTCAAGTTCAGGTCACATGGTGGGTCCTCCAGCACTGAGCACTCTAAGCAGACACTGATGACCAGTGATCATTTAATTTTCAGAAAGGATTCTTGATGACCTCCAGAGGCCCTCCAACTCATAACATTTTTGTAGCACTTACCATATTACACTGCTAACAAAAATTAGGGGATATTTTATAGCTTCATATTCATTTTGAAATATCTCCTAATTTTTGTGAGCAGTATATTTAGATCAGGAGTAGGAAACTTTTTCTGTAAAGCAAACCCACGTTGATCTATTATGGTATATTCTTTGTTTTGTTTTGCTCTGCAACTCTTTAAAAATGTAACAACTATTATTAGCTAGAGGCCCATGGTTGTAGTTTTAGCTCTTGACTTCTTTATTCCCTGTATTCGCAACAAAATAGCCGCATCAAAGCAGAAATGTTATGTATCTGACTGTGGTTTACAGAGGGAAACTATCAATAAGTGCATGAAATGTACTGGGCTGGGAAGGGGTCTGCCCTGTAGTGTGACTTCTGTAGTAAGGATTTCACAACACTGTCTAGGTAATATTGAGAGTATGTTTATTAAAGCCAGAGACAGTGCAATAAAGGAAGGGCTGAGGATAGAAGAAGCAACAGGAGTGAGAGCCTCCGCGGGGCTGCTTTGGCTCTCTGGAAAGTTAGAGAAAAAGGGGGACTTAGAGATAGCTTCATGGGGTAAACCTGGGACAAGATGCAGCTGCCCTCTGCTCCCTTGGTTGCAAGTCTCCTGGGGACCCTTAGAGTAAGAGAGCAGACTGTGGACATGCCCTAGAGAGAGTGTACCACTGAGTCCTTTGTCTTGAGGCTTTTTATCTTTCTTTAGCCACTGAGAATTCTCTTCATTGGGCTGGCTCAGGAGGAGACATGCCAGCTGGCTCCCCCCAGAGTGATCTAAGGGAAAGACCCAAGAGAAGTTAAACAAGGTTTTTTTGTTATCTATTGCATTTGTGTACAAGTTATTTCCAAATTTAGCTTAAAACAAAAATTTATTATCTCATGGAGTTTCTGGGGGCAACCTAACTGTGTTGTCCTAACTTAAAGTGTTCCTCATGAGGTTGTAGTCAGAATGTGCGCCACGGCTTTCATCTGAAAGTTTGCCTGCACTAGAGGATACATGGAAATTATTTTATTGGGGTCTATCAGTTTGGCTCCCAAAGCTTTCATAGGCAAATCTTAACAGTTTACTCATCTTTTAAAAAAAAGTTAAATTGTGTTTTAAAATTAAGAATGTATGATAAATCTTCCTTAAATCTGGTCCCCTAGTTACTCAGGTTTTTTTCCCAGCTATCCTTTATTTTACTATCTTATTTCTGCTTTCAGAGACATTTTATACAGATACAAGGAAATGTATATACTATTTTTCCTCTTTTTAACATGAATGATAGCAGCTGTATACATGATTTGCACCTTGCTTTTTTTAGTTAGTACAGGTTAGAAATGCCCCCATATTGGTACATAATCATTTTCTTTTATAGCTGGATAACAAAAATTAGGGGATATTTTATTCTTTCTTATTCATTTTGAAATATCCTCTCATTTTTGTGAGCAGTATATTAGGTGATTGCTGCATAGTTTACTTAACTAATTCCCTATTAGTTAGTTGTTCTTATCTTTTGCTATTACAGGGACGACATGGGTTATGTCACATGTTTGTATGTATCATCTATGCCAGTGTTTTTCAACCAGTGTGCCGTGAGACATGGTCAGGTGTGCCATGGGGAAATTAAACATGGGTCCCCAAACTACGGCCCGCGTGCCGGATACGGCCCGCGGAGGCTATTTATCCAGCCCACTGCCAGCCGCCTCCATCTGAACATAAACATTCCCCTCACAATCCCTCCAGCTACCAGCGACAGGAAGAGTGGAGGCACAGGGAACGCTCACTGACCCATCACCTTCTAGGATTCATCCCGACCACTAGCAATGAACCAATAGTAGGCCGCCTCTCATCCACACCCAGGAAGGTCCCCGCTCCGGCTGCCGCGCACTTGTCATTGTGTGGCCGTGGCGCATAGTTGAAGCTGCTACTCCTCCCCATGGTCCCAATTTCTAAATCCTGGTCAGGACTGGAGGCAAATGTTGCCACCACTAGATGAAGCCTCAGCCTCAGCTGGTTATGTCTATCCTGA
Organism: Saccopteryx leptura; assembly: GCF_036850995.1. Lineage (NCBI taxonomy): Eukaryota > Metazoa > Chordata > Mammalia > Chiroptera > Emballonuridae > Saccopteryx > Saccopteryx leptura. The sequence goes on along the minus strand of NC_089505.1, from coordinate 289,048,492 downwards.
TGGTGTATATAGATATTTGACCTTTTTCTTCTTAAAAGAGGCCCCCGCAGAGGGTGATATACAATGCATCACAATGTTACCTATATTGTATATGGCCTCCTGAAGGGTCATCTTCTTAAAGAGCTCAAATTTCTATATACACCATCAAAACAGACAGAACCAAGGCCCCTGCACCCAGCTGACCATGGGATTTGAACCCACAACCTCAGGGAGTACTCTAGTATTTATCAGAACCCTTACCTAGAAAGCAAACTTCTCAATCTGACAGTAGAGATGCTCTGAGGACTTATGATGTTGCACAAGTACCCAACATTTTCTAAAATTGATTTTGTCCAGTCTCTATATAGAGAGAGTATTTGCCAAATTGATTTGAACCCACAACCTTGATGAAAGCTCCAGTATCTATTAGCGGGACTGTATATATGAGTGGATACATGGGACTGTATATATGAGGGGTTACATGGGACTGTATATATGAGGTTACATGGGACTGTATATATGAGGTTACGTGGGACTGTATATGAGGGGATGTTACGTGGGACTGTATTTATAAGGGGATGTTACGTGGGACTGTATATATGAGGGATGTTACATGGGACTGTATATATGAGGGATGTTACATGGGACTGTATATATGAGGGGGTTATCCTTTTTTATTTAACTTTTTTTTAATAAATGTAATTTATTTAAACTTTAAATAAATTCTAACAGTTAAAGTGTCATTTTGTGTTATTTTGGTAGGTGGTGTGCCCCAGGATTTTGTAAATGTAAAAAAATGTGCCGCAGCTCAAAAAAGGTTGAAAATCACTGATGTATGCAGTAATTTTATAAAAGTGGAATGGCTGAATCAAAAGTTGGTGAAGTTGTAGTTTTGTTTTGTTTTTTCTTGTTTTTTTTTTTAGGTAGGAGGGTCAATAGTGAGGCAGACTCCCGCATGTGCCCTGATCAGAATCCACCCAGCAACCACATCTTGGGCCAGTGCTGGACTGCTGAGCTATTTTTAGCACCTGAGGCTGATGTGCTCCAATGGAGCTCTCCTCAGCACCCAGGGCCACACTTGAACCAATCAAGCCACTGGCTGTGGGAGGCAAAGAGGGAGAGAAGGAGGAGAGGGAAGGGAAGAGAAGCAGTTAGTTGCTTATTCTGTGTGCCCTGGCCAGGATCGAACCCTGGATGTGCATATGCCAGGCTGAAGCTCTAACCATTGAGCTACTAGCCAGGGCTGCAGTTGTAGATTTGACAGTTAATATCCAAATTGTTCTCCATAGAGTTTGCACCAAATTTTACAGTATATAAAAGTGCTTATTTGTGTATACTCTTACCACACAATGTATATCAAACCTGTAAGTCTTTGTCCATTTGACAATATCTGTCAAATATTGTATCTCTGTGTGCTTTTAATTTGTGATCCTCTTATGAATGAGATTGTACATCTTTTCAAGTATGGTATCTAAGAGCCATTTGTATTTCTGTTTTTGTAAACAGTCTGTTCATATTTTTTGCTTATTTTTTTCTTTCTGCTTGTAAGAATTCATTTTTAGGAATTAAGGAAAGTGGTTAATATACTTTTTAATATATAAGGATTTTGTATTTTTATTTTTTTATTATTTTGAGATAATGTCAAGTTTATAAAAAAGTAGCAAGTGCAGTACATGCCCTTTTTTTCTTATAGCAGTTGAGAGTAAGTGGCTGCCATTATACTGCACTGTCCTTGAATATGTTAGTGTGTATTCCCTTGAAATACAAACATTCCACAAGGCATTTTGTATAATCACAATACAGGTTTCAAAACCAGGAAATTAATATGGGTGGCGTCTGCCTTTTACTGCTGTGGATCTTTGTGTGAGTTGCTCAATCCCTGTATGCCTCAGTTTTCTCATCTCTTATAGCGGGGTAATAATCATGTCTACTTCACATGTCATTGTGAGGATTAGATGAGCTCATGCTAAGAATAGTGTTTATACACTATGAAAACTATATTAATGTATTTATAATAATATTAGAGGAAAGATAGTTGGTAAGAGATTAAATTTTACAGTATTTTATAGTAGCCATGGATGAGGTTATCAGAGATCATAGACTACAATATAAGCCAGAAGTTATTAAAATAACCCAGGCTATGTTTTTGTCCTTTTCTTTTTAGATTTCAGAATGACTTCCATCTTGACTTACACTTTTAAAAACCTTCCTAATACATCAAAATGGGCCCTCAGATTTTGTAAGTTTAATTTGTTCTTTCTTTTTTAACATTAGATTTGGATTTATAAGCATCTTATACAGACATTAAATTGTATTGCTTTTTGTAAATACTTTATTTTGTCTTCCAGCTGTAAGACCTCTGAGCTGTTCCTCCCAGCTACTAGCTGCCCCAGGTACAGTAATTTGTAAAAAAATATTCTGATTTAAGTGTTAGATTATAGATTTGTGAATTCTGAATGAAAACCAAAACTAAGTTGCTAGATATACCCCTTTTATAAGTAACATGAAAATCACTATTTTAAGTTAAGATACTGTAAGACCAATCAATAATGATATTGTGTGGTGTAGGGTTAGGCTCGAGAATGTTGACAGGAGGCAGCTTTCTGGGATTTGGAGCCTGATGGAGCCGTGGAGGTTCCATGAACCTTGCTGGTTAGTTTATTGACTAACTAACAGTCATCTCCTTGACTGTCAGTCTTGGAGATGATTAGCTAATATTCTTGAGACTGTTGCAGAGCCGAAGTTAACGTTTTAAATCTGCAGTTAGGCTTCTCTATTAGTGAATATCTTCTTGTCCCATATATAAGAGGACCCATTCCTGAAGTAGGAGTAACTGGGAATCTAGTTAATAAAAGAAGGTTATTTGGTCAAAGGAAAAAAAATGAAATGAAAAAGTGAAGACATTTGTTAATTTTGCATGGTCATTTAGACAATAAATTAGACTTCTTCACTGATGAATGCATACTTTTGTAGAACCTACTGTAGGCATGTATCTTTAGTGGCCAATGCTAAAAATACTCTGACAGGTTCACATCATCATTCTCTTTGCCAGGTCCTGTATCAACCAATAACTTCTGACTTTGGTTTTATTATGGTAATTTTACTTGGATGATAATTTAATAGTAAAGGCTCCTTACCAGGATTCAGAAGACTTCTACTCTGTTTCAGTTCTGTTTCTTTCTGGGTAGTGTTGCCTTTAATTGGTCAGTTTACTTCCTTGTGCTTAATTTCTTTGTCTAAAAAAACAATAATTCTAGTTTTGTTAACCTGCAAGTCTCATTTTAGCAGATGCCTAACATCCCCCAGCATGTTTTAAAGTCAGTCACTGCTTGTTCAAAATATGAACATGAAAACACTAAATAGAATAGAACTAATGCTTCATTAGTTTGAATCCAGTTACCAAAGTCCATCATCAGCTTTCAGACAGACTGGTAAACTTAAAATCTTCGTAAGCCACAGTTATGGGGCAGCAAAAGCCCTGGTTCTTTCTCACGGCATCCTTTGAGCTTGAACCAATTGGCATTTCTCTCTGTGCTTCTTTACTTGGGGATTCCTAAGAGAAAGAATCTGCCTGGTAAAGCTTATTTCTTTTAGGTAGATGACATGGGTTACTGATTAACTATTCTGTAGATTGACTTTTGGTGGTCCATTACCCATCCTGAATATAATCAGTTTGGCCATGGGCTTAGAGACATGGTGTGTATGGTTGCGCCTTGCAGGGACTAGAAGCTGAGCAATGCTCTTAAAAGGGGGCTTTGGGTGAGCAGGCACTTTAAAATATGTCTCTGCTTTTCTTATGTAGTCTAAACTGCAAATATCTCATGGCTATCCCATCCACACCTCACTTTTCTTCAGTGTTTTAGTTTTGCATTTCTCACTACCTGTCAAATGGACATATCCACCTGGATGTCTCTTCATCACCTTAAAGGTAGCATGTTAAATCTGGAATCATCTTTCTTCCAGAACCAGTTATCACTCAGTGTAGAGTAGCTAGGTTTTCTTAGCCTCTAAGATTTTTTTACAATTCTGTTTTCCTTAATATATATGATTGGTCATCAAGATACCTTCCTTTATAAAATCTCTTGTATTGACCCCTTCCTTTCCATTCACATTGATACTGCCTTTATGCTTGCGTTTCCCACAGTCTCTTAACTTATCTCCCTGTTGCCTTTATCTCCCTTATAACACATCTCCATTAGAGCTGTCAGGAGACTCTGTATACCCTCTTTTATTCAGAATCTTAACTTTGACTACTATTTCCTTCAAGTTTTTACAGATATCATAACTAGTTCTCTGTGACATTGGTGGTGTAGTAAAGTGATTGTTAAAATTTTATTCCCAGGCCCTGGCTGGTTGGCTCAGCGGTAGAGCGTCGGCCCGGCGTGCAGGAGTCCCAGGTTCAATTCCCGGCCAGGGCACACAGGAGAGGCACCCATTTGCTTCTCCGCCCCTCCCCCTCTCCTTCCTCTCCGTCTCTCTCTTCCCCTCCCGTGGTGAGGCTCCATTGGAGCAAAGATGGCCCGGGCGCTGGAGATGGCTCTGTGGCCTCTGCCCCAGGCGCTAGAATGGCTCTGGATGCAACAGAGCGACGACCCAGAGGGGCAGAGCATCGCCCCCTGGTGGGCATGCCAGGTGGATCCTGGTTGGGCGCATGCGGGAGTCTGTCTGACTGCCTCCCCGTTTCCAGCTTTGGAAAAATTAAAAGAAAAAAAAATTTTATTCCCAGTAATTTAGGAATTTTTCTTGGTGTCTGATAATGGAGTGATGATAGCAGGTGAATAACAACCAAAGAATGATATAGATTCAGATTAACAACAGAAAGGTCTTCAAGCAATATTGTAAAGTCAGAAAAGTATACATAATACACAAGTATATATATGTACATACATTAAAAGAAAAAGTTTGAAAGTATATATACCAAGTTAACAGTATTTACCTCTGGGAAGGAAATAATTTGGTGGAGGAGGGCATAAAGAGTTTTTAATCTCTACATTTTAGTATCATTTGCTCTTCTATTTTTTTTTACAACATACATATATTATTTTTTTAATTTAAAAATTAGAGGAAAGTTGCTGTTTTGATGTTAGAAAATAGACATATTGAGTTAATCAGGAAGCAGTTAGATTTTTGCAGAGTGACAGTAGTCATCAACTAAATGGCTTTTATTTCTACAGAGAAAAGCAAGAATATTGAGCTATGGAAAGAGTAAACATCAGTTGTTTAGACTTCTAATATTAAGGAACTTATATGTTACATTGGTTGCTGTCAGTGTGATTGTCAAACACTTGATAAAAAGAGACAATTTTATTAATGGTATAAATACCCTTATTATTATGTAAGAGATCTGTATTTGCCTTAAATATTACTTGGAAACTTATAAATGTTACTTTCTTAGCCTTTACCAACACATGCACATACAACCATACACATATATAGAAGTGGTTTGGTGAATGGCATTGAATGATACAGTTCTTAGAATGTCTATCTTTAAAAATGTAAAAAGTCATCTGACTTCATATATGTTACTGATATTCTTTGAACTTTGTTTTAAAGCTGCCCAAACTAAGTCGAAGAAAACCTTGGCAAAACCCAATATGAGAAATATTGTGGTGGTGGATGGTGTTCGCATTCCATTTTTGTTGTCAGGCACTTCGTAAGTATGAAATGATTGTGGTTCTTTTTTATTTTATTCCTCCTAGCTTTACTGAGGTATAATTGACACATAAAAATGGAATCAATTTAGGCTGTGATTTTTTTCTTCTATTTTTTCCTTTTCTTTAGGCTGTGCTTTTATTTATTTATTTTTTATTTATTTTTTACATGAGAGTAGGAGAGATAGACAGATTCTCGCATGTGCCCAGACCAGGATCCACCCAGCAACCCCTGTCTGGGGCCAATGCTCTGCCTATCTGGGCCCGATGCTACAACCTAGCTATTTTTAGTGCCTGAGACTGAGGCTCAATGGAACCTCCTCAGCGCCTGAGGTGAACACACTTGAATCAATTGAGCCATGGTTGCAGGAGAGGATCAGAGAAAGGGGGTAAGGGGAGCAGTGGAGAAGCAGATGGTCCCTTCTCCTGTGTGCCCTGACCAGGAATTGAACCCAGGACTTCCACATGCCAGGCTAATGCTCTACCACTGGCCCAACCAGCCAGGGCCTGGGCTTTTGGTTTAAATTATTTATTTTCTTTCCCCAGATATAAAGACCTGATGCCACATGATTTGGCTAGAGCAGCACTTTTGTAAGTAAATGCAGTTTCATTAAAGCACTTTTCTCCAGTTTTCACACTTGAAATAGCATATTTAATAGGATTTCCATTTCTAGGGTATATTAACTTTTTTTTGTGTGTGTGTATTTTTCTGAAGCTAGAAACAGGGAGGCAGTCAGACAGACTCCCGCATGCGCCCGGCATGCCCACCAGGGGGCGATGCTCTGCCGTAACCAGAGCCATTCTAGCGCCTGAGGCAGAGGCCATAGAGCCATCCTCAGCACCTGAGCCAACTTTGCTCCAATGGAGCCTTGGTTGCGTGAGGGGAAGAGAGAGACAGAGAGGAAGGAGAGGGGGAGGGGTGGAGAAGCAGATGGGCACTTCTCCTGTGTGCCCTGGCCGGGAATCGAACCCAGGACTCCTGCATGCCAGGCCAATGCTCTACCACTGAGCCAACTGGCCAGGGCTAGGGTATATTAACTTTTATATGGTAAGAAAACATTAGCTTCATTCTTTTTTTTTACAGAGACAGAGAGAGAGTCAGAGAGAGGGACAGACAGATGGGAACAGAGAGAGATGAAAAGCATCAATTACTAGTTTTTCATTGCGACACCTTAGTTGTTCATTGATTGCTTTCTCATATGTGCCTTGACCGGGGGCCTTCAGCAGATGGAGTAATCTCTTGCTTGAGCCAGCGACCTTGGGTCCAAGCTGATGAGCTTTGCTCAAACCAGATGAGCCCGCGCTCAAGCTGGTGACCTCGGGTCTCAAACCTGGGTCTTCTGCATCCCAGTCTGACGCTCTGTCCACTGTGCCACTGCCTGGTCAGGCATTAGCTTCATTCTTATTTTTTATTTTTTCTATATAATTTCTCATTACCAGTTGTGTATCACATATTAACTTTTTAAATCATTCTTTCATTCTTTGATAAGGTGCCAGCCATGTGCTTGTCAAATTAAGAAAAAAATACAGTTTCTGCTCTGTTAAATTCAAGGTTAACCTTTTGAAAAAAGTGCATGCATTGTTTTAAATGATCTATTGCACTATGTCGATGTGTTAACTGTTTCTTTGGTTTGGATTTCTGCTCTCAGGGGTTTATTGCATCGGACCAATATCCCAAAGGAAGTTGTTGATTATGTCATCTTTGGCACTGTTATACAGGAAGTGAAAACAAGCAATGTGGCTAGAGAGGTGAGTAAAACAAACTTCATATTGTTTAAAGAAACTGATAGGAGAATCAATTTGAATTTTGACTAATAGAATTTACTCTTTAAAAGCTATTAAAATCCATTAAAGTTATATTTGACTTGTATGTGATTTTTTTTTTTTTTTTTTTTTACAGTGACATAGAGAGTCAGAGAGAGGGATAGACAGGGACAGACAGGAATGGAGAGATGAGAAGCATCAATTATTAGTTTTTCTTTGCGCATTGCGACACCTTAGTTGTTCATTGATTGTTTTCTCATATGTGCCTTGACTGCGGGCCTTCAGCAGACTGAGTAACCCCTTGCTCGAGCCAGCGACCTTGGGTCCAAGCTGGTGAGCTTTTGCTCAAACCAGATGAGCCCGCGCTCAAGCTGGCGACCTCGGGGTCTCGAACCTGGGTCCTCGGCATCTCAGTCCGACGCTCTATCCACTGTGCCACTGCCTGGTCAGGCTGTATTGTGATTTTATTGCTCTAATAGCGAATATTTAAAAGGATTATACTGTAAGTCAAGTGATGTACACTATACTCTACTAGTATATATTTATACTATACAAAAATCGAATCAGTTATTTGAGCTGGTTTGGAACATGTTAATTTTGTGTATCTCCCTTGTTAGGAAAATAGAGATTATGGCAGTGTGGCTGATACAATTTTTAGTAATGTTAGAGCATGGTTTCTATTGAACTTAAAATTTCAACATTTTGCAAAGAACTTATTTCATAACATGGTTTTTGTTGGAGATAACCTTGCTTATTCATTTGTTTCCATTGACTAGATGACACATAGGGCAATTTTCTTTTAAACTATTTCACAGTTTACTTTTACCCTAGTTGGCATAACTCCATGTAGTGCTTACTGGGTGATCAAAATAATGTCAGACCTTGGAACTTCTGTGACGTGCCGTACAGGCATTTCATGGTGACTAGTCCAAACACATCTCTGAGCTTTGTTTCAATTTGAAAGTGATTGTTTAGATAAAGCTGGCTGCAAAGCACATTTCAGCATGCTAAACATTTTCTTCATTTCTAGTCTGCCTGCTGTTATTGTGTTCAGTATAGTTGTAAGGGTAATGACTCCATCACTGTCAGCCCAGAGCAGGGAAAATGAGCAGGACTGAAGTATTGTTCTGTCCCCGTTTTTATCTGTCGGTGACTGTTACACCTGTTGAGGGCTGGACCTTACTGCTGCTCACAGGCATCAACTGTATATTGTTCGGGAGTCAGGAAGTGAGAACAGCAAGAGTAGTTTTTGTCCCTTTCTCTGATTTTTGTGTTTTTTCTGGACCTTCACATTTTAAAATATATTGAATATGATAATTTTATTAGTACATCAAGCTATTCATAATACATTTTCAACTTTTATATTTTGAAAAAAACAAAGGGACTCCTATAAGAGCACTTAAACAATAAATATTTAAACTATTTCAATTTTTTTTGTATATTTCTATTATCCTAACTCTAAAGCCATAATCCTTTTCCCCTATGCTGATCTCAGCTATTGATTGGCCTGAGGTAGATTCCCTTTCACTTCCCTGTACTGACACTAGTTGCATTGCACACCAGGTAATTTTTGCCAGGGCTTCAGGGAAAGATTGAGTTGAGATATATAACCTAAAAGCTAATATAACCTCCAGCTAGAGAATTTGTTTAGGACCTGTTACCTGTATTAACAAAATTAATATGAAATCCTAAAAAGCTTCTGGTGCTGAATTCACATGAACCTGACTTTACTGAAGCACATTTCTCTGCTCTCCAACTTAACTGCGAGGCACCTTTCCCCTTCCTCCGTAGTGTACTAGCTAGAGCCTAAGCTTGCCTTCAGAGCTATTCAGACTTTAAATAGAAGGAGCACGTGGACTGGGGTCACCAGCAACCACTTCTATTTAAAGCTCCTTCTGTCCTGAGAGTTAGCTAGGACCAAGGGTGTTACACGTGCTAGAAAGGACCTTGTGAACATCAGCTGTTCTGACCTGAGTGCCCTTAACACTTGCCACACTGGGAGGCGACCTCTCCCCTCCCCCCTGAACAGTTGCCTCTCTCTTCATTTTGGATTGGCTTACATGGAGAAGGCTGACTTCAGTTGGCAAGGGGTAGTTTTCAGCAAAATAGCTTGATATAGGCTGGTCTGATGGTAGTGGGTTATCAGAACTTATTAACTTAGTGTCACTAAAGTTAGTATACAACCCCCCACTGCTAAATTTGACTGGTTTTAAGAGAAAAAAAAATAGCTTGGTATACTCAGTGTCAGGCCTACCTGAAAAGACCAGAATAAGGTCATGTTGCAAGTATACTATTTTAACATATTTCTATAGATTATGGTAAATGGTGTAGAGATAGTACAATTATAAAGGTAAAAATCAGGTAACATTGAACCTCTTTAATCTAAACTTTGGAAACTTTTATCAAATTATAGGAGAATTTAAATTCTTTTTTATTTTTTAAAGATTTAATTTATTTATTTTAGAAAGAAGAGAGAGAGCAAGGAGAAGGGATGAGTAGAAAGCATCAACTCATAGTTGCTTCTCGTATGTGCAAGCCCAGGATTGCAAACCAGCAATGATAATATAAAAATAAATGTTATTGTTGCACGTATTCATTAATTCTTTACATAAACAATGGAATCAGGCATTGATTTGCTTATTGGTAGCCTAATATCCCCAGTAAATAGTATGATAAAGTAATAGATGTGCTCATTTCATGTTTAACTTGACTGTACAGTCATAATAGAGGTCATTTTGGCAAGATTAACAGAGGGTCTCCATTTTTCTCAAGGCCCCTCAAATTGTTCTCTTTTGAAGCACCTATTGTGTCATCATATTGGCCAGTTTTCTCTTTTTCCATTTACTAACTGGTCTAACCCTTATTTAACAGAGTCTCACTTGTGGCTCAAGCAATTTTCCAAAGTTTTTTTTATCAACTTGAACTCCTACATATTTGGCAAGTGTTCATGTCTGACTTTGCATTGAATCTACAGAGTGCCATCTGAAATATCAGACAGTTGGTGAGAGAGACTGTCAGAGTAGAAACGAGTATAAAGTGAGCAGGGACATAAGTAAGTGCTTAGTTCTCTAGAAATTATTTTCATGTTTGATGATTTCTGCTTTTGCTACTAAGCTTTTTAACTATAGGAACACAGATCATGAGGGCCCCACCCTATGATATATTTTATAATTTCATCAAATGTTTTATAACAGGTTTACTTTAAATTTATTTGAAAATTCAGATACATTAAAATCAAATTATATATTGATATCTTTGAAGGCTCTGAACTAAGCATTGCTAAGAAATTAGGTGAGTCTGACCAGGCGGTGGCACAGGGTATAGATCATTGGCCTGGGATGCTGAGGAACCACGTTCAAAGCCCCAAGGTCGCTGGCTTGAGCATAAGCTCACCAGCTTGAGTGCAGGGTAACTGGTTTGAATGTGGGATCATAGACATGACACCATGGTTGCTGGCTTGAGCAAGAGGTCACTGGCTTGGCTGTATCCCCTGGTCAAGGCACATATAAGAAAGCAATCAATGAATAACTAAGGTGCTGCAATGAAGAATTGATGCTTCTCATCTCTCTTCCTGTCTTCTATCTGTCCCTGTCCCTCCATCTCCGTCTCTCTCTCACTTAAAAAATAAAATAAAAAAGGAAGAAAGAAAGAAAGAAATTAAGTGAGATGTTGTAGGTTTGTATACCATACTAGAACTAGCTACCAAGAATTTTACAGAATGCCTGTCAAAAACTAGATGAAAAATGAGTAAAACATTTTAGTAATGGGCTTAATTTTATTTTAAATATTACTGTGTAGAATATTAGAATCAGACCCTTTCCTGATTCATGACCCAGAGAAGTAGTGCTCAGAGCATCATTTACATGTAACATGATCATTTCATTCACTGCATTTCCTGAAGGCTGCCCTTGGAGCTGGCTTCTCTGACAAGACTCCTGCTCACACCGTCACCATGGCTTGCATCTCTGCCAATCAAGCCATGACCACAGGTATGTTTTTCTGAAAGCAGAGGTACATGGGAATTCTCTTTTGTCTTTTATTTGATCGTTAAGAAATATTTTTAACAGAAGTAAATTGTTAGCACAGATATCTGAATTTGTTTTTTGTTTTTTTTAATAAGGTAACATTTAAAATTTTGTATTATCAACTGGAGGACTATGTTTCTAGGAGAGTGCTTCTAAATTAAAGGAATGACTAGTTTGTAACCTGCTAAGTTTTAAAGCTAGATAATTCTAATATGATACTCTGCCACAGAGATTGTGGCCTTCTTCCTGCCACCATTGCCATAGTGATAAAGCACTGATAGATAGTACAGCTGTTTCTTCTACTTTCTCCTCACAGCTTTGCATTTTCTATAATTAGTTATAAATTCTTCTCACAAACCTGAGCAAAATTGTGGGAGATTTTGTGGCATCAGTCATTATTGTGAAAAAATAGAAAATATAAAAGATATAATAATCATGTGTTCTCGTCGTAACATGAAGGCCAGGTTGGGCAGTCTACCCCTTGGGTGGCAGGGAGTGAACCAGAAGCAGTGATGGGGCAATTCACCCACCCAGCATGTGATCATTTCCAGTTGGAGCAACAAAATACTTGCCAGTGGCCATAAAGAAGAAGGGGGGGGAGCTGTCTTACATCTCAAAAGTAGGAATTTCTTTGGGTTATAAGATAAATTGAAACTTTCTTTACAGTAAAAATATATGAAAATTAAAACTAGAAGCATATGAAATATACTGAAAGTTCTGGTTTGGAATATGATTTGTTTGAGAGTTGGTCTGTTGGATATTTCCAGATGTTTATGTGGCCTAAATGAAACTTGTTTTTCTCTAGTGCATTGAATGTATTTCTAGTCATTTAAAAAATCATCATAACCCCTCTGAAAAGATAAGAAAAAAACCTTAATTATAGATGTTGTACAATGCTGATGGCTATCATACAACTTTGAAATCAAAAAGGTTTAATTTTCAATGGCCTGTTAATTTCTGCAAAAAATGTTCATGTACCTTGACCTGTGCCTTGTAGGTGTTGGCTTGATTGCTGCTGGCCAGTCTGATGTGATCGTGGCAGGTGGTGTAGAGTTAATGTCCGACGTCCCTATTCGTCATTCAAGGAAAATGAGGAAAATGATGCTTGAACTAAATAAGGCCAAGACGCTGGGGCAGCGACTATCTTTAATCTCTAAATTCAGATTCAATTTCTTAGCACCTGAGGTAGGATCTGTGAACTCTTACATAAAGACTTGTGTTTTGAAAGCAGCCTACGGCAGAGATTTAGAATTAGGTAAAACAATATGGGTTCAGTTATGCTCTAATAGTTACAGGGCACAGTTAATTACTTGGTTAAAGTGGGGAAAAAAGGTAGTGGCTGGAAAATTTGAATTTGTAAGCCCTCTTTAGAGATACACAGTTACCATAGAGCTTCCCTTGTCTTAGTCTTGATTAATAGTAGATTTCAAATTCCCAAATAATCCAACGTATGATGTAACACCTGATCCTGTCTGTCTCCTTTCCCAGCTCCCTGCAGTGGCCGAATTCTCCACCAGTGAGACCATGGGCCACTCTGCAGACCGACTGGCTGCTGCCTTTGCCATTTCGCAGCGGGAACAGGATGAGTATGCACTGCGCTCTCACAGCCTGGCCAAGAAGGCGCAGGATGAAGGACTCCTTTCTGATGTTGTACCCTTCAAAGTACCAGGTAAAAAACAGTTTGTTGCTTCATGGTATTTGTTAAGGAAGTCTGAATTGCTCCTAAAACTCTAAAACTCCAAATGACTTTTCAGATAATATGTTGGTTCTGTTTCCGAAATACTCAGCCTTTATACTTAAACATGGACTCAAATTTCAATTTATATTGTAACATTAGGTAAACATTTTTTTTTCTTTTTAAGTAAGAGGAAGGGAGACAGAGAGACAGATTCCCACATGCACCCTGACCAGGAACTACCAGCAATCTCCCTATCGGTGATGCTCTGCCCATCTTGGCTGTTGCTTGGCAACCAAGCTATTTTTAGCACCTGAGGGAGGCTCCATAGAGCCATCCTCAGCCCCCAGAGCCAACTGGCTCAAACCAATCAAGCCATGGCTGCAGGAGGGAAAGAGAGAGAGAGAGAAACAGAGAGAGAGAGAGAGAGAGAGAGAAGGGGGAGGGGTGGAGAAGCAAATAGTTGCTTCTCCTGTGTGCCCTGACTGGGAATCGAACCTGGGGCATCCACCTGCTGGGCTGATGCTCTACCACTGAGCCAACTGGCCAGGACAGGTAAATATTTTAAAAGAGAGTTTTTATGAGCCTCCTTTTACATCTTCCTGATAACATTTTAGTTCTTATGTACATGCCTAATTTTTAATTGTCCATTCATATGATTTCTGTAATGAATAGCCATATGTGAATGAATATCCTAAGAAAATAGGGTGTCTCTTCTTTTGTTATTTAGATTTTTGTTAAATGTCTCAAGAGCTTAGTTTAAAATTTGATAATATCTTTTATTTTTTTATTTTTTTTCATTTTTTTGAAGCTGGAAACGGGGAGAGACAGTCAGACAGACTCCTGCATGCGCCCGACCGGGATCCACCTGGCACACCCACCATGGGGCTATGCTCTGCCCACCAGGGGGCGATGCTCTGCCCATCCTGGGCGTCGCCATGTTGCGACCAGAGCACTCTAGCGCCTGGGGCAGAGGCCACAGAGCCATCCCTAGCGCCCGGGCCATCTTTGCTCCAATGGAGCCTTGGCTGCGGGAGGGGAAGAGAGAGACAGAGAGGAAAGCGCGGCGGAGGGGTGGAGAAGCAAATGGGCGCTTCTCCTGTGTGCCCTGGCCGGGAATCGAACCCAGGTCCTCCGCACGCTAGGCCGACGCTCTACCGCTGAGCCAACCGGCCAGGGCAAAATTTGATAATATCTTGATAACTATTATAAATAGCTTTCTTTTTAGCGAATAGGTTTGGTTTATATTTTATTTGTTCTAGTAATTTTTAAAGCATATTTTTCTAGGGAGGATATATAATACTTATAGTTCAGTAGAATTAAAATGTTCATATTTTTATAGGAAAAGATACAGTTACCAAAGATAATGGCATTCGTCCATCCTCCCTGGAGCAGTTGGCCAAATTAAAACCTGCGTTCGTCAAGCCCTATGGCACAGTGACGGCTGCAAATTCTTCTTTCCTGGTAACTATGTGTGCTATATGTGTTTGCTAATGACTTTTATAGTTGTGTACTCTCAATAGAAGAGCCTAAAGTAGGCCTATCTGTTTGTGTTATGAGTAGATGCTTAAAAATATATTCACTTTAAATATAATGTTAAAATAGAATCAATTTTTAAGGCCTTAGAAGTCATCTGATCCATCTACCATTCTGATACAAAAAGCCGTTCCCTTCAAACACACCAGTCAAAAAATTCTGGTGGCCTATTCAGGCACTGGAGATAAAAAGAACAGACGATTGTAATAGAGTGGGGAACTACTGGGGGGCTATAGCGAAGGCTGTTGGAGAAGACACAATAGCTGGGGAGTCAGAGAGGCTTTTCAGAGGGATCAACGCTTGAGAAGCAAATCTTGAGGGAGGAGTGTAAGCGAACTCAAGAAGTGTGTGAAAGGAATTCTAGGCAAAGGGAATAGCAAATGCAAAATCAAGGAGGTGTGAGAACAAAAGACTCTTTGGGATAAAGCTTGGTTGGAACATAGGATATGAATCTAAGATGTGGAAAGTAAGCAGAGTAACAAGATAACTCCTCTAGCTTTGAGTATTAGAAAGTGATGCTTTCTACTGACTCCCAAATTATTTTTCTATCATGAAATAAATATACCCTCATTTTATGTTGTTATTTTACTTATCTGTAAGTAGTTCCATATCCTTCCTTGTTTTTTTGGCTCCCCCTCAATTAAACATTCCTACTGATTCTGCTTCTGCTTGTCAGATGTGGTTTCCCTTCTCCTACCACCCTGGGTGTAATCTCCTGAATACAGTCCATGTGGTTAGTGTTTCTTTTACAAAACAGCTCCCCTACCCAGACATAAAGTCTGGAAACATAGGCAAATGTTTGACATATCTGGCCTGGGTAAGTGACTGTGTAATGCCTGCCTTGGTCTAGGGGAAGGGTACCTGGAGTAGTTCCACCAGGATGGTGCACCACCCCTGTTAAGCCTGAGTGGGGAAGGATGATCGTGTCTAAAATCAAATTAGATGACAGGGCCATATGCTATGGGCTACACTCTTGCTATATTTGAATCCCCTTACTTTTGTTAGTGCCAGGTTTATTTAATGAAAACTAGAAACATAAATCATCAGAGGCAATACATCACAGATACATGGATTTTTGGAAATGTGTTAATGTACAACATTCATTGCCATTTTTCCCAGTAGTGCATTGGACATATATTATGTATAGTAAGCTATGTTTCCATAATCTATGGCCACACTATTGGTGGTACTTTCAGGGTTATCAAGTTATAAAAATATGGTAGAATGTGGTAGAAATTGTTTTTATTTTGTAAACTCTACAGAGTAGTTTTCCTTTTCTCTAGAATTTAGGGTTTAAATTAATTTTTTTAGCTCTTTTGAAGTCATGGTAAAGGGCTTTTTTCAGTGGTACCTCTTTGTCCCTTAATTTTTAATTATCATTTGGGAAAAAGCATACAGGGAGTGTCCAAAGAGAGAAGACCATGGTTCTAATGCTCTCAGTTACCTGTCTTTCTTCTTCCATCGGTTTGCTTGTTTGGGAGACTATTAGTAGAATATTACCTAGAAACCACAGGCAAGAAGTAGCTGAGAAGCAGTCTAGAAAATGTAAAAATAGGCCCTGGCCGGTTGGCTCAGCGGTAGAGCATCGGCCTGGTGTGCGGGGGACCGGGGTTCGATTCCCGGCCAGGGCACATAGGAGAAGCGCCCATTTGCTTCTCCACGCCCCCCTCCTTCCTCTCTGTCTCTCTCTTCCCCTCCCGCAGCCAAGGCTCCATTGGAGCAAAGATGGCCCGGGCGCTGGGGATGGCTCCTTGGCCTTTGCCCCAGGCGCTAGAGTGGCTCTGGTCGCGGCAGAGCGACCCCCCCCCCCAGGGGCAGAGCATCGCCCCCTGGTGGGCGTGCCAGGTGGATCCCGATTGGGCGCATGCGGGAGTCTGTCTGACTGTCTCTCCCCGTTTCCAGCTTCAGAAAAATACAAAAAAAAAAAAAAAGGAAAATGTAAAAATAAATAAGTAAATCAGAGATTGTTTTAATGTTTAAAATTCCTCATATCCTGTGCCAAAAGCAAAAGACTTTTGGTTTATGTTTATTATGAGCACATATTTCTAAATATGTATACAGGTATATATTTATACCCATTCTCTTGTCCATTTTGGTAATTTCACTTTTTATTTTTTACAGATTTTATTTATTCATTTTAGAGAGGAGAGAGAGAAACAGGAGGGGGGGAGGAGCAGGAAGCATCAACTCCCATATGTGCCTTGACCAGGGAAGCCAGAGTTTAGAATTGGCAACCTCAGCATTCCAATTCGATGCTTTATCCACTGTGCCACCATAGGTCAGGCAGTAATTGTACTTTTTGAACATTGTCCAAAAATGGACCAAACACTCTGTAGTGTGAGTATTTAAATTGTGACTTGATGGATAAAATGAAAAGGTTTTGTTATTTAGAATCACCATATAACTAATCAGTTGGTTGATTCAGGAATAGAACATTAGAAGAAGATGGCTATAGAAAGACCTTCAGACAGGCCGGGGAATTTAACATTACTGTTCTGATTAACGTTTTAGACCGATGGTGCAAGTGCAATGCTCATTATGGCAGAGGAAAAAGCTCTGGCCATGGGTTATAAGCCGAAGGCATATTTGAGGTAAAGTAAACATTTGAATTAATTGTCTTTGGCTTCTTTATTTTATTACTGGGGCTAACCTCTCTATTGTTTACCTAGGGATTTTGTGTATGTATCTCAAGATCCAAAAGATCAACTGTTACTTGGGTAAGTGGTAGTGTATGTATCCTTGATTTGTAAAAAAGTATTTGATTACATAGGTTTTAAAGTGTGTTGGGCACTGAGTTATATTTGGTTTATGTGTTAGATAAAGAGAAGTATTGTATATCTCCCTGTATAAGATATTCCTATGTATAAGACGCACCTTAATTTTGGGCCCGAAATTTGAAAAAAAATGTATTACATAAAATTATTGAACTCAAGTTTTATTCATCATAAAATTTATACAATTCATCTGCACGAAAAGGTGGGAAATGCAAGTAAAAAAGAAATCTACAACCACTTTATAAGATATACCCAGTTTTTAGACCCCAAATTTTTCGAAAAAGGTGCGTGGGGAAATATGGTAATCCTCTATGTTGGTGTATCATTTTACACTTAATCTTAACAAAAGGCGGAGGAGCAGTGTTGGCATAGCATTTTATAGCTTTGGATTCTTTTCCACTAATTCCTATAATTTCTACTTACGATTATATATATAACTGTATTCTTTTTTCATTAATGTAAGTATTTTTTCATATTGCTGCACAGTCTTCAGAAGAGCTTTTTATAAAAGCCTCCTCATTTGAGACTACCTCCCCCTCCCTCACAAGGCTCTGCCCTAACTGGCCTCCATTATGTCCTTCAGACTAGCCATGACCTTTCCTATGCTTTGCCCTTTGAACTCTGTGTTCTTCTAGCTCTTCTCATTATTAGCTTGTCTTTCTTTCATTGTTTACTTGTTTATTATTACTATCTGTTTCTCGACTCTAGACTATAAGCTATGTAAGGGCAGAGACCATGTCTATTCAGTTCACTATTCTATCCCCAACACTTAAGTAATGCTTGTACAGTTGAATCAGTTATCAAGTGGAAGACAATCTAATACCTGTGTAAAACTCAGGGGAATATGAAGGAGCTCTTAGGTTAAAAGTTAAAGTTTTAACATACTACTTATTTTTTCTTTTTAGACCAACATATGCTACTCCAAAAGTTCTGGAAAAGGCAGGATTAACAATGAATGATATTGATGCTTTTGAATTTCATGAAGCTTTCGCAGTAAGTCATCCTAAAGGCATATCAACTGTAATAATAAAAAATGTAGTCATTGTTTGTAGGCGAGAGCAAGGCATGGCTTATAATAGGAATAAAACAGAAGTTGAGCTTTATATTTGAAGTGTACCGACTTACACTGCTGACAGGGGTCTAAGGGGAGAGAATCTAAGGCCACATGTAGTGTTGAGAAACATACCTTTTGAGGCTATTCCTTTTTTTAAAGATTTTATTTATTGATTTTTACAGAGAGAGGAGGAGGGGACGAGATATAGTAGCTTTTACTCTAGCGTTTCACTGGTTGCTTGTCATATGTGCCTTGACCAGGCAAGCCCAGGGTTTCAAACCAGCGACCTCAGTGTTCCAGGTCAGCACTCTATCCACTGCGCCACCTCAGGCTAGGCGAGGCTATCTATTAAAGGCCCTTCAAAAGTATCAAATGGTTTCTTTAGAAAATTTTCAGTGAAAACTGATTTTAAAATTTGCTCAGCTTTAGAGTTAGGTAACCTTTTGTGTAAAAGAAAGCCTCAAGAGACATTAATAACAAGGTTCTTACTGAATTATTTTTCCTTCTAGGGTCAGATTTTGGCTAATTTTAAAGCCATGGATTCTGATTGGTTTGCAAAAAACTACATGGGTAGAAAAAGCAAGGTAAGTTTCTGATTAAAAATATGCTTGAATTTTAAAAGCACTTTAATATTTGGAGTTTAGTTACCTGTCAGTAAAAATATGAAGTGAAAAGTTTCTCTTATAAAGAATTTTGTGTTTCATTAAATATATGTTTCTTAGTTGCAAAATATTCCTGGAAATCCTTTAGAAAAAATAAAAGCAAAATTTTAGGTTGTTTTTTGCTCTTCCCATTCTGATGTTAGATGAAGAATAAATGAAATAAATAAATAAATTTGGGGCCACTGAGATGAAGTCTATGAAGATATCCCATCCAAAAAAAAAAGAAGGAAAAAGTAAAAGAACCCTTGGCTTTTAGAATTTACCTAGAAATTTTCTTTTGCAGTAAAATAATTTGTGATGTGTCTCGTTAGTTATTTCTCTCTACTTCTGTTACTTATTACTAAAGACCTGGCCTGATTCTTATCATAAGTAAACTCATCTTTGTATTTGTGTCTATTTTTATATGAGCCAGGTTGGATCGCCTCCCCTGGAGAAGTTTAACAACTGGGGTGGGTCCCTGTCCCTGGGACACCCATTTGGAGCCACAGGCTGCCGATTGGTCATGGCAGCTGCCAACAGATTGCAGAAGGAAGGAGGCCAGTTTGGTTTAGTGGCTGCATGTGCAGCTGGAGGGCAGGTATGTCACAGCTGCTTCACAGGAGTTTTTGAAAAGTCATTTTCTTAGAAACAAAGTAAGCTCATCCAAGAATGTTTGATTTAGTTTATTTCAAAACATTCTTAGGACCATATTTCTAATGGCAGGCAAACAGAAAAAAACAATCCAGCCTATTTTCTGATAGTATATGTTCTAGAAAGAAGATGCTATTTAAATTCAAGCTGGATTACTTTTTTCCTAAAATAATATTTTTCATTTATATGAACGTAATATGTGGCCAGCCTATAAATAACTGACCCCTTGTGTCTTCAAAGTCTCTGAGGAAACTGAGACTCAATGTGGCCACTGAGCTGGTGGCTCAGTGGATAGAGCATCATCCCGGCATATGGACGTCCTGGGTTTGATTCTTGGTTAGGGGCACACAGGAGAAATGACCATCTGCTTCTCCCCCTCCTCTCTCTGCTTCTCTTCCTAAGGGAGTCTTTCCCTTCCTCAGCCAGTGGCTCAGTTGGTTCAAGCATGGCCCCAAACACTGAGGATAGCTCTGATAGCTCCACTGGAGCGCATCAGCCTCAAGTGCTAAAAATAGCATGGTACTTAAGCATTTGCCTCAGATGGGGTTGCTGAGTGGATCCTGGTCGGGGTGCATGTGGGAGTCTACCTCACTATCTCCCCTCCTCTCACCTAAAAAAAGAAGAAAAAAGAAAAAAAAAGAAAGTAAAGTAATATGTGATCATTATGGTAATTGGAAAATAGAAAAAGTATATAGAAAAGTAATAGGTCACCTATAATTTCCTTGCTAGATACCCATTATTCACACTTTGATATATTTTCTTCTTTAATAATAAAATTTTATTCATTTATCTATTTATCTAGTCACTTATCTTTATTAGGCTCATCTGTAAAATCTCTCCAAGAGGTGAACTATCTTCCTTGAAAACTGAACAGTACCTTAATTGGAGAATGAATTTACCTCTGAATAACTTATTGCTATTTAGCTGAGGGAAATGACATTATTCTACAGATTTTTTTATCTGCTTTACTTGCCGGATAGATGCAGCTTCCTACCTGTTATAGCATTTCCTCTGGGAATAAAATCCGAAAGGAAGGCTGGCTGTCATCTTTATTTTTTTTTAACCCTGTTGGAAACAGATTTGATTTTCCTTCAGATTACAGAAACTTTCTGTTGCTGATCAAGATGAACAAATAAGAAATGTAAAAGTACAAACATTTTAAATTTACAAGGTTTTAGTTATGGCTTTTCCTCAGAGACTTTGAAGACACAAGGGGTCAGTTATTTATAGGCTGGAACATTTTAGACTTCATGATCAAAACATTTTTTAATGTGTAACTTTCATAGTCAGTAAGGACCAGAGCCTGCCCTCTTATCTTTCTATGCCAGGCTTAAACAAAGAAGACAGCGAGTGCATGGCACTGCGTGTACCGCATAGTTTAAATAGGCTAATGTCCTTTGGTTTTCAGTATTTGTTCCCTACTTTTTTCTCTTGCACATAGAGTATAAATAATACAATACTAGATGCTCTTATGGATCAACAAAGAATAATACCCAGTACCTTCTAGAAGTTAACAGTATAGTGAGAAGAAAGATGATGCATCTTAGACACTAGGCTAAATTTGGCATTGTGCCATCAAGAGCCAAATGAGTGATACCAGTGTGATTCGATCAGAGGAGGAATCCATCATTGTGAATCTAGAGCAGGTTTTTCAACTTCAGCAGTATTAACATTTTGGGCCAGATAACTTTTTGTTGTGGGAGGTTGTGCTGTGTGTCACGGCATGTTGAGCAGTGGTCTACCCAGTAGATACCAGTAGCACCACCCCCCTTCCCGTATACACACAGTTGGGACAACAAAAAATGTCTTCTGGGGAAGATGAGGAGCAAAATTGCCTACAGTAGAGAAACACTGATCTAGAGCAAACCAATGCGTTTTAAATAAAGCTGGAGAAGGAAATTGCTAGCCTTTCCAGGGTAGCCGCAAGTTAGGCCTTTTCATCCCTGTTCTTTTTTGTTTGTTTGCTTGTTTGTTGCTGATCAAGGTATTTAGATGTTTTTTTGTTTTTTTTTGTGAAAGAGACAAAGAGAAGGACAGACAGACTGGAAGGGAGAGAGATGAGAAGCATCAACTCTTCGTTGCAGCTCCTTAGTTGTTCATTGATTGCTTTCTCATATATGCCTTGACTGAGGGGCTACAGCAGAGCAAGTGACCCCTTGCTCAAGTCAGCGACCTTAGGCTGAAGCCAGTGACTTTGGCCTTCAAGCCAGTGACCTTTGGGCTCAAGCCAGCGACCATGGGATCATGTCTATGATCCCACGCTCAAGCCAGCGACCCCGCACTCAAGCCGGTGACCTTGGTGTTTCGAACCTGGGTCCTCTGCGTCCCAGTCCAATGCTCTATCCACTACGCTACCACTTGGTCAGGATTAGCTGTTTTGAACTATAATGTATACTAAATTGAGGACAGACAACCATGTAGCAAAACTTTGTTACCCACAGTGTTCAACTTGGTGCCTTTTAAATAATAGTTTCTTAATAAATATATATGGGGATTAGATTAAATCAAATAGCCGGGCATTAGTTAGGCTATTAACTGGTTTGATCTCAGTCCAAAAGATAGAATGACTGTGATTATCAGATAGGATTTAGACTCATGAAATTATAAATTTCTATGCTTGGTTTCAACTAGAGAGATAACTAGTGCACAGCACTGTGCATGGTGCTGGAGGGACACTTCTTACCTTCGTGGGCCCTTGGGTTATCCTCATCTGAGTAGAATAGTAAAGAAGAATCTTTGGCTTAGGGATCATCTAGACCTGGTTTCAAATCCTGGCCCTATTTAATAGTGTTGTGAATTTGAATGAGTAACTTAACCTTTCAGAGCTTCAGTTTTCTAATCTAGAAATTTACTATTGTTGGTATTCACTATATTATGTTTATTCTTGTACAGCTAAAAAAGCTCCCTGTGGCTTCTCCTTTTAAATGCAACCACTTATGGAGCAACTACTAGGAATCAGACTCTAGTAGACAGACTCCAATGTGTATATGTATGTGCATATATAGAAATATATGTATCATATGCTACCTAATTTAATGCTCACAAAAACACTATGAAGTAGGTAGCATGAGTCCCATTCTGTAAATGAACTTGAGGTTCAGAATGATTTTCCCAAGATCACACAGTGTTTGAATGGAAGAGCCAACATCAAACTCCAAAGCCTGTACTTTTCCCATTGTTCTCTGCTGCCAGTATTCTGCCTCTGTACCTTGTTCATTGCTCTAACCGAACTTTTTTTTCCTTCACAGGGCCATGCTATGATAGTGGAAGCTTATCCAAAATAATAGACCAAGAAGCGGTGACCTGGAGTTTCTGTGCAACACTCATACTCGGCAATGCCATTTCAATGCATTACTAAATGACATCTATAGTTCCTAGCTCCTTTTAGGAAAATAAAACTTGTGGCCTTCGGTTAAATACTTTGCAATTAAGCCTTGCCAGTATTCTGAGCTTTCCAGTAATCACGGCTTACTGCGTTCCTTCAGGGATTTCTTAGTCACCAGAATCTCACATGTGATACATTTAAGTGTTTGTTTTTGGTCTGTATTTTTGTTAAAGACGAAATAAGTGCTTGCAACTTGGAGAAGAAGTTAGCTGAGATTTGGAATCAACTTCGTAAGTAATATTTGCAAATTATGCTCATTCCTATTTCTGACCTAAAGCTGAGTGTTTTCTATTAAATACAAACCAATGTGCCTAAATTAACTTAATTATGAGAAGATAATTCAGAATCTAAACATCACGTAAAATTTACAGTAAATATTTAGATATATAAATACCATGCTGATTAAACTTAATAAAGTGGGAGAAGTATTGGAGAACTGTTTGCCTTATTTTTTATTGAGACAAAAGATGGTTCTCTTGGCTTAAAGGCAAATTTTGCCTTTGATTTCTCATTTGTAACTTCTAACCATTCTAGTCACCATGAGGCTGCTAGGAACATAAAGAGGGTCCTGCTTTAGAATACCATCTTCTGCCTGACCAGGCGGTGGCGCAGTGGATGGAGCGTCGGACTGGGATGCAGAAGACCCAGGTTCGAGACCCCGAGGTCGCTAGATTGAGCGCAGGCTCATCTGGTTTGAGCAAAAATTCACCAGCTTGGACCCAAGGTCGCTGGCTCAAGCAAGGGGTTACTCGGTCTGCTGAAGGCCCACGGTCAAGGCACATATGAGAAAGCAATCAATGAACAACTAAGGTGTCGCAATGCGCAATGAAAAACTGATGATTGATGCTTCTCATCTCTCCATTCCTGTCTGTTCCTGTCTATCCCTCACTCTGACTCTCTCTCTGTCTCTATAAAAAAAAAAAAGTTGCCCCCCCCAAAAAAATACCATCTTCTCCTTACCCCCAATTGGTCAATTGGAGTAAATTATTTATTTCACTGTTGGGAGATGCTTCTGTTTGTCAGGATTTAAATGAAGTGCAAATAAATTTAAAATTTTTGCAACAGGCCCTGGCTCGGTGGCTTAGTGGGTAAAACATCAACTCAATGAGCCAGAGGTCGTGAGTGTTTGACCCCTGTTCAGGGCCAGCTACGAGAAGCAATCAGTGAGTGAACAACTAAATGGAACTAAGTGGAACAATGAGTTGATGCTTCTTTCTCTCTCTTTCTCTTTCTCCCTTCCTTCCTCTCTCTCAAACCAATGGAAAAAATGTTTTTTTAAATTTTGATGAACATACTAAAAATTCTTTCAATTCTTTGACAACCAAACTGCACTAAACATGTATGCTAGTGCTTTGAAAAAGCAAAAGTCAAAATTATGGCCATTTATGTGAGTATTGCTTAGGTCTATGAAAGTTACTGGCCATCAGAATCTTCTAGTTCAGAGGCAGATTGGGCAATGGAGTAAGTGCTAACCTCTTGAAAAGGGCATTTGAGAGTTCCAGCATCATTTCCCCCATGATTTCATTGGTAATTTCAATATAATATTAGTTTTTAATACTGAAAATCATTATATTTACATACATATCATAAAAATCAATTATAGCCTGACCAGGCGGTGGTGCAGTGGATAGAGCATCGGTCTGGGATGCGGAGGACCCAGGTTCGAGATCCCGAGGTCGCCAGCTTGAGCACGGGCTCATCTGGTTTGAGCAAAGCTCACCAGCTTGGACCCAAGGTCTCGCTGGCTCGAGCAAGGGGTTACTTGGTCTGCTGAAGGCCCATAGTCAAGACACATGAGAAAGCAGTCAATGAACAACTAAGGTGTCACAACGAAAAACTGATGATTGATGCTTCTCATCTCTCTCCATTCCTGTCTGTCTGTCCCTATCTATCCCTCTCTCTGACTCTCTCTCTGTCTCTGTTAAAAAAAAAATCAATTATAGATAAATATAAAAGGTAAAAATCTCTTTAAATTTTAGGAAAAAAAACATCATTATGACTTTAGATTGGGGAAAGAGGGTGAAGGATTTTTTAAGACTTTTAAAGTGCTATTATAAAAGATCTATAGGCCTGACCTGTGGTGGCGCAGTGGATAAAGCATCAACCTGGAAATGCTGAAGTTGCCGGTTCAAAACTCTGGGCTTGCCTGGTCAAGGCACATATGGGAGTTGATGCTTCCAGCTCCTCCCCCCTTCTCTCTCTCTCTGTCTCTCCTTTTCCTCTCTAAAATGAATAAATTTTAAAAAAATCTATAAATTTGCCTATGTTGATATAAGAATGTGTTCTTTATATAGAGTGGAAAGAAAATTATGCCACAAGTGGGGCAAAGATAAAGATGTATCTTGTAAAGAACATATGTGTATATCTTACAGAGATCTCTATTGTATATACCAAAGAATCTGGGATATATAAAGAATTCTTAATAAGAAGAAAGATAATTCAGTAAAAAATGGCAAAAGAGCCTGACCTGTGGTGGCACATTGGATAAAGCTCAACCTGGAATGTTGAAGTCGCTGGTTTGAAGCCCTGGGCTTGCCGGGTCAAGGCACATACAGGAAGCAATTACTGTGCGTTGATGCTTCCCACTCCTCCCTCCCGCCCCCTTTTTCTCTTCATCTCTCTAAAAATCAATAGGATGTCCTGGTTTTAATTCCCTGTCAGGGCACACAGAAGAGGTGACCATCTACTCCTCTACCCTTCCCCCTCTCCTGTCCCTCCTTCCCCCCATCTCTTCTCTTCCCATAGCCATGGCTTGATTGATTTGAGCGAGTTGGCCTCGGGTGCTGAGGATTGCTCCATGGCCTTCACTTCAGGCATTAAAAAAAGTGGCTCCAGGCCCTGGCCGGTTGGCTCAGCGGTAGAGCGTCGGCCTGGCATGCGGGGGACCCGGGTTCGATTCCCGGCCAGGGCACATAGGAGAAGCGCCCATTTGCTTCTCCACCCCCCTCCCCTCCTTCCTCTCTGTCTCTCTCTTCCCCTCCCACAGCCAAGGCTCCATTGGAGCAAAGATGGCCCGGGCGCTGGGGATGGCTCCTTGGCCTCTGCCCCAGGCGCTAGAGTGGCTCTGGCCGCTGCAGAGCGACGCCCCGGAGGGGCAGAGCATCGCCCCCTGGTGGGCAGAGCGTCCGCCCCTGGTGGGCGTGCCGGGTGGATCCCGGTCGGGCGCATGCGGGAGTCTGTCTGACTGTCTCTCCCCGTTTCCAGCTTCAGAAAAAAAAAAAAAAATTAAAAAAAAAAAAAAAAGTGGCTCTGTTGCTGAGCAATGGAGCAAGGGCCCCAGAGTAGTAGAGCATCACCCCTAATAGGCTTGCTGGTTGGATCCTAGTTGGGGAGCATGTGGGAGTCTGCCTCCTCTCCTCTCACTAAAATAAAAAATGTTTTAAATTTAAAATTAATAAAAAAATCTTTAGAAAAATGGCAAGATATTAACAGGTATTTTTTAGAAAAGAATATACAAATGGAGAATAAATATGAAAAAATGCTCATGAATAATTTAGAAAAACCAAATTAAGATCATATAATAAGATATCACTTCATACATATCTACTACACTGGCAAAAATGAGGTAGACTAAGAATATACCAAGTGTTGGTGAGGATGTGAACAATAGGAACTTCTATATATTGCTGGTGAGAAAGCAATTTGATACAACACCTTGGAAACAGTCTGGTGCTGTCTTGTACATTTGAATATAACACAATCTACAACCCAGCCTTTCCACTCGTAGGGATATTTCCTACAGAACTTTGCACATGAGTACCAGAAGATAGCATCATTGCTCTTTAATAGCAAAATATTGTAAATAATGTTCATGGACAGGAAAGTTTTGAAAACAAAACTAAGTACATTTCTAGAACGCCTACATATGAGGTAAAATGTTTTCCAATACAGGTAATGGAAGAGAAAAGAAATCATAAAGAATTCCAGATAACATGTAGACTCCATGCTCCAGAAGGTGGAGCATGTCCCTTCCTACTTGCATGTGGGCTGGACTTAGTGACTCAATTCCAGTGAACGGAGTATGAAAAGGAAAAACAAATGATCTCACAGTGGAGAAATCTGACAAACCAGCTTAACCAAGTGATGGGGGACGTTATCAGTGCTGTGATGTGGATATCACATACCTCCTGGTATAATGTAATTAAAGGGCCACTTCACCTCAGTGATAGTCTTTCCAAATACCTATAACCCAGTTGAATCATGAGAAAACATCAGACAAACCCATATTGAGGGACATTCTACAAAATACGTGTCCAGTACTCAGAACTACGCACAGTCATGAAAAGTAATAGAATACTGAGAAACTCACCCACCAGAGGAGGCTAAGGAGACATGACAACTAAATGTAAAGTATCCTGGGCTGGATTCTGAACTAGAAAAAGGACATTCATGGCCTGACCAGGCAGTGGCACAGTGGATAGAGCGTCCGACTGGGATGCAGAGGACCCGGGTTGGAAACCCCTGAGGTTGCCAGCTTGAGCACAGGCACATCTGGTTTGAGCAAGGCTCACCAGCTTGAGCCCAAGATCACTGGCTTGACCAAGGGGTCACTTGGTCTGCTGTAGCCCTCCAGTCAAAGCACATATGAGAGAGCAATCAATGAATAAGGTGCTACACGAAGAATTGTTGCTTCTCATCTCTCTCCCTTCCTGTCTGTCCCTATCTGTCCCTCTCTGTCTCTGTCTCTGTCTCTGTCTCTCTCTCACTCTCTCTCTCTCTCTCACACACACACACACACACGAAAAAACATTCATAGAAAATTTGGTGAAATCTGAATAAAATCTGGAGTTATAGTTTCTTTTTTTATTGTTTTTCTAGTTAATAGTCTTTTTTTGTGACAGAGAGTCAGAGAGAGGGACAGATAGGGACAAACAGGAAGGGAGAGAGATGAGAAACATCAATTCTTCATTGTGGGCACCTTAGTTGTTCATTGATTGCTTTCTCATATGTGCCTTGACCAGGGGGCTAGAGCAGACTGAGTAACTCCTTGCTCGAGCCAGCGACCTTGGGCTCAAGCTGGTGAGCCTTGCTCAAACCAGATGAGCCTGCGCTCAAGCTGGCAACCTCGGGGTCTCAAACTGGGGTCCTCTGCATTCCAGTCTGATGCTCTATCCACTGTGCCACCACCTGGTCAGGCTCTAGTTAATAGTCTTTAAAAAAAAACAACAGAAATAAAGCCTCACATATAGTCAAATATTTTTGACAAGAGTGTCAAAACTAATGGGGTAAGGATAGTCTTCAACAAATCATACTGGGAAAATTACATCCACATGCAAAAGAATGAAGTTGGAATACTGTATCCAAAAGTTAACTTCACTGTATCCAAAAGTTAACTCAAAATGGACCAAAGACCTAAATATAGGAACTAGACTTATAAAAACTCTTAGAAGAAAATGGGGAAAGCTACGTGACATCAGATTTGGCACTGATTTGGATATGACACCAAAAACAGGAAAGAAAATAATTTGGACTTTTAAAAAAACTACATCAAAGAACATAGTATGTATATAAAGGTGACATTTGGAATGGGAGAAAATATTTGCAAATCATATATTCAATAAGGGGTTAGTGTTCAGAATATATTTTAAAAATCCTACAACTTAACACCAGAAAAAACTCAGTTTTAAGGTAGACAAAGAATTTGAATAGGATATCTCTAAAGAAGATACACAGATAACCAATAAGCACATGGGAAGATGTTCAACATCACTAATCAATAGGGAAATGCAAAAAAAAAACTACAATGAGAGCCCTGGCCGGGTAGCTTAGTTGATTAAAGCATCATCTTGATATTCCAAGGTTGTGAGTTCACTCCTTGGTCAGGGCACATAGAAGAATCAACCAATGAATGCATAAGTGAAACAACAAATTGATGTTTCTTTCTCCCTCTCTAAAATTAATTAAAAAAATTTTAAATCAACACTACAATGAGATACCACTTCATAGATTTGATGGTAGGCATTAGGATGCCTACTATCAAAAAACCTAAAAATAACAAGTGTGAGGATGTGAAGAAGTTGGAACCTGTGTGCACTGTTAGAATGTAAATGGCGCAGCCACTATGAAAAACAGTGTGGCAACTCTTCAAAAAATTGAAAGTAGAATTACCATATGTCTAGCAATTCCATGTTATATATCCAAAAGAACTGAAAGCAGGGTTTCAAAGAGGTTTCTGTACATCTATGTTCATTGCATTATTCACCATAGCCTATATAGAGAAGCAACCAAGTGTCCATCATAATATAAACAAAATCTACATACAGGGTGGGGCAAAAGTAGGTTTACAGTTCATATGGAAAATAATGCGCCTGACTTGCGGTGACGCAGTGGAACAAGTGTCGACCTGGAAAGCTGAGGTCGCCAGTTCAAAACCCTGGGCTTACCCGGTCAAGGCACATATGGGAGTTGATGCTTCATGCTCCTCCCCCCTTTGTGTCTCCTCTCTCTCTCTCTCTCTCTCTCTCTCTCCTCTCTCAAATGAATAAAATCTTTTTTAAAAAGAAAATAATGCAATAATATACATACACTAGAATATGTCTTAAAAAGAAGGCAATCCTGACACTTGCTACAACATGAATGAACCTTGAGGACATTATTCTAAGTGAAATAAGCCAGTCTCACTCTCACACACACACACACCAGAAACAAATACTATGATTCCACTTATATGAGATATCTTTTTTTTTTTTTTTTTTTTTTTTAGATTTTATTTATTGCCTTTAGAGAAGAGAAAAGCAGGAGTGGGGAGAGGAGCAGGAAGCATCAACTCTCAGTTGCTTCTCACAGGTGCCTTGACCTGGCAAGCCTGGTGTCTCAAACTGGCAACCTCAGCATTCCAAGCTGACAATCCACCGGACCACCACAGGCCAGGCCCTATGAGATATCTAAAATAGCCGAATTCATAGACAGAGAGTAGAATGATGGTTGCCAGGGTTTGGGATAGGGGAATGAGTTGCTCAATGTCTACAGATTTTCTGTTTTGAAAGGTGAAAAAGGTTCTGGAACTGATTTCTTGCCAATATGAATGTACTTAACACTACTAAATGTATACTTAATATGGTTAAAGTCATCAATTTTATGTATGTTTTACCACAATTAAAAATAATTTTTAGAAAAAAGGTAAGGGAACACATTCAGAACAAAGGTTACCTCTGGGTCGGGGTCGGGACAGTGGCATTGGGTTGGAGAGGAGCACAGAGCTTCCATGATGTTAAAGTTCTAGTTCAGAGGTTGTGTCATAGGCTCACCCAACTTTGCACAAGTTAAATACTATTTCAAAACATTCTATACATGTAAGAGAAAGCCAAGTTTTTTTCATTGAAATGACTGATGCAAAAGATCATTCTTGGCTTTGTCATTATAGATGCTTCCATCTAATATAGACCTTGATGTTCATTCTTAGATAAACTTAAACTTAGATAATCTTAGAGATCTCAACTTAAGTGTCTCTTTGTTGTGAAACTTTAATTACTCCCTCTGC
This sequence comes from Saccopteryx leptura, assembly GCF_036850995.1. Lineage (NCBI taxonomy): Eukaryota > Metazoa > Chordata > Mammalia > Chiroptera > Emballonuridae > Saccopteryx > Saccopteryx leptura. The sequence continues at coordinate 289,017,877 of NC_089505.1, read as the reverse complement.
TCTACCAAATGACTTTTTTGGGAGTGGAACATTTATTTGCCCTCCTTTTCTTTCATTCAAATTTCAAAAGGTTTCCTTCCTCCTCTACCCATCCCAAGCCTCACCCCAGCTGTTTGCTTCTGATGGCTGATTCTGAGTAAAAGTTCATGTTCTTCCTATGGTCTACAGTTCATTCATTCAGCAAATATAATATATATCGAGTGCCTGTTTGTTCTGTGTTGAGCACTAATCTAGACACTGAGACTACTGCAACCAAGAGAACAGGCAATAATTCCTGCCCTCTGCTTCCATCCTTCCAGAGAGAGTTCTTATTCTCAGCCTATCTACTCCCCCTGACCCCACCATCCTTTCTTAGTTTTGTTGATTTCTCCAAATCTCTCAAATTCTAGTCTTTCTTGAAGGGTGAAAAGCAGTATCAGGGTCTTCCAATCTTTCTCAGATTTCAATGGATGGCTCAGAGGCCCTCTGTCTATATCCACTGTGGTTTATTTGGGACTTGAACAGGTGCACTCTGCTTTTTCAGTGAGGAGGTATCATTGATTGAGAGGAAATGGGAGAATGTGGGAATAGAAGGATAAAAATAGTAGAAATACTATTCTAAAAAGAATTACCCTTATTGTGAAAGAGAAGAAGCATTTAGACATGATTGCAATGTTTGTAGCTGCAATTAACTCAAGGAGAAGCTCTTTCCCCTTCCATACTTAAAGGACCATTGCTGACCAAACAGAATTGATTCCCAAAGCAGAACTCCAAATAGAGGGATCAACATTTTCCCAGGAACCCCTAATGTAGTCCACTCTTCTGCACAAACCTGAATTCCAGAAGGTATTTTGTTTCTTTTGCTTGTCAAATTTTAAATATGAAGAATGTTCAAGAGAACTTTTTCAAAATAATTTTATTTTTCTAATATAAAAATAGTGCTTATTGTTAAGAAATTCAATATTTCTAGAGTAAGAAGAAAATGAAAAATCAAGTAGAGATACCCACTGTTAATAGTTTGATATCTTTTCAGTGTACAATATTTGGTTGGACATATGGATCAAAATTGCCTAGTCTAATGCTATTCTTGAACTGTTTTGTTCTAAGAAGCTATATAGCCCAAATATTTTTCTGTATCAGTAGGTATAGCTACATCTCATTTTTTAATGACCACATAGCATTCTTCTGTATGGATATGTCCTAGTTTGTGCCTCTTTTTTGAGGATGTAACACTGGAATACATGTCCTTTATACATCTCTCTGTAGACTTGTCTACTTATTTATTTTTTTCCTCATTTTATTTTATTTTTAAATTTTATTAATTTTAATTTATTGTGTTTACATGGATTTGTGTCCCACTGAATATAACTCCCTCACACACACCCCGTGTCCCTTTTTATATTGTCTACTTATTTCTTTAAGCCATCTTTTTAGATATGAAGCTGCTGCTAAATCTCACTTTTGTTACTTCCAGAGCTGTCCTTTTCAGTTTTTTTTTAATGGTGAGAGCCAAGTGAACAAAGGATTAATGTCATTTCATTTATCAATTCTAAAGTGTTTTTTTTTTTTTTTTAACTAGCAGCGCATGCAATGAGTATGTGCAATCGTTTGCAAGGAAAATGAGATATTTCCACAAAGCATACTCAGAAGAAAAGGAGTCTCTGCTGCTACTAAAGTGTATTATTTAAATTGTTCAAAAAATAATTTTAGCCTTACCTGTGGTGGCGCAGTGGATAAAGCGTTGACCTGGAACACTGAGGTCACCGGTTCAAAACCCTGGGCTTGCCTGGTCAAGGCACATATGGGAGTTGATGCTTGCTGCTCCTCCCCCCTTTCTCTCTCTTTCTCTCTCTCTCTCTCTCTCTCTCTCATTCTAACTCTCTTCTCTAAAATGAATAAATAAATAAAAATTAAAAAAAATAATTTTATAATTTAAAAAACCAAGACTGTCAATACTAATGAAGTGATAGTTACATTGAGACATGACTGTATTGCTGGGAAAACCAGCAAGGTGACGTCTGCACTGTTTCAGTGGCTGTCTGCCTTCCCTGGTGGCTGGCACAAGACTGTGGCATAGAAACATGGCAACTGTCCCGGCGAACTGGTATCTTCTATTTGAATGAACGAGCGAATCCACTTAGAGAAATATTTGGGCTGGTTTATACACAATTAAAATATTCACACAAATCATTAAACAAAGGTATAGTGTTTGTCAGAAAAATATTTCCAACAGTATGTGGTATGCATTTTTATTTCAACAGAAGATGTCCGCACTCCATTTTATAAAAATATTAATGAAATTTGTAATTAACAAAGATTCATTTATCAAAATTTTTTCATTTATCTAGTTTAAATTTTTTCAGAATCCTGCCATTATCTCTTGTGAATTTCATAAAGCATTTCAGCTAAATGTTTCGGTGTCTGCTAGAGGCTTTTCTCAAATTTTTCTTCTTGCCCTGGCTGGGTAGCTCAGTGGGTTAGAGCATCGTCCTGACATGCCAAGGTTGCAGGTTCAATCCTCAGGTCAGGGCACATACAAAAATCAACCAATGAATGCATAAATAAGTGAAAGAACAAATCGGTGTTTCTATTTCTCTCTCCTTTCCTCATTATTTAAAAAGAAAAAAAGCCCTGGCCCAATAATTTGGTTGGTTAGAGCCTTGGACGGGAAAATGCGGCTTGCAAGCCACATGTGGCTCTTTCACAAAATACCACGTGTGGGCACTGCCTCGATAAGGAATGCACCTACCTATATAGTTTAAGTTTAAAAAATTTGGCTCTGAAAAGAAATTTCAATCATCGTACTTTTGATATTTGGCTCTGTTGACTAATGAGTTTGCCGACCACTAGTTTAGAGCATCATCCCAAAGCACAGAGGTTGCTGGTTTGACTCCGGGTCAGGTACATACAAGAACAGATCAGTGTTCCAGACTTCCATTCCCTTCTCTATTCCAAGCGGCAGGCTCCGCAAGTGTTCTCTTCCAAGATTAAAAATTCACGTAAGTCTGCTCTCAAAGGGAATTAATCATGCTCCTGAGGAGGGTTCACATTGTTGAAGATCGCCTCTATCTCTATCATTGACATGAATGGTGAACAAAGAAAAGGCAATCTGCCCAGTAGGACAATCTAACCAAGCGAGCCAGCCCAGGTTGAAGCCTTTCTTATTTTGGCATTACTCCAGACATGCCTGTGAAACTCCCACTCACCTTTTCTAGTATGAGACTGCCAGTTGACACCCAAACCACTACTTATATGGAGCCTTTGCCTAGTTTTGTTCCTAATTTCTTTTAGTGACAAGCACAGGGCAACTGTAGTAAGTTATTCAAGCTAAACTGTTTATCCTTCTACATTGATAATGATCTGGGTGTCCATATTCATAGGTAGAATATTGGACTCTTTGGAGTCCCCCGTGGAAACAGAGCCTTGTGCTAGCCACTGCTGGACTTCAAGCCCTTCACCCCCACCCTGAACCATCCACTCCCTTGAAACAAACAAACAAAAAAGAACAGCTCAGTGTTCCACTTTCTCTCTCTCTCTCCCTTCCTCTCTCTCTAAAATCAATCAATTAAAAATTTTTTTTTGAATCTTTCTTTTCTGTATCTAGTCTTAGCTTGATCCTGTCACTTTTAAAAGTTTGTCATCTTACATTGTGGCAGTCTGTAGTATCTTTTTCTCTACTTTAAAATTTACAGCACTTTCTTACAAATGCGCTCATTTCAGCAACTTTATGTATACATGCATATATATGTCTATAAAACTTAATTTTATATTGATATTTTTAAAGGTTAAAGAAAGAGGGCTCATTAACTTCACCTTTTCCTAAATTTTGAAAATAAACAAATCAAAATCTGCCCTTCACCTCTAAAGTTTGGAAGATCAGAGTTCCTGTCAAGTCAGCCTTTCTTCATAACTGTAGAAAAGAAACAATTAAAAATCAATGAATAGTTAAAACCATTTTTATCAACTATATCTGTCTGTAACATAAACTACTGATTAGTTAAAAATTGGTTGAGACAGTTTTACTTGCAATTACAGTCGTTCCTCCCCATATCGCGGTTCACGTTTCTCAGTCTCACTGTATCGCGGATTTTAAAGTTGTATATATCTAATTTTATATTATGGATTTTTGACTATATCGTGGGATTTTGCAGTATATAGATATTTTTATATATTTATTATTTTAATTATTTTTGCAGTAAAATAAGCAAAATAAGTGTGGGAAAAGTTAATAACAGCATGGAAAATGTTTATAAGAGTGTGGGGAAGGTTTACAAAGCCTTAAAAAAAATATATATGTAATAAAATAAATAAAAGGCTGCTACTTTGCGGATTTTCACCTATCATGGGGGGGATTCTGGAACCCAAGACCCTGCGACAGACGAGGGGACCACTGTATTTTGAACTTAGATATCTTGGTTATTTTTACAGCAAAGGCAAGTTTATCCATTGGATTGCCTTAGCTAGTTTTTCATGCTGTACTTGCTTGGATTGTTTAGCGGTGGGGCCAGGTGAGTTCAAGAGAAACGAGTGTGACTAATGGGAGCATAGCCTGTCTTTTGGGAGAGCTGAGCTCTGGGAGTGGGGAAGGGCTCAGGGCATTGGGCCGAGGCCCGACCTGGTGAATTCAAGCACACATCCTCCACTTCCTTGGAGGAACATGGGTTTTATGTGTGCTTCACTCAAAACTTGCTCTTTCCTCACAAGAGAGCTTATCCTGATGCTCTGGGCTGGCAACAGGAGACCTTGCCCCACCTTTGCAGATTGACCTCCCTCTGGAACACCAAGCTCACCAATAGTAATTCCTTCAAAACAAGGACTTTTCAGGATAATTAAATATTTGATTGTGTGAGAAGGAATTTTCAGAGTGAACTGAGTCAAGGATTGTTAGTGGTTAAACTCCATCCAGCTCGCTGGGAAAGCAATAATAGATGCTGATTTCTGCCCTCAGGACTTCACCTTCCCTGCTCATCTCGAAATGTCTACCCTGACAAGGCCTTTCTCCCATCCTTGGGGCTGAAACAAGTGTATGAAAAGCTTTCTGACCTGACCAGGCAATGGCACAGTGGATAGAGCATCGGACTGGGATATGAGGACCCAGGTTCGATACTCCAAGGTCACTAGCTTGAGCGCGGGCTCATCTGGCTTGAACAAAAAGCTCACCAGCTTGGACCGCTGGCTCGAGCAAGGGGTTACTTGGTCTGCTGTAGCCCCATGGTCAAGGCGCATATGAGAAAGCAATCAATGAACAACTACGGTTTCGCAAGGAAAAACTGATGATTGATGCTTCTCATCTCTCTCCGTTCCTGTCTGTCCCTATCTGTCCCTCTCTCTGACTCTATCTCTGTCCATGTATAAAACATAAAATAAAATAAAGTTAAAACATTTGTTATAAGGAAAAAAAAGAAAAGGAGCTTTCTGTCCAGAGCTTTCTCAGGAAGCTGCTCATTCCGCTCACTCAGTTCCCAAGAAAGTGTCATCCTCACCTGACATCTTCAGGTCTTTCCTTGCTGTGTTCCAGGACGTGGGTTTCATTTGTGGCCTAGGGAAGGGGTGAAAAAGCCCGATTGAAGGGCAAGTATTACTATCATCGACTCTCCTTTGACGAGGTTGTGTCCATTTTCACTTTCTCACCTTGCTCTCAGCTACGGTGATGCCCGTGCGTATAAAGCCTATCTTTTCCCTTCATATAGTGACTAGAAGCAGATTTTCAGGTGGAAAAACCAGGGACAAGACAGTCACTTGAGGTCCAGGTTATAATCAGGAACCTGAGAACCTGATTCTGACTTTTCTGATGGGGCTGCCTCCTGCACTGCAGAGTGCTTGAACCTGAAACCGGCTCATTCTAGAAAACAGCCCCAATCTTCTCTCAGCTTCCAGCTGTGCCCATCTCTGCTGGGGAAGGCCGTGGGACAACTGCTTCTGACCTGTTCTCAGGGGGAGAGCTAAGGATTTGAAGGCAGCAACTCACCAAGGAGATGGTGGAGTTGGGGGGCTGGGCACGGCCGAAGCGTTTGAGTAAGGCCTGTTGTACCTGCGGGAGAGAGGAGTGCCTGGTTAGGGAGCCAGCCCCTGCCTTCGGGTGGGCAGCGGGCGGGGAATACGGTGGGCAGACTCACTTTCTTGTCCATAAGGCAACCAAACAGTAAGACGAAGACACCCTAAAAAGAAGGATATGCGGGGATGAGTCAAGCAGGAAGGAATCAACCGAAATCAACGTGTTCCCTTTCCTCTTCATTCTCCTCTGTCCTCTTGTCTAATCTGCAGGCTGAGGCTGCCCAGCTCGGGTTTCTGTGCATTAGCATCATTGGTGCTCTGGGGCAGTTCAGGGCTTTTCTTGCTGTTATGGTTGCAAACAGGATAGCAAGGGATTGTGTACTGACAGTTCCCTGACTTCTCTGGCAAAACCAGATGTTATTTTACAGATAAGGAAACCAAAGCTCGGAAAGGTTTGCCCAAAGTTATCCAGCTAATCAGTGGAGGAAACCTATGTATGCCTTCTAAAATTCCTGAGCTATATTTCCTCTGCTCCACAATACCTTGAGAAGGGACTGGTAGTGACTTAGAACATCTAAAATGGCAAAAAGCAGAGCCACCACATTCTCACCCACCTGGGAGGTGTTGAGAATCGTGAAGATGTAGTGAGGGACTATGGAGACTTCCTCTAGCAGAGTGGCCAGGCCCAGGCCCCAGGTGAGGCCGAAGATGGGTGTGAGAACGAGCAGGGCTTTGATCACCCCCAGAAGGGCTTGGCGCTTCTCCACCTGTGGTCCCTCTGACAGCGAAGGTCTCAGCAACTTCAGGATGGCCATGGCTAGTACCAGCCCGTTCAGGCCCACGATGACCAGCACTGGTCCCACAAACATGTAGAGTGCCCCTCCCTTCCCATCCAACCAGCATTCCCCCTCCCTCAGGTATTGCCCTTGAGGTAGATAGAGGCCCAGGGCAAGACCTGCAAACACCATTGGGCACAGGTAGCCGAGAACCACCATCAGGGAGAGTACTCGGCACTTGGACAGCTGATGGAAGACAAAGAGCAACTGGTGGGCCAACACCAGGGCCTGAGCCAGCATCCAGAAAAAGGTGGCCAGGTAGAGGAAATGGCAGAGGAAGGCAGCAGCCAGGCAGAGGGAGCTGCGGGGTCCTGGAGGAAGCAGCAGGGCTCCCAGGAAGCAGGTGTCTGCAGCCAGCAGACAGAGCACCATGTTGAGCAGAGCTGCGTGGTGTAAGTAGGCAAGTTTGTTCCGTACCAGGACTCTCCACACCAGCCTGTACACACCCAGGCATACAAGCAGCGCCAGGATGGAGGCCCCCAAGCCCACCCGACCCAGCAGCTCCAGGCTGGGGTTTTCTGGAACAGGGTGTCGGGACATGAGGATGGAGAAGGCGGTGAGGTGCCGACAGGTGCACTGAGTGGTGGTGCTGGCATTGGCTGCCTGCACCTGGCACCCCACATCTGACCAGCCCCCATTGCCCTGAAAGAGATGATGGTCCCAGAAGACACAGTGAACGGTGCTATCTCTGTCCCCAAAGTCCATGACGACTTCTCCCTGGCTAAAGGCCTGGCCATCTGCCATGATGGAGATGGCGAAGACCAGGCCAGGAGTGGCATAGAGGGCGTCCTCCAGCCCTTGTCCATAGTGCGAGGGTAGAAGATCGTCCAATTTTCGCAGCACCAGGCTAGTAATCGTAGCGGTACTATTACTAGTAGCCAGTGGGGCCAGTGAGTATCTGGGAATCTGTGCCTGTAGTGGGGGCTGCGTGGGGAAGGAGACTCGGTAGTCATCAGGAAATGTGGGTCTGAGGAGCTGGGTCTGCAGCTGCACATTGGGCAAGCTGAAGGAGAAGGGGTGATCCTGTGGGCACAGGCTGCGTGCCAGGGTCTCCACAGCCAGCAGGAGATTTGAACTTGCTGAGGGCTTCTCAACCTGGGCCGGGGTCCACAGAGAATTGGTGTCCATGTCTAGGACCTTGTCTGTGGTTTTCAGGAGAGCCTGTGTCACCCAACAGAGAGACAAGCCTTAGCTGCTAGCATGCACATCACTGAGCCAGGGGCACTGGAACTACAGACCCCCAAATTGACCTTTTCTCATTCACTGCAAGACCCAAGGTTGAAGAGAAAGGAGGAGGAGAAGACAGGCCAGTGAAGGGAGAGTTTCTAGATAGGAAGAATGGAGGAGAGGCTGTTCAGCTAACCACTGGGGAATCTTCAAGTATATGTCTCCTGAAGCAAATCCACCCCTCCATCTAATAACCCTTCCTTCCCCTCCATCCCTGGGGTCACTCAGGCTCTAGGGGGCCCCTCTTCAATTTCTTGATCCCTATAGATCTGTAAAGCTAGGAATGGTGGTAGGGGGCACAATGTTCTAGATCAGAGAGCCATGTGCATGTCTGTACACCAACATGTGATACATATTCCCAGACATGAAGAGTGTATAGAGTCATAGCCCCTACTTATTCTTTTAGCTGCAGCCTCTGGGTCACCAACAGATACCTGTATTGAGAGCTGGTTTAGGGGAGTCTGGCAAAGCCAACTGTGTTCGAATATCTCATGTAGGTACTTGTGCGCACGTGTATGTGTGTAGGAAGGATTCACATCATATCCATGTGTCTACGTGTGCATGTCCGCCTCTGAATTCATGTCTACACACCATTCCTACCCTCTCCCAACCTCCCATATTTTCTCAGCATCAAAACTTCTCCACATTCCATGACCTTAGAGACTGGTGTCCAAGCGGAGAGATGGACCAGGAGCAGACACTCGGACTCTAGAAAAGTCTGTCGTTTGACAGCCCATGGTGATGTCAGAGGGACAGAAGTACCCAAAGATGAAGAGCTTCCACCCCGTCTATCCAGCTGTCATGTGCTGTAGCTCAGAGATCTTACCTCCAGGGCACTGCGGTTAAGCTGTATTCTGGTGTCTGCCACCACCTTGGCCAGGAATGTCATGGTGTCCAGCAGGGCCAGTAAGTCAGAGGGGGAGCTCACCAGCACTGTCTGCTCCAGCAGCTGTGCCAGGCTCTGTGGGACCTCTTCATCAGGCCAGCCCTGCCCTGCCCACAGCAGCTGAGGCAGACAAGACGGTGTGGGGGGGCAAGTCCTCAGGAGTGAGGGGCCACCTCCTCCCCCACCCAGCTCCTTCCCCCCCATAGCCATACTCCCTCCCAGGGGATCAGGAAGCAGAGATCAGAGTGAGCCATGTGGAAGGAGCTGACACCAACATTAGTGGAATGGACCCCTGATAAATTAAGTTTTGAAAAGCACCCTCCCCACCATGAGAGTCCTGGCCACTCTAAGGCCTCCACACCTACTTCCTGGGTCTGTGGGTGCTCCAATTCAGAGAAGCTGAATAACCTCTGGGCAGGGCCTTAGGAGGAAAGGATTCTAGAGCTGGGTACTAGGTGAGGAAGGGGTGGGTCATGGAGGGGGTGGCAAGGCCAGCAGCCTTACCTGGGCTCTCTGAAGCAAGGCCAGGAGCCCTGAGTCCGTGCAGTTGCTGTGGATGGGCCCCCAGACCCCATCAGACCCACAAGTCCTCTTCACCATGCCCGTCCTGTTCACAGGGCATGGAGCCTGTGCCACATGGCCAGCCTTGGTGACATTCCAAGCAGCAGCCGAGGAGTCCTCAGGGCAGGTAGTGTCTCCATCTGAAGAGTGATACCAGGGAGAGCTCAGCACCTGTGGTCTAGCCCGAGCGCCGGGCAGGCTCTGGAGCCTGGCCCTGTCGCCCACTGTGAGGAAATGCCGAGGACGAGCTCCCAGGGCAAGCAGGGGGGTGTTGGCCAGCTGGACCTTAAGCCCCACATACCCTGGATGATGGTGACAGAGATGGGGACCCTGAGAGGGGCCAGTCCTGGGCTCTGCAGATCACAAGTGTATGTGGTGTCAGCTGTAGGGCAGTGCTGAACGGCCAGCACGAGGCACCGGTCACCTGGCATGCTGAATAAGGAGGCTGAGGAGGAGACGAGAGAAGAGAAGAGTCACTGGGGCAGGAGCTGACCTAGAACCCAGCAAGCCCAGACTGGCTGTTTCAGTCTTTCTAGCAATTTTAGAAGTAGAGTAAGCAGTAGGGAAGAGCAGGTAGTGTGAGGGCATCAAATTACGGAAGGCAGAGCTCAGATTTTGGTGAAGAGTGTTCTGGGCATCTCTGACTAACCTGGGGACTTGAAGTCATAGTTTCCTCATTTGTAAAATGGAACTGTCATCAAATGAACCTCACAGAGTGTAATGTGAGAGTTTAACAAGGTTGTGTGCATCAGAGCGTTTAGCAGAAAGTTATCTACACTCGTGTGGTTATTGTTCTCTCCTTGGAACTGGGATTTCTCTATCACAGTGATTTTCAACTGGGGTGTCACAGGGATTTTTAAAACATGCAATGCCTGACTATTTAGTCAGAATCACTAACCTCTTTTTCCTTAGATTATCAAGTTAAAAAATGCCAAAACCAACACAACATTAGCAGTTCGCTATGAATGAATCAAAATTATATCTAGTTTTTTGTCAGATTGTCAAATTACATTTTTTGGTGTGCTGCAGAATTTCAGTAGAGTATGTGTGAAAAAAGTTGAAAATTGCTGCTGTATTGGGTAAAAACAATGTTGGACTTGGACCCAGAACTCCCAGGTTGAACTGTAGCCTCTGTTTTTGGTGAGCTGGAGAGCCAGCTGCCTGGAGGAGACCAGCGGTGCCCCTCCCTGTCCCCCTTCTGCCACCCCCCCCACCCATGACAGCTGACCCCTTTCCTACCTCCGCTGCCCTCTCCAGGGCTCCAGGAAGCCAGGTAGCCCAGCAGTGTGGGGGGGATGCAGCAGCTCAGCTGGAAGCCAGGGGAGGTGGCACAGGAGATGGAGAGCTGGTCTGGAAGCCGAGTCACATCTGTCGCCTGCAGGGGCACCCTCACCATCTGGTACAGCTCCCACCTGAATCCCTGGGCCTCAAAGCAGCACATGTACTCACCTGCGGACACACACCTGTTGTACTTCCAGACTCCTCCGGCTCCCACCTGCACCACAGAACCTCTACTGCTTCCCAAACCACAACCTATGTTGACCTTAGTCTAGCCTCTGCTTAACCTCAGCAGGTAAGATCTCTGTCCCCAAAGGATTTCTAGGAGGAAGAAATCTGGATTAGAGGCCTCCAACTCTGTTTTCTTAGTCTGTAGCCCTGAATTCTAAAGTGAACCTTTTCCCCTGCACCATCGTTGCCATTTCAACAGCTTGAAGAACAGTACTCATCTGTTCTCAGATATAGTTTAGAGCAGTGGTAGTCAACCTGGTCCCTACCGCCCACTAGTGGGCATTCCAGCTTTCATGGTGGGCGGTAGTGGAGCAACCAAAGTATAAATAAAAAGATAGATTTAACTATAGTAAGTTGTTTTATAAGGATTTATTCTGCCAAACTTAGCAAAAACCTGACATAAAGTACTTGGCAAGTAATCATTATTATATGCTTTAACTTGCTGTAACTCTGCTTTATAAATTTTATAAAGTAAAGTTACTTCCTTACTTTATAAATCACCATTACTGTGGAACCAGTGGGCGGTTAGAAAATTTTACTACTAACAGAGATACAAAAGTGGGCGGTAGGTATAAAAAGGTTGACTACCCCTGGTGTAGACCATATTTACAGCATTCTTCCTTTATAAATGTTCAAATCTAGGGGCCTCTTAGACTTTATTTCCCCAGAATTAATAAATGGACAGGTGAAAAGGGAAAGGAAGAGGAGAAAAGAAAAGAAAGAAGGAGGAGAGAGGGAGGGGGAAGTAGAGGGGAAAGAGAGGAAGAGGGAAAGACAAGCTGGCTACCTTCCCACTTATGGGAGATGTTGACGATGCTGAGGACAGCCTGGCCCTGGCTAGACGACAGGGACACATGTGTCCCTGGCTGTAGGAGGATGGGTCTGGGGCTCCTTGTGTGCCACAGGAACCAGTTCAGGTTGGTGGTTTCCTGGCTTGTGATGAGGGTCAGGTTCAGCGTGTTGCCAGGCGCCTGCAGCCAACTGTTCAGCCTCAGGGTGCCCGGGACTACAGGGAGGCAGGAGACAGGACCACTGCAGCAGAAGCTTGTGTGCTTCCACGCAGCTAGGCTGTAACTCCTCCCCCTCTTCTGAAGCCCTTCCCTCCTCCCTCTCCCCACCTAGCATTTTTTTATTGTTCCTGGAGGAACATGGTTGTTGCAGCCCAGCCTGGAAGACCCCATCTGTCACTGGGAACAAAACAGGGAACCTTTCTGGCCTATGACTCCCCCTTTCCCAGGGAGGAAACTTTCTCTGCTTGTTGGTATGTCTTCAGAGTCCTGCTGTTCATTAGTCTTGCTACTCAAGCCCTGAGCTTGGGGCCTGTGATCTGTTGTGATGACTGGCATCTTCTCCCACTCAGAGGAGCCACTGGGCTTGGGCCAGCTGGCAGAAATACAGGAGTCAGAGAGCAAAAAAAACACAGACAAGGTTTCTTTCACTTTGGCCCATCAGTTTCCAAGTTCTCAACTCTCCTCACCAGGTGGCAGCAACTGGCAGTACCCAGCATCAGGAAGGCTGAAGACAAGACAGCCACAGGGCCGGTGGTTGTAGGATTGTTGGCAAGGGTGGTGACGGGAGCAGACACTGGCATTCCACTGGTATCCAGAGAGGCAAGCACAGTAGGTAAGCCCATCAGGCTTGACCCTACACTCTGCAACAGAGGGAAAGGGAATCAGAAGCGGGCAGGCTGTCTGAGAAAGCCAGCCCAGCAGGACCAACCACTGCTTGATGCCTGAGTGGCTCTGGGGCTGAGTATCTGGAATAATCCCAAAGTACCTCAGTCACACCTGCCCATCTGGGCTGCCTCTTCAGCCAGGGTTCGGAGAAGCATAGGTCATGCACTCCCAAAGGCAACAGGGGTGGGGGTGGAGAAGTCTAGGCTCACCACCATCTGCCCCTTGGGCCCTCATTTAGAAGCTGGGGATGGAGCAGGAGGGGAAGGGTATGTCTGGTGGGGAGGTGAGGAAGGAGCTGGGCCATGCAGACCCTCCAGGAAACAGGGAGCATCTCGGCCACACTGTCTGGAGGAAGGCAGCCATGCACTTGTTGCCCTGAAAGGCAGGAGTCAGGAGAATTTCCCCATACCTGTCGTGAGACTGAGGCCAGTGAGAGTTCTTGGGGAAGAGGACGCTGAGGCAGGGGGTAGAGTTAGGGTCCTGGAGAGTGCTGCTAGCCAGGTCTCATGTGAAAAGTCCAGCTGTACATGAACCAAGACCAGGACTGATTCTACAGGAGAAGAAGGTACACCTGGAGCGAGGACACAGCGAGGCCATGGTTGCTAATTCCCTTCTGCGTCCCACACCTAGCTGGTCACTGCTAGGAACCCAGAGCAGGTCCCACCTCCCATTGCCAACCTAGGCAGTCAGGACTCAGAAATAGTAACTCCTCATCTGGCTGTGAAACATCCTATTTTATGTCATTCTCCCAACAACCCCCGTTTTATAGACGAGGCTCTCAAAGACAATGGTTTTCTCAAGGCCTCACAGGTAGAGAGCCGTGTACAAACAGGGCACTGGCCAGTGCAGCTCCAGTCCTTCCTCTTTGCCTCCCTCCCCACCCCTTGCAGTGGCCTCTTTCACGCCTTTCTTTCCACCTCCTCCTTGCTCCCTCTCCTCCTCCTCCTCCGTCCACTCACCACCTGCTCCACTCGCTTGGTCCAGTTGCTGCCCAGATTCCCCTCCGGTCTGACTGGGTCCCTAAAACAGAGCACAGAGGAGAGACCTCTGAGAAGAGGCTGGCACCTCTCCGAGGGACACCTTCTTCTCCAAGTGGCTCAGGGGTCAGCCTGGCTAACCTGGCATGACAATCTATTTGAATGTCATCTTTTCTTTTCTGCCTGGAATTAAGTGGGAACATCAGGAGAGGAAAGTAGGCTTTGGCAGAAGGTTCAAGATATGCAGTCCCAGGGACCCGCAGGGGCCTGAGCCCAGGAACCAGGCACAGCCCAGAGAGTCAACATGCTTTGCTTAATTCCTTCCTGAATTTACCTGTCCCTGAGCCTCTGGGCTAATTGAAATGTCTGGTCTGGGACTTCAGGAGGAGGGCTTGGCAGAGCTGGCTGGGGCCCAGAGGCTTGGGGACGTCTAGTCCTTCCATACGAATAGCCACTGGGGTAGGCAGGGGCGGCATCTTCCCCCAGTCTTTGGTTCCTGTAAATTATTCCTCCTTTACTCAAGATTTTATGTGTATGTTGCTATCTAAAAACAGATGTGGATATATATGAGGATCCAGAGGGAGACAGAGACAGAGACAGCCACCTGGGAGCCCAACGCAGATGAAAACATACTAATCTGGACTCCGCTGCCTTTCCCCACATTTCTTCCTGTCCTCTGAGCTAATGCTTCCCAAATCTGGGAAGTTTTCCTTTTAATTTTTAAATTGCAAACTTGACTGGAAAAGCCTTTGTCCAGAGTGCAGCAGACATCACTGGAGTTGACAGGGACTCAAAGAAACAAAGCTGTCTCCACACTCTGGAATATAAGACAGAACCCTCGGAGACCTTATAATAAACTAGCCTCTTTTTAAAAAATATGTACATGACTTCCTCTCCCTCCAGCCCTTTCCCTTCCACCTATCATTTCATCCCACACTCAGAGGTCCCCACTGTTGTCTCTGCACACCTTCCCAGGGTCCTTACCCCAGTCTTACTCACAGGTTGGGATCCTGGGGCAACTGGTGACCCCACGATGGGGAGAGTCATGGCCAGGAGCAGCAGGGGGACAGCCGAACAGACCATGGCTCAGCGAAGCAGCCCTCAAGAGCCCTCCCTCTGCTGCATGATGCAAATTTCCTCCCAGAAGCTGACAGGGCAGTGCCCAGATGGGGTGGGAGGGAAGAGGGAAAGGGAGCCAGGGCCGAATTTACAGAGGAAGTGCTACAGTCCATGACTGAGACAAGTGGGCATCCAGGTCACTGTGGGGCTGCTGGAGCCCACATGGCCCCATGAAAAGAGTCTGCCCGGATTTCCCTTGGGATCTAGACCAAGGCCTCAGTGAGTAGGAGAGGACTTGGGGGTCCTAGGTCACAATGTGTGATAAATCAGGTTCAATCACGTCTCCAAGGATCTGGGAAATCTGGATTGTTCTGGAACTACCAGGAAGCTGGATCATTGATTATAGAGTTAAGGTTAGAAAAGACAAGCATTAGAGCTTATTGCTATCCTCAAATAATTTCCAGGTAGCCTGACCGGGCAGTGGCGCAGTGAATAGAGTGTCAGACTGAGATGCGGAAGACCCAGGTTCGAGACCCCGAGGTCGCCAGCATGAGCGAGGGCTCATCTGGTTTGAGCAAAAGCTCACCAGCTTGAGTCCAAGGTCGCTGGCTCGAGCAAGGGATTACTCAGCCTGCTGAAGGCCTGCGGTCAAGGCACGTATGAGAAGGCAATCAATGAACAACTAAGGTGTTGCAATGCGCAATGAAAAACTAATGATTGATGCTTCTCATCACTCCGTTCCTGTCTGTCTGTCCCTGTCTATCCCTCTCTCTGTCTCTGTAAAAAAAATAAAAATAAAAAAAATAAAAATAAAAAAATAAAAATAAATAAAATAAAAAGGACAATCCTTCTTTAAAAAAAAAAATAATAGGCCTGACCTGTGGTGGTGCAGTGGATAAAGCATCAACCTGGAATGCTGAGGTCGCCGATTTGAAACCCTGGGCTTGCCCAGTCAAGGCACATATGGGAGTGGATGCTTCCTGCTCCTCCCCCTTCTCTCCCCCTTCTCTCCCCCTTCTCTCTCTCTCTATTTCTCCCCCCTTCTCTAAAATGAATAAATAAAATCTTTAAAAATAATAATAATAATAATTTCCAGGTAGAATAGAATCTTAAGTGTAACAAAAAATCTGGAAAAAAAATACTAGGAGAAATTATCAAGTAATTTCACAAAATAATTTTGAAGTGAAGAAGGCTTTTCTAAACAAGACACAAAACCCAGAAGCCAGGCCTGTCCAGGTGGTGATGCAGCGGATAGAGCTATGGGCTGGCACATGAAGGACCCAGGTTCAAAACCCTGAGGTTGCTGGTTTGAGTGCGGGCTCACCAGCTTGTGTGGGGTTGCTGGCTTGAGCATCAGATCATGGACATGACCCCATTGTTGCTGACTTGAGCTCAAAGGTCATTGGCTTGAAGCCCAAGGTCACTGGTTTGAGTCCAAGGTTGTTGGCTTGAGCAAGGGGTCACTCGCTCTGCTGTAGCCCCCCCCCCCCATCAAGGCACATATGAGAAAGCAATCAATAAACAATTAAGGAGCTGCAGCGAAGAATTGAAGCTTGTCATCTCTCTCCCTTCCTGTCTGTCTGTCCCTATGTGTTCCTCTCTCTGACTTTCACCATCTCTGTCAAAACAAACAAACAAACAAACAAACCTAGAAGCCAGAAAGGAAATAAATTAGACTGTCTAAAAAGATTTAAATTTGGGATGAAGAGAATGCTAGCTTAGAAAAAGGCGAAAGACAACATATTTGTAGCATGATGATCACATCAAGGGCTAATCTTTTTATTTTTTTCAATTACAGTTGACATTCAGTATTTTATTAGCTTCAGGTTTACAGCATAGTGGTGGTTAGACATTTATATAACTTATGAAGTTATCTCCCCGATAAGTCTAGAACCCACCTGACACCGTATATATAGTTATTATAATATTATTGACTATATTCCCTATGCTGTACTTTACATTCTCATGACTATTTTATAACTACCAATTTGTACTTCTGAATCCTTCACCTTTTTCACCTATCCTCCAACCACCCTCCTACTTGGCAACCTGTTCTCTGTATCTGTGAGTCTGTTTTGTTTATTTTGTTTTTTAGATTCCACATATAAGAAAAATCATATGGGCCTGACCTGCGGTGGTGCTGTGGATAAAACGTCATCCTGGAGCCCTGAGGTCACTGATTTGAAATGCTGGGCTTGCCGGATCAAGGCGCATTCGAGAAGCAACTATGAATTGATGCTTCCTGCTCCTCTCCTATTGCCTTTCTCTGTCTCTCTCCTTGCTCTAAAATCATTAAGTAAAATCTTAAAAAAAGAAAAAGATACATCCATTCTTTTGTTCATTGCAGCACTATTAGTGTCCTCTAGGTCCATCCATGTTGTCGTAAATGGTAAGATTTCATTCTTTTTTATAGCCGAGTAATATTCCACTGTGTATATGTACCACTAATAATGCTGCAATCAACACAAGAATGTATATATCTTTTTTAATTAGTTGTGGGGTTTTTTTTTTGGTTCTGATAAACACACAGAAGTGAAATTCCTGGTTTATAAGGTAGTTCTATTTTGAAGTTTTTGAGGAATCTCCATACTGGTTTCCATAATGGCTGCACCAATTTGTAATCCCACCAACAGTGCACTAGGATTCTCTTTTCTCCATATTCTCATGTTGGTGAGATTTTTGTTGTTTTGTTGATTTATTGATGAAAGCCATTGTGACAGGTCTGAGGTGATATTGTGATTTTAATTTGCATTTTTCTGATGATTAGTGATGTTGAGCATTTTTTCATATGTCTATTAAGCATTTGTATGTACTCTTTAGAGGGTGTCTATTCAGGTCTTCTGCCTACTTTATAACTGGATTTTTTTGGTGTTAAGTTGTATAAGTTTGTTATATTACATATTTTAGATATTATTAACCCCTTATTAGATGTATCACTAGTGAATATCTTCTCCTATTTGATAGGTTGTCCTTTTGTTTTGTGGATGGTTTCCTTTGCTGTGCAAAAACTTTTTAGTTTGTCACCAGACCTTTGGTGGTGCAGTGGAATGAGCATAGACCTAGCATGCTGAGGTCACCGGTTCAAAACCCCTGGGCTTGCCTGGTCAAGGCACATATGAGAGTTGATGCTTCCTGCTCCTCCCTTCCTTCTATCTCTTTCTTCTCTCCAAAATGCATAAATAAAATCTTAAAAAAAAACTTTTTAGTTTGATGTAGTCTCATTTATTTTTCTCTTATTTTCTTTGGAAGGGCTAACCTTTCCCCCCCCTTACTGATTTATTAGAGAGACGGGAGAGATAGAGAAAGGAGGTGGGAGAGGAACAAGAAGCCTCAGCTTGTAGTAGTTACTTTTCATACATGCCTTGACTGGGAAAGCCCAGGGTTTTGAACTGACCACCTCAGCATTCCAGGTTGACGCTTTATCAGCTGCACCACTATAGGTCAGGCTAATCTTCTTAACATAAGAATTTTTTATTTTATACATCAGTAAGACAGAAAATAAGTTAAAAATAGGAACAGTTCCCAGCCAGGGCACACAGGAGAAGCGCCCATTTGCTTCTCTACCCCTCCGCCGCGCTTTCCTCTCTGTCTCTCTCTTCCCCTCCCGCAGCCAAGGCTCCATTGGAGCAAAGATGGCCCGGGCGCTGGGGATGGCTCTGTGGCCTCTGCCTCAGGCACTAGAGTGGCTCTGGTCGCAACATGGCGACGCCCAGGATGGGCAGAGCATCGCCCCTGGTGGGCAGAGCGTCGCCCCATGGTGGGCGTGCCGGGTGGATCCCGGTCGGGCGCATGCGGGAGTCTGACTGTCTCTCCCTGTTTCCAGCTTCAGAAAAATGCAAAAAAAAAAAAAAAAAAAAAAAAAAAAAAAAAAAAAAAAAAGGGAACAGACAGTTTACTGAAAAAGAAATATAAATAGTTTGATAGACATATAAAAACATCCAACTTAAGATATACAAATTGTAAATAAGTAATAAAAAAACTACGAATTATGCACTTTCCCTCCAGGGAGCTCGCAGTTCCTTCCCCCCTCGGTCTTCTCCCTGTTCCTCCTCTCCCCACTCCATCTCTTTTCCTTCCTTTCCTTTCCTTTCCTTTCCTTTCCTTTCCTTTCCTTTCCTTTCCTTTCCTTTCCTTTCCTTTCCTTTCCTTTCCTTCCCTTCCCTTCCCTTCCCTTCCTTTTCCTTTCCTTTCCTTTCCTTTCTTTCCTTCCTTCCTTCTTTCTTTTTCCTTTTTTTTTATGTGTGACAGAGACAGAGAGACAGAGAAAGGGACAGATAGGGCCAGACAGGCAGGAAGGGAGAGAGATGACAAGCATCAATTCTTTGTGTGGCTCCTTAGTTGTTCATTGATTGCTTTCTCATATGTGCCTTGACTGAGGGGCTACAGCAGAGTGAGTGACCCATTGCTCAAGCCAGCAACCTTGGGCTTCAAGCCAGCGACCTTTGGACTCAAGCCAGCGACCATGGGTTCATGTCTATGATCCGACGGTCAAGGCAGCAAGCCCGTGCTCAAGCTGGATGAGCCCATGCTCAAGCCAGCGACCTCGGGGCTTTGAACCTGGGTGCTCTGCGTCCCCACGCTCTATCCACTGCGCCACTGCCTGGTCAGACTCTCCCCACCCTTCCCCCGGCTCGTTTCTCTCTTTCTCCTAAGCTCCTATTCTGCCTCTGTGACTTGTTTTCTAAAGCCCATTTCTTCTATCTCTGTGACTTTCTAAATAAACTTTCTCTTATAGTTTAAAAATTGTTTTTAAAAAAAGAAACTAAGAATTATCAAAAGATAAGGTATTGATTATATTCAGTATTGATAAAAAATGTACTTGTACATGAGTAGAAAAATATGTGTATAAAGATGTTCAAGGCAGAGTTGTTTGCGATAGCAAATGAATTATGTCTCTTCCAAAGATATAGGTTAAGTAAATACGGGATTTTCAAATGACAGAATATTGTGGGGGTAAAAAAAAAGTATAGTAGCTCTAAGAGACCTTAAGTAATATTTGCATTAAATAAATTTAATATTTGTATTGTTAAATTTATTTAAATGAAACACATCAAGACATTAACAGTGGTTGGAATTAAATAGTGGAATTTGTATCTTTTTCTACTTTCTTGTATTTTCCAATTTTGTATTCTATAATGGAAAAATACCTTAATAAAAAATATCAAATCTTACAGTCTCAACTTCTTTCTCATATACCAACCAGGTTCAGAGTCCTTCAGTTCTGCTCAGTTGTCACCAGTTGTCAGGAAGCACGCCCAGGGTTGAGTCAGGTCTTAGGCTTAGGGTGGGGTTCTGACAAACAGGTACTTATTGCGGCCACCTACCTACTCACAAGTTCAAGGTCAACTGTAAAACTATTGACCTCTGTCCCTCTATATACAGAATGATATTTTGAAACCAATCAGGTTTTACCCCTGCTGACAGATTCTCTGAGCATCAGGTTGCACCCTGGTCAAAGAAAGTTCCCTTTCTATTCCTTTGTGCTTTGATCCCTTCCAGCCATGTCAGCTGGGGTCTTTGATAACCAGGGTTTGAAATCCAAGCTTTTCTTATCTGTATCTGAACAAGTTATCTTAAAACTTCCTTTACTATGTAAACTATTAATAGGTTACTAAGGAATAAAGGTAGCTTAGACCTTTATCCTATATTAATCCTAACTTCCTATTTTTTTTTTTCCACTTGACATGGCATTACTTTATTAGGAACATTAAATGATAGATTGTTAGAGTGGGAAGGGACCTTAGATGAGATGTCATCTACTTCAACTCTCTCACTTTACAGAAAAAGAAAAGAAGACAAGAGGAAAAATGGACTTTTTACACTTCTTTTTCTGTATTTTTCTTAAGTGAGAAGCAAGTAGGCAGAGTCAGATTCCTGCATGCGCCTGACCAGGATCCACCCAGCATGCCCACTAGGGGGTGATGCTCTTCCCATCTGGGTGTTGCTCAGTTTAACCAGAGCCATTCTAGCACCTGAGGCAGAGGTCATAGAGCTGTTCTCAGCACCCGGGCAAACTTTGCTCCAGTAGAGCCTTGGCTGCGGGAGGGGAAGAGAGAGATAGTGAGAAAGGAGAGAGGGAAGGGAGGAGAAGCAGATAAACATGTCTCTTGCATTTCCTGGCTGGGAATTGAACCCAGGACTTCTACATGCCAGGCCAACACTCTACCCCTGAGCCAACTGGCCCAGAGCTGACTTTCTAAACTTTTAACAGAGTAAATATCATTTTACTTTATTTTCATTTTAAAATTTAATTTGTTGTGATGACACTGGTTAACAAAAATATGCAAGTCTTAGATGCCCAACTCTACAACACATCTCTGTGCATCACATTGTGAGTTCACCCAACTAAGGCAAGTCTTCATCCATCACCATTTATCCTCCCTATATTTTCCTTCATCCCCACCCCACAATCACCACCACACTGTTATCTGTGTTCCTTTTTCTCTTTTTTGTCCTTTTTCACTCAATCCCTTTCCCACCTACCCACTATCCTCCAAATCATATCTGCCCCCCACCCCAACCCCTCTCCTGACCTGCCAGAGGTCACACTGCTAGTAAAAGGCCAGGTCTTCTGACTTGGGCTCTAAGAATCTTGAGAGAGGGAATTAAGATAGGGCAATTTAAATATAAAATAATAGGAACTTCTGGCCTGACCTGTGGTGGCGCAGTGGATAAAGCATAGACCTGGAATGCTGAGGTCACCTGTTCGAAACCGTGGGCTTGCCTGGTCAAGGCACATATGGGAATTGATGCTTCCTGCTCTTCCTTCCTTTTCTCTCTCTCCCATCTCTAAAAATGAATAAAAATAAAATCTTAAAATAATAGGAACTTCTAGCTACAAAAATGGATTAATGATAAATTTTATTCTATAATAAATGCAGTTCTTCAAAAGAGCTTCTTAAGGAGGAAACAAAATGAATATAATATAAAAATAGGTAGTTATAGAAAGGGTGTGCAGTCCCTGGAAAATCACCTCATGAATAACTTATTTATCTAGAGGTTCTTAATGCAGTGAATGTGACTATTTGGAATACAACTGAGATCTATAAGGAACCAAAGAAGGTCTGTGAGCAGGAAGAGAGGTCATAGAGGTACTGTATTGAAAGGTGTAACGGAAGTCATTAGGCAAGAAAAAGAACTAAAAGGTATCTAGACTGGAAAATAAAAGTATAATTATCTTTATTCACAGATGACATCATCATATGTTTAGAACATTCTAAAGAATCACTACAAAACTATTAGAGCTAGTTTTGGAAGTGGACACATAGATAACACCGGGGAACAATTCTTTTTTCATTTTCTGTTGCATGAGGTTTTAGAACTGTTTCTATATATTTCTGCATTGCTGATTCTAAATCTGAAATCCATTTTTTGGTGCATACTCTAGTTTTTATGCAATTTTAATTTCTTTTTCTTATAGTTAATAGCATGCATTGGTTTTTAAATTGAAGTTAAAAGGGCAACGACTATTGGATTGAACATAACCACAAGGCAATTAATGTTTTACAAACATCACTTTTACATAATTGTAGTTGTTTTTAAGTGTAAATATTATCTGATAAAAACACCCTCTTATTTTGTTTTAAGATTGAATCATGGCTTCTTCGAGTAGGCCTAAATGTAACAATAGTCCTGACACCTTGTTATATATGTGGCTGTTACACACTTCAATGTCAAAGGTGCAATATTTCATCATTTGTGACACGTGCATATATTGCCTATTTTCAAGTTCCCCTTCACGATCAAGACAAGAATTGGGCTCCTCATATTGTGTGTCATAATTATGAGGAAATGCTTCGTGACTGGACAAAAGGAAAATGCAAAGGAATGCCTTTTGGTATTCCCATGGTTTGGCATGAACCTAAGTACCAAAGCAGTGACTGTTATTTCTGTCTGATCTATACAAAGGACATTGGCAAGAAAAAATAGCATATGATCACATATCCTAATATTCTTTCAGCAATATGACCTATCCCATACTCTGAGACACTCCTGGTTCC
This sequence comes from Saccopteryx leptura, assembly GCF_036850995.1. NCBI lineage: Eukaryota > Metazoa > Chordata > Mammalia > Chiroptera > Emballonuridae > Saccopteryx > Saccopteryx leptura. Next base: position 288,995,173 of record NC_089505.1, on the reverse strand, counting down.
AGTTTTCAATGGTTTTATTTCTTCTAAGGACAAAGAAAGTGAACATGGTGATCAAGTTAATTTTGATACGATGCATGAGGAAATGGTTGTAGAATCTGAAGAGTCTTCTTCTGATGCCAAGCAGTCATTAACCCCTCAGCAGTTTAGCCAACCTGAATTGAATGACTTAGTAAGAATGACATAAAAATTGTCCTTGACTTTCTGAAGTATGAGGAGCATAATTGGATCATTTGTGTGGATCTTAAAATGGTAAATTTCCTGCTAGGACAACAGAGAGGTTTCATGAAGTATCCTTGCTTTCTGTGTTTGTGGGACAGCCGAGCTCGGGAGAAACACTGGACACAGAAGGAGTGGCCGAAACATGAAGCTCTGGACATAGGGATGCAAAATATTGTGAATGAACCTGTAGTTAATGGAGACAGGATCATTTTTCCCCCACTTCTCATCAAATTTGGCTTCATGAAGCAGTTTGTTCAGGCTTTGAATAGAGAAAGTGAATGTTTTCAACATATTATTTCTGCTTTTCCTGCCTTGTCTTTCGAGAAGATAAAAGCAGGTGTATTCGATGGACCTTAAATTTGAACCTTCATATGTGACAAAGAATTTGCCAGGAAGATGAATAAGGAGGAAAAAGCAGCATGGCAGTCTTTTGTGGCAGTTACAAAGAACTTCCTTGGCAACAAAAAAGCAGAAAACTATGAACTTCAGGTTCAAAGGATACTGTTGGCTTTCCGCGACATTGAATGTAACATGAGCGTTAAGATTCACTTCCTGAATAGTCACCTTGATAAGTTTCCCGAAAATCTTGGAGCTGTTAGTGATGAGCAGACTACTGCTGGAGAATCAAACAAGATTGTTCTCAACAAGTACACAAACGCAAGAGCTACAAACGCAAATTTTTGCCTAAATAGAATTTAAATAAGTTTTGTGCAAATTTTATGATTAAAATAAGTGTTTTAATATGCTCTATTTCGAAATTGTAGACAAATTCTGACACAATCATATTTTTAATGTATTAGTATATTTACTGCATTATATAAATTATTATATTTTCACAAAGATGATGCCCAAGAAGACATTCTACTTCATTATGTTAAACTAAATGTTGAAAATTTTATAATAAGATGGAAACCTAAAATCTTTTTTTTTTTTTTTTTTTTACAGAGACAGAGAGAGTGTCAGAGTGAGGGATAGACAGGGACAGACAGACAGGAACGGAGAGATGAGAAGCATCAATCATTAGTTTTTCGTTGCACATTGTGACACCTTAGTTGTTCATTGATTGCTTTCTCATATGTGCCTTGACCACGGGCCTTCAGCAGATCGAGTAGCCCCTTGCTCGAGCCAGCGACCTTGGGTCCAAGCTGGTGAGCTTTTTGCTCAAGCCATATGAGCCCGCGCTCAAACTGGCAACCTCGGGGTCTCGAACCTGGGTCTTCCGCATCCCAGTCTGATGCTCTATCCACTGCGCCACCACCTGGTCAGGCAAAACCTAAAATCTCGAGTTGCAAAAAAACTGTAGCTTACAGAGAAAAACTAATGCATATTTGAGATCAGCACACTCGAATTAGGTAAGAACAAGTGTTTTTGTGGATGCAACAAAAATTTTGTTCCCCAGCGTAACCGTATAGAGCTGTACATAAAATAATTACAATTTATTAAACACTTTTAGCATATCCTTCATGGATGGAAATGAGCACCATATCTTTTATGAATATAGATTTCTCTCTCTTTTAACAGCATGAATGACATCTAAATAGGGAAAGGAGATGAAAATTGGGAATCAGCTAATTAGTGGATGAGGCAGAAAGTCCTAATATAGAAAAGAAGTGGTAAAAGTGATTCAGAAAGAGTGGTGAGAATTTCAGATCTCATATGACTTAAGTATCTAACTCTGTATCCTAGAATGAGATTCCATACTTGCTGTCTGGAATAGTACAGAAAATCCTGAACCAGCAGTTAAGTTAAAGTATTTGCTCAAAAGTATAACTTAGAGAAGGTGAAGAAACTCATGGAATTTCTGCTGTTATCTTTGATTCCTACAAGATGTGGGAAGACCAGGACTTTACAGCAGAACAGGATCTTCTTCTTCTTTATTTAAAAAAAAAAATTTATTTACTGATTTTAGAGAAAGGAACCAAACTGTTGTTCTACTTATTTATGCATTCATTGGTTTATTCTTGTATGTGCCCTAACTGGGGATGGAACCACAAACTTGGTGTATTGAGATGATGTTCTAACCAAGTAAGCTACCCAGCCAGGGGTCAGAATTTTTGCTTCTAAAGATAAATAATTTCAAATTCTCTATGCCAGGCATCTGCCTGATTTATTTTTATTTTTTAGCTAAAGAGAGAGGGAAAGAAGGACAGACAGACAGGAAGGGAGAGAGATGAGAAGCATCAACTCATAGTTGTGGCACCTTAGTTGTTCATTGACCACTTTCAAATACATGCCTAGATGGGGGGGGGGCGGGGCTCCAGCTGAGCCAGTGACCCCTTGCTCTAGTCAGTGACCTTGGGCTTAAGAGTTCTAATATTTCCATTTGGTTCTTTATATTTTCTATTTATTCACTGAGACTTTTCATCTTTACATTAATTTCAAGAGTGTTCATGTTAATCCATGACATTTTTAGAATAGTTGCTTTAATATCTTTTTCTGATACTTCCAACATCTGTGGCATTTAAGCATTGGTGTAGATTTTTTTTCCCACATGTAAGTTGAGATTTCCTGATTCTTCACATGTCAAGTAATTTTAGATTGTGTACTGGACATCTGAATGTTATCAGACAATGAATCTTGTTTAAACCCTGTGGGAAAATGTTGATATTTTTGTGTTAGTAGGCAATTGACCTGGTTTGGTTCAGGTCATAACTATTGTGGACTGTGTTTTCAACACTGGTTCCCTTTTCAAAGTCTTTGCAGTGCTATTCAGATCCACTGTATACATAGTATGTGCCACCCAGTGGCCAGTCTGGGACCTGGGTGATCATCTATCTCTTAGGGCAGTTCTAAGTCTATGGTATGCTATTTAGGGTCAGATCCATGCATGTACAACTGGGAGATGATCTCGGGAGTTCATAAAACTCAGTGGGGTAATTTTCCTGAACTCTTCTCTCAAGTTTCTCTGAAATACTACTCTAGGCAAAGTAGCATGCACATATTCTTTCTGCCAGAAACCCAGAGAGATCCAGAGGTGGTGGCTTTCGATGCCTCATTTCGTGCTGGTTACCACTTCAGAGCTGTGGAATTACAAGTTTTCCCCGTTATCTGAAAGTAGAGTGTTTACATGAAAACATGAATTTCATAAGACAAAATGATGCAAAGGAAAAACCAATCACTATTAATCTATATAGAAAAATCTATTGGTGTTAGATTGAGGCAATGGGAGAAAGCAAAGTAGAGAAACCTCTGGGATTGGATAAAAGGTAAAATAGAGAGACACATACTTATTTCACATTGGTGAGCACAGGACAGTAATTACCATTTACTGTATAGCATATTAAGATGGTCATTGGGGAACAACATAACAATGCGGTGTTCTGTCATCTCTTGCTCTGGTGCAGTGGGTGTGCGCTGGAAGGTCTGGAAAAGGGCATGACTTTCACATTTCAAAGGTGTTATCTTAGAAGCAAAAAGTCAATAGGAGGCTCACTTAAGGTAAAGATTGACCCTTGTCAAGGAAGCTACAGGCCTAGGATGTAACTACCCACCATGACCTACTTTTAGTTTGGAAGTTCAGTATTCAGACCATCCATGTGGTTTCTTTCTGAGTTTGTAAGGCCTGCCATGCAGGCCTCCCATGAGCTTGTCAAGTTTCATCCAGTTGTTATTAACCATGATGACTGAAAACGATATTATTTGAGGAAATGCTGTACTAATGTAGGTCTTTCTTAAAAATGAAGTGTACTAATTTGAACTTTTGAAAAGTGGGGGACACCTGTAATAACTCTGGTTAGGTAATCTGAATTTTATTTCTATGACTAAACTTTATTATTAGATGGTTACATTAGCCATCCGTTTAGTTTTCTTTCTACAATTAACTGGCTCCAGTTCTGTAAACGCACTACTTTCAAACGTCTTTAAGGACCCCTAGAGATTTAGAGACTAGTGTTTTCATCTGGTCGGAAGACACTAGCTATCTGAACTTGGAGCACTTTGATCCGACAGAGTGTGGCAAGGCGGTTCAAGGTCCACAACTCCGACCTGAGCGGTTTGTTTCCAGTGCTCTTTCACCCCCTTATAGCGACTGCAAAGAGCCTCCAGCCGGCTCTTCCAGTAAAGTCACGTGTAGTAAGCTCCTACTGCGTGCAGCACTCCCCATGCCAGCAGCTGGAAAGTGGCCTGGGCACAGACCCTTTTCCTACTTCTACTCTTTTACCACTTGAGGGAACTAAGTAAGCTCTTTCCTGAGATACTGCTGAACTGGTTCTCATGCAAGCACTCTATCTCCAAGGTTAAAAGGGTAGCCCAAATCGCCCAACAGGACGGGGTACCAAATATTCGCCGACCTTAACCAGGAGAGGGGCAAAGCCCCTTGGGAAACTGACCTTTCACCTCCCTCCCCTCTTTCCTCACCTCAGCTCACCAATTTTGACGCCAGCGAATGAAACGACGAGGAGATCCGGTAGGCGGCACTTAGTGTTGCTCTGTCCGTGCTTATTGGACTGCGACGGCGTGAGGGGCGGACCGCGTGAGAGGCTAGCGACCCTCCCTCGGTGGGCGGGGAGAATGAGGGCTGCGCTTGCGCGCCGGGAGATGGCAGAGCGGCCGAGGCGGATACGCATGCGTGGTGGGCGGAGCTCGGTTCTTTTACCAATGTTATCAGCCCAGTTCTTCCTATCCTTTGCCTGGGTAGGGCTGGTGTTCCTGCGCTGTGTTGTGGAGAGTCGCTGCCGAGTGGCCGCTCGGTGTTCGGGTCGTCATGGCTGGTTACGAATATGTGAGCCCGGAGCAACTGGCTGGCTTTGATAAGTACAAGGTAGCGTGAGCCCCGCGGACGCCCCTGTTTCTCCTCTTCTCGGCCTCCCAGGAGGCTGAGGAGCCGGCACGGTCCGTGTCACCTTGTGCCGCGTGGCTCAGGGCGGGCTGGCGGGCGTTTCTCCGGGGGTCTTGCCGAGTCCTGAGGCTTTGAGATCCGGCGGCGTGAGAGCTCCTTAGGCTCGCCGCCCCGACTCCGCATCCCCCCGGGGATCCGCCTTTCCTTCGGAGACCGCTCGACGAGTGTAGAGCAACAGAATTCTCTTCTCTTCTTTACTTGATCATCATTATTGTCTTTTAGCTCTCCTGAGAGGTGCATTCCCGTCTGTGGTCTCTTGACTGTCTTCATTTTAAGGAAGTTTCTACCCGCCTCTCTTATATATAACTTCAGAGATGGAGATGGTCATTGGGCAGATGAGGCCCCGGGAGAGGGAGTGACTGCTGAGGCCGTACTGCTGATGCGCTCCACTTCTCCCAGCAAAGCGGCTTCCTCAGCAGTGGCTGGTGGCGCAGGGGCTGCCAGATGAAGTAAATGTACACAGGGAGGAACTGTGTAGTGGAAAGAGCGCGCGGGCTTCGGAGTACATATTAACCTGATACCGAAATCTGATGTCTTCATTTGGCTTTGGGCCAAATAATAGTGTCTATCGTGCAAAATGATTATAAGAATTTGAGAAGCGCCTGGCACATAATGGGCTTCCCGTAAATGCTTCAATTTCCCTCCAACTCTGGTTCATCGTAATTGCACCTTCATCAGTTAATGACCCCTCTCTCTATCCATCTTGTTGTCCAAGCCTGAAATCTGGGTAGTAATGTTTCATATCCTGATTCCTCTGCCCCGCCCACCAGCCAGTGAATCACCAGATGCTGTATGTTCTGTCGTTTTTAGCCTAAACAAGAAGACTGGTTCCATTGTCACACTCCCCAAATACACTGGAATCTTTTTATTTTAGAATATTTTAGTATAGATTTTCAAGAAATTATCAAGATGGTACAGAGTTCCCATACATTCCCCACCCAATTTCTCCTAGTATATTATTTTTTTTAATTTAAAAGGAATTTATTTATGGGTTTTTAGAGAGAGAAAGGGAGAGAGAGAAACATCGATTTGTTTTCTACTTATTGATGCATTCCTTGGTTGATTCTTGTATGTGCCCGGATGCAGGATTGAACCAGCAACCTCGATATATCAAGACGATGCTCCAACTGAGCTATGCATTCAGGGCCCAGTTTTCCCTATTATTACATTTTTAAATCTTAACATTAGTATGGCACATTTGTTGTAATTAATGAACCAATATTTATGCATTAGTAACTGCAGTCCATCCTTATTCACATTTACTTAGTTTTTAACCTGATGTTCTTTTTCTGTTCCAGGAGCTCATCTAGAACATCACATTACATTTAAGGTCATATCTCTTTAGATTCCTCTTGGCTGTGACAATTTCTCACTTCTGTTTTTGATAACCTTGATAATTTTGAGGAGTTTGGGTCAGGTGTTTTGTAGACTGTTCCTCACTTGGGATTTCATTGACATTTTTCTCATGGTTAGATGAGGGTTATGGGTTTTTGGGAGGAAAGCTACAAAGGGGAAGTGCCCTTCTCATTGTGTCATGTGAAGAATACATGCTGTCAACATATTTCTGTTACTGTTGACTTTGATCATCTGGCTGAGGTAATGTTTGTTAGGTTTCTCTTTGTAAAGTTACTGTCTTTGGGAGGAAGACACTGTGCACAGCCCATACTTATGGAATGGGCAGTTGTATTCTACCACCTTAAGGGCAAATTATAGACATAATCTATTTGGAATTGTGCATAGAAGATTTGTCTTTTCCCAGTGTGTATTTATTCAGTCATTTATTTATATTAATAAGAGGTCATGGATAATTTATACTTTGAGTTATAATCTTTTTTTTTCTTAAAGGAATTTATTTATTTTTTACAGAAACAGAGAGAGAGTCAGAGAGAGGGATAGATAAGGACAGACCGACAGGAACGGAGAGAGATGAGAAGCATCAATCATCAGTTTTTCGTTGTGACACCTTTCAGGCATCCCCAAACTACAGCCCGTGGGCCGCATGCGGCCCCCTGAGGCCATTTATCTGGCCCCCTGCCGCACTTCTGGAAGGGGCACCTCTTTCATTGGTGGTCAGTGAGAGGAGCACTGTATGTGGCGGCCCTCCAGTGGTCTGAGGGACAGTGAACTGGTCCCCTGTGTAAAAAGTTTGGGGACCCCTGCATGTTCATTGATTGCTTTCTCATATGTGCCTTGACTGTGGCAGACTGAGTAACCTCTTGCTCGAGCCAGCGACCTTGGGTCCAAGCTGGTGAACTTTGATCAAACCAGATGAGCCCACGCTCAAGCTGGCGACCTCAGGGTCTAGAACCTGGGTCCTCGGCATCCCAGTCTGACGCTCTATCCACTGCACCACCGCCTGGTCAGGCTTGGGTTATGGTCCTTTATTTTGTTGCTCACCCCACATCACTTTTGCCCTTTCAATGGTTTTTCTGTGTTTCATAGTGAGCCTTTAAAAAATCAGCATCTGGTCACAGCGCTTCTTTGCTTAAAACCCTCCACTGTCTTCCCATCACTCTTGGAATGAAGTACAGAAATTTATAACATGATCTCTGAATGATCTGGCCATGCCACTCACTGTCTGCACCTCGCAGCCTTAGTAGCCACCTTCCCTTGCATCCCCCTTACCCCGGTCTTCAATATGATTATATCTATAGGAATGTAGCTTCCTTCCCCATTTATGTTCATCTTCACGTCTTTTATGCTAATTTCTCAGAGAAGCATTCCCTAACTTGCTTTCCCCTAAACTGTGCTCTCATAGCACCCTGTGCTTCTTTATGAAATTAGTTCTTTAGTGTGTCTCCTCATTAGAATGTAATACCTAAGTGGTTAGACTTCTCTTAGGGACCACCATAGCCTGAAACAGTGTGCTAATCGGCATACTAGGTATCTAATAAACATTTATAGAGTGAATAGTGAAAAGGTCATAGTGGATTGTGTCTAACTGGAATTGGAAGAACTATATGGGACCTTAGAAAGTGACATAGTATGGTCCTCTGCTCTTAAGTGATAATGTGTCATGTCATTTTGAATTGAGGTGCTACTGACTTGTTTTTAAATTTTAAGCAGAAAGCTGTTCCAGAGCTATGGTAACCCAGCCTAGGGCTTTATAACTTTAATTAAAGGAGTTTATTAACCCATGTAACCTCCTGTTTTGCCTTAAGCTCTAGTCCCTTTCTGTTATCTATTTTGTGCTGTAAATATTGACATATAAAACTTCTTATCTAGGATCTGTCTTTCTGGGTAAGTGCCCAGAGAATAGCTGTTTAATTTGCAGCAGTGTCTGTAATAGGGAATCTACTCTTTCTTATAAGCAGTCTTCTCTAGATTGATATTTCCAACTAGACAGGGATTCTAATTTATAGGAAATTTTAGTGTGCTTTTCTCTTCCTATTATCCCCCCTTCCTATCTGACTCAATTCCTGTGTCTGATAGATTTCTTATCATCCTAGAAAGTAAAGGTCAATTAAGCAACATTCAGTGTTTACTAAAGCGTAGTTTGTCAATGTTATTTTAATTATAATGAGCTTTTTTTTTCTTTTTTAAGGAGAGAGACAGAGAAGGGTGAGATAGGGACAGACAGACAGGAAGGGAGAGAGATGAGAAGCATCAATTCTTCGTTGCGGCACCTTAGTTGTTCATAATTGCTTTCTCATATGTGCCTTGATGGGAGGGGCACAGCTGAGCCAGTGACCCCTTGCTCAAGCCAGTGACTTTGGGCTCAAGCCAGCAACCATGGGGACATGTGTCTGATCCCATACTCAAGCTGGTGAGCCCGCACTCAAGCAGACAAGCCTGCGCTCATGTTGGCGACCCCGGGGTTTGGAACCTGGCTTCTCTGCATCCTAGGCCGATGCTCTTCTCACTGTGCTACCACCTGGTCAGGCAAGTCTTCTTTTTTAAAAGGGGGGAGGGCACAAATTTTTATTTCTTTTAGAGGAGGCTTCTTTACTCTGTACTGTATTCATATTATTATTTATTTTTTAATTTATTCATTTTAAAGAGGAGAGAAAGAAAGAGAAGGGAGGGAGGAGTTGGAAGCATCAACTCCCAAATGTGCCTTGACTAGGCAAGCCCAAAGTTTCAAACTGGCGACCTTAGCATGCCAGGTTGACGTGTGTGCTGTGTTCATATTAAAAAGTATGAATCCAGGCCCTGGTCGGTTGGCTCAGTGGTAGAGCGTCGGCCTGGCGTGCGGAAGTCCCGGGTTCGATTCCCGGCCAGGGCACACAGGAGAGGCACCCATCTGCTTCTCCACCCCTTTCCCTCTCCTTCCTCTCTGTCTCTCTCTTCCCCTCCCGCAGCCGAGGCTCCATTGGAGCAAAGATGGCCCGGGTGCTGGGGATGGCTCCTTGGCCTCTGCCCCAGGCGCTAGAGTGGCTCTGGTCGCGGCAGACCGACGCCCCAGAGGGGCAGAGCATCGCCCCCTGGTGGGCAGAGCGTTGCCCCGTGGTGGGCATGCCGGGTGGATCCCGGTTGGGCGCATGCGGGAGTCTGTCTGACTGTCTCTCCCCGTTTCTAGCTTCAGAAAAATACAAAAAAAAAAAAAAAATTAAAAAAAAAAAAGTATGAATCCAGCCTGACCAGGTGGTGGCACAGTGGATAGAGCATCGGACTAGGATGCCGAGGACCCAGGTTCGAGACCTCGAGGTCGCCAGCTTGAGCGCGGGCTCATCTGGTTTGAGCAAAAGCTCACCAGCTTGGACCCAAGGTCGCTGGCTTGAGCAACGGGTTACTCGGTCTGCTGAAGGCCTGCGGTCAAGGCACATATGAGAAAGCAATCAATGAACAATGATTGATGTTTCTCATCTCTTCGTTCCTGTCTGTCTGTCCCTGTCTATCCCTCTCTCTGACTCTCTCTCTGTCTCTGTAAAAAAAAAAAAAAAGTATGAATCCTAAGGTGTCCAAAGGAAAAATCTGTGTGTTCAGTTTTACTGCACTGTGAATCACACTTAGAGGATGACATGTTCCCATTGTGTCAAAGACTACTGTCTATGTCAGTAAGTCCTTTATGAGTACTTCCTGAACTAAAACAGCTTGATCCATAAATGGGTAAAGACTTAAAATACTCAAAAGAGATTTTTATTCCCTGATGTGACCCTGTATGTTAAGAGTAAAGAGATGTAGAGAAAAATGGATACTATAAAAGCGGCTGATAAAAAAATTACTTTTAAACTAGTTTAATTTGTCTTCCCTGGTGGTACATCTGAGAGCTACAGTTGGAAACCTGGCAGCTATTCAGGATAACTGCTCAGAGGGGTGCACACGTAGAGTGGTCATAGGCTTGTCATAAGAAACTGTAAGACAACTTATTTTCAGTACAGAAGAAAGCATGGATGGATTCTGCTATATACTCACCCCCCCCCCCCTTTTTTTTGTATTTTGCTCAAGTGAGAAGCAGGGAGGCAGAGAGACAGACTCCTGCATGTGCTCGACTGAGATCCAACCGGCATGCCCACCACGGGGCGGTGCTCTGCCCCTCTGGGGTGTTGCTATGTTGCAACTGGAGCCATTCTAGCGCCTGAGGTGGAGGCCATGGAGCCATCCTCAGTGCCCATGCCAAGTTTGCTCCAGTGGAACCTTGGCTGCAGAAGGGGAAGAGAGAGATAGAGAGAAAAGAGAGGGAGAAGGGTAGAGAAGCAGATGGGCGCTTCTCCTATGTGCCCTGGCTGGGAATTGAACCCGGGACTTCCACACTCCAGGCTGATGCTCTACCACTGAGCCAACCAGCCCGGGCCTGTGGTATACTCTCTTAACACTTGTGTTTTCTGTTGTGTTGCCATGGTTTTATTAAGCAGTTAAATTAGTATCTGCCTTCTCTTTTAGGATCTGAGTTCTAGGAGGGCAGAGCTGTATTGCTGCCTTGTTCAACATGAGTAAGGTCTAGCACTTGAACAGAGTAGGTGCTCAACATATTTATTGAAGGAATGAAAATATAAAAGAATAGAAACAATTTTGGAAGTATGGTAAAGGGAGCTGTGCATCTCCTGGGTGTCAGTTGGAAGGATACTTTTGTATTTTGAATATTAAGCTGTCGGGTTTATTTTTTATTTTATTTTATTTACTTTTAAATGTTTATTGTATTGATTTGAGAGAGAGAGAAAGAGGGAGTGAGGGAGAGAGACAGGAACATCGATCTGCTCCTGTATGTGCCCTGACTGGGGATCAAACCAGCAACCTCTGTGCCTTGGATCAAACCTCCAACCAACTGAGCTATCTGGCCAGGGCCAGCATTTAACTACATTGTTCTCTGTTACTTATAAATGTATCTTCAGACAATGATATTGAGGAATTTCACCTTCATGATGCTTATCATTCCTCTTGTCTACCTATCCTTTCTTTGGACAGGTCTTATAGTTCAGTGGTCCCCAACCCCTGGGCCGCGTACCAGTAGCGGTCCGTGGGCCATTTAGTACCGGTTCGCAGAGAAAGAATAAATAACTTACATTGTTTCCATTTTATTTATATTTAAGTCTGAACGATGTTTTATTTTTTAAAAATGACCAGATTCCCTCTGTTACATCCGTCTAAGACTCACTTTTGACACTTGTCTTGGTCACGTGATACATTTATTTATCCATCCCACCCTAAAGGCCAGTCCGTGAAAATATTTTCTGACATTAAACTGGTCCGTGGCCCAAAAAAGGTTGGGGACCACTGTTAGAGTTGAAGGATTTTCCCACTTATCTAAGAGTGAAACTTCTATTGTGACTTTCCTTATCTGACCTAGGGAAGGCATAGTTTTAATTGATAGTGTAGCAGCTAGTTTCAAATTGTATCATTTTGCTTCTGAGAGGAAGTGTTCTGTGAAATACCTTATTTGGTTTCAGGAATATAATGGAATGAGTTGTTTGTGCTATTATGGTAGTTAATTAACTTGGCTGTCAATAGCAACCTGAGTATAGGAATCATGATCATTGTGAATGATTATTACAATTAAGGTTGTAAAGAAAGACTGCATCTGATAGTAATGCTAAAGAACTAGTATCTAACCTTCCCCCTTACTGATTCATACTCTTTAATTTTGTTTATTTAATAAGCATATATTGAGGGCTAATTCTGTGTCAGGCATAGCATTGGAGCTGAAAAAATTAAGCTAGACTAACATTCCTGCCTTTAAGGGACCCAGTTTGGTGGCATATAGACAAGTAAATAGTTTTGAATAATTAATAAGTGAAGTTAGGTAAGTCCAGGATGCTATGGGAGAGGAGAAGCAGCTCCTGGGAGAGTTGGAGCTGAGAAAGGCTTCAGAGAAGCCATGACAGGTAACACAGAGCTCAGCCTCGAAAGGTGAAGGCTGAGTAGACCCCAGTAATACTAGGTAAAGAGGGGCAAAAAGCCCTCACAGAACAGGACAGTAATGGAGTGCAAAGGCGTGGAGTCCTGAGAGATTATTTCCTGGAAACCACCAGAGGTTAGATGTGGCTTAATGGTGGAGTGGCAGGAGATGAGACTGGAGAAGGAGATGGGTACTGTCAGAGGAGGAGGAGGAGGATGTAAAGGACTTCTGGATTTTACCCTGTGATCAGTGTTCCTATGGTCCAAGGACTGATAGTGTCAGAATCCCATGGCGAATGTGTTTTGATAGGAGATTCCTAGGCCCACTTTGGGAGATTCAGATTAGATAGATTTGATAGATTTGCATGCAAACAAATACCTCAGGTGTTTTGGATACATTGTAGTGTAGGTTTGGGGGATCCCTTAAGAAATTTGAACAGGATCAGATTTTAATATTAGGAGGCTCACCTTGGCAGCTTGTAAAAAATGAATGTATGGTGGTGGAGGTAAGGGTGATCTGGAGACAGACCTCTTAGCTCCTCCTGCATAAAATAGAAATGAGGAGGGCCTGAATCTAAGCAACGAGGATCGAAGGGAGTTGGGGATTCCAAGGGTAGAGGTCACTGCTGGTTTTCCTGCCCATTGTATTTGGCTGGTTAACTTGCCTACTTACTCTATTTGGCCCAGCAGATATGTTTAATTTGACCCATATCTATGTTTCTCTTGATAAGCCAGAATGTTGGGCAACATTGGCCCTGAATTTCTTGGCAAGAATCTCTTGAGGCCTGACCTGTGGTGGCGCAGTGGATAACGCGTCGACCTGGAAATGCTGAGGTCGCCGGTTCGAAACCCTGGGCTTGCCTGGTCAAGGCACATATGGGAGTTGATGCTTCCAGCTCCTCCCCCCTTCTCTCTCTCTCTGTCTCTCTCTCCTCTCTCTCCCTCTCATCTATCTCTCTCTCCTCTCTAAAAATGAATAAATAAATAAATAAATAAAAAATTAAAAAAAAAGAAAAAGAATCTCTTGAGCTGACTGGTGCTTGGCCCCTTTAAAAAGGGTGTTTGTTCTCTAGTTTGCCATTTCCCTACCAGTGCGTAGGCTCATCCAGGTCTTTTGTTCAGTTTTTATCTCATTTGAGTATGTAATTCTTAAGATTTTAAATTGACTAGCTGAAGGTGGTGGTGTGGGGGCCAGGGGATGAAGGATGGGGAGGAGTCTGGGATGACTTAGGTTCTGGTGCCATGACTAGGATAGAGGTGGCAGTCAGATTAGAGGTAAAGATTTTATAAAGCATTAACTCTGAAAAGGTACCCTTGGTAACAATAGAACCTAACGTTGTTGAGTCAAGTATTTAATTCTCTTGGCCCTGGCTGGTTGCTTAGCGGTCGAGTGTTGGCCTGGCGTGTGGAAGTCCTGGGTTTGATTCCTGTCAGGGCACACAGGAGAAGCGCCCATCTGCTTCTCCACCCTTCCCCCTCTCCTTCCTCTCTATCTCTCTCTTCCCCTCCTGCAGCCAAGGCTCTATTGGAGCAAAGTTGGCCCGGGCGCTGAGGACGGCTCCATGGCCTCCACCTCAGGCGCTGGAATGGCTCCAGCCGCAATGAAGCAACACCCAAGATGGGCTGAACATTGCCCCCTGGTGATCATGCTGGGTGGATCCCGGTGGGTGCATGAGGGAGTCTGTCTGACTGCCTCCAGCTTCGAACTTCGGAAAAATACAAAAAAAAAATAAATAAAAGAATAAAAAAAAGAATTTAATTTTCTTGATAACCCAGTGAGAATAACCAAACTAATGAGAGTCCGATCCTTACAGAAGCAACAATTATAATTTAAATGATAAATGATGCTGAATCTTGCAGCATAATAGTAATCTTTTGCATGAGGCACTTCTCTGGACAGGGCCACTTGAAGGTGTGGTTTATGGACTTAGAATTAAAATAAAAAAACTTAATGTTCTCTTTAAAAATTTACTATTATTATTTTTAGAGAGGGAGTAAGGGAGAGAGAGAGAGAGAGAGAAACATCAATTTGTTCTACTTATTTATGCATTCATTGGTTGATTCTTGTATGTGCGCCCACTGGGGATTAAACCTACAACCTTGGTGTATCGTGATGTTGCTCTTAACCAACTGAGCTACCTGGGCAGGACAAAAACTTAATGTTCTGAAGAAATAATCACTTGTGGATAAATTGCTCTCCATTAGAAGAATATTTCTGTAATGGTTGAAAAGATTAGAATGCTTTCCTCCTGCTCCTGAACCACAGTAGAAACATGAGAAATTCTTGATCTTCTGATTTTTACTTACTGTGATTGCAACCTGACGACAATATCCAATATCGTACGTTTATATGGCACTACCTAGATATGTTGTGTTAATTCAAGCATAACATCTCTTTAGTTGTGCTTTGATCTCCCTGAATAGATTTGAGGAAGTGGCTTCTCCTACCTGTAAGTACATTAGTAAGGCTTGAAACGCCTTTTTGTTGTCTTAGATATAGATTTACAAATGTCTCATAGAATTATTTTTATAGTTGGCACAGACAGGAGTCTTTCAGAAGGAGTGAAAGAAGGATGGATGGGAAACTTTGGCAACAGAGAGAGATTAAATGGTAGGGAGAAGGTTACTACATTTTTAGGTGCTCTTGTAGGAAACATCTTGAATTGGTTCTTTTACTACTTTCTAAAAAATCAGTTCACTGATAATGGCTCGTTTTTTAAACAGCTGTAATGCTTAAATGTTAAAAATTTCTTTGCTGAGGAAACAATTTGTCCAGTGCATAAGGAAGGTTGGGGAAAGATGTTTCAATCAGAGAGATTGATGGGAACTAAGGCACAAAGACCAGGAAAGCCATGGTAAGTTAGAGGCTCAAGGAAATGTGAGGGACCAGGCCGAGCCTAGTGAACCCAGTGAAGGGAGATTGCAATGGCAATAACAATACCGTCTTAAATACTGAATAGCAATAATAACGGCAAACATGTATGTACCATTTACAATGTGCCAGGCTTTACATCTGTTATCTCAATTAATGTCCACAAGTGCCTTGTGAGGTAGAGGTTATTCTTTTCTCCATTTTGCTGAGACACAGAGTTTAAGTAACTTGTTTAGGGTTCTGAGAGCTGAGATTTGAACCCAGGCAGTCTTGGCCCTGAGTCCATGGTCTTCATGCTATGCTGCCTCTCAAATCTAAGAATGAAATATAAATTCTGCCTTGTAGTTACTGAGTGTATTGTATAAGATATATAAACAATAGAATAAAGACCTTCAGTGTCACGCTGAATTGAATTTGTGTGTAATGTTTGCAGATAAGGAACACGTACAGTGACAAAGAAATACTTGATTTTGATTTTTCTTCCCCAAGTTTTAAATTAGTAGGAGCAAGTGGGCTTGTATGCACTAGTCTTACATTTAGTTGAGCGTTGAGAACATCTCATTTGCTATTAACTGATAGAGATAAAAGGCTTTTGATTAAATAATTAACTTTGGGACTAAAGTTAAAAAGAACCCACATACTAATAGCTCTGTGATCTTGAGCAGGTAATAGTCTCTCTAAACCAGGTTTCGTCATCTGTGAAATGGGGTAGTATTTACCTCAGAGGATCATTATCAAAATTGAATGAGTTAATATTTATAAAGTGCCTGGCACATAGTACTTAACATGTATGTGTTAACACTGGACATTTGTGCTTCCCTGCTTTTGAACATGGCATGTAACATAGACTCATGTAACCATACTCTAGGAAGTAATACTAAGAAAAAGTATATTAGGAAAGGAAGTTAAGGGTGGCAGCTTAATAGAGAGATGGAAAGAGTAACTGAGAAGTCTGTGTCTAGCTTGGGTCCCACTGGTAGTCTTTGACTTTAGATTTCTTCCTCTGTTTAATCATGTGTACTATAGTACAACAGGCAGAGTAAGTGAATTTTTTCAAATACCACTCTCCTATTTAAGAATCCACAGTGCCATCCACATATTTACCATAAGTTTACTATCCAAATTCCTCAGAAGCCAGGCCTTCCAAGTTCCTTCACCGAGATACTACTACTACTTTTGTTTTATCTTCTAATCTCTTTTTAGAGCTAAGTATAAATTAAGTCTAGTGAGCAAACCTGTTTGTCCTCATGAGTTGCTTGTTCTTGTTTTATTGTTCTAACTCTTCTCCAGTCTTCTCTCCTCATCATTTTCTCTCTGATTTCTTAGCAGATATAAGTGATAATGTACAGTGACATGAGTTCTTATTGCCCACTGAGTCATGTTCTCTGTGTAGTTCTTAAAGTCATGTATTAATAAGTACTTTAAGAAACTTTTTATTTCTGTCTCTTTTTTTCAATTTAAACTTAGATTTGGTGTTTTTATATCATGATAGATTGTTGTTGGCACAATGCCTTGCATTTAGTAAGTATTAGGGAGTACTTACTGAATTTTATTATACTTCTCTCACTGGAAATATAGTGTTTGAAGTCATCATGTGGAGGTTATAGGTGTTGACCACTAAACTATGCTGTGGCCATCCTTCTGCTGAGGAATGAGGGGAGTGTCTATAATGTTTTCAGCAGAGCAATGGTCCTTAAATTTCAGAGTGGTATTCCATTGTGTAAATGTACCACAGTTTTTTTATCCACTCATCTATCTACTGATGGACTCTTGGACTGCTTTCAAATCTTGGCTATTGTAAATGATGCCACAATGAACATAGGGATGATATAGATAGTCTTTCAAATTAGTGTTTCAGGTTTCTTTGGATAAATTCCTAGAGGTGGAATCTCTGGGTCGTAAGGTGGTTGAGTTCATTTTAAATTTTTTTTTGTTGTTGTTGTTTTTACAGAGACAGAGAGATAGACAGATGGGGACAGACAGATAGGAATGGAGAGAGATGAGAAGCATCAGTCATCAGTTTTTCATTGTGACACTTTGGTTGTTCATTGCTCTCTCATATGTGCCTTGACCGTAGGCCTTCAGCAGACCGAGTAACCCCTTGCTCGAGCCGGAGACCTTGGGTCCAAGCTGGTGAGCTTTGCTCAAACCAGATGAGCCTGTGCTCAAGCTGGCGACCTCGGGATCTTGAACCTGGGTCCTCCGCATCCCAGTCCAACGCTCCATCCACTGTGCCACCGCCTGGTCAGGCTTCATTTTAAATTTTTTGAAGTAACTCCATACTACTTTCCACAGTGGCTATACCAACAGTGCATGAGGGTTCCCTTTTCTTCACATCCTTGCCAGCACTTGTTTGTTGATTTGAGAAAGACAAGTACCATGTAATTTCACTCATATGAAATCTGATAAAGAAAATGAACTAATAAGCAAAATAGAGACAGACTCATGAATAGCAGGCAGACAGCTGTCAGGGTAGGGGTGGCCTGTGGAGGGGGGGGGGTAGAGGGATTGAGCAAAAAGGAAAAAAAGAGAAAGAAAAAAAACTCACGGACATGGACAACAGTGTGGTGATTGTGGTGGGGAAGAGAGAGGGTGGGGGGAGAAGGAGGAGGGTATAGGGGGATAAATGATTATGGATGGAGACTTGACTTGGGGTGGTGAACACACAATACGGTGTACAGAGATGTGTTGTAGAATTATGCACCTGAAAGTTGTATAATTTTGTTAACCAGTGTCACCCCAATAAATTCAGCCAAAAGAAAAAAAAAAGTTGAGTGTATCAGAATCACCTGGTGGGTTTGTTAAAAGACAGATTGTGCTGGGGCCCCTCCCCAGAGTGTATGATTCTGGACTTCTGGTTGAGGGCTCAAGACCACATTTTGAGAACCACCTCCTCAAAGAAGTGTTCATTTGTATTGCAGTCAGGAGAGTAGTTAATAAAACCAGGAAACAAATGTAAAGGAATAAGAAACTATTACTTTGATGTTCATAAGTTAGCTTTCAAGCCTCAGATAGTTTTACTTTTTGTGGTTAGGAACCTCAGGATATCTTTTATTATGAAAAAGAACGATGCAGTGCTTTTAGACTTGTGTATTAGTTTTCTGTCGCTGGGTAACATTACCACAAACTTGGTGGCATGAAACAACACATTTATTATCTCAGTTTCTGTGAGTCAGGAGTTTGGGCACTGGTTAGGTGGCTCCTCTGCTCATGGTTTCACTTAAGGTGTCAGAAGGGCTGTGTTCTCACTTAAGATGTCAGCAGGGCAATGTTCTCATCCAGATCTTGGAGTTCCTCATCCAGTTTCCTGTGGTTATTGACAGAATTCAGTTCTTTCCAATTGTAGGGTTGAGGCTCTTGGCTCCTAGAGGTTGCCCATTTTTCATTGCCACATGACCCTCACCGTAGCAGTTCACATCAATTGCTGTTTCAGGGTCAGCTGTAGATTCTTCTTTAAATTGCTGAGATGGAGTTTTACATACAAAATGTATCATGAAAGTGGCATCTCTTCACCTTTGCCCTATAATGTTATCCTAATCAAGGTAGTGCCATCCTTCATCTTTGCTATATTCTGCCTGTTAGAGGCAAGTCACAGGTTCTACCCTCAAGTAGTGGAATTAACCATTAAGGGAAGGGGATTGATACAAAGGCTTGACTCATTGGGAATTACCTTAGCACAGGGGTCGGGAACCTTTTTGGCTGAGAGAGCCATGAACGCCACATATATTAAAATGTAATTCCTTGAGAGCCATACAACGACCCGTGTACGTTACACATTATCCAATAAAAATTTGGTGTTGTCCCGGAGGACAGCTGTGATTGGCTCCAGCCACCGCAACCATGAACATGAGTGGTAGGAAATAAATGGATTGTAGTACATGAGAATGTTTTATATTTTTAACGTTATTATTTTTTTATTAAAGATTTGTCTGCGAGCCAGATGCAGCCATCAAAAGAGCCACATCTGGCTTGCGAGCCATAGGTTCCCGACTCCTGCCTTAGCATGCATGTATCTGCCACAAATTGAAAGACAGAAAAATGTGTATTGGAGGCGATTACGGGAATAATGATTTCAGTACATTGGATCTAGTTAGCCCATGATTGAATGTGAGCTAGGAAAGGGTAGTCTGGTTTAAAACAAAGCGATCAATTTCACAGAAATGTTCCAAGATGATGCAGGAAGGACTTACAGTTTAGATCTTCCTATTTATTAGCTGTGCTGTTCTTTTTTTTTTTTATTTAATTTATTTATTTTTATTTATTTATTCATTTTTATTAGAGAGAGAGGAGAGAGAAAAAGGAAAGAGATAGAACAGAGGGAGGAGCAAGAAGCATCAACTCCCATATGTGCCTTGACCAGGCAAGCCTGGGGTTTCAAACCAGCAACCTCAGCATTCCAGGTCAATGCTTTACCAAGTGCTGTGCTGTTCTTTGAACTTTATTTCTCTTCATCTGTAAAATAGGAATAATCTACCTTTTATATCTTAAAATATCAAATAAGAGAACAGATATAATTGTCCTTTGGAAACTATAAAGCATGATACAAATGTAAACATAGTATTATTAATAGAGGAGGATGAAGAGGAACTTCCTCTTGTGAAGTTAAAAATTGCTGTGGTCCAGTTTTGGGGGGAAATAGATTTGGTGAAGGGGTAACACTTATCATCGCTGATAGATTAATTCTATGCTACTACTGCCAAAACAGACATGCAGAGTAGTCATACATTTATTCATTCATGGGTGCAAACTTTCAGATTTGTTTATTGGGCTCAGTCTAGGGTGGGCCAGAAGCAGAAAGTGTCAGGTTGTGGAGCTTTCTCTCTTCTCTTAACTGTCTCTGTCTCAGTGCTCAGTGAGTCACACATTTGTCTGCGAAAGGCAGCTCTGAATAATTGTTTAGTGAAGAACAATTAATAATTGGGAGCCCTGTTTAATGTTTTGTGCTTAAGTGACTGGCATGGAGGGTTGTAATGCCATTGCTAGAGCTCTGCTCCAGGAACGGTAGAGCAAGTGTTGGCCACAATAGATTCTGCCCCTGTAAAGACTTGAAACCTAGACGTGTTTGAGTTGGGACATTTCTGAAAGGGACTGACCTCCTGACTTCACCAATACCTTACCAGACACTTTGCTTCATTGTGCAGGGCAGAAAAGAGAAAGAGATTTGACATTTCCTTTCTTGATATATGTTTCTTTCATTTTAGATATGTCTGGAAAGTTGTTATGAACCTAGTCTTCACTCAGTGTACCACTTGAAATGTTCCTTTTGCCCTGGATCACACCTTTGTGTTGGTTTAACAACATATTGGATTGTCTGGAGCACAAATTGTCAAACTTAACACCTCCCCCTCTCCCCATCACCTGTTTTGTGCATAAAGTTTTCTTTGAACACAGCCATGCTCACTTGTTTACGTGTTTTCTGTGACTGCTTTTCTGCTTCAATGGCAGTGTTTATTACAGAGACCCTATGGCCTGCAAAACTGAAAATATTTATAATCTGGCCCTTTACAGAATATGCTTTTCAACCACTATTCTAGGGAATTAGACCTACGTGATAAAGGAGCTTGAAACCATGGCAAACAGGAGCAGCAAAAGGAACATGGGATGTTTAACCAGGTGAAGAGATTTAGGTGTGACAGGGAAAGCTGTCTTCAAATATTTGAAAAAGTAATATATATATTATATATTTGAAGAACTATTATTTGGACAAAAAAATTAGACCCTCGTTAGCTTAACTTTGTAAGGTTCTGAGATTTTGCCTTGGAACGATTCTCTCAAACTCAGGCTGTGGCCCTCCAGCCTTTCTCCAAGGCATGAGCTTAGTCTGGCCCAGCAGATTGTAGAGCCGAGCAAGTAACGGTAGGCCTTGGCAATGGCATATCTTCCTGGTTAGGTATTTTCATGTGGATAAAAACATCATTCAATGGAAAAGAAAAATATACTTAGCAAGCATTGCCAAATAACCTAGATCTAGTTTAACACCTTTAAAAGCTTATATTTTACTTTTTTTTTAAACGCATGTGGAAGATTCCTCCTGTTGACTCCCAAGATGGTTTCAAGTTTCTTTGTTTATACCAAGTGTAAGTAACCCTAAAAAGTACTCAGGTGTGTAAGGCTAAAGCACGGGGTGTCCTTTTAGGTTTTATTGCTTGGTGTCTTTTGTAATCTCATCTTAATCTTTCTTGTTACACTTAATTAAGCTTATGAGCTTATTATTAAATGTAAAAAATTCATTTAGGCAAACTGACTTTGTATTTAGTTCTTACATTCTTTTCATACTTGTCCTGGTCTCCTGAAATATAGAGCTTTGGAGTTAAACCTTCAGAATTTAAAAGAGGAGCTTTTCACATAAAAATACCATCAGTTAAGGACCTTCTTTTAGATCTAAGTCAAGTAATGGAAAGCTGCTCATTCAGCAAATATTTGAATTCAGAGCATTGTACTTGATATATCATATTAGCTATTTGTGTGATTAGCTATTCTTCCGATTTGGACTTCTTTTCCATTTTAGTACTTTGCCCTAGGTACTTTGAAATATGTGGTTTTCTAGTTTATCTGACCTGCTGGTTACAGCATGTGCAGTTTGTGAAGTGGAGGAGGCCAGGGCCTTCCCACCCTGTCATCGGCAGCCCTTAGGGATTCATACTGGTTCCGTGTCCTCAGGTCTGAAGACTAAATTCTGGCATTGTGTCAGTAGAGAACTTCATTCTGCAGAAGTTCAGATATAGTGGTATCTAATATGTGAAAAGCTTGGTAGACTGTAGAAAACCATGCAAGTAGAAGTGGGTTTGGTAAGAACAGTATAATACTAGTTTAAGTACAATAGGTTCTTGCTGAGTGTCTGGCTGCAACTGCATAGCTTCTGACTTTGGCCAGTGAGGCAAACTGTGTTCTCCATCACCATTTTCTTCTTATGATTTATCTCAAATCTTTTGCCATATTGCCCCATTTCAGTCAGAACAGGATGGAGAAATGTTGAGTAAAAAGTTGACTCTCTTTGATTGCAGTATTTAAAAATATTTCTATTTACTCTTTGGTTCTATCATGCTTCTAAGTCTTGAAATGCTGACAATTAAATATTTATTCCCTGCATTTTCATAAAACACTCAGGAAAAAATTTTGATCTTTAATTACGATTTTTTAAAAGTTAGATACTCAAATGCTTCCTACTTTATGTACATATTAAGCATAAATACAAAACAAACTTTTTTTCAAACATTTGAGTGGTATGACATTGTTTAAATGTTGGCTGGATACATTAGGTAGTATTCCTGCTTTTTAAGGGTGGGAATTATCCCTTTCCAATTTTGTGTCTCTTCTTCCCCATACCTAGTGGAGCGCTTCCAGGTCCTCTAGTGCAGGGGTCCCCAACCCCCGGGGCCGCGGACCAGTAGTGGTCCGTGGGCCATTTGGTACCGGTCTGCAGAGAAAGAATAAATAACTTACATTATTTCCGTTTTGTTTATATTTAAGTCTGAACGATGTTTTATTTTTTTTAAATGACCAGATTCCCTCTGTTACATCCGTCTAAGACTCACTCTTGACACTCGTCTCGGTCACGTGATACATTTATCCGTCCCACCCTAAAGGCCAATCCGTGAAAATATTTTCTGACATTAAACCAGTGCGTGTCCCAAAAAAGGTTGGGGACCACTGCTCTAGTGTGTGTGTCTGGTGAGCAAGTCATCAGCATCACTCTTGAAGATTTATATATTTATATGCAGGTATTTGTTAAATTTTCTTTTGCAGTTTTTTTTTTTTTTACTAAATAGCTCAATAATTTGGGAATAAACTTGATTATCAGCCTGGCCTGTGGTGGCACAGTGGATAAAGTGTCGACCTGGAAAGGTGAGGTTGCTGGTTTGAAAACCCTGGGCTTGCCTGGTCCAGGCACATATGGGAGTTGATGCTTCCTGCTTCCCCTCTTTCTCTCTCTCTTTCGCTCTCTCCACTCTCTAAAAAAATGAATAAAATTTAAAAATGAATTTTTAAACTTGATTACCAGAGAACCCGAACTTGTTATTTTCCTTTGCTTATTTATGCAAGTCATTTCCTTGCTGTAAAGGCATCTGTCATTCCTTTGGTTCTCAAAACACATTTGATAATGATATCTAACACTTGCATGACACTCTGGACTAGGTACTACTATAAGTTCTTTAGCTTATTATTATTTTTAAAGATTTTATTTATTTTACAGAGAGAAGAAAGGGGGTGGGGGAAGCGAGAAGTATCAACTCATAGTTGCTTCACTTGGGGTTCATTGATTGCTTGTATGTACCTTGACTGGGCAAGCCCTGGGGTTTGTTATTTTTTGTTTTGTTTTGTTTTTTTGGTGGCAGAGACAGAGAGAATCATAGAGAGGGACAGATAGGGACAGACAGGAAGGGAGAGAGATGAGAAACATCAATTCTTCGTTGCGGCTTCTTAGTTGTTCATTGATTGATTTCTCATATGTGCCTTGACCAGGGGGCTACAACAGACCGAGTGACCCCTTGCTTGAGCTAGCAACCTTGGGCTCAAGCTGGTGAGCCTTGCTCAAACCAGATGAGCTTGCGCTCAAGCTGGCGACCTCAGGGTCTCGAACCTGGGTCCTCCACATCCCAGTCCGATGCTCTATCCACTGGGCCACCGCCTGGTCAGGCCAGCCCAAGGTTTTGAACTGGTGACCTCAGCATTCCAGGTCAATGCCTTATCCACTGCAAGTCAGGCATTATTAGCTTCTCTAATCCTTACGGCAATCCTTTGAGGTAGAGGCTGTCATCCCTATCTTACAGGTGAAGAAACTGAGGCAGAGAGGTTAAGTAACTTGCTCAAGATCACACAGCTAGTAAATGTATTAATCATAGTATCAAGAGGTAAAACTTAAAAAAAAAAAAAAAAGAGGTAAAATTAGATTCCTATAAGTTGAGAGGGATGAAAGAGGTTGAGAAGGCGTATGGTCATGTTTGAATGCGCACAGTGTGCTTGTTACTGATCCTGTACAGTAACTGAGAACTTGTAAACAATATAGATTTTTCTACTGAAACATAATAATATAAAGGTTGATTAAAAAGATATCTGGGCCCTGGCCGGTTGGCTCAGCGGTAGAGCGTCGGCCTAGCGTGCGGAGGACCCAGGTTCGAATCCCGGCCAGGGCACACAGGAGAAGCGCCCATTTGCTTCTCCACCCCTCCGCCGCGCTTTCTTCTCTGTCTCTCTCTTCCCCTCCCGCAGCCAAGGCTCCATTGGAGCAAAGATAGCCCGGGCGCTGGGGATGGCTCTGTGGCCTCTGCCTCAGGCGCTAGAGTGGCTCTGGTCGCAACATGGCGACGCCCAGGATGGGCAGAGCATCGCCCCCTGGAGGGCAGAGCGTCGCCCCTGGTGGGCGTGCCGGGTGGATCCCGGTCGGGCGCATGCGGGAGTCTGTCTGACTGTCTCTCCCTGTTTCCAAGCTTCAGAAAAATGAAAAAAAAAAAAAAAAAGATATCTGGCTGTGCTTGCTTGACAGTTTTTGCCTCATTTATATTGCTCCTCCAATTTCATTATTTGGACGATAACATCAGTAACTTTTGTACTACTATTTTCAGTTAAGAAATTACTCTGTTTACTAGTGTATAAGGATTAACCTCTGAATATTTTCTTTCACTTCTTAACAGTACAGTGCTGTGGATACAAATCCACTCTCTCTATATATCATGCATCCCTTTTGGAACGCTATAGTAAAGGTAAGATGATTAATAGGCTTGTACTTATGTTTTAATGTGTTTTAAATATTTTAAACTGTTTTATAGAGTGTTACTGATGCAGCTGTCAGTTATTAATAAGGTATCTAGAGAAACTACCCTTCCTATCTCCTTTCCCTTAGTCACATACCTTTTGATTTATCTCATTGTTGAAATCTCAGTTTATACTTTGAAATTGATAATTTTGTAAAATTTTCTAAAATAAATGTAAGGTTATGATTACAGGAGTTTGTTGATTATAGAATTATTTAAAACAACAGAAAAAGAAAGAAGTATTTTTTTATCAACTGGAGATTATGGTTTATATTAACTGCTGCATGTGATCTTTTAAATTACAGCTTTTATTATAACAGATTGCATATTGTGGTGTGTGTGGGCAGAATTATTTCTCTCCTTTAATTATATTGTAATTATTTTGAAAAAAAAATAGGTATTTCCTACTTGGCTGGCTCCAAATCTGATAACCTTTTCTGGCTTTCTGCTGGTTGTATTCAATTTCCTACTTATGGCATACTTTGATCCTGACTTTTATGCTTCAGGTAAGATTACTACTTTTTTTAAAAAAGATTATTAGTTTTAATATAAAATTTAAAGTGTTTAAATAGAGAAAATGATAATGGTTATTTTTTGGTTTTATTAAGATGCTTATATCAATATTTTCTGAAAAATTTCAGGCATTATAAGGGTATATGAAATGTCAGAGTTGGGTATAAAAGTTAAGATGTGTTTTCAGAGTCTCTGTATATGTTTCTGTTAAGTCCTAGAAGCTAACTAACTTGGCTATTTAATTTCGATATGCTGTCCAAAAGCATAAGGTTTTTGTAAATAAAGAATAACTAGATTTATGAGAAAATAGAGAATTAGGACTGAAAATGAATGTAAGTAGAGCCCAGTCTACCTACCAATTCCAGAAATACCTGTTCCTTTTTTTCTAGTTATGGGAGAAAAGTCCCATTTTCTAAAGGGAATGTAATGTCATTTTCCTTCTTGTCAGCTTCCTTACTTCTAGTAATTCCCAATTTCCTCTAAAAATTACTTAGACCTCTAAGTGTTTATTGACAGGTCTTTACTGGGGAAGACAGGAAAAAAATCACTTTTGGGAAGGCTGTTTTCAACCTGTTCCCATGGGGGACTCCAATGTCTTCTTTCACACCTATTCCTATCTTTATAGTCTTCCAGCTGCTGCCCCAGGCAATATGAGCGAATCTGTGTATTTGGGATGGGGTGGATAGTTAGAGAATATATTTTCCAATATGAATACTTATAAATGATGTAGTCAGGAGTTTTAATATTATAATTCATCTATGCTCTGGAATCAGCAGATTTTTGTGGAGTAACCTGGAGAATTTTTTTTTTATTGATTGATTGATTTTAGACAGACTGACAGAGGGAGGGAGAGAGAAAGGGAAGCATTCATTTGTTATTCCACTTGGTTATGCATTTATTGGTTGCTTCCCATGTATGTCCAGACAGGGGATTGAACCTGCAACCTTGGTGTTTTCCGTGATGCTCTGACCAACTGAGCTAACCAGCCAGGGCCCTCTAACCTGGAGAAATTAACAATCACCGAGAACATTGTTTTTGTAGGAAAATTTGGAGTTTTAAACACTTAGCAGTTTTGCTGTTATAGGAATTCTAGATGTATATACCTAATTTTATAAACTGAAACTTTTAGCTATAGCTTCTGTACATGTAATAAAGTGGTAATTGAAGATCATAAAGTGTACCATAGGAATAATAAGTAAGATTAAATTTCATTAAGCATGGTTTGGATGTTGTGTTAATTTGTATTTTAATCCTCAGTACAACCTCAAAAGTTTATTTTCTAACCAGAAATATTTTCTCTGATTAAATAAGAATATTTACTTAGTTATTACAAGAACTAAATTATGTAAATATTTTACAGGTATATATTTTCCCAAATCACAGAACTGAAGGACCAGAACAACCATCTAGTCCCAGTATATTTGGGAAATGGAAGACAGGAGAGGTTAAATGATACATTCAGGTCCCAGTGCTCATTGATTACAGAGTCAGGACTATAACCAGTCCTCCTGATTCTTAGCTGTTCTTTCTTAGTGGGAAAGAGTGAGGTCCTGACATTTCATTTTGATTCTGATGCCGGAACCATCCAGTTGAGGTCATCTATACCCAAATCAGAAAGTTCTTTGTTGATCCTTTTGTAGTGCATAAGCGTGATGATTGGGTGTACATGTAATGAAATGGTAACTGAAGATCATAAAGTACCACACATCTTTTGTGTGATTTGCCTCCCTCAGATATTGTTACGGCACATTACCTGGCACGTTACTCTTCTGACATGAACTTGAAAAAAGATAAGTTTTTTGTTAAGGTAGTTAATGTAGTAAGAGAGTATAGGTTGAAGTCTCAATAAGTTTTAGTATAATCATAAACAATGAGGATTCTATTAAATACAAGCATTTTTTAAACTCCAGAAACATTTTCTCATTCTATGTAAGTAATTTTTAAGTAAAGATGAATAATCAGTCTCAAGTTACAATTAAAGCCCAACAAAATCCCTATTATTTATGAAGGATTGGACAGTTACTTTGTTTTTCTTATCAAAATTTACTAATATATTTTAATGTTTACCTAGTTCTGCATTCAAAATATATTGTAAAGTACTGGAACTTCTATTTAATAATTAGAAACTTTTTTCACTGGCCATATAGACTGTGGTAACAGCGACGATACTTAGATCATATTAAACTCTGAGTTGCTTTCCTTTGCAGCACCAGGTCACAAGCACGTACCTGACTGGGTTTGGATTGTAGTGGGCATCCTCAACTTCGTAGCGTACACTCTAGGTAAGAAAGTGGCAAATACTCACTTTAGTCAATGGTTGGTGAATCTGTCAACAAGATATACCACCCACTAAATTAATATTTTCTCCTGTGCTTGATTCATTTAAACTATGGTTTATTAATATCCTGTTCAGTTTGATGTTTTTCAGTTTCTCTATGAAAAATACTGTCATATATTGCTAGGTATTTAAAGGATAAAATAAGAATTAGCAAACTACCATTTGCGGGCCAAACTTGCCTGTTGCCTATTTTTGTAAGTAAATCTTTACTGGAACACAGCTATATGCTCATTCCTTTACATATTGTATATGACTGCTTTCTTGCACCAAAGACAGAGTTTTAAGTAGTTGCTGACAGAGATTGTATGGCCCAGAATATCTAAACTAAACAGAATATCTGGCTCTTTACAAAAAACATATGCTAGCTTATGGAATAAAACATTATTTTTTCCTTAAGTTTTGGAAGCGATATTGACATACCAAATAATTGCAGAATACTGAGAGAGATGCTATCTGGAGCACAGTGGGAAAACAAATAAGGAATTGCTCAGTTCTTATTTGGTGGAAGGAGTGGTCAGGGAAGTCTACCAGGCCGTATTGTCTGTTCTGCCCAAAAATGCTTTTCATTGAATTATCTGAATGGCTTGTCCTGCATTCTCTTTGTATTCTTTCCTGCTTTGTTTTTCTCTGTAGCACTTAAAATCATGTGACCTAGTATCTGTTTACTTACTTATCTGTTTGTTGTCTGTCTGCTCTAAAATATGTTTCTTGAGGGTCGTACTTTGTTTGTTCATTGCTGTGTTCAGAGCTTCAAACATAGTAGGAACTTAGTATATAGTTTTTAAAAATATGTGAAATAATATCAAACCCTGACTTCAGGTTGCTTAGATCTCTTCAGATAAAAATGACTTACACTCATAAAATGAGTATAATCTGGTACATGATTAAATGCTGACATAGTGGATGACCAGAGCTACAAGAGTTGGGGAACGAAGATCATCTAGAAGAATTAGAGCAAAGCTTAATTACATATTTAGGTAGAGGCTTTTGTGCATTTATTATTATAGATGAGAGGGTTTTAAATTCTTTTTGGTTGCCAAGGACTGGAGGAGGAATAGAGGAAAGGTGAGGGCAGCCTGTGGGCTCTTTTAACATTTATAAGAGCCTTATGATGTACTATATAATCTACCTGTTTCAGGTCCAGGAGTCTGGCTAAAATCCTGACCTAACATGGATTATTTGTTGCAATAACTATCTTGAACTAACATGAGGCAATTTACATTCTTTATTGTTTTATACTGTTGTAACTATTCTTACATTTACGCTGTTTGATCACAGGGTATGATGCTAGGTCTTACTGGCAGTTTTTCACAATATACGGCATATTCCCTGAATTACATTTCTTAAAAAAAAAATTCTGAAACGTATCCAGACCTCAGACTTGTGGAGCTAGAATAGGTTCAGTGTGAAAATGCACAAAACCTAATTAATATGTAATTCATGAATTCAGTATTTATTACAGCTGTGTAAGAGTTGCACTAAAAATAGGAAATTGAGCCAGCAAATAATGAGAAAAGACTTAGGAGATTTTTAGCTGTGGAAGGGCAGAAAGACCTTAGTATATAAGAGAGATTTTCAGTCTTTGGGCAGGAGTTTGGCGTTCATCTTCCATGTATTCCTTTAACAATATTTTTGAAAGCCCTCTTGTCACAAACTGAGCTAGGCCCTGAGATAATACTATGGTGAGCAAGATAAATACTGTGATGAACAAGAGACACAATAATTACAAGGAATTTCTAATTTCTTAAATCTGAATCTTTCCAATTAGTTTCATTGTAATGCACTTAGTTGACAAAACTACCGGTATTTCTTTGGAGGAGAAATTTTTATAATGCAGACTTTTCCTTTTTAACTAGGTTTGACCATTTTCTCTCTTTTTCTTCCTCCCTTCCTTCTCCCCCCCCCCCCCTCTTTTCACCTCCTCCTTCATTCCTCTCCCCCAGGTTCCTCTGTTTTTGCCCCTAAATGAAGATCTTCCACTATACTGTATCCTTAACTGTCCCTTTCTCCTAATTCCCTTGGTAATCCTGATTCTTAACACTACTGAGATGACTCCCTTGTTTATAGCTAGCTGTTACTTATCTTCTGAGTTACTAGTAAGTACCCTTGGGTTGAATTGCTTGACATCACCAAGTGGATGGATCTCCTGCTAACACTTTACTTTCAGTTTCTGAAATTGTCCTCAGCATCTTTTCTATCAGTCTTGATCCTTCTGCTGACTTCCTTATTTCTGGGTAGCATTACCTAGACTAGAAGCTTTAGAGATGGTCTTCTTATCCTTCGGCCTTGCCTCATCTGTCGCTACCTTGTCATTTTTACTTACTTATTATGCCACCTGCCTCCCGCTTCTCATGCTTCATGCCAGCTCAGTGTTAGTTGCTAATCAGTGTTCCTCTTCCGGCTTGTCATTCACACCGATGTTGGGGGAGTCTGCCTGCAGCCCTCCATTGTTCTCACTCTTGTCACTCCCCACTCAGATTCTTTTACTAGCCCCTCATGCTCCCTAAAGCTTTTAAATCAGCTCAGACTTCCCTCTGGCCTCTTTAGACAGCCTTTTTCACATACTAGTTTCTAGTCAAACTAAACTACTTGGCTTTCTCTGAACAGGCACGTGCTTTTCCATCTCAGTGTTTTTGCTGATAGCACTCCGTCCTCTTGAAATGACATACTCCTTTATCTCTTATCTTCTGAAATCCAACTCATTCTTTATGTCCCCACTCAGATTTCATCTCATCGGCAAAGCCATTCTAGATTTTCTAGGCCTGAAGAGAACCTGTCCCTTTTCTGTACTCTTCCATGGTTTGTGAGACACCGTCTTTAATTATCCTGTTTTTGTTCCTTTTTCAATTGTAAAAACTATGAGGGCACAATCTTAGTTTATTCTAAGATCCTCGTAATCTTTACAAAATCGAGAATAGTGTGTTGCATAGATTCAATAAATTCTTTCATTTATTGAAACTTATTATGTACAAAACATTTTCTGAAAGCACTTAAAATTGTAGAGGTGGTAGAGCTTTAAAGAAGTGGCTGTAATATCAAACAAGACGAAGTAGGTGTTATAACTGAAGTAAGTACGGGGTATTTTTGGTTCCTAGAGCAAGGAGTGGTGAGATAAAAATGTAATGAGTAACTGTTGGATGTTCTCTGGAAGCTTGAGAATTTGTGGCTAATGTAAGAATTCAGTTGTTAGGCAGTTTTGGAGAAATTCAGAGTCCAGCTAGAATGCTTCTTCCTTGGATTGAAAGTTGACACCATTCAGTATAATATACCATTTTAATTTTAGATTAAACTTAGAGAAATGACCGATTTTATTTCTGAAATCTTTGAGTTGTAGGAATTAAAGGTTAGATTTTTATAGTACTGTCTGGTAGCTGTATTTTAGTTAATTAACATTCCTGTGATAAGCTGATTTGTTTTCTCCACTTTATTAAAGAAGACTTTCTCTGTACTGGTACCTATTTGACCTTTTCCCGTGGCAATGTGTTTTCTGTTGCAGATGGTGTGGATGGAAAGCAAGCTCGCAGAACCAACTCGAGCACCCCCTTAGGAGAGCTTTTTGACCATGGCCTGGATAGTTGGTCATGCGTTTACTTTGTTGTAACTGTGTATTCCATCTTTGGACGAGGATCATCTGGTGTCAGTGTTTTTGTTCTTTATCTGCTGCTGTGGGTCGTTTTGTTTTCTTTCATCCTGTCCCACTGGGAAAAGTATAACACAGGGATTCTTTTCCTGCCATGGGGATATGACATTAGCCAAGTGGTAAGTACGTGTTTTAACTTAAATTTTCAACATTGTATAGATAGGGGGGAAGTTTTTGTCATTTTTTTCTTTATTGCCCTTATGCTTTTTTGATCAGAACTGATGTGTACTTTAAAAAATTCTTTTATATTATTTTTACTTATTTGTGGAAAACTTCAAACATATACAGAAGGAGAGAGGATAGTGAACCCTTATGTACCTGTTCCTTAGCTTCAGCAGTTATCAGCACATGGCCAATCCAATTTCATGAATACCTTTTCTCACCCTCTCCCCTGCCAAATTAATTTAAAGGGAATTTCTGAAATTATGTGATATTTTACTGTATATCTCTTCATGGTAAGAGCTCTTTTTAAAAAACATAAACACAGTGCTATTATTCCACCAATAAATGAACATTTTCTTCTTTTTTTTTATTTTTAGAACATTTTCTTAATGTTAATAAATTTTCATTTTAACTACAGTGGTACCTTGACACACGAGTTAAATTTATTTCATGGCTGAGCTCATGACACAATTTGCTCGTGTGTTAAATTGAATTTTCCCATTTAAATTAATGGGAATGCAATTAATCCTTTCCGGCCCCCAAAAACCACAGAAATTTTTTGTTTTATATGCTTTTAAACAAGAAAATGTACTTTATAAATAACAAATACCTATATATGCATATAATAAGAGAGAATGTAAAGAAATAAATTGGTTTATGAAGTGTATTTACCTTCAAGGTCAGGTGTCAGGTAAAGATGCTGGTGGAAGGGGAGGAAACATTAGCATAACAATGGCCTTTCTCGAGCAGGAAGGTAATCCGCAATTTGCAGTCAGCTGCCCTGCTCTGAGGGCAAGCACACAGGGTGGCTGCCCAGTGCCATTTTTAACAATAAAAGTGAGCAAACTAATAAAACACAAATTTTACAAACTCATTTGCCCAACACTCGTGATTAAAATATCCGCTCATGACTTAAAGGAAAAAATCCCATGAGTGACTGCTCCTCTTTCATGTTGCTCATGATTTAAAGTGCTCATGCGTCAAGGTACCACTGTATTGACTTTGTAAAAAAAAAAAAAAGTAAAGATATGCACATAATGTTGGCTTTTTGTCCATGTTGCCAACTTTTCAGTGAGTAGTAAGATTTGTTTCCTTTTATGTAGTAGGCTTGCTATTAACTCTCCCTGCCTATGAATCCCAGCTTTTTGTGTTGCCATTTTGCCCATTTGCACCTAAGGCTCCACTAAAGAACCAGAATTTGGAATGTTTTTGATGAAGGTGTTTGGTTGGGCACATTGGATCATCTTTATGGCTTAACCAACTTAAGAGGTGCCTTAATGTGTTCCAAATGAGGGCCGGTTGCTTGCATTGTCTAGAATAGCCCATGGAACAGTCCATGGAAGAGTTAACCACCCCGATGTTGTATGAAGATGATAGCATCTATAAATCATTGGGTCTATAATCTTCATACAACATCAGGGTGGTTAACTCTTGTGGACCAGTATGAAATTTCTGGCAGATCAGCACCAGCCGGCAGACTGGTGGTTGAAAACCACTGGTTTAAAAGTTAGTTATTTTATGGCATTGTTGGCTGAAAAAAAATACTTTTAAAGGCAAGAAGACTTACCACAATATCAAATTTAAGCATACTTCTTGCTTTTACTAAAACTGTTAGACTAGACTTATGCAGCATAAAGCATTATTGACCCCCTGATCTTTCCAGCTGTTAATGCCCCTGTATGCTTTTGTCTGCATTTTCCTTCCAGACTATTTCTTTTGTCTACATAGTGACTGCGATTGTGGGAGTTGAGGCCTGGTATGAACCTTTCCTGTTTAATTTCTTATATAGAGACCTATTCACTGCAATGATTATTGGTAAGAAGCTCCATGTTGAAGCCTGTTTTAACATCAGTTTGTTATGAAAGCCAGTGTTTGATTATAACAAGCAGCAGCACCCTTTCCCCTTCCCAACATACTCCAGCAAGCAGACAGCTCTACAGCCCTCTAGGATTTCAACCTAATCATTAAGGATAATAAGATTTCTTTGTGTTTTCATTGTTGTTGTTCAGCATCAAGTTATTTTTATGAGAAGAAAATACCAATATAGAGCATACAAACCTTGTAAACTATTCCCATTAATCTAGATTGTATTGGAGGATCCACATAGAGTTGACATTTGGTACAAATTTTCTATTTATCTCAAAGTTGAAGATTATTAGTTTGTAGGAAATAGACTAGAGATTAGTTTATAATACATCTCCAAAAATTGAGCTTCTGTTCATCTCAGGTACCCTCCTCCTTATGCACCGAATGCTAGGGAAAGATTTAATAATCATGGTAATGTTTCCCTTGTGATTTTGGCTGAAGGGAATATCTACACGATGCTTAAGTAGGGGAGAGTGTTTTCTCTGGAAAGAAGCACAAAGAAAGAGGAATCTGGATTACATGGGAGCATCAGGAGTGACACTAAAGACCTTACTTTTACATTGTTTCTTGTATAAGTAAATGTGTGTGTGAACATATGGTTTTATCACCCCTTTTTATAGATAAGTGGTAGCATACTGTACATTTTTTTTACTGCACTTGTGGGTTTTTTTTTCCCTATTAGCGTATCCTAGATATTCCTGTATAGTGCTATATAAGGATCATCTTCATTTCTTCTTCCAGCTGCCTGGTGCTTTATTGTGTGGATGTACCATAGGTTGTTCAGCCAGCCTCCTACTGGTGGATATTTGGGTTATTTCCAGTCTTTTGCTGTTACACAAATTGCTGCAGTGAATAGTCTTGTACATATATATATAGCTTTTCATGTTTTTTCTTGGGTATTTTGGAAAAGATCCCTAGATGTAGAATTGCTAGTAAAGAAAAAATGTGTGCAGTTTCACTAAACATTCCGTATGAGTTCAAATTCCCACCAGCTCTCTGTGAAAGTGCTTATTTATTTATAGATTCACTAACATAGCATATTGTCAAACTTTTGGATTTTTGTCAATCTGATAGGTAAGAAATGACATATCTGTAGTTGTAATTTGTATTTCTCTTATTTTGTGAATGGACTTTTTTAGTGTTTAAGAGCCATTTGTAGCCGTTTTTTCTGTATACCTTATATATCTAGCCAATTTCTGCTATATGATTGTTAACCATTTTCTTTGTTTTTAGGAGCTTTTCATATATTAGGTATATTGATCTTTTCTTTTGATAAAATTACAAATCCCTCGTTCTTTTTTACTTTCCTTAAGGTACTTTTGTCTTGGTAGTTTTTTATTTTAACTTGATATTAGAGAGAGAAAGAGAGAGAGAGAGAGAGAGAGAGAAAAAGAGAGAGAGAGGAACATCAATCTGTTCCTATATGTGTCCTGACCTGGGATCAAACTGGCAACCTCTGTACTTCGAGACAATGCCCTAACCAACTGAGCTATCCGGCCAGTGCTTGTCTTAGTAGTTTTAATTGAAGTTCCTGTTTATTTTAATAAATCAGTCAGGAAATGTGGGGAACCAAAATAATTTATATAATTTATATGACCATGTTTTCCTTGGAGTATATCTCATTCTATTCAGTTCTTTTTTTTTTTTTTTTTTTTATGAATTTTACTCTAATTTTTCTGTAGCTATTAAGTTTTCTACATTTTGAAGTCTGGGCTTCTCTAGGGCAATATGGAAAGCAGATCTGCATGTGTGTGAGTTCTATCACTATTACTATAAAGAGTTTAATAAATATTTAAAGTAGCAATTGTGTACTCTTTACAGAATATACATTAAGTGCTAGTTGGAAAAGAAATAGTAGATGCAGGCTCTTCTACATGCTTACTGAACTTAAGATAAAGCTATCTCAAAATGTTTTAAGCTACCAGATACTCTTGTTAGCAAATACTTTGCAAGTTTCTATCAGCCTGTTTCCAACAGAGTTACAAGTAATAGTGTTAATTCATTTAGTCTTGGCTTCCTTTCAAATGAGCTGCTGAGAATTTCTCTGGATTTTGAGGACACGGCATATCTTCTCCTTTGTTTCCCTCTAAAATCTTAACTTTGGAAACTTTGTTCCAGCTGGATTTGGAAATAGCGGAGCAGTTTACCTTTTGAGATGACATTTCTGTGTTGTGGATTCCAGTCTTTTCATCTGTTTTAGCAAAATGTCTTAGGAATTGTTTTGAAAGGATGCTTTTCTACCTTTGAGCTTTACAATCATAGCTGCATTGACACCCCCACCTTCACCCTCCCAAGCCAAGTATAGTCACTGGGAATCCAGAGTGGATAAACTAGGGCTAATATGTTGAGTGACAATGAAATATCCAAATGAAGTGTCCAGAAAGTGCCACATGTATTGATTTGGAGTTTGAAATAGATGATTGAATCAGAGAATTTTAAAGATGCAGGGATACTAAAAAATCGTTTAACCCATTCTTGTACAGCTGAGGAGTCTGAAGCTCAGAGAGATTGTCGTATTTGCCCAAGAGAACATAAGTAGATTTTGGAGTCATCTGCAGGAAGGAAGCTTATAATTAAAGCTGTGAAAGAAGATTTTCTGGGGGAGACTGGAAGCACAGTAGAATGCCCAGTTGGGAAGATGGAGGAGATCGAGTTCCCACCAGGAGACCAAATGTAATGGTTGGATGGTTAGCAGGGATGTTGGGAGAATGGCGTCACAAAGGCAAAGGGAAGAAAGAATTGCAGTTAGTGGACAGTCAATGGAGTCATCTTACCTAGGAGTCAGGAAAAAAGAAAGGGTACTGGATTTGGTCATTAGGAAGCATGGTAAGTTTTGGGAGTACAGTTGCTTCAGAGTGGGAGGCAGAATGAACAAGGGTGCTGAGGAGTTAAGGCGACAGGTAATGAAATTTGGGGGCATAGGAAATAGTTGATCGTGAGGGCAGAAGCAGTGATGTAGGTTTCTTGGGAAGGCCATTCTTGTTCTTAGGTTTGAGGGAAAAGAACTAGTGTGTGGAGTGGAGAAAGAAGTTGAATGCTAGGGAGGTAAAAATAAATATAACTGGGAAGCAGGAGGATGTACTAGCCATTCCCTCTTCCAGTAGCCTTATTCCAGGTGTCTTTCTATGTAGTAACTCATTTACTTCTCAAAACTATGTGGTCTGTACGACTATTATCTCTATTTTATAAAGGAGGAAACTGAGGCAGGTTAACTAACTTGAAGTCATATAACTAGTTGGTGGCACAACTGAGATTCAGATTTAATCTGGCTCCTTGAAGTCTGCTCTGAATCAGCAAACTGGACTGCCACTCTTTCAGTTGTAAATGTTGTTCAGAGAAGTACTTTATTTTATTACAGAAGTAAACCGGAACCTGAAAATTAATTGGTTCTAAAATAGTACATATTTTGTATGTTTTGATTGTTACAAAACTCACTTGAATAATAATCATGATAATTTAAATATTCTTTCTTTTAGGTTGTGCATCATGTGTGACTCTTCCAATGAGTTTATTAAACTTTTTCAGGTAAGTATTTTATTTTTTTAATTGAGTAAGAAATAAGAAAATCTTTAGAAATTATTTATTTATTTTTGTGTGTGACAGAGACAGAGAGAGGGACAGATAGGGACAGACAGAAACAGAGAGAAAGGAGAAGCATCAACTCTTCGTTGTGGCATTGTAGTTGCTCATTGATTGCTTTCTCATATGTGCCTTGACTGGGGGGCTATAACAGAGTGACTGACCCCTTCCTCAAGCCAGCAACCTTGGGCTCAAGCTGGTAAGCTTTGCTCAAACCAGATGAGCCCACACTCAAGCTGGCGACCTTGGGGTTTCGAACCTGGGTCCTCCGTGTCCCAGTCTGACACTATCCCCTGTGCCACCACCTGATAAGGCTTTAGAAATTATTATTTAGGTAAATTTTAGGATCTCTTTTCCTTTTGGAATCTGGACATTGTGAAAAGGTTGTGAAACCTGTATTCTGAATCTAGAATAAGGTTAGATAATTTGGATATCTATATATTCTAAATATAATGGTGGCTTGTGTAGTCACCTCAACCATAGCATAAAATTTCAACCACAGCATAAAACTACTTGTTCTTTTGTTACAGTTTTTTTTTTGTTTGTTTTTTTGTTTTTGTTTTTACAGAGACAGAGTCAGAGAGAGGGATAGATAGGGACAGACAGACAGGAACGAAGAGAGATGAGAAGCATCAATCATCAGTTTTTTTATTGCGACACCTAAGTTGTTCATTGATTGCTTTCTCATATGTGCCTTGACAGTGGGCCTTCAGTAGACCGAGTGACCCCTTACTCAAGCCAGCAACCTTGGGTCCAAGGTGCTTTGCTCAAACCAGATGAGCCAGTGCTCAAGCTGGCGACCTCAGGGTCTCGAACCTGGGTCCTCCGCATCCCAGTCTAACACTCTATCCACTGCGTCACTGCCTGGTCAGGCCTTTTGTTACAGTTTTTGGCTCACTAGTCTTCTGATTTGTCATTTTTTATGAGTGAGTCTATCCACAGGAAGGAGGATCTTCCTGTTGAATATTGATACACTTATATTCTATTTTATGTATAAATAGGGTTATCTCTAAGTTTACTTAGCATGATCATTAAAAAAAAAAAGACCTTCTGAACTTGCGTGGTTTAGGCCCAAACTAGACCTATGCTGGCTATTTAAGAAATTCCTGTTTGGCGAGTAGGTTGGGTGGGGTTTGGGGAGGGGAGCTGCCAGGTGGAGTTTTTTTCTGACCTATGCACGTACCCACTTTTGACCAGTCACACTGAATTTTTTTTTGTATGTGACATGAATATATTCTGGTCTTTCCTCCCTCAGTATTTTTGCTCCCACTGTTTCTTGTGAAAAGCTTTCTTGTATTCCCTACTTCATCCTTCAGCTCTCAGATCTGTCTTGCAGAATCCTATTTGTGTCAAGCCAAGCTCTAGGAATCTTCCCTGTTTATTACAGTTGGCAGTCACTCATAGACACCATAAAATTTAAAGCTTTGAAGGCTGTAGAGATTATTTAAATCATTTCCTCCTCATCTTCTAAAAATGAGGTCCTGCATGGGCAACATCTTGGCCAAGGGCATGTAGGCAGGGGCAGAACCAGGGCCAGAATTGGGGGCTTTGTTCAGATGAGCAAACATGCCTGGAGACACTAGAGTGCTCTCAGCAGTTTCATTTCAGAATCTTTCATGGGAATTATTTCTCATCTTGTATGTTCTGTATCACTTATATAATATATAGTAGCCCTGTGAGGTCCTCTTCTAGTATTGTTTTGTGTTCCAGTTCATTTTCCCTATTAAGATATAATCTCATAGAGCAAAGACCAAGTTTTACTTACTTTTACATTCCAGGGGGAAAAATAGGACTGAGTCAGAGAACTTGAGTTCCAGTCCTGCCCCTGCCACTTGGTAGCAAATTATGTAATAAGTACATTTAAATTATCATATTCTTAGTTAACTTGTCTGTTAAAGTGGGGTTAATAATGTTGATTCTTACCTATGCCATAGGATTGTGGTGAGTATAAAATAAGAGAATAAGTGTGAAAGTACTTTGAAAACAATAAAATACAAGTATAATATGTTTTATATGTAATAATATTTTTCTATTACTTGATTTTTTTTTCCAGAAGCTATAAAAATAACACCTTGAAACACAGTTCAGTCTATGAAGCTATGGTTCCCTTCTTTTCTCCATGTTTGCTATTCATTTTGTCTACAGCATGGATCCTCCAGTCACCTTCAGACATTCTAGAGCTACATCCTAGAGTGTTCTACTTTATGGTTGGAACAGCCTTTGCCAACATCACAGTAAGCTTTTTTTTCCTTCCTTTTCCTTTTTTTTTTTTATTTTAAGTGAGAGGAAGGGAGATAGACTCCTGCATGCACCTCAACCAGGATCTACCTGGCAACTGCCATCTGGGAGCAATGTTTGAATCAGCCGAGCTATCCTAAGTGCCTGGGGCTGACACTAGAACCAGTCAAGCTACTAGCTGTGAGAGAGGAAGTTAGAGAAGAGGGAAAGGGGGAGGAAGAGAAGCAGATGGTCGCTTCTCATATGTGCCCTGACTGAGAATTGAACCTGAGACGTCTGGATGTGGGGCCGACACTATCCACTGAGCAAACCGGCCAGGACTAGATTTTTCTTTTAAAAACCTAAAGTATAGTCTGACCTGTGGTGGCACAGTGGATAGGGTGTTAACCTGGAACACTGAGGTCGTCGATTCAAAACCCCTGGCTTGCCTGGTCAAGGCACATATGGAAATTGATGCTCCCTGTTCCTCCCCTCCTTCTCTCTCTCTCTCCCCCCCTCTCTAAAAAAAAATGAATAAATAAGAAAATTAAAAAACAAGAAAAACCTTAATGTATATAAGGAATACTTGGCAGAATTTGATAAAATTTGAGAAAGCTTATATAGTATTAGAATAATCAGGTTGTTTTTTTGTTGTTGTTGTTTTTTTACAGAGACAGAGAGATAGACAGGGACAGACAGACAGGAATGGAGAGATGAGAAGCATCAATCATTAGTTTTTTGTTGCGTGTTGCAACACCTTAGTTATTCATTGATTGCTTTCTCTCTCTCTCTTTTTTTTTTTTTTTGTATTTTTCTGAAGTTGGAAACGGGGAGGCAGTCAGACAGACTCCCGCATGTGCCCGACCGGGATCCACCTGGCATGCCCACCAGGGGCGATGCTCTGTCCATCTGGGGCGTTGCTTGTTTGCAACGAGAGCCATTCTAGTGCCTGAGGCAGAGGCCATGGAGCCACCCTCAGCGCCTGGACCAACTTTGCTCCAATGGAGCCTTGGCTGTGGGAGGGGAAGAGAGAGAGAGAGAGGAAGGTGAGGGGGAGGGGTGGAGAAGCAGATGGGCGCTTCTCCTGTGTGCCCTGGCTGGGAATCGAACTCGGGACTCCTGCATGCCAAGCTGACGCTCTACCACTGAGCCAACCGGCCAGGGCCTGATCTCATATGTACCTTGACCACGGGCCTTCAGCAGACCGAGTAACCCCTTGCTCAAGCCAGAGACCTCAGGTCCAAGCTGGTGAGCTATTGTTCAAACCAGATGAGCCCACGCTCAAGCTGGCGACCTCGGGGTTTCAAACCTGGGTCCTTCCGCATCCCAGTTCGACACTCTATCCACTGCGCCACTGCCTGGTCAGGCTAAGCAGGTTTTAATGTAAAGATTTTTATCCAAAATTTGAAAAAATAATAATCTCAAAGACAGAAAATGCTGAAATTGTTTTTATTTTTCCCTTTGAAACCAGTAGGATTTAGGGCAAGGGTCCCCAAACTACGGCCCACGAGCCACATGTGGCCCCCTAAGGCCATTTATCCAGCCCCCGCCACACTTCCGGAAGAGGCAACTCTTTCATTGGTGGTCAGTGAGAGGAGCATAGTTCCCACTAAAATATTGGTCAGTTTGTTGATTTAAATTTACTTGTTCTTTATTTTAAATATTGTATTTGTTCCCATTTTGTTTTTTTACTTTAAAATAAGATATGTGCAGTGTGCATAGGGATTAGTTCATAGTTTTTTTTATAGTCTGGTCCTCCAATGGTCTGAGGGACAGTGAACTGGCCCCCTGTGTAAAAAGTTTGGGGACCCCTGATTTAGGGACTGCAATAGTATTCTGGAACCATGACATACTTGAATTTTT
This sequence comes from Saccopteryx leptura, assembly GCF_036850995.1. Classification (NCBI taxonomy): domain Eukaryota; kingdom Metazoa; phylum Chordata; class Mammalia; order Chiroptera; family Emballonuridae; genus Saccopteryx; species Saccopteryx leptura. The sequence goes on along the minus strand of NC_089505.1, from coordinate 288,954,040 downwards.
TGTTTTGGTTGCCTCCTGAAGAATTCATGGAATAATTTATAGATTCCTTTCAGACTGTGAATATTATTAACAGTGTGGTGGAAATGGCTGCAGATCTAATGATTAGTTTAGAAGTCTGGAAAGGGTTTTTTGAGAGAAAAAACACATCATACATACATCTTTAATCAAATGATTTTTCGATTTAGAACATGGAATTATAAACTAGAATAACTGCAACATATATTTTTAAAAATCACTCAAATGAAGTCCTTACTAAGTTTATTTTCTTACTTAGCCACTGAGCTTATGTTTCCAAGTATAAAAAGTATTTATGAAAGAGTAAAACTATATTTGAGTAAGATGTTGAAAGTAAGGGGAGCAAAGGGGTTTTTGTCTGTTTGTTTGTTTTTAACAATGAGGTTTTGAGGTATTAATACGGTAATACGACTGAATTGGAGGTAGCATCTCATGTCTGTGAAAAAATTTAGTTGTGTGGGGATGTGGGAGGCTGTTTTGAAACTATTTAAGATAACATAGAATCTTAAAATTGGGAGAAATTTTTTTCACCCAAACTGTTATCCAGTGGACGAATGCCTTCTACAGCATCCTTACTAAATTATCTTACAGACTCTTTCAATACACAGGTGGTCTGAGGGTCCAGAGGTTTGAGGGTGGGGCAGAGGTCCTGAGCAGTTGAGACTGCTGAACTTTATGTAATGTGAATGTTTTGGCTCAAGGACTTGAATGCTTTTTTGGGGGTATTTTTCTGAAATTAGAAGTGGGGAGGCAGTCAGACAGACTCCCACATGCACCTGACCAGGATCCACCCGGCATGCCCACCGGGGGCCGATGCTCTGTCCATCTGGGCCATTGCTCTATTGTGGCTGGAGCCATTCCAGCGCCTGAGGCAGAGGCCATGGAGCCATCCTCAGCGCCCAGGCCAGCTTTGCTCCAATGGAGCCTTGGCTGCAGGAGGGGAAGAGAGAGACAGAGAGGAAGGAGAGGGGGAAGGGTGGAGAAGCAGATGGGTGCTTCTCCTGTGTGCCCTGACCGAGAATCGAACTTAGGACTTCCACATGCTGGCCAATGCTCTACCGCTGAGCCAACTGGCCAGGGCTTGAATGCTTTTTAAATGTTGGAGTGACAAGTTCTGGAAGTGGTTTGCTAATTAAATTTTTATTGTTTGTTTTTTTTACCAACTTCAAGTGTCAGCTGATTGTTTGTCAAATGAGCAGTACCAGGTGTCCAACTTTGAACTGGTTTCTGGTTCCTCTCTTCTTGGTCGTCCTTGTGGTAAACTTAGGAGTGGCTGCTTACATTGAGAGCATTCTTCTGTATACATTAACAACTGCTTTCACTCTGGCCCACATCCATTATGGAGTACGAGTGGTGAGTAATTTGGAAGAAATTGCTTCCATTTGATTCTTAGAAATAGTGGGGAAAAGGTGAGGGAAAATTTCAAAAGAAAGTTTGCTTATTATAGTAGCTGAAAGAATTTTGGTATATTTTCTAAATTTTGGATCATATCTATGTATGTAATTTTAAGTATTTCTCTAATGAGTATGTTATAATTACAAATAATTTAAAAGCTGGATAATTATTATAAGAATTAGTTCTTGTTTTTTTAAGTCAATAGAAATGACCATTTTCTTGGTGAATTGTAATCTCTTGTACTCTTAATTATATAGGACTAGATAATTCCATTTGTTGATTATACGTGTGCTTCTTTAGTTTTAAGGGCATTTCTGTTGTTTGTTAACATAATTTGGAAAGAAACTGAAATTGGTTACATAGTACTGCCTCCCACCCTTCCCCTGCCAAGTTTTCTAAACAATGTGGTAAGGGAGGTCAGAACTGCAGAATCAAGGAAGGCTTTTCATTATTTGAGGTTTTAGGCTATTCCTGAGTTCTCATCAGGAGAAAGGGGAAATATAGAAGAGAAAGGATTTAAGAGGTATTATGCAAACCTAATACTCTCTTCTAAAATAAGAGACTTAATTTCAGGATAGATGAAATAAGGTAGATATAATAAAATGAAAATCAAACCGTGCAGTATATTTTCATCACACTTTGACATTCTTTTCTAATTATTTTACATATTTTAGCATGGCCTCATAATTATTTTTAAACGGCACAGTATATTCTGTCACGGAGATTCCTTAGTAATAACCCAACTTACTTAATCATGATCCAATTTTTAAATCATTTAGGTTGTTTCAAAATGTTTACTATTATAAATAATGTTGGAGTGAACAATCCAGAATAATATTTTTTTCTTTCATGTGCTTTATTTTCTGAGGATAATTTCATAGCAGTGGGATTCTGTAGAACTCTAGTCACATTTTTATGTCTCTTAAAATACTTATATTTGGTATGCTTGTTTTGAAAGGAACCTCGCTGTGAATGATTTCAAGAAACAATTATATATCGTTCATATTTATAAAATGGGGGACACCTGTCATGCTTGATGACAATTTTATACTTTGTATATATTCTAAACTTGGGATTTCTTCCCTTACATAGGAAGAAAAAAGTAGCCTACATTTGTTGGGAAAAAAATCGGTGAAATTGTTTTGGAAAAAAAATTATGATAAGTTTATGAATTATGATACGAAGACATGATTTTTTTAATGTTTTTTTTTTGTGCAAATTTAACATTATATGCTATATAGCAACACTCAGGGTTTTTATCCTGATAATTTCATCAGTCATATGCATGAAGTGGAACACAATTGCCAATGTCTTTCGTAATTGTTTTAATTTTTTATAAACCTTCAGAAGCGTATCTTCTGAAAATCATATATACACCAAACCAAACCAAAACACATTTTTCTTGAAATTACCAAAGCACTACATTTTCTTTAAGAGTATGGAAAATACATGCAAGCTAACTGAAAGAAATTCTAGGAACAACTTTTTTGTCTGTCTTTGTGCTCTCACCACTTCTACAACTTCTGACCACAGGTGAAATTTGCTAAGTCATACAAAACATTTACTCGAACTATTGAAATATAAATGATAGAAATAAGAATAGAAATAAGAAATACCAAACAGAGGCTGTTTACTAACTGGCACATGACCAAGCTCTTGTGTATCCCTAACTAATATGGCCTAAACCTCCCAAATTTACAGTTCTAGTCTTAAAACTGCTTGTGTCATCAGGATTAGGAATAATTACCCAGAAATGTTATAAAAAGCTGCTATTGAGTCTATATATAGACCTGTTTTATCGACTAGATAGTCTCAATCAACTAACCCTATAATTCTTCAGTAGACCTGATGTGAGCCTGTGTGGTCTGGAGGGCCCTGGGGAGACGAGAACGATGGAGTTGGGCAGACCCAGGTCTGAGTCTGGCGTTCCCAGGGTAGTCGTAGTACTCTGATTTAGCCATCTAGCTCTAGCTGTTCTAACCCAGAAAAACCTTCCTTATTTCTGGTGATTTTTGCTCTGTTCGTCTATTGTCTCCAGAGAGTGAATTCTGTGTGCTTTAAGAAAATAACTGGTATGTATTGTGTCACTGCCTTCTGTCCTGGTTTTCTATAGGTAAAGCAGCTGAGCAACCATTTTCAGATTTACCCCTTCTCATTGAGGAAACCAAACTCGGATTGACTAGGAATGGAAGAAAAGAGTATTGGCCTGTAATCTACAGAAAGAAGTACTGTAAATAAGATGCTTGTAAATATTTCATCCATCACCATTGAACTAAACTGATCTGCTTAACAGACATGGGAACTCTGTATGTGGTACTTGTACAGCAGGAATGACATATATAATCTGAAATGTGGAATTTTGAGCCTACCAACAACCAGTTTATTTTATTTTATTTTTTATAAAACCACGTGATGTTTTGGTTAAGCGTAATATACATTAGACTAGCAAAATGTTTCTAGTGATTTTAGCTTCATGTGTCCATAATATTTTGGTTCATACAGAGTTAAAGATGCGTTATTTTTATTATTTTTAAAACCCCAAAATTGATTTAGAACACTGGTGACATTCAGAAAACCACAATATGTTTTCATATTTGGTACTGAGTAGTGAGTTGTTAGGTGTGGAAGCTATCGGTAGTCCACATCTAATGTAGGGAAAAGGTAAGAGCAAGTCACCTTCAAGAGATGCCAAATGATTACAGAACAATATAGTACAGGTTTGCCAAATACTAGTTTCTCTTTCCCATGGAAATGCCTTTGTCCTTGTGCTAGGAGAGCTAATATATGTATTTATTTAGGTCCTCTAGTGTTCTTTGTAAATTAATTTTCTTTTGAAGAAAAATATTCTATTGAGACCTAATAGAGAATGAATTATAATTGTAGCTCACCATTGGCATGGTTCATTTTTTTTTTTTTTTTTTTTTTTTATTTTTCTGAAGCTGGAAACGGGGTGAGACAGTCAGACAGACTCCCGCATGCGCCTGACCGGGATCCACCCAGCACGCCCACCAGGGGGTGACGCTCTGCCCCTCTGGGGCGTTGCTCTGTCAGAGGCCAAGGAGCCATCCCCAGCGCCCAGGCCATCTTTGCTCCAATGGAGCCTCGCTGCGGGAGGGGAAGAGAGAGACAAGAGAGGAAGGAGAGGGGGAAGGGTGGAGAAGCAGATGGGCGCTTCTCCTGTGTGCCCTGGCCGGGAATCGAACCCGGGACTTCTGCACGCCAGGCCGACGCTCTACCACTGAGCCAACCGGCCAGGGCCTGGTTCATTGTTTAAATGTGGCATTTCCCCCTCAGCTGTAAGTTGCTGAGATTTGGTGCCTGTGAACTATGATTAAATGAATGCATGTGACATTATGAATCTTACGATAATTACTTGTGAGGAACACAGATAAACTTCCTTATTAGAAAAATTAACTTTGGAGTCAGGAATCTCATGAACCTCACTCTAAAATTACTGTGAACCTCACTACAAAATTAGTTTTCTGATTCAATTTGCCCTTCCTTGCTTTCTTCCTTTCTCTCCCTGTGTCTTTTTGTGGAGGAGTGAGTGCTCTGTGTTTTATTTCATTCAGGATAAAGAAGTAGGGAGAAATGCTCTCTTCTCTAACTTGCCCACCTCCCCACTTGAAGAAAAATTTTAATATATATATGCCTTACTGAGTACATACTCTCTTTGATATAACTCGGAGTAATTTTTGAGGTTTACTGACAAACATCAAAATCTCTTTGACTTTCATGTGGTTGTTTTATAAATCACAACTTTTCATGAATGTGAATATTCTCCATTTACTTTGGTGGTGATGAAATTTACTTCCTGATTTTCTTTTATTTTCCACTGAATGAAGTTTGTGCTTGAATGAAGAGTGTATCTTAAACCCTTTTTTTGGATGGATTGCACTTGGATAAAAAAGGCACCACTGTATTGATATGTAATTAAATTCTTAACCTTTTATTTATCTATGAATGTGACCATTTTAAAATATAATAATAGTATAATCCTTTGTTGAATTTCTGTCTGCTGCTTTGTAAAAATAACTATGTAATGGGTGTTTCAATTTTTAAATGTGTAAATTCTAATAATTACCATCTAGGTTATTAGAAATGAGGAGTCAAAGAGCTAACTTATGGTTCCGTACTTATTTTTAAAAGTATTTATAAAGGTTGGGTATATTCAGTGAGTTTCTCTGAGACAAAAATGAACATAGAAAATAGGTGAGAAATTGATGCTGGAAACTGTGGGTAGTTTGTTGGTAAGTTGGCATCCTAGAGGTCAGAGAATGAATCAGTGAAATGAAGACGATGCTGTTTTTTGTATACCTTGTTCTGTATTACCTCTAAGATTGAACTGGATAAAGTGTTCGTTTAGGCTGGGAGCAGAGCTTTGTCTTAAGGTTTCTAAGCTAATCATTTTACTGTTTTGTTGACCTTGTATATAAAAATGAGATTAATTTGTAACATATAAGAAAGGAACTGATAAATATTTATAAAATGACAAATTTGGACCACAGGCTTTCTTCACCTTTTATAGTGTAGTCAGAAAATACCTCTTCCATTGGGTGTGGGGTCATGTCCTATAAGTTTGGGGCTTTTACCTCAAAGTGTGTTTCTTCTCTCTTTCTGTTGCATCCAGTTTATTTGAAAATTGTTTTGTGCCTGTACTTTATGACTTGTTTCCCAATGGTGGTAAGGAATTATGTATGCCATAGTCAGTTTTATTGACATCCGTAGGTGAAAGAAAGGTGGCCGTCAATAAGGTGAAAGTGAACCTGAGTGAATGACTGTTTCAGACGACTGTGAACTTGCGCGTCTGCAGTGGACTGCTGACTCTTGTTCTTGGTTTAGTCTGCCATCCTGAAGCAGCTTGAAAGCCCCCATTTGTTATGTAGTGATGGGGTGCTGGAAGCAGAACGTAATTACAAATAGCTCTGTACATTTATGTCATGCCAATTATCGTAACATTTCCAAAGTATAAAAGATACTTCAGGCTTATGCATGATTTTTGGGGGTGAGTTCACACCTCAGCCTTTCTCCCAGCATACACTGAGCTGCCTTTTGGGGGAGCACTGGGATGGTTGGTCATCCATACATGTTTTCTGTACATTTCAGAATAGAGTGCCTTAGCCAGGCCAGAGGTTTGCGTTGTGTTTCTGCCGACCAAAGTTACCCAGACCTGTAAGACAAGTTTCTTTTCAGGTTATGGTATGAAGAATGTCCTTTCTTGCTTGTCAGAAAATAATTTCCCTATATTTGAGGGGGGCATGGAGAATCTGAAAATAACTGGATAGAGTATGTTAATGCTTCCTTTTGTGATCCTTTAATAACATGATCTTAGTGCAATGCACAGTTTAAAACTGTTCAAATTTAAATTGTTATTCCTCCACTAATACATAATATAGTTTATAGTTTTAGTCTTCAGGGTAATAGAGTGCATGACTTCCAAATAAAAATCAAAATAGTCTGCCTTGATTGATATTTAATAATATTGTGGTTAACATACTTTTAATTGTAATTTAAAAAGAAAGTGAAATACCAATTATGATCTAGAATGTTACAGTACTACTACCAACATGTCATTTATTTTAATATAGAGCTATTGGGAAGAGGAGGTATATGTAGAGTTGCCCAGCTTCTAAATTAGATATCAAAAGAGTATATTGATTATGACCTGGAGCCTGGGCATTAGGGCAGGCAATTTCTTATGCAAAGGAAAAAGCATGCATGATTCCTACCTAAATGGGAAGAAGAGATCACTTTGATGCTCGAAGCCTTCAGGGTCCAATGATTTAAATGTAACATACAGTTTAAAATTGTCACAATTTAGCTCATCATTCCTCCACTAATTTCAAATTCAAATGTGAATTTGAAAGTTTCCTAAGTGTTTCATTTTCAAAGAATTCGTTTATTTTGTAGTCAGCCAGTCATTAAGCATTTGGAATGTACCTTGCTGTCCAAAGGAGACTTTGATTCTATAACCCATGGAGAATAAAAAGATAATCCAAAGGTGTTTGAATCAAAGACTACTTTCTACCTTATACATATTTTAACTAGAAGTCTGTTTGTAACCCTCCCTCTGCGGTCTTCACCTGGGTTTCATTATACGTAGTCCCTGGCTAGGACAAAGATGCCCACTTTCTGTTTTGCCCCTGGATCCTGCCTCATTCAAACTTCCTTGATTGCCTTAGTTATCTTGTCTAGTCAAGGATGGGAAACTCACTGGAAGGAACAGCTTAAAACTGATGGTGTAGAACTTTTGACTTTGGGTTCCCAAATAAGCCAAAAACAGATACAGAAATTTTTGGTTGTGTTAATTCCTGTGTTCAGAGTGGCCTTTATCTTGACCTCAGTTCTGGACTTGATTGAGCGTTCTATAGGAAATTTGTGAAATCAGACTAGAATTTCTTTGTCCTATGAGATTTCTTTGTAAGGCAGTATGCTCTTTCTTGAACACCCTGTGAGTGAATAACCTTATATAGTTAGCTGCCAGTACTAGAACCTTCCAGGAATTTTAACTAGTATGCTGCATTTGAAGCACTGTTTAAAGTTTTAACAATAAAATGGTGTTAAATTAATCACTGTGAAACATGAAAGTGTGATGCTCTGCATTCTTGGAAGCTTGAGTAAATTTTGATTGCCCTTACTTACGAAACCCATGTGATTTGTCTATTTTACTTTACGTCTTTGACAGTGGTACAAATAACCGACATATCAGCAGGCAGCTACTTTTAGGGTATATGGTAAATCATGGTCGTTTAATTTTTCCAGAGAAAGTGGTGATGTGTTTACTTCCTTGCGTGGAGACATGGGAATTGGATTTATTGGCTGATTCATTTCCAGTGTTTTCTACAGTGCAAAATAAATATAACCTTACTTTTTAACCTGCATGCTAGTAATATGCTTTGCTTTTTAGTAAACAAATATGCAAGAGATAGTAAATCTGGCTGACATTTTTTGTGTTTTTAAGCAGGGAATTGCTCTTTATATGGATAGATCTTAAATAAGCTAATATTAAGGAGAGCAAAAGCAATTTTGTTATTCGTAGCCCTCTCACAAGTGTTCTGGGGGGGAGGGGGCGCTGTGTTGCAATTGGTCAGAAAGTCCAGGTTCCCAGAATAGGAAAGCGGCATGGGGTCTGACGTTTGAATATTTTAGTAAGGGCTTATTTCCTTAGGAAAGTCCGTTTAGACACAACAGGAGTGTCTGGTCTTCCATGGACCATTCACATTGCCTTACTCTTCACAGACTCATTCTTAGAAAGCCAGGTGAAATCAGAGTGGTGCTGTTTTTAACGCATGTGAATTGGATCATGGCCATAGAGTACCAAATGCTACATTGAAATTAGAGACGTGTTTGAAGACACAAGGAGTGGCTAAATGCTGTGGGTGCCTTATGGCTCTTTGGCTTGAGCAGTTTTTATGTAACAATTAAAATTAATTTTTTAAAATTAAAGCATACACAGTTCTCCATGAATTCTAGATTCTGGTATTCTTTTCCTCTTCTTTTTTTAAACAGAGATTCTGGTATTCTTACAAGCACTTTTTATTATCTGACATGTAAGTTCTTGACTAGGAACATGTTTAGTTAGTACTTGATGTTATTAACCAGGAGCCTGTTTTAATTTTATAAGATCTATGAATGCTACATTATAAATCTGTTTAAAATACTGGTATCATTTAGTATCAGACTTTGAGTTTAATAACTACTACTTAAGACTACCCACAATATTAACACTTTTTTGTAGGTTATTTTGTTTAGATAACTTACTCCATTAGTGTATCCATTCAGGAGACAAAGACTCAGTTAATGTATTATTTGCTTATTCTGAAATGTGCCAAGAAAGCAGAATTTATCATTAAACTCCAAATTTCAACTTTTTTTTAAAAGTGCATTTCCTCTGGGTAAAGGGGAAGGCAGTGAAGAATTGCCCAGGTGTGGAGGTGTAAACTCCCTGCTGCCTCTTCTCCCCTTCCCCTCCCACATAATGTAATTAAATTTGTAGCTAATTGTAGAAGAAGAATTGGATACGTCTCTAAGTAAGGTTCCATTAGCCCTGTGACTAAGAATAGGTGGCAGGAATCATGGCCGAATCAATTATTGAGTTGTTCCTGTTGCGGTTTGCTTTCTGTAGTATTCTGAAACAAGAGGACATCCATCTCTTCTCAGGTACCTAGAAACAATACCACTCAAGCAACTGGAGTATATTTGTTACAAGTAGGATCTATTAGAGAAGATGAAGAAGAGCACAAAATCTAGTTTTCCCTTTCAAGTAGTTGAATTGAACATAGTAATCTGTCTGCCTAGGACTTGCTCTGTTCCTAGGAAATAATGTAGCATTTATTTTGCCTGGTTATGTGTGGTTGTGTGTGTGTGTGTGTATACATATTTAATATGTACACTTGTATTCTCTGTGCATATATATATATGTATGAGGCATTCGTATATACATGCAGTCTACTCTTGATTATCAGCGAAGTGGTGAGGCCTCATTGCACTTTCTTCATGTTGGCTTCATCTGCATGTGTCCCATAACTGTGAAGCCTCCTCCTCATCTGGAGCCACAGTCCTTCCTCCTTCGAGTTCATCTCAATCCCCAGGAAAGGCCCTTGAAATACGTCACTTTCCATTTCCCTTTTACCAGGAATTGTGTGAGTCAGAAAGATGGCTGCTTCCACCAGGTTGAGGCTTCTGGGTTGGAAGGTGATGGGGGCCCATTCCTGGCCAGAAGGCAGCTCTGGGAGCAGCTATGCTCCTGGGTTTTGATGAAGGGAGGGAATCTAGCTCCTGCAGAAGTAGGGCTTCACAGCTTGCTTAGATTCCTTAGCTAAAATGTTGTGAAATCTTAGATAAGTCTTTGATGTACAAGTAGAGTACAACCGTGTATTTTACCAATATTTTTCTGTCATCGGTATTGCTGTTCCCTATTGCTAGCCCAGATAATCAAGACCTGACTGTTTCTTGCCACTGGATTCTTGAAGCCTTGTCCTTCCAACTGGATTTATGTTTATTTCTGCTACTGTGAAACCCAAAAGTAATGCAGTAGGTTTTAATTTAAAATTGTTTGATTCTGTTGATAAATATTTATTGTAATAAAAGTAAAGAATAAATAATTTTTAAATCCTTTCAATTGTTTTCAGACTGTCTTATTTGTTTTTCCTTGGTAGGTGCAAAATGGGAGGGAGCAATGGGGAGAAAATGAATGTCCTGCCCCTTGTTTCAGATAATCATTGTTTTAGAGCAAAACGTTAAAAGGATTTTTATGGGTGGTGTGTGTGTGTGTGTGTGTGTGTGTGTGTGTGTGTGTGTGTGTGACAGAGATAGAGAGGGAAAGATAGAGACAGACAGGAAGGAAGAGAGATGAGAAGCATCAACTTTTTGTTGTGCTTTGTCTCTTTAGTTGTTCATTGATTGTTTTCTCATATGTGCCTTGACTAAGGGGCTACAGCAGAGCTAGTGACCCCTTGCCGAAGCCAGCGACCTTAGGCTTCAAACTGGTGACCATTGGGCTCAAGCCAGCGACCATGGGGTCACGTCTAGGATCCCATTGGGCTCAAGCCAGCAACCCTGTGCTCAAGCTGGTGAGCCCACGCGCAAGCTGGTGACCTTGGGGTTTTGAACCTGGGTCCTCTGCATCCCAGCCCGACGCTCTACCCACTGCACCACCGCCTGGTCAGGCTGTTTTTGTTTTTGTTAAAAGAGCTTAGTAACAACTATCTTAATGTACTGTTTTTGCCCCCGCCCCCAGAACTGGGGACTGGGTGATACATAAATAATAACTGCCTCCCACTGGAATTAGTTTATAAGATGGTTTTATACTCAAAAACATGTTCCATAGAAAGAATGTTCATGTATGCTGCTAATTTTCTAGGCTAATCCCACAAGAACCTAATAACCCACCCATACTTAGTACTCCCAAACTATAGTATATAAACCATAAGTTCTTATAAAACCTCTGATTTCTAACATTGTTTCTGAGGAGAATTATTTCCTATATTTTACATCAGAATTGTTCTCCCAGTTCTTTCTTTTTAAATTAATTAAATTAAATTGAATATATTGGGGTGACGCTGGTTAACAAAATTTTACAGGTTTCATGAGCACAGTTCAATAACCCATCTGTACACTATGATCTCCCAGTTCTGACAGTGGGTATTTAAAAATATTTGAAGACAGTGAAAGAAGAAATGTCCCATATTTTCACCCAGGCTAATTGTCCAGCTGTGTGCTTTTAATCCCCTGCCCTCTCAACTTCTTGGTGACCCTAGCAGTTACTCAACCTGTCTGCAAATCTCCACTGCCTAGCCAGTACCTGACACAGAGCAGGTATGTGCTAGGTAACCACACTTGGGTCTATCGAAATTTAAAAAGACCCAATGTCCCCAAAGTGTCTTGCTCCGTTTCCTGCTCTCTCTCAATTTTTCCCCTCTGCTCACTAACTTCTTGGAAGGAAACTTTGTAACTATGCCTTCCATTTTTCTTCTTGCTTTCCTACTGAAAGTTTCTCAGGACCTCCCAAACTTTTAATACAATGACTGTTCCTTAGTCATGTTCAACTTTGTAAGCTTTGACCCAGGTAAATTACTTACTTTTTTCTAACCTTCAGTTTCTTTTTATACAAGTGGGTTTATTAATATTACCACAATTGTGTTGTTACATGTTATGAATAATGCATGTAGTATGTTTAGCACAGTGAGTGGTATAAGGTAGGTGCTTGGTTTCTACTAAGATCTAGTTCTCAATTTTTACCTTTGAACTTTTCCCTAAGTCGTATGACCTACTCATGACTTCCCCTCCTTTTCCCTTCTCTATTTCCTCCATACCTTACACAATGCAAGAATATTATGGTGAGGCATAATAATATTACTAGAGATGAATAAAACAATATTGCCTTCTGTGAAGCTATTAGTAAAATTCAAACCAACCAGGAGATATAAATAAACCAAAAAATTATGTAAATGGTTGATGCATACCCAAGCTCCAACTAGGTTGACTTGGTGTAAACTTAGGGATGTAGAATTAAGTGTAGGACTTAGCATGCTAAAACCTAATCAATATATTCTTGTTCTGGAAGAAGTCTATAAGCTGAAGGTGGACGGCCAGCCTGCAGCACAGCAGAGGAAGCCGTAAAGCGGGAGGTTCTTCTTTATCACCCAAAACTTACCCGGGGATGGGGTTGCCTTGCCCAAGGACTCAACCTGTGTATTTAGTCTTTGTGGGCCTCTGAGTTCATTATAGCCAATTGTACATCATCAAGAAACTTCCTAATTATAGTTTGATTCCTTTGTAGATCAGCCACAGAGATGTGCTGGTCACAAGTCATAAGCACACACAGGTGCTGTGTGTCAGTTATAGTTTCTTGCTCAAATTAGTGTATTCTCTATATATTTCTCTTTCGAGGTCTTATTAGTGTAAATCTGCTTTTGGAATACTGGCTACCAACTGAAGACCAGACTCTGAAGGCTAGTGAATTATCCAGGTGGACATCGTCTACATCCCTCCCTCTAACCTTTCATCCCCCTACTCTTGTCTGGCTGTAGTCTGTTCAGAATCTGTCACCACTCTTTAGAAAAATGAATAAACTTTATTTTTTATCGCATCAAAAGCGATTTGTGTTCTTTGTAAGTTTGTTTTAGAGTACAGAATGAAAATCACCCATAGACCTAACCCCCAGAGGTACCATACCAAGTGCTTGGCGTCCTTTCCTCATTTTTCTTGTGTATATACTACCTGTTACAAAATGAAACGGGGATCATCCTTTACTTACTGTGCTGCGTTCCCTTCCTCTAATATATCTTGGTGTCTTTCTAGGTTAGATTCATTCTTACTGGCTGTGTTGTTTTTCATTCTGTGAAGGCTTGATTGGTTCACCTATTGGTGGATTTTGGGTCATATCCAGGTAATATTACAAATAACTACAGTGAGCATACAGATACATCTATGTACATTTCTCCCATTCGAAAAACATTTGTTGAGCATTCACTATGTGAGTGTTATGCTAGTTGCTAAATGACAGTATTAAATAAATAAAACTAATGTGAATTTGACCCCACAGAGCTGTAGCCTAGACTCATTATTTCCAGAATAATTCTTTTAAGTGGAAGTGCCTAGTCAATGCATGAACTTACTCAAACTATTAACAGATATTGGCAAACTGTTCTAAAAGGTGCCTTTCCAGAAGTCAATAAGCTTTTTTTCATAAGGCTTATTTACATAACAGGCTGTCTGTGACTGCTCAAGGAAGATCACCTTCCAGCCATTGGAAGATGGTTAGAGAGAGCCAGGAAAGAAGACTAGCTTCAGGCTTTTATTGTGGTCAGGGTGGGACTGGGATGAGGGTACCCAGCTCACACTGGAAACTCGCTTTTTTTTTTTTTTTTAAGTCGGCTGTCCAGATGTGGAACAGGGAAAGAATGAGGCTTAAAAGCTGTCATCAATCAAACAGCAAAAAAGGTAGATTCTTTAACTGTGCAGAATGATGATATCCAAAGATGCGTTAGGGTCAAGTATAATATTGATCTATCTTCATGGGTTTTCATGGTAACTGTCTCTTGTGTAATAGCTGATTCCCACTGACTTTCTCGTGCAGCCTACTCCCAGCCATAGACATGCTCGCACTTGTTTCTCTTCTCACAGAGATGGAAACATGGACCAGGACCTGGAAGAGTTGGTGGTCAGAACACCACCTCAGATTCTGGGGGCCCTAAGGAAGTTTACCACTTGAGGTTACAATCAAATGAGAGAGATTTGGCAGAGGGCCCTGAAACTTAAAAGCAAACATACTATCCACCTCCCACCCCATCTCCTGCATCCCACCCCTAACCCTCAGATGTGGAACAAGAATCCAGGCAGCTACTGGGACTCTTGGCTGCTCCAAGATTTTGGAACTCCTGAATCTCTCTACCACTTGCAGACTTGGATAAAATTCTTAACACCCTCCAAACTCCATTTGTCTCTGGGTAGGTCTTATTCACAAAGGGCTTGTTTTCTTTGACCTCATAATTGCCTGTGAGTTGAAAAGGCAGAGACAGTAACATAAAACAGCAGTTGAGAAAAGGGTCCTCAAGTAGTTGTGACTTATCCAAGGTTAAAAGGCTGCATTTTCTCACTGCTCCAGTGCCCCTTCCTGAGTTTCCCATGGGCTTGTCAAATGTTATGCAGTTTGCATTTTAAAGGGTTTTAATTCTCAATAAGAACACTTTCATTGACATTGACACCCAAAAAGCATCTGGTAAATAGTGCTTTTTCAAGGGACAGTTCTTCCTTGAGAGTCTAATTGTGCTTCTGTATCCTTAACTTAATTCCTTTCCATACCCCTTGCCCACCCTCCCGTGATATTTTTCTCTTCCCCTTCTTTCTGTAAGAAGAACAATCTGTAGGATTGTTCCAGGTTTTAGCCCCACTGAAAATGGCTACAGAACAGAGGCGGATTAAGGTCGGTTGAGGCCCTGGGCGCAGAAGAAAATATTGGGCCCCTTACATTATTAGAAAAAAGTGTAAAGTTGGGGTTTTGTCCGGCCCTTCGGTAGTCAGGGCCCAGGGCGCGCGCCGGTGCGCCCGCCCTTAAATCCGCCTCTGCTACAGACAAGAATCTCTTGCTGGATAAAAGTTATTGATAGCAAGGGGTTTCACAATCTAGAGGAGAGGGGGCAGGGAGGCACGACCTGGGGCATCCACAATGTAGGAGCTCAAAAACGAATGGATGATGAATGCATGGATGCAATATATATACTTCAAACTTTCCAAAAAGTCAGTAAATTCAAAGCGGACCTATTATTCTGTACCCTGAGGAAAAGGCAATGCCCCTACTTTTAGCACAGTGCTTGCAATAGCTCCATAATATTAGATTGATACGATTTTGAGTATTCATTTGATGAGTAAATGACGAACTAGACATCAGGATCAGTAAGCGATGAACTACAACTTGGCTCAGCTCAGCGGAACGCTAGACAACACAACCTAACTGCAAGAGGGTGAAGTAAAGCCCAAACCTGCGATTCCACACTCTGAATGGTGGTGGGCGGGGTCTGAGCCGCACGCCGCAACCGCGCCAGCAACGGGTCAGGTGACCACTTTTCCCTGGCAACGACTTGTTGTTAGCAACCCGGAGCAGGTCTGGCGGTAATGAGGCCGGCGCTGCCTAGGGGAGGCACTCGCCATGAATCCACCGGGACCCCTGGGGGTCCTGGAGGAGAAGGATGAGGAACAGTTAACCACTCAGATTCTCGGGCCCTCCATCCATTCCAATAACCCTCAGGAGCGGATCCAGGCCCGGCGCCTCCGCATCGCGGCGCGCCTGGATGCCCGGAGGCGGTGAGCGGGGGCTGGGCGGGCCGGCGCGGAGCGCCAGGGGTGTTCCGCAGGCAGTGCGGGGGCTGACGGGGCGGCTGCCTGGGCGAGAGCCCCTGCAGTGAGGGGCCAGAGAGGGCCTTGTTTCTTGATGAGATAGAAAGCATTTCTTCCAGAAGGCTCAAGCAAAGTATGAGATATTGAAACATTCAATACACTACGCACTAGTATAGTCAAAAAGCGGGAATAATAATCCGTTCAACACTTTCACTGGGAGCCAGGTGCACCGGGCACTGTGGGCAACATGCTGAAACGCAGGCGACCATGGCCTGCCCTCAGAGGCCTGCCTCTCCTTCCCTCCCAGACTGCCTTTTTTCCTCAAGTATTTCTCCAGTCTGCTGATCTCAGTAGCTTCTCTGTTTGTCACACGTCCTCATTCCTGAAGTGTCCCAAACTGACAACCTTATGCCTTTCAGGCCAGGGTGCTGCACCTGTTCATTCAGAGACAAAGGGAACTATCCTAAGGGCACAAGAGGCACCTGTGTGATTCCCTGAATTCCTGATGCCCTCACTGTGTAACAGCATTGCACCTTGTCCGTCCTGCTGGTCAGGATCAGCTGCCCCACCAAGACGGTCACTCCCTTCTTTTCCACTGGCTGTGTTCCAACAAGACTTTAGTTATGGGCACCAAAATATGAATTTCATATCATATGTGTCACAAAATTTTCTTCACATATTGATCTTTTCCTCCCTAAATTAATAAACTTCATTTCTTTTAGAGCAGTTTTAGGTTTACAGAAAAATCAAATGAAAAGTACAGTGTTTTTCCATATACCTCCTGCCTCCACACACGCATAACCTCTCCCACTAGGACATCCCCACCAGAGGAGGGCATTTGTCACAGTTGGTGAACCTCATTGACACATCATTGTCAGTAAAAGTCCACAGTTTACATTATAATTCACTTAATGTTCTGTGGATTTTGACAACTATATAATGACATGTATCCACCATATAAGTATTGCAGAGTGGCTTCACTGCCTAAAAATTCTCTGTGCTCTTCCTACTCACCCCATCTTAAATATAAATATAAATATATATATTAAAGAATAATATATATATATATATATATATATATATATATATTATTCTTTGCTTGTGAGCCATACAAAAACAGGTGGGTCAGATTTATCCCACAGGCTATAGTTTGCCAACCCTGATGTGATGAATTGAAGTGATGTTCTGTGGGGTATCCAGACGTTCCTGATCTATTCAGACTACATTTTGACAGAGGATTAACATTGCCCTGTGAGTGTGAGTATAGATTATTGTCAACCTTTTAAATTTTTTCTAGTCTGATGGGAGAGTAATGATACCTCACAGGATTTACAGTTTCATTTCTCTGGTTATATGTGAAGTGGAACATATTTTCAAATGTCCATTTGCCATTTGTACTTCTCTTGTGAATTGTCTGTTCACATTCTTTGCCAATTTTTCTATTTGGTGTTTTGTCTTTTTTATTTTACTTTTATTTTTTTGGTGTGTTGATTTGAAAGAGGTTTTTCTATTTTATAGAGACCAAAATTTTGTCAAATATCTTTTACCACTTTATCCCTTGACTTTCAAGGGATAAAATTTAAGGAATTAAAATCTTTTCAGCCGTTTTTTTTTCCCTAACATTGGTCATATTCTCTCTCCTGTATTTATTTCTAGTGTTTTATGATTGTGTTTTTTAATATCTAATTTTTTAACCATATGGAATGTATTTTTTTTTATCTTTTTTTTTTTTTTTTTGAAGCTGGAAACGGGGAGAAACAGTCAGACAGACTCCCGCATGCGCCCGACCGGGATCCACCTGGCACGCCCACCAGGGGCGATGCTCTGCCCCTCCGGGGCGTCGCTCTGCCGTGACCAGAGGCACTCCAGTGCCTGGGGCAGAGGCCAAGGAGCCATCCCCAGCACCCGGGCCATCTTTGCTCCAATGGAGCCTTGGCTGTGGGAGGGGAAGAGAGAGACAGAGAGGAAGGGGGGGGGGTGGAGAAGCAAATGGGCGCTTCTCCTATGTGCCCTGGCCGGGAATCGAACCCGGGTCCCCCGCACGCCAGGCCGACGCTCTACCGCTGAGCCAACCGGCCAGGGCTTGGAATGTATTTTTGTATTTGGTGTGAAGTTCCATGGAACCTCTAAGTATAGAATTTAAATACTAGAAATAACTTCTGTTTCCTCATTTCCTTCACAGGGAAGCGCTTGGAGAATATGTAGATCGGAAGAAGGAGAGTGAGGAAGATCAGAGCAAGAGCTATAAACAGAAAGAAGAAAGCAGACTGGTATGAACTGGGTGGCAAATGGGCCCTGACAGGCCTGTGAGACTGGAGAGCTGGTGTGATGTCATGGTTTTTGTATTTAGACTAGGAGAGACTCAATAGAGATGAAATCTCAACAGAAATTCTATTTTCTGTCTTTAGGCAGAAGAGAATTTGGATCTTTCCCATTTTGAGAGCTCTCTAGGAGTGAGCTTTCATATTATAATTTCTGTATTGATGCTGCCTCTTCTTTGCTCATACACTTATAACGACATTTGCTATTCATAGGATAATGTCCAAATAATTTAGCCTGTCATTCAAGAGCTTTTGTAGTCGGTTCCCATCTTAACTTTCCAATTTCTCTCCCACTGTTACCTAATTGTTGTTCCGCTCTGGCTTGGCTGATATACTTGCTCACCTCCAGTGGCGTTGTTCTTTCTGCTCTGTGCCTTGGACTACCTGGAAAGCCAAACTCCTCCCCTCTCCTCTTCTCCTTCCTCTCCTCTCCTGTTTTTCCCCTGCTGTCTTTAGGTTACCTTCCCATACTTTAAGACCCGGTCTAAGCCCCAACCCTTCTGTGAGTTCCTCCGCAACCCAGGCTGAACTCCTTAAATCCATACATTATCCACTTTCTTGTCTGTAGAATTCATTTCATTTTGGATAGTTTTCTGTCTTGTATGACTCGTTTTTTAATTAAAAACATGTTTATAATTTAGAAATTAAACTTAATGGGGTGACATTGGTCCATAAGAACTCTCAAATGTGTGTGCATGCAGTGTCTGTCCCCAGTGAAATGGTAAGCTCATTGGCAGCGAGAGCCTCTTGGGTACCTATGGAGTAGCACATAGCTTATACTTAATAAACACTAAACAAAACCATCATTTGCTCTTCCATGGCAATGACAGGACTCCTGGGATATTTAATAAAGGATTTGGAACAAGAGCTACTGGAAGAATAAAAACGCCAGTTCAAAACAGCAAGCCAGACCTAGCAAAGTGCCACATTTAATTAACTGTGAAATGAAATACAAAGACAGAGGGATACTGTAGGAACTGAGATAGGAAAATTGCTCACTAAGCTGGCCTGTTCAGGGAAGGTTATGTGGAAGAAGTGGAATCTGAGCTAGGTCTTAGAAAAATAGGTGGGATTGATACAGGTAGAGAAGAGAGAGCTCATTTCTGGCAGATATTAAAGTGTATTTAGTGGGAGAAAAATATTCAAGCCACTGAAATATTAGTATTATTATTTTTTAGGTGAGAGGTAGGGAGGTAGTGAGGCAGACTCCTGCATGTGTCACAACCAGGATCCACCTGGGAACCCCATCTTGGGTAGATGCTCCAGTACTAAGCTATTTTTAGTGCCTGAGGTTGATATGTTCCAACAAGCTATCCTCAATGCCCTGGGCCATGCTTAAACCATTGGAGCCACTGGCTAAAGGAGGGGAAGAAGAAGAGTGGGAGGGAAAGGGGGATGGAGGGAGAAGCAGATGGTAGCTTCTCCTGTGTTCCCTCACTGGGAATCAAACCTGGGTGTTCATACTCTAGGCCGATGCTCTGTCCACTGAGCCACCGGCCAGGGCCATCACGGAAATATTATTATAGAGAATAGATATGTATAGAGCTCATGGACTAACCTGTACTGTGCTGTGTCAAGGATATTTTACTGCTATGGTTTCTCAGCAATAAGATGTGTTGTTTAGTGTGAAGTACAAGAGGCATGTCACTTCTTTGTACCTAGGTCTCTTCATCTAAAGGGTCAGTGATCTCAGCACTTCTGTGTAGGATAAAAAGGACATTATATATTATCTTGAAAATACTGTTATAGTTTATACTGATATAATCTTGAAAATACTGATATACACTCCATCCTGAGTACTTTTTGAGTGTAATATAAAACCAAAAGGATAATATTGTTTTCATTAGTAGCTTTTCAAGGTTCCTATCGCTTAGGACTGAAGTCTGAAATGCCTTGGCATCAAGGAGAAAGGTGTACAAAACATGCTACCTTCCTCAGTGTCGAGGTATTAGTAACCAGTTCTGCCCTAAGACCTGGGCAGCAGGGGCCCCTGCCTGTGGCCTTGTACTTTATCAAACATTTTTTAGGGGTGATTCTTTTTGTTTCCTGTTTAATCTTCATCTTTTCCAAGTTTCTGAAGATATGCTTCCATGTTTCTCCTACTGGAAGAATAAAACTGTTCTACTGTTTACATTTGGATCTATAATCTACCTGCAATTATTGTACTGTTTATACTTTGGTCAATAATCTATCTGGAATTGATTTTAGTGTGTGGTATATAGGTAGGGCTCATTTTTAAATTTTTTTATTGTAAACAGTTTTATAAATTTTATAAGTATATAAATTCTTTTTTTTTTTTTTTTTTTGTATTTTTCTGAAGCTGGAAACCGGGAGGCAGTCAGACAGACTCCTGCATGCGCCCGACCTGGATCCACCCGGCACGCCCACCAGGGGGCGATGCTCTGCCCATTTGGGGCATTGCTCTGTTGCAACCAGAGCCATTCTAGCGCCTGAGGCAGAGGCCATGGAGCCATCCTCAGCGCCCAGGCCAACTTTGCTCCAATGGAGCCTCGGCTGCGGGAGGGGAAGAGAGAGACAGAGAGGAAGGAGAGGGGGAGGGGTGGAGAAGCAGATGGGCGCTTTTCCTGTGTGCCCTGGCCAGGAATCGAACCCGGGACTCCTGCACGCCAGGCTGACGCTCTACCACTAAGCCAACCGGCCAGGGCCAAATATATAAATTCTTTATGAAGTATTCTAACCTACCTTCTTAATTCTTTGTTTTCAGAAATTGGCTAAACTATTACTCTATGGCACTGAGTTGGTGACAAATATCCAGGTGGCTACAGATATCAGAGAGATCCACAGGAGAGTTGAAGAAAAGGAGGTGAAGCGTCAGAGGTGAGGCACCCCTGCTTTGAAGCCTGGTGCATGTGTAGATATCTCCCCTATGGGTCCCAAAGTCCCCCCCCTGTCCCCCCCTTCCCCGTCATTGGAAAGTGGCTTTGTCAAGCAGTCTAGTAAATCTTCGTTTGCCCTTATGAATCCTTCCTCCCTCCTTCTTTCCTTTCCTCCCTCCTGGCTTTCCTCCCAGCTTCTCTCTCTTCCTCCTCCCTTTCCAAGTATTACAATCCTGACAATGTGCCAAGCTGTGTGGATACAAAAAGAAGTAAACACAGCCTCTGGTCTTGATGTTCACAATCTAGTCAAGATAGACGTGGAAATACCCGACTGATTTGTGTTGAAATTAAGGTTATGTGTAGAGTTGTGGAAACATATATGAGGAGGCCTTTAATTCTCTCTGAAAGATCACAGAAGAAACTCTTCAGGCAAAGTGACATTTGAGTTGGTCTATAAAAGATGAGTCGGATTTGAGGAGTGGGCATTTTAGGCAGAGGGAGCAGCTTGTGCAGAGGCCCGGATCACAAGATATGTTTGGGAATGGCTCCCTGTGAAGGGTGTATGAGCCACTGGTTCACGGGGGGAGAGATGAGGCTAGGAAGGTCTGTTGCATTGTCCTGGGTGTAAGTTAATGAGAATGATTAGGCCCATGAACTTCTCAGTGTTATGTACAATGTAGCAGGCATTAAAGAATAGTAAAGACTCCCCGTTTGAAGCTGGGAGGGTCAGGGATCATGGGAGCCCATGGCAGACCTTCAGCTCCAGTCCTCAGAAGGAAGGCCTTGTGCACATCCATCTTCCCAGGTCTCAGGTTGCCCAACAAGCTCTGGTTCAATCAGAAGAGCAACCCAATTGACCGTTTCAGCCCGTCTCAGCGTAGCCATACAGTACGATTTTAACAACAATCTTTTTAGTTGTTCAGCATAAGTAGTTCCCCCAATGGCAACTTTACTAGCCCTTTTCAGTATATAATTGGTGACTTTATTCTTGTAACTTCGCACAGACTGGCATGGGCTGTGCCAGGATCTGAATTGGTTGATCCCCAGCAGGCTCAGCTTGTGAAAGGCCCAGAGTGCCAGGCCAAGAACTCAGGCTTTGTCCTGGAGCCATTGAGGAGAAATGGAAGGATTAAGGGGTGGAGTAGCAAGGTAAATGTGGATTTTAGAAAGATGACTGATGGCTGTTTCTCATTTTTTGAAGAAAAAAAAAAAGTCAGTTGAAATGTAACATGTACTAGTTTGGAAGATGGGAAGGAGAAGGGGACACAGGGTGATTCAGTTGTGATTCCTGTCCCTAAGGGGGTTTGCACACTTGTTTGGAGATAGTCTCATGGAAGTGCAGTCTGTCAGCGTAGGCACAGAGTCTCTGGCATTTGTCCTGTCCCTGTTCTCAGAAGGGGGCTTTCGTCGCAGCCCTAAGGCCTTCCTTCCATCCAGGCCCGTCCCCAGCACACTGCATCACACAGTGTCTTTGGAATTTCTGGAAAAACCACCCCTATTTCCATCACTGATGGTGGATTTTCCTATTTGTACATTCCACCAGGCATTTATTGATGCTTTGGGAGAGGAATGGCCAGACACTTGAGTTCATGTTGAGAATGATGGTTAACCATGTGAGTAGCATTTGTTAAGTGACTTCTGTGCTGGGCCTCATCTTGTTGAATCCCCATGACAGCCATGTGAAGGTGAATACTTTCATCCTCTCCCATTTTATGGGGGAGGTAAAGGGCGCTGGCTGAGGTTCAGTAACTTGTCTACACTTGAGGTCAGTTGGTAGCAAAGTCAGGACTTGAATACAAGCTATGTAACTCCAGTGACCAAGTATTTAACTACTGTGTGTCACCATCTTACTCAGAAGTATGTGACCAAATCCCTCTGTGTGTGTGTGTGTGTGTGTGGCTTTCCTGTTGGACTGTTTTTGTTATGTGCCACTTTGTTTATTCGGGCTCAGTTCCTTTATAGTCAAGCATTAAACTGAAAGAAAATTTCTCAGAATCTGGCTTGGTTTTGGGCAGGTGTGTGTGGAAGCAGCACTTGGTACCCGGGGGCTGTGTTAGAGACTCTGGAGGACCGGCCCGCTCTGTTGGAAAGCAGCCTCGGAACCCATGCTGGCATAGACCCCATGTTTGTATTTACAGGCTTGAAAAACTGGAGAATGAAGTAAAGACCAGTCAGGACAAATTTGATGAAATTACGACCAGGTGGGACGAGGGCAAACGGAAGAAAATTCCCCAGGACCTGTGGGAAATACTCAGCACCCAGCAGGTGCACTGTGCTGGGCTGATAGAAGACAAGAACAAGCTTATCAGCGAGTTACAGCAGGCAAGAGACCCGGGTCATTCAATCCCAGCCTGGTGGGATCTGGCTAGGGGCAGGGGGGCATTTAACTGGGTGATTGGTTTGCTTTTCCTGAATGGAGAAATGTGGAGGTCTTACTTCCGGCCTCAGAATGCTGCACAACTCAGGCAATCAACTTTGAACCAGAAGAAAAATCTTTGTAGTGATTTTAGAATGATTTGCTTCCTAATAGAAACATTACTTTCATAGCAAATGTCAGATTTTGTGTGTTAGTAAGGAATGGACTCAGTCTGCAGCAGGTATGTGCTGGTGTTGGCACACCCTGGGCTTCCTGGGAGCTTGCAGGGAAGTCGCAGCAGGCAGGAACCCAGGCTCTGATCTTGCGCTGCTCCTTGGGGCTTTGCCCTGCACACCGAGCACTGTGCACTATCCACCCATGCGGTCTCCCCGGCCTTCTCAGACTCCTGCACCCACTTCCTCCTTGTACCACTCGTAATTCCTAGTGGTCGCAGATGCTGATGAGAGGGGTCCAGGAGGCGTGGGCCGCTGTCTCAGTTTGTGACTTTTCTAGGAGTTAAAAATAAAGGATGACCAGTATGTGAAGGATTTGAAGAAGCAGTCAGATGACATCATCCTGCTTCTGGAGAGGATGGAGGAACAAGTGAAGAATCTAATGAAGACCTTCCGTGAGGAGCTCCGTCACATCGAGGTAATGGTGTGAGCGACCTGCTCTCTGTTCTGGCAGGAGGGCTGGGTCTGTCCGAACCATCTGAGGAGGGTCCCAGAGGTCTTGATCCTCTGCTTTCTGTCTCTGCGCTGGGGTTTCATTAGTTTATTTACTCATTCAACAAATATTCGTCAAGTGTCTATTGCCAGGCACTGTACCTGGGGCTGGAAATACAGCCGTGAACAAAAACAAGTCTTCGATGAAGCCTGTATTCTAGTAGGAGACAGCTTAGACAACAAACAGATAAATTATTAAATATACAATTTGACAGTGGTGATAAGTGCTTCAGAAGAAAATAAAACTGGGTAAGGGGAAGAGGATTGGAGCGGGGAGACGAGTGTTGCATAACCATCGTTTATCTGGTTAATTTATGATGTCAGGAGTGGGGGATAGGAAAGGGGAATGCCAAACAGGATTCAGGAATCAGTACTTGGAGTTTGAATGAAATATTAAATTGCAACCGAGACTTAGATCTTTCCAAAATGAAAGAAAGCCTAGAGGAAGGGCACCTCTCTCTTTGGGTTATCATAGACTCATTTCTGCATCCCAGGCCTCCCCTACGTGAGCTCTGTGCTGCCTTCGCATCACGGGAACCGCAACCTCAGAGGTGCATCAGCCCTCGTCATGGTTGAATTCTATGCCAGGGTTTGCCCTGCGACTGCCAGCCGGGACATTGGCCTGCCTCCAGCTCCCCACCTCAGATATTGACTAAGCCACAGGACAGTTGGCACATTTCCTTTCTAAACTTGTGTGAAGTGTACACTTCCTAACGCTAGTTTTCATTCGGCTCCTTCCAAAGTCATTTGGGCACGTGAAACTTGGGATGTCTGCATTGACACTTTGTGTGGTTGGTGACATGGCTGGCACTTGACTGTTAGCTATGGGTTCTTTGATACTGCGGGGCCTGCCGAATGAGAACAGACCGACACAGAGTCCTTTTCCTTCTTGGTTGTAGAAAGCCTTTGAGGTGGAGCGGCAGGAGCTCCTGACCAGTAATAAGAAGAAATGGGAGCGGGCGCTGCAGGCTCACAACACCAAAGAGGTAGGTTGGGGACGGAGGTGGGTGTGTCAAGGGTGCGCCATGGAGTCTGGGTCATTTCAACTGTGCCTGAATAAGCTGGCATTCTTTTATCTTGGGGAGGATTGCCATGGCAGGCATTTATGACTGCTCTTCATAGATCTTCAATGTGGCCTTGCAGATGACATTACCTCTGGTCGTGGTGAGTGCAGCCTTTGTAGCTTGCTGTGTTTTGTTGTTTTTTTTGAGAGAGATAGAGAAGCATCAACTCATTATTCTATTCAGTTGTACAGCCATTGATTGGTTCTCTCATATGTGCCCTGATGGGGCTCGAACTGGCAACCTCTGTGCTCTGGGATGACACTCTAGCCACTGTGCCATTGGCCAGGGCTCACTGTGGTTTCCATGGTCCTGCCACTTTCTCCTTTGTTTGCTGGGCATCTACCTCAGCCATGGACTTTTATCACCCAAGAAAGTGCTTTAAGATACATTTTAAAGGGTGTGGGGTTATCACTGTATTTCAGAGCAGTAAAAAGCAAAGAAATGACTCCCAGATTCAATGGCTTTTTTTTTTTTAAAGAAATACAAACAGCTGACTGCAGGGTCTGAGCTTAATTTTATTTTCAATTACAGTTGACATACAATATTGTATTAGTTTCAGTGTACAGCATAGTGATTAGACATTTATGTACCTTATGAAGTGATCACCCCAATAAGTCCGGCACTCCCCTGGAACCATACATTAGTTTTATTTTCTTTTATTATTAAGTGAGAGGCGGGGAGACAGAGAGACAAACTCCTGCATGTATCCCAACTGAATCCACCTGGCAAGCCCCTCTATGGGGCAGGGCTTTGCCAATCTGGGGCTGTTGCTCTGTTGCTTCGCAGATGAGCTATTTAGCGCCTAAGGCAGGGGTCTCAAACTCGCGGCCCGTGGGCCACATGCGGCCCGCTGAACAATTTTGTGCGGCCCACAGACTAATCCACGGGCTTACTTAATTTTATCCAAAATATTTTGAACTTCGTGGATTAGTCTGCGGGCCGCACAAAATTGTTCGGCGGGCCGTGAGTTTGAGACCCCTGGCCTAAGGTGAGGCCATGGTGCCATCCTCAGTGCCCGGAGCTGACTTGCTTGAATGAGCCAAGACTGGGAAGGAGAGAGAGAGAGAGAGAAAGAAAAGGGGGGGAGCGGTGGGGAAGCAGATGGTTGTTTCTTCTGTGTGCCCTGACCAGAAATCGAACCTGGGACTTCCACACGCTGGACCAGTACTCTACCATTGAGCTAATTGGCCAGGGCCACCACACATTAGTCATTACAAGATGACCGATTATTCCTTATGCTCTACTTTACATCGGTGTGTGCTTAATTTCTTACTGGCGCATTCCTCTTGAAGTTTCTGAAATAAAGACTTTAAGCCATTCAAAGACTTGGGGTATGGGGGCTTCTGAGTGCTGACAGACTGACTCCCTTGAGAGTCTTGACACCTTCAAATGTCCCCCGTGTCACACTTGTCAGGCTACCCAAAGGGCTGAGTTGGCCCTGGGATGGGGCTTGACTTCCCCATGTCTTCCTGTGCCTTCAGCTGGAGTATCTTGTGAACCGCATGAAGAAAGTAGAGGAGGATGAGAAGCAGCTGAACAAGCAGAGGATCTGGGATATCGAAGAGTACAACATGATTAAGATCAAGCTGGAGCAGGATGTGCAGGTAGGACTTGTTCCTGAGCCAAACAGGTGGAGAGCACCTGTGGAAGTTTCATCTTTGGCACCCACCAGTAACATTCTAGAGTGGGTGCATTCAACAAATATTTATTTCTGATCTGCTTTCTTTGAAATGGCCATATCTGAAGGAGCTCACGTACCAGACACACGTGGAGGAATACTTTCTTCCATAAACGGGGAGAACTGCCAAGATGCCTAAAGGGATCTGGAAACTAAGATACACGAGGAATTGTTGAGAGAATTGTGTACTTTAGCCGCAGAGGGAAAATGTCCCCAGGACATGTTAGCTGTGTCAGAGGGCCAAAACTAGGACAGCCGCCATCTAATGAGTGTCTACCATATTCCAGGCCCTTAACACACAGTTTCTCTAATCCTCACACTAATATCAAAGGGAGAAATCGCTAACAGCATTTTCTGTGCCAGCAAACTGAGACTTAGAGACAAGGCTACTTATCTAGTAAATGGTAAACCCTGGATTCAAACACTGTTCTGTCTGCCTCTGCAGCCTGTATCTTTACCATTATTCCAAACAGCCCCCTGACTGATGGTGGGACATGGCTGTGGGGCAGATTCTGACAAACCATCAGGGAGCACCTTTTTATAGTCAGAACTGTTCAATATAGAAGAGGTTATCCCTCAAAACAGAGAGTCCTTTATCTCATGAAGTTTTCAAAGACTGAAAGACTGTCTGTCTTCAGTGCTAAAGGATTCCTGCAGTGGGAAGGAGGTTAGACTTTCTAGTTTCTATAGTTCTTTCCAAGTCTAGGATTCTGTGTTTCAACATCAGTTTTTAAAAGTACACCTGTCATTACATTTAGATGTAACACAATTGCATTTTAGTATTCAAGCTCAATCTGTTCATTTCAGTCTCTATCCAGAGAATTTTAGTGCTTATTCCTCTTGTCATTTTACATAGAAAGGCTAAATAAAAAACTCTATTAGATTACAAATATTTTTGCCAGTCTTGAGAGTTTTCATTGGCTTTTCTTACATGAATGTAATGCAAATGAGACTTACTGACAAAGAACAGTAGAGTTTGTAATGGAGCAGTACTCCTTGTGTGGGCTGCGTACATTATATTTTTAATGAAAATGGCTATTGTTAAGCTTTCTGAAGTTATCTTGGTTCTCTGATAATTTATGTGACAAAAGTGCACACTGTTGGCCTCAGACAGTGAAATAATGGAACTTGGTGTTCTTTTTGTTGTTGTTTTGTTTTTTTCTTCTGTGGTTAGAAAAATTAGCAAAATTTTAAACATACCATGTGGTGTTGTGAATCACAGGCCCTCTGTTGGACAGTAAATCTCTGGAACTTATCCTGTGTTGTGTAACCGCAAGTTTGTACCTTTGACCACCAACACCTTTCCATTCCTTCCACCCCCAACCCCTGGCAACCCTGGTAGCAAATCCTACTCTCTGCTTTTATGAGTTTGACTATTTTAGATCCCACGTATAAGTGAGATCACACAGACCTTTCAGTGCCTGGCTTATTTCACTTATTGTAACCTTCTCCAGGTCTGCCCATGTTGTTGCAAATGGCAGAATTTCCTTTTTGAAGGCTGAGTAACATTCCATTGTACAGTATGTATATACCACATTTTCTTACCTATTAGTCCATTGCTGGACGTTTAGGTTGTTTCTATATCTTCACTGTTGTGAGTAATGCTGTAATGAACATGGGAGTGCAGATAGCTCTTCAAGATCCAGATTTCAATTCCTTTGGATACTATACCCAGAACTGGGACTACTGGATCAAGTGATAATTCTATTTTTAATTTTTTTCAGGAGCTCCCATATTGTTTCCATAGTGGCTATACCAATGTACATTCTTACCAACAGTATACAGGGTTTTCTTTTCTCCAACACTGTTCTTTGTTTCTTTTAATTTTAATTTTTATTTATTGATTTAAGAGAAAGAAAAATGGGGAGAAAGAGAGAGAAAGAGACATCGATTTGTTGTACCAACTTATTTATGCATTCATTGGTTGATTCTTGCATGTGCCCTGATGGGATTTCACTGGCAACCTTGATGTATTGGAACAATGCTCTAACCTACTGAGCTACCCAGCCAAGGCTGTCCTGTGTTTTTTTTTTTTTTTAAATAGCCATCCTAACAGGTGTGATTTTAATTTTCCTGACGATTAGTGATGTTGAGCACTGTTTCATATACTTATTGGCCATTTGTGTATCTTTTTTTTGTTGTTGTTGTTGTATTTTCTGAAGTTGGAAACGGGGAGGCAGTCAGACTCCTGCATGCGCCTGACCAGGATCCACCCAGCAAGCCCACCAGGGGGCGATGCTCTGCCCATCTGGGGCGCCGCTCTGTTGCAACCAGAGCCATTCTAGCACCTGAGGCAGAGGCCAAGGAGCCATCCTCAGTGCCCGGGCCAACTTTGCTCCAATGGAGCCTTGGCTGCGGGAGGGGAAGAGAGAGACAGAGAGGAAGGAGAGGGGGAGGGGTGGAGAAGCAGATGGGCGCTTCTTCTGTGTGCCCTGGCTGGGAATTGAACCCGGGACTCTTGCACACCAGGCCGATGCTCTACCACTGAGCCAACCGGCCAGGGCCTGTGTGTCTTTTTTGGGAAAAGTTTATCAGGTCCTTTGCCCATTTTCTAATTGTGTAATTTATCTTTTTGATATTGAGTTGTGGGAGTCGAACCTCATGTGCTTAATCTAAATTTTCAAATGCTTGAACAAAATTGAAAAATTCTGAGACATGGGGAGATGATGGGGTTTTAGAGATGAGGTCAGACTGAGGAGGTGAGGGAGGGACAGAGGCAGTGAGCTGGGAGACCTGGCTGGCCGGGCTCCCTGTCTGGAAGAACTAATGGTGAGTATGTGGGAGGCAGGCTGGCTGAGATATTCAGAGTAGGAAAGGGTGGGCTGTTCCTCTGCAAAACAAGTTTTGTCCTGAGTTAGAATGGAAAACAAGAGTGCACTGCACCACATTTTTTTTTTCTGAAGCTGGAAATGGGGAGAGACAGTCAGACAGACTCCCGCATGTGCCCGACCGGTATCCACCCCGCACGCCCACCAGGGGCAATGCTCTGCGCACCAGGGGGCAATGTTCTGCCCCTCCGGGGCATCGCCCTGCTGCGACCAGAGCCACTCTAGCACCTGGCGCAGAGGCCAAGGAGCCATCCCCAATGCCTGGGCCATCCCTGCTCCAATGGAGCCTTGGCTGAGGGAGGGGAAGAGAGACAGAGAGGAAGGAGAGGGGGAGGGGTGGAGAAGCAAATGGGCGCTTCTCCTATGTGCCCTGGCCGAGAATCGAACCCGGGTCCCCGCATGCCAGGCCGACGCTCCACTGCTGAGCCAACCAGCCAGGGCTCACATTATACCCTTTAACTGGGAAAAGATAACCGAGGCAGGGACTTCTCATACTGCAGCATGTGCAATAATATTTTAGTAGATTGGACTTGATTGTAGCGCTTCTTAGCTGTGCTTTCACTGGGCAGTAAAGTCAAGTAGCGTGGAGTTTTGCCAAGTAGCCATGGCATGCAGCTCAACATCAAGTTTGCTGTTCCTCACTAATTTGTAACACTGTATCGGTTCTGAAATATGGAACTGAAGTTTTTGTAAATGACAAAAATAGACTCCAATACACATAGATTTTGTCTGATGGGTCAAGTAGAAGAAGTGAAAAAAAAAGTATACTTTTCAAGTGCTTACTGCCGTTAAGGTCGCATTATTAATGAGCAAAGAGAAGCCTTTGAACATTCTGCACTCAGAGGGATTTTACCACCTCTGCCCACCACCCCAAAATAACACTGCTAGAAATAGAAATTTTGACACAGGAAGTATTTTTTTAAAGGAGGCTTATGTGCTCATTTAAACTTGTAAAATGGTCTAGTTCAACTTTATTACCTTTAATCCCAAAATATTAATCACAAAAATTAAGTGAGTTATTTATTGAACAACTATTTTGAATTTACATTGTGCAAAGCACAATGATAAGACACAGTCTCCGCCCTCAATGAATTCATTATCTCAGGAGTAAGGAGGAAAGTTACAGAGAGAGGGTAAGAGAACCGTGTCAATAGTACCGAAGCGTGAGTCGCGGTGAAGGAAAGGGTCGGAAAGCCTGTCAGCTGGAGTGAAACTGTTAGTCTCTGGTTTCAAATGGAATCCAAGTCCCGCCCCAGGTTTGAGATTGGGGGTGAAGAGGCCCAGTGGGGTGTCTGGAGTCAGTTGGGAAGGCCAGAGGGAAAGGCTATTTTAAGTTTCCATTTTCCGAGTGCGTGGATGGCAGTGGTTTTCTGAAAGCGGCTGTGGAGGAGCCCGACTGGCCCACAAGAGGGAAGGGGGCATCCGCTCCTGCAGTACCAATAACTCTGAAGGGCTTGGTGGCAGGTTGGAACGCACTCTTTAGTCACGAGAAACAAACGTGATGTTTTGCCGCTAGTCTTGGAAACATAAAATACAACTTTGCAAATTATCTTTGGATAATTGAAGAATAAGTGGAGACATTTAACAAAACTGATCATTATTTTAAAATATAAAACTATATTCAATGTGTGACAATCATGAACGGCTGTATATTTGAGACTAAAACCTGAGATAATTAGCAGTAGAGTCACCGGTACTAAAATTATGGGGAGCATAGGTATTGCAAACAAATATGAGTAGTGCAATCCGTGTGATTGCCTGCTGCAGGCTGTACTGTAGGAGGCACAGGACTATGATTAGATCTGTACGTTCAGTGACAGCACCAGCAATAATTCATAGCCCCCAGAGGTTGTCTCGGGACAGAGCTGAGGTGAAGGAGCACTGGCCTGTGGTCTGGTAGAGATGGTAAGCAGAGGAGCACGTCACATTGCTAGTGTCTCCAGGCATCAGCCCTCTAAGAACATGAAGGGCAGGAGCAAACGTTTTCCAGGAGAGAAAATAAATATTCAGCTGCACACACAAGCAAAGCAATATAAATTCAAATAATCAGGTGACAGGCTATTATTGCTTTTAGCCTATAAAATCAGCACAGGTTTAAGTTCTCTCAGGTCACAAAGAAAAATACATGACTTAATTACTTTAGTTTGGAGTTTTCGTAAATTGTGTTCAGCTAGGTGAAATACTAGTATTTAAACAAAACTAACAAAAAAGTGATGCCAGTGATTTTTTTTCCCTTTCAAGATGTATTATGTAGGAAAAATGCATTGTGATATTTAGGTAGTTATTGTTATGTAATAATCTGCCTTGAAGAATGAAATTTACATGAAGGTTCACAGGATAGAGCTTGCATTTATAACTCCTGCTCTCACTGTGTTACAAATACAGAAACTGTTCTGTGTTCAAATAAGCTTGGGAAGTGCTGTCTTAGTGATAAGGGCTATTGCAAAGCTAAGAGGAAGAGGAAGTTTGTGGCCATTTTATCAGAGCAGATGTCCAGGCTTTCTGGGTCTCAGGTCTCCAGATGATCAGAGGGAAGACTGCAATAGCCACTCATTGTCATTCTGGCTCTAGAGACCCTCCTTCTCTGTGAATGTTCACCATCCAACATGGAGCTTTTCTTTTGGACTTTGTGTGTCATAGACCAACAACCTCTCCTATGTTGGGGGCTGGTTACATTAGCAGCAACAAGGTTGGTTTCATTTGGAGCATGGGGGCATAAATCATTGCAACTTGGCAGGAAGAGCTGCTCAGTGTCCCTTTCCCTAGGATGTCCTTGGCCATCCCTAAAGGGGCACAGGGCTGAAAACTACTCAGCCTGGGGCCAGCCAGGATAATTGCACTTGAAAAGAGACTGCACTGTCAGCACCTTCCCTACGCCCTTTGGGATGTTGTTCAAGTCAGAAATTTCGAAATTAAATTTAGTCATGCTCAAGAAGAGTCAGGTGTAGCTCCGGGCAGCTCCCTGACCCACCCTAGGCACCCCAGCCAAGGGCTGGGCCTGCACTTTGAACCTCATAGCCTGCCCTGTGCCACCCTCAGTGCTGATGGGGGGTGGGGAAGTGAGCACCTGCACACATGGCCAGTGGGAGTGTGAACCACAAATTGCCCTTTGGAAAGCAATTTATTGAGAGCCTTTGACCTAGTAATTTCACTTCTCTGAGACTCTACCTTAAAGAAATAAAAAAATATATACCCAAAAGGTTTTATATATAGTTCTCAGAATTGTTATAATATTGAAAATTATCAAAACTATATAAATGTACAACTGTAGGGAAATGGTAAAATATGATATATAATGAATATACCATACATACTTTATATATGATAAATAATTATATAAAATATTATGTACCACTAAAATTATGTTTATAAATCTTTACTAACATTGAAAATTATTATGTTGTTAAATTAAGGGAGAAAAATAGCTATGAATACAAATTGTACTCATAGCTTGACCTTAACTATGTAAAGGACACTGGACGGAAACATATTGGAAGTGGAATCATGTGTAGTTTTTCTTCCCCCTTTTCCTTTTTCTTTTTCCTTACTGTATTTTCTGAATTTTCTACAATGCACAAATATGTTTCACAATCATGAAAAGTTATTGCAAAGAAAACGATATAACTAGTAAAAGTAAATAGAAATTTGACTAAACAAGTAGAGAAATTGAGAAGTACAACCAGTTATCATCCCAGTGACCAATATGATTCTTCAGGGACCACTTGTTAGAGAATAGATATTGCAGGCTTTTGTTCTGGAGGAGACATTCGAACCCTTGTTCCTAACAGTAGGACCCTGTTGACTAATTCCTTCAGTTATAGTGTGGGGAGCCACCTGATTCCACATGGAACGTGGAAATGACTCACCCTCTGATAATGTGTCAGTGCCTTTATTCTCCTCCGCATCACCTCCTGGTCATTTACCCTCCAGAGGATGACTCACAGAGCGTAGTGATAGCTGCCTGGAATCCCTTCCTCTGGTGATTCCTTGACAAAGGTCTGTGGCCTCATGGAGGGAATTGGGAGGGAGCCTTGAGAGAGTGCGTAGCTGTTTTATCAAGATCCAGTTATACTACTTTGTTGCATCCTTGTTCCTGATTCCATTCAGGAAATGCACAAGTAAGCCTGTCTATCTACCCCGCCTCTAGCTCTGCCCCTCGCTGATATTTTTTTTACCAGCTGTCATTGATCTTTGTACACTGCCTGGGCCGATCACTCTACTTTCCTGCTTAGCATCTGCAGTGGCCCTTCATTGCCTTCAGGCTAAAACAGGGGTCAGGAACCTTTTTGGCTGAGAGAGCCATGAGTGCCACATATTTTAAAATGTAATTTTGTGAGAGACATACAACGACTTGTGTACGTTATTCATTATCCAATAAAAATTTGGTGTTGTCCCGGAGGACAGCTGTGATTGGCTCCAGCCACCGCAACCATGAACATGAGCGGTAGGAAATGAATGGATTCTAGTACATGAGAATGTTTTATATTTTTAACGTTATTTTATTTTTATTAAAGATTTGTCTGCAAGCCAGATGCAGCCATCAAAAGAGCCACATCTCGCTTGCGAGCCATAGGTTCCCGACCCCTGGGTAAAGCCTTCAATTCCTCGTCTGCCCATGCCCTGCTGCTTTGTCAGCCTTACTTCCGACCCTCCCCTGCCTCATGCCTCACATCTTACAGTGCTGCTCAGGGTTTCCCCACAGCACCTCTCTCTGGAACTTTCTGCTCTCAAATGTCCACCTGTATAACTCCTACCCATTCTCCGGGTCTTAATTAGGCATGCCATCTTTTCAGGGATGCCTGCTCTGGCCTCTAAAGTGCCCCTCTCATTGGTCCCATACTGCCCTGTGCTTACCCCTCTCACCTACCAGCAGTACTTGTTACCTGTCCCTCTCCTAGACAGGGCAGGGCTGTGCCTTTTACCCCAGTGTTGTCCCACCAGCACCTAGTAAAGTGTCTGACCTTCAGGGCTGGGCACAAGTAGGTTTACAGTTGTGAGTACGTGAAACAGTTTATTCTTGTATTATTTATTAATCACTGTATTATTTTCCATATGAACAACAGTAAACCTACTTTTGCCCCTCCTTGTATATTAGGCACTCAATAAATATTTGCTGAATACATGAATATAGCTAATGAAAACCCCAAAAGTAAAAAATGGTCATATCTGTCCTTTAAAATGGCCATAGTTTACTAAACTCTTAACACTGCCAGCCGGAAGGTCAGAATGGGAACACTGCAGGGTTTTGTGGCAATATCAACTTTTATGGTATTTCAAGCGGGGCTCCTTAGATCTCCAAAGGGTCTGGAGCGGAGGCCAGAGGGAGCCGGACTTGAAAGCTCTGGCTGTCACCCCTCTGTGGCTTCAGGCACCTGTGCTTTAGCTTGCAGTTGAATCATTTATGTTGTTTTTCTGGGTGGCCTTTAATTCGCCCCTAATGATAGATTTTCTAAGGATTCAGTTGGTACACTTGTCCTTAATTAAGGTTCCTCTGATATGACTCCAGAATATACTATTAGGAACCCTTGGGTATAACCAATTATACCAGTTTTATGATAGTGGTATATTATCGTCAGTATTACTTTTTTAAACTTTTAATTTTAGGTTCTTGAACAACAACTTCAGCAAATGAAAGCAGTATATCAGCTAAACCAGGAGAAGTTAGAGTACAACTTCCAGGTGCTGAAGAAGAGAGATGAAGAGAGCACAGTGATTAAGTCCCAGCAGAAGAGGAAGCTCAATCGGTGAGGAGCACGCGCGGCAGCTTCCTTCCGGGGCCTTCTGTGCAGACAGCAGGGATGGGCTTGTACGCCCTCCTCTGCCGGAGCATGAACTGTCAAAAATATATATGACTCTTAGTAAAAGAGTTGTTTAGAAAAGATAATACATCCAACTGGTTCTACTCTCCCCACTTCCTCCTAGAAAAGAGGATACAACAAAAAGTGGGCCAGGGATATGGGGATGTGGCAGGTGCTGGGACAAAGGAGGAATCTAGTTATGTTTGGGGAAGAGGTGGTGCAGTGGGGGGAGGGAGCTGGGTCCGCCAGGAGGGAGGAGGTACGGGGGGGGGGGCAGAGCCAGGGTTTGGTCCCCACGGCAGGACCATGAGCCGCATCATCCCCCCCATCCTGTCTTCCTTCTGACTTTAACTTACATGGTTTCCCTTATCGTGAAAAACTCCTCAACTTGACCCTGCTGCTCCTCGAGCACACTGTCCTTTTCCCTCTTCTTGCTCCTGTGGCCATTTTCTTTTTCTCATCACTTGCTCCTTTCCACTTCTCCAACATTCAAAATTTGACCTATGACCCATAATTGGACAAAAACTTTGCTCTGTAGGATACCAATGGTCCATTCTAGCCAAGCAAGTGCGTTTCCTAGGGCCTCCTCCTGTTATTATCAGATATCAATCCCAGAGATTTTTCTCCTTTGGTTTTCATGATTTTAAAAGATTTGTTCTTCTTAATTTATTCCTAATTTGTCTGCTTGGGTGGTTCTGCCTTTTCTTTCCTGACAAGATATTCTAGAAAGCATTTTACCCGTTGGTTTTTTTGTTTGTTTCATTGCCCTGAACATCAGTCTCATGGCTTTAAATATCGCCTCTTTGTTGATGACTACTAACTTCATATGCCTATTCTCGACCTCCCCTCCTTCCTTTTTCTGGAACTGCCAACAGACGTTTCAACTCGGGAGAGTCACTGTCATCTCCAGTGTACGATTTCTGGAACCAGCCTTGCTGCCTTCCCAGGTCCAGTCCCTCCCCCTCCCCCCCATCTCTGGCTCCCAGCCAGGCACTGACAGCTTGACCTCCAGGAGAGCTGCCTGCTGCAGCCATTCTTTCCTGTCCACTCCTTTCTCTCTCCCTTGCTCACAGCCTCCGTGGGTAACTGGTGTTTATCTTTGTTTCATTAGCTTCTAGAATTAGATGGCACAAAGGAATTCCTTTACTAAATGATGTTGAAAAAAACACTTTGGGATGGCTAAAAAAATATTTTTTCACACCTATATATGGAAAGTCTCCTAGAGTGCTATAATTAAGAAAATGAGCCTGACCTGTGGTGGTGCAGTGGATAAAGCATCAACCTGGAAATGCTGAGGTCACCAGTTTGAAACCCTGGGCTTGCCTGGTCAAGGCACATATGGGAGTGGATGCTTCCTGCTCCTCCCCTCTTCTCTTTCTCTCTCTCTCTCTCTCTCTCTCTCTCTCTCTCCTTTCTAAAAAAAAAAAATGAATTAGGTATTTCTTTTTCTCCGAGACTAAGTTAACTAATTTTCACGTTATTGAGTATGAAAAGATATATGAATTATCAGTGTGTTTAGAGACCTTCTGATTATTTCAAAATAATGCTTAAGCGTGAAAATTTTATTTTTAGAGTTTTCAAAGTTCAAGTATGTCTTCCCTTAGCCTCTCTGTTGCCATGTAAATGGGGCACTGACACAAGACACCTCTTCAGTAGTTTGAAGTCTGAAGTATGGTCCTGGGTCACCAGGCTGTGTCTGCCATGCATATTTCATGGGACAAGTTTCCATACACAGAACTCCACTTATCGAGGTGAAGAGCCAGGGCATGCCTGCATTCAGTGCTATCGGCCAGGTTTTAACTGTCACTGTGCTGGAACCTTTGGCCACTCCCCTCCCCTGCAGGCTGGGGTAAGTTAGATGCCTCCCCTCTGGGGTGTGTAAAACTCTCCTAGAGCATTTTTCACACTATACTGTAACTACTGTTCGTCTCTGCCTCTGACTGCACTGATATCCTTTTATTTATCTTTGTGTTGAAACATATCTTTGGCACAAAAGAGATCTTTCATGTTTGATGAATTAATGAGTAAGTGAATGAGTAAATGAATGAATGAGTTATTGGCCCTGTTAACAGCATCAGCTCTTTAAGAATGAAGGTCTCATATGTCATAGGTTTGTGATGTGCAGTTTTAATTTTTCCCTTTATATCTATCTTTTTTCAAAAGTGCAGAAGTTGAGATAGGTGATTGAAATGTGTGAGGTTAGTACTCGAGAGGGATGCTGACAGATGGTGTATTGAGGAAGAGTCAGTCGCACCCTTGAATAGAAGATGGCCTCTTGGTGGTTTGGGCTTCTGGGCTGTCTTAAATGCATTTAGTTCTGGACAATCTCCTGACCTCCTGTTGCCTTCCTTTCCTCAGTCACAACTGGAGCTGTTTGGGGATGTGTTGGAGGGTTTTCTGCCCTCCCACACATCTGATCCTGTGTTCTGTAGAACGGAGCAAAGTAGATGAACAGAACATCACACCCTTTATTCGGCAGCAGACTGACTTTTTTTCCTCTTCAACCCAGCCTGAATGATGTACTTAACAATCTGAGATCAAAATACGCCAAGCAGATAAAGCAGTTTCGGGAGGAGAACCAGTCACTAACCTCAGACTACAAACGCCTTGTGATACAGTTCAAGGAGGTGCAGAAAGCCATGAGGTATTTTAGGGTCTCGGGTCCCAGAGGAGAGGTTGCAGGGGTAGAGTTGGTGGTGCTTGGGATTTCATTAGACTTGGGTATCAGCAGCTTTTTTGGAGCTGGACCAGGGCATGAACGAGTCCTTTGTGCTTTCTCTCCTGTTCCTTCATTGGCATGTCACCTACCTTTTCTTGGGACTTACTGGGATGGCTTTCAGTTGTCATAGGTGCAGGTCAGTGGCCCACGGATTGGGCCAGGTCCAGTCTTCACCACAGTTCTGTCTTAGTTCTTGCTCTCCTGCTAATTGAAGGGACCCGAGCCAGGCCCTGGGGTCCGCTGAGCATGCTCAGGAGCTCTCCTTCACAGACACTTTGCTCTTATTGATGACGAGAAGTTTCGGGAGATTTGGCTGATGAATGAAGAGGAAGCAAAGGACCTGATAAGCAGAGCCTTTGATATAGACAAGATCATCCATACCCATCATCTGGGGCTCCCCTGGACAGCACCTGACTTCTGGTTCCTGAAGAACGTGGGGCCTATCTCTCAGCAGGAACAGCAGAAGTCGGCCACACAAGTATTAGAAGAAGTGCTGATGCAAACAGGTGACTGGAACAGAGTCCTAGTGTCTTAGCGCTAGAGGGGCCCTCTGAGAACATCAGGCCAACCCATTCATTTTGCAAATAAGGAAACCAGTCTAGAGAAGGGCAAGAGGTCTCACAGCTAAGAGGTCTGTCGAGTATGATTTGTTGACATGGCTCCTGAGTCTCTTATTTATAGTTTTACCCTCTTCCCCTGTATTATAAACTGGAAGTTAGATCTAGAAAGTTGATAACAGCATCAGGGTCAATTTATTTTTGCTAAGTACAGTGTTATATGCTTCCATTGGGGTAAACTAAGGTCAGATTGTCTCTCTTTGGTTGTGATGTTAGCAACCATTGATAATCATTGTGTAAGATCCATTAACTGCATCAGGGATTGCAAAATGATGATAGTATAACTTTTTTTTTGTATTTTTCTGAAGTTAGAAGCGGGGAGGCAGACAGACTCCCGCATGTGCCTGACTGGGATCCACCCAGTATGCCCACCATGGGGTGATGCTCTGCCCATCTGGGGCGTCGCTCTGTTGCTGCTGGAGCTATTCTAGTGCCTGAGGCAGAGGTCACAGAGCTGTGCTCGGCACCTGGGCCAACTTTGCTCCGATGGAGCCTTGGCTGCAGGAGGGGAAGATGGGCACTTCTCCTGTGTGCCCTGGCTGGGAATTGAACCTGGGACTTCCACAGGCCGGGCCAATGCTCTACCACTGAGCCAAATGGCCAGGCTTGTGATAGTCTAACTTTTATCGTGATGTTTTTATTTATTAGTTGGGACACTTCTGAAAGAAGAATCTTCCTCTCATCAGCTGTTTGCTACTCTGAGACAGTTTGTGCAGGAAAAGCAGGATGGATGCTTATTCTTTCTCTGTTTACCAGTTTGCAAAATAAATGGGCTGGGTTTCTAGCATTTTTCAAAGGTCACTAATGACCATTATAAGGCTGTCCAAGAATGGTTTATTCTGATCTGGTTTTCCTACATAAAAGGCTTTCTTCAGCAAAAGAGACTAGATAGTGCCTTAAAGAGGCCTTTTAAGAGGTAATTCTCTCAAGGGGAGGTGTTTGACTGTTTCTCAAAGTCAAACAGGCCAAGCAATGACCTTTTTCTTCCCCTCTCTCTTCTCTCGATGCCCCATCTGCAGAAGACGATGGGGCGGAAGAGGCCGGCTTGGAACCAGAGTCTTACCTGGACCTGCCAAATCAGGTTTCAGCAAAAACTACCAGAAAGATCCTGATGCTCCTGTGTGACGAGTCGGTAAGGGGCCGCGGCAGAGGGGCCCCTGGTGGGTGGCCTGCTCGACTTACTGCTGTTGCTTCTTGTGTGCTGCTTCTGATGACTCAGCCCAGGCCCAGTGTGGACTGGAGCAGGAGCGGCCGAGCGCTCAGGACTACTGCTGGAGGACATTCGCAGACTGGCCACGCCTCAGAGCTGGCTCAGCTGGCACAGGGTTCTCCCTTACTGGGTCAGCCTGGTGTGGTCCAGGGATGGCCAACGGCCTCCTACTAATTAAAAAAATACTCATTCTGCAAGAGAAGGGGCACCAGGGTCGCCTCTGTGAACCCACCTGCCAAGTAATGTGCCCACAGTGACACACGGCCTTTCTCTGGGAGCTCCGTTGGCCATCACTCCGAATATAGTAGGCTTTGGCTGTCTGCACTGCGTATTGACAAGACCCACTAGATTTAGGGTAAGGGCTGCATCAGAGCTGGTTCGGCTGGAAGTTGGGTAGTTACCAAACATGGTGGGTGTTTGTTTAGATTTTATAGTTATGAGATAGTGAAAGAGGTGGAGCAAGGTTCAGCAGCTTCTAAGTCCCTTGGGACAGTTGGGAGAGTTTCCTTTGGTCCAAAGGTTGGTTCCTGTGACAGAGGGCAGCTCATGCTGCGGGAGGCAAATGGCAGGTGCTCCCCCCTCCATCTGCACACTCGCTGCCAGCGGCCACCTTTCCGCTGCCTGCTTTCAGCCTTTCGTTGTATGCTGCTGTGATCTGGAGATATTTGGGGACTCACACATGAGTGAAGTGACATTGGTGGGTGGGAGCCTGTGACCGGATCAGGTCTGGGCTGCTATGGGCAACTCAGGTGTTCACCCAGGGACCTGTGGGTGAGGTGAGTTGGTACCTGCTGCGGTGGGGGACTGAGTCTGTGATGGGGACTGGCTCTATTCCTGGGAAGGGCTTGTGGCATCCCAGGAAGGCCTTCCTCTGGGGGTCCTGCCGCCCAGTGGCTCGTCCCTGGACTCTGCTCTGAGGAGTTCTCCCGACTGGTTATACAGAGAGGGCGGCAGACCCCGGGACTCGCTCCTGAAAGCTGTCTCTGACTGGAGATGTCGTCTTCCTTCTCCTCAGGGTTTCCTCATAGAGAGCAAGCTGCTGAGCCTTCTCCTTCCCCTGGAGAAGAACGAATGCTATCTGCTGAGGTTGGATGCCATATTCTCAGTGAGTCCCACTGGACTGAGTGGGCCTGGAGTTGGGGCCTCATTCAGATCAGCCTCCTATGTCTTCCTGACGTTGCCTGAGCTCTGGGAGTAGATGTGGGTCCCCAGGGCTTCCCCGGGCTCACTGTCCCACCCCTCCCTTTACTCTGTGTGCAACAAGTAGGCCTCAGAGTCATTTAGGTGTTTCCCCTGCTAGCTTCTCTCTCGTGGCCCAGCTCTCAGACTAGATTCTCCCCACACGCCCAGACTCTGTGTGCCCAGCCCCTTTAGTATTCTTGTACCCACCAGGCCTGTATGGGACAGGTCCTGACTCTGAGCCTTGATTCTGTTCTGATGCATGCGCCCCCAACTCACTGCACCATGTTGAGTGGCCTCTGCTGCGGCCCATGGTAGGTGCCAGGGATGGTGAGGGGAGCAAGCCAAGCCTCTTGCACCCAGGAGCTGAGGGTCTGTCAATTCCTGCAGCAGGGGAACTCCTGATGTGTTTCAGCAGTCATTCTGTTTTTCCTCAGGCCCTCGGGATTGAAAGTGAGGATGACTTGTATAAACTGGTGAACTTCTTCCTCAAATACCGAGCTCATCATTTACCATCCAGCCAGGTGAGGTGCAGTGCAATTGAAAAGAGAGCATTTTGAATCCTGGAAGCCCCCGGAAGGCATTGCTACCGTGGAATGATGTTTCTAGAGAAGCAGAGCGTTTATGGCAGGGACAGCTAAGTTAGCATTTCCTTCGTTAGTATTGCTTTTTCTGTTTACAAAGGGAAGACTGGCTGGGGATGAGAGGCTGTACTCCTGCTGAGGCCCGAGGGGCTTTTTCCTGGGTGCTCCCTCACAGTCAGGTCTTCAGGTGAGACACGGGCCCACCAAGTTATCAGTATTTGATCCGTCCTGGCCAGTTAGCTCAGTCGGTTAGAGCATCATCCTGAAACACCAAGGTGATAGGTTCAATCCCAGGTCAGGGCACATACAGGAAGCAACCAGTAATGCTCAATATTTGATCCATACTTTCCTGCAAAGCTGAGCCGTTTATAATGCCTGTCTTGTTTGTAATCAGCTATTCGGAGGAAGTCATCATGATAAAAATACAAGATTTTAATTTAAAAATCTTTAATTTAAAAAATATTTTCAGTATTGCTAGCTCCGGAGTGAGTACCCATAAAAAGAATTGGTGGTATGGACAAACGCCAGAAGCCATAAAGAAAAAAAAGGATATATTTGACCCTATTTAAAAAATTCTGTAGAGTAAAAATCCCTATAAGTTAAGATACATATGACAGCTGGGAAAAAATATTTTTAACTCATTAAACCATTAAAGAACTAATTTTCTTAATATATAAAGAATTCACATAAACCAATAAGAAAAAGACCAACAACTCGATGGAGTAGACAAAGGACCTGAACCAGCACCTCCTAGCAGAGGCAATATGAATAAATTTTTTAAAAAAATTATTTATTTATTCATTTTTTAGAGAGGAGAGGGAGAGACAGAGGGAGAGAGAGAGAGAGAGAGAAGAGACAGAGAGAGAGAAGGGGGGAGGAGCTGGAAGCATCAACTCCCATATGTGCCTTGACCAGGCAAGCCCAGGGTTTCGAACCGGCAACCTCAGCATTTCCAGGTCGACGCTTTATCCACTGCGCCACCACAGGTCAGGCCAATATGAATAACTTTTAACCAATGAAAAGATAATGAGGCTCTCTAGTAATCAGAGAAACGCAAAGTAAAACTGTCAGAATTTGTTTTCACCTGTCAGGTTGGCAAAAATCTGCAAGTTTGAAAACATATAGTGATGGCTGAGGTGTAGGAAACGCACACTCACAAGTTGCTAGTGGAGGTGTAAATTGTTGCAGCCTCTAAAGAGGGCAATTGGCAGCATCAAATACAACACTCTGCATAGCTTACACTGCAGTTCCTCTTCTAGGATGTACGTATAAATATTTGAAATATGTCTATTGTAGCTTATTCATTGCAGCATTGTTTGAAATGGCAGAAGGTTGGAGACAACCTAAATTTCCATCATTAAAGACTTGATTCAATAGTCTATGGTGCAGCTACACAATGGAATACTATGCAGTTGTGAAAAGGAACAAAAAGTTTTGTGTATTTATTCAGAAAGATCATTAAGATTTATTGGTATGTGAAAAGGCAAGGTGCAGAATCATGTATGTTGGGTAGTGTCATTAACATAAAAATGGGATGGAAAAGTGTGTGTGCTTTATGGACATAATATGTCTTTGGAA
The DNA here is from genome assembly GCF_036850995.1 of Saccopteryx leptura. Lineage (NCBI taxonomy): Eukaryota > Metazoa > Chordata > Mammalia > Chiroptera > Emballonuridae > Saccopteryx > Saccopteryx leptura. Next base: position 288,910,799 of record NC_089505.1, on the reverse strand, counting down.
GGATCCATAAGAAACTGACAGCATTAGTTTATGGGAAGTAAACTGAATGAACTGAGAGGTCGGAGTAGGAGCAGAGCTTTTTGAAATTTAAAAATTAAAATAAAATGTGTTTTGTATTATGATTCAGAGAGACGTATATATCACGTAAGCTTTATGAGTATCAATTAAATGAGCCCCTATCAACCCACATTTAGAAATAGAGCATTATCACTGTTTTGAAGCCCTAAATTCCCTGGTCCCATCCCCCTTTTTTCCACCCTCCTATTTCTTTTCTTGTGTAAATTCCTCCCTTTGATCTTTTCTGTCACTTCTTATACGTTTTCCTTTTCCCCCCTCTTCCTGTTTGTCTTTATACGCTCATGCTTGTATACCCCGAACCCATACTTACCCCTGGGAGCTTTCTTAGATCAACCCCTGGAATCTGTCACCCCCTGCAGGAGCAGACAAGTGCGATACCAGCACTGGAGCCAGCGGAGCAGCTAGCCCTAAAGGGAGAGGAGCCAGGAAGCCCTGCGGAAGGGGAGCCAGAAAGGCTTGTGAAGGAGGAGGAGGCCCCCACTTCTCCCAGGCTCATCCACCCCAACGATGTCCTGAAGATTCTGGAGGCCTTTGTCAGGGGCCTGAAGCAGCCCAAGTGCGCTGTGGTGCAGGGGCTCGCCTGGGGACCAGGGAAGCTGGGTGGGATGGGGCCAAGCAGGGGCCTGAAGCAGCCCAAGTGCGCTGTGGTGCAGGGGCTCGCCTGGGGACCGGAGAAGCTGGTGGGATGGGGCCAAGCAGGGGCCAGGGAGTGGAGGAGAGGCTGCTGAGCAAGAACGTGGGGCAGTGAGTGAAGGGACATCCAGAAGGAGTGCTGAGGAATCAGTGGACGTTATAATGAAAGAAATGGGGCGTGGAAGTGGTTTTGTTCATCATTCATTCATCCATTTATTCAATGAACATGTATTGGGGTCTGCTAGGTGTAGGCCTCATGGGAATAACACCTTGTGATCAGAACAATGGCCAAAGCATATACAAAGTGTCACATTGCTCAGAGGAGGAAGTACTCAACTCCATTTGGCATGTCAGAGAGGGCTTTCGGAGGGGGTGGCACCGGGACTTGGTTTTCCTAGGTGGGTAAAGTGGAGGAAAGGGCACTTCAGGCTGTCAGAGTACGGGGAAAGGCCTGGTATATTCAAGAACAATGACAGAGGTATGGCTAGAGTGTCAGGATCTGGGAACTGGAACCGCTGGGTAAGAGAATCAGGTAGAATCTTGGAGACCCTTGCATAATGTGCCCAGGTCTTGGTCTTCACCCTTTCATGAACCGGAACCAGAAAAGGTTCTTATGTAGCAGGTGAGCTGAGATTAGACTTGCATTTTAGCAGGTCATTTTGATGACAGGAAGGGAGGCAGTGCTGAATTCAAGGAGAGCAATGGGAAGGTTTGTCCCATTGGGAGGTATATCCTGGATCAAGGGACCCTAGAGCAGTGGTCCCCAACCCCCGGGCCATGGACCGATACCGGTCCATGGGCCATTTGGTACCGGTCCACAGAGAAAGAATAAATAACTGACATTATTTCTGTTTTATTTGTATTTAAGTCTGAACAATGTTTTATTTAAAAAAAATGACCAGATTCCCTCTGTTACATCCATCTAAGACTCACTCTTGATGCTTGTCTCGGTCACGTGATACATTTATCCATCCCACCCTAAAGGCCAGTCCATGAAAATATTTTCTGACATTAAACCAGTCCGTGGCCCCAAAAAGGTTGGGGACCACTGCCCTAGAGTGTATGCGGAGGCGCTGACAAATTTTGAGAGCTGTTTTGGATGCATCAGTGAGAGAAATGGGCATAGTAATGAGTTTTCAAGCAAGTGAGGTACACTGATTGAGAGGAAAAGGGTGGATAAAAGGTGACAGTGGCATCAAGAATCAGGAGCAGGGATGATAAGCATAAGTCCCTTCCGAGAATCTCCCATCACCTGATAAGCTTATATAATTGACTGGCAAGGTGACAGGTGGAGCAGCAGTTAGTCTGTGAGGGACAGACACAGTGACTGGCAGTGCTTGGGGACTTGGGTAGTACCAGGTAGACTTGGTGGCACCAGTGCTCTTGACCTGCAGGGACTTTCGGTCACCAGTGGAGTTGCAGAAGGATGCGCAGGATAACTCCAAGGACTCTGAGTACTGGAAGGCCCTGGCCACGGCTGTCCCTCACACCACACAGAACCTCTGGGATGGTCTGTACACAGCCCTGGAGAAATACCAGTGAGTGTGTGTGTCAGGGACCAGGAGGTAAAAGCTGGTGGAAGTGGGTAAGGATCCCGCTTGGAGCGGCCATATTTGCCACCTTCCTGTCCCTGAACTCTTAGAGAGAAACTGCCTTTGGCGACTCCTGCTGGGGGTTGTGCAGTGCTGGTGCTGGGCGCCCTGGCCCTGCTTCCCCTGTTCTGTTCCTGCCAGCCTGGCTCTTTCCCGGCAGGAGGGCTGCTCTGGTGGGTGCAGCTCCCGGGGCCCTCTTCCACTTCTAGCCAGAACAGAAATAGAGATCCTTGACAGGGGAAGGAGGAGACCATGGATGACAGAAATAGAGATCCTTGACAGGGGAAGGAGGAGACCATGGATGACAGAAATAGAGATCCTTGACAGGGGAAGGAGGAGACCATGGATGTCTCACTGGCTTTTCTGCCCAAAGCCTTGTCCTGACCCAGAGGGCCAAGCTGCTGCTAGAAAACCGTGCTGTGGAGCAGCAGAACACGGAGCTCCAGGCGTTGCTGCAGGGGTACCTGAACTCCAAGGTGGGCGTCGGGGCATCCGAGGGGGGTGGGAGAGAGGCCGGGGCTGGGACCGAGGTCGGATCACTGGAGCTGATATTAAGAACTGAGGACCCCCCTCCCCCACCAGAGGCAAACTTTGAAATGTGGGTTTTCACGGTGTTCCTGTGATGTCCGTGGTTCTGGGCCCCAGCTGCTCATTGGATCACTCTTAGAGGCAGTGCCAGAGCCAGTGAGGTGTCACCACTGGCTGAGCCTTCCTGATGAGTCTTCTTTGGTCCTAACAACCAGGGGACATGGGCCCCCTACCTCCACCTCTGTGAGGAAGGGAGGACAGAAATGATTCGACCTCTTTCACAAAATGGAGACTCAAAACCTGGAGTCTTTGACTTGCCCAGAGCACGGGCTCTTTCTGCTCTGCCAGCCCAGGTTGTCTGGCCTGGGATGTGACACGGTCACATATTCCCTGCTCCCACTCATACTCATACTCTAGAACAGGGGTCCCCAAACTACGGCCCGTGGGCAGCATGCGGCCCCCTGAGGCCATTTATCCAGCACCCGCCGCACTTACGGAAGGGGCACCTCTTTCATTGGTGGTCAGTACTGTATGTGGCGGTGCTGCAAAGCGCTGTCGCTCACGTACAGTACTACTCCCGGTGATGCGGGACGCATGCGTCACGCATGGCTCCGGAAGCGCGTCATATCACTTGTTATGGCTAGCAGTGACAAATATGGAACTGGACATTGACCATCTCATTAGCCAAAAGCAGGCCCATAGTTCCCATTGAAATACTGGTCAGTTTGTTGATTTAAATTTACTTGTTCTTTATTTTAAATATTGTATTTGTTTCGGTTTTGATTTTTTACTTTAAGATATGTGCAGTGTGCATAGGGATTTGTTCATAGGTTTTTTTTTATAGTCTGGCCCTCCAACGGTCTGAGGGACAGTGAACTGGCCCCCTGTGTAAAAAGTTTGGGGACCCCTGTTCTAGAATGTTGGGCAGCTTCCCCATGGCCTGACAAGAGGAGGAATCTCACCGTCTGCTCCTTCGAATTGTACCATACTTAGTTGCTGGCTCTGATTTGCTGGTGGGATGTCCTTCACATGATGCTGAGGCTCTACCTGAATAGGTGTCATGATGATCTCTTGGCTTGTGACAAAATTCTGATATTAGGGGATGATGTGGTTTAATCTTCCATCAATGTCACTGTGTACAAGAGGATGGGGAGGAGGAGGGAAGCCCAGCCAGACTGGGGACAGAATGGCAAGTGAAGACGGGGAGAGAATTGGAGGGGCTGATCAGAGTGGAAGGTAAGAAAATCCCCAGAGGTTAGCCGGCTGCAGCAGGAGCCAAACAGAGGCCCTGGAACTTGTCTTCTGAAGGAAGGCAGATGTGGGCTTTCCCAGACATCTGGAAGCATTTGAGCAGGGAATGCATGTAGACATTCAGAGGGCTGGAGGAGAGGGGACGTAAGCACCTAGCCCCCAGAGGTCATGAAGGAGGAGGGCCCTGGGAAAACGTAATGACCCTCCCTCCCTCTTTTCCAGATAAACTCTGAACTGCAAGTTCCTCCGACTCAGGTGTTACGGATCCCCACAAAGTCGAAGCAGACCTGAAACGGGTGCTGTGCTAGAGTGGACAGTGGTGTTGACCTTGGTGCCTGAGCGCACATGGAATCGGGGCAGCTGCAGGGCGCCGTCTGCATTTCCCAAAGCTGCCATTGGAAGGTCATAAAAGGAGTTACCCTGCAGTCATGATTAAAGTCTTTAAAAAGTGGCTGGGTTTTTTTTTTCTTTAGTGAGAGAGACAGAGAGAAAAGGAAAGGGAGAGAGATGAGAAGCATCAACTTATAGTTGTGATACCTACTTGTTCACTAATTGCTTCTCATATGTGCCTTGACGGGGATGGAGGGGGGCTCCATCCGAGCCAGTGACCCCTTGCTCAAGCCAGCGACCTTGGGCTCCAGCCAGCAACCATAGGATCATGTCAGTTATCCCACACTCAAGCCGTTGACCTTGGGGTTTTGAACCTGGGACCTCAGCATCCCAGGTCAGTGCTCTAGCTACTGCACCACCACTAGTCAGGCAATGGCTGAATCTTTTTAAAGAAGTCAGGTCCAGTGAGACATGGGCCCCCTCCCTCTACCTCTGTGTCACGAGGGGACTTCGTCCCCAGCCTCAGCTTGTGCCATGAGAGCAGGCACCTTGCTGTGAGATGAGGTGCAGGCCAGTGGCAGGAGCCTCCCTTGTTGTTTTGGGGGGCGGTTGGTGTCTATATATGGAAGCTGGAGCTTTTGGGCAGCTTGTGGGGTCTTAAGTTTTCAGACTGTGCTTGGGCCTGCAGGGCCCTTGAGCTTTGGGGGCCCCGGGATGTACCCTGCTTGCCCCCTGGGCTGTGGGTGAGGCTCCTCCCATGGGCAGCCTGGAAAGGCAGCCCTGTGCCTTAGGCCTGCCTTGAACCCTGGGCCATGAGGCCACCTGAAGGAAAAGCCAGAGGGTCCAGCTGGTACTGAGTTTGCCAACCTCAGAGTGCCCACCAACCCTGAGCCCCACACCAGCACCCTCCCACACACACACGTGAGCAGCTTTGTCAGCTCAGTGTTTGATTTCTTTTATTAAGAGAAAAATCACCACTCAAGAAAGGAAAACCGGCCAAGAGAAACCCAGCTCACGCCAGCAGGGGGCAGCACTTCAAGTACAAACTCCTGACTGGAGGGACTGGAAGGGCCAATTGTGCAGGGGTGGGGAGGGCAGTGGTTTCCTTGGGGGGGACGACAGCACTGGGGTTCACTCTCACTGCCCCCTGGCCAGGCTTGCTGCACGAGGCTGGGCAGAGGAAGCGCTGGGTGTCCATGAAAACCCACAGGTGGGCGGGGACTGGGGGCTGCCTGGGCAGGAGGAGGAGCCCCGTAGAGTGTGCAGGGGGCAGAAGCCGCCACCCACAGGATTAAGAGGAAGGGTCTGGCCCTCCTCTGCAAAAGGAAGACTGGTGGTGTCCCTGCCCTCACAGGATTATTTCCGAGGTAGGGGAGGGTGATGCTTTTTGCTCATTTTTTTCAAAGCCCTGGGCATTGGCCCATGACATGCATGATTCTCAGTTGATTTCATTAATGCTTTAGTTCTTCACTGAAAGGCTTGGGAGAGGGAGTAGGGTGACTTCCTCTGGAGCCAGAGCGGCAAGAAGGGTGGGGCCAAACTCCCCACCCACAGGCAGGGACCAGAGGGGCAAGACTGGGTGAGCAGCAGGCTTGAGGGAGGAGAGGACAGCGATTGGATGTCATCAGCCCAGCAAGCAGGAGACAGGCTCCTGGGAGCCAAGGCCTGAAGGGTGGATATGGGCTCCTCAGGCTCCCCAGGGAGCCTGGAAAGTCAATGCCAGGGAAGGGGCAAACACACAAGCCCAGGAAGGAGCTTCAGGGAGTTTGTGGGGGCTTCATGCCCCCAGGAGCTTCTTGACCATGTAGCCGGGGAGGCTGTAGAGGAAGAGGCCCAGCATGAGCAGAGCCAGCAGTGCCAGCACGATCTTGATGATGAGCCACTTGTACCGTGTGCAGATGAGGTACTTGATGGACTTGAGGGGGTTGAGGAACCAGACGAAGGCGGTGTCGGGCCGGCTGGGGGAAGAGGAGCTGCGGTCAGGCAGTGGGCACCTTCCGGGGTACCCCATCCTCTCAGCCCTTCTAGACCCCGAGATACCCTGTCACGGCCTCAGTCCCAGAAGTAGTGAGTGCTGGACACAGGATTTGAACCCATTTCTAGGCACTAGGTTTGCTGCTTACATTCCCATTTGCAGGATCCTCTGATGTCCCAACCTCCGCCCACGGTCTAGACGCATTTCTGGCCATGGGGCAGCCCTGAGCACCTGCAGCCAGGGCAGCGCCCTGCTTGGAGAGGCAGCCGCAGCCCCCAGGGCAGTTCTGGTTATTAGGAAGTTCCTCTATTTAGCAGTTAGTTCATTGTGTAGGGGCCGGTGCTGCCCCCTGTTCTCTCTTAGTGCGATCGGTGTTTCTCAACCGCTCCCCCTTTCTGATGAATGTAAACCTCAGTCAAGGCTCTGAGGAGCCCCGGGGGTGCATGCCACTCTCTCCAACCTGCCCAGTGCCAGGGTATGATCGTCATTTGGCCTTTTGCATGGCCTCCAAGCCAAGAAGTGCTTGTCGAGGTCTACATTCTGTTGTTTGTGTTACAAAACAATAGGTTCCACAAAATGTCAAGATATAAAATTGAAGTATTGAATATGCCCCGCCAACTCCTGGAGGACTTAGACCGCACCCCCCCGAGCTGCACTCAGCACGGGTGGGGCTGCAGAGTGGGGCGTGGGCGCAGGGCACCTGGTTTCCAATCCCTGCTGGGACAGGCAAGGGAACACCTCTGTGAGCCTCACTTTCGTCACTTATATGATGGGCTAACAGTGGCCCTCCCTCTAGGGTTGGTGACGGGGTAAAGTGAGATAGTGAAAGTGAGGCTGTCAGCACAGTGCCTGGCACCGAGTGGGTGCTCTTCGGATGTTGGCTACTAACATGTTAGAATTGGACAGAGCGACTTACTGTCCTACAGGGCAGGAAACAGCTGTGGGTTGCCAGGTGGGTGCTGAGGAATTAATCAGGACTTGCTGGCTAAGCCTACCCAGACCCTTGCCCCTTTCCCTGTCCATAGCTCCGCTTCTCTCTGCCAATGGAACTGGGCTAGGCTGTCAAGAATGTTGCTGGGAGAGGAGGTGGTGTCATCTGAAGAATGCCAGTTGGCAACTTGGAAACCGAGGCTGAGTCCTAGGTCTACCCTAACTTGCTAGGGGATGTTGGGCAAGTTACTTCACCTCTTGGGTCTAACATGGAATCATGTAACATCATCATTTCCAGCTCTGAGGGCCTGTGAAGCCATATGAAAGCTTCAGAGTTCCTCTGTGTGTGTGCAATTGTGTGTGTGTGCTGGATGTGTGCATGTGTGTGTGCTGGATGTGTGCATGTGTGTGTGCTGGATGTGTGCATGTGTGTGTTCCACATGCCGTCAAGCTCACAAGCCCTAGGTCCAGAGGAAGAAGGAGGAGTACCAGACCCAGGAGGAGGCCGGGCTCAGGCCCCAAGGATCTTCTTGACCAGGTAGCCAGGCATAGAGTAGAGGAAAAGAGCGAGGAGGAGCAGCAGCAGCGCGAGCAGCAGCAGTTTGAGGAGCAGCCAGCGATATGTGTGCCACAAGAAGTAGCGGGCAGACTTGAGAGGGTTCAAGAACCAGACGAAGCTCGTATCGGGCCGGCTGGAGCAGCAAGAGCAGAGGGAGCACGGAGAAAGGATGCAGAGGGTGAAGGCTCAGGGAAGGGCCCGGGGCCCTGGCCCAGGGGGGCCCCCCTGGGCTGAGTAGTTCCCAGGAAGGGGATAAGAAAGGAGAGGTGCCTGCAGAGTGGGGGCAAGAAAACTGGGAAGTTCTGGCCCCTCCTTCCATTCCAGTGCCCCCAGGGACCAGTGTGGCAGGGGTTCCGAGCTGTCAGGACACTCACTTCGGTTTCTCTAGGGGGTCAGGTTCATTGCGGGCAAGGCCCACTGGATTCTTCTCTGCCTCCTCAGCTGTCAGTAGATGCAACTCTGCCTCCACCTTGCCCTGCAGAGAGGAAAAGAACCGTTCCAGCACTCGGGCCAGACGCCAGGCCTGCAGCACTGGCTCAGTCCTGCCCACCACCCGAGCAGGGGTGCTGCCCACCGTGAGCTCAAACTCGTCATTCTCATTGCGGGCCAGGAGGGGCCACCAGCCTTTGACACGCTTCTGCTTGAAGATGGAAACCAAGGGCACCTCCACTTCCCCTGTGGCCATCTCCATGCTGCACTGCTTGGCTGTCTTTGCGCCCCGTGGGAACCGGTTCAGGTCCAGCTCGATGGCCCCTGTGGCAACCGCAGAGTCAGACCAGTGGGAATGACACCTCACGCACCCCCGGGGAGGGCTCTCCCTGTCCCTGCCTCCCCCGCCCCTGCCCTCTCTGTTCGGACTCCCAGTCCCTGAGCCCAGCCCAGCCCTGCACCCAGGAAGTCGTCGGCGGAGAAGTGGTCGGCATCCCAGATCTGCAGGGTGAGCCGTGCTGGGATCTTGTATTCAGTCTCATCCCAGGAAAACATGGACTCCTTTTTGGAGATGACGATCTTTTCCTCGGCCGCCAGGTAGTCAAAGGGGAAGATGTAACGCCAGTTGAAGTTGCCCTCGCCGGTCAGGGAGTGGTAGTGGACGTCCGTGTCCTGCTTGTCCTCCTGCTGGCCCTTCAGCCACCTGCAGGGAGCCACCCACTGCAGACCTGCAGCCACACCGTCACACCGGGGGGGGGGGGCCTCCCGCCCCCTATAGCTCCCTTTGTCCTCGCCCTCCTCTCCTGCCCATCAGGAAGGTGGGCCCACTCCGCCCAGCACCCTCCCAGCCAGGGACCTCTCACCCACCCCCGCACAAAGATGTCACTGGACTTCTCCCCAGTGAAGAAGTCGTCGTCCTCCAGGACCACCTCGTCAGTGTTCCACACGATGACCCGTAACTCGTACCTGGGCAGGGGGAGAGGCCGGTCAGCAGGTCTGGGGGGTGTGGGTTACCCCGGGATCTTGAGGCTAGGATGGGCAGGGATGGCCGAGAGAAGTCCTGGGGACTTTGGGGTGAGCATGGGGCCTGGACAGGTTGGGGCAGAGAGAGCAGGGGAGAAGGAGGGGTGTTGGATTATTCCTGGGTGTGAGAGAGGCTCAGCCAGCCAGAATGGCTGTGGTGAGGAGAGCCCTGGGAAAAGCCCGTCTGGCCGGTACACCAGGACCCAGAGCACGCTCCTGGGCAGGGAGGCTGGCTCAGGGCAGGAGGGACACCGCCCCGCTGCTGGGGGTGGCTGTACAGAGGCTCAGAGAGTCAGGGGCAAGTCCCCTGTCTCCACAGGCCAAAAGCTCCATTCCAGTTCGAACAGATCTATGTTTAAGCCCAGCAGCTGGCAGTGGAAGCTTATGGAATCTAGTTTCCTCTATGTCCTTGTCCCCAAAGAGGATTTTCCCTTTGAAGTATAATTGTCATTATAGATGAGGTAGTTACATTTCAATCCTTAAGAGTGAGGTTGAGTCACCCACTACAAATTAATTGGAGTGTGGCTCTTGAAGTTATGCCCTGGACTGCAGGTCCCAGGGATACAATGGACTGGGGTGCTCCCTAATGGTAGGTCCTGGAACAGCACACTCGTGACCTCAGAGTGGGAGGCGGAATTGCTTGCAAAATGGAAATACAGGCTCCTTGTTAAAATATCATTAAGAATTTCAAGATTGTCAGGGTGCAGTAAGGGTGGGACTCCTCCGCGTGGGCCCTTTTGTGAGTCCGTGCACCCACAAAGCTGGCTTTGTTCCGGGCCCCGGGGGTGGCACAGCTGGCGGTGACTTGATCCTGCCGCTTTACAGATGGGAAAACTGAGGGCCAGGGAGGCAAAGTGGCCTGGCCAGGGTCAATTAGGAGAGGCAGCTGGCTTGGCTCCTGGTCCAGGGCTCTTTCCACCCCACCTGCTCCTGCTTCTCCCAGCAGGTGCTTTATATAAGCCCCAGCCGAGCCCTGACAGCCTGCGGGCTCTCAGGCTCTGCGTCTTGTGTGTGAGTGTGTGTCACATGTGTGTGGGAACCCACATTTTGGTGAAAGTTCACCAGAGGGTGCTGATGTGTACTCATGGTCCTCACTGACCACATAGTGAGGGTTGTGTCCCTGCTTCAGCAAAGGTGGCACGCCAAAAGCAGACCCCACAACATTCTTGATGGGCTGGTCTGTTCCCATCACAGGGCCACATGGGGAATGCCGCCCGACCAAAGTGGTCCAGGCTGTGGGGGGAGCAGCGAGGGGTAGGGGCAAGGAAAGAGAGGTGCTGGGCCCCCCAGCTCACTTCTTGGGCTTCCGGGGCGAGATGTCCAGAGGCGTCCCCGGGGCCGGCATGTCCATGGGGAACATATCCACCCACAGCTCCAGGCGGCCCTGAGAAAGAGGGGGGTGTGGCAGGTCTCTCCACAGTCCCCCACTGCTCTCCTCTCCCTCCCAACCTTTGTTCTATCCTAACCCAGTTCATCAATTTTCATCCTTGGATGCGAGAAATTCCTATGACATCATCAACAGCCAATCACAGCTTCTGAGGGAGACAGCCCAGGTCTGCACCCGAGCTGATGTGGTTCTCACTCCAGGCAAAGACATGTGCCACTGGAGTTACCGGGAAGGGCCATGGTGGGGAGGTGCTGCCAGGCTTTGGGAATGCAGCCAACAGCATGAGGATCTGTTCTACAGACCCAGCCTGGGACTCCCTGATCCCAGATACTGAAGAACCTCGGGGGAGTCACCTGCTCAATGCCCGGCTTGTCAGGGTTGAGCAGTGGCCGAGTCTCCACGTGTTCTGGCACCAGGCAGCAGCCCACTCGGGGGATGTCCTCCCAGTGCCGCAAGGCGCTCAGCGCCACGTGCTCATCTGTGGGTCTCCTCTGACCTGTGGGTGCCAGTGCGTCAGCTGTGCACATGAGCTCAGCAGAACAAGACCTGTTCTTGGCCAGGGACTCAGGCGCAAAGAGGGCCCTGAGCCATCACTGGTCTGCCCATCTCCATTTTACTGTTGGGGAAACTGAGGCACAGGGGAGAAGTGGTCTGTGTCCTTGGGTTTCCTCTGCCTAGGGAATTTGACCAAAGAATCCTGAGGACTGTGAGGTCAGGGAGGGCACGAATCCACTTTAGTCTTAGCGTCCTGAAGGTGGTCAGCACAAGTTCCTCACACAGGTCCTGGTTCTCTGGGAAGGGCCACATGGGCGAAGGGGTGCAGGCCTTGGAGCCACATGACCTTGGACAAGTCCCTAAACTCTTTGGGTCTCAGTTTCCTCATCTATAGACTGGGGAGACCCTGCCTAGGGCCCAGCAATGCTGAGGAGAGAGAAGGAACACGTGGGCAGTGCTGTGCAGCATGGAGTGGCTGGGCAGAGGCCGGGCAGGCAGGAGCAGACCCTGGGCTGCTGTGCAGAGGGTGACTAGGCTCAGGCTGGGGAGACCCTGGGCTAGGCCTTGAGGCATTGTTACATGTGGGTCCCTTCTTGGCCTCTGACACCCCTGTGGCTGCATCCAGCACCCCATTACCGTTCTCATCCTCGATCTCGGAGGGCCCAGTGAAGACTCGGTTGGACACCTTCACTCTCCCAGGGGGCCCAAAGTGGGGGCCGTCCACTTTGCCCTCCTTGCAGAGGCGGGTCAGGATCTGGCTGGGTGTCATGGGGTCCCGCCAGATGTTGTAGCCATGTCTGTGGGAAGGGCACACAGGGGTGGTGGGGCTGTGCCATTCATTCCCAGGTGGAAGCTGGTTATGGCCAATTCTCTTAAATTATCCTAACATCTGCTGTTGCTCTACATCGGCAAGTGGGCCCGCCCTGGGCTCCAGGCTCAGCTGAGCTGCCAGGGCTCCTGGAGGCTGATCGCTCCTGCCCTGGGCTCTGGCCCCAGGTGCCAGGTCACAAGGACGAGTGCCCAGTCTCCTCCAGTGCAGCCTCCTCCGTGCCCCCATGGTTCCCATTTCTCTGAAACCTCAAAGACCCTCACGAGGAAACTGATATCCAGGCAGTTTCCTCTTGGAAAGGGCCGTTTCCAGGGTTACACAGCCTGTCAGTGGCAGAGACTGGCTAGACCCCCTGTGGGCTCTTCCTAGGGCACAGTACCGCCTCTCCTCCCTGCCCACTTTTCTCTCTTTGCCCTCCTCCTCTGTCCTGGAGCCCCCTGGTGGCTCTCTCCTTGTCTCAGACTCTGTCCTGGCCCCTGGAGGCTATGCCCAGAGCCTGCGAGGGTGCCGGCCTGGCTTGGAACAGAAACTGGAATATGTCTACTTTCCCAAGCGACATGCTCTGAACCTCATTTTCAGAGTCAAGTTTGCAGCAGGTGGACCCGCCCCACCCCACGCACATGGAGTAGGACTGGGTGATGCCGCAGGTGGCGCGGTGCTTGCTGTAGAAACGGTTCTCCAGGTCAATCTTGGTTTCCCCAATGAGGTCATCGGTGCCGACCAGGTCCCAGTCATACACGGCCACCGTCAGCATGGATTCCATGGGGAAGGAAGCCTCGATGTCAAAGGACCTGGAGGTGCAGAGGTTGGGAGAAGGGATGAGGGTGAGGTAGGGTGAGGGGGGGTCTGGGCTGGAAGTTGGGGTGGGGGTGAGAGGCCATCAGGAGGCCTTACTTTCCAAAGACAGGGTTGAGCTGCTTGGAGATGTAGTTCTCCTTGTCCCGGATGTCAGTCTTGCCCAGCCGGATGGCAATGTAAGGGTCAGCTTTGCCATTGATGTCCGCGGGGTGCAGGTCTGTGGCCTGAGATGGGGGAGGGGTGTTCCTGAGCAGGCTCCCCACAACCCCTCACCTTCCAGTGCCCCTGCCCTGCTCCCTGATAGTCCCATGATGGTGAAGGGCAGAAGCACTGGACTGGAGGCAGGAGACTTGCTGTGTGCCCCGTTCTGGGTCTCAGCTTCCTCCTCCATAAAAGGTGGGAACTAGACCAGACGACCTTCAGGTGCCTCCCAGTAGAGGCTGTCAGTGAGCAGATCCCCTCCTGTGCAGGAGGACTGGGCGAAGCTGGAGGGGAAGCGAGGGGAGTCTCACCCGGACCACGTAGACTCGGACCAGCACGTTGATAGGGTCGTTGCTGGGGATGCCCTGGAACATGCCATGGGTGGGGTCGAATCCAGCTTCCCGGGCCACATCCTCTGGGAGTGGCACCTTGTACACACAGAGGGAGCCCTGGGGCAAGGCGAGCGTGGGTCAGGGTTAGGTTTCTATGAACACAGGTTGGGGGGGGGGGGACTCAGAAAGCCGAGAGTCTGCACCCTGTGGTGGCAGGGCCTGAACTCTTTGGTTGCTGGATCATGGGGAGGTCCAGGGGTCCTGGGGGAAGTGGCCAGGAAGTGGCGGTGGGTGGGTGGGGGGAACTTGGTGAGGCCCTGAGGGCAGATGCTCTTTATCAATTAGCATGGAAGTATTTTCATATTTTACCAACCAGTGCATCTGACAGTTCCATGTGACTGTCAGTCCTGGGCTCAGGCTGGCATGCAAGGGTAGGGGGGGTCGAGGTGGCCCAGGACCCAGGGTTCAGGGTCTGGGGCTTAGAGGCTAAGTCCCACCCCTTGCCTGACCTTGAACCGGCCCACGGTGCGCTCCTCCTCGGTGGAGCCATCCTCGTCATCCCCTGTCTTGCCCCGAAGCAGGTTGAAGGTGTGCAGCCAGTCCTCAAAGTTGTCGAACTCGGACTCCAGCTCCTTGGGGTACACCTGAGCCAGGCCGAGCCGTCAGAGGGACGTGGTCTGTTCCCTGGCCTCCCTCTTGTTCCATCTGCCACCTCGTGCCCCAGGTGTGACCACACACCCCTGGCAGGGTTTGTCCCAGGCCTTCACCTTGAGCTCCTCAATCTTGGGCCTCTTCTTCTCAGGGGCCTCAGACCCCTGGCCGGGGCCGGGACTCTGGGTTCTCTTCTTCTTCTCCTCCTTCGCAGCCTTGGCCTTCTCCTTGCCCTTCAGCGGCCCCTTCAGGCCTGGTCCGAAATGGAAAAGGAGGCCCAGTCAGTTCGGGGCAGAAACCATGGAGCAGGGCAGTCTGGGCTGAGAGCCAGCTCGCTGCTAATTTCTTTGCTGTTTCGCTTGGTCGGTCTCTGTGTGCATGTCCGTAAACTTCAGACAGTTAGCTCCCCCTGCATCCCCACCTCACAGGGGCACAGGTGCCCCCTAGGGTCATGCTGGGAGTGTGTACACAGACTGTGGTCGTGCCCTCAGCCACAGTAGGGCATGGGAGGTGCTCACTGTCCTCTCCGGCCTCAGTCTGCTTGTCTGTACTATTAAGAGGGTTGTCCTAGACCAGCACTGCCCAAACTGCATTCAGTGGGACACCAGGGGTAGGTGTTCTTGCAACACTTTAGAAAAAAAGGGTATCATGGTCAAATATGTTGAGGGGATATTTTATATTATGTCTTCCTTTTGGAGATGTATACCATTTGTATATTAAGGGCACTGAGAAATCTTGCACCAAAAGACCTATTTCTTTTGCATTGGACCACAGAACCCTCTTTTCCCTCCAGAATACCCATTAATATTGTTCCATGAAAAAGGTCTGGAAAATACTGGGTAAGATGGCTGTGAAGCCCTTCCAGCTCTCACGTTCTGTGGATCTAAATATCTGTCCATCATTGTGGTTGCTCAACGGGTCAGAGTAAAAGCCACCACGGATAAGGGCTTAAGCCTGCTGGCTAGTGCCCAGGGATGCCTGATGCTACCCGCCTTTGGCGGCCGCAGCCGTGGGCCGTGGAGGGGGAAGGGGAGAAGCTGGTGCAGCAGGCAGGGGAGCCGGCCATCTGGAGGCAGAGGAGGGACAGGCAGAGGTCCAGGGTTCGAGGGCTCACCCTCAGTGTTGTCCACCTCCTCCTTCTCCTCCAAGTCCATTCCTGAGGCATCTTGCTGTCGAAGTTGCTGCCAAAAGATGAGGTGAGGAGAGAAAGTGGGCTTCCTGGGGAGGGGTCTGTTGACCCCCCACTGTGGTCTCACACCAGGCTTAAGTGCCCTAGAAACAGAAACTCTTTCCTACTGGGTTACAAACCCATCATGTGCTCCGCTTAAAAAAATTTTATGGGTTGTACAATATGACTACTAAGGGAGTTATGATTCTTTAAATTGTGCATCATTAAAAATATAGTGTCCTTTAATGTTGCTTGTCATATTATTTTTTAATGTAGAGAAGCATAACAGAAAAATCTGCTTTAGTTTCTTCACTCAGTACACCCCCAGCAACTGGAGACTAAGCCGGTAGGTTTCAACCAAGGCCCTGCTGTCCACAGGTGGCAGCCCATACAAATGACAGGGGGAGAGGTGAGGAGGTGACAGGTAGCCTCTTGGAGCTCCAGCCTGGCCAACCTGATCCAGGAGGTGACGGTGGGAGGGGACACCATTCAGTGGCCCCCAGATTATCTACTCTCCTGTTCTTAACTTAGCTAAAGATTACATTTCCCAGCCTCCCTTGTAGCTAAGTGTGGCTATTGGACTAGATTCTGGCCAATATGTGCAACTTCTGGGTTGAACCCTGAAAAGGAAAGGAGAATGACTCCTCTTTTCTCTTTACTCATTCCTGTGCACTGGTATCAGGACAGGATGGCAAGCCATCTCTAATTATACAGATGCCAGTAATAAGGTGTTAGGATCTTGGTCCTTGACACCGTCGAGTCACTGTACCAGCCTTTTTCTTGTTCACACTGATCTAGCCTGCTACAGCAGCTAGCCTGTGCTCTGGGCAGTGTGGGTAGTGAACATCGCACACAGCCTGGGCCACAGTAAGGGCCTGCACAGAGTGTGGCTGGATCGGCCCCGCTGGGGAAACACAACTGCAGGCACATGGCCCTGCAGGTCAGCCAGCCAGTCAGGGATGTCCTGAGCTAGGAGGCAGTGTGGAGACGAGACAAGTGAAAAAGAGGGGAAAAGCACTTTCTGGAACTTGCAATCTGGCTCGGCAGACAAAACCCTCGTGCACACAACAGGGGAAGAACATGTCACAGCCACAGTGACCCAGACGTGTAAAATAAAACAGTATGAAGATGGGCAAGTACTACTGGAAAGTTGTTTTTGCCTTTCATCCTCTGAGCATGTTTCTCCTCTTCCTCCAATGTCACCTCCTCTGTGAAGCCTTCCCTGACTCCCACAGGCCCTAATTGCTTTTGTTATCACACTGGACTGTGTCTGTTCACATGTCCTTTTTGCCCAGTAAACAGAGGGCTCCTCAGGGCAGGTATGTCTTCTCATCTTCTGTCTCCCATAGCACCTAGGATGGTGTCTGACTCATATATATTCAAGAGGTGTTTGTGAAATAAATGAATGAGGACAAGAGGAAAGCAAGCCAGAGAAGGCAGACTGAACTGCCATGCTGAGAAAAGTGAGTCCTGAGCTAGAACTTCAAGGCTGTAAGACTTGTTCCGGACTCATGCTAACGGAGGGGAGGAGCCAGCTCTGGTGGGGAGCAGGAGAGAAGCTGGACAGAAGGGCCTGATGTGGCGCTGGTGTCCCCTCCGCTAGCCCAGTTCCTCCTCAGCCCCTGCCCAGGCCCTGGGCCTCACCTCCTTCATGGTTTCAATAGAGGCAAAATACTTGGACCACCAGTCCAGCATGCTCTCGTCTGGCTCCTCTTCCTCCGGCTCCTCCGAGCTGCCCTTCTTCTTCTTCTTCTTCTTCTCTTTCTCCTCTTCAGCCTGGAGGGTTGGCCAGGTCCAGAGTCGTGCGTATGTCCCTGCACCCTGGCCATTCCCAGGGCCCTGGACAATAAGGGGTTCCCCCATCCTTTTTGATGCTGGGAAGTCCTGAGCTCCGTGAAGCTCTGTGGGGCCACCACTGTCAAAGGGACAGGGCTTTGTTTTGTGTAGGAGGATGCCTAGGCTGGAGAGGTCATGACCTGCCAACATGAGCCACTGGCCAAAGCAGGGGAGGCACTCAGGAGCCCTGCTGCCCAAGCAGCTCTCTCCCTCTGCCCTTTGGAGGGTTTGCAGGCAGAAGCATCCAGGGCCACGGGGCAGCTCAGTGCCTGACGCCAGGCCCTTCGGCCCGACACCCAATGTCAGTGTAGGGTCCTCTTCCACAGAGGCCTCCAAACAGTCCTCACACTCACCACATCCACCTTGATGACAGCATCAGAAGTCTGCAAAGGGGAGCCAAAGTGACAGGGACAGAATTAGCCTCCTGAGGCCTGGAGTGGAGACAGCAGCCCAGCCCGGGAGCGTGGAGAAGGAGCCCATGCAGCGATGTCCGCTGTGTGCTCTGGGTCCCTGTGCTCTCAGGGTCAACTCTGCACTAACACAACACACTGCTGGTGCAGAGCAAAAGTTCTGCTCAGCAGATGTTTCCTCAGACTTTCTAGGGCAGTGGTTCTCAGCCCCGAGACAGCTGTGGGCTCCCCAGATGAGTTCCAGGGAAGGTCAGGGTGAGGAGGGGAGGAGGCTGGCCGCATGCAGGAGTTCAGTGATGTTAACTAGATGGAGTCAACTTCAACTCCACTTTTCCTCTCTTACCAGGTCAGACGCCTTAAATATTAAGTGTACGTACACACACACACACAAATTGCATAGCTAAAGAGGATGCTGTGAAAACACCCTACCAGAGCCCATGGCCCATGGGATGATGGGGACACTAAGATACTGTCCTCTGTCTTGCTTGCTGAAGGCCTGAAAGTAGGAGGCTACCCAGCACCCCTCAGGGAAGAGCTCAGGATGCTGGGAGCTGTGGGGATGGGGGTCTCCAGGTGTAGCCCCAGAGCCTGGCAGTGCCATCCCCGGGCTATGGGCCGGGAATTGGACCTCGTCTGCTCCCCTTTCCCGAGAGTCATGCCCACTTCTAACTCAGTTGCTGGGCAGGACCCTCTGGGACCAAGGATTATGGGCCAAGAGAAGGTGGGCCTGATGTGGGGGTGCCCAAGTTCAGACCTCGGAAGCTGGGAGACAATCCAGCTTGTCTAAAGTGGGCAGGTTGCAAATGAGATCTGGAGAAAGTGATGGAGAGGAAGCCCACTTCCAGCCCAGCAGCTGTCTGGACTCGGCCAGCCTGTCCCAGGCTGGCCTCCAGTCTAGCCTCCCCTGAATGTGCCCTCTCCGCATCCACACCCCCGGTGACAGGTCCACTCTGGCAGAAATATGGCCTTAGACTAAGGCCAGGGGAAGTAGGGAGCTTCCCACTGGGAATCCTTCCTTTGTGAATGGCTGGGATGGAAAACCAGGAACCCTCTGGAAAGAGCACTGGCATTCCCATAAGGAATCTACCACTTTTGGTATCATTTGTTGGAGTAAAAATAATTGCAGGTTGTTACCTCAAATGGTGACTGCTCTTTCTGTCTCTCAGACATGCACACCACATGCTTGTGCATGTGCACACACACACTTACACACATAGTCTAGGATGGAACTGTCTGCACCTATAGTCAGGGTTAGCCCTGGGCACACTGAAGGCAATGCCAGGCTCACAGGGAGTGTCACACGCAGTTGCACACTTCCAGCCAGTGTGGCGCTGACCACATGCACCTTACCGCGTCCAGCTTCACCATGGTCTCCATCTTCTTGACGGGCACCTCTGGCTCCATGTTCACCACGACCTCCCCTGTGGGGTGACAGGTGGGGCCCCCATTGCACAGCACACGGCGGCCCCAGAGGAGTCTTACTGGACAGAGAGATGGACAGACAGACAGGGAAGAGCAGAAGTAACAGTGAAAGTCTGGGTGACCAGAAAGACCTGAGGTCTAAAGCTGATTTGGAGCTTTCTGAGGAAAGAGGGAAGGCCGGAGCAGTTGAGGGAGAAAGGATGGGCATGAAGAGAGAAGGAGGCGAGCCAGAGGGAAGGAAGAGCTGCTGCAGCTGATGGAAACAGTGGAGGCTGGGCCGGGAGGGTGGCCAGGAGGGAGGCCGGGAGGGAGGCCTGGGTCTTCTCCAAGAACCAACCAAGGCGGTCCTGGCTAGTTGGCTCAGCAGTAGAGCATTGGCCTGGCGTGTGGAAGTCCTGGGTTCGATTCCCAGTCAGGGCACACAGGAGAAGCGCCCATTTGCTTCTCCACCCCTCCCCCTCTCCTTCCTCTCTGTCTCTCTCTTCCCCTCCCGCAGCCAAGGCTCCATTGAAGCAAAGTTGGCCTGGGAGCTGAGGATGGCTCCATGGCCTCTGCCTCAGGTGCTAGAATGGCTCTGGTTACAATGGAGCAATGCCCCAGATGGGAAGATCATTGCCCCCCTGGTGGGCATGCCAGGTGGATCCTGGTTGGGCGCATGCGGGAGTCTGTCTCTGTGCCCCCCACTACCCTCCTGTTTCTCACTTTGGAAAAATGCAGAAAAAAAAAAGAACAGCCAAGGAAGCTGTCTGCCCTCAGGCCCTCTGAGGATATCTCCAGCACTGGTTCTTCTGGCTAGGGTGAGGGGCAGCCTTGGGCAGCTTTGGCTCCTAGGATAGGACCTCCCTGCAGCCTCCCCGATACTCACTCGGGGATGCCCTGGAGGAGCAAACTATGGCTGCGTGGGCTGGACTGTGAGCTGGGGCCCCTCCCATGGACTGAGTGCACACCGGCCTGCGCTTTGGGGTGTGGCCATACCGGTGGTGTTCCAGTTGGAGGCCGAGTGGTCTGGGGGCCGGTAGATGAAGCGCCGAAGGGAGCTAACGGCGTGGGAGCCCACCAGGGTGTAGCGGCCGAAGGCCCGGCAGTCCACCACGCGGATGTTCAAGGGTGGATGCAGTAGCTCGTTCTCCGGGAGGTCCTGGGGTGTTGGTCACTGGAGCTCAGGAAGGGGAGCAGAGGCACCCGGCCAAGCCCAGGCACACCAGCCGCACCCAGCTCTGCCAGCCTACACCCAGGCCACACCCACCACTTCAAACCACTTGACAAGAGTGCCGAAGTTGGGGTTCTTCTTGTAATTGTGGATCGGGGATGACTGTACTCCCTTTCCAGCACACTCGATGTCCACCCGTGGCCGGTCCACCTGGGCCAAGTTCACCCGCTTCAAGTCCCGCAGGCCCCAGAACAGCACCTGGGAGGGGGGAGAGGAAAGCCCCCTCAGTCAGGGAGCCAGCTGTGGGTGGCCTGGGCCACCCGAGAAGGAACTGGGCTGTGGAGGGGACAATGAGTCCATAGGAGCAGGGCCAGGAGAACTGACAAGGGGCGTGGTGTCCCTAATGGGCTGTAGGGTGAGGGTGGTGTGGGGGCCTGGGAGAGGTCCCAGAAGGTGGCAGGATAACTCAGTGCAGACTGGGCAGACCCTGGGCTGGTAGGGGCGTTTCCCTTCTTGTCCTTCAGTCTCTTTGTCTGAAAAATGAGGAGTGGCTTGAGATTGCTGAAGACCCCTGGAGTTTGATGTCAGTAGTGTGATATGTGCTATGACCCTTGATGGAGTAAGAGAGTGAGGGGGCGAGGAAGAGAGAGCACAGCGGGGCCTGTTCAGGGCAAGGGAGGGAGGGAGGGAGGAGGGGGCGGGTGGGGCGCTCACGCACCTCGATTCGGTATTTGCTGAGCACAGGCCGGATGCCCACAGGCACAGGCATGATGGGACCTCGATCCGCGTCCACTGGGCCATTGATGGGTGGCAGGTCGGCCTTTCCTGCTGGCCCTATCTGAGGAGTGGGGGTTCACGGGGTCACACACCGTGCAGAGCCCAGAGAGTGGATTCTCCCTTCCTAGGAGGTATATGCTGTGTGATCTGGGGAGACAGGGAAGGCCCAAAAGCCCAGGCCCCCAAGAACCACACTCTCAAGCCGCAGCCAGACTGGCCTCTCAGCAGGATCAGAGGAGAGGGGCCCTACCTGCAGCAGCTCGAAGGCGGCCAGCAGGTCTCCGGCCGTGGCGTTGCCTCGGTAAATCTGGTAGTACTCAAGCTGGGGCGGGAAGCGAGGTGGGCAGTACTCCTCATCCGCCATCTTCACCACGGGCTTGGCAAAGGTTCGGCCTATGAAGTCGCTTTTGCCCTGATGTGACAAACAACCAAAGTGGTCTCTTGGTGCCCGAGTTTACTAAGTATGGGTAAACTCAACCTGGGGGTCTCACTTGCTTACCACGGCCCTGGGAAGCAAGGGGTTAGGTGTGATCACCCCATTTCACCAATGGGGAAAACAAGTCTCACCACAGACTTGCTCAAGGCCAGGCTGGCCATGATCGGCAGACTCAGGCCTCAGGACTAGAAATAAAGCCCTCTTGCATTTAGTCTAGGGCTTTTTCAGGGACCCCAGTGGCTGACGTGGCTTATCATAAGTGGCTCCCCGGCTTCAGAAGGGTCGCCCTAGTCTTTCACTTCCCCACTCCAGCACTCACATGAAGAGCTGGAAAGCTGTTACTGATTGATAGGTATGGGCAGGGGGTCGGAGTCCCTTTAGGATGGGGGAAGGCTGAAGACAGCAGGACTTGCTGACACATCTCCCAAAGACTGGGTCTGAGTCAGTCTGTCTCTGCCCAGAAGTAGGGACACCCTGACCCATCTACTCCCTGAGATCCCAGAGGCCGACTGTCAAGAAAGGGTCAGGCTGCAGAGATTGGGCAGGAGCCACCTGGAGTTGCTTGGAGGGGCTGGTCAGCGGCCCAGACTCCCATTTTTCCAACAAGCACCTTGGGTCTGGGGAGGTGGCCATCAGCGGATGTGGAATGCAGTGAAGAAGAGGTAGGTAGGTCCCTGGTGCCAGAGCCCAGCCATACCATGGTGTCCTGGTCGTAGATTTCAATGACAATGATGGGGGGATCATCCCGCAACTCATGAGCTTCACCATAAAGCTCCAGGTTGTCAAACACCAGCATTTGGTCCCAGGTGGGGCACAGGGTCTCATTCAGTACCTGCAGTATGGGGCAGGGCCGGGTGAGACAGGTAGTAAGTGGTGGTGGATGAATAGACATCCAAGCAGAAGCCACCCCCAGTCACTGTGGCTTCCAGGGGGTATGGGGGCAGGAATGTCATGTTCCCTGACTCTTTTGGGAATCTTAAAGTGAAGGCTAATGTGAGGTCTGCTCCCACCCCTTTTGCCTATGTCATTCCTGTGTTGAACAGAACCACAACAGAAGCCTTCACCAGTGTGGTCTGGGCATGCAGTTATCCGCAAGGCTTCCCGCTAAGGAGCTGGGGTGCTGGCCAATCTGTTTCTCTAGGTCCCACAAGCTCACAGCCCCCCCCACCCCCCCATGCTCTCAAAGCCCGAGCCACTCCCTCCTCCCCAGGCCCTCACCTCTGTGCACTGACTCTGGTTGATGAAGAAGACACGGGCAAAAGGGTCTGAGAGACCACTGCTGTCAGCGGCAAAGAGGCTGCGAGCCTGGTACATGTGGGCCCTGAGCTGGAACACCTGCTTCTCTGTGGGGAAGGGCAGGCTGAGGCTTGGGGACGGCCCCCCAGCGCCCTCCCCAGGTGAGGGGGCTGGGAGCCAGTGGTCCCCACTCACTGGTGTAAACAAGGCTGATGGGTGGGAAGGAGTGCAGGCCTAGGCCCTGGGCCGCCTTGACCTCCTCGAAGCCGCACGGCAGGCCGCCCAGGAAGTCCTTGCGCTGCTTGCTGAGTCCCAGCCACAGGTAGAGCTCCAGCTTGGCCTGTACTGTCCAGCCCACCGAGCCGACACCCCGCTTCCCGGGCAGCTGGGGGTGAGCATGGGGGTTAGCACAGAGAGAGGTGGGCAGGGTGGGACCATGCTGTTCTCCCCCTTCCTACTTTCTCTCCAGCTCTTTCGTCTCTGAGCACATGCCCCTTGAGGGGCTGCTCCCTCCATGGGGAGACTGACCCTTCGAAGAAGCCAGATGCAAACTGTGGGCCCCAGCCACCCACCCCCACCCCACCCACCACCCGCAGTCGGGCTCCCTCCTGGCACCTTGAGGAAGAGCGTCTTGACCTTGGCACAGTCCTTGCCCAGCTCCTCATCCACAATGGAGAAGAGCAGGTCCTTGGAGGACACCCGTGCGTATGCAATGCGCTTGTTGTTGCTCATCATCCAGATGAAGACGTCGGGGATGCTGTGCTGGGGCTGTGGTGGGGGCGGGGAGGGGAGCCCATGATTGACGGGGGTCCACCTCTTGGCTGGGGTCCCCTGAGCCTCACTGACCACCACAGTCTTTGCCTCACAGCCCAGAGGGCCAAGCCTGGGCCTGCAGAGGAAGGACCCCAGATGCTGCTCTTTCTTTGCCTCCCACGACAGGGGCAGGAAGAACACACAGCAGGATGAAGGACTGTTCATTCCAGTCCCACAACAGGTATCGGTGCAGGAGAGGCCTCCTGGGTGGTCCAACCCAACCCCTTCCTGTGCAGCCCTCCTCCCTTCCGGCCACTGCTTAGGGGCCAGCACCCCTCTGTGCACACCGGCAGGGGCATACCTCATCAGCCAGGAAGCGCAGCTTCTGCAGGAAGTTCTGGCACAGCCTCAGCTTGTCCCGCACCGTGTGGCGCTTCACCTGAGCCCGCATGGTCTTTGCCTGCAGCCCCATGTTCTCCTATAGGGGTGTGTGGGGTAAGTAGAGCTCCAGCTATGGTGTGTGAAGGAGGAGGCTGGCCTGGGGGCTGTGGCCTCAGACATATGTCCTCAGTTTCCTCTTTTTACCTCCAGACCCTCCCTCCATCCCCTGTTGGTCCAGCATCGGGGACCCGTGTGTCCTCACCAGTTCCCGCATGCACGATTTGAGGCGCTCTCGGTCGAGCCTGGTACGGGACGAGTGACTCTGGTCTTTGTCAGCGAGGGAAAGGAAACGGCTGGGGGGTGAGGGGAGCAGGGCTTAGCAGAGCCCACCTGCCAGCAGGAGACCTGCAAACTCCTCCTTCTCTTGCCGGTCCCCCCACTTTGAGCCCCCACACCACGGCCCCTCCCTCTCACTGGCAGCCACAGCTGAGCTCCTCCAGGACGCCCCGCAGCCGACGCTCGGGATAGGACTTCTCCGTTTTGATCATCTCCTGCACATCGTTCAGGCCTTCTTCCTGAGAACCAGGAGGAAGAGGGTGCAGCTGAGCCACCGCCCCTCCCCCAGCCTCCCCAAAGCTCTCTCCATTCATTAGGGGGAATGAGGGGCTAGTGACCCAGACCTCTCCCTAGCACCACCCTCCAGTGTCTCACCCTCATCAGGAAACCACCAATTTCCCAGGTTCTGTTTTCAGAATCTGGGGGCCTTTACTTCCTGAAGGAAGATGCCACTTTTGGGCTCTGAGTCTGTGGTCTTGCTGGACTCACAGGGGTGGACAGAACTCAGGACTAGATGGGAAGGAGCAGGCCAGAGGCAGAGGGGTTGGCCAGCTGCCTTCAGGGAACCCCAAGACCGGCTGGACCCAGGCTCTACTCCAGGTAACCCTTAGGCCCTTCGCCTACTTCTGGGACCTGGGGGCAGGGACAGAATAGGTCCTTCCGGGCCCATTCCAGCAGTCCCTCCCCCTGACCTGCCCCTTCTCATCAAGCTGCTGAGCAAACAGGCCTTGTGTGGTGCAGAGGAGACTTCTAAGTGGGGCCAGGCCTTCTGATGCATCACCTCCCCACCTCCCCTGGCCCCTCCCAGCAGCGCCCGGCACTGACCAGCTTGTCTGCAATGTGGTCCATGATGTTGGCATTGTAGAGGCGGCGGCGCTGGTCTGGCCACCAGCTCTTGATGTAGATGCAGGGCTTGCGCTCCAGGTAGGGAAGATAGTAGTAGTTCCTGGGGCAGGGAGAGGGGGGAGGTTGAGGACTGGGGGCCCAGGGAGGTGGGATGGCAGGTCTTGAGATGATGGGAGGCAGCAGGCAGGCCTTCCCAGGACCTCTGACCACCTAGCTCACCTGTCAGTGATCTGGGGCCGCATGGGCGGGGTGGAGGAGACTGAGGCCAGGTCCCCACCCTCTTCCGTCTCATCGTCACTGGAGTTCTGGATCAGATCTACTTCCTCCTCATCCCCGGGCTCCTTCCGAGGTCGACGCCGCGGGGGCCGGGACTGGCCGTCGATCTCGTTCCCATAGTTGCCTGGAGCAAGAGGGGGCATATAAAGTCCTTTCCCCACCAGGACCCACACCACCCTCCAATCCAGGAGTTGCCTTGGGTTTGTGTGTGTGTGTGTGTGGGGGGGGGGGTGTCAGGGAATGGGGCAGGTGCTGAGGGTTGGTGCCAGCTCAGATGTGATAGAACACTCACCAGAGAATGGTCCCCATGCCCTCCGTGCCTGCAAAGATCTCGCAAAGAGATCTGATGACCCCTGAGCTCAAGGTCCAGCTCAGGACGTGGCCCATATTCCCACTCTCTCCTCTCCAGCCCCGTGAGGATGAGGTCCTCTTTCCCTTCTGCAGGGATGGCTTCTTTCTCCCCCACGTCCCAAACACAGCCTAGTGTTGTAGGGGGAGCTCAGGTCTGCGCCGTGGACATGCGTGCGCCGCGGGCATGCGCAGTGTGCATTGTGCATGCTTGTGGACACGCAGAGGAAAGCGCTGAAAGATTCCTTCCACCAGGGCTGTGGTGCAGGGCTTAGCAGTGACCACCCAGCAGCCCTGGGGCTTGAAGACCCCTCTGTGAACCCAGCACTCACCTATGGTGACCTCAAAGGTAATTGGCTTTTCTCCGTTTTTCCGGTCGATCATTGAGGATTCCAGGAAGGCGCCAAACAGAAAGAATTCTTCTATTTTCCCCGCACAGCTCTGTGGGAAAATGGTTGCAGTCCTCCCTAAACCTTCAGGAAATGTTGGGCCTGGGTCAGGCCTCCACTTGTAGGTGGTTTGGGCTGATGGTAGGGACATCCCACCCAGCTATGGAGCTGGGCACCCTGAAGGACTGAGACCCAATTCTGCCTGCCCAGGCCGAGCCCAGGCCCAGACTGCCACTGTGGGAAGGGGGTTGAGCTGGGGGCTCGAGAAGACCTCACGGCCTCCTGGGGCCTCACCTCCGAGACGGGCGTGGCCTGCTCCACCCGCACCTCGGTGGAGCTGGTGAGCTCAGGGTTGGAGGTGTCCAGGATCTCCACGGCCAGGCCCAGCATGAGGCGGGCACGGAAGGACACGCCCTCCCCCAGGCCCTCGTTCAGGTCCTGGTGCTCGTCCAGCAGTGTGTAGTTCCGTGTGGAGCCGTACATGTTCACCCAGGCTGGGCCCAGCGTGGGCAGGAAGCCTGTGAGCCGGTGGAGAGAGAGCAGTGGCCCGTGTCACACCCCAGGGCCCAGGTGGGTTAGAGAGTCCTCTCCTGGGGGCTCCTAGTCTACACCTCCTGTTGCTGAGCTGAGGACCCCATCCCTGGTTCCGGGAAACATCTGAGGCAGAGAAGACCTGCGGGGCAGCATGTGGCTCACAGGAGGCTGTGGGGAGACCTCGTCTCTGCTGTCTGCGGGCAGGTGTGGGGCACTTTCTTGGGTTTTCCGCCCTTGTGCCTGGAGCAGGGGCTGCCTACAATCTATTTGAAAGACAGATGCCAGCTCCTCCCAAACTCCTCAGCATGGCCTTCCAGCCCTTCGCCATCTTGTGTGGACATGCATGTGCACAGCCTGCTTATGCGGACCCCTCTCTGCTTCTCCACACGTCCTCCCTCTGTCTTGACCTGTTCAACGCTCTTCCTTCATGAGAGCCTCGCAATCCCTAGTTCCAACTAACTTCTCCCATCGTGGGGATTTGTTGTGTCTCATATGTAGCAGGGGCCCAATTCTGCCTGATGTGTTTTGTTTGCTTTCTATTCTTCCTAGTTTTTAAAAAATATATAGCATTTTAGAAATTAAGATGTACTTTAGATAAGATAAAATTCACCACTTTCAGTGTGTGTTTTAGTGGTGTATGTTTACTATGTTGTGCAGTCATCACCTAATCCCAGAACAGTTCCATCCCCTTAAAGAGAAAGCCTGTATCTGTTAGCAGTTAGTCCCAATTTCTGCTCCCCACCTCCTCCTCCTCGGCAACCATTAATTTACTTTCTGTTTCTATGGATTCACCTATTCTGGATGTTTTAGATAAACGGAATCATATGATGTGTGGTCCTTTTTGCCTCTGCCTTCAGTTTGGAGCATTCGGTAGCACACTCGTCTCCCTGTCCCCAGCGAGCATCGTGAGGACAGGAATGGGCTCTTCTCTTGCTCTGTATCCCTGGTACCCAGCATACTGCCTGGGTCCTGGGAGAGCTCCATCCCCACAACAAGCCTATGGATCGGAGCCATGGCTGCAGTACGCATATGCATGTCATATGTATGCATATACACACATATATAATTACTATCTCATTTTACAGGTGGGAAAATAGGTACAAAGGTCACACAGCAACTCATTGTTACAGCTGCGGTTCAAATCCAGGCAGCCTGGCTCTGGCTGACCCAGTCAGCTCTGTGCAGACCTGAGCCATGACTTTCCAACTCTCCCTTGAGGTGGGAGCAGCTGGCAAGCCCTCCCCATGCCCGGCGCCTCTCCAGCTGAGGTGCAGGATGGTGGTGGTGGTGGTGGGAAGGGGGGACTGCATTCATTTACTACTCCCTTTCAGGGCCCCCCCAACTCGGTCTCCTACTGCTGACCTTTGTCTCCATCGTTGGAAATCTTGCGCAGGTCAATGAAGTGGGTGCCGATGGCCACATCGTTGACCTTGTCGGAGTCCCGGATCTGCACCTTCATGCGTTTGCAGAGTGGGGGGAACAGGTCTGTAAAGACGACCTGCTCATTCCACAGTGGCTCGTAGCTGCTTTTCTGCACTGAAGTCCTGCCCTGGTGGGAGGGAGGGAGCGTTAGGGTTTATGTGTGAGCGTATGCGTATTTGTTTACTCGTGTGTGTATATGCATGTTTGTGTGTCTGTGTACATATGTGTGGTATGAGTGCATGTGTGTGTATGTATGTGGTATGTGTGCACTTATCTCCTCCACTCTTCCCCACCCCAGCCTCTCAGACTCTCCTTCCATTCTTGGTCTCTAGGACTCAGAGGCAGGAAGGATTCCTTTAGGCCTGTCCATGCTGAGACAGTTCCCAGCCCGACCTCACCCCTATCCCTGTTCAGCTGGAGCTCCCTCCTCTCACTGTCCTCCCCTTATAGGTGAACACACCAGAGCAATCACAGGCCAGTCTCCTGGTTTCTGATTTTGCCTTATGTCTGCCCCCCGGTGCCCATACCCATCTGATGTCTGTCACCCCAAGCCTCAGCCTCTGAACCCTGTACCCCAGTACCTTCTGGCCAGCAAAGAAGACTTGCACATAGGGGTCGACCAGGTCCTTGTTCTCCCCAATAAAAGCCTTCTTCATGTTGGCCATGAGGCTTGTGTTCATACGGGGCAGCCCCTCTGCTCGGTAGATCTTCACGTAGAACCGAGCCCATTGGCGTTGGGCAGGAACGCCCTCGGGGAGCAGCAAGTTCCTGCCATCACATACAGCTAGGGTTCTAGGCCCAGGCACCCCAAATCCTGCCCTAGCACCTGCACACTCCTGGGGCCTAGGACAAGCCCTGTGAACCCTGGTCTGCCTCTCCCATCAGAAGGAGTGTGCAGATGCCGAGGTCAGCCTAGGCTGCCCCGGCCCTGGCCAAGGTCTTTCCAGGAAGAGCTGGGATGCCTGGTAGTGGGTGAGAACAGGAGTGGGGTGGGGTGAGCAGAGGGAGCTGGGGGTAAGGAGGATGGGAGGTACAACCTTTGGGCCTAGCCCAGCCCATGGGCTCTCTGGGGCAAAGCAAGGGCTGAGGAGGATGGGAGCCTCACCCTTCAATGTCTTCTTCTTCCGTCTCATTGGCCTTGTGGGGTGTCTTGATGTTGTCCCCCTTGCCCACCACGGCAACGTCACACTTCACATAGCCCTTCAGTCCGGCAGAGATGTCATCGGGGTCGGACAGGATGGCCCACTTGTGGTGGAACTGATGCTCTGCAGTGATGAGGAGCAGGGCCTCCACCTGCTGCCCCACCCCAGGGGCACCCCGCCCTCAGGGCAGGCCGCAAAGCTGCAGAGCGGAGGGCCTTTGGGCCCCTAGGCTCAGGCCTTCAGGGGCCACAGCTCTGCCTGCCTCTGGGCCAGGCAGGCAGAGCTCCCTGAGTGGGGGCAGCAGGGCCAAGGTCTTGTATCCAGGCGGTGCTTTGCCTCCTAGTTGGTTTCTCTGCCTGCAGCCCTCCTCCCTGAGCCCCTGCGCCCCTGCACGCAGCTGGCAGCCCTCACAGAATCTCCCTCTCTCTTCTCTAGGGCTCCCTGGTGCTCAGGGTAAAGACCACAGACTTCAGCTTGGTCTGTGGGGCCATCTCATACAGCTCCCCCAGCTCTCTCTGCTCACCCCACCCCACCCTGCGCTCCTGCTAGCCAAAGCTGTTTACCCTTCTCTGCACAACTCACTTGCTATTCCATACCTTCGTGCCTTTGTGGCTGCTGGTCTTTGAGCTTGGAATGCTCTCATCCCTACTCTATTTCTGCTCCCATCCTTCTCCTCTCTGTTCAAATTTCTATTCCTTTTGCTCAAGTGTCTCCTCTTCCATGCAGCCTTCCCTGACTTCCCAGAATTGCTGAGCCTGGCTCTTTTAGTGTTCTCGGTGTTCTATTCCATATGCACACCTCCTATCTCACTGTCACTGTGATTAACTATTGTCAGTCTCCAATTTTAGACCGAAAACCTCCTAAAGGCAGGGTAGTATCACCTTAGTATCCCCAGGACCTAGGATAGTGTGGAGAAAAGGACAGATGTCAGGGGAAGAGGCCATTCTAGGATGGGTCTGCCCTTAAGGTTTACTTTAAAGCCGTTTGTGAGCAGAGGGAAGCTCTGGCCTTGCTGCCTGAAGGGCACGTTGTCTTTCTCTGGTTTGGTGTGGGTACTGAAACCTCCAGGGGCTCAGCCCTTCCTCCTCCCCTCTCTCCCCTTCCCCTTCTACCATAGCTCAGATCTGTTCCTCACAAGACTCCCTCCCCCCATCTGGGGATAGGCCAGCCCTACTGCATCTCGGGAGAGATAATGCATAGTAGGGTCTAGAGAGAGAGACCAGGATGGTGAGATGGAAGAAGCTGTGTGGTGAGGACCCGCCGGAGGCTGCCAGCTGAACTGGAACACCTCAGGAGGGGGGAGCATGTCCTTTGCTGCCTCAGAGCCTCAGGATCTTGTCCAAGCAGATGTTTGTGGGGCGGATACGTGAACAGATAGTTAGATGGCTGGGTGGGGAGATGCACAGAGGATGTGTAGAGGGCTCATTGGCTGGCACTAAGGTGGATGGATGGATGGATGAATAGACAGTGAATGGATAGAAGGATGGGTTAATATATGGACAGACAGGTGGATGGGTACATGGGTGAGTGGGTGAATTTGTAGATGCAGTGAGAAGACAAGTGGATATATGGGTAGATGGACAGATATGTGCATGGTTAAATGAATTAGGGATGTTTAGCAGGAAAAGAATAAGGCTCAGGAGGGACATGAAATTTGCCTTCAAATTTAAAGGCTACTTGAAGAGAAAATAAGTTTATTTTTCTGTCCTTCTAAGGCAGACCTGTGAACATGGGTGAAGATTAAAGGGTGCCAGATTTTGGGTGGATGTAAACAAACGGGGTATCTAAAAGAGGAAATGGTGAGTGCCCCATCTCTGGGAGGTCTAAGTAGAGACCAGGTGACCAATCAGGGATGCCATCTGATTGTCCCTATGCTGGTGAACACTGGACTGAGGACCTCTGAGGCTGTCCAGTCACAACACTGTGGTCTCGGTGACACTGTCTTGCCACTGTCAAAGGGCCAGAGCTACAAGTCAACATGAAGCTCTGAGCTATAGGAACCAGCCTGAAACATCATTTCTCTGCCTCGGGTCTGGTTCTGCCACCTGCCAGGAAAGGCTGTTTGGGCTGAGGAGGTTGCTAGCATCCCACACCTCCTCTGTGATTTACAAGAGGATGGGGGGAGCTCTGTATGACTCCTCCTTATTGCCAGAAAAATGTTGCGATGAGTGACCAGTTTCCTGCTGTTGTATCTGAAGGTGCAAATGTGGTCCAGCCAGGGTGAGAGCAGACTCTGGTCTTCCAGCAACCCTTTCTGGCTCCACACGGTACTGACATCACCCTGGCTCTCAGCAGCACTCAGGAGTCCTATGTCCTGGCAGCACACTGCCTAACAACACCCTCACCAGGTCAGGAACCAGGACTCATCAGGAAGTTCAGGCCAAACTGGAGATCACAGGTGTGCACCAATTGCTGTGGCTGTGTGACTTCTGGTTCCCATAGAGCAGTGATTTTCAACCTTTTTTTTTTTTCATGGCACAAACACACACTAATTACTAAGGTCAGTGCCCCTGACTAAATACAACCATTTTCATCTCATGGCACAAATCAATTAGTTACTAAGGAAGAAGAGGTTAGAGCCCCTTTTTCTTTAGTAATTAGTTTATGAGTGCGTGAGAAACAAAGGTTGAAAATCACTGCCATAGAGTACCAGGCTCAGGGGCAGATTCAGCAGGAGCAGCTAATTTTGGGGTGCACTGCCTCAGGAGAAACCAAACAGACCTGACTTCATGTTGTATTTCTGCTACTGACTTGCAGTGCAGCCCTGAGCCTGCTATGTAATCTTGCAGAGCCTCAGTTTCCTTATTGTGAAATGGGAGTGATGAGGCCGAATGGGTACCTGGGGAAGCCCTGGCACTTCTCAGAACCCCAGGGCCCTCAAATGTAAAAGGGGCGATGTCACAGATCCTAGCAGAGGGCCAGTCTGCAGCTCTGGGGCTTCCCAGGACGCCATCAGACCGAGTGCAGGTAGTCACTGCATTTGTGTACAACTGAGGACGCCCTCGCTCTGCACACCTGGTGGCTGTGTGTATTCATAGCCCCACAAAGCCGGGTCCAGGGTGGGAAGGATGGCGTGTGCGCCGATGCTGATGGGCCCATGCAGCTACTCACCAGGCTGGGAGTACACGGTCCCCACATCCATTTTGAAGGACCCCACCAGGGTGCCGCTGCGTAGCAGGTTCTTGGAGTGAATCACCTTCCGGGCAGAACCACCAGGCACCAGTCAGGAGGGCAGGGCTGAGGCTTTCGTGGGGCAGGGGTGGGGCTGACTGATGGCGGCACTGTGTCAGTCTTTCTGGGGACCCAAGCTCCTCGGGGAGGCAGGAGCATGTTTGGCAGGGCAGGGGTGGCTTGTCGCCCCCACCCCACACCCTTGCCTGCTTTCAGAGCAACCAGGTGCAGGTGAGCAGGTTGTACAAAGTCACCCAGCTAACGGGGTGCGAGGGGCTCAGACCCAGCCTGTGCCCGCTGGCCCAGCTGTGTGTGTGGGCGCAGGGCTGCCTCTTTACGGTTGGTTCGTCCAGAGGGTCTGCCTTTTTCAAGTCTGCACAAAGGTGCTGTGTGAGCTAAGGGCCCTGCCTGCCAGGGGCTGCCCCACTCACCGAAATCTTGATGATCTTGTCGAACATGACGTCAGGAGAGACGTGGAAGTCGAAGACGAAGTACTGGAGGGGGGAAGGACCCAGACCTGCTGTCACCTGGGGGGCAGCAGCTCACGGTCTGGGGCAGTGCTGGGCCCCTCCCTCCTGGCAGTGCCTGTCTGCACCCCGGCCATTTCCCCTGAGCCTCGAAGTTCAGATGAGCAGCAGTGGCAATCACTGGTCCTCCCTGAGCCCGGGGCAGGTGGGAGGGGAGGCCCCCAACGGGAGGGCAGGACCCCAACCCCTAGGCAAGGCCAGTGCCAACTAGTGTGGGGAGGGGGAGGAGGTGGGAGCAGTCGACGGGCCAGCCCTGGGCTGGGGGCTGGGAGACTGGGCTCTAGTCCTGGTTTCGCCCCTTTCCAGCTGCATGGTCTTGAGCAACAGATTTTCTGACCCTCAGCTTCCTAAGCTGTAAAATGAGGATAATGACACCCACCTCGGAGTCTTGTTGTGGCTGGAAGGCATGCTGTGGTTATATAAGCTACATAAACATTTGCCATGAAACCACGGTGCTCTGCTGCTAGAAGATGCGGCCTGATTTCAGATGGTAAAATGTAAAGTAAGGTGAGCCTTAGACTGAGGAGCCCTGGCATGCGAAGACACTTAACCCACTCAAACAGAAAATGCTGCGGGTGAGAACTGCCCACTCAAGCTGTGCAGGCGCTGGGGATGAGGGTGTGAGGCAGTGAGCGGAGGCGCCCGGCTTTGGTGACCTCGGGGGCAGGGAGAAGGAAGAACTGTTGCCAATGTATTGAGGGGAAACGTCTCAGGGGAATCTATTCCTGGCTGCTGGGGGTTCACACAGACCACTGTGGGTATCAGTGCCGGCTTTAGAGCCAGCCTGTTGAACCAATCACTTCCTTTTCTGAACCTCAGTTTACCCCTCTGTGATGTGGGGGGAATGATCCAGGGCTGCCATGTTGGGGCAGCATTCATGGTGGGGGGCGCTGGGTGGGGTGGTGTGAAGTCTCAGTGAAATGACCTCTGTCAAGCAGGTGTGCACACGGTCAGTGCACAACAAACACCAACTGCTGTGCATGGCAGCACTAGGGTCCAGCACTAGGGTCCCCGGAGCTGGCCGGGGGATGGAAGTTCTGGAGAGACAGGTGGAGATCTAGACAAGCACATGGCAGCTGACACCTTGGGGCTGGGGGAGATGCCCAAGGGGCGTGTAGAAGGGAAGCAGGCCGAGGGCAGGGTTCCAAGAAGCAGAGCGTATCAGCAGTGGGCAGAGCGAGCTAGGCCAAGAAAAGCAGGAAGGAAGGAGCTGGGGAAAGCAGGGGCGGGGCCCAGAGGTTCCCAGGGAGGGACCGGCAAGTGATTGAAACAAGCTAGGCAGTCAAGGGAGAGGGGGTGACAGTGGACATTGAACTTAGGGACAGCAAGGTCCTTGGTGCATTTAAGGATGGACAGTTGCAGTGCTATGGAGAAGAGGCCTTGGCTTGGTCAGGTTCTGGCTCAATGGTTGTGAGCCTTCCTTCACGCAGACAGTTGCAGACTCGGGCCGGAAGGCCAAGGCCAGGCCAGGTGCCCCAGAGCCGTGTCAGCCCTGGGAGAGTGAGCTAGCTCAGCTACAACCAGAATTTTGCACTCTCTGAGCTGACCGTGGTCATATTCCCTGCATTTGCTGAGCATATTTCCCTTTTGTAATCACTTAGAAATCTGCTAAAGTCCTATTGATTGTTCTCACCTCCCTCTTGCATTTGTGGACAAGGGAAGGTTTCCCTTAACCCAGAATTAGCCAGAAGCCACACACCCCCTGGGACCAAAAGAATATTTTTCAATGAAGAGGAACATGGCATAGGAAGAGAAGAAAAAGGAAAGAAAGTTCAGCCTTGGGGCTGGAAGGAGTTGTGGGAAGGTAGCGTAAGGTGGTGCTTCTTATTGAGGGGGCAGACACTGAGGCTCCCAGCGGACACTTGGCAATATCTGGAAGCATTTTCGGTTGCTACAGCTGGGTAGGAGAATGCTGTCGGCATCTAGTAGGTGGAAGTCAGTGATGCTGCTTACCATCCTGCACTGCACAGGACAGTCCCTTACACCAAAAGTTACCTGGCCCAAAATAAGCATAGTGCTGAGTTTAAGAAACACTGGTTTAGAGGAAACAGAAAGTGAACAAATCAGAGCTACTTGAGTTTGTGAAAAAGAACAGAAATGTGACTGAGAACCAATTGAAGATTCGTTTGAGTGAAATGAATAGTGTAAATGGATATAGAGGTTTTTTTTAGGCTAGAACTAGGAGGTGGCCTGTTAGGGCAGAAACTGTTGACTTTGCAGTCCCTGTATTGGCAGGCACGGGCCTGGTCTACAGCAGATGCTCAGCAAATGTTTGTTTCTTTGTTTGGGTAAGTAGCCATTCAGCAAAGTGTTACCAACCCTTCCAGGTACATGCCAGGCTCTGGGCTGAGCCACAGCGATGCAGAAGACAGGGAGGCTCCAGTCCACCAGGGACACAGAGACATGAAGGGCCAAGCACAGTTCAGGGACATTACTGTCACAAAGAGAGCAGTGTGCTGACTCTGACCCAGAGAGTGCAAGGATATTTGAACTGGGCCCTGCAGGGTGAATAGGAGTTTGCCGGGGAACCAGAGGGTGGGGACAGCAGCTATTTCCTTGGGAAGGAGGAAGCAATTTAAATGAAACATGAAGTTCATGGGCCTAGTGCAAGGTGAGCCCTCAAATCAGCCAAATGTGGCTGTGCCCTTATCAAATAACCATGGGAGGCCATGGGCACTGTCTCCATATCTGTTAGGGGAAAGTAACCCTTATCTAGGCTAGAGGCTTTTCCAGTTAGAGATGTGCCCTGACGTAAGGTCAGAGATGTCGGGCCCGAATTTCCTGACTCCTGGGAAACTTGCTACGTTGGACAGGAATGTTCCCGAGCACTGATGTTCTAGCCCTCGTGGGCCTGTGGGAGAGCAGCTGTAAGGCAGGGCCCGCCTGTGGCCACACAGGAGACTTCGGTCAGACCCTCGCTTTGGCCTGGGTCCCTACGAAGGGCAGGAGTGTGCTCAGGTTTTCTAACTGGAGGTGCACAGCTTGGGGGCTCCCACAGCTTCGCAAGAGATGCCTCCCACCAGTGACAGATGGCACCCTCAGCCCCCACCACTCCTCAGGACAGATGCTGAGACACAGGACACAGATGCCTTCTGGGGCCAGTCTGGCAGCCCACACTGCCTGGAGCCACAGGGAAAAGGAGACTAGATGCCCCTCCAGAAAGGGAGGGCCAAGGACCCCAGGCCAGTGGCTTCTGAGTGAGTTTGATGAGTGCTCAGGCAGCTGTGGGAGACTTGGTCATCCTCACCAAAGCTGATTAAGATGGGCTCCCCCTACAGCCCAGAGTCAAGATGATATGTCTGGGGTGACTGCTCAGGGTGGCAGACAGAGTGCTAGGCGTGGACTGGGCAGGCCAGGCCCTTCTCCATCAACAGTACTCTTTGTAATCTTGGCTCTTCCCATAGTGAGGCCCCAGTCTCCTTTTCTGTGAAATGGGGAGATTGAACTAGAAGGTCTCTGAGGTCCTATGACCTTGATGTGCCCTCAAATGGCTGTAAAGAACAGGAGTGAGTACCTGGCTTTTTCTCTCTGACACCCCAGGATGCCAGGCCAGTGCTCTAGAAGGACACCCCCGGGGCTCAGGGGCCAAGAAAGCAACCTAGCAGAAGGGTGAGCCCATGGAACCCAACTCTGGCACTTAGCGCCTGGGCAAGGTCTTTCTCCAGGGGCCTCAGTGTCGCCTGGTATAGAACGGGGTTAATGGTGACAACCTTGGACAGTTGTCATGAGAGTCAGAAGAGGTGATAAACCTAAAACATTTAAGAGTGCCTGGCACATAGCAAGTGCTCATTAATGTGCTAATACCACCACGGGCAGGGGCTGGAATGAGGGGACACTGCCCCAGGGCTCTGGCCTGGGAAACAGCTGGGCCCAGACCTTATAGGGCGTGAGGTTCACCAAGATACTGCTGAGGGCTGCACAGGACTGGGGCAGTGGTCCTTTCAAAGGGTGGCCCCTGCTGGACCAGTGTCAAGCTGGGATCTAGACTCAGGGTTAGAGTCTGTGACACTGCATGTCAGTGTTCTAGGAGTTGTAACAGGGTGGGTCAAGGTCACCCCTGCTGGTAGTCCTTTGTGCCCCTTGACTTCCAGATGCTCCTATCGGGCCTCTTTCCCTACCTGGGGCCGCGGCACTGACCTCATTGTAGTAGGGGCAGTTAGTGGACTCCTTCATGGATGTGTACTTCTTGTCGTCGCCCACCTCCACACACACCACGGGGTCCATGTTCAGGCCCACCAGCTGCCGAGCCTCAATCACCGTGATGCTGACCTGCAGGCAGGAGAGAGGGAGGCCAGGGGGAAAGAAGCATGAGCTACAGAGCCAGTTCTGCCAGAATAAAATCTCCCTTCAGTGACGTGGTTGCTCTCCCAAGGTGATAGGGTCCGTATGTGCTTACGGTTGTTTCAGGTGATTCTCTTGAACTTGCATTTTAACAAAATAGCCTTTGCTGAGCTCTGAGCTAGAATTGGCATTCACTTCAGCACATTCTTCTAAGTGGGCTGCTTTTCATGCTTCTCATCTTGGAGATTTGATATTTTAATTGCTGTGCTTTGATGCATCTTCTAAGTATGATTTCATTCAAGAGAATCGTTATTTCCTTATCGTAAAAAAAGAATAACCACAAAAATTATCATCTGCTGTGCCCGTGAGAGTCATAACTATTCTAAAGGCCAAGAAAATTGCATACATCAAAATGAAAGAGATTAAGAAAAATAGAAACTCTGATGCCAACGAGAACGTTGCTAAGAAAGTATATAGAACTGGAAACTGAACGTTTACTAATTGAAGTAGCGCTTGAACTATGAACGCAAGCATTTCTATTTGGAATCTGAAGTGCCCAGGGAATGGAGCTCAGAATCTGGAGCTGTAAAGAAGTTCAATAATCACCATTTCTCCAGGGAGCTAAAAAGGAAATAGAGCTATTAACTTAACTCTGAGAGCTTACTGTGAAGAGAATTATCATACATAGACACTAGAAGTCCTTCTAGAATGTTCTTTGCATAGTAGTTTAGAGAGTTTTGACCTCGAGGCAACTTTTTAATACCAAATTTATATTTTTAAATCTCATCATTTCCCCACAACTAATTAGCCCATTTCTTTCTTTCC
This sequence comes from Saccopteryx leptura, assembly GCF_036850995.1. Classification (NCBI taxonomy): domain Eukaryota; kingdom Metazoa; phylum Chordata; class Mammalia; order Chiroptera; family Emballonuridae; genus Saccopteryx; species Saccopteryx leptura. Next base: position 288,873,112 of record NC_089505.1, on the reverse strand, counting down.
ATTAAAAAAACTTTCAATAATTCAAGACTAGGAATTGGACAGGCACAGTTTTGGCATAATACGGTACTAAAGATACACCATCAGGAGATTAACCTTCCCAATGTGAGCAGCTGGTTGGTATTTTTGTTTTCCAAACAGAGGCCTGGCTATGATGACCGCCTTTTCTCAGGACCCGAAGTTTCCATGTTCCTCCATTGAGCAGAGCCAATAACGGCAGACTGCCCCGCTTGGAAGCACTGACATGAGAGGTCAGAGGTGCGAAGAGGAGAGGCGCAGAGGGTTGAATGGAGTAAAGGGAGAGAGAGGCTCCAGAGGGTGCTCTGCTGGCTGAGTGGTGGCCCCAAGGGGAACCCTGAGAGCGCAAGTTTGAGATCACTGCGTGGTGTTGGTGATAGCCTCTCATGGTGCTATTTTTAAAGCAGCATATATTTAAATATTAATACTCTAGGAATGCCATCTTGCTGCTCCTTCTTCAACTGGGGCTTTGTGTGTGGGAGGGATGCATCACTTGGACTTGAAATTAAAAATCTGAGGGAAGGGAATGGCCATCCTTCCCTCCCATCCTCTAGTCATCAGCAAAGGATTTTGATTCTTCCAGAATGGAAGATAAAGAGGAAAACAGAGCTATAGAGGGACCAGCTGACCAAGCAGACTCTGTTAGTAATTGACTCTTCCATCCTCTCCTTCCAAGATAAGGCACATAACCCTAGGCGGCTTCATGAAAGCCATGGCAAGGAACAATGCTGACTGTAAATCTACACCTTTGTCTTGGGAGAACCCAAGAGTCATGGTGAATTGTGACCCGTTTCTGAGTGATCTGATCGTGCTGTAAGGACATTAGCTGGGAGCCCGAGAGGACAGGTGGCAGGCCCGTTAGTTCTGCTCTTCTAAACTGCCCTTGACTTTCCCACAACTCCTGGTGGCAGAGGTGACGTGACCAGACCTGCATCTTGAGGAGATCATAGAGGAAGTGGTGGAGGAGGCAATCTGAGGGCAGTAGGACCAGAGAAGTGGATGCAATATTACAGGTGAGGTTGGGGGTTTAAGGTCAGTGCAAGGAAGATGACATGGAGGTGAAAACCGAAGAAATGTTTGGAGGTGACAACATATTAGGTCTTGGTGCTGGGAAGAGTGTACGGAACAGACACAGGACTTCATGGCCCACCAGAAACCTTTCTGCTGAGTGCTGAGCTTTGCTCGCTCTGATGGGGAAATCGCATGTTCGCAGGGAGGAAACTGTGGCTTCTTGATTTTGAGATTTTTTTTTTTTTTTGTATTTTTCTGAAGCTGGAAACGGGGAGAGACAGACAGACTCCCGCATGCGCCCGACCGGGATCCACCCGGCACGCCCACCAGGGGGCGACGCTCTGCCCACCAGGGGGCGATGTTCTGCCCCTCCGGGGCGTCGCTCTGTTGCGACCAGAGCCACTCCAGTGCCTGGGGCAGAGGCCAAGGAGCCATCCCCAGCGCCCGGGCCATCTTTGCTCCAGTGGAGCCTCGGCTGCGGGAGGGGAAGAGAGAGACAGAGAGGAAGGAGAGGGGGAGGGGTGGAGAAGCAGATGGGCACTTCTCCTGTGTGCCCTGGCCGGGAATCGAACCCGGGACTTCTGCACGCCAGGCCAACTCTCTACCACTGAGCCAACTGGCCAGGGCCATTTTGAGATGTTTATAATCAGAAAAGGGTTTGCACTTTACGTACATTCTAAACAGAAGAAACAAGGGGTATGAGTATGCTATAGTCTTCCCACTGTTCTGAGCTCTCAGGGTCCTTCTGGGATCTGAGTTCAGCTAAGTCCCTCTCCTGTCACCAACTGGCTGTGCTTTCTGAGGTCTTTCTTTCTAACTCAACAATGCCAAGTTCTCCAAGAGAGTCAAGTGCCTTCTGATAGCTTTTCATGCTTTCTATGTTGTATTTACTGGAAGCAAGAATCATTCAACATTTGCCTTCTCAATGCTCTCCCTCAAAGTATGTTAACACCTGCAATTGAGACGTGAATGAACCTATCAGGAAATCCCATGCTACCAGGTTGAATACAACTGTTTTGTTCAATTCATATTATTGGCCCTGGCCGTTGGCTCAGTGGTAGAGCGTCGGCCTGGCGTGCAGAAGTCCCGGGTTTGATTCCCGGCCAGGGCACACAGGAGAAGTGCCCATCTGCTTCTCCACCCCTCCCCCTCTCCTTCCTCTCTGTCTCTCTCTTCCCCTCCCGCAGCTGAGGCTCCATTGGAGCAAAGATGGCCCGGGTGCTGGGGATGGCTCCTTGGCCTCTGCCCCAGGCGCTAGAGTGGCTCTGGTCGCAACAGAGCGACGCCCCGGAGGGGCAGAGCATCGCCCCCTGGTGGGCGTGCTGGGTGGATCCCGGTCGGGCGCATGCGGGAGTCTGTCTGACTGTCTCTCCCCGTTTCCAGCTTCAGAAAAATACAAAAAAAAAAATAAAAAAATTTACAAAGTCTTTGGAGGAAAACTGTCTGGTCTACTTACTAAAAGTGTCTGGCAGGAAGCAGTTTGCAAGGGCTTTGGAAAACAAGCAGCAAATAGTAAGCTGAAGGTGAGCAGGGGCTAGAGGGAGCAACCGTCCAAAAGGCTTAATTAGGGAGAAATTAATCATTCTGACTGCGATAGTCAGACACCCTTGGATTTGAACCCTGGCTCTAGCTTTGAGTAACTGTGACCTGGCCAAGTTCACCCCCCTTGAGTCTCAGTGTCTCACCTATGAAATGTAGTAATACCTATATTTGGAAGATTGTATGAATGACATTAACTCAAATGGAAAATACATATACAGCTCCTGACATAGTGTCTGACATAGAGTAAACCTTCAAAAAATACAGTTTTATTAACAGCAACAACAATGACTCCATTTTCCATCTGCCCTTACCTGGCAGGCTTGTGGAGGGAATAATACCTGGCTATGAGGTCTTTTTTCTCTGGAATTTTCCTGTTCTCAGTACATGGAGGAGTAAGCCCTGAGCCCAGGCCCCTAAAAAAAACCCTTAGCAGTCTTAGAATATCCAAATTTGGGTTTTGGCAGAGAGCTGAGGGGGTGCCACTCCCAAACCTTTAAGGAATCCAGTGGCTTGGGGTTGTCTGAAACCACAGGGGCAGAGTCACTTGACACTGTCCAGGACTATTTCCAGCACCTGGGAAGATGGTCAGGGACTGGATGAAACAAACTGAGGTAAGAATTAAGGGAGACAAGGTATATCTAGAGAAAGCATGACAAGATGTACCTGATACAAAGAAAAGTACCATCTACTAGTCTATTACATCATCACCTGAGTGTGGTGAGGCGGGGCTCTCTTTACAGGGGCAGTGTGCAAGGGCTTTGGGAATGAGGCATAAAAGATAAGCTGTAACCTGGGAGAGGGGACTCACGCTGATCCTGGCATCTGGTGCTGGAACCAAGGGCAGGAGGTGTAGTGGTAGCCAGAGGGGGGGCTCTCCTGAAGGCTCTGTCCCCTTTGATCAGCCAGCATACTCACTCAATGCTGGAAATGCCCAGCAGTCTTCTGACCTAAGGTGGGTCTCATTAGCCCCCCAAGGGAAGGTCTAAAGCAACAGGTGGTCCTGTGGTCCTTCCTGCTTTCGGTTTATAGATACTAGATACTTCTGGTTTGTACATTAGCCTATTGTGAGTTATGTTCATGTAATTCAGCCTTTTAGCCTCTGATCAATTCTGGGAGAAGAGACAAAATTGAGGGTGTGGTCCTGCAAAGCAGGGGATGAGGTCCCAGGCTGGGAAAGCTGCACTGATGTTCAGTTACTCTGTATGGCCCTGTCGCAGCAGTCACCAGTCATGCTCATGACCCATCCTACCTGCACTGTGGGCTCATTAACAACCTTACAGCTGCAAGTCTCTCCCTAGCTCAGCCATTCTGTCTCCAGTTTTAGAAACATACACACACAAAAATTAAGTGTTAATTTCAGGAAATACAGGGAAGCCAAGAGAAGAAAAAACACCCACACTCTCACTATCTATAGATAACCAGATTGACATTACTTACAGCATTAAAATAATACAAAGCAACAATTTAAAAAAATAAACAAAAAAAACCTTTTATCAGAGGCTCTTACTTTAATTGTTGGAAATATTTTTTGGAGGGGGTGGCTCCTTGGTCTCTTTATGTTTTTTCCAGGTCTCTTGCTTTATGAAGTCCAGTGCTGGACATAGAGCCTGAGAGGGCTTTGACCAGCATAGGCAGAGTTTTCAAGCTCCTCTTTGGGTGTGTACCTCTCTATTTATGACACTGCTCTGTGTGCCTTCCAGGAACAAGCTTACTCTGGGGATTTATATTCAGTTGTGGTTGTCCATGACCCCCCACCTGTCTCCACAGAGTCTATAATGCCCACCTGGCCAGACCCCTATCTCTACCCCATCAGAAAAGAGTTTGGAAGACATAAGGCCTCTAGTTGCCCCACCTACCTGGTAATCCATGGGCCGCCCAGCACTTGGCTCCATCTTAATGTCTGGCTTGGATCTGAGAAGGAGAATGTCCTGTCAGGCCTGGTGTAAGGGACTGCTGGAGGGGAGGAAGGGGGCCCTGACACTGGCTAGACTTTGGAGCAGGGCAAAAGGACAGAGTTGTGGTCTTCAAACACCCCAGGACTGCTAAACAGAATGGGGATTGGTTGTTCTCAGACGCCTCAACAGAGAGGACTAACCAATGCCAGATCTAAAGGGGAGACAGCCATCAGGTCAATAGGTTCAAATACAGGCTGGGAGGCTTTGTGATTCTCCTGGGCCTGGAGGTATTCAGTGACTTGGGAACAGGCCCACAACAGCTGCACTCTGCCTTTGTAGGGAGAGAGGTGAAAGAGACATCCAGGAAAAGAAGAAAGGGGTAGGGTTAGGATGAACCCAAATTCCAGATGTTCCTGCCTGCTGGGGGTGGAGGCAGTTGGGGATGTGGGGCTCAGCCCACTCACCGCTTGTTGGAGACATTCGTGGTGAGAGCTGTGACAGAGGCTAGAGACACGGTATCCGGATCCAGCCCATCCCCCAGCCGAACGGCCAGGCGGTCAAGGTCCTCCATCTCCAGCACTGCTGGTTCATCTGGGGAAGAAAAAAGGCTGGTTAGTTGTGCTGGACCATGGGATAGAGACTGTCTTTCCTTTTTGATTTGGTATTGGGAGGCTAGCAGTCAAATTGAAGGTTTACTTGGTAGCATCTGCTAAGAATGTTGTGGCCCCTATATCTACAGTGTTTCCTATTTAATCTTGATCTTTGATTTTAATTATATCTGGTCTTGTTTTTAAATTTTAATTGAATGTAACTTTTATTGTACATTACTTAAGTACTGCAGATTCTCACGGAAGAAGGTAGGAAATAAATAATGCATACTTATGCACTTCTCACAACAGTAGCTACCATATATTGAGTGGCTATAATATACCAAGCACAATGCCTGGCACTTTGTACACATATCTCTAGTCCTCATAGCCATGTCCTGCCAAGATAGGCACTGTTCTCCTGTCACAGATGAGGAAACTGAAACTTAGGAAGAAACTTATCCATGCAACATAGCTGATGGAATGCAGAACCTATCTCTGTGCTAATATGTATTAACCAAATGAGATGAAGAAATGATGATTCTAAGAAGCCATCCTAGGGTGATTGGTTTGGGCTTCAACCAAGCATCTCTACCCTCTCCAATCTAAGAAGGAGAAGGGCACAGCTGGAATTAGCATGGGTGCAAGAGAGAGGGAGAGAGATTACGGGGCCAGTGGGCCACTCAGTGGAGACTGGGGTGGGCAGCCAGGATCCCTGAGGGAGGGCTTGTAATCAACAGGACCTGGCTCAGAAAGCGCCACACATCTCCTTATTCACTCCATTTCTCCCGTTTTCTGCTTGTCCTCCTTATAGTCTTGACACCCTCCCCAGCCCCCAACTTCCCACAGGCCACTCCAACCTGCAGGGCCCACATGCTCTTCTCCCTAGGGCCTTCCCTTGCAGCCTGGTTAGAGGAGAAAAGCGAGGCGGTGAATCCTGCCACTGGGCAAGCATCCTTGTGATTCGGGTTTTCTCCCAGAAATAAAGAATTGACTGAACAACTTTCGTTTCTTGTTATTCCCTCCTCTAATTAAACATCTCTAGGTTTCTCCACGGAGAAAACGGAATGGGAGCTTTTTGTAAGCAGGACCCCTGGGCAGGGGACTTTGTTCTGGACTGGACCACCAGAGATGCTGGTCACACCCTCGCCCTCGTAGCGACCCCTGCCTGAGGACCACTGTCAGGACACGGCTCCTCTGCCAGCCAATGGGCGGCCAGGCCCCGCCCAGGTGGCTCCGCCGACCAATTGCAGGAGAGCCTGTTGGGGCGCGTCCTGCCGAGGGGAGGGGTTTGGTCACTGTCGGGTCAAAGAGATGGCTGGACCCTGGGCAGGGGCACGCTTCCCTACCTTGTCTTTGGGATTCCTCCTTGTGGGATCGGCTCTTGCCGAGCTTCATCGCGGAGAACACGTTCCTCCCGGCTCTGTGAGAGGAGCCACCAGAATGAGGAGGTGGAAGGAGATGGAGGCAAGGAGGAGGACACACAAACACAGAAGAGCAAAACCCGAGAGAACACATAAGGGAAAGGACATCCAACCTCCAACCCCTCTCCTACTGGGACTGAGATATACTGGGGGCTAAACTTCCCAAACTGGGAGCCATGAGGAGGAATTAGGAAGGACGAAATCCCACCACTTTCTCCTTCCCCATGCCTTCATGGGGAACAGGTTGGGGCACCAGCGACCAGAGAAGGTGCCCTTCAGCTGGAAAGCACTGTTTAATTAGAGCCCCTTGGGATTTTGGACTGATCTCAGCCCCCTCAGTCCAGTTTTAGACCTCCACACTCTGCCAGTGCACCAAGCTCCTCTTCCCTGTCCCTGTACCCCACTTCAGCTGGGTGAAAAGAAAGCCAGCCAACCCGAGACAAAGCATCAGAACAGAGGTCAGGAACAGGACTCAGGGACAGAGGCGAGGGGCTGGGAGATGTAGTTGAAACTACCTGCTTAGTTCTCAGATGGCTCTGGTGCTCAAAGCCTGCCCTTTCTCTCCCAGTCTCCCCGTGCCCTTGGATTCTCCTTGGTCCCCAGTGAAAAGGAAGAGATAGGCTCTCTCATGTCTGTCTTTGGTCTTGGCTTTAAAAAGGCCCCTTCTGCCTGTCCCTTCTCACGGTGGAATCCCCCCTTCCACCACCACCCAGGAACGTATGGCAGACTCCATAGTTCCTACCTCTTCCTCTGGCTTGGTGTGGCCTTGTGCCCTCAGGTGAAGGGCCCTGCAGTCAGGGGGGCTGAGAGAAAGGGGCAGGGGTCCTCACTGTCCTTTCAGTGATGTCCCTGCAGCCGAGCCTGTAATCCTTGGTGCCAGAGGACTAGGAGTAGGATCAGCAGGGGGTAAAGTGCAGTATTCCATTACCCTATTAATATTGCATTAGCTGGATACCTGAATCCCTGCACTTCCCATTGTCCCTCCTCCTGGGTGTGGCCCTGTCATCCTGTAGGCCCAAGTGGGGTGAGGTGCAGTCTCCAACCTTGAGCTTACCTATAGCAGAGCCCACCCATCTTTGGGCCATGAATCTCCCTGTGGAGATTCCCCTCAGGAACCTATGGTTCCCAAGACCCCCTGTTCTTTATGCTAGTTGATGTGAGGCTGAAGGAAACCATTCTGTTTTGTAGAGATAGCCTAGAAACCTCAAGCCTCTCTACTTAGGGTTAGAGAGCCAATCTCAGTCCCCCAAACTTGGCTCTATTCTAGCCCTAGGCCTTTTCTTTACTCTTTATCTTACAGGAAAGGCATGTAAAGGTGTGTGTCCATCGCCCAATGAGAGAGTAATCAAGAAACACACCTTTCATGTGGCACCAGCTCACAGGTTAGGAAGCACCGGCATGTTTGTGATTTCCTAAAAAGGCACCAGGAGGTGAAAGAAGGCTGGGGTGGCACTGATCTATCTGCACTCTCCAGCATCGTGCTTTCTGGGATGTAATAGTAGAAGGAGAGGGAAAGAAAGGTGCTCTAAAATAGGAAAATGAATGCCTTTGGGATCATTTTTTAAAGTCTCCCTTCTAATAAGGCGATATCACATATAAAATAGCCAATAAGAATTATGTGACTTTTCTTGAGCAAATGACAGTGGGCCAATTGCTTTCCAGATGTTTGTTCATTTCATATTCATAGCAATCCTGGGAGGAACATATGCCTTTCATTCAACCCATGAAAAACCTGAGGCTCAGAAAGTTGGGATTGAAGCACAAAGCTCCCGTCTCCGAGGCCAGCCATAGTTCACTGCATCCTTGCTGCTGTGGCATTGCACTTCCTTTCAGTAGAGCTGCACTTTGACCCTGCAACAGGACGTGTACCTAGAGTGGGCCCTCACTCTGCTTCCTGTCTCAGTGTTTGGGATTCCTTTCCTCCTAGCCTTGCTCTTTCCTAGATTAACCAGGAGATCTTGGAAGGCCCTGTGCGTGACTTTGTACAATCACTTCTTGGCCATTCCTGAGCTGTGCCATCCTTAGAGTCTCCAGCCCCACTCCATGTGTGACCTACATGGTGCCATTATATGCTGTTCCAGTCACACAGCTCCTCATCCCACACCCCCTGACCTAATGCCCCCCTGGAAAGTGCTCTCATTTGGTAGATCAAAGCCATGCGTTAGATTAGAAACAGTCCCTACTTGAAGAAACTGGCTTTGGGGATCCTGGGATGGGATCTGGCCCTGCAGCGTGAGGCCCAGAGCAGGTGCCAGTAGCAGAGACTGGTGGCTTCTTGATGATGGTCCCAAAGACCCACCCAAGTGGAAAAGGGCCTGGACTTCCCTTGGGTAGCTATGGCCCTTGAATTCAAAAGTTATTTTATTCCTTAAAACAAATATATTTGAAAGCAAAGATTGAAACCTTCAAACACACTATACTTATCTAACTAGTCTCTACCCTACCCTGAAGCAATTCAAGGAGAAATCCCTCTTCTGAGAGCCTGCATAATTCTAACCATCACAAGTGGGCAGGTTCACTGGAGGTACTCCTGTGTGCCCCAGCATATCTAAAATGGCTTTATCCCTGTATGACAAATGCAGAAAGTATAGGGTGAATGCCCAGAATTCTTACTGTAGGCTCTGAGCCTTTGTTTTACATATACTCATCTAAACTATTATTCATGGCTGCAGGAGAAGCGGGTGCTGGGATGGTGGGCCCCTAGGACCATTTGAGGACTTATGATCATATTTGGGCTTCCCCAATCCTAGATTCATCAAAGTCAGTTTAGACCACGATTTCTCTCTAGAGAAAGGATTTTAAAGTTAGTTCACTCATTGTGAACTCTTTTTGCATTTGTAGGTCTGATGATTTCTTTGCTGGTTTCGTGGCTCAGAACTAGAAGGATATTGTGGTGGTTGGGTGATGTCCTGGGCATCCTGGGGGAGAGTTTGGTATTCATAATGACTGGGAATATTGGTCCAACTAAATGTAGCGAGCTGGGTCTTGCTAGTTTGGTCTCTGTATTGTTCTGAAGGCTGTGACTTAGAGGGCTGTGACTGAACAGGAACAGCTGGCTGTGGCTGCCCAGAGCTCTGCCTTCCGACTGCCTTCCATTGGAACTGTCTGGTGTCATCAGCTCAGCCTCAGGAGAAACAAAATGCTACTGAACAGCAGCAGAGTCTGGGGTCTTCTCTGGATTGTTTAAATGGCCACATGTTCAAAACTTGGGGAAATGTTCTTCTCCAAGTGCTTCTTTGTGGGCTCATTTTTCTTAGTTTCCATACCAGCAGCTCAGGGGGCCCTTGTATCTCCACATTTGCCAGGGGACCTGGGCTACTCACTCTCCCCCATGACCCAACCCCTTGCAAGGCCCAAGTGAACAGCATCATGGAAACAAATTTCCCATTTCCCCAAACCAGCCTATCTCAGAATCTCATGTATTCACAGGTAGCAAGAGTTTCTTCATGGCTCCATTCTTAAGTTTCCTCTACGGCAATTTACCCATATTTCCACTTATTTCTCCCCAGTGGAGATGGAAACTAACAGCTTTGCCACAGAGTAACCTTCCAGAAATTTAAAACCAGTTCCCACACTTTTTCTTCTCCAGGATAAAGAGTTTCAACTTATTTAATCTCCCTTAGAAATCCCATTTTTTTTATCCTTTTAATCATCCCAAGCCTCTATACATTAAAATTAGAATAAAACATGCCAGTTTACTTTATCTCAAATGTCAATTGGAGATGGCAAGAGATTAGAATGGAGCAGTGTGAGGGAACCAGCAATTACAGTGGATCTATCGGGTGCTCACTCTGCGAGTCACCTTAGTCCCTCTGGGGCCAGCCAAGGGATCAGGCCAGTCTGAATCCTGGAGGACACACTGGCCCAGGACAGACTGGGGAGCCAGAAACCAGCAAGGGCCTTAGAGAGCAATGCTGCTCTCAGACTGAGTCTGGGGGACAGACAAGTCATTCCTGTCTCGTATAGGCCTTTTATGTCTAGTGTCCCTGCAGAAACCCAGCTCCTTAGACTCTTTTTCTAAGGAGGACCCCCAGCTCAATGTCTCCTATCATCTCCCTCTCTTTCCCCACCAGGATACGGCTCCCTAGCTTCCTCTCCAAGCTGAGCCATGCTGTGCCTGAGGTGTCTTCCCTTGCTTGCACCTTGGGAAACCCCTTGACCCTTCAGGTCTCTGGACCTGAGCTCTCCCTGAGGTGCCATTGCCTTGTCTCAGGCTTTTGCTCCTAAGTAACACTCGGAGTTGGGAGTCGATATGCTTTTGTGAAAGCAGTGAATAAGATTGAGTCCCCCCAATCTTAGTGCAAGCAGATACCCCAGGCCCATGCCACGTTGATCATTTCAGGTCCCTATACACACAATCCTGTCCCCATGATATCCTCCTGTCAACTAATTTTTAACTTATCTGGATCACAGTTGTGAGCAAATCTCTTAACATCTCAGGGGTTCAGCTTCCTTATCTGGAAAATGAAGACTACATTCCTGGCTTTTCAGCTCTCATTGTTATGTTTGGAGAAATAAATTAACTTAGAGTACCGTCAGGCGCTCTGAACTCCCTGGGTCTGTTGCAGACCCTGGTCAAAAGTTAACTCCCTGTGTTTTAGTCCCAGCTCTGCCCCTGTTCTGGGGCATGCTTGCCCTCTCTGGGACTCAGACTTGCCAGCTGTAAGAAAGGGCCTTGGCCCAGATGCCCCCTTCAGCATGGTTAGCCCTGACTGCCACTGGCCTTGTAAATTCCCTGTGATGCTAGATAGTCCTTGAGGTGACACAGGTTTCTGGGGGAGCCTGTGAGACCCTCATCAACCTCCGGACCCTGAGCATTTCCTACCCCTCTGGCTGCCCCTCCTCCTCTCCACTCCCAGAGCGGATGTGATCTCTCTCTCTCCCAGGAAGCCTGGGAGGGAATGGAGATGGTGAGGACTCACAGAGACTGATCATTCCTCCTGAGCTTCCTGGGGCTTCCTGCTCCAGCCATCACCCCGCTGCCACTCAAGCCTAGAGTTTGCCCTCCTTGGGCCCCCAGGTCTATGTGTCCATCTTCCCAGCCTTGCCTAGATTCTGTAGGGGCGGGGGAGACAGTTATTGGCTTCCAGGGCTTCCCTGACTCTGTTGACTTCTGTCACACCCTCCTGCACAGGGTCACCTAAGGGCCTGAGTCACAGCAGAGAGGGCTGGACCGGGAAGTGGAAGAGGGATGAAGTCACTGAAAGAAGGGAGGAGGGAGTGGAAACCAGAAGGCCCAGCCACCTGCCCGCCCCCACTCCAACACCTCCCTGTCCCTCATCCCCATGCTCAGGGGCAGAGACCTCCCTCATCCTGCCATCCCCTGGCGCTCACTCCACCAGGACAGCCCATGACTAAACCCTCTGCGTGGGCCATCCCAACATCCGCACCCTGTGGTGAGGACCCTGGGAGCCCCACGGCTCCGCCCTGGCTGGGGACACCTACTTGTGCTCGCCATCTCTGCCTCCCTTGGTCTTCTCTCTGCCTTTGCTGAGTAGGGAGAAGAAATGAGGAGACAAGGGGACGTGTGTGAGAGGGTGTGGACCAGAGACACTTGCAGACTTAGCCCCTGGCCCTGCTGACCGCCATGCTCCCCAGTGACCCCCCTGTCCCAGAGGCCCCTCACCCCACAGCCTCTCACTTCAGCACACTAAGCCTGCAGGGCAGGGACCCGATAGGTCTGGGGAGAGAGGGACCTGGAGCCCTGGTGAGGGCAGAGGCCTCAGTACCAGCTGGTTCCCTCTGCCCCCAGGGCCTAGTGGTTTCTCAATGTAGGTCACAGGTGCCTCAGGGAGCCAGGCCACCCTCCAGGCCTGAGCCACCCTACTCCTCCCCTGGTCCCCTCCAATGGAGTGAGGACCTTCCAGGCCCTGAGAGCCTGAGAAAAAGGGTGGACCAGGCAGGTGCTGGGTGTGCAAAAGTGAGCAAGTGCTCCAGGGCGCAGACCAGGGCAAGAATGGTGCCCCTCTCCCTCTTTAGGGGGGCTTCCCTAAACCCTTCTGGAATGTTCTCTCAATGCTTCCCTGATACTGTAGCAATGAGGGTGAAGAAAAGAAAGTGAATAACAGTCAGCAATGTCTTTCTCTCCTCATACTGCCCTGACACAGACCTTGCCCAGGCAAACAAGACTTCCTGTTCAACAGCTCAGGGCCCCAAGGCCCGGACAGCTGACAGCTGCAGTATAGCTTCGGCCAGCTATCCATCCTTCCAGTAGGCGAGCCAGTCAGTCTGTCCCCCTTTTCAAAGGTCTCAAGGTGCCACAATTGTCTGAGACCCCTGAGCAGAGAATGGAGTGGGGCGGCTGACCAGCTCAGCAGCCCTTCTCTGGCCTGGGCCTGGCTGTCCAGCTGCTGGCCGCAGTTGGGACCCCCTGAGAGCTGGCGGGGCTTGCTCCAGTGGAGCAGGGGCTCCACCGAGCTTTCTAGAACGGGAGCTGAATAGGAGATGGATTGGCCCTCGCCTCACATTAATCCAAGCAGGGCCACCTTTCTCTGAATTGTTGATCCAGGTTTTGAGGGAAGTTTGTTTGTTTAGTATTTTCAGAGAATTCTGTGACACCTCCGCCCCCAGGGTGTCACCTGAAAATCTTTGCGACAGAGGAACCAAAGGGGAAATGTGTTACCTGGCGGTGGGCAGGGGAGGGGCAGGAAGGTGGGATTTGTGTCGCTGGAGAGTAAGATGGGAGGCCTTTTCTCTCTCCCTGAGGGGTCTGCTCTGAGGTCTCAGAGGGGCCCAGGCTGGCCCAGTGCGGGGCTTCTGAGGCGCACGGCCCCTGGGCACAGCGTGTACCCATAGCCTGCGCACGCAGCTCCACCACCTGCACACCCTCCTCCCCTCCGCACACTCCGGGCCTCTGGGCCTGCAGAGGGGAAAAGGACTCTCTGTGAAAAAACAATACCCTCGTGATTTTACTGCAGACACTGTCATGCCTACAACTAACATTAGTAACAATACGCAGGGCCCTGTGCTGAGAACCTCACGTGCCTGGACACATTGAATCCATCCGTCTCACAGGCAGATGTTGTTATTACCCTATTTTCCAGATGTAGGAGCTGAGGCTCAGCTTGCCCTCAGTCACCCACCCAGCTGCAAGCAGGGGGTAGGATTGACCTCATGGTGGTCCTTGTTGCTAGGGGACCTCTCCGTGGAGCCCTGGACAGGTCTAGATTTTCTACTGGAGCCCACGTGGGCTCCTCCGCCAGCGTTCCCTCTCTGCGAGCCTCGGCTCCCACCCCCATGGCTCCGTGCGCACTCGCAGGGGCCCCCAAACTTTTTACACAGGGAGCCAGTTCACTGTCCCTCAGACCGTTGGAGGGCCACCACATACAGTGCTCCTCTCACTGACCACCAGTGAAAGAGATGCCCCTTCCAGAAGTGCGGCGGGGGGCCAGATAAATGGCCTCAGGGGGCCGCAGGCGGCCCGCGGGCCGTAGTTTGGGGACGCCTGGAAAGCAACCATAGGGCCAAGGATCCATATGGCACCCACTGGGGAACTCTAGGGTTCGCTCATGGTTCCAGGCCTCAGATGGACACTCAGCCCTGGGTGGGGGAGTGGAGGGGACCCCAAATTCAGGTGAAGAGGCTGGGTTTGGGAGGGGTCTCTCCAAATTCCCACCATGGCTCTGACCCTGGCTCCTCCGGGCGGCTTGGGGGCCGCGGTGCCTCTGGAGCTCAGCTTGGTGCGGGGACGAGGGGGTGGGCATGAGAGGGGCGTAGGAACTGGTAAAGCAGCACTCTGGGGGTGAGGCTGGGTGGGTGTGCTGACCCCTACACGCAGCCCTGTGCACACCCCGGGCACACACCCTTGCATATCTCTGTCAGAGCCCCAGCCACGCACATGTGCCCCATTGCCCTCTGGCCCCGGGCTGAGGAGGGAGGTACCTGGCCTCCATGGGTCTCCACCAGAGTGCAAGAATGAGCCTTAAGTAGAACGAGAAAAGTGTCTCCAACTGATCCCCCAAGGTGAGACCCACCAGGGAGGAGCCTGGTAGGAACCACTACATTCCCAGGGACACCAGGAAGGGGAGTTGGGCAGAATGAGGTGAGACCACGGAGAGCAGGAGCGCCAGGAAGGTGGAGGAAATGAGAAGGAGAGTCTAGAATACAGGGAATGCACAGGAAAGCCCTACGTCTCTGGAGGGCAGCTGCAAGATAAAAGCTGGGGCTCCTTTCCTCATCCTTCCTAAGGTGTGGCTCCTAGAGCCGCGACAGCAGCAGAGCCCAGAGACCGGCTATGTGTGCAGCTCCCTGGCCTCGCACAGAGGGAGAGTGTGTGTGCATGTAAGTGTGTGAAAGCACATGTGCACGTGTGTGTGTGTGCATGGGCATGTGTGTGCTGAGTGCTGAGTCTCTCTTCGGAGACTGAGATGGATGTGCACTGACATGTGAAAACCCGGAATCCTGATTTTGTGCTTCTGAGAGCAAAGCGCCCATGGGTTGTGGTGATTCATTGTTTTTCTGCAATAGTGACAGCTGGGGGAGGTGTGGAGAACCCTTCGAGTAAGGGAGACCCTGCTCTGACCCAGGGCCGCTGTGAAGCTCAGCTGCGCGCTGTTTGTTTGAAGGGCCCTCAGTATGGAGTGGGGTGGCCAGAGCTGAAAAGAAGGTCCTCCCACACACCCTGGCCCACTCTCATGGGATTGAGAGAGGAACTGGCCCAGCGCTGCCTGGACCACAGCTGCTCGCGTGGGCAGCGCTCTCGACTGTCCAGAGCTCCCGGAGAGTTGTTTCCCATGGGTCTACCCCCAGGATCCAGAGTATCCCTGGGTTTGTCAGGCTGTCGGAGTTGAGGGGAGCCAGGATGCTCAACCCATTTCTGGTACTGACCCTGAGGGGTTAGTGACTTGCCCAAAGTCACTCAGCTAGTCAATGGCAGTCAGGATGGGACTTAATGGAACTTAGCTCTCCTGATTCAGAGCCAGCACCATTTTTCCTACAATTGGTGGCCCTTACATGACTTCCGAGCTTGTCCCCAGAAAGTTCTTTCTCAGAGTCCACCTGCTGTCTCAGACAGCCCCCTACAAAGCGCTTTCCTACAAGGGACAGAGGACGAGGACCAGGTGGTGCCTTTTGTGTCAGCATCCTTGGCTCTCACTGGGTCCCCAGCTCCTCCTCTCACCACATGCAGTCAAATTCCTACCCTTTGATTATCCAGCTGCCAAGAACCTGTTTGTCCCCGGCCCTTACATGGGCAGCACTCAGCACCCCAGTTACAACCTGTCCCTCCACCATCTCTTTGGCTCTCCCAACAGCAGGTGGTGGGGAGGTGTCTCATTGTTCTGGGTCCCATTTTACAGGTTAGAAGAGATGGTGAAGAGGGTATGTGACTGGCCAAGAGTCACAAGGCTAGTAAGAGACCGAGCTGGGATTCAATTTGCAAGCTCCTCCCACCCCACCTAACCTGAGGTCTATGGAGGACAGGCTCCAAGCTGGCCTGGGCACTGTCACCCCACCCACAGCTGCCTGAGGTCAAAGGTCCAGCCTCATATCCCATGGGCATGGTTCCTTTGACTTCATTAATATTACTCCCCAGCAGGCTCCCAGGGTTCCTTAAGCTCGTGTGTGTGTGTGTGTGTGTGTGTGTGTGTGTGTGTGTGTGTGTGTTTGTGGGTATTGGGAATGGTTCATGTGCAAAGAAAGAAACCGTATTTGTCCTATAAAAGTATCCAATTCAATTCCATTAATTTAGAATGTGTGTTTTTTCAGAACAGGGCCTGAATGAATTTGAATTGGAAAAGGAAGGTGGAGGGACATTGGGAGATGGTTGCAGTGGGAGGGGAGTAGCTCCTTCTCTCAGAATCCTCCCCGTCCTTAGACGTACCCTCAACTTACCTGCATTTTCCACGTTATCCCCAGTGACCTAGGAACTATGGGCAACATTTTGCTAGCCCATATTCTGTCTCTCTGGGCTCTAAGAGTAATACAGTTGTGTTTCCTTTCCTGGTAAAAAAAATAGTGCATTTGGAAAGCACCGGCCTGGACACAGCTTGCTGTCATCTGCATAGCAGGACATTTGCAGGTGTGAATTCTGGATACGAGGGTGCTGAGATATGTTCTCAACAGAAGAGAGGCCAGGTCCTGACTGGGACCTCTGCCTTCACTCTGGCAGGAAGAGGCCCCCCCTTGTTTGGGCTTTTACTGGGCCAGAGCGGCCCTGCTCCCTGGAGTGGGGGCCTGATGGGGGGGTTGCTCAGAAACACCTTTTCCCTCTTATATGTCTTTCAAGCAACTCAACCCTGTTCTCTGAGCTCAGTTAGGCCTAAGGGACCTTCCTGGGGGAATAGGCATCTGTCCTGTATCTTTGGGGGCAGTGGGCAGCCAGAAGTCCCAGCCTGTTACCTCCGGAAGCTCTTCTCGCCTGGTGGCCGGGAGCTGGGGCGGGAGCCGGGGAGCAGCCCATCTGTCTCCTGGCTCTCCTTCTCTTCCTCTTGAAGGGACTCATCCCCTAGGAAGTCCCCATCATCCCAGGAGCCCACTGTGCCGTCTGTGGCCTGATACCGGACCTCCACGCACAGGCTGGTCTGGAGGGAGAGATGGGTGGTGAGCAGCTAGAACAGCAGTAGCAATCATATCCCACATGCGAAGTGCTTTCCCACCCTTAACTCAGTGGAGGGAGGCAGCTGGGTATTATCCTCGCCTCTCCTATGTTGCAGATGAGAAAGACAGGCATGCACAGAGTCAGTAAACTTCATAGGCTCCAGCTCTTGGCTCTATTCTTCTCTGTTACCGAAGGTTGGGGGCCTGCCTTGGAGAGCTGAACTTGGATTGGGGATGGACCCTCCACTGTATACATAATCAAGAGCATCATTCAGTGTCCCCAATGAGTAGGTCACCCCTCACCCTCAGAACCAGGGCTGCCCACAGGGATGAGGGGTGGCCCGCTTGCAGTCGGCTGACCTCCCTCAGCCCTGATGCTCCTTGAGGATGTGAGGATGTGAGCTAGTGTCCCCTCCAGGAGAGGAGCCCAGGCCCTCGACACCTCACAAAGGTGTGGAGTCAGCACTTTTTCCCACTCATCTGACACCCACCCTCTTACCCTGGAAAGGAAGGGATCTGGGGGTGCCCCGGGATTTTCTCTGGGGGATAGCAGAACCCCAAACCTGGGCTCAGGCTGTGCATTGAAGAATCCTGATTTGGCTTCTTGCTTTGCATCCTTGGGCCACTTACTTCCTTTCAGCTCTTGCTTCTCCCCAGCATACAGGGAAAACGCATTCTAGTCACTTCCCCAGGGGGGTCACTTGCTCCTGAGACCCACATGGGCACCCTTCAGTCAATGGGTAGACCTCCGAATGCCCAGGCTTAGATTTCCCAAGGGAAGAAAAAGGTGCACTCATTTTCTGAACCCTCACTGTGCTAGACGGCATGCTGACGTGCTTTAATGTAAACTCATTTGATCTTCTCAGCACTTCAACCTTCCCTGCCTACCATATCAGAGAGGTTCAGTTACTCGCTCAAAGTCACATTGTTAGGAAGTGCTGGAGCTGGATTTAAGCCCAGCCTGGCTGAATCCACACCCCATGTCTTTCCCACTGAGCCAATGTGGCCCTGTTGCTGTGACCAAGTATAAACATGGTGGGAAAATGCTGGCCTGAAATTGGAAGCCCTGGGTTCCCGTGCTGGCTCTGCTGTTGATCAGCTGTCTGACCATGACCAAATCTATTTTCCATCCAAGGATGTCAGGGCTACCATCATAAAATGGGCAGTAGGTGGGTGGTGGGTGGGCTTCATGATCTGCCCACAAGATCCATGATCTGCAGCTGAATTCCTAAGTCTGATTCTAGAAATACAGGGCATGGGCTGGCTGGCTGCCCTCCCTGCCCACTTCCCTGGCTCTCTCTCTCGTCTCTTCCTGTGCTCCACTCTCTTCCTCCGGACATCTGTGGTCTCCTCTAGGTCATCCATTCTCACTGGTATGATGCTTGTCCTGCATCCTCTCTCTCCTCACTGGGGCGACTGAGACCCTAGCCCCCTGACTTCAAGAGCCCCCCACCCCCACCTGCACCTGCCTATGGAGAGAATGACCTGGCTAGCCCCAAACGTTCTCCTTGTTCTCAGCAAGGAAGTGTCTTGACACCATGGGGATTTCTGCCCCACCCTGACACTCCTTAGAGAGGGCTCCTTCCATTCTGGCTGTCTGTGGCTGAGTTCTGCCTTTTGAGACTGTTCTACTGCTGCTACATGGGGCCATACATTATGTAGGCCCAGGGGGGAGGAACCATGGTACAGATCCATTTTACACATGGGTAAACTGAGGTCAGAAATAATAGCTATCAATATTATTTTATATATTAATTGAACACTTCACTATGTGCTTAAATGTTCTAAGCACTTCCTGTGTGTTCTTTCAATCCTTCAAACAACCCTGTGAAGTAGATACTATAATTTTGCTTACTTTGCCCAAGGCAGTCACCTGCCCAAGTCACAGTTAGTGAGTGGCCTAACTAAGGTTTGCATCCAGGTGCCTTGTTTCTCACCACAATACCAAACTGCCTGGGAGCAGACGTTAATGAACTCAAGGGGGTGGATGCATCAGAGCAGAGCCTGGGCTCTGGGCAGCCAGGCTGCTTTACTTCCTTGCTTTGTTAGAATGTGCGTTAAGTGCTATAGATTGTGCATCGTTAGTGCATGTGCGCTCATGATGGGATGTGACAAGTGGAATAGAAGTGAGATCCTTGTCTTCACAGAATGGCTAGTCTTAGAGCCAAGTGAAGGCCATGCCCTCGAGTGACCAGCAGAGCTCAGTCTGGCCTTTGGGTGACCAGCAGGACCCCTTCAGTGATTCCTGAGCTGGGTTTGTATGAAAGGAGGACCCCTTGGTGCAGAAGGAAGCGCATCCCCACTCTCTTGCACTCTAGAAAGGGCTGCGGTGGCCACAGCCACCAGGGGGAGGGGTTTTGGCAGAGTTTGACCTGAGTTACCTCCTCCTGTCTCACCTCTCCATCTGTGAGGAGTATCCCCGAGACCACTCTATGTGTCTGGGGGAGGAGGTGAAGCAGGCCCTTAGGTGAGCCCACAGTGGGCAAGTCCAGGAACGCTGGGGCACGCTTACCTTGATGAGAGCATTGTTGTCATCAATCAGCGTGTCGGTCACCTCCACATGGTTCTCCTCTACCACCTTCTGCAGCACCATGCGGAAGGTCCCAATGAGCCTGTGAGTGGCAGAGGGACAAGGCAGTTTCAGGTGAGGCCAGAGTGAGGAGCTGACGTCCCAAGAGGTTGTGAGTGGTTGGGAAGGACATGAGCAGGCTGGAGAGAGTGAGGGCTTGCTCAGGCTCCAGCCGGAAGGTGGCCCCGGAGCCCGGGCAGCACGTGCAGGAGGATGTGTGACCCCCGGCAACTGTGTGTGAGACCCATTTTCCTGGGAGAGCTCAGAGGCAGCGAGCACCCAGGGGGATGTTCACAGACTAGAACAGGGCTGAAGGGTGCAGCTACGTGGAATCAGGGTGCAGCGGGGTCCCTGCACGGCAGCTTCCAGGCGTCCAGCGCGGAGGCTGTGGGGGAAGGACGGGAGGCTCCTCTACTTTGGACCGCCCTAACCATGACCTAAGTCTCTCTCTCCCCCACCCCCTACACACACCACCGGCTCATTCATCCCACATATAGTGATGCCCACACTGGCATTCTGCAAGCTCCTTGAAGGTGAGGACCTATCTGATTGTGGGATCCCCATTTTCCCAGGGGAGAGGCAGCGCAGTGCTGTGAAGAGCACAGTCCTGGAGTCAGGCTGGGATCTGAAACCCAGCTCTGACACTTGCCAGCAAGTTATCTGCTTCCCGAGAAATTGACTTAGGCTCTCTCGGTCCCAGTTCTCTCTGCAGATGAGCTATTAACCCCTACTTGACAGAGTTATTTATGGTTTACAGGACTAACTGGAATCCTCTGTGCTGAGTTGTTATCTGAGTGCCTAGCACATAATAGTCCTGTCGTTATTGAGGGCGTGCCCTGCACTCTGAGTCCTCCAGGGCAGGGATTATTTCCTATTTCCAGCCTCTATTTGATATTTCTGGCACACTGGTGATCTCAGTGTCTACTGGCAGAATTAATAAACAAGAGTGGGTGCCCAATAAATGCCAACTGAGTTGACTCAAGCCCCCTCCCACCCTGCGGTGTGAAAGTTGTTGTTCTGGGACAACAGAACAACAGGGACACAGAAAGGTCCTCATGGGCCACTCCACATGGGGTAGATTAACACACACACACCATTTCCGGTTGAAGGAACAAAAGCTGAGGAGGGCATCTCAGTGTGTGAGAGCTGGATGGGGTGTGAGGTTGTCCGGTGCGGCCCTTGATTTATGAAGGAAGAAGGTGAGGCCAAGAAAACAGGATGCAACACAGCTAATTAATGGCAGATCCAGGTGAGGTGAGGTACTGGGTGAATTCCCACTTAACAGGTATGGAGTCCATGTGAGGGGAGGAAGTGCTGGGAGCAGCCATGTTGGGTGACTATGAAATCCTTCCCTCTCTATCTCAGAGTCCTACTGGCCAGCCTGTCTTCCCTGCCTGAGGGCAGAACTGTTCATACCATTCCCCCCTCTCTACAGCCTGAGGAGGCTTCTAGGAGCTTCTCAGACCTAGCCCTGCCTTAAATCGTCTTCTCTTGCTGTGTCCTGGCCTCTCCCCACCTTGGCAGTGCACAGAGAGAAGCACTGGCCTGGAGGTCTGGGGACCTGGAGACTGCCTCCGAATCTCCATTTCGTCTTTATAAAGTGAGAGGTGGGCTCCCAGCGTCTGTACTGTGGGGACCTCTAACAACAGACTATAGGCACAAGAGAATGCCCTGGCCTTTTTGCAACTTCACTGCTTTGTGTTCTAAACCAGTGGCTCAAACTTCAGCATGAACAGAATGATCCGGAGGGCCTGTTGAAACACAAATGGCTGGGACCCACCTATGCTTGGTTGTGCTGGCAAATGTTGAATGAGTGGCTGGGGGAGGGGAAGGGCCGGATTGACCTGTAGCTTTTGCACCTTCCATGGCGTACATACTCCCCCCACGGCCAGTTTCAGGCTACCCCCACGATGTCACAGAACTCAAAACTGGGAGGAACCTACACCCAGCATATCCGCTCTTGGGAGTTGGAATGATCTAGCTTCAGCTCACCACCCGTCCCACCCCAGGACATCTGATTCACAGGTGGGTGGGGCCAGAGAATGTGTGTTTCTGACAAGTTTCTAGGTGATGCTGATGATGCTGGCTGGGGAGGGGTGGAAACACAGGGAGAGTTCCTGTTCTACTACTGCCCTTCGCTGACCAGAACTTCAGGCCATTTTAGTTCCCCATGGCTCAAGCCCTGTCCACACACAGACTAAATGCCGTCCCATTGAACACCTGATGGACGGCCTCCCTAGCAGATGCTCCAGACAGCAGAGGGAGGCCTAAGGACAAGCAAGGATGCTGCAATATGACAAGATACCCCCAGGGGGCAGGATAGAACTATACCCCCCACAAGTGCTGAGTCTCAGACCTTTAGCCTTGGGAGAGGACTGAGAGGAGGGCTTGTCATGCATTCTATTAAGAAGGCATCCCCTAAACATCTTTCCTGACACAGACTCTGAAGACGCTGCCTGATGCCCCTGCCGGGACCTCACTACCCCACGGCTACTCTCACGGCTAGTTCATCTGTCACTGCTTCAGTCACACAGTGATCCCAGGCCCGCCTTCCGGCAAGCACCCCCGCTCCTGCCCTGGCTCAAGCCTGTCCACACACAGACCAAACACCATTCTTACAGGGAGGTGTGGAGACAGCCTAGAGTCCGGGCCCTGAAGTCAGACAGAAGTGGGACCTAAGCAGGGTTCCACCTCCTGACAGGTGTGCGAAGTTGGTCAGTTCTCCAAATTCTCTGAACCTTGCTTTTCCCCATCTCCCCGAGGAAGGTGATACCACTTGCTTCACTACACGAGGGTAAGAACACTCAAGGGAAAGTCTTCTAACACTGCACACTTGGATGTAGGCCCCTTCTCCCCTCCTTAATGTGCAGGGGGCATGCCGTCTGGATGGCTCATGCAGGGCTGGTCTCCTTTGCAGGAGGAGCCCTGGGGGCAGAGGCACAACCTCAAGGAGCTGAGCCCCAACTGTGGCCCAGAGGGTGGGGCTGGGATGCGGGGAGCTGGCATGGCCAAAGGAATCAGCTTCTTACATCTCCACAGGGTGCTGGGGGGCTTGAACTCCTAACAGTTCCTCCCAGCCTCCTTCAAACAAAGATAAAAAATAGTATTCTTTGAAATGGACAATAGTAAAGTATGTAAAGTATGAAGAAAACCTTGCTCTTCCTACAAGTCTGTGATGTGCCATCTAAGTAAGAACAATCCTTCTATAAAAACACACTTCAAAACAAGTAAGTCCTTAATCCTTATTACTGCTTCCAAAAGAAGTACATAGGGCCTTTTAGCTCCCCCTATAGACAAAAAAAGAAAGCCCTGACTTTGGGGTGCATGGTGACCCCCCAGGCAACCCCTCCCAGCCAGATTGCCCTTTGTTGAGCCTAGCTGCCCTCGGTGGGGCCTGCCTATTGCCTCTGCTCCTCTGGATGGGTCAGCATGGGGCAGTTGCCTGGGAGGGCGGGGCCCAGGGCAACTGAGGAAGGGTGGGCTACATGCCCCCTGGCCAGCTGCGTCCCTCCTTGGAGAGTGCAGGTGTGAGGCCTTTCATTCTGGGGCAAGGAGCACTGGCCTTGGGGTCAAGATTATGGGTTGAAGACCTGGCTCCGTGCTGACCCTACTGTGTGACCCTGGGCAAGGGCCTCTTCTGGGCCTCAGTTTCCCCCTAACCTCTGTCCTCTGACAACCTCCCTAATAGGGCCCATCTAGGTTACCCATCACAGAGAAGGCATCCCCCACCCAGCAGGGGGCTGGCCCCCAGAGGGATGCCTAGTTGATTAGCGGTAGCGGTGGGGGACAGCTCAAGCTCAGACCAGCCTGCAGACTGACCACAATGGTGCTGCAACCGGGCACCAGTACCTGTCAATAATTCATTGCTTTCCCCTGGAAGCTGGTGTCAGGTGCCCAAGGTGGCCAGGCCTCCACTGCTGTCCTGGCTCCTGAATTATTCAGGAGCCCCAGGAGACGGTACCTGGATCTGGCCATTTCCCCCTCCCCCACGGGTTCTGGACAGGCAGAAGGGAAGCACAGGACCCTCTGGAGCCAACACCTTGTCCTCACAGGGAAGTCCAAGCTTCCTGAAGGAGGACTTCATTCAAGGTGGGGCCGAGCAGACTTGGGGGGGGGTCCTGGTCGCTGACCAGGATAATTTCTCCTTTCGCTCTGCATTTCTTCCTCGCCCCAGCAGTCCCTGTAACCCCTGGGTGAGGGGCCAGTTTCCAAGCCTCCCCCACTTCTAGGATAAATCATTTCCACTTCTCACACCATACTCCTTTGCCTCAGTTTCCCAAATGCATCAACCATGTGACTGGGCTCTCACCCTGGAGTGCCTGGAGCTCATCAAAGAAGGACCCCCAGACCTCCCACCCTTTGCACCCTCTGCCTCTTGAGCCCACAGAGACATTTACTTGTTCACGCATACAAAGTCATCGGGGCTTACTGGGTGCCAGGCACCATCCCAAGTAGTGGGTGTAGTTTCGCTTGTTGGTAATTCCAGAACAATTGGATTTTGAACCCAAGACAGGAATTGACATTTATTATATTTAACCACCATTCCAGACTGTTCAAATCATTCTGAATTCTGCTTGTTGCCCAGAGAAGATGGGAACCTTGACTTCTTCTTTAGTGGTGACAGTGCTCACATGGTAGGTGTTTCACTGCAGAATGTAAGGTTCAGGAGGGTCGGTGCGTCACTACCCTCAGCAGCTAGTTCTATGCTGGACATACAGTGCTTCACTACCCTCAGCAGCTAGTTCTGTGCTGGACATTCAGTGCTTCACTACCCTCAGCAGCTAGTTCTGTGCTGGACATACAGTGCTTCACTACCCTCAGCAGCTAGTTCTGTGCTGGACATACAGTGCTTCACTACCCTCAGCAGCTAGTTCTGTGCTGGACATACAGTGCTTCACTACCCTCAGCAGCTAGTTCTGTGCTGGACATACAGTGTTTCACTACCCTCAGCAGCTAGTTCTGTGCTGGACATACAGTAGGCACTTAGTAAACATTTGGGGGAATGAATGAATGAACCGACATCTATCTCATTTAATTCTTCAGCTTCCCTTTGATGTAAGTACTTACCCTTTTTACATATGAGTATATTGACCTCAGAGAGAGTATGCAACCTGCCCAGGGTCACACAGTAAGCAGATGGCTGATCTGGGACCTGAGATCAGGCTTGCCTGACTTCTAACTGTCGTACTACCTGCCTCAGAGCTCTCGTCTTTCACAGGTAAGACATTTGCCCTCAAGGCTACAGATGGTCTATTGGAGAATATTATCAGCCATTATATTAGCTTCTCTGATGGGTAACTGACTCATCTGTGTGTGGACAGGGCTTGAGCATGGTGTAAGGGGAAGGCTTAGAGAAAGGGACAGGAAGATATGATGGCACTGGGGACAGAGTGTACAGGAGGGTGAGGTGTTCTTGACTGACAGTGGATGAGAGGGCTGGGGGACTCTGAGGACAATATGAGGGAGCAGGGGGGAGGGTTGCAGATCAGTCCAGGGAAGGCTGTGAGTGTTTTCTCCTGTTTCATACCCAAAGGAGAGGGCAGCCTGAGGAGCAGGACAGGCCCCAGCCCGTTGCCTGCCTCTCCCCCCCGCCACACTTACTTGTTGCTGAAGACTTTGCTGTAGTTGAAGATCTGAATCTCAAGTATCTCATTGTTGTCGATGCTGCTGGCCACCGGCCACCGGAAGGTCTGAGGAGAGAGGGACAGCTATGGCTTTGGGTGGAAAGCACAGGAAGGGGTGTGGGAACTAGGAGGGAATCCCTGGTAAACTGGCCCCGCACTTCAGCCCAGTGCTCCACAGGGGCAAAGTTCACACCTGGAATCTCATTTAATTCCAACCACCACCTGCTAGCACGGGTGTTGTTGCCCACTCTTTCAAAGATGGCACTGGAGGAAGTCATGGGAACTAGAAGAATCTAACTCTGTCCAGGGCTTCTGACCCTCAGCCCAGTGCTCCTTCCACTGCCCCATAGTGGCCTCCCAAGCCCCGGGGTATACTCATGAGTGGACGGTACAACCGGTAGGGAAAGCTCCTGGCAACAGCAGGATTGTGGGTGTGAGCGTGGTTATTGCTGTCTTATCTGTCAGGATCACTAACTGCCCAAGCTCTGCTCAGAGCGGGAAGTCGGGCTCCCCTCTCAGGTCAAACTACCCCTCACACGGGCAATGTAAACTTTGGGGAACAGGTTTTAGCTGTTTAGTATTACTAGGGTCAGGCCCACAGAAGAGAGACAGCCTGTCTCTAACTCATGGCTTCTAGCTTTACCCTCGCCACTTCTATCTTGGCTTCATGATTAAATCAATACTAATTATGAACAGGAATTTGAGTGGGATTTTTCCTGATGCCCTAGAAATGGCATCAAGGGCCCCAAACAGAAGCCAAAGGTGCTAAGTACCCCATCTTCTTAAGAGAGCTGCCGACAGCAGAGTGAGACCCCTCCCTCAGGGCTCTATGAGAAGCCCTGAAGCCCCACCCCCACCCCATCCCGCCTCCTTCCAGGCCAGTGACAGAAGATGGGGGAGGGAAAGGCCAGAAGACTCCCAGCCCAGCGCTGTGTTGGTGTGGCACTCTCCCCGGGGGAACAGGTCTGAGAGGGTGAGGAACCACAGGGGAGAGCTGGCAGGCATGACGTTCCCAGGGACCTCAGCCTAGGCTGTGGACTCACTAGTTTGTCCCTGAGCCTCTCAGAGGAGACCCACGAGCACCTTGGGGCCACAACAGCAGCCAGGGAGGAGCCATGTGGCCCTTGTTGGGGACATCAAGTACATGGTTTATGCCCTGTGGGCCAAGTGGGTGCTGCAAAGGGTGATCATGCCCGAGCCCACCTGCTGCTGTTCCACCCAACCTGCCTCCCGGGGAGGGGGCCTGAGCCTGAATGAGGTGGCAGTGCCATCTGCCCCCAGGCAGGAGCTGGGGTGGGTTGGAACCGGAGCTCCTAGGTTGGGAATCCCTGTGGTGTGGCAGGCCACTAAGGTCTTCCCCAGAGCTACCCACGCGGCATCTTGTGAGACAGCCAGCGTTTGCAGGCCTGCCTCAGTGACAGCTTCCAGAGCTGGCTAGTGGCATCAGACCAGCTGCCACCTCTGGGAGGGACCACGTCTATGGCAGAGAACAAGACCCAGGCCCTGCCTCCACACCCCCAGCTGGAATGGGAGGAGATGGGGAGGGCCTGAACAGGCATCCCTGTCCAGCTCTGTCTTGAGCCCCAGCCTAAGAGATGAGAGAAGGCCAGGCATGAAGAGGATGACAGGTTGGAGAAGTAAACCTTTCTGACCTTGGCTTTGAATAACTGAAAATAACAGAAAGCCCCGAAGTCTTCTTAAACTGCCACTTGAGAGATGGTATCAAGGGAGATTTGGACAGAGCAGTAGAAGGCAGTGACTTTTAGATTGTTTCATTTGTATCCCCCACCAAATTCAGACTGCTCAATAGGCTAGAAAGACATAATAATGATAGCAATAGTAACAATAGCTGCATTTACAGAGAATCTTTTATTATGCAGGGGCATGAATGCTTTAGATGCATTAATTCATTTAGTCTTTACTCCAATGCAAGAGGCTGGTAACATAGACCCAGAGACTCAGGCTCAGAGAAGTAACAGGACCTGGAGAACTTGGTCATTAGTGCTGAGCAGGCCCTGGGGAGCCTCCTGGGGGCCCAGCCTGCAAGTCTACCATTTCAAAACCAAGCCTCCTTTTCCCAGGCTGGGGACTGGGGGTGTAGGGGTCAGTTTGGAAGGTCACATGGGAGGACTGGGGGTGTAGGGGTCAGTTTGGAAGGTCACATGGGGTCAGTCTGGAAGGTCACTTCCAATGTGGGCGGAGACTGTTTCAGAAAATTAGCCTTCATGTCCTTTTTCTTCAGGACTGACCAAGTCCCAGAGAGGCTCCTGATACTACCCCTCCACCCCTCCCTTGGTTCAGCTGGAGCAGGAGGAAAGGGAGGAGGAAGCCGAGAAGAGAGTGGGCAGGGTGGCAAGGAAGAGGGTTCTGAGCCGGGCCTTGGTCAGAAGGAGGAGGGCAGGGCGAGGGAAGCCTGCAAGCAGCCTCCCGGCCCACAGATGTCATTAAACAATTCCCGATGTCGGATGCCTCCAGCTCAGCCGAGCGTGCGGTTTTCTTAATGAACGTTGCTGTTATTGAGCTGTGGGGAAATAACAAGCTCATTAGCTCGGAGTTGAGGGGAGAGGGCTCGGGGAGCCACCTCGATTTCCGTTTTCTTGGTGATGTTTGATCCACTTGAGGGTGTGTGGGTGGGATTTTGGCTTTGAAAGGAGAGAAAGATTAGAACAAGGAGATGACATTAGAGGAAAGGGGTGTTGCAAAGTGACATTAATTTGGTGAACACACAGGAAGAGCAGAAGTCATTCTGAGGAAAGAGACCCAGAGAAGAAACTGCTTGTGACTTCTGTTTGCCTGTCACCATCGACTTGCCCAGTGATGAGCGTGCAGTGTCTGTGTGGGTTCCAAGGGCCCACAGGAATGAAAAGCGGATCCCCGTTTCCTGAGCAGGGAGAAGGGGAGGTTGGAAGGGGTGTGGAGGGGCTGCCCCTGGAAGCCCTGATTGGAGATGAGACTCCGGAGGAAGCAGACCTAGGTATGAGGCTGAGAGACCTTTCAGGAATTTTTCCAGGAAGGAGCCTCAGGACGAACGATCCTGAGCAGGGCTGGGGTCCGGGTTCACTGTGAACGCCAGGGACTAAGGCCCTTCTCAGAGGCCTTCGTGATGAGAGGAGGCAGGTCCTGAGTGAGTCCCATAAGCTTCTGTTACCACTGACTCCTCCCCTCTTAAGTGTTCTTCCCTTTCCTCACTTCTCTGCCTCTGTATTTTCCATCTACACTTCACTCTCCCCTGGCTTCTCCATGTTCCTTCTCTCCTGTTTGCTCCTCTGCTGTCTTCTCACCCCACCCATTTAATCTTATATCAGAGTCTCTCTGTGTTTAGCTGTCTCCCCCCCCCCCCCCATTTTCCTATCTCTCTCTCTCTCTCTCTCTCTCTCTCTCTCTCAGAGAGGCAGGCAGAGAGAGAGAGAGAGAGAGATGCAGGCTTTGAGCCAGGCCAGCAGCTAGCAGAGGTTCTCAAGCCTGGTTGCTCAATTAGAATCAGCAACTTAATCTCAATTCTGAAAGTTTAAAAAAATCCCAGGGCCCAACCTGCATTTGAGACTGAGGAACCGAAGTCTCTGTGCAGGGTCTGGGTGTCAGTATAGTAAGAGCTCACAGGTGACTCCATGTGTGGCCAAATTTGAGGACCTCTGCTCAAGCAGAAGGCCTTCCTGAGGAAAGCAAGCATCAGCTCCCTCCTCCTCCCCCTCTCCATTCTACCTCACCTTTTCCCAACTGGATTTAGAACAGGCAGGGCTTTGCAACCTGTAACCAGTCTCCTAGCTCAAGGGAAGTGACTTAAGTTCAGAACTTGGGGCCCAGAGCTTTGCTACTACCATTTGACCTGCTTAGAAGTAGAGTCATGGGCTTTGTTTTAGTTTGGATTTTCTCTGGCTGTTTCCTCTATTTTCCCTCTTCATGGAGCTGTGACCCAGTTAGCCAGCTCTAGGCTTGGCTGTGTGTGACCTGGCTGGTGCTGGCCGGGGCAGCAGAGCACTGAATCCTATCAGCCTCGGCGATCTAGGACTCCACGGAAAGGTTTCCCTGATGCAAGTTGGAGGATGACCTGAATTATTCTGGGGTTCATTGAGTGGATATGGAGAACTGACCTAAATCAGCAGGACAATATCCTTAAAGAGACAGTCTTCTAGATTTTTTTTGTGTGTGTGGAGTACAATGGAAAGAGACTGTCTTGGGAATTTAAAGTCCTAAGACTCAACTTGGGTTCATTCTTTTATTCATTCTTTCACTCAGCAATATTCCCTAAGCCAGGGGTCCCTAAACTATGGCCTACGGGCTGCATGCGGCCCCCTGGGGTCATTTATCCGCCCCTGCCACACTTCTGGAAGGGGCACCTCTTTCATTGGTGGTCCTGGAGTACTGTATGTGGCGGCACAGCAAAGCACGGCATGGCTCATGTACAGTACTACTTCCGGTGACGCAGGATGCACGCATCACGACTCCGGAAGCGCGTTATATCACTTGTTATGGCTAGCAGTGACAAATATGGAACCGGACATTGACCATCTCATTGGCCAAAAGCAGGCCCATAGTTCCCATTGAAATACTGGTCAGTTTGTTGATTTAAATTTACTTGTTCTTTATTTTAAATATTGTATCTGTTCCTGTTTTGTTTTTTTACTTTTTTTTTTTTCTCTGTATTTTTCTGAAGCCGGAAATGGGGATAGACAGTCAGACAGACTCCCGCATGCGCCCGACCGGGATCCACCCGGCAAGCCCACCAGGGGGTGACGCTCTGCCCACCAGGGGGCGATGCTCTGCCCCTCCGGGGCGTTGCTCTGTTGCGACCAGAGCCACTCTAGCGCCTTGGGCAGAGGCCAAGGAGCCATCCCCAGCGCCCCGGCCATCTTTGCTCCAATGGAGCCTCGGCTGCGGGAGGGGAAGAGAGAGACAGAGAGGAAGGAGAGGGGGAGGGGTGGAGAAGCAGATGGGCGCTTCTCCTGTGTGCCCTGGCCGGGAATCGAACCCGGGATTTCCGCACGCCAGGTCGACGCTCTACCACTGAGCCAACCGGCCAGGGCTTGTTTTTTTACTTTAAAATAAGATATGTGCAGTGTACATAGGGATTTGTTCATAGGTTTTTTTATAGTCCGGCCCTCCAACGGTCTGAGGGACAGTGAACTGGTCCCCTGTGTAAAAATTTTAGGGACCCCTGCCCTAAGCCCTATGTTGGATGCCAAGCCATTATGAGCCAGAAGGGTACATTCCTGGCCCCATGGAGCTCACAGCCCATGACTTCTAGGTAAAAGCAAAGTGGACAGATGAGATCAACTCCCCTTGACCTTCCACCCTCCCTGGCTAATGACCTCTCCTTCCTCTGGGCTCAGAAGTCCCATTGCCCACTGTTGTCTGTTCTGGATTCATCTCCCCACTAGACTGAGCTCTTTGAGAGCAGAAACGAGCCTTGCCCACTTTGCAACTGGTTGTAGGCCCTGGAATCAGATGAACTTGGGTTTAAATGCTGATGTGGCTGCTTATCACCTGGGACTATATGGACCCAGGGAGTTGCAGTGAGTTACAACCCCATGGAAAGCTCCCAGCCCATCCTGCCACAGGCTGAGCGCTCAGCAAAGAGCAACTGCTTTTCTTACTATCCCTACAGGTACCACTGTCCTTCCAGCCTCTCCTGTGGGGTCTGGGCCAAACTGCCTTGAGGTGGGTCTGGTGTGTCCATTTCCGTCTCCCCAGAGCAGGGCCTCTGCTGGCTGCTGGCCAGGCCCAAAGCCTCTCTCTCCCCCCCTCTCTTTTTCTCTTTTCCAGAGTTGGAAGTTAAATGCAGGATCTCAGGTTCCTGCCCCTGGGAAAGGAGACACCGCATCCAGGCTCTGTTTCCACTCATTGTTGTCCGGAGCATTGTTTTTCTTCCATGGCTGCCTCCTCCCCACTCAGCTTCCTCAGCCCAGCCTGCGCAGTCCCTCTCACCCTGTCTGAGTAGAGGAGGGAGATTTGTTTTCTTGTCTTTTCATTTTTCAGCCATGCCACAGTTCCATAAGGCAGGCAGAGCACGGCATATATACCCATGTTACAGAAGGGGAAGCCGAGGCCTAGAGAGGTTGAAGGGCCAGCCCAAGGTCATAGAGTTTATTAACACCTTGGCAAGGACTGGAGCCCAGGTCTCACGAATCCCAGGCCAGTGCACTTTGTACCTCGCTGAGCTGGTTTCCAAAGGCCCTGGGCACTGTAAGGCTGAGAAAAGAGATTTTTCTGGGGAGCCAAGAGACCTTTAGAGATTTTATGAAGAGCAGCTGGGACTCCTTCCCCAGGCTTGTTCTGGGACCACAGACAGGCTGGTTCCTTTGGATCCAGTCAGGGAAGGTTAGGATTTGTCCATTGCAGACTGGGGGGGGGGGGGCAGGTGCAAACCCGGGTGCAGTCCCAGGATCTTTTGGGTGAGCCCGCTGAGCTGTCCCTGAGCAGGGTGTGGGCAGGTTGCCTCCCATGCTTTGTGGAGTGTACACTGCTGACCAGTGGTGGCCAGGCTGCGGGCTGCTTCTGGGGGTTGAAATGGAGGCAAGGGGTGTGGAGAGACCCCACCCAGCACAGCCTTGCAGGGCAGTCAGGCCCAGGTGTAGCTTTATGCTGCCACACCCCAAGGGGCTTAGAATCACGTCTAAGAGTGAACTTAAAGCCCTGGCTTTGCCACTCACAGCCCTGTCACTTGGGGAAGGATTCGTGTGCTCTGAGCCTGAGTTTCGTCCTCTGCAGGTGGAAGTGAGATGGGGCAGGACCTGCTCAGGAAGCAACAGAGTGCTGCTGCTACTGCTGCTGACACGCTTGTCACGATTCTCCAAAGGGGCTGTCACAGGCGGAGCATGGGAGGGCCTGCGCGCCCCAAGTCATTTAGCATCCTCGGCCCCATTCCACTGAGGGCCAGTGGGTTTGCCCCTGTGACAGCCTGAAACTTTCCCGTCCACCTATGGGTGAGCAGAACTGTGCCCAGGTGAGAACTGCTTCTCCCTGCCTCCGGGCTCCTCTCTGATACTGCCACGTGCTTTTCCTCATCACTCCTGGCTTCCTCCCTCCTGGGGGTGGTGGTGGCCCGGAGGCTCCCCCATGTCCCTGTTCCTGCACGAGTCTGTTTGTGCTGTTGGTTTCTCTCTCTGGGGCACCTCTAGCCCAGGGCCTGGTACATAATAGGTACTCAGAACATGGGCCCGTGCTTGGGGACAGCAGGGATTAACTGTCCATCTGCCCCAGGCTAGGTGGCACGGGGGAAGGACACGGTGATTAACTTGGAATGTCATGTATCCTTGTGGCTCAGGTGTCCCAGGGAGCAGTTAATGGGAAGGAGTGGTAGCATCCTTGGAAAGGGTATCAGGTTGCTCACTGGCCAGAGGCCCAGATGGACATGTCCCCTGGGAGACCTGGTGAGGGAGGGGGTCAGGTGCTTTGCTGGACCAACTGGGGCAGAGGCCCAGGGAGGCAGGACTGTGGGAGACTGAGCCAGACTGCCTGCATCTTCACCACCACCCCCGCCTCCCCCTACCCCCAACCCCCGCTCTCAGGGCCCTGACCAAGAAAATCAGGAGAGGAAGAGAACAGACCGTGGTAGAGGGGCACACCTGAGGCCGCGGCTGTGGGTTTAGTAGCCAGCGATGTTTTCGTTGTCACAATAATCCTTTATTTTGTTGATTATTTTACAAAGAGACTTCATTTGATAAATGTGGGTACTGAGGCTTAGAAACTGAGGTAGAAATTCACACAGCCAGGACGGGGACAAGTCTGGAACAAAAATGTCCTTGGGGAAGGCATAGCCTGGGGCTGTGATGGTCAGTGGTTGCTCCAGAGCCACGGTGAAAAGGTCGAAGCCTTGCTCCCCTGTGCCTGTAGCTCTGAGTCTAGGGACATGACTGGGGGATGGGCCCAGGGTGTAGAGAAGACAGAGGTTCAGGGTGGCCCCTTAGGTTTGTGTCTGCTCAGCTAAATGCCAGCCTCAAAGGGAACAGTCTGCCGTGAGGCCCTTGCCGGTCAAACACAGCCCAACATAAGAGGTAAAGCCGAGAAAGAACGGGTAAGGTATTCTGGGGGTCACAGAAGAGCTTTCGCTTTGTGCCAAGATGGTGACTTAAGACTGTTGGTTCTAACCCCAGAGTCAACCCTGGAGAAATTGCAGAAGCAAGAGGAAAATATGGATTCCATACAGTAACTAACAGACAGATAAACAAATCTGAGCAACCCAGGGAGACTGCAGGGAGGGTGGAGGCTGCCCGGCGTGGCCGGGGTGGGGGAAGCGGCAGCAGAGAGTAGGTCAGAGGAAACCTTTGCACCTTCCGCTCTGACTTTTCCCCTGGCGTTACCTTGGGCAATCACTGCTCTCTCCTGAACTGATAAAATGGTGCCAGCGGCCTCTCTGGGAGGAGAATTGATGAGAATGGGTGTTGACAGACAGTGACTCCCACCTTCTCTCAGTGAGGCCCCACAGCTGGCTTGTTAAAAATCTAGACTCCCTTCTGTCATCAACCATGTTGCTCCTTAAAGGCTCAGAGATGAGACTCTGATTCTTCCTCTGGTGCCTGGGGCCCATCTGGTGCTCAAGCCCACCCACCAACCCCTAGAAATGGACACAGCCAGCCTTTGAAGCTTCCCCAAGACCTGTCACCAGACAGAGTAGCTGATGCCGGAGGAACCTGAACAGGGCAAAGTAAAGAGACTGGGGAGGACCTCTCCTGTAAAAGAAACACAGCGCACTGCACAGTACATACCGACCAGAGCAGGACCATTGCAACAAACAGACTGGAAAGAAATATATTAGCAAGGAAACAAGGACAAGGAATCATAAAGAACAAATTAATAAATTTGGAAGATCAATATATCCAAATAAATTTGAAAACCTATATGAAATATAAAAATGCCTAGAAAAATATAAAATTCCAAAATCGATGCAAGATGACATAAAGAATTTGAAAAGGGAGCTGAAGAGCTCTCTTCCCAAAACTCCAGACTTAGATGGTTTTTTGTTTCATTTTAATTTTTCCATTGATTTGAGAGAG
This sequence comes from Saccopteryx leptura, assembly GCF_036850995.1. Lineage (NCBI taxonomy): Eukaryota > Metazoa > Chordata > Mammalia > Chiroptera > Emballonuridae > Saccopteryx > Saccopteryx leptura. The sequence goes on along the minus strand of NC_089505.1, from coordinate 288,838,916 downwards.
AGAGAAGCATCCACTTCTTGTTCCACTTAGTTGTTCCATTTAGTTGGATGCTCATTGATGGCTGCTCGTCTGCGCCCTGATGGAGGATCCAACCAGTGACCTTAGTGTGCGTGGATGATGTTCTATCTATTGAGCCACCTGGCCAGAGCCAGACTTAGATGTTTTAATATTTGATTCACTAATATTATATTAGTGTCAAGAAGGAGTAAATTTTTATTTTATGTGTTGTTCCAGAAAATTTTATCTATTATGGAATTATAAAAACTTTATAAAGATAGCTGTAAAAATCCTAAATAAAAATATTTATCAATTGAATCTGCCATGTATTGAAAATAATATATTGTGAAACATACTAAAGGAAAAAATTATGATGGTCTCAATCAATGCAGAAAAAGCTTTTGATAAAATTCAACAACCTTTGAACTTTTTATAATAAAATTTTTATAATAAACACTCTTAGTAAACTAAAGTAAACTAGTAAGACAAGATTAACTAGTAAGACTCTATTACAACAATTATACTTGATGCCAACACTTTAGATGCATATATTTCCTTTAATATGAAGAACTCAGAAAGGATACCCACTCTCACCATTACTGTTTAACATAGAACTAGAGAGCACAGCCAATACTCTATGGAAAAATAAAGAATCCAGGAAGGAGGATTGGAAAGAAAGAGATAAAATATTTCTTTTTGTAGGTAATATTATTGTATGCCTTAAAAAAAACAATAAAATAAACAGAATCAATAGAAAAACTATTAAAATGAATAAGAGAGCCTGACCAGGCAGTGGCACAGTGGATAGAGCATCGGACTAGGATGCGGAGGACCCAGGTTCAAGACCCCGAGGTCTCCAGCTTGAGCGTGGGCTCATCTGGCTTGAGCAAAAAAGCTCATCAGCTTGGACCCAAGGTCGCTGGCTCAAGCAAGGGGTTACTCGGTCTGCTGAAGGCCCACGGTCAAGGCACATATGAGAAAGCAATCAATGAACAACTAAGATGTCACAATGAAAAACTGACAATTGATGCTTCTCATCTCTCTCCATTCCTGTCTGTCTCTATCTATCCCTCTCTCTGACTCTCTCTCTCTGTCCCTGTTAAAAAAAAATGAATAAGAAAGTTCAGCAAGCTTGCCAGATAAAAGGACTCTTAAAGGGAAAGAAAGCATTTTTCTATGCCAGCAATAATCAACTAAGAAATGTAATGAAATAAGATACCATTCATGACTACAACAAAACCATAAAACATCTAAACAATAATAAAAAATGCATAAGACTTCTTTTTTTTTTAATGTGCCTTGACCGCGGGCCTTCAGCAGACCAAGTAATCCCTTGCTTGAGCCAGCGACATTGGGCTCAAGCTGGTGAGCTTTTGCTCAAACCAGATGAGCCCTTGCTCAAGCTGGTGATCTCAGGGTCTCGAACCTGGGTCTTCCGCATCCCAGTCCGACGCTCTATCCACTGCGCCACCAACTGGTCAGGTTGCATAAGACTTCTATGTAAAAATCTTTAAAATCCTAGTAGGGGATGATAGGTAATTTGAATAGATGATTTAATTAAAAAAATTGACATCTTTTCTAAATTAATTATATTCAGTGAAATTTAATCAAAATTCTAGTTTTTGGAAGGACTTGATAAACTTACTTTAAAATTTATCTAGAAGAATAAAGATCTATAAATAGGTCAACTTTAAAAAAGCGTAAAGAGAGAGAAACTGCCTCACCAAATATTAAGACATACCAAAAGAACATATTAATGACCGCAATGTGGTAGTGTTCAAGAACAGAGAAATAGACTAAAGGGATAGAATAGCAGGCTCAGACATAGACCTTCACAAACAATAAATGGGGAGAAGATTGCTTGACAAGCTGATGTTAGCAAAAGTGAACCCTTGTATGGATAACAACAAAACTAGACCCTTATCTAAAACCACATACAGGGTAAAAGATACAACCGTAAAATCAGAAAATGTAGGAAAACATATTTATAACCTAGAAGAGTGTAAAGACTTCTTCAGAAGAGTGTAAAGACTTCTTCAGCCAAACTAGAAAACACCAGGATTAAGGAATTCTAGTTAATGAGCGGCACCGGGGACAAAGTGGATGGAGAGCTGGCAGAGTGAGAGAGGATATTTTCAATATCTAAAACCAACAAAGCGTTGATATATAGAATATACAAAGAGCTCTTGCAAATCAATAAGAAAAGAGATAGCTAGACCAATAGCAAAAAGGGGCAGGGAATATAAACGGATGATTTACAAACAAGAAACTTTAAATATATCATTAAAACAACAATGAGGTGTCACTGTTAGACTAGTGAACATCAGAAAGCGAGATAACAGCAGGTTCCGATGAGGAAGTGGGGAACGGGAATCCGAACGCACTGGTGGTAGAAGTGCACTCCATGGCACAGCAGTGCGGGATCAAATGGAGTGTGTGTGTCCCCTATGAGCCAGCAATCCCAGGTCCTAGTGTACATCCCAGAGAAATGTTCACGCAGGTCCAACGGGGACACACATTGAGTATTCATCACATTTCTGGGGGTGGGGAGTAAGAGGCAAGCCGGGGCTTCCTCACTGGGGGAGGGTGTAGGTGAAATGGGGAGGCTGACCAACGCATCCTGGTTTGACCAGGGCTTTTCCCCTTTCAGCTCTGAAAGTCTGTGTCGCAGGCAAACCAGGATGGTTGGTCCCTGGAGCACTACTGTGCAGCAGGTGGAAACAGTGGGTTAGCATAGCACAGCGAGTTTCAACCTCTTCCATCTCATGGCACACATAAACTAATTACTAAAATTTTGCGGCACAAAAAGAAATACATTTTTGTCAATATGACAAAAGAAAAGGTATCATTTTGATTCATTCACACAGGGCAGCTACTGTTGTGTTGGCTGTGGTCATTTTTTTATTTGACAATCTAAAGGAAAACTGGCCAGTGTCCCTGACTAAATAGTCGGGTACTGCAGGTTTTAAAAGTTCTGGCAGCACGCCAGGGTGCCTCTTGGGTCACACCAGCTGAAAACCGTTGAGGTAGCAAGAAGGATGGAACTTAAATATCGTGCTCAGTGAAACAAAATAAAATATATAGTGCAACACCATTTAAGTAAACATAAATTATATGCTCATAAAACGATAGTAATTTTGTAACGCTACATGGAAAACACATTAAACACATTAGAATGGTTGTGTATGGAAGGAAAGAATATGGGAATAAAAGAGAGTTCACACGTACATATGTATGATGTACATACATAGAAAGGAGAGTGTGGCCTTGTAGGGACCAGTGAGATAATGTGCCATATACTAGGGAAACACTTAACCCTTTGAGCCTGAGGTTCAAAAGGGGAAAAAATGGTTTCTGAGGAGACAGTGGGAGAGACCCCCCCAGCTCCGTGAGACTGGCTTTGTTGGAAGATGAAGAGGAGTTAGCCTGTGCTCTCTGCCAACCCAGGGAACGCCGGAGGGAAGCCCCTCCTCCAGGCCTGCTGGGCCTTCAGCTGGGGGCTCACACTCAGGCCTTCAACGCCTGTGGCCCTTTCTCCAGAGAGAACAAGAGGCCCCGGCCTGGCAGCAGGGGGGTGCTGGGCCTGGACGGCCACTCTCCGTGTCAGTCGCTGTGCTGTGCGTGGGGTTCTCCTGGGCAGAAGCTCTGGTAGGGGTCTGGGGGGGGGCCGGCCTGGCAGCAGGGGGGCGTTGGGCCTGCACGGCCACTCTCCGTGTCAGTCGCTGTGCTGTGCGTGGGGTTCTCCTGGGCAGGAGCTCTGGTGGGGGTCTGGGTGGGGGGGGGGCCGGCCTGGCAGCAGGGGGCGTTGGGCCTGCACGGCCACTCTCCGTGTCAGTCGCTGTGCTGTGCGTGGGGTTCTCCTGGGCAGGAGCTCTGGTAGGGGTCTGGGTGGGGGGGGGGGCCCGGCCTGGCAGCAGGGGGGCGTTGGGCCTGGACGTCGCTCCGTGTCAGTCGCTGTGCTGTGCGTGGGGTTCTCCTGGGCAGGAGCTCTGGTAGGGGTCTGGGTGGGGGGGGCCCGGCCTGGCAGCAGGGGGGTGTTGGGCCTGGACGTCGCTCCGTGTCAGTCGCTGTGCTGTGCGTGGGGTTCTCCTGGGCAGGAGCTCTGGTAGGGGTCTGGGGGGGGGGCCGGCCTGGCAGCAGGGGGGCGTTGGGCCTGCACGGCCACTCTCCGTGTCAGTCGCTGTGCTGTGCGTGGGGTTCTCCTGGGCAGGAGCTCTGGTAGGGGTCTGGGTGGGGGGCAGAAGGAGGCTGGCTCCCAGAAAGCAAACCAGAGGTGAGGAGCCCTGAGCAAGCCGGCCTCCCAGGGTTTGGGGCCAGTGCGCCCCCAGGAGGCAGGGAGGTGCTTGTTCCCCTCTGGGCTCAGGGCTTCAGCTGCCCCACAGGGGTTCCTACCTCGTCGAAGTCAGCCACATCCTCACAGTTCTCCAGGACCCGGGAGTGGAAGGATTGCCCTGGGAGAGGGAAAGAGGAAATTTTAGCATCCAGAAGCTTGAGGTCGGACCTCTGACCTGGTAGTCATCAGGACAGCATCGGGTTTGGGAGCACTTGTTATCAACCAGGGGACCTGTGTCTTGGGCAGCACTCTCCAGGAAGGGCAGGTTCCCACAGGGGCTTAGCTGACCTCTCAGCAGCCTCATGAGGCAGGCAGGTCAAAGGCCACTAGCCACATGTCACAAATGGGGACAGTAAGTACAAGAAGGCACAAGGCTGGTCAGGGTAGATGTGAGAGTGGAACCTCGGCCTCCTTCCTCTGCCTCGCTGCCTTCCCAGTGGCTTTCTTGGCCTCTCTGCGGTCTCCTCGGCCTGCTGGCTTTTGCTGGCCTGCCCCTGCCCTGAGCAGAAGCCTGGCCCTGCGGGCAGCAGGCCCCCTACCGAATGACAGCCTCTCCTGTGAATGTGACTGTAGCCAGACGCCAGAGCTCCTGCCCAGACCGGCCGGACGACCAGGCACATCCAGACCTTCCCCATAAGCCAAGGGCTTTCACCTTTTCCACGGTCTCGTTACGTTTTCTGCCAGCCTTTGGAGGGGGGGCAGCGTGGGTGATTCCTCCCATACACCGCCCCCTCCATTCCCACTGGTGCAGGTCACGGGGAGGGTGCTGTGGACACATGTTTTCCCGGAACCCCCACCAGCCCACATTCACACTCCACACACCAGGGCAGGAGAGCTGCCTGACTCTCTGAGTCTAGCCCCTCCAGTCAGAACTGGCCCGGGTTGCTTGAAGAACCATAAGAATGAGGAGAGAATAAGGGCAGGTATGGGGGGGAGGGGAGGAGGTGGGCGCTGTGTGGAGACCCGGGCCAGTTCAGGTCACTGAGGAATGTTCAGTGGAATTTATGATGTACCCGGCTGCACCCCCTACCCTCTACCCCCAGGACAAGGAGGACAGCAGTTCCATGTCAGAGGCAGGTGGTTGGTTTGAAGAAGGGTGTGTGTGTGTGTGTGTGTATGTGTGTGTGTGTGTGTGTGTGTGTGTGTGTGTGTGTGTGTGTGTATGTGTGCAGGGTGGGGGCAGGTGGGGAGGGGTTGCCTCTGAGATAATGAGGGAGAAGCTATAAAGCAGAAGCTACATGCACAGAAAGTAGCTGTGAAGAAGACAGATGGGAAAGAACGGCTCCTGAGCACTAGCCAGGGACAAAACAAAACACCAAAAAGGAAAAACCTCAACAGCAAACGGCAAGGCAGCCAGGGGAGGAGAGGGAAACAGGAGAGATGGTGCCTGAGCTTCTTTTGATTCTTCCCACGGGCAATACAATATAAATTGAGATCGGTTGGGCATGTCTGTGCACTGGGGACTCCCCAAGGACCTGCACTCCGAATAATCAAAGGCCTTTTCATCCTAGAAGATCATAATGAGCCTGGATATGGCTGTGCTCAAGGGCTTCCCGGAGTGAATATTAAGCAACTCAGTGGGTGGGAGAGGGGGACCATCCAAGCTGGTGTCAGGGTTCCAATGTGCGCAGGAAGTCACTGAAGCTAAAAGCCTCCCCTGCTCGCATATTTCCTATAGCCTTGTTAGAGAGAATGGGAAGTAAGGTAAAATTAGCCATTGCAGAATTCATACAGAAGGGCTCTGTTCTGAAATGCAGTAAAACTTCATTGCCTAAGGCTCCAGAGATTTAAATGTGGTGAATATTGTCAAACAGGATGAGTTAAATTTTACTTGCAGGTAATTTTTTTCCAAACAAGGATTTGCTGAAACAAACCAACTCAATTGTACAGACACAGTGGAAAGGCGAATTTATTAAGAAAACAATGTCCTTAAGCGTTTTTAACAATCCACTTTCTAGGAGGGTTTGTACTTCCAGTGGCAGGGATCATTTCAGTGGTCCTTTCACTCATCAGGACAGAGATGGGACCTCTGCCGTCCCTTCCAAGTTATCAGTGGGGATTGCTAACCCCAACTTTCTTTTCAAGTTCATTTCCACTTAACATCTACACCACTCAACACAGTCCTGTTGAAATTTCAGTTCCATTTTACATGGCTTTCAGACAAAGCCACTTAAAACCCCCAATATCCAATCACCTTTCTTGCCACAGAGAAGACGGAAAATAAGGCTTGAGAGGAAGAAATTAGCCTGTTCCCTGCAGAGGAGAGGATCTATGGATAGATGAGGCCATTAGATGGAAAAATTAAACCGCATCTTTGTGCAGAGGCAGCTGCTCATGGGTAGCTGAGCCGTTCAGTTTGAAATAGATTCTTTGAGTCAATAAATGAATTTGGATAGCGGACGCTATGCTCACAACTATAATAAGTGCCTTGACACCAGATATACCCAAACGGAGGAGCTTGAGAGTCCAAAGCTTAACAGAAGTCGATTGTATGTCATTTGCCATTTGCAAATATCTGGACTGCAGCCACCCTCCGAAAAGAAGGTAAGCTCAGCTCTTGTCTCATATGCAGGATGGAGTGCTAGCAGGATGGGACATGGCTTAAAAGGGCAAAACATTCCATCTGCACCAAACAGCACCCTCTTCCAGACCATTTACCTTGGTAGAGCTGGACCTTGAGCAAAGGCAGGCATGTAGGGGCTGGGCTACGTGCATTCATTCATTCCCACATGCAAGAGAGTCATGTACTCCCGCTGTGTCAGCACAGCCGTTGGGCTCTGGAGGAAGGTGGGGTGGGGGTTGTACAAAGAATTGGAATGGCGATGCTGCCTGAAGAAGCTTATTACGATCTAGAAAGGGGAAAGGTCAGACATATAAAAGGCTACTTACTAAATGGGGCAAAATTTGGTCCTTGGCATGCAAAAGGTTGAAATAAAGTAAGAACACAAGGAAAAAAAAGAAATTGTCTCAACCCCTCAACCTAGCAGATCAAGGAAGGTTGTAGAGGCATGGGCGCTTACACTGGAAGACTGATGAATCTAGCCATGCAGAGACTGGGGAAGAGGGAACAGTGTGAGCGAAATTTGGAAGTTTGGAGCAGAGAATGACACAGGACAGTGGATTGGAACACAGGACACATGAGTTCCAATGGAGATGGGAAAATGAAAAGGTCTCCCCTTAGGGAGCAGCCCACAGAAAGAAGACCCGGGGCAGGAGGTCTTGGGGTCCTGAGAGAGCATGGGGGTGGTGCATTTAAAGGGGAAGGTCCTGAGGACAAATTTCAGGGTCGTCATGGTTCTGCCCAGGACCTAATGTTGTGGCCATATCAGTGACATTATTCTTTTCCCAGTGTGAGCTAGATATGGAGTGAAACACCCTGCTTGTCACTCAGACCTGTCACTATTATTCCCTTTCGTTATTTAAAATCAGCAAAACCTGACTGTCAGCATTGGCTGGGACGGACTGTCTCGGCAAGCACCCCCTTCCTCAGCTGCAGTGCTAGGACACCCCCGGCTCTGCTCGCCTCTGCTCCTCCACAGCAGTCAGGAGCAATGGCCCCGCTGCGTTTTCCTTCTCCCCAGTTCAGATCAGCCTGTTTCTCTTGGAAGACCAGCTACTCCCATGAGCGCCAGGAAGCAGGGCCTAGACATCCCTGTGTGCAGGGAAAGAGCCAGGTCTAGGCAGTGTTGGGGCCCGGTGCTGCAGTCAGGGCGGGAGGGAGTGGGCTGGTTATTCAACTGCTCAGGGTCTCAGCGTCATCATCTGTAAACTGGGACAGTTCACCTGGACCAGCCTGCATTCTGCAACCACAGTGAGGATCAGCAAGAGACTGCTTCTGTGAAAGTCTGAGTAAAGCATCCTTTACAAGCACATGGACTTTTGGGTAGTGGTAAGGCTCAACAGCCAAATTGCCTGAGTTCAAATCCCAGCTCTACCACTTGCAGGCCATGAGCCCTGGGAGAAGTTAACCTCCCTTTGCCTCATTACCTCATCTGTAAAGTGGAGGAAATGCTAGTGCTCATACACTTGGTGCATATAGTTCGTCACCCAATGAGAAAAGGCTATTATTTGACTAATGAGTCCTTTAGATAGTTCAGCTATGTTTTAAATATAAAAATGGTCTCCTCTATTAGGATTCACATTTTGTAGTGTATTTTTAGTAGTATATAATCAGGAACAATTTTCTTCCTCATCTTACGTAATATTTTTCAAGGTTTAGGTATTTTAGGTGTGATTAGCTCTTTTTTTTTAACTAGGTAAAATTCATGTTCACTGATCTTAAGTGCACAACTCAATGAATTTCAAGAATTTTTTTATGACTTTTTATTTGTTTATTTTAGAGATGAGAGAGAGAGAGAGAGAGAAGGGAGAGGAGCAGAAAGCATCAACTCCTATATGTGCCTTGACCAGGCAAGCCCAGGGTTTCAAACCAGCGACCTCAGCTTTCCAGGTTGACACTTTATCCACTGTGCCACCACAGGTCAGGCTCAGTGGATTTCAATAGATGCATATACCCATGTAATCACCACACAATCAAGATATTGTTTTTAGTCAATCAGATTGATTCAAATAGTGTGACTCCTCCAACTTTCTTCTCCATTTTTAAATTGTTTTGGCTATTCTAGATCCTCTACATGTCTACATAAATTTTAAAATAATTTTCAATTCCTACAAAATAGCCTGATATGGCTTTTATTAAGACTGTGTTCAGCCTGTAGATCAATTTGTGCTGAACTGACATTTTAACAATTCTGAGCCTTTTAATCCATCAACATCACATATTTTCTATGTACCTTTATTTGGGTTTCTTTTATTTCTCTCAGCATTTTTTTTTTTAGTGTGAAGGTCTTTCATGCCTTTAGTGAAATTTATTTCTAGATGTTTTATGCTTTTTATGCTCTTATAAAAGTAATAGCTTTTAAATTTCTATTCTCCAATTGGTTGGTTTCTATAGAAATATATTTTTTGTATATTAAACTCATATCCTAAAACTTTGCTAAATCCACTGATTGTGGTAGCTTTTATGTAAATTCCTTAGAATTTTCTATGTAACTTGTGTGTGTGTGTGTGTGTGTGAGAGAGAGAGAGAGAGAGAGAGAGAGAGAGAGAGAGAAAGGCCGTTTTCATTATTTCCTATCTCTACGCATTTTTTCCCCTTTGCCTTTCTGCACTGGCTAGAACTCTCGTACAATGTTAAATAGTAAAAGTGCTAAGAGTGGACACACTTGCCTGGTTTGTGATCCTAATGTTTCAGTGTCTCAGGAAGAAGAACAATATTAGTCAGATGTTTTTGTAGTTGCCCTTTAACAGATTGAGGATGCTCTCCTCTAGTCTTAGTTTGCTGAGTGCTCTTACCCTGAACGGGTGTTGGTTCTATCTGTGTCTAGTAGTGGTTTTTCTCTTGTAGGGTGCTAATATAGGGAAATATTTTGATTGGTTTTCCAGTTTTAAACTAAGCTTGCATCCCCAGGATAAAACTCACTTGTCATGATGTGTTACCTCTTTCACATGTTGCTGTTCCATTGACTAGTAACTCGTTAAGGATTTTTACATCTTTGTTCATGAGAGATTTGGGACCCTAAGTTTCTTTTCATGCAGGAATTTGTCAAGTTTTAGTGTTATAAAATGAGTCACAAAGTATTCTTCCTTTTCTGTCTTCTAAAAGTTTGCGTAAGATTAGTATTATTTCTTCCTTAAGTGTTTTCGAGAATTCGCTAGTGAGATTACTTAGACCTGCAATTTTACTTATTGGGAAGCAGTTTATTATAACCACCCATCATAATTATCATCATTGTTATTGAAATTCTGATTTTTTAAATAGATACTGGGTTTTCAGAATTTCCATTCCTTTTTGTGTTAGTTTTGGTAAGTTGTTCTTCAAGGAATATCTGTTTTATCTGAATTATTGAAATTCATTGAGAAAAAGTTATTCATAATACTCCTTTATTTTCCATTTTAATGTAATGAGATCCTCCCCTCCAGTTCTGATATTAATAATTTGTGTTTTCTTGTTTTTTGTCTTGTTCAGACTTGCTATAGTTGACCTATTTAATGAATAGGTTTCAAAGAACCAACTTTTGACTTTGTTAGTTTTCTCCAGGTGTTTATCTGCTTTCTATTTCTTTCCTTTTTTTCTCCTTGGATTTAATTTTTTTTAGGTTGTATTTATTTTTATTCATTAAAATATAATTCACAAATCATGAAATTCAACCTTAATTCACCACTATCTAAAACATCACAGAATGTTTTCATCTCCCCAAATGAAACCCCCCCAGCAGTCGCTCCTCGTTCTCCCTCCCCACCCCTACCAACCACTAGTCTACTTTCTGTCTCTATGGATTTGTCTGTCCTGGACACTTCATAAAGATGGAATCATATAATATGTTGTCTTTTGTGTCTAGCTTATTTCACTTAGCATAATATTTTCAAGACTTGGGTTTCATTTGCTCTCCTTTTAGTAGCTTTTTAAAGGCAGAAACTTAGATTATTGATTTTCGAATTTTTTCTTTCCTGCTGTATTTAAATCTATAAATGTTGATGTGTTGTATTTTTTATTATCATTAAGTTAGAAATATTTTATGGTTTCTTTGTTTTCTTGTTTGACCATAGGTTATTTAGAAGGGTATTGTTTAATTTCCAAATACTTGGAGATTGAAAAAAATCTCCTATTGTTAATTTCTAATTGAATTCTAATGTGACCAGGTATATCAGTCTTTTGAAATGTACTGAGACTTGTTCAATTAGCATATGGTCTGTCTTGAGTGCTCCATGTGCATTTGAGAATATGTATTTTTTAGTTTTGGGATGTAATGTTCTAGAAATGTCACATAAGTCAAGGTGGTTGATGGTGCTGTCACATCTATATCCCTAATGATTTTCTTGTATAGTTGTTTGTGATTGTCTCTTATAATAACACCTTTTCCCCATGATGAGGAGCTCATATTCAATTTTTTAAAATTTATTCATGTTGTGAGAGAGATGGAGAGAGAGAGAGAAGGGGAAGGAGCAGGAAGCATCAACTCCCACATGTGCCTTGACAGAGCAAGTCCAAGGATTCAAACCAGCGACCTCAGTGTTCCAGGTTGACGCTTTATCCAGTGTGCCACCACAGGTCAGGCTCATATTCAATTTTATGACAGTCGACAGTATAGTAGAATGGAGAATTTAATTCAAAAGGAGTTTTCCTGGAAAGTAGCTATTTCTTAAGTTTCTTAAATAGTGTGCTCTCTGAAAATCACCAGCATGTTCAGCCATTTCCCCAATTTCTCATCTCGATGGAGGCCCCATCTACCTCTAACCCTTTATTTTTCATAAATCTTATTCAAATATCATTCTACCTCCAGTCATCTATTTCCTCACTCCCCACCCTGTTAGCATGCAGGTACACACAGTAGAAACGAAGGCTTAGGCCAGGGGCTCACCAGAGAGGCAGGAAGAAACAGGGCAGGGATTATGCACCCCATCTCTAGCTCAGCTCAAACCTCTATGTCCTCCAGGTGCTCACTCAAGTTCTGTAATGAACCGATAGCTCTGGTTCCCATTTCTTCAGACCTAAGCTTGGCCCCAGGGTTGCCGACTTTGAGCAGCACCAAGGCTGTGGCCAGCCTCCACCTCTGGTCACATGTGCTCTTCTGCCATGTCTTCTTAACAACCTCTGACTCACCCCCTCAGGCAGCTTCTGGACCTCCTAGTCTGTGTGCTTCCCTTGCCTCATGCTGCTTTGTACCTGCACCTCCCCTTTCGGGATGCTCATCATGCTCACAGTGACTTGGGCAGTGACTCTCTTCCCCTTGAGGACAGGGACCTTGTCAGTTTCATTTACTGCTGCCACCCAGTGCCTAGAATAACACCTGACACTTAGCTGTTCCTCAATGAATATAATTGCCAGGATGCATAAAAGGGTGAGTGAATAGATGATTAAATACTTGATTTACAAAACACATTAAAATGTAGCTTTTAATAAATTGGTAAAACTTGAGGCAATAGAAAATTGATCACTGATTGAATATTTGACAGTATTAAGCAAAATTGATAATTTCTTAGGAGTAATATAGGTGGATCCTGAGTTTTGGAGTCTTTGCCTTTTATAACAATGTACTGAATATTTACAGATGAAAATGTGCCTGACCAGGCTGTGGCGCAGTGGAAAGAGCATTGGACTGGGATGCAGAGGACCCAGGTTCGAGACCCCGAGGTTGCCAGCTTGAGCACAGGCTCATCTGGTTTGAGCAAAAGCTCACCAGCTTGGACCCAAGGTCACTGACTCGAGCAAGGGGTTACCCAGTCTGCTGAACGCCCGCGGTCAAGGTACATATGAGAAAGCAATCAATGAACAACTAAGGTGTCGCAATGCGCAATGAAAAACTAATGATTGATGCTTCTCTTCTCTCCGTTCCTGTTGGTCTGTCCCTGTTTGCCCCTCTCTCTGACTCTCTCTCTGTCTCTGTAAAAAAAAAAAAATGTATGCTGGCTGAGATTTGCTGCCAAATAATTAGGGGTGTGAAAGTAGGATGAGGTACCAATGAAACGAGATTGGCTATGACTTGATGGTTGTTAAGACTCTATGGGGAAGACATGGGGCAATTATAATATTTTTTCTATTCCTGTATATATCAGAGGTTTTTCATTAGGAAGAGTTAATAATTTTAAAAAAAATGGTTGAGATCCAGGGATGGGAGTAGGTGAGAGGAATGCAGATTTTATGTTCTTAGGAAAGGTGGATATGATAACCAAGTCTTCGCAATTCATGGAAATTATTGCAAGTCTTTTCTTCAGCACATTTTTGCCAAGCACCTTTGTAGCAGACGAGTTATATGGTTATTTCCGTATCACAAAAGCACAGCATCTAATCAAAGCAGGAGGCACCTGGAGAATTTTCAGGGGCTCTGCCTGCTTTCCCAGGCCTGACTCTGTTTGCTCTGGGCGGGAGGGGGGATGTTCAGCACCGGGGGGCTTCAGGTAGAGAACCTGCCCCTCAGTGGTTAGGGGCCTGTGTGTGCTGAGGAATGTGGGGCACAGCCTTTGGATAAACAGCAGAAACGTGGAGCTGGGTCCACAGCAGCAGAGGCTTTTCTAAGTGCCCCTCTCCCTGCAGAGGAGACTGGCGCTAGGCGGGGCCAGAGTGCACCCACAGGCCCGGGCTCTGGAGCATCTCAGGTCTGGGCGTACTGAGACGCTCTGCCTCCTTCACCAGGGATGGCAGACACGTCTTCAGATAGAAGTTGGATTAGCCTCAGGAGGGAGAGCTCCCCCCATTTTACTGCAGGGAAAAAAAATCTAAATCGGAGTCTGAAATGGTCCTTGCAGCCAAGAATAGGAGAGAATCTTGTCCCTCGTGCCTGGGCTGGGGTCCCGAGCCCTTCCCTGCACAATCACCACCGGCCCCACGCTCCTTTCCTAGCTCCTCTTCCCTGCTGCCCACGTCCTGCAGCCTCTGCTCCAGGCAACCAAGTGGCCTCCCAGTCACTGTGCTTTTCTGAGATTTTCCTCCTCTGGCCTCTGGTCCTGTCAGTCCCTCACCCAGAATGACCTCACCTCCCCGACAGCCCTTCCTCACCCACCCCTGCATCTCCGAGTGTGCAACAGTCGTTCCAAACCCAGCTTACGTGTGTCCCCCTCCTTCCGCCCCTCTGATGAAGCCCCGCCCCTGGGGTCTGGGCTGGAAGGCAGCCGCCACCCTCTGAACACGCTGCAATGCATGCCCCACCCCTGAGCACACCTTGGCCCTTTGGATCCAGGACTGTTTCGCCATTAGGTCTGCACACGTGTCTCCTCCCCTATCACACTGTGAGTCCCGGGGTTGCCTTTTAAGTCCCCCTGTACCCTGAGCTGTCCGCAGCAATGCTCAGAAAGTGCACGTTCAGCACCCGGATGGGGCCACGTGCAGCCAGCCCCTCTTGCTTCTGACCTGTGGGCCAGAGCTGGACTTCTGTGTGCTAGAGGATGACATTAGTCTCCTTCTGGGCTCTCGGAGATCTTTTGGGCTGGGAGGTCAAAAAAAGACACATGAGCCAGAGTTCTGATTCTTGGCTCTTGAGCCCTCTTTCAGTCCCTGGTGCCCCCTGGATAGAACTGGGGGCATCACAGTTGGGAAACTGAACCAAAGCTTGCCAGTGCCACGCCACCCACCGTATAAAAAGAATGTAAACTTAATAGCAAGTGAATACCTCACAGTCAGAGGCCGATTGGTGTTCATTCAATGGCAGGTCCACTGCTCAGCATGGGACTCATTAGGATAGCTAAGAGCAGATCCCTGTCTTGAAGGTACTTGGATGTTAGTGCAGGATGCTGAGCTGGGGCATTTCTTAAACATGAAGTGCCCCTAGCTCGGTGGGATATGCACACAGTACTGCAGGGGAGGGGGAAGGCTTCACAGAAGAGGTACGAGTAGGAGCTGGCCCTTGAAGGATGAACAAAATTAATAGGACTTTTCAAGGCGGGGGATCAAGGAACCATACCAGGCAAAGGAAATACAGTGTCTCAAGGCCTGGAGCTATCTAGGGCTTGGCATCTGTTGGGAACAGCAGGAAGTTCAGTATAGTGGGAACACAGGAGGTGGAGTGAGAGGAGGAGCAAGAAGGAAAAGCAGCGTGGGCCCAGGGCAAAGCCTTGACCAAACCAACCTTCGTGACAATTACCAGTCCAGGTGAATTACACCGAGAGCAGACCCAGCCCCCAGGTAGCACCATCTCACACACCAGATCCCCAAGCCTGGTATTTTGCCAAGAAAGCCCGGATGGAGAGTAAAGGGAGATAGATCATGGGGCTGGCCCAGTCTGCCACTGGTTCCCTGACATCCGGGTGCTCCTCTGGTTTGGGTGGGGCAAGGTTGGATGAGAGGCCCCTCCCACCTTGTGTTCTGTGGCTCTGATGGGTGCTGAGAATTATTTTGGAAAAACAGACAGACCCCAAGCTAAAACTGCCTTCCTTTGAGTAGTTATCTGTGGTCAAAATGGCTTCTTCTCAGACAGACTGTAATAGTATCTGGCTACAGACCTTTGTGTTAAATGGGGACTATTGTCTCATCTTATTCATGGGAAGCGGAAGCCCTGAGGCCCTGTGACCTGTGTGTATTACCAAAGCTGGGGTCCAGGCCTTCTGGTGTCTCCTATCTGACCCTGCAGGCTAGGGTCTGTGTGTTCTTCACTCCCAGGGTTTTAAACCTGTCCACAAATATCATCACGTTCAGTGAATGAATGAATCAGGGCAGGACCAGGTTCAGAGTGGCTGCTGGGCAGTCAGAGGTAAGAGCTAGACACTGAGCTGGGTGGTGAGTGCTGAGTAGCATGAGAGTGAGGTTGCCAACTGACCTGGGGCGGCGGGAGAAGAGGGGTGGCGAGGGACAACGCTGGCGCCGGCTTAGCCCACATGGGAACAGGCATCTCAGGAGAAGTCTTTCCCAACAGAAACTGGAAAGGCTGCCTCACAATCACAGCAGTCATTTTAATGCTCTGTCTTCAAACTCTTTCCTACTTACTGTTTCACTGAAGCAACCTGGTGAGACGGGTGTTATCATCATGCCCACATCACAGATTAAGAAACCGAGGGTCCAAGAGGCAAAGTAAGTGACAGAACTCAAGGAGGACATAAGGCTTCTGTCCCTATATCTAGAGCTTTCTTATCCACAACCCCATAAGTGTCCTTTCTAAGTGTCCTGGGTGTCACAGCACAGAAAATCAAGCAGCCTGACCAGGCAGTGGTGCAGAGGATAGAGCATTGTACTGGGACTCGCAGGACCCAGGTTTGAAACCCCGAGGTTGCTGGCTTGAGCATGGGCTTACCAGCTTGAGCACAGGCCCACCAGCTTGAGTGTGGGATCATAGACATGACCCCATGGTCGCTGGCTTTAGCCCAAAGGTTGCTGGCTTGACGCCCAGAGTCGCTGGCTTGAACAAGGGGTCACTCACTTTGCTGCAGCCCCCCAGTCAAGGCACATATGAGAAAGCAACCACTCGCAATCAATCAACTAAGGAGACTAAGGAGCCACAACGAAAAACTGATGCTTCTCATCTCTCTCCCTTCCTGTCTGTCTCTGTCTGTTCCTCCCTCTGTCTCTCTCTCTGTCTCTGTCACACAAAAAAAAGGAAAGAAAGAAAGAAAAAAAAGTCAAGCTCTATTTTAACCAGCTTTCCTGGTCTGTGGGGTCATCAGTAGTAGTCCCAACCTACCCAGGGCTCCCTCACTCATGGGATTAGGAGAACCTCTGACTATTCACCAGTTTCTCTCTCATATTTACCTGCAGCATATTTGCCTGGATATCAGTAGTTGTGTATGCCAAGAGCCTTAGAGCATTCTAGAGTGGGTCAGTTCCCTCTGAATTATTGTTAGTGTTGGTCTTTTGAGTGTCTGTTGTTGTCACCAGTGCTGGCTGCAGCAGGTGAATGGCTGAGGCATCTCTGGTTGTTATAAAGGAATCTTTCTAGAAACCTGCTTGCCATCTGCTTCTTCCTGCTGCCCAGCCCCCTTCCACAGAGCTCTCTGCCTGTGGCCACCTGCTGCTTGGAAGTGGATTTCTCCACTCAGTCCATGGATTGCAAAGAGGCCAGCCCCACTGCTCAAAGAAAACAGTGGGCATCGGGTAGAGAGGGCATTCACCCCAGTTGGCGAGGAGGAAATGGAGGGCTTGCAGGCTGGGGGTGAGGTCTTGTGAGCTGGGGCCACTGTGCCTCAGCCCATCTAATAATACCATGCAGATCTCTTTACCAACGGCCTTGGTTTCTCATCTTATAAACGGGACTGCTTTGTGCAGCCTGGGACTATCTTGTCAGAGATATAACAACATAGCAACCTGTAGCTAAGTGGCCAAATACCATGCCATCTATCAACACAGGGACACATTTCACAGATGAAAGGACACACTTGCTTTTGCTAAAGCCAGCCAAGCCAGCAGGCGGCACGCTGTGGATCTGGGTACTGCAGAGAAAGCAGTTGCTGGGCTGGTGTGGGAAGCAGCGGGCGGCCCAGCCCCTCACCTCCCTCCTGCCAGTAGGGACACTGGGCTCCCCTCCACCCCTGCCTGTTCCTGGGCACAAAACGGTTGCAGTGTAGACAACCCAGGGCCCCCTGCCTAGAGATGGCCTGACTGAGAAGGGGGTGTGGGCACAGGGCTGCTGCTAGAGGTTCTGGGGAAGGCTGCCCTGTGCTCTCACCTCTGCCTCCTGACATAGGTGCTGATGCATGACTGTCCGGGGCCGATACTTACTGTGCTCTTTAATCTGGTGGTGTTCTTTCAGCTCGTCCCTGACTCCCCCATCCACACCCCACCCTCAGATGTGTCTCTGGGTGGGGAAAAGCCATGTCTAGTGAGGAGTACCCTGGCCTTGGTCAAAGGCTGCCTGGGGTGCCCCTGGCCCAGAGGGCTGGGCTGTGGCCAGGCAGAGGCAGGAGTGAGTAAAAGGCAGAGGTAAGCCTGGCCTTGTCTTCGGGAGCTGTCCACTGTCCTCAGGGGAAAGGCAGCCTTGCCCCGGGCTCTGTCTTTCCCACCTTAGTTCCTGCACCCATTCTGAGCTCCAGCCTCACGGGACCTGCGTGTCTCCACATTTCAGCTCCTCTCCCAGACGTGGGCATCCTGTCCCCTCTGCCTGCTCCATTCTCACTTCCTCACTTTGCTCCTTCCTGTTGGCCCCTTGGGTTTCGTGTCATCTCTTCCTGGAAGTCTTCCCTGACCACTAGCCTTGGTCATGATGTTGCTTCTGTAGCTTTGCATCCTGCACTTGACCCCACCCTTGTTATATTACACACCTGTCTTATTTGTCTGCCCACTGGTTTCTAGGCACCACCCTGGGTCTTCCAGGCTGCAGACGCCACCCCATTCTGTGCCCAAGGAAACTAACCTTCTGGAGGGAGAAGGAGAGGAAGAGGGGTCTGGGAAGGCTCTGCAAAGCTGGGCCCCTCAGCCCTGTGTCTGTCCCCCTAAGCCCAAGAATGGGGTCCTCACCTCAGCTTTCCCAGGATCCCTTGCAGCCAGAGGGCTGTGCATGGCACCTGGTACAGGCACATTGGCAGGTGCAGGGAGAGACAGACACAGATGCAGACTTGACAACACAGGGCCACTGATTTTCAAGAAATCACAATGACCAGTCAGGCCAGGGGCAGATGGCCGCACACAAAAAGCCTCCTTGCCCAGCCCTGCTAGAACTTTTATCCTCCATCTCCCCACCCTGTCCTGCCCCTGTCATCCCAGAGCTGAGGTCCTCCTAAGACAGGGGCTTCCCTACCTCGGAAAGTCACTTTGGCGATCCGGTCGCCCCTGCCCCGCAGCTCCGAGACCGTCTTGAGGTGGACGAGCAGGGCCATGCTGGTGTGGAGAGCCCGGGCACTGCCAGGCAGGAGCAGCTGGGAAGGTGGGAGCCCAGCTCCTCCTCTCTGCGGCTGCCTCCTCCCTCCGAGCCCCCTCCGATGCTGCCCACAGAGACCAAGGCAACCGAGTGAGCTGCTCCTTCCAGCGACTCGACTCAGGGAGACTCACAGCCCTGCCAGCCCCCGCCCCTCCAAGTTGTCAGCCCAGCGTGTATGTGTGTGTGTGTGTATATGTGTGTGTGTGTGTGTGTGTGTGCATTGTGCACCCAGCGTGCAGCCTGAGAATGCAGACAGAGTCGGAATTCATTATTCAGCAGCTGCCTGCTCCCAGATAAAGCGCTGCCCAGCTTCAGGTATCTTCTCCTAGCTCCAGGAGCACAGCTGCCTGCCCACCTCTCAGCGGGGCTCTGCCTTACCCTGTTCGGCAAGCTCTTCTGCCCTCAGGAGCAGCAGATGGGAGTGGGCATGAATGTGAAAGGGGCGGGCATGTGGGTGGGGGTACCTCCTCCCACAAGAAAGGAGAAATTTCATGATCTGTGTGCACAAGAAGCTGGAAGGTTGCATTGATGTTTTGGGGTGATCTATGCCACCTCCCCTCACAGTAAAGTTGGCCACCAGGGCTGCTGGTGCCCTAGGGGCTAAGGGTCCCTGAGGGGTCTGGGCTGGCTGCTCTGGGTGGGTCAAATTGTGCCATGTTGAAATCCTAACCCAGGGGTCCCCAGTGGGAAAATCAGCATCTTCCAGACAACATCCAGTTGTTCTTGGTGGCTGGTCCCTGAGACATGGTGGCCCTAAGAGAAAAATAAATGTACTTCCCACCTGTTCTCACAGATATTGTGCCCCCAAGAGGCTGGGTCCTGACCCCCTTGCCCTGTGATCACTGGATCTGGGAGGATGGAGGGGCTGCTAAGCATGATTGCAGATGCGTGACTATGAAGGCTTTAGAAGCTCATTTTCTAAGGGCAATGGTTAATTAAGGTCCAGGGCACTGACTTAGCCCCATCCTGGGAATGAAGAAGACTAGGGGTGGTGACGTGGGCTGGAGCAGCTGCTGGAGGGTAAAGGGGGAATTTCCAAGGACCGAAAGAGAACTGCCCCCTCCATCCTTCCAGCAGCATTCCCGAGGAGGGGTTCATGAGGAAAGGGACCCTGGTGACCGGGATCCTCGAACCTGGAGCCTTTGCAGGGCCTGCTGCACCTTTGTTCTTACTGTTTGCTCTGCATGAAATGCCCCCAGCTCACCCTGCCTTCTCACGTGGACTCACTCAACTGGTGCCCATTCCTGGAAGTGTCTCCATAGCTACACTGGCACCCAGGCTGCCTTAGGGTCCTCTGTGCAGCCTCTGCTCTTCCCATCTCACCCCTTCATTGGGCTGCTCCTCCAGCCTCTCCCGCGGACTGGGAGACCCCAGGACACTGTATCTTTGCATCCCCAGGGCCTGGCATGGTATCCTATGTATAGCAGGATGCCCAGTGAATGTTGGCAGGATAAGAGAGTAAACTTGGTAATATATGTGGAACAGAGTTTAAGATTTAAAAAGAGAAATATTAAATTTTCCCAGCCATGCTAACAAACAATGACTCCCTTTAAACTCTACAGTCCAAAGACCTGCAGGATGTAATGAGAGCCTCCTTTGTCCCTTCTAGATGCTTCCCTGCCACTCTGCCTTATATTCTTTATTTATGTTGTTTCCTTCCTCTTCCCCATTTCTCACTTTTATCTGACCATATTGAATCAAAGGATATCTTAGTATATTGACTTTATCAAATATTTACAAATGAATGTCTAAATTTTTTAAAAACCAGATATAAATTTATAAATGCCTCTTTAAAAAAACAAACTAATTTGGTTAGCGCGTTCCATTCGTGAGGTCACCAAGTGATCCTTGTTTGTAAGGCTTGGTGGTACTTGGTAGGAAAATATCCATCTCCTCCCTAGGCCATCAAGAGGTTCTCTCCTTATGGGGTGAGTTTCATGAGGCCTCCAATAGACCTGTGTATCTTTGGAGAAAAGCTCATGAACTTGCTCTAGACAAGGCATTAAGCTTTGCTGAACCTGGGTTTCCATATCTATACAACTGTCACACCTGCCAATTCTGCCTTGCTGACACCTAGCATCCTTTCGCTCAGTGAGCCGACCCTTCTGAAATCTGAGCCAGATTCCACTTTTAATTTCCACTCTCCTGTTACCCATTTTGGTAACTCTTAATATAAAATTTATTTAATGACCATGTACTGAACCAGGCCCTGGGGATTCAGGGAGGAATATGATACAGCACTGGTCCTCAAGCACAAGAGACAGATGGACCAGAACACAGACAAGCAGACACAGGGGATGGGTCCATGGGCAGAGTAAGCTCAGAGGCCATGACTGGGGGAAGAGAGTGGACGCCTGACCTTGTCTGGGGGTGCAGTGGGGGAGGGGCTATTAGAAACACCTTCCTGGAGTATGGCACACCTGAACTGAGGGTTGTTCTTTTACAACTTTTATAAGTGTTTTTCTTGTAGCCCAGGCTCTGCACAGAGAATTTAGAAGTATGTAGTTATGACCTCATTAGCAACCACGCATTCCCCTTCAGTTCCTTCTCCTCCCCAGACCTCAGTTATCCTGTGACTTGCACCTCATGGAAGCCCGGGGCTTCCCCCAAATGCCATTGTTATCTGTCAGAAAAAGCCTCCTGAGAATTCTGGTTACAACAGTGGCCTGTGAGCTCATTAGTGTTCGTGGTCCTCATCAGCTGCCATTTACAGAGTCAGGCTGTGAAGTTAACACCTCTCATCTGGCGGATGAAATGAGACTGGGAAGGACAAGGGTAAATTGCAGAGCGTTTTCACTGATACCAGGACTCTCCTAGGAAGGCAAGTCTGGGTCCAAGTCCCAAAGAGCATGATGCTTTGGAGGCCTCTCACCCCCCACCCAGCCCCAGTTAAAGACCTAAGGCTTCTCCCTACCCCCCACAGGGCTGGTATGAAGATCACCAGAGAAATCCGGCTGTGCGGTGCTAAACAGTCTCAGGAAGGAGTCATTAATGCAAAGGAACCCTCACTGGGACGTCCCAAAGGTTTGCACTCTGGGCAAACATGCCAACCCTGTAGATTTCAGCCAGACTGAACTGAGGAATTGGGGACAGATGTAAATCACACACACGACCTTTTCACCATTTGCTTTTTGCCCCTTATAAATTACTCTTGTGGAGTAGTCTGAGGGGAAGGACGAGGTAAGAAGTCCCACGAAGAGATGAGAGCTAAGTGAAAAAATCTCCCCGGGGAATCGATGACTCTTGGGGCCCGGCGGCCACTCAAGCCCCCAGAGTTGAGCTGCGATGGGGCTGCTGCTTCCTGCGCCTCCTGCAAAGCGAGGGCGTTCCAAGCCAGGCCACTGAGCGTCCTGCAGTGGACAGAAGGACAAGGGCTCATCCAGCCCAGCCTCCTTGTCGAGTTTCCAACTCCGTCCCAGGTCTGAGCGTCACCGCAACGCGCAGCGAGGCCGAGAGATGAGCCCATTCCCAGAGGCGAAAGCGGAGCTTGGGTGGGAGCGGCGATTCGCGGTCGCCCGGGACGGCACGCAGCGAACGCAGCACTTTCAGGGGGCGCCCTGGGGGGGGCTGCTCCAGGAAGGGGCCTTGGAGGGGCGCGAGCCCCGGAACGCTGAGGCAGCCCGGCCCACGGCGTTGCCTGGTGCGCGGTTGCCGAGTGACCGGAGCTGTTGGCCCTCCGGCGGAACACCGAGACGCTGGCTCGCTGCGCGCTCGCCGCTCCCACCATGGCCTCCCGCAGCGCGGGCACCCTGCTGACCGAGTTCAACGCCGCCTACGTGCCCCCCGCGCTCACGCCCGGGTAAGCCGCCCCCACGCTGAGCCCGCGGCGGCACCCCTCCCTGCCCCCTCCGCAAAAACCCTCCTCCGGCGTCGGAAGTCGGCCGCTGCCGCTTTGGGGCGTGAAGGAACCTGAGTTGCCAGTTTTTCGCCGGTCTTCCTGGGGGTGGGGCGGGGCGCGCTCCCGGCAGCAGTGGCTGGGCGCTGGCCGGGGCCTCTCCAGATCCCCCTAGGTAGCAAGTCGGTCCCTAGCCCGCGCAGAATACACCCAGGCTGAGATAAGGGGACCTCCAGTGGATTGGGGCAGAGGAGGGGGCTGGAGAGGTCGACACAGTACGGGGTTGGTGTTTGGAGACACCCAGGCAGGAATGAGAAGGTGGGAATCCTCGGCAAGTGAGCAGGGTCTTCGACCCCCAGCACGGTTTAGGGGCACTCAGGACTCGCGCCGCATTAGAACTTGTCGTTTGAAGAAGCAAAGAGACCTGGTGGGCACTCGGGGATGGGGCTCGAAGAATCCGGCTACAGGACAGGCAGTCGTGAAGAAGCAAAGAGACCTGGTGGGCACTCGGGGATGGGGCTCGAAGAATCCGGCTACAGGACAGGCAGTCGTGTGCACTATCCACGGGCGTGTGGTCGGTTCGCTCACTGATCTCTCTTCATCCTCACAGAATGCTGGCTCTGCAAGTTTCCCAGCCTCCCAGGGTTGTCTTGCCTTTAGCACTGCCAGGTGCTGGGCCAGTCCTGCCTTTTCTTTCTCTTGATGTTCTCAAACTCCAAACATCTAAGATGCAAGTCTGATTGTTTCCTTCCTTTCCTTCTCCCAAAGTGCCTGAGATGTCCACTGCCAACCTCCTTTCCAGGGTATAAGATTGTCTTATCTCTCCTATCAGTCAACAGGGTATTGAGGGCAAGAGCTGCATTCTGAGAAGCTGCTTGCACTGTATCAGCACATCTGTGCAAAATGAATGAATGAATGAATGAATGAATGAATGAAATTAATGTCTTGAGAGTTATGCAGTTAGGTCTTCTTGTGGGTGAAAAAAAAACCATATGCTCTCCCCTGTGAACTGAACAGGGTGTAAAAATGAACACAAGACCTCACAATATATTTTGTATGAAGTTGGGTTGTTTAGAAGCAGGACAGGCAAGGCATATAAGGGGCAATGGCATTAAAATCATTTCTGCACATAGAGGTAGGGCAGTAACTAGGGGATGGTTACTGCCCGTTTAATCCAGCCTATTTGAGGGCAGGACCTTGGAGAGCTCAAAAGCGACTTGGGTTCCCATCAGACAAAGCTGATTTACTAGGACGCAGTCTCCTATTAATTCTTTCGTTCATTTAGGCATTCACTTGATAGAGATGTGTTGCGTGCTTGAGATATGCCAGGTGTTATATTGAGACAAAAACAAGGTGTGTGGGGGGAGTTGCCCTTGCAGGGCTTCCATCCATAAGGTTTAGTTCAAATCCTTTTTTGTTCATGGTGTTTATACCGGGTTCTGGGTGTTTATCATGAGGTTTGATTTTATACATTAATATGTTTTTTCCTTAAGTCTCTCAGTCTCCAATTGGAACTTAGCCCTCCCCTGTGGTTCTTCTATTCTGTTTAGGTGTGTGTGTGTGTGTGTGTGTGTGTGTGTGTGTGTGTGTGGTGGGGGGAGTGTGATTGTTTCAAAAGCAATCCCAGGATACTTTTCTGTCCACAACACTTGTCTGCAGTTCCCTTGAGCGCTCTGTCCTGTGAATGATCTAGAAATTGTGACAACAAATGAATCGTAAACAAGGCCCCGAGCCTGGCCCGTTATTCTGAGCAGCTGAGCCTGGACTTGCTGCTTTCTCGGCTGGATCTTCGTGGGAGGGCTATGCTCTCCTTCAGGACCCCCATCAGTGAGGGGCGAATGGAGTCTTCTTATCTTTCCAAATGCTACCTCATTGGCAGCTTTGTTAACTTAATGAAAGAGTCCCAGAGTCCCCACCACACTTGGATAGTTATTTTTGTGTGTCTTTTCAAACATAAATCACAGGGTTTTTGGTGCAGCCATTCTCTTCTGAGACTCAAATCATCCCTCTTACCAGTTCCACTCATAGAGACAGAGAATATCCACAGTGGTAAGGACCTCAGAGATCATGTAACCCACCCTCTCCTATTTCAGATGCCATCACTGAGGTCCTGGGGGGACTTTCCTGAACCCCAGGCTGGTGATGGAAATGCTGGGCTGGAACCAGCACCATGAACCGCCGTTTATGAGTACCTAATATGTGGCAGGCACTGTGTTCGTTTCTTCACAAACTTTAAAAAAACAATCCTTTACAACAACCTGGAAGAGAAATGAGCAGCTGGCCCCAGGTCATTCAGCAAGTTGCCCAGTCAGGTCTTTGTGACTTAACACCCCCATTCTCCCATCCCTCCAATTGTTAGCTACTATCCTTACTTAGATCCCTACAGTGTTTAAGGCCTGGTTCTAGCTACCGTGGGGAACGGGATGCTGGTCTTCAGACTAGTTGGCTAGGGTGCTCCTTCTCATCCCTTGCTGCTGCTTGAGGTGGCACAGCCTTCAAGCACCTTGCCACTGTCTGGCCCGTGCACCATCCCTGCAGTAAGCAGGGACCCCTTGGGTGAGAGTCCTTGGGATTGTAAAGCCTTTTAAGGTATACAGCTGGCCAAGTGACCCTCGTGTCTCCTGCCTGCCGGTCAGATCTGGGTGACATTCATTCTCTTGCTCTGTCTCCCACCACAGCTCACCAGATCTCAGTGCAAACACTTGACCTGCCATAGTGCATTCATTCATGCCCGAACTGCTTCTGCCCCTGATGCCCACAGCTCATGCAGGGGTACTCACACTTGAGCCCCTCGTCCATCTTCCTAGAGTGGCAGCTCTGCCCGTATCAGCTACTGAGCTGGGCCTGGACCTCAGGGACCTCCAGACTATGAATCAGTGCATTCTATACTGGCCATTGTCAAGAGGGTGGTCCCGCAAGGTGGCTGTGCCCCCTTTCCTGGAGTCCCTATACAACAGGCAAACTAGTGGTATACTGGTAAATGTTTACCAATCAGCTCTCTGGAGAGAAAAGGCCTTGATTTGTAGCATTCACACTTATCTGTGCTATAAATACTTCTGCCACAGCTGATTTTAAGCTGTCAGTATGATGTCACTGAGCACAGAGTTGGGAAGAGATATGCAGCAACAGGGCACCACACAAAAATCCCACTGTACAGATACAATTGACAGAAGTTACTTCAAGAACACGCACAATAGTGAAATGTATAAAATAATTAGGAGGTGCTGAGTTTTGAGAACTCATTACTTTTGTTTTTAATATAATTTCTATAATTGTAACTTTATGTAATTTAATATTTAATACTGGCTTGTTTAACAACAGGTTTGCAAAAGTCCTGAAAATTCAGCAATCAGCTCTCTTGAGCCAGTGTAAGCCGATATAAGCTGCTGCTAGCCCACCTCTCCCCTATCCTGCCAGCTTGCTCGGGCCTGAGCTCTCCTGCTCAGTGTGAGAGAGGTGCGGGCCAGCTGAGGGGAGGGGCGGGTTTGGATGCTGCATTTCATTCCAGCCCAGCTCTGGCCCTGCAGGTGCCGCCTGAAGACAGCCTGGTGCATCTGGGGTGTGAAACAAAGGCTCTCAGGGGGATGTAGGAGACCCTGTGTGTCCAGATAGGTCACTGATGCCCCTCACACAACCCTGAGGAACAGGGCAGCCTTACTCCAAACAGGGGTCCCGGGCCCTGGAGACCTGGGCTTTGTAACAGGTCCCTCCTTTTCTCCAAAAGAATTATCAGCTCTTAAAAATATGCCTCCATTTGTCAGTTCAACTCAACAAATATTTACAAAGTGCCACCTGCTGAGTGCCAGGCATGCCAGGGATGAAGATATGAATGGAACAAAGCCCTCTCACCCCACGGAGTTTATGGTTCAGAAGGAAGAATTTACTAAGGGCCAGGTCATTACAACACAGCAGGACGTGAACTGAGACGTGGGAGAGACACAGAGAGCAATGACAATCCCATGGAGGGGACAGGCATGGTCCCTGGATGGGTCAGAAGAGCTTCTGACAAAAAGGGGGGATTTGGAACGCTCCTTGACGGATGGATAAGATCACAGCGTGAGCAGAGCAGTAGAACGGCGTCTTCGGGAAGGAGGGATGGTTTGGGGAAAACAAACACGGGGTGGGGTGCCGGCAGGATATAGGTCCACAACGGAAATGGCCTGTTTGGCTGCAGTGGAAGAGCTATGGCATGAAAGTGGATGATGAGACTGAAAGGACCTTTCCCAGAGGCTGTGTCAAGCAGGGCCTTGAGCGCCTCTCCCAGCTTGTTCTTAGTTTCATAGGGAGCCCGGGAAGGTTTGCCCAGGGGAAGGATCTGATCAGAACGGTACTCAGCAGGAAGTATTGTGCAGAGGGCACATGTGGAATGAGGACATGCTAAATAGTAACAAGTTAATTAGTTAATAAGGCTGCTCATGGGATCCTAGAGGGCTCACGGTAATTACTTTTCATGTTAGCTATGGGGCCAACCAGTGCTATGAAGAGGCAGGCAGGGACAGCTCCCTGTCCGCATAGCAACCACCTGGGCACGTGTGATTGTGCCCACGGGCTGACCGACCACTGTCTCCTGGCTTATGTGGTGTGCAGGTGGGCGAGGAACACAGGGGCGTTGAAGGGGTCAGAGGCCCCGCCATGAGACCTGCCATTCTCCCGTTCCTCTCCACCGTGACCTGCCACACAGCCAACAAAACGGGCCTTCAGAAAGCTCTCCAATGGAACCTCACGGTCATGGTCAAGGTACACAAATGCAAGTGCACACAAGGGACACAGACCTAGGTAGCCAAGGTGTGCCCACTGAGTGCTAAATACATGTGACCACTGTGCATGAGCTTTCACACGTGCCCTTCTCTGAGCAGCTAGTTCCGAACAGAACCCGGAATCCAGGAAGAACTTTGGGAGGACTGCGGAGGAGAGGGCTCCTATTCTATTGGAATGCAAATACCTTGGCATTCAGAGAAGGTGGAAACTCAGGGAGCAGAGGAGGAGTATGTAGAGAGCCTGGGGGTGGCGAAGAGAAGAATCACAAGAACACGTCACATTTCTATAGCTACTTTCCTCAGAGGAGCGCAAATGCCCCTGTGGGTGGGATGCTTTGCAACAGAGCCAAGCCCCTTTGCAAACAATGTTCCAGGACATGGTACTCCCAGGTTTCTGGACTCCTGCCTCCTCCAGCGAACATCTATTGAACACCTGTCACATGTCAGGTGCTGTGTAGGTGCTGAGATAAAGAACACAGATTAGCAGAAGAAATGAACTAATCTGGATCTGTATATCTGGGCAGGTCGTAAGGGACCACTTAGTGCTGGGAGGCAAGGAGCAGGGCTTGGGGGTGTGGACAAGTGTAACATTCTTGATGGCAGAAGGCACGGGGCAAGAACCCAGTGCGGGGAGAGAGAAAAGGGCGGGGTGGGGAGGGAAGCATTTACACGTGGAGAACTGCACGTGGCCCCCGACCATGTGCTGTAGGCCACGGGGGTAGAGCTGTGAAGCTGGAGAGGAAGACAGGAGTCAGGCCACAGACGGCCTTGACTGCCATGCTGAGGATTTGACTTAGAAAGTTTAGCCTGGATGAAGTGTGGAAAATGGGTTAGAGGTACCAGTGCAGTTAGGATGCTGCTGCCACATCCACGCGCAAGGCGACGTGGCCTGAGCTCAGGTGCAGGAGGTGGAGCTACAGGGCTTGCTGACTGACTGGGTGTGAGGGAGGCCGCTGAGGGAGGTGCGTGCCCACGTTCCCACCTTGGACATCCGGGTGGTGCTCTTCAATGACATGGACCAGACTGTTGGGGAAGGTGGGGATGGGGAACACCCAAGGGAGATGTTTAGTGTGCAACTGTCTGCAGGGGTCTGAAGCGTGGAGGGAACTTCTGGACCGGAGCTGTAGACCAGGGGTCACCCACACGCAGGTGAAGGTTAAGGCCACATGACACCCCCCCCCCCAGGGAGACTGTGTGGTCCAAAGGACATGAGCAAAGGAGGAGCATCATGAGGAGGAGGAGACTGGGGAGGAACAGGTCAGAGACGTAGGTGAAAACCAACAGAAAAAACAAGAGAACATGAAAAATACCAAGAGTGGTGCTTTAAGAAGAGAGAGGTTGACCATGTCCGGTGCTGTGGGAAGGCCTCTGGTGACCCTGTCAAGGGCCAGTTCAGTGGCCTCACAGGAGCAGGACCAGGTTTCCGAGGGTGGGGAGCGGAGGGAAACCCTCAGCTGTGCTCACGGGAGAAGCCCGGAGCCTCAGGAGGCCACCTCACCTTCGGCCCAGCCTTGGAAGTGGGCCATGGAGGAGGAGTGACTTGTCTACAGATTGCTGACAGGCTCAGGAGGGAACCCCAGTGTCCTGGCCCCTGTGGAAGCCTCTGGTCTGGAGATGTGAGCACCCTAGAGGTCTAGGGGAGGGAGAGGTCCACAGTCTCTCACTTGTCCCTCCCCCAGAGACCTGAGCTGGGCAGTGCACTCTAGGAAGCCTCGCGGGGCTCAGAGGTGACCCGTGGAGCCCACTGGCCTCACCGCCAGTTTTAAGGACCTCCTGTGCAGGTGGCCCTGGAGCCCTTTGCTGTCCCCCCCCACCCCTGCCATTACAGGTACAAAGGCCATGTTCCCAGCGTGGCCTTCTCCTTTGGCTCCACCTACGGCACCACCACCCTCAAGTACTTCCAGGACCACCGCCACGCAGCCCTGGAGAAGAGCTACACTCCCTTCAGCAAAGGCGGCCGCTTTCCGACCATCTTCTCCCCAAACCCCAACCTGGCGCTGAGCCCCCGCGTCTGGGACCGCTGGTCGCACACGCCCTGCTACACCCGCTTCAGCCTGGACAGCGGCCGCTCCGCCGGCCTCGCCCGCTTCTACCAGGTGGGCTGGGGCCAGGGAGCCCTCACTCCCACAGCGCCTCTGTTTGCTTCACAGAGCCCTGAGCCAACAGGGACCTTAGGGAAGGGCTCGGGACTCTGCTTCTCTGGCCTCTCCTCACCCAGGGACCCCAGTGACTCTTGTCCCTGCTCCCCCACTGCCCGGGGAGCTAGAGCCTTTGGGGATGTTCCTGCCCTCTCCTCTGCCCTGTGTCCTCTGGGCCCTGTGGACCCTTGCTTACCTCTGCCTGAGTCAAAGGCCAAAACTTGACCCCCTGGATGAACCATGCATGCACAAAGGCTCACTAAGTCCCCACCCAGCTCCAGCCCCACACCTGCTCCCAGCTGCACTGGCCCACCTGGAGCCTGGGGCCCACCTGACACTTCCTGCTCACAGGCCTCTGAGGATGTGCCCCAAGTCGGCCTCAGCCCCAGCCTGGACCCTAACTGCCCTCAAGGGAAGAGGCAAATGGAGGGGGACCTGCCCGCACTCCGGTGCTCTTGTCCTGCTCCTCTGGCTCTGGTGCAGACACTTTTCAGCAGGCCACGGGTGCTCAGCGACCGTAGTGGGAGCCAGGGCTCATTCTCTGCTCGTTTCTGGAAACCACACTCTCCTTTACTTCCCTTGCAAACATCCCTGCCGCCTGATTAAAGACATGGGTGCCCAGGAAGCTCCAGGGGCAGGTCCAGGTCGATGTTCTCAGACTCCGAGGAGCTGTGGGACCATCTCAGTGGGCCTGGGAAGGCCTTTGCTCTCCATCATGGCTCTCACACAGGGCACATTTTGTCCCGGAGGGAGGGATAGGAAGAAAGACACACACGGAACTTACCTGGCCACTTGCTGAGCTGGGCCTCACATAGCTTACTCTTGTTGGTCACTTTTCTCATTCACTCTCCACAGCAAAGCTGGTGTGGTGCATGTCCTTACTCCCGTTAGGCAGGTGAGAAGCCAAGCTCAGAGAGGTCACCCAGCTGGGATGTCCTCTGGGGCACTAGGCGAGACAGGCACTACCCTTCCTAGGGTACAGCCAGGCAGGTACTGCAGGTGCCCAGGGTCACTTCTGCACACTGACAACCTGCCTTCTCTTCCTTGGTTGGACTGTAGATGGCACAGCAGCATCGGGAGTACTATCGAGACAAGACTGGCCTCGTGCCCCGGGTCCCTTACTTCGTGCTGCCTGTGAGGGAATGGGATCGGTACCCCATCCCCACCGACCTGTGAGTGCCCGCCCTCCCTCCACCCCTACACCTAACAGTCACGTGTCCACAGGGCACCTGCTCTCAGCCAGGCATGCAGGCACCCAGACTGAGAAAGGAGTTAAGACCCTGCCCTAAAAAGCCTTTGCCCTAAAGGCTGATAGCAAAAGAGCAAGTGGGTCGGGGTTCTGGAAGCCTCAGGATGCCAGGAACCTGAATGGGCTGAACCAGAAAGAGTGTGTTCGTGGCTAGAAGCCTTGGAAGTTCGGGAGCAAAGCCCATAATTTGTGCCACGCTGAATCTGTAGGCTTCTTCCCTCGCAATGGCCCTCGCTCAAACGCGGTGCAGCTGCTCTGAGCAGCGGGGAGCTGCTGCCCTCTGGTGGACATAGAGGACACTACACAGAGCGGGGAATCGGTGTCCCTAACCCTTAGCAGACTTGAAAAATGTTCTCCTAGGGTGTTGAAAGTAGCTTTCAAAGTCCAACTGTCCATCTGACAAAACATAAACATTCCTCAATGCCTGCACCTCACTGCTTTTACCCAGGAGAGCTCTTTTCCTCCAGGGAAGGCCAGCTCTGGCTGCAAGATGACCCAGGCACACGGTCTCCTCACTTTCCCTCCTGATGCCCACCCAGGCAGGGGGATCAGAACTCTATGCCATCAGGGTGTCATGTGGGGTAGGGGGCATCAGGAGGTCAGTGGACAGATCTTAGGTTTCCAACTCCATGCTGACCCCTTGCTTGCCTCGAAAGCCCTGAGCTTTGCCATCACCATTGCTGATAAAGCAGCAACCCTCTCCATAGAGTTCAATGAATTCTAAAGAAACAGATTTAACTGCCTCCATAGGTTCCTCTCTGCAAGATAGATGAGCTTATTTTATAAACAGAAGGCTTAGCGATAGCCTTGGAAATTTGTGCCTGGAGGCAAGTCTGGTTGGAGGTAGAACCTGGAGGAATCTGGGTCTCCTGGTGCCAATGCTAGGACCTTGGGTTAGCCATCTCCTCCCCTTTGGGTGGCTCTTAGTCAGTCCAAACCCTGGGGACAGTGTGTGACTTTTCCTGGGGTCAGATCTCCTCTTGAAACCACTCTGGGTAGGATTTGCTCCTCCCACAGTTGTGGGGGACCCAGGGAACTCCAACTTTGTTTTTTGTCCAAACTTTCTGGCAGCCTGTGCTGCTGCTGCTGGTACCATGCCCAGTATAGAGGGCCGACCAGGTGGTTGGGAGTAAGAGTGTCAGTGCCTGCAGTCAGCCCTTTCCTTGATTGCCTGGGGCAAGTTCCTGCCCTTCCCCAAGTTTCATCGCCATCATTGACTTCATCATCACCAACATCACCACCACCACCATCACTATCACCAACATCACTACCACCACCACCATCATATCACTACCATCACCATCATCACCATCACCACCATCACATCACCACAACCACCATCATCACCATCACCACCATCACCATTACCACCACCACCATCACATCACAACCACCATCAGCACCATCACCATCTCTTATAACATTTGTTGAGTTTTTGCTCCTTGTCTAGCATTATGTTAAGTGCTTCTTATGTATTACCTCTTTTACTCCTCAAAACAAAGGTAAGAGGGAGGTACCAACATCAGTTCATTTTATATGTGTATACTTCTAGCAGGAGTTGGGTCAGAATCCATCCCAGGTCTGTCTGACATCCATAGCTTGCTCTTAACCACTCCACTGTAGTGCAAATACAAGTTATTTCAAGTGCAGGGTGACTTGGTCAACATGCGTCAATGTTGGCAAATGGGCAGATAGGGCGGTGGGTGAGCATTTTCTGCCCTCTCCCCAGCACACGGCATAACATTGACTCTGTCCTCACCCCCAGGCCTCCTCTGAGCCCAAAGCAGAAGTGGCACCTTTTAAGAGTATCCCCTGAGAACCTGAAGACCTACCAGACGTTCCCGTCGGGGAAGAGGGTCTCCTCACAGGAGCGGGAGAAGAGAGACTCCTACTTTGAGTTCAGAGCCTGATGCCTGCAAGCCATGCCCTTGACCAGGTTGGCCTTTTGGAATAAAATCTTTAGCCACCACAATCCCATACTCCTCTCCTCTGAGCCTCAGGAGCATTGGCTACAACAGGATAGCATTTCAGGGTCACATAGCACTATGACTTAAGGGCTGTGGAACATTCAAGCCACAGCATTCAAGCCATGAAAAAGTAGCGCCCAGTGACCTTCTCAGCCACCTCTGCCCCTGAGGTGAAGGAGGTCAAACTGAGGGCAGTATGGCTCCTGAGTCTTGGTGGCAGAGCTACTTGTCATCTGCTCCCATTGATATAACCAAGGAAGGCCCATTATCCCATGTCTGAGAATGGGAGTGATGGGACTCCAGACAATGGCACTGGGTGTTGTATGCAAAGCAGTTTCCATTTGGGCCCTGGCTCAGCACTGCTTAGCACACACACTAACCTGAACCAGAAGTGATGTGATTGATAGAGATACTGAGGCTCTGAGAAGTTGCCCAAGCTCACACAGCTTGGAAATGACACAGCCAGGATTTGAACCCAGGTCTTTCTGACTCTGAAGCCCTGGTTTTTCTACATACCCTGCTTGTGGTCCATGTGGAGACTGCGGGGCAGGGATGACGCAACCCCTGGGATCCCAAAGGACCATGTGGTGCCTGGGAGAAGCTCTCTTTCCTGCATTCTGCCCAGAATGGCATGGACAGGCTGGTGTGTCATCTACCCCAGGACTGTTTCTAGAAGGGGACATGAGGGAATGACCCAGGATAAGTCACTCTTCAAAGACTCTTTTTGTTTCGGGAAACTCTAGGCCAGATGTGTGCTCTGGGAAGAGGTTCCGAGGTCACATGCCTGAGTGGGAGGGTCACATCCCTGGAAGGGCGGGATTGGGAGTGTCTGCTCTCACCAGGCTGTTGCTTCCCTCCTCCTTGGAGGCCTCCTGCCTGGGACAGGGGACACGATGAGGGTGACAGCCCCTCTGTATACAGGCTCTGGGATGGTGTATCCACACCTCAGGAGTCTGCCAACATTCCAGCGTCTCCTGGATTGGATCAAGGGACTCCATCCAGCAACAGGGCCTCTATTGCCCCTGAATAGTGAGTCAGGACCCAAAGGGAAGGGGACCACTGCGGGTTCAAGTACAGCGGGTGAAACAGCCCTTCCCCTGTGAGCCAGCATTTTGACTTCCCTGACCTCCCACCAGGACAGTGCAAATAAGGAAAACCATGTCCCTATCTGATAGGCATCTGACAGCTCTCAGAGACCCCCAGAAGGGGCTTCTCCTATGTCCCAGGAGCTGGACCCCAAAGGGTCCCGAAGGGGGCCAAATTCCTTCCAGGGCTTGGCCAAATAGCAAAGCAAATAAATCTCGATTTCTGGTCACACACAATCACATCCCAAAGGCCTGGGGGTGTCATGGGGGCCAAGATGTCCTCTCCCACGACCAGGGCGAGGAAGCCAGGCGCCAGCTGGAATGACAGCTATGAGCACCTCTGTGCAGGCCGATGGAGAGCTGGGAGGGAAGGTGGGGGAGGCTCAGTGGAGGGAGGGAAGGGCGTATCCTTTCCCGGAGGACTTCATCCCACTTGGCCTGGTCCCTGCTGTGACAAAGGTTGGGATGTGAAGCCTGCCCTTGGAAAGACTGGCCATTCCTGCTTGCTTGGCGTCATTGGTGAACTTAAGCCCTGGAACGATCAGTTCTTAATAAAAAACCCAAAAACTTCTATGTGACCCTGCATTTGAAAAATGATGAATTGACGGGCACAGAAAAGGCGTTTCTTTTGCTTTATTAAATAAACAGTATTCTGTAAGGGACAGCAACAAAGTCGTACTTCTAATCAGAGTCCCCTAGAGCCTGGAAGGGGTTGGATTCCAAGTTCCAGTGGTCCCCTGCGGTCACCAGATTAGGTTTGTGAGGCCACATCAGCATCCCCAGAAGTGGATCCGAAAAGAGCTGAAAGAATCCATGAGCTGCTTCGAGCCTGCAGGTCTAACGCGCCCTCTGACTCCTGGGCGCATGGAAGCCCTAGCAGCACCCTCCCTTCCCACCTCTCATGTCCCCTTTCTGAGTAATGGCCAATTTGCAGCTCTTCCAAGCAACTTTTAGTATCACTAGACTGCAAATGCTGTTAGAGTCTTGTGCTGCTGGAGCCCATGGAAAGAAATGGGAGAAATTAAAAAAAAAAAACAAAAAAAAACTCAAGGAAGACAGGATTCTGGCCTCAGGATTCTGGGTTATTATGGAAGAAGAGGAATTACCCTTGGTTGGAGTCAAATGCAGACCCTCTTATAGAGTCTGCCCAAGCCACAGCCCCCTGCAGCCACGTTGGCATGGAGAGCCCTCGCCTCCACCCAGCTGGTTAGAAGAGTGGTGAGCGCCTGACCCACGCTGGGCCAGTTGGTTCTCTCTGCAACTTTGGAGTCACAGCTGAAAGAC
The DNA here is from genome assembly GCF_036850995.1 of Saccopteryx leptura. NCBI lineage: Eukaryota > Metazoa > Chordata > Mammalia > Chiroptera > Emballonuridae > Saccopteryx > Saccopteryx leptura. The sequence continues at coordinate 288,803,935 of NC_089505.1, read as the reverse complement.
ATTACTTAGGAGTCACTGAGGGTAATTCAAAGCCAAGGAGATGTAAACGTGACCACTGCGGGGAGGCCATGTGTGGCCCCGTGTCTGACAAAGCAGAGACTGCTGGTTTCCACGTAGATCTAGGTATGGAGTTGCTGACAGAGGCAGAGACGGCACTGTGCTACCCCACGTTCCTGCCTGGTGCTCTCTGAGGTCTAGGTGTCTTTACTCTTTGTTGATTGGCTTGTTAAATTGTTTTGAGTGGGTGTTGGGAAAACAGCTGTGTTAGGCTGGCTTGCTTGCGCTTTGCATAATTAGTGCGTGAGCACGTGGCCGAACTACGTGTGCATAGCCTATGTAAGGCCACAGGTGGTTTGACTCAGGGCGGATTGCGGATTTCCTGCCTGCCACTGAGAAGGGGTCCATCCTGCTGTTAGTTCACCTGCTGCCACGAGAAGCGGGTTTCCCTGCCTGTTTGCTCCCCTGCCGTTGGGAGACTCTAATAAATGGGAACAGAACAGCCCACTGCTTTCTGGCTCCGCAGTTCCTCTACCGTCTTCCCGGATCCAATGTGGACCCGCTTGGCCTCAGCCACCGGCATTACATCAGGCATTCTTTCTTGCCATCAAAAAAACAATGACGCCAAGGGCAGAACGGGGCCCAGGAGTGCAGACACAGGCAAAAACTGCCAGTTCAACACTGCAGCGGTGCCCTAGGGCTGCTGCCAGGGCTGGTGCTTTCCTGTAACCGGAAGGCCCCAAACAGGACTGTTCACTGCATCAGGGAAACATGGGGATGGCCAGTTATCTCAAGGGTGTTTGGACCAGATAAGCCCGAAACAAGGTTTGGAAATGCTTGAGTTCTTCTCAGAGCTCCACCAACTGCATCTGCCCCGCCCCCTGCACAACCCCAACTCCTAGTGCCCCCGGGGGTCGTGGGGGGAGGGGAGAGGAGAAGCCATGGCGAGGGCAGCTCCCCGGGAGTCCAGTGGCCTTTGGGAGCTGCAGACAGCTGTGTCGGCTGGAGAGGGGCAGCACCTGAATTTCTGATCACGCACGTCATTAGCAAAGCCTTTTAAAACCCTATTCCCTGGCTGTAGGTTATCTAATTTCTCAGAAGCTCCAGTTTTGCTGATTCTGAAAGAATCTGCAAAGTGCCCTGGAAACTCATGACCCCTTGAGAAGACAGAGGTGCCCCACTGGCTGAGGGGAGACTAGGGGCTCTTCCTGTCCCCAGATATGCTGGGCGCACCCCACTCCAGAAACACCTTACTTCATGAAGTCTGGAGCCTTGGCCATTGCGTGTTCAAACTCGGAGAAGGACAGCATGTTGTCATTGTCCAGATCCGACTCGCTCAGGACCTGGCCCGCGGGGCAGAAGGAGCAGAGAGCAGAGAGGAGTCAGGTATGAGCGAGCGAGATGGGGACTCTGTGAGGGGCGAGACATGCTGCATGCACAGGCTCCCTGCCAGGCGCTAACACATATCCAAGCCCCCGACCCCTGTAAGCAGGGGTTCTCCTCCCCCTGCCACCCCCCTCCCGGGCAAGGACACAGAGTGCAGAGAATTGAGGCTATGTGCACTGACGTTTAGGACCTTGTGGGCTGGTCTTATCATGGGAAGAGCCCTCCTGGTGCCTCCAGCACAAACCTGGCATTGAGAATGAGTGCAGGGTGAATAGGGTGACATCCCGTTACCCACTCCTGTCACCTAGTCACTAACGGGCTCTGCACTGCAAGGGGCCCAGTCAAGTCGAGGGGGTAGCAATAAGCCTTCAAAGTTTTAGCTTTGCTTCCAATTCCCATCCAGACCAAAAGCACTTGAAGGGTCTCATGGTCTTACGACCAGTGGATCTGTTCCTGTTGTGCTTGTGAGGCTGTCTTCATGTCCTGCTACACTTTGGATGGTCACTCCGGGACATCTAGCCATTATGTTATGCTGGGATAATGTGGGAAAGGCGATGATGTGATGTATTCATTTGATGCCAGGCTGCTGTTGGGCCACCTGCCTGCAGTGTTGGTGAGAGGGACCCTTGGAGTGGTGGCTTGGGCACACTGCTCTGGGGACCCTGGAAGGGAGTCACGAAGGAAGTCCTGATTCTGGAGGAAGGACAGGAAATTGGGGGCAGAAAGTTGACTCAGCTAGGTGGCCACCCCTCAGGACACCTCTCTGCCTGCCATCCGGGGTTGGGTGCTGGCCTGTCCCACCCCAGCCTGTGCAGCCCCAGGTACACACGTGGCTTGTGAGGTCCGTCAGCAGGTCCTCTGACACATCATCGCTGTTGAGCAGGCGGAGGACGATCCTCTGCAGGTCCTCCTCATCGATGAAGCCATTCTCATTAAAGTCTGCAAAGAGGAGGCGGGGCCTGAGGGAAGGGAGACGCCAGCCAGGACCCCACAGACTCCCCTCAGCCTGTGGGGTGCCCCGCGGAACCCAGCTGTCCCAGGTGGGCCTAGCACTGGACACTCAGGAAGGTCTGGTGGGGGGCCACAGCTGCAGGACGGGCCGCAGGTGAAGGTGGTGCTTAGTAACACGATATAAACAACATCAACAAGAAGCACTCATTGAATGTGTACTACCTGTTCAGATTTGTCTGAGTGTTTCACCTGGTTTGTCACTGAATCTTCACCACCAACCTTTTATTCATTTCACTTCACCAAAGGGAAACTGAGGCACGGTGGTGTTATCCACATTGCCAGTAAGTGGAAGAGCAGGGATTCAGACCCGGCTCGGCTGGTCCCATGTCAACCACTGTGCTATGGAAACACTGACCTCAGAACTCACTTGGTGGCTAGGACTGGGGCAGCAGGGACGAGCAGGAGGGAGGCTGCCTTTGGAGCCAGAGGACAGAGGCACCCGTACCTGCTCCTGTCACCCTGCATTGGGGGCGGAGATGTAACACATTTAATCCTAACTAATTCATTGTCTGAGCCTCAGTTTCCTCATCTGTAAAATGGGTAATAGTACCTCCACACAGTTGCTGTAAAGATTAAATAAGAAAATAAATACATGGGAGTCAACAGGCATGGGGTTTGTAATGTAGAAGATGCTTATTACATATAATAGAGGCTCAATTCTCTATCACTTAATGATTCTTGAGTACAAAAAATGCAAACCTTAGAAACTGTGTGATGTTCTGCTTTGAAGAATGAGAATTAGAGCTATACTGGGACCAGAGTGGAGGAGTAAGTTTGCTGATGTCACAGAACCCTTCAGTGGTACAGTCAAGACTTTTGTCTCTGTTCCGCAAAGAAGGATATGGTTGTGGAAGGCACAGCTGACCACCTCCCTCTGTGAGCAGGTGGCTCTCCCCTGCCTGGGTGCTTACCAGCCTCAGGGACTGGAGGCTGAGGTCCCAGATGTTCGTGCAGGCTCTTCGCACAGCTCTGCTATCATACATGGGTAACGGCTGCGAGCAGGTGGAGGGAGCAGAGGGAGTGTCACCAGGACTGGAGGCAGTGAGCACGGCAGTGACATTGCACTGCTGGTGAGAAGCCCTCTGCAGCCTCTCCCAGAGACCCCGCAGTGTCCCCAGGCGTCCTGCTGGCCCAGCTCCTATATGCAGAGATTGCATCAAAGTGACATGGCTTTGGTCCTAAGCCATCTGGAAACCAGATCATTTGCTGGAATAAAATGCAGTCCTGGCCAGTTCCCCTCCTTTGGGGGTGCCAAGGAAGAGCAGCCTGGGAAAGGGCCGGGGGCTGGGAGCTCTGGGCCGCTGACCAGCCCAGGGGGCCTCAACAGCCTCCGGACTGCAGCCTGGAGCCATCGGAGGGGTGGAGGGCGTCCTCTCTCTGTTTTCCAATAACAGGAGATTAGAGAGTGGTGGGGTTAGGGTTCAGCCTTCAGATCCTCCCCCCCAAACATTCCTATCATTATCACTTCAGCCTCTCTGTCATGCTACTCCTTACAATTCACAGCGTAGTTTCACAAAAACTAGCCCGTTTGATGGAGTCAGGGCACACTTTTACTATTTTATTCCCCCAAGAACTGGGGTTGCCTCCCTGGCCTCTCCTCATCCACTAGCATCCCTCATGACTGTCAGATCTTGGCAAGGTGTGGGAAGATCTTCCCCTGGTGCTCTGCCTGAGGATAATTCACATCTAGTGGAGGCCGTGCTGATGGGAGCAGGAAGGTAGTGCTGGGAGGTTGGTCTCTAATAGGTAGGAAATCTCCCCAGAGGTGGTGGGTGGGTGTGGGGGTGGGGAGGAAGAGAATCAACCAGCCAGGAGTGTCCCTCAAAGCAGAAACTGGAGCCCTGGTATGTCCTAGGTAGGCATGGCTGGCCCGATTCTTGACCAATAGCCATTCATTCCTTCTTCTTATGATAGAACTACAATTCTTGTTCCGAATAACATCATGGTCAGCTTAAAATACTCAGCAGTCCAGTCTTCTGTGTAGTTGTACATAGCCAGGTGACATAGTTCTGGCCAATGAAATACAAAGTTTCTGGGTGGAGCTTCCCAGAAATTTTGCTAAAGGAGAGGGGACTTTATCGGTGCATTTGAATATTCATTGTGTCCATATCCTTTCTTCCATCCCCTTTTCTTTCTGCTGAAATGAAGATGAGATGCCTGTAGGCACAGCAACCATCTTGTATTGGGAGGACAACCATCTCATACTAAAGGTGGCAGATCAGGAGGCTTGAGGGAGCTGCCGGTGGTTACTTCCTGGAGCCATTCCCCAGCTCTGGACTGCTCGACTCCAGAATGGGTTTTTTGTTTGTTTCTGTTCTTTTGTTTTTTAACATGGACACTCTTACTCATAACTGAATGCAATCCTAACTGATATAGTAGGTCAGAGCAGAAGTTCTCAATTTCTGCTCCACTTTAGAATCACCCAGGGAGCTTTTAAAAAGCCCACCAACTAGAGCGTACCTAACACCATTACATCAGATCTCTGCAGCAGGGGCCCAAGCATCCGTAGGTTTTAAATGCTTCCCGGGTGATTCCAGTGTTCGGTTCTTTTATCCTTCCCCAAGCTGCTTTGAGTCTACCCTGGTATATGTGGTTTGGAGGTAAGAAAGAGATCCAGGCATAGCTCATACATGTCTGCAAACCAGTGTGTTAGAGCTTCTTAAGCTGTAAGGTAGAGAGGAACCCTGATTCAGTAGGTGGGGGCTGGGGCCTGAGACTCCTATTTCTAACAAGCTTGCTGGCAGTGCTGATGTTGCTGGCACCTGTGCCACCCTCGGATTAACAAAGGGAGCCCTGAGCTGGGTCTTTGGACTTTGGCTAAGAGTGATCACCACATTCATTACCATCACCTTCTCCTTCTTGTCTCCTTTCTCTTTTTTCTTCTATTTTTTCCCTCTTCTTCCCCTTCGCTGCTGTCACCACCACCTCAATTTACTGAGCAGCTACCACGTGCCAGGCTCCAGGCCTCAGGCCCCGAGATGCATGGGGCCCATCTCTAATCCTGCTGACAGCTGTGTAAAGTAACAAATCTGAGCCCAAAGAGAACTGGGATTTGTCTGGGTATAGATAGCTAAGGATTCCTTGGAGTTATGAGTCCCTAGGCATCTATTTGCAGAGCTGATTTGCATAAAGGCTTTGCACTTTTTGTTTTAGTGCTTGAGCTCTAGGAGGAAGGAAACCACCGGCAGGGACCTGGAGAGAGGGGTGGAGGGAGATGCAAAGACAGCGTGCGGCACAGGTGGTGTCTGCTCCCTGGTCTGACCTGAGGCATTCCACCTGACCACTTGGGAGTGAGGGCACTCTCCCCACTCTGAGCTGAACACAGTTTAGCTCCTGTGCCTTGAAACCTGAAGAGGACCTGCTGCTCTTCTAGTTCCCTGAAGGTTTGGGTGGTTTTGTTTGTTTAGCTCTGGAAACCATGGAAGGAAGCTGAGGCAGACATCTTTTGGGACATCTGCCCAGCCTACACTTTACCATCTTGAAGAAGTGTCCCCACCCGCTGTGGCAGGCCTTTGCAGCCATGTTTGTTTCTGTGACTCTGCTTCTTTTTGGCTGTGGTTGATCAGACAAGGCTGGTTACCTGACCTAGGGGTAGGTAGGTCACTGGTTTGGCTGAGCCAATCAGTGTCTCCTGAGAAAATGGAAATGAGAACACAGAGGTGCTTGTAGCTAGTCAGAATGAAGCCCACCAGCCATGTAGGGGGCCAGGGTAGTCATCATTGGCCTGTAGGCACAGAGACATAAAGATCAGGTTTGCAGAAAGAGGAAGTGCATAGGGGGAAGCAGAGCTGCGGGACTAGGCAGCTGTAGAGAGAAAAGGAAACAGTAGCTGTCTCACTTCCTGACCACCTGCCAACTGCGTCCTAGGCCCTCAGGAGGCCTGCTGCGGGTCTGCCGTGCGTACCGGATCCTCGTGCTGAACAAACTCCAGTCCCCTTTCCCCTATGATCTACCCCTCTTGGTGTTCACACTTTTGTATAATCCACACCCCCCTTTGATGTGGGCAGGAACTGTGACTTACTTCCAACCAATTGATTGGCAGGAGTGATGGGATGTCACTTCTGTGATGGTGATAAATTACGTGAGGCTCCATCTTGCTGGCACACTGGCTCAAGAGGCTCTCTCCTTGGCTGTCTTTGAAGAAGCACATGACCAGGTGGGGAGGCCCAGGTGGCAAGGAGCACAGATCAGCTTCTGGATAGCAGCCTCCAGCCAAGAGCCAGCAAGAAGCCTATACATACAAGGAAATAAATTCTGCCAACAACCGGAGGGAGCTTGTAAGTGGATTCCTGCCCAAGTCAAGCATTCTCCAGGTGAGAATGCAGCCGAGTGAGAACCCTGACTGCAGCCTTGTGGAATCCTCAGAAGAGGACCCGACTAAGCCATGCCTGGACTCCTGACCCGCAGAAACTGCGAGAATATGTTGTGTGTCATCAAAAGCCACTAACTTGTGCTAATTTATTAGACAGCAATGGAAAACTAGCAGACTGCTGTTCTTCATCATTTGGCTTTTACCAGGTAAGTTCCTGTTACTTGCCACCTGAAGATTCTAGGATAAAACAAGAACACCCAGCCTGGGTCAGTATTCTCCATCCTGAAGAGCTACCCCATCTGGAAGAATACTGATGGGAGATGAAAGAGACTAGACACATCACAGCAAGTCCTCTGTGGCAGAAGGCCTGACAGAGAATAGCAGCAGCTGGTGGACTAAAACTCCTTGGATACATTGAAAACTTCCTGGGGACTCCCAGAACTACTTGGGATAATGCAGGAGGATGTGAATGGGAGCCGGGGACTATTAAGCCAACCAAATTTGGGGATGTTTCTTCATTTGTACTTACCCTGCTTGAAGTTCACTGTAAATGTGTGTCTTGTATCAAATTTAGGACACCTGGGACCATTATTTCTTCAAATATCTCTTCTTCTCTGTTCATTCTTTCCTCGCCTTCTGAGACTCTATATATGATAGAGACTCCATTTCCCTACGTGTCCCTGGTGGTCTGTTCCTTTTTTCTGTTCGTGTGTTTTCCTCTGTTCTTCAGATTAGGTTATATTTCTATTGATCTGTCTTCGGGTATTCTGACTCTTTTCTCCGTCATTTTGATTCTCCTGTTAAACCATTCAGTAATTTTTATTTCAGATATTTTTTTAGTTATATATTTTCCATTTGATTCTTTCTTATAGTTTCTATTTCTCTACTGAGAATTTCTATATTTTTATTCATTGTGAGCATACTTTCATTTATGTCATTGGGCATGGTTATAATAGCTGTTTTAAGATACTTAACAGCTAATCCCAACATCTGGGTCATGTCAGTGTCAGTCTCCATTTTTGAGAATGCATAAATTTTTTTTTTTAATTTTGTACATTCACTAATTTTGTGTTGTGTCTTGGGCATTGTAAATACTTTGCTGTGAAAATTCTAGATTCTGTTATATTCCTTTAAAGAGTGCTAAATTTTTAAACAGGACTCAAACTGCTAATCCTTCCACATAGGGTCCTTCCTTGTTAAAATGAAGTGGCAGCAGATCTCAGGTCAGTTATTTTATCTTTACCTGAGCTGCTTTGAGTCTACCCCTGTCTGTGTGGTTTAGAAGGAAGGGATTTAGGCAGAGTTCATATACAAAATTTAGACACCCTTTCCCTGTCTCTGGCTTTCCTCTTTCATTGACTCTTCTCCCCTCTCCCCTTTTTTTCTCTTTCATTTCTCAAGGAAAAAGTGCTCCAATATATCTTATTCTTCAAGTCAGAAAGTACAGAGTTTCTGTCCATCCTGACTGATGTCACTCACGGAAACCCACCTTCAGGCTAAATAAGTTTATTTTTTAAAAAGGTGGGGGGAGGAGGACCATTTAGTACCATTTTCTTCTTTCAAGTGTCGGCTCCCTCCAGTATCTATTTGCTTTTGGTAGCTTTCCAGTGCCATCAAGTAATTACTTACTATATTTTATTTAGGGTTTATGATTGCTCTCTGTGGAAATGAAAGTGTGATAGGAGCTTACTCAGCCCTTCTTAGTAAGGCATCTGTGACTGCAGTTGAGTTACTGGATCCTGAGCCTAGGGTCACTCAGGATACAAAAATATCAGTAAGTCCTTTTCATAGATGAGAAAACTGAGTCCTCGCCGGTCCATCTGGCTTAAAACTCTCCCACTTCATCCTACTCAAGTCCACTTGGGTGAGGCAGGACTAAGGTGGTGTCTCCTCTGTGGAGACAGGGGAAGAGCTGGCAGGAATACAGGGCGGACGAGCTGTCAAAATGTATGAACAAGTCCTTTGGGGCCGAGGAACGGTCACAATGAGCTTAAAGCCTTGCGCATGGTCTGTTTGGAGGCTTCCCAACATTTCTTTGTTTCTTTCCGTTTGATTCCTTTTGAGAATTGCAGGCATTCCAGCTGTGCTAAGGGGACAGGGGACTGCTGAAGAGCAGAAGTTTTGCAGAGACTTACGGGCACCCAAGACAAAAATCAGAGACCAAGAAATGGCATAGGACTGCAGAGATGATCTCTCCCAACTCTCCTTGTTTAGAAAAGTGAAATGATTTGTCCAGGATTGCTCAGCCATTTAATGGCTGTATTTTAGTGCTCAAATCTCTTAACTTCTGCAAAACAAGCATGACTCCTTTCTATCCATAATGTAGTCTCTGTCTATCTATCATCTACCTGCCTATTGCTATCTCTATCTCTCCCTGCCCACACCACAACCATGAAATATCAACATCAATGACTCCATTTGCCTCTGATGATACCGAGGAGAATGTATCAATTCATTGGAATAGTAACTCTTGATGTTTTTCTTGAATCTACAGTCCTAGAGACACATAATACCCTTAAATTCCCAAGTAAACCCCAATCAACACCATCCCACCAAGGCATGATGTTGGTGGACTCCAGATGTGGTGATTCCCCTCTGGCACCTCCCCACCATCACTCAGCCGCCCACAGCACTCACCGTAGATGCGGAAGGCGTACTCGATCTTCAGGCTGGGGCAGGCCTGCTCACTGAACACGGACGCCATGCCCAGCACATCCTCAAAGGAGAACACGTCGTTGTGGGAGAACACTCTGCAGATTCGGTCTCTGAAAGGGTTGACCTGTGTGTGTGTGGGGAGGAAGTGGGGAAGTGAGTTCTAACAAGTCAGGTTCATAACTGCTTGGGCCTTGCTTATCTTCCCAAAGTACAGTGTCCTGAGTTTGAGAGGAAAATAATAGCAACAACCTAAATACTGGAGCAGACGCCAGGTCAGTGAGCTAGGACCCTGGCCGCGAGCGAGGACGCCTGGCATGGAGGGCCACACTCACCATCACTCTTCCCTCTGTTGTCTCCTCCTGCACGGACCTTCCAGAGGTTTCCGTGTTATTCTTTTTTAAGGTTACAAATTTTTCTCCATTTTATATATAAAACTTGGAGAATACCAAAAAACTAATGAAGAATGGGATAAAAATTGTTTGTAATCCACTCCTCAGCATTAGCCACTGTCAACATACTGACGTAGAGGTCAGGCAGACCTGGGATGAACCCTGGCTTCACTATTTGGTAGCGAGTGACCTTAGTTGGGACAAATTACATAATCTCCTAGAGCCTAAGCTCTCTCATATACAAAGTAAGGTGGGATAATACTATATCTCCCTAACTGGAATTTTGTGAGTAAAAAAAATAGCTTTAAAGTTGTAGAGTGATAAATACCACTCAACAAATGATGACTGTTAGACCTAACTACTATAAATATCAACAATTGTCTCTTTTAAACCAAACTATTTCTCAACTTAGAGCCCCATGTGAGTAAGGGTCATGTGATTTTAGGAGCCCCTGATTTCCCTAGCTGGGTCATGCCCGAGAGGGCCCTTCTAATGCTGGCGTCACAAGGTCTGAGCAAAAACACCCAGCGCATATCTCCCAGACGCGAGGGCCCTGTGTCCTCCTGTCTGACCCTGCTCAGCATTGCCCCAGCCTCAGCTGAAGCTTAGCTCTCGGGTTCTGATTTCTGCATTTTGGGCACATGAAAACTTCTCTTTTATTTCTCTTGAACTCAGCTACATATTAAAATCTATGGTTTAATTTTATTTGATATTCCTATATATCTGAGGTAGAAGAAAGGACATTCTGTGTTACCTCAGGTGGCCATGGAGTTCTCAGACTGATTTAGTGAGCATACACGTAACCTAAGGCCCCTGTTAAAAACATAAATTGCAGCCTGACCAGGCAGTGGCACAGTGGATAAAGCATCAGACTGGGACACAGAGGACCAAGGTTTGAAACCCCGAGGTTGCCGGCTTGAGCATGGGGTTGTTGGCATGAGCATGGGATCATAGATATGACCCCATGGTCGCTGGCTTGAGCCCAAAGGTCACTGGCTTGAACAAGGGGTCACTCGCTCTGCTGTAGCCCCCCAGGCAAGCTTTCACATATGAGAAAACAGTCCATGAACAACTAAGGAAGCTGCAACGAAGAATTGATGCTTCTCATCTCTCTCCCTTTCTGTCTGTCTGTCCCTATCTGTCCCTGTCTCTGTCGCAACTCCCCCCCCCCAAAAAAAACCATGAGCTGCAAGCTCCTAGCCTCAGAGGCTCTGTTTTAGAAGGCCTACAGTAAAATCTGGACACAGGACACACAGGGAGGACAGCGTGAAGATGGAGGCAGAGACGAGGTGAAGCTTCTACATGCCGAGGAATGCCAAAGCTGGCCGGCAAAGCACGGGAAGCTAAGAGAGAGGCAAGGGACAGTCTCCCTCACAGCCTCAGAAGGAACCTGTCCTGCTGATGCCAGTATCTCAGGCTTCTAGACTGCAGAATTGTGAGGTAATCAAAGTTCTGTTGTTTAAGTCACATAGTTGTGGCACTTGGTTACAAAGCCTTAGCAAACTAATGCACCCAGGAATCTAATTCCCCAGGGGACAGGGTTGATCTCCTCTGTACATGTACGTACATATGTTCCAGGAATGGCCAGTGTCCAGAAGAACCCTGGCGACCCTGCTGGGACCTTCGAATCAGCCCCCCTCCCCGCTACCTCCCCCCTTTCCCCAAGGACTCTGGGTTTGACTGCCGCAAATGAATGCTAATAAGACATCCACCGATGTGTTCCAGGTCACATGTACCTAGCTAAGTGGCTTTACAGATTACTTTGTCAAATTTTAACTAAATTAACTCTCACAAATGGATAGATGGCTTAACGAGATTCCTGCAAGGAACCCGCAAATTGAAGCTAATGCTTGAAATGCAAATGCAAGTGAACAACAAGAAAATGTCAGGGCAGATACCTCGCGGACTTAAAATAGAAGTTCTTTTCTACAAGGTAGAAATGACTGGGAATCCAAACAAACGTAACCAGAAGTACAGCATCAATTCTCTTGTCCTGCTCTCAGACGGGCAAGGCAGAGCAGCAAGCTCAGCCCCTGAGCATACAGCCATCCGGGGAGTGCGGTACCAATCTTCCCTTCCCTGGGGCCACCCCATTGCTAGGCTTTGCTGGTATTGGGGTGGGGGAGAGTGCCAGGAAGCCAATCCATTCCCTCTTAGAGCCATGTCATGTGACTCATCTACACACACACACACACACACACACACACACACACACACACACACACCTTGTCTTACACAGATAGGGAAGGGGGCAGTTGGTGTGGTGGCTGCCAGTAGCAAGAACAGTAGGTAGAACACACCATGGTGACCACAGATGCTGTTGGAAGATGTAGAGAAAACATCGCTGAAGATGCTGAGAAATAAGGATCAGAACAAATTTACCCCTGTGGAAGGTTTGCTAAATAGTAGAAGAAAAAGTACAGATGTTTCTAACATGGTTTCCTTAGATTCTGTTTCAATAATGAAATACATGAAGAACCACATCTCTGTGAGCCACTGAAGGAAAGAGGTGATATGGGCAGAACAGCACATGACTGCTTTAATAAAAACACCATTTTGGGGGAAGATGTCTGAGTGTAATCACCGATGGAGTGGCTGCTCCATGGTGAAAAGGATTCTGGGTAAGGCACAGGGATGTGAGACTGTGAAACTAGTTCTCTGCAGAATACCGCAGCCAGTAGTTAAACCCAGGGGTACACAAAGTGCTACAGGCTGCACTGATCTGGTTAGTTTTTTTTTAAGAGTTTAAAATATAGTAAAATGTATACAATGATTTGTAATCAGAGGAAAGCAACTTTGAAAATCTTTTGAACCACCTGAGGTCTGCCTGGTTATTTCTTGGCAGAACACTTCAAAGAGCCATCATGTGATCCACATTTCTTATACAAAAGGACAAATGCTACAAATTTGCTGAACATTTTATGACCACAAGTGGTGGCAGGCAGTTTGCTACCTAGCCAGTAGCCACTAAAAAATGAACTCAAATTCTTCCGAGTCGTTAAGGTAAAAGTGACTCGTTTTAACAATGAGTAAGAAAATATTTTGAAAATGAGATTTTTATTGGTGAACACAAATGGTGTAACCTAAAAAAAACAACAACAACAACAACAAAAACGCTTGTAGCTGCATACCCGAAAATATATATTAGAAACAGATTTTTAAAGTCTGTTTAAAAACCAATCAAATGAAGAGTGTCAGTGGATTTTGAGTTCATTTGTTGAAAATATGGAAATGCAATGTTTTCCATTTAGCTTGTAAAGAGCCATTGACTGACATAAGAGAAGATGGACATCTGCTAGCTTAATTTCAATAAAAAGCCATTAATTGGTGGATAGGACTGATAACAAGTACCATAATTTAATACAGCCAATGATACATCTCTTCTTTTTAGATTAGCTATGACAGCTGTTAAAAATAAACTCAACTAGAACCAGACTTCTGAATGGCTCTGTGTCAAAGTATTAAAGTAAGATTTCAAAGTATAATGAAGCACATCCAATCACATTGCTTTTCCTTACACTATTGTTACTAATTATAAGCAAGCAATTAAATTGTAGGTGGAGGAAATTTTGCTATATAAAATAAAGGAGAATTTATTTTTAAACTATAGTATATTAGGTAGTATTATATTTATGTAAAGTATCTTAAAATATTTTATGTAATCTTTAGCATTTCTATGTTAACATATTGGTATTATAGTAAAGGTATATAATTTATAAATGAATATATGTATATTATGGGTGCACGTTTCACATTTTTTTATTGCTGGGGATGCATGATCAAAATGTCTGGAGATCTCTGATCTAGATTAACCCCTCACATCACAGACTGTAAATGCAGCCTGGGGGAGGAGAGTGACTTGCCCAAGGTCACTCAGCCTAAGACCCTGGGCTCCTGAGTCTGCTCGGCATTGTTTCCACCATGGAGCCTTTTGACAAATACAGATCAAAGAAAAAGGTGGTGATGGAGGCAGATCATGTGACCATTAAAAAGCAGAAAACCAGGAAGTAGAGATAGAACCATCTTCAAAGTTTTACTTTAATAAAAACAATGATTTTTGACACAAAGCACAAAAAACAGAGCCTTAACTGGGGTTAAGGGAGTGGCCCGCACCTATGAGAGCTCTGTGGGTGGTGACTGTCCCTACAAATGTGAGCAGCTCTGGGAGAGTAGGAGCAAATGCGATGGGAAGGAGAAGCCAAGAGGATAAGGAGAAGGCCACAAGGAGCCACAGGCTGGGGAACGATGGAGAAACCAGGGTGAGGAGCAGGGGACCCTGTTCCCGAGAGGGGTAAGGCCAGGTTACCAGAGCTATCCCTGAGCCCTGGGGGCCAAGGGGTGGTTGGTGCAGTCTCTGTGCCGTGGTGGAACAGGGCCGTCTCTTCAACAATGGCAGCTGCCCTCTCTCCCAGGCTCTGTGCTTCCCCACTTCTGGGAGGGAGACCCCAGGGCACAGACTTCCACTGTGATGAGGTGTCTTTAGCACAGACACAGCTTCATGCAAAGGGATACCAGCGGTGCTGCAGGGAGAGTTTCTAAGGGCCCAAGAGACGCTACCTCCATGCCTTGCCCTGCTATCCTGAGCCAATGCCAGCTTAGCCATGTCCTGGGCTCTAGCCCAGCCACCAGCAGACAGAAGAACAGCTGGAAAGAGGCAGGGAGCGAGCGAGGCTCATTAGTGATCACAGTTCCAGGTTACTGTATTCCAGATTCTTTTTTGTGGCCATTACTTTTAACAATCTGAAATCTGAACCAATAAAACTTGGGATTTAGCCAGAAAGTGATAGTCTGCATTAAATTTCACACTCATTGAGAAGTCTGCAATCCTCCAGAGGAGAAGGAAGATGACAATTGACAAAGCAACACTTCCCTTTGAAGAATAACATGTACCCTAATGTGAAGGTGCTCTGAACAAGAGAATATAAACATGTCAGTATTGAAATTTATACAGGTAACTCAGTAGTGCAGTCTCCATCCATGCGTGACAAAACTAAAGACGGTGAAAATAAATCCCAAATGCTGGGGATCTTTTTGGAAACAGAAACTACAGTTTGTTGACAATAAAACTACAGATTGCAATACCTGCCAAAACACTGAAAGTGTTTCTTAAAGATCTTATCCAAGTTATTGAACAAGAGATTTGATTTGAAGATGAAAGTCAGAGGGAAAATATTTGGACTTAGCTTAAAAATATCTCCTTTCCATTTCTCCAACTAGCGCATACTCAAAAAGAGCTTTTGACAATTGTTGAAAAAAATTCACACAGAAATACACTAGTGGTTCAATAATGACATCATTGACACACTTAGATTTTTAAGATCTCGGGTTTTTTTTAAAAAAAAGAGGTCAAACGATATTATTTTAAATTTCTCATCACTAATGAAGCTTTCTTAATTTTTAGTGTTTGTTATTTTTGAATAATGCTTCATTTTTGTTCATTTTATCTGCTACCAACTCTTTTTTAAATGATATGATTAATGTTTATATTTTTAATTTTTAAAACAGATGTAGAGCACCTGCCAAGAGAAGGAGTGGATGGGGGTATGTGCTGGGGGGCGTACAGAGGAGGCCAGCCCCTCCTTGGTCTTGAGTGGAGATTTCAGGTTACTTGAGGAGAGGGTTGTCTGAAAGACCCTCACAGTTTTGTGTAAGATTGGATAAGCAGACCCTGTATCCTGGGGGATGTGTGTCTTTTGTGTTTTAGTGCTTAAAAAAAAACTTTCCTTACATATACCATATTTATGGATTGGAAGGCTCAATACTATTAAGATGTCAATTCTTCTGAAATCGATCTGCAGAGTTAATGTGATTCTAGTTAAAGTCTTCCAGCTGATATTTTTGTGGAACTTGACAAACTGATTCTAAACTTTATATGGAAATATAAGAGGCCAGGAACAGCCAAGGCAATCCTAGATAAAAGGAACAGGCTGAAGTACTTATACTACTAGATATCAAGATCTATGTTAAAGCTTTAGTAATCAATACAGTGTGGTATTGGTACAAGGCCAGACAAATAGATCAATGGCCATTTTGACAGTAATTCCAGAAATAGATCCACACATATATCGCTACTTAATGTATGACAAAGATCACATGGCCACAGAGTGAGGGGAAGGAGGGTCTTTTCAATAGGTGGTAGTATGTTTCGTAGATATCCATATGGGGGGAAATGGATTTTTATTCCTACCTCACACCATACACAAAAATCAGCTCCAGACTGATCACAGCATCAGTGTAGAAAACCAATAATAAAAGTTTTAGAAGAAAGCATAGAACGTATTTCTGACCTTGAAGCAAAGATTCTTTAACAATATATATCATACAAAGCACCAACTAGAGAGGGGGTAAATCACAAATTGGAGTATATTAAAATTGAGAATTTATGTTGTTCAAAGACATCATAAGAGAGTAAAAAAGCAAGCCACAACAATCCATAAAATTATTTCAACCAGTGAATGGATAAACAAACAGCCATACAATGGGATACTTCTCAGCAATAAAAAGGAACAAACTACTGATTCATGCAACAATGAGGATGATTCTTTAATGTATTTTACCAAGTAAAAGAAGTCAGATTCAAAAGACTACATACTGTCTGAGCCCAGTTCTATGCATTCTGGAAAATGCAAAACTACAAGGATAAAAAACAGATGGGTGGTAACCAGTGGTTGGGAGAGGGAAAGGAAATTTTTAGGGTCCTGGAACTGGTCTGTACGGTGGTGCGCTGTGGTAGACCCATGCCCCAGGACATTTGTTTAAGCCCACAGAACTATACACTACCATGGGTGGAATTTACAGAATACAAAAATAAATAAATAAAAATGAAAAAACCTAAGATGAGATGCAGACCATGACAAATAATAGTAACTATATTACAAACGTATGGCAAATGTCACTGTAAGGAATTGGGAAAGAGGAACTGACCAAGTAACTTTGGAAAACAGTATTTCAACTGGGTACTGTAAGTCTAAAGACGGAAAGACCCATAAACCAAGAATGTACTCTATCTGGCCGTTTTATTTCTCACAGGGGTCTATTAGCAATTCTGAAACTACATAGATATACAGTACTTGCCTTAATCTTAAAAGCCAACCTTAAAAGGATTAAATTCATTTTGAGTAACAAAACCACATCCAAGAACAAAACTCAATAACATTGAAATGAATACAATGAAAACCAGTACCTAATAATATAAAGCAGGGGTCCCCAAACTTTTTACACAGGGGGCCAGTTCACTGTCCCTCAGACCGTTGGAGGGCCAGACTATAAAAAAAACTATGAACAAATCTCTATGCACACTGCACATATCTTATTTTAAAGTAAAAAAACAAAATGGGAACAAATACAATATTTAAAATAAAGAACAAGTAAATTTAAATCAACAAACTGACCAGTATTTCAATGGGAACTATGCTCCTCTCACTGACCACCAATGAAAGAGGTGCCCTTCCAGAAGTGCGGCGGGGCCGGATAAATGGCCTCAGGGGGCCGCATGCAGCCCGCGGGCCGTAGTTTGGGGACCCCTGATATAAAGCTTACAATGTTCAGCAACCAATAAAAAATTGCCAGTCATGCGAAAAAACAAAAAACAAAAACAAGACCCACAATCAGTAGAAAAATCAATTAATAGAGACAGACTCCCAAAAGGACACAAATGATAGAATAAGCAGGCACCATTGAAATGCTACATATGTTTAAGAAAGTAGAGAAAAACAAGATGAAGAAAACTATAAACCCATAGATTCAAGAAGCTCAACAAAACCCAGGTAGAAGAGTTTGAAGAAAACCATAATATCACACAGCATGATCAAATTTAGGAGAAAAATATTTTGCAGGAGTAAGGGGGGGGGGATAAAATCACACTAGTTAGTTTTTTCAGAAGTTAAGCAAGTCAAAAGACAATGAAGCATTATCTTTAATTCCATGAAACCAAACCAAACCAAAAAAAGAGCTCTCATCCTATTGTTCTATACCCAGTAAAAATATATTTTAAACCAACAGCAAAAGATCTTTTATTTCCTTCTGGCAAACAAAAGCTGAATGAATTCATAAGCAGCAAACTGGAGCTAAAAATATATTAAAAGCATTTCTTCAGGGAGAAGGAAACTTGGATCTGCACGAGGAGTGAAGAACACCAAAAATGATAAATATTTGAGTAAAGAAAGAACTTTTTTCTCATTTTATTTTATTTTTTATTATTTTTTATTTTTTATTTTTTGTATTTTTCTGAAGCTGGAAACCGGGAGAGACAGTCAGACAGACTCCCGCATGCGCCCTACCGGGATCCACCCGGCACGCCCACCAGGGGGCGACGCTCTGCCCCTCTGGGGCGTTGCTCTGTCGCGACCAGAGCCACTCCAGCGCCCCGGGCCATCTTTGCGGGAGGGGAAGAGAGAGACAGAGAGGAAGGAGAGGGGGAGGGGTGGAGAAGCAGATGGGCGCTTCTCCTGTGTGCCCTGGCCGGGAATCGAACCCAGGACTTCTGCACGCCAGGCCGACGCTCTACCACTGAGCCAACCGGCCAGGGCCTTTTTTCTCATTTTAAATTCAAAGAGACAAATCCACGTATATAGCTGGAGATTTCAACATCCCTCTGTCATAGAACATAAAATTATTAGGGACGTAAAAGGCTTGAAAAGACTATCAGCCAACTTGAGCTACTTGACATTTTATTGAACACTCCACCCAACATAGTAGTATACACATTTTTTTTTCAAAAAAAAATGCTACTCTTGGGACATGTACCAAGACAGACCATCGGCTGGGTCTCAATAAATTTAAGAGGATTTAAATCATACAAAGTAATTTTTCTGACCTCATAAATAAGAAATCAATAACAGAAAGATATCTTGAAAACCCTCAAAGTCAAAGAAATCACAAGGAAATTAGAAAATAATTTGAACTAAATGAAAATGAAAGCACAGCATATCAAAATCTGTGGTGTTCAGTGAAAGCAATGTATCTATTATACACAGGAAAACGAACAGCATTAAGTGCTTTTATCAGAGAAGAAAGGATTACGGTAAACGTTTTTTTTAAAAAAAGGTCCTTCACCCTTTGGTGGGAGTTTGTCACTGAAGGAAAAGAGAGAGGAACAGGAATTCCAGATCTGGCAGGTAGAGTCCCTTCTAACCAGGTGCTCCTGAGCTACTTATTCCTAAGAAGGGCTGCTCCTGGCCACATGAAAAAACTTGTTACCAGGGCCAGTGGCTTGGAAGCCAGAGATGAAGGAAACTTCTAGGCTAAACTGAGAGCAGATGAGCAGGATGCCTCTTCAACCCCACTGCCAGGGAGGAATTCCTAGTTGTGGGTCCTCGTCACCCTTCAGTACTAGAGAAACTCTACCAGAAGGTGGCAGTGTTGAGTTGGAATCGTTCAGTCAGTTGGCCAACCCAACCTGTGAGAAAACCTACTGTGTGCAAGGCATTGGGTTAGGCTGTGACTATCTCACCAGCAGGTGGCAGGATAGATAGTACGGCTCCATTCGACAAAGAGAGGAAGCTAAAGCCCAGAGAAGGAGGACTCAGACTTCTAAAGCAGGGCTGTATCTACATTGCTGTGCTTGACTCCACTGGGTATTTAATTTTTTTCCAAGAAAATGTCTCAAAATCACATCCCTGCACACCCAGAGCAGTCAGGGTTCAAGGCAATACCCATGCCCCTGCCAGGGGCTCAGAGAACAAACCAGCAGAGCCGAAGGATGTGGCTTCTTCCATTAGCGATGAAAGGCACAAAGGTCATGACTTGAACTTGAAGTCCTTGTAGCGAATGTGTAAGGTGAGTTCCACGTGCCAGACACTGAATGAGTCCTGGGGGCCCCAAATGATGGAGATACCACCTCTGTCTTCCATGGGACTCAGGCCCGGCATTGACTGACAGAAGTGTCTTCAGAAACAGGCGGGGTAGAAGCGTCTGAATTAAGTGCAAGCAAAGCGAAATGTCAGGGTAACATCTCTGGAAGCTAAGACTGACTAAGGGCCTGGAAAGAGAAACCAACTAGGGGACAGAGACAAGGTCAAGCCAAGGGCAGGTTCAGGCAGGCGGCAAGATGGAGTGGGACCCGGGCAGACGATCTGGGCCAGGCCTAAGAAACAAGGTGAGGCAGCCGAGCGCCCTCCCTTCTCATGTGCCCGCCAGCTTTCTCCTCCCCTCGCGGGCTGGCCAGGGTTCACCTGGACAGATACAATTGTGAAGTAGGGGAGGGCCACAGTGGGGCTCCAGCTGGACCCTGAAACTCCTCAAAGGCCCCGGATTGGTCTGTGTGAGCGTCGCGGGTGGAGAGAAGCCTGACATTTTCCTATCAGGGCATTGGGAACAGGGCGTGTGGAGGACAAGAAATTCACTTAGGTGGATGCACTCCCTCTATTGTCCCAGCCCCGGAGGAGTCCTTCCCACCAGTTGTTTATAAAAAAGAAACAGTGTCTTGTGTCTTAGATGGTCAGCCTTCCTGAAGCCTAAAAACAGAGAGGCTCGTATGCAAGCTGTCTCCTAGTGACAGATGGGTTGGCAGGGACAGGCTGAGGATGTGTCTTGCCGGCAGCTGGAAGCAGAGAGCTAATGGAACAAGTAGGGGAGAAAGGCAGTAAAAATGTTAAATATTATTAAACAGCCACAGGAGCACGTGTCCTGAACCTGGCTCAGAGCCAGCAGCACAGTCTCTTCCCAAATTCTAGGCCCATAGGTACTTGCCACTGTCCTGAGGAACCTTCCAGAAGAGCTACCTGCCAGCCCAGAGGAGCTCAGGGGACTGCGGGCCTGAGATTTGGGGGCGGCCCAGGGGCCCAGCATTGTTCTTCAGAGGCTAGAGGTGGGGGTGGAAGGAGCAAAGGCTCTGGAGTCAGACTGACACTAAAAAGTTAGTGGAATACGTTTTTATTTGACAGCTAGAAGATTTGGACATCTTACAGCTTTTGATGTTTAGACAATCTTAATTTTTCAGTAGTGCAACTTGCCTAGGCAAAAACGAAAAAGAAAAAAAGGAACCAGAAAGACCAATTGTCTCCTTACTTGTTTACCAAATCTATTACAGAAAAAACTAAAGTTACACTATAGGTAAGTGTCTATTCACATTTGTACCTTACCACGTGTAACAGCTTGAGATCAACTAACTCTTTAGTGTCTGACAACACATTAAACAGTGTTCAGGTTCCTGAGTAACAAGAGTAACAGTCAAGCAAGCTGTGTGACCTTGGGCAGATAGTTGAGCCTTTCCTTTTTCCCATCTGTAAAATGTGCAGTCATAACTGCTCATGGGGGTTATGGGGATCAGATGAGATCTTATTTGCAAAACACTTGGTACAGCAAGCCCCCAGTAATCACAGCTGCAGTTAGCAATCCCACACCCTAAATTACTGTCCTCCCATCAGCATCACCAGCACTCCCAGGTCCTGGCAGAGCGATAAATTTGGAGCTCCCAAAAGTAAAGTTGTTACCTGGGCCAACATGTTGCCAGGAGCTCACCCTGCCTGCCGTTGGGCAGCAGAAATATTAGTTCTAGCTTCACTGGGTGCCTGTGGCCCAGCATTTCCTCAGAGTCAGCAGCAGACTGTGGCCAGAGGCCATCACCTCCCATGAAACTCCAAGGAGAGGGTGAGAAGGGGCTGACATTGCGAGAACATAACCTCATTTTGCAGCTGAGGAGAGCCAATCACAGAGAAGCTAACACACTTGCTATGTGTCTGAGTCCCATAGGGAGCTGTAATCAAAATTCGCATCCCTTAACCCAGCCCGGACTTTCTGAGCAGCACCTTGTGGGGTGGTGCCCACGAATCTGTACCTTAGCAAGCGGCCCAGGTGTTTTATACATAGCCAATCCTTAGATGACACTAAGTCACAGTGCTAACAAATGGCAGAAACATGACATCAGATGCTATGCACACACACCCCTCTAGGACACAATCTGCCACCCAGCAAGGACATGAGTGGGGACGGGGACAGTGCACGCAGTGGTGTACAGCAAGCACAGACCACCCTCTAACCTCAGCCCAGGGCTAAAGTCCAACCTGAAAAAGTTGGTTTCTCACAGACACCTGACAAAGCTCCTTCTAGTTCCCCTCTCCCCCCAGCCCCCCCCAATCCCACAGGCTGAGGCCAGGCCCTGCAGAGGCAGGTCACATCACCCCCAACCCACATGCTCTCTCTCCTTGCTCACACTCAGATTTCCACCTGTGACAAACTGTCTCTCCTACAAACATGTCCTCCAACTGTTTCCCCTCTTACCCTTTCCTCCTCCAATATCTGCCAAATTTGTCTAGGAAAAGTTTCCATTTACCACCATAGCCATTCTGAGGAAAGCCACTTCTCCCAGAGCACCAAATAAAGCGCTGTTGTTGAATGAACGACTCTCTGGTTCAGTCCTATGGCGTTGTTGTTTTACTGAATGACTAGGAGAATGAGAAAAAACATTGCATGTGGGGAGGTGGGTCCCGTGAGTGGGAAGTCCTGTGAGTGGGAAGACCCCTCTGCCAAGACAGAGAGAGGAGCTTCCTCCTCAGTAGAGCAAGGAGAAGTGGGGGCCTGGAGGCCCTCGAGGAGGTAGGGTTGGAGGAGAGATGGCAGAGGGAGAGGAGAGGAGGCAGTGGGTGCAAATGCTCCTAGATAGGACCCTCCCTGAGACCCACGTAACCCTCCCCAGCCTTCAGCGGTGCTGACCAAAATTCGCACAGTGCTTGGCATGAGCGAAGTTTCTGTGGAAATCAGTGAAAAGGCCAAGGGTTTTGTCTGGCTTAATAGGAAGTGAAGCAGATGTGCAGGATAAGGGACATAAGGGAGACATAAGAACCCCTCTTCCTTGTTCCTTGTAAGCCCCCCCCCCCCCAAAAAAAAGAGCAGGTGAACAGCAGAGGGCTTGTGCGCTCACAGGGCATAGAATCAGAGGGAAGGTAGTTCACGGCTATTACCGCCCCCCCCCCCCCAGCCCCGTGTCTCCGGGGCAGGAAGGTGCTTGGGCTGGTGAACATTGTTTTCCCTATTTTAATGCAGCTGCGCCATGACCAGCATCTACTCCTGGCCCAGTCTGGGGACCTAACAACAGTTGACACGTTCTTCTGTGGAAAATGCAAACAACGTTCTGAACAGCCCATATAAAAACCTGTTAAAACACAATCTGTCCCTGTACTTTAAAGGCAGTTTGTGCCAAGCAGGAAACTGTGACTAATGTGACGAGGTCACCCAGGGCAGCCCAGGCACAGGACAGCTTAGCGAGCTGCCCCGAACAGAGCCCCTCTGCTGTTCCCGGGGTGGCCGGGCCCTCCTGGTTCCGGCCTGCTGTTTATAAGCCGCCTTCCTGTCTGTAAGCAGGAGGGGTTCTCAGATGGTGTCCGGGCTGCTTTGCAGCTGTCTGGGGACACCCACTCTAGGGCACCCTGGGAACATGTTCCCCTGGGAACTCTGTAGGATGTATATCTTTGCCTCAAGAGGACAACAATTTCCCTTTTATCAACACATCTAAGCAGCAACAGTTGATCTATCTCACCCTCCACTTTGAATCAACTGATATAAACTGAAACGGGCTCACACCACCACTCCATCACCAATACACTCTCTCGCCCTCTCTCTCATGCCCAGTGACTCTTTAAACCCTACACACTGAATGAAGCAATTCAAAATTCCTTTTTTGTTTCAGTCCCAAACGTTTTAGACTATTAAACTTTCAAAACCCCCAACCTCCTACTCTTTCCCCCCTGTATCCTAGGAACATCGCCACACCTGCCGCGGGCTGCCCTCGACCGCTAAGGGCCCCACCGGCCAGCCCTGATTCATCCTAGGCATTCTGTCAGCACTGACTGGCAGCCCTGTCCCCCAGGCATCACACTTGATTCATACTTTCCCTTGGGCCCATGGGGACAGGCAGAAGGAGAGAACTGGGCGCTTCTTAAGCACTTCCTATACATGCAGTGCTGCGCCAGCTATGGTCACGCCTGTCATCCCACTTGTTCTTTGCATCAACCCAAATGGTAGGTATCGGTGAGTTCACTGTATAGATGAAGAAAAGCCATGAGCAGTGAGGTTGAATAACCAAGTAAGAGAAAGACCAGGAACTTGACCCCAGGTCTGTCTGACCTTCAACCCTGAGCTCTTTGCATGGAGTGTGCTCCAGGAAGATGCTGCATATAAAAAAAAAAAATACAAAAATTTTTAAATGCACACGGAGGAGTCAAGCTCCTGGGTCAGCAGGCAGGTCCAGGCTGTACGCCAAGGAACATGCAATGACTGATACACATGCCAGCTAGAGGAGGACCAGAGCCAGAGTGAAAAACGTCCTGCAAATCCTGACATCTGGGAGGGAGGGTGGCAGGATGAGCCCATGCTGGATCACAGGAGTGATGCGGAGTTCTGCGCCCAGGTCCACAGAAGCTCCGTCCAGGGTGGCACCAGCTAGACAGCAGTGCGTGAGGAGACCTGGGGCTGGGGTTGGGGCTGGGGCTGGCCACAGGGTCAGCAGGAGATGCCGAGAGACTGCCCCCACCGCACAGCATATCTGGGGAAATGCTTGAGCAACACCCTCATGGGGGATGGAGAAAATAGACTGGACCACAACCCAGGCACAAGTGTCTACTGCTAAACCACATGCAAAGTGACTTTTTATGCAACTAAGTCAACTTGGAGAGAGGTCTCTAATAATGTGTCACACAGCTCTAGCTTTTATCATTGACTTAGATTAAGGATATTTAAGAGCCCAGGCTTTAAATTTTGTGCTTTTTACCCTCCTTGAGACATGTTTTTCCATGTTGCTACATAATCAGTATTATTATCATTTTAATGGTTACATAGTTCAGATTCCCAGAATGGACTGCCTATCTTTCAAATGCCTCCAAGGAGAACCTAGATATCTAAACTAGGGGGGAATTTTTTTTTTAATGAAGAAAATAATACATAAGAATGTTTATTGCAAACTTATTCATAGTAGCAATAAAATAATAATCCCAAACTGGAAACAATGTTAATGTCCAGTAATGAGAGAATGGTTTAGTAAATCAGAGCTCAATGCAATTATGCAACCATTAAAATGATAATTACACAGACTGTAGCAACATGAAAAAACAATTATGCCTAATGGGGGGAAAAAAGCACAAAATAAAATTATATTTCTGTCTTCAGTGATGTAAAATAAAGTATGCCTCTGGGGAAAATGCAGCAAAAGAAAACAAAATGACAACTTCAGTTAGGGTGCTTAGGGGCTAAGGAATTACTCTTAGAAAATGTATTTTAATGCTGAGGCGCTATCTTAACAATAAATAAGAAGCAAGTTAAAGGAGAAAGTACGCTCCAGAAACAATTTGCCAAGCAAGCAAACAAGCTTTCTTTCCTGGGGGTGGGAAGCCGGAGCTTCTGCTTCTCTTTTCTGCTTTGTAATCTGCACACCAAGGGCTGGGCCCCAGGCAGAGCCAGACTGGAGCCCAGGCTCAGTGAGGGGTGAGTGCTGTGCTTCTCCTGCACGCCTGGCCGGAACTGCTGGAAGTTCAGTGGAAGAAGGCCGCAGCTCATCTCATGGTCTGTCTGGACCTCTCCAAATCCATTTTTAAGTTCACAGCCACAGGAGATTACTCCTCTATGAATGCTGCCCGAAATCCCATCCACCTGCTTGGAGCATTTTAGCTTTTTCACATCCATTCCCATCCATCTTCAGAAAAACCCTCTGAGGCAGGCAGGGCTGCTATCATTAGATTCATTTTTTTCAGGTGGGGCAAACAGGTCATACACAGACTACAGACTGCAGCCCTGGACCGTCAACAAGCTTGATGAGCCTGGGAGACCTAGGCGGTTGAATCCTGGAGGCCTCCTCTAGCCCAGCACACAGAAGGGGCCTGTGGCCAGAGCTAAGGGGAGGGGAGGGTCCCTGGCAGGCCACTCTGTGGTTGGGCTTGTGCTGGGCCTGGGTGAATGTGTCCTTGCACCCCAGCTGTGTGGAGCCCCAGTGGCTGACAGCCCCAGGCCGGCCGGCAGTTCCTGCCGCTGGGAATCCCTGCAGGGCTGCAGGACGCCTTGTCCCTGTCCCTGTGGAGGTGGTGGCATGCCTGAGGCCTGCAGAGGGTCGAAAATCCTGGGAACACAGCCCCAGCCAGCCCCACCAGCCCGCCAGCACCTCGTTAGGAGGCCCAAAGGCGGGAGGGGACACTTCAGGAACAATGTTGTTTATTTTTCTATTTTTAAACAAGTCTGAGATCTCTGCGGGGCACAAATGAAGTTATCAGGAAAGATATGAGTAGAATAAAGCCTCTGGCCATCATTCTGAGAAGAGCCCTTGGGACCAGGACCTTGAAAAGCCCAGATGGGGTTTGTTTGTGTTGTGCTCTGAGAGCATAGGGCTGGGACCAGGGTGCTGGACAAGCATGTCCCCAAGCCCTCTGCAGCCTGTTCCCTCAGAGCCGCTGGGGAATTCGGGTGCAAGCAATACTGTTAAATGATTCCATCAGTGTCATCTGAAGCCAACGGAGCGAGGTTCCACTTCTGGAAGGAAGCCCGGGTTCACTTCTCACCTCAGCCATGTGGACGTTTCCTGGTGGGCAGAGCCCAGGGGAGCCGGGGCTCTGAGGGGACTGAGCCCCGTCACTGCTGGCTCGGCCACCAGACCGCCCATCTATCCGCCAGAGCCCCGATTTCCTCATCTGCATCAGGTCTCTCTCCCCAGGAGGAACAATGGATGCCGTGGGCATCTCGAGGGCTGGGAAGACCCATCTCACTGAATCCTGGCGCAGCCCCAGAAAGGGGACTTGTCATTCCCATCTTAAGGGTAAGGAAGGCGAGGCCCGGAGGAGTTGAGTGACCTGCCCAGAAGCATCCAGACTCGAGCCCACCTGGTTCCAGAGCCCACTCTCCTTCCACAACACCAAACCGCCTCTCAGGTGCTCCAGGCAAGGGCAAGGCACCGTGCTCTCGGGAGCTTTCAGAGATGTCCTGAATCGCTGGCAGAATCAATTCAAGGGCTGCGTGGATTTGGCTGGATGAGAAATACCTCCCAGGAGGCGAGAAGCGTGGTACGAAGCAAGGAGAGCTGGACTGGTGGCTGATGGTCCTGGTTTGATTCTGGCCCTTGATGGGTACCAGCTGGGTGACTGAGGGCAGGTCACTTAGTTACTCTGGGTCTGAATGTTCCCCTCTGTGAACCGAAGTCAATGGCAGAGTTACTTCCCGAAGTTGATGAGAGGGTCTGATTAAGACGTGACATGTGAGGTTGCAAGGGAATGCTCAAGCTTTGTGCAAATGGAAACAGGTCCTCTCCAGGTCCTGCCCCCAGACCACAACGCGAGGGATGGGCTGAGCAGACTGCACTGGGCAGGGGGTGGGGAGTCCTTCTGCATCACCCACTTCTAGAGGCACCACACACAGGCAGCCGGCAGGGGGCAGACTCTCCCACCCAGGGGGCACTGGAGGAGGGGTCTGCTGCTGCTCATCCCTGCAGACTCCCTCTGCCCCCATCGCCCCAGCTTAGAGCCACGGGGCATCTGTGCCTTGCTCTGGGGTCCAGATAGGAAGTTGGGGCCAAGAAAAAGGGAGGAATTGGCCCAAGACCACCCAGCTAAAACTAGAACCCAGAGCTCTTCCCCACCTATAGCGGGAGGCATGACAGCCCTGGCGGAGGAGGACACCGAGCCCCGAGAAGAGCGGGGCTGTGCCTGAGGCTGCCGGTGCCAGTGGTGCAGCCAGGCTGGAGGCCAGGCCCCCCGTCTCTGCTGCTGGCTGCTCAGCCCAGAGCAGAGACCGCATCCTACATCACTGAGCTTTTTCTGAAACCAACCACTTCTTAATTCTTTGGCTGAATGTCTAAATAAGGATTTTTGCCAATTCTGAGCCCTGCTAACTGATGAAGTTGTCAGAAAAAGATCTAATGATGCTTGAAAATGCAGGGAGTGAGCCAGCTGCCAAATTGCCCTCCCAGCTCTGACTCCGCATCAGGGACTTGGGGACCCTCCCACTGGGGGGGGGGCCTGGAGGTCAACCCTGCTGCATTTCATCAGCTGTGTGATGTGGATGAGTCGCTTAACCCCTTTGATCCTCTGCTTTCCCAGCTGTAAATGAGGCTAGTAAGTCCCTCCTCCCTGGGTTACTTTGAGGATTAAGGGAGATGATGTACAGGTGACATTTCAGCACAGTACCCGGCATGGCACAGGTAGAGAGCAGGCTGGCAGGGTGGGACCAGGCCAGCTGACCAAACTCCGCTGAATGGACTGAGGTAGCCGGGCCATCAGCCCTGGAGGATGTCACCAGATGTGAGGGAAGGCTCAGCGTGACCTCAGGTCCTGTGAGATGGGGTGTTGGCGTGGGAGCCGGGGGGCTGGCAGGCCTCTCCCCTCGTTCTCTCTTCCTTCTCAGTGGAACATGTGTCTCACTCAAGAGTCTGGGTGCTCGGGGTGGGGCCTGGCTTGGGGACTTGGGAATTGAACAATTCCCAGGCCTGCCACAGAAGCTTGAGAGGCTGGGCTCTGAGAGGGACTCTCCCAAAATGAGCTGGACGTAAGGACAGGCAGGCATCCCCAGAACATGAGACACACATATGTGATCGGCCGCCGAGGGTGGGCTCGAGTGGGTGTCTCAGCTAAAGATGGGAAAAGCCATCCCCCTCAATCACCAGCTGGCCAGGCCATATCCTATTCTCCTTCCAGCCTCTGCTGCAAACATGTACACCTCTGGACGCAGGTATGCACACACGTGTTGCCTGCTTCATGACCTTTCATTTTCCCCAGAAGATGGAGAAGTATGGAGAAGCATGAACAGGTCTCGGGTGAAATGTAATTTTGCAATTCTGTGGTTTCGCATAGAGCTGTTGACTTTTCCCAGACTCAGTTTCCTCATCTGTCGTGGGGAGATGCCACCGTGCTTTACAGAGCTGCTGTGAGGATCAGGGGAGGTGGAGCAGGAACAGGGCCTGTAACCAAGAACTATGTGACTGATGGCAGTGGTGAACATTTGGGGCTGGAAAGTAGAATTGCTATAACCATGAAATCTGCTTCTATTTTTAGCAAGCCAGGGAAAGTATCTGACAGTGAGGGAGGGGCCCAGACAGTGACCTGAATACAGCATGAGGATTATTACTGGGCCCAGCTGTCCTAGTCCGAGCTATAGGTGATCAAAGATACCCACTTTTAGCATGCTGCCTTCCCTGTATGTTCAATTCTTTGCCCACTGGCTGAACACGACATGCTCAGACGACCACACTGAGCTTAGGGGAGTACGAGGTGAATGTCAGGAGTGGGCAGACTAGCTCCTCACCAGGGATTAAACCTCAGAGTTTGCTCAGGGTGCGGTGGAAGTGGAAACAGCCTGGGCTGCAGAGGGAAGCCTGGGTTCCATCCTCGGGTCAGCCTCTGATTGGCCCTGTGACTTTGTATGGTCACATCCCATCTTTGGGTCTCAGTTTCTTCATCCGTAAAAGCCTGTCCACTCTGGGGAGGTGCAATGAAGGGGTGGCTCTGACAAAGTTGATCAAACAACTGCATAGAAGGATGCCTGGGGTCCAGCTACTGCCTCCCTTCCCGCTATGACCTCTTCTCAGATGAACAGGCAGATTCAGAGACTGTCCACCTATGCCATCACCTGTGGGAAAGAGGCTCAGGAACCCAAAGGCTTCTGGGACTCCTTCCAACCCAGGACTCTGCAAGCAGAAGCAGGACGGTCATTTGTAATAACAGAGTTTTTACTGGACGGATTGCTTACCCTTTTTGACCCTCTGCTTCCCCAGCTGTCAACGCGGGTAATAACTCAGCCAGCCAAGGGCTGCTGGGAGAGTTAGTATAGGTGGCTGATGGTCAAGCACTGGCCTGGCCCAGCTGCAGGACAACATGAGGGAGGTGCTTCTGGGGCCTTCGGGCAGGGGTGCTGTTCCCAGACCTGCCTGGCTGACCCAGAAGCCACTCAGCATTCTAAAAAGTGGGGAGGAGATGCTAACAGAACATGACCAGTGTGTCGAGGGCTGCGTCTCTCTAAGAGGGACTGTGCCCACCAGGTAGCCTGGGTGAGCCTCTCTGGGCCCCAGCGTTTGGCACTAGGGTCAAGAATCAGTTCTGTACAGCCCCAGGGTTCGTGATTCTCTCTTTTGTCCCTAACCCTGAATTTCCTGAGAAAAGGCTGTGTAACCCCAAAGCCTCAATCAGTGCACAGGCACAGGAAGTGCATAGTAACTACTTTGGGGTGAATGAATGAGGACCAGGTGTGAGATCCCCTATTCATCAGATTCCAAAAATCTTATTCATGGGAACTTTCCTCTGATAATCAACAGACAAGTGTGCCACTTCCTAGGGGTCCTTGGGGACGGAGGGGCCCCCAGATCAGCCTGGGTGGGCTGGAGTGTGGTGTGGAGATGGGTCATCATGGGAGCGAGGCTCTGAGGACACCAGCTAAGTGGAGTGTTTGGGAAGTTGGGAGTAGGGGGGTACACAAGAGATGGTCGGGGGCAGCTCTGTCTGTGTGGAAGATTCTGAGACGGCAGCAATGAGGAGGGTGTTTCTGAGACATTTTACTGAACCTCAGGAATGCAGGTGTTACTCCTCAGTAAAGATGACCGATTGAACATGCGTCTGTTTTTGTTCCCTTCTGACACCAGGACAACTAAAGTAAAGGGGGTTTTCAGAGGCCTGACCTATGAAAACAGAACATAAGAGAACAGCAGCAGTTACACTAGAGAAGCAGATGAATAAGTGGTGACTGACCCAGCAGATACAGGAGAGCCACCGACCCGGCAGACACGGGAGAACCACCGACCTGGCAGACACGGGAGAACCACCGACCTGGCAGACACGGGAGAGCCACCGGCCCGGCAGATACCGGAGAGCCACCGGCCCGGCGGACACGGGAGAGCCACCGGCCCGGCAGACATGGGAGAGCCACCGACCGACCCGGCAGACACGGGAGAGCCACCGGACCGGCGGACACGGGAGAACCACCGACCCGGCAGACACGGGAGAGTTGGCCCCTGAGCCCGCAGTGGGGAAAAGGGAGGGTCAATCTGTTCTGCTTCCCAGAATTCTCTAAAGGCTCGGGAACGGAAAGCACCAGGTCTCATGGCAAATAAAGGTCACTTAAAAGGGAGGATGGGTTGAAAATCTTGAAAAGCAGCTGAAGTTCTAGACCTCTCCACTACTGGACATTGTGGGGAGACTGCCCCTCCCTACCCCCTGCAGAAGATTGGAGGGCTGTCCTCCGGGGCGAGTATAACAGAGGCTTTCTGCTCTGTGGGCAGTTGAGAACTGGAGGTTAAATAAAAATATGCACACCGAAGTCTGAGGTCCCACCAGCCCTCTTTCCCGACTCAGTTCTAGAATGCTGGCAGTCAGGACTTGACTCTTATCTAGAGTGTCCTCAAGAAACGGCCCCTTCAGCTCACCCTCGTGGACAGCTTGAATTGATAAACCCCTCCGAGGGACTTGAGCTTTGAACCAGCTCCTTAGCAACCACCCCCATGCTAATGATGAGCAGACAGTTACAGATATCCAAGGAAGGGCGCGGACAGGGAAGACGGCTAGTGGGGAAAAGCACGTTGGAGAAAAGATAGGAGAAAACACCACCTTGGGGACAAAGGAGAGGGCACTATTTAAAAAAAAAAGAATAAACAGAGAATAAAATTGAGCTTTTGGAAATCAAAAGCATGATGAAAATAAAGGACCAGCCCAGGATGCACAATATCAGGACACTAGAGTCCCAGAAGGAGAGAACAAAGACAACAGAGGGGAGAAATGACCAAAGAAGTAATTCATAGCAATGTCCTTGAACTGAAGGACAGTTTGCACCAAATGGGTCCTCTGTGTGCCCAGTACATGGAGAAAAGAACCCACACTAACACACTGTTGGTAATTTCAGAATAGTAGGGGGTCAAAGCGAAGAGGCTGCAAGTTTCCAAGAAAAAAAACACAAAAACAGGACACAAAAAAGATTAGAAAACTTCTCAGTAACAACAGCAAAAGCTACAATGCAATAAAGTGATGCTTTCCAAATTCTGAAGAAAATTGATCACCAGCCTGTAATTCAATACCCTTTAAACCCTCAATTAAGAGGGAAGAAGACATTTTCAGATATGTAAAGTGTCAAAGCATTTACCTCCATGCACCCTTTATCACAAAGCTACTGGAGCAGGCCCTCCACCACAATAAGGGAGTAAACAGAGAGAGAGGAAGACCGGAGATGGCAGATCGGAGGGAGAGGTGAAAAGAAGCTGGATGATTACAAAAGGAGACCCCAGAATGACAACATGCACCAGGCTCAGCGGGCAACCAGGCCCTGATCCCAGTGAGCCTGCAGGCTCCCAGAGGAAACTGTGACAGAATGGAGCAGGGTGGGACCATGCACAGACACCTGCCTGTAGGAACCCCAGAGAGAAAGATGGGAAGAGGCCAGGGGAGTGTGGTGACCCCTTCAGTGTGCCAGCTTCCAGCAGACCCAAGCTGAGACCCTGAGATCTTCCCGCAGGTCCTGCCACCCACAGTCCTGACCCCAGAAATCAGAAACCCCAGTCACACCACACCACTACTCATTCATGTTTATAGAAAGCAATTTCGTTATTTACAAGAACAGAAACACTGAGCTAATTCGCTTTTAAATACACCAAACAGAGCAGCAGACACAAAGAAAACAGAACCTTCTGGGTGGAACAGGCAGGGCACTGTAGGCAGGCTTGTCCCACCACCCTCTGCTGCCCGTGCCGCTCTCTCCCTGGCTCTCTGCTTCCCTATGTTAACCAACCCACTTTTTTCACGAGTGAAACCAAGTTAAGAAAAACAGAACTTTCTTCCCAGACCACTCAAGACCCTGAGCCAATGACAGCAGTGCCTGGAGCTCCCTGGGGCCCCATTCTCAAAGCCTTTTCCAGAGATGTGTTCTGGGCAGTGTGAGTCACGCAGCTCTTGTCCTTGGGGCCTCAGAGGACACAAGGACACTTGAGCCCCCACCTCCCAGCCAGCATCTTGTTGCTCATTTTGGGAAGCAAGTTTTCTACTTTGTCCAAGATTGGAAAGACACAGAGGGAAATGTTAGTCCTAGATCTAAACCCCCAAAAGTTAATCTGAGGATCCCTTGATGGTCAGTGACAAAGTTCTTGACAACCAGTAACAAAGGGAGAAAAATAAGGACAAAAAGGGACGTGTATGGAAAGAATTGTTCTTTCTTCTGGGATTAGATCCTTCTTAACATTTTTGTTCTAAAATGAACACTTTTCAAAAATAAAATGATTGTGGTTAACATTTTTTTTAATGTTCCCACTTAGCAAAATTAGAAAGTTGATATCTCTAGCTAGTCCTTCCTCTCCCAAAAAAAGAATTGGGGACAGGGGAGGAAATTTCAGTGGCCATGAAAGTCCAAAGTCTGGGACACAGTGGGGTAAATGACACAACAGGAAAGTAAGACCAAGCCCCAGCTTCAGAACCACAGACTAGGAAGGTAAGGAGGGCACCGGTGCACATGATCCAATCCCCTTTTGATACCTAAGTGTGTGCTAGAAGACCTCAGCTAAATGCTTGGTTGGCCCAACTTGGTTCCCCTCAGTGACAGGGAGCTCATTCCTTCAGCACGCAGTTCTGCTGATTGGGAAGTGCTTCCCTGTGTTGCCTGGGAAGACCTGGAGCCAAGCCTGTCCCCTTTCAGGGACAGCCTTTCTCCCACAGAACAGGCTCCATGTTGCCCCCTCCTACCCAGTGTTCTTTGGTTGGGGTCTCTTTGCTTCCCCCAACCACCAATCATTCCTGTTGTGAAGTGACCTGCCTAAGGTCACATGGCTAGCAAGCGAGTTCAAACTCAGCTCTTCCACTCCTGGCCCAGGGCCCTCTCTGCTACTGCTCTAGATGTGGCAGTGGCTCAGTGTCCTCATGAGAGGGTTCTGGTTGTTCAGAACCAACTGGAAAAGCCACAAAGAAACCAAAACACGTTTTAAATACAAAAAGATAATAATAATAATAAAAGTCAATGTGATCCCAATAAACATACCTGCATAGAAAGAACTACAGAAGGAAATAAGGTAAAATGGTCATGACAGCCACCCTTAGAGGTGGGCTACCTGATGACTTTATTGTATTTTTGCTCTTCTCTGTTTTCTAGTTTATTTACAATGAGCTGGTTTTGTTTGCATGATAAAAATAAAGTAATGACATTTAGAGAGGTGAAATAAGAAGAGAAAAATTAAAGTTATCTAACCCCAAGAACTTGTCTCAGTTTTCAGCCACTTCCTAACAAATAGGATCTTGGGGTCTGGTGCTCGGGAGATGGCCCAGATCCCAGCCCCACCCTGTGGGCGTGGTCAGCCCACAGACCCTCCCCCCACAGCAGCTCGTGGGCGTTACTGCAGCCTGACTGACATTCCTGCTGCATCATACCCTAACCTGGCTGCCAAATGGTGAGCCCACAGCCAAGCAGACCCCAGACCACCCGGGGTCATTGCCAGCCAGCGTGCTCCTGCCTATCTGCCCCGATTAGCAGTGCAGAGCCTGCCTGACCTGTGGTGGTACAATGGATAGAGCATCAACCTGGGATGCTGAGGTCACTGGTTCAGGACTCCCGGATTGCCCTGTCAAGGCACACATGAGAAGCCACTACGAGTTAATGCTTCCCACCCCTCTCCACCCCTTCTCTCTCTCATTTTCCTCTCTCTAAACTCAATAAATAAAATCTTTAAAAGGAGGAAGAGGAAGAGGAGAAGAAAAAGCCCGGCCTGGAGGTCAGCCTTAGCTGACTGACAGTCCAGGCTCTGCCTTCAGGTGGCCCTGGGCAAATCATTGCCCTCTTAGGGCCTCAGTTATCTAGTGGTTAAAACCAGGGTGGAGAGTCTAATCATTTGACAATGAGTAGACTGGGTGGTCTCTAAGTTTCTTTCCAGGCTTAACATTCAGATATTCTGGGCCTGACCAGTGACATCACCCCCACCCGTTTGGCCTTGCCTCTCTGGGCTGCCTCTCGGATCCCTGAGTGGAGAGTCTTGGTCTGAGAAAAGTCCCAGCCACCACGTGTATGTGTGTGCGAGCACATGTGTGTGTGTGCGTGTGCCGGTGTGGGGACATGGAGGGCTGTGTATGTGAGTAGGAGGCATTAGAGGGACAGGTACCCTGTTTTGGACGGGCACACTGTCCAATTATTTCACTTTTTTGAGTACTCTGCCCCTTTCCTCTCCAAAACCTCAGCCATTCTACCATCCCACACCCCTTTTCATTCCTCTGTCTTCTCTCTTCCTTCCTCTATGTCAGCCCCAGCTCTGGGTTCTTTCTCTGTCTCTGACCTATTATAAAACAAGATCTGTCACTTTGTAGCACTTGTCAAATGTGTGTCCCCTCCACCCAGGTGGACTCCCCCCGCCAGGTCGCTAGCCCTGTTCCAGGAGGTGCCCCAGCTCTCAGAGTGCATCTTGTTCCAAACAGAAATGAAGATGGGTTCTATTGCACAATGATAACTTCAAAGCATTTTTCTGCTGAGATCCAAATGAAAAGTCAGGAAGCCTGACACCACCGTGATTTGTTAACCTGACATCGCCTCTCTATGCATTGAACAAATTTTAATTAAAATCTTAGGAGTGATTACAGAGCCCTTTTATTGTGCACCTCTGCGCTCTTCCAGGCGCCCTGGGGGAAGGGCAAGGCCTTTAACAACTGGGATAAAGGTAGAAAGAGAGTCCCTAAAAGATTGCAGGGGGCGCGGACTGGTCAGGGGCCGGCCCAGCCCAGTGGAATCCAGGGACCGGAAGGAGCCCACGGAAACTCCCAGCCTCCCAAACACTCCACCCACTTCATATGGGAGGAAATGGAGACCAGCCCTTTCAGCTGCTCCACAGGTCCCAGAGACACTACCCTAACCCACCCACCCCCATCCTGGACTCACCCTCAGGGCAGGCAGGGAGCTGACCTGGTCCATGGTCAGGGTCGCCTCCTTGTAGTACTTCCCTGGGGGGCAGAGCTTCAGGAAGGTGTTGTGGATGCTGAGAAGAGAGACAGACCCCCATGATGGGCTGGGGAGTAAAGACCAGCTAGCCCCCTCTGTGCCCTTGAGCTGCTCTCTTTGGAGGAAAGGGACTCAGGATTGATTGACACAGAAAAGGCAGTTATAAATCATTTCACCCTTCCAGAAACATCCTTGAGGCTGCCGTGTGCCCAGCACACCCCGGGGGATGTAAAGATGAGCCAGGCGTGTGGAAAGGTGCATGAACGTGCTCTGTAGCCTGGAACACACTCTGCAAGTGTCGATCATAGGAAGTCAGCGCTAGAAGGGACCTATGTTGTCACTCAGTCCAGTCCCTCCTTTACAGATGGCGAAACCACTGACAGCCTTGCTCAGGGAAGCCAGCATCTGCCCAGGCCCACCTCCAGTCCAGAGAAAAGAGGTCCCTCAGTGGGTGTGGATGAGTCAGGATTAGAACCCAGCTGCCTGCAGTCAGCAAACAACACGGCCCAGAAAACTGGTTCCACACACTGTGGAACTGGGAAGTCGTCCTAACCGATCCTGTAATCCGCGTCTCTGTCTGTGCGCCTCCACGTTGGTCCAGGGGACTTTGCTTACAAGGGACAGGCAGGGGGTGAGATGCCGTGTGACTGCCGAGAGAAAGGGCAGGAGGGAACTGTGCCCCAGTCAAGAGAGGATGTGCCCACATCCTCCGGTCTCCCACTTATGTTCATGGACAACAGACTGCATCAGTCTCGTCAGGGGCCCTGAACCGTCACCAGAGACGTTACTCTGACAAGTCCGGGAGAGAGCCGAAAAGCAGGGTGTGGGATGGGTACAGGGAAACATTCTCCAAGAAAGTACTGGGGGGAAAGTGAAGGACCACAAGGAGGAGAGGAAAGCCATCCTGCAAGGGGAGAGCCGGTGGGGGTCATCTGTCCCAGCCCGAAGGACTATTTTTTCTCTGTTATTGTTAGAGTTGCAGGTGGGAGGTGATAATAAAAAGCAAACTGACTTGCAGTACATTTTAATTTTTAAGAATTCTCTGAGGCCATGTACTCATTTGGCTGGTGCCCAGGACAGAGAGCACCCACTGTCCCCCATCAAGGGTCACCATTGGGAGTGCCTGCTGCATGCTGCCAACTCTCAAGGACATGTTTTGTGACACCTGCATGACAGCCTTGCAAAGACAGGCCATTATCTCTAGTTTACAGATGAGAAAACTGAGGCTCACGGAGGTAAAATAACTTGCCTAAGGTCACCCAGTGGAGAGAGTGAAAACCAGAGCTGCAGGAGGGCGGTGTGGGGATGGCTGCGGTTCACAGGGAACCTCTCCTGGCCCGAAACCCTCTTCTCGTTCATCAAGCTCCATGTGCTGGGTGCACTCAAGCCTACTGTCTCATTGAAGCTTCCCAGCAACCCCTGGGAGAGGCACAGGAGTGGTCATTTCTACCCGTGGGTAAACCAAGGCGCAGAGAGTTTAAGGGATGTGCCCAAGATCAGACAGCTTGGAAGAGATGGAGTAGGATCTGAACCCTAAGCCAGGTTCTCTGGGCTGTGCCGCCCACCCCTAAAGTGTTTGTCCTCACCCAGGTGAGGAACTCACTGCCCCAGCCCGCTGGAGAGCCATCTGGGAGGAAGTGAGGAGGGGAGAGTCCTGCCCAGACCTCATGCCTTCCGAGGCTGCCGAGTGGGTAGGCTACCCCCACGTGAATGGTGGCCGTGTCTCAGCTGCCACACAATGTTCTCCTCCTCCAAGTGTGGATCAGCCAGCATCTCTAAGTGGAGCTCTGAATCAATCACTAATGGACTCAAAGTCAAAGTCATTTAAAAAACTCACACACTCAGCTTGCCAGAAATCATGCCGCCAGGCTGTGGCTCCTTGCACACCTAGCCCAGACGTGGGGAGGGGCTGTCTGAAGCCCGGAGAGGAGGCAACCAGCTCCACTGCTTGTGCTCTGTGGGACCTTGAACCTGCCACATCCCCTCTCTGGCCTCAGTTTCCCCCGTGTAAGATGAGTCTGGGTGATCCCCTGGCCACACGCCCTCCGCCTCCTCCAGTTCAGGCATTCTGTGGCTATTTTGTACCTCTCTCTGGCATCCCATTGTTCCTTGCCTCTGAGGCCCTCTAATTTAGTGGTTTTCAACGGGGTCCCTCATTAGCCTCGTGAGAGAGCTTGTGAAAGGATGTGTGTCCACCCCAGGAGATTTTTGTTCAGTGCTGGCAGGGGGCCCAGGCAGCGACAGACTCTCTAAGCTCCTGTGTTTCTATGGTACAGGCAGGACTGAGCACATAGGTCCGGTGCAGGCGGATTTCCACTGGTCTAGTCCCATCCTTGGCTCAGTGACCAGGGCCATGGGGTCAAGAGTCCTCTGGCCATGGTACAGCCTGCAGGTATTCTATAAATAGCCCTACCTTTAGCCTGAAAACGTGTTTTAGTCCCATAATTGGCAACTTCCAAGCTGTGTGACTTGGGCAAATCATTTCCTTCAGCCATTTCCTCATTTGCAAAAAGGGATAATATTCTGCTCACAAAAATTAGGAGATGCTTCAAAATGAATATGAAGTGATTAAAAAAAAGAAGCATTTGATTTTTTTTATTAAACAAGAACGTTAGAGAAGCAAACAAGTCAAAGAAAGTTGTTTGATTATGCAAATGAGATGCAAACCAACTTTTATTTCATTGGTGAAAATGCACTAGACAAAAGGCTGAAAGTACTGGAGTATCTGCATGTTCCCTGATCCCCTAATTTTTGTGAGCAGTGTGATACTGTGAAAATAACAATGATCTCATACTCAGCACTGACACTTGTGACACAGATTTGATCATCTCATTGTCCTAATAACAGCCATGTGAGGGTAGAGTCCAGTACCCTCATATGGCACTTTTTAAAAAAATAAGTATAGAAACTGAGGCTCAAGGAAGGTAAGAAACTCACCCACAGTCACACAGCTAGAAAGTGACAGAGCTGAGCCTCAAACCCAGACCTGTGGTGTCCAGGACGCAAGCCTGTCACCACTCTACCTGGTGACCTTCCAGTGTTCCAGGAAGACCAGCAGTCAATGGCCAGGACAGGGCCTGGCCATTGGACTCAAATTGGTCTCTATTTCAATGGCTAGAATTTTCTCTTGGGGATTTATTCTCACTTGTTGGATAAGCTCTTTGTACATAAATGTTTAATATAACACTAGTTGTAAAAATGAAAATCATAAACAACTTAAACATAAAACAACATCCATAAACAACCCCATGATAGGAGGTTGGTAAAATGAATTATGATTCTTCCATAGGAAGGAATGCTCCAAAGCTATTTAAAAAAGAATGAGGCAGATCTCATGTGCTTTCAGTAAAACTAGCCAAGATGAAAACTTAAAAAAAAAAATTTTTAAAAAGGTCCAGAACAGTATGAATGCTACACTATAAACTAGAGGCTAGAGTAAGAATGGGATACAATTTTTGAAGGCTAGGTATGTAGTTCTGTCTATGAAAGACTCTTTTGGAAATCTAAATGAGAAACTGACCAGGCAGCGGCTACTTTGGGGGAGAAGGTCTGGGAAAATGGGAGGGAAGCATTTACTTTTTTATTTAGAACTTGCTATGCTAATTGAATTTTCTAGTCATGCTCACATATTACGTTTTAAAATTCTATTTTATTTTTACTTGAGTTATTTTTTAGAAAATCTCAATAGGGCAGTAGGATATGAGTCATTTGGAGTTTTGTCATATTTTCTGTATTAAAAAAGAAGAGTGAATTTCAATTTTAAAAGGAAAATAATGTAGCCTTGTGACGGTCCCTGGTCTCCGCACCTCCCTGTGTTCTGGCCATGCCTCAGTCCCCATTTGTGCCTGGGGAGTCTCATGCTTGTGGCAAAGTCATCGCCCTTGTATGGGATTCTGAGTGGGAAGCGTGGTGCTCAGGCTCGTCATCCTGGCTAGGGAGAGTCAGGCTACATAGAGATAACGAGGAGAGTGGTCCCAGTCCTGAGGGTCTAATAGTGGTCTCTGCACTCCAGCCTTACCCTGCCCATGTCT
Source organism: Saccopteryx leptura (assembly GCF_036850995.1). Taxonomy (NCBI): domain Eukaryota; kingdom Metazoa; phylum Chordata; class Mammalia; order Chiroptera; family Emballonuridae; genus Saccopteryx; species Saccopteryx leptura. Next base: position 288,764,309 of record NC_089505.1, on the reverse strand, counting down.
TAGTGAGCTCAATTATCCACCTAACAAGTTTTGTTGGGCACCTGCCTTGGGGTGAGCATGCACACATCTCTCATGCCTTCCACTGCCTCGGCAATCCCATGAGGGGTTATTGTGCTGGGTGTCTTTGGCCTGGAGCCTTCCCCACTGAACCTGCGTGACAGGGACTCCACTGCTCACCATTATATCCCCAGGGCCGTCACAGTGTCTGCCACCTACCAGGCACTGAAGAGAGGCTTGGGGAGGGAAGGAAGGCGAAGAGAGATTCAGTTAGCACACCAAGATTACACAGCCAGTGAATGATCCAAATGGGTTTCAGACCTGTTTCCTGAGTCCTTCCTCCTTTTCCTCATTATCCCCCAGGAGGCCTTGTCCACCTCTGTGACTCTATGAAGAAACCCTGTCTGGGATCGCATAGCAGCCTAAAGCCTGACATTTCACTCAACTGCAGTTAGGCCTGGGAATCATGACCTCAAACCCCTGGGGCTGGGCCCTTCTCTGCTTGCCCGGTGCAGCCTCATCTCCAGGGTTTGTGGCTCTGAGCAGGGACCCAGCTCAGGGCTCAGGACAAGATTCCAGCTCAGGGGGAGGGAAAGGGGACTCCTCTACTCACCACAGGATTTCATTTTTGGTCAGGAAGGTCAGGGCCTACAACAAACCACAGAGAGGTGACCTGCCCACGCCGTCCAGCCCTGCCCTGGCCTCCTGCGGAGTGAGGAGCTTCAAGGACTGGGCTGGAACAGTGCATGCTAAAATCCCACAGCCAGGGAAATGGAGGTGCCCCAGCCCTCAGCAGTGGATGCCTGAGGGGGTGACAGAGGAGGACACCATGCCCTTACTGCCTCCCTAGTCTCTGATGGTCAGGGAAGGAATGTGTTGGCACAGACCTGGAGACAGACCAGAGACAAGACTAAAACGGGGCTCTGGCCTGACCTGTGGTGGCGCAGTGGATAAAGCATTGACCTGGAATGCTGAGGTCGCCAGTTCAAAACCCTGGGCTTGCTTGGTCAAGGCACATATGGGAGATGATGCTTCCTGCTCCTTCTTATAATAAAGTTTTAAAAAATAACTGACCCCTACAGTTAAAAAATAAAACTGGGCTCTGGAACAGGAGACTGAAGGGAGGAGGCCTTGTAGGGCTGGGCTGGACCTTAGCAAAGCAGGGGCCACCACTACTTTGCCAGATAAATGCTAGAGCTCCGGGTAAGAGTTTTCCCACTCACCCCACCTGCGTCAGGAAGGTCCCCACTCTGCCCCGAATCTCTGGCCTGATCTACCCACCTGGTATTCTTCCAGGTCCTCCCAGTGTATCTGGTACCTCAAGCATTGTCCCATGCCAGTCACACTTTTTTCTCTACTGCCAGTAGAACCTTTGCCCCAAGGGCTCATCAGTTTGTGTGACCAGGTGATCTGGTTGCCATGGTGACCTACATTCCACCTTCTGCCCATTCTACCTGAGCTTCTGAGTGGGCAAAAAAATGGGTTCTTTCGGCTCCCAAGGCTAATAGACACCGCCTCCTATATAACAAACAGAAAGGCAGCCCAATAGCAGGGCTGGGTGCCATCCTGCTGGCTCAGGAGCCACACTGCCTGGGTTCCGATCCCATATCTGCCCATGCTGACAAGACATGTGACCTTGGGCGAGTTACTCAACCTCTCTGTGTCTTGGTTTCCTCAACTACTGAATGGGGATGATAATCATGGGATTGTGTGGATTATTTTACAGATAACAATGCCTGGCACATAATAGGTGCTCAATAAATGTTAGCAATTAGAACCATGTCCCAAGCACTATGCCAGGTGTGGGGACACAAAAATGGGTGTGCAAAGACCCTGACCTCAAGACATGGCCCATGGAGCACCAAAAGGGGCATTCCATGCCATCACCCGGGATCCCTGCAGGAGCAGAGGGTACATTCAAATTAGGATAATATGAAGAGGGTCTAAAAAAGGAACTTTATGGAACTCTCCACAAAGGCAAAGTCATTGTATAGAGAAACCACCCAGGATGGTGCAGAATCCTGGGGTTAATCACCACAGAGGCACTACCAGTCCTGGCCCTACACACATGAAACCAATACCCCAGCATCAGTCACGCCTCTTCTTATCTCCAGCAGGGACAAAGAGTAGGGTAGGGAGTGAATCTGGAAAGACAGAGAAGGCCTGACCTGTGGTGGCGCAGTGGTTAAAGCATCGACCTAGAAATGCTGAGGTCGCCAGTTCGAAACCCTGGGCTTGCCTGGTCAAGGCACATATGGGAGTTGATGCTTCCAGCTCCTCCCCCCCTTCTCTCTCTGTCTCTCCTCTCTCTCTCTCTCTCTCCATCTCCTCTCTAAAAAAAAATAATAATAAAAATAAAGTGTGCAAAAACAAAAAAAAAAAAACAAAAAAAAAAAAAAAAAAAGAAAGAGAAGTCCAGCACAGCCTTAGTGTACCAGGACGGAGGAGCCTCCCAAAGCCACCTCCCTGCTCCTGCCTGCACGGTGGTTTGCACACTCACCCTCACTGTGCTGGTCTGGGTTTCCTGGTTCTACCTGGGTTCTCCCACACGTTCTCCTAGGTAAACACCTCAAGGGCTTTCTGTTGGAGCTCATTTATATCTCTGTAAATCAACTGCTTGTTTTCCTTCATCTGTCCTCCCCAGAAACGAGCCTGGCCGAAGAAACCCAGGAGCCCTCAATCCCTTATTTACTTTGCAGACACAGGTGAGCCACCTACAGTATGCCAGGGTCCCGGCTTGACCCTGGGAGAGGTGAGTGAATGTGTTCTCAGCCCTCAAGAAATGGATACTTGCCACACAAATGCACACACATACACATGAGATTGAACAGATGTCACCAGAGGCATAATAGTACAGTTATGAGTATTTAGAAGAGGTGAGACCACTGGGCAGGAAGTCGCCGTATAGGTGGTAATGTTTAAGTGGTTGTTTTAATGTGGTTAAGGATATGGGCTGGTTGCATCGCCTTGTGCAAGTCGTAAAACTACTCTAAGTCTCAGTTCCCTCATCTCTACTTTGTAAGATTAATGCAAAGATAAAATAAGATGTCATGTATTATTACTCTTTGCACTGGGGCCTGGAAGAAAGGGTAGGATTTTAGCAGGCAAAGTCAGCAATTAAATCCCGTCTTCCACTAAGTCCTTCGAGCTTTTACCGTCATTTATTGAGCAGCTTTTCTCTGCCAGCTGTGTCCATATAAGCTGATTTCTGTCATGTGCACAGAGCTCTGTGAGGTCGGCAGGGTGCTGCTTCTCTATTGTGGGGAAGACGGAAGTTGGTGAGGTTCAATGATGCTGTGGGGTCCCTCTGGCAAGTGGGCAAGGGAGGATCCACGCCTGGAGTGCAGGTGCAGGCCTGGGGATTCCCACAGCGTGGGGTGGGAGCCAGGTGAGCTGCGGATGACACCCCAGAGGCTGCTTCCTTCTCAAGTCTCGCTCGGTCCTGCTGTTACATTGAGGTGCAAGTGGCAGCGTGGCCCAGGTGGCAGGTGCCTTTATCACCTGGGTGACACTCGCTAAATGGATACAAACTAGAGGAACATCCCTGCAGCTCAGAGCTTTTAGCTATTCATTTAACAACTATTTAATGAGGTAGGCAGAGGAGACAGAGTGAATGAGACAGTCAAGGCCCGCCCTCACGGACCAGCACACAGAGGAAAGCAGACCCCAGTGCCAGGGAAGCACTGAAGTGGTGAGGAGGCTGGGGGCGGGGGAGTGGGAGGGGCGAGTCTTCCTGAAGAGGCGCCATCCGAGTGGAGACTGAGGGACAAGGAGAGCTGAACCAGGCCAAGTCGGAAGAGTTTTTCAGGCCCGGAAGGTAACAGCATCCCGGTAGACTTTATTAATATTGTTTGGTTTTCACTATATTTGTTTATATTCTTTTTTCCATTTTGATAATGAGGCAGCAGTTTTGCCATTTATAACCGTGATATAAAGTTTCCCTTTATAAATATTTCTGTTTAATGAAAAGAAATAGGACCCCGTATAAAGAAAAATATTAAGTAAATAATTGTACAGGTGGTGAAGGAATATGCCAGAATTCACAAACGTGTCTGTCTGTCTCTCTCTCCTCTCTCTCTCTCTCTCTCTCTCACCGCATGCAGGTAACCAAGGTTTGCAAACTCTGCTCCCTACCTCTCTCCTTCAGTTTCATCCCCCCACATCCTCCTCAACTCCTGCCAACTCCCCCCCACCCCCACCACACACACACACACACACACACACACACACACACACACACACACACACACACACACACACACACACACGCTCTGTGATTCCATCCTAGAGAGGGTTTTCATTGGTTCTTACAAATAACAGTAGTAGCAATAAGAGTATCACCTTACATTTGCATATATCTTTGTAATCCCAAAGTGCTTTTCTTTGTATCATCTCTTTATCCAAGAAACAAAAGCTTATGCTCCTTAAAAGAAAAGAAACAAAGAAAAAACCCCTCCCCCATGGTTCTTTCTTCAATATGCTAATCAACCAACATCCCTCCCCCCTCCATCCAAACGCCACTTCAGCAGGGATTTTGAAGGGATGTTACTGAAAAGCAGCTGGCCCAGGCCTGCCCCAACAGTTTCATCCTTACTCCCCAGGGTCTGCCCCGTCAAAGCGCCCCTGCGTGGGGTGGAATGTGCTCTCTGCAAGGTTTTTTCACCTTGCATATGAAAGAGTTCTCTACCAACTGTTCAATGGCAACCCCTACTCCAGCCTTGATTTAGATGTCTCTCAAAAAGGGGTAGGGAGAAAAACCTTGTATCTAGAGTATCTAAAGAACTTTGTTAATTCAACACTAAAAAGACAAATAGCCTAACTGAAAAATGGGCAAAGGATTTGAATAGACATTTCTCCAAAGAAGATATACAAATGGCCAGTGAGCACGTGAAAAGATGCTCGTCCATCATTAGCAATCAAGGAGGTGCAGATCAAAACCACAGTGAGATACCTGCACACCCACGAGGATGGCCCAAGTAAAAAATACACTAAGTGTTGGTGAAGGTGCAGACAAATTGGAACCCTCACATAACTGCGGGTGGGAATGTCTGACGTGTCAAACACTTTAGAAAAGAGTTTGGCAGTTTCTCAAAGTGTTAAGCAGAGTTATGATGTGTTAAAAATAAGACAACAGGCCTAATGGAGTCTCTTATGCTAAGTCTCACATCACCAAAACAAGACTTTTTTTTTTTTAAGACTTTTTTTTTTTTTCAAACCAAGACTTAATTACAGTTTTGGCTCTCCCAGAAATGGAATCTTAACCAGCCAATCAGGAATCACCTAATTAGCACTATGATGTCATCTGCCTGATAGATCCCTGCCATCCCCTAAAAGAAGGTGACCTTGCCACAACCAAGCTATTTTTTGCTAATATAACTCCCTAGTTCCTATTCCCTTTTGCCTAGAAAAGTCTTTTCATTTTGTACAGCTCCTTGGGATTTCTTTCTATTTGCTAGATTAGATGCTTTCAATTTATGAATTGTTGAATAAAGCTAGTAAGATCCTTAAAATTTATTCAGATGAATTTATTTTTAAAAAACATATGACCCTGCATTCCACTCCTGGATATAAATCGAAGAGAAATGAAAATAGTTGTCCACACAAAAACTTGTACATAAATGTTCATAGCAGGATTATTCATAGCCAGAAAAGCAGAGACAGCCCAAATGATCATCAACTAATGAATATATAAATAAAATGTGGCATTTCCAATATAATGGAAGATTCTTCTGCTATAAAAATAAACAAGTATTAATACATGGTACAACATGAATGAGGCTTAAAAACAGTACGCTAAATTAAGAAAGTTAGTCAAAAAAGATCACATTTTATATCATTCTATTTATATAAAATGTACAGAGAAGACAATTTCATAGAGACAGAAAGTAGACTGATGGTGGCCAAGAGCAAGGGGAGGGGAGATTAGGAGGTTACTGCTAATGGTGGATATGGAGCTTCTTTTGGGGGTGATGAAAATATTCTAAAATTAGATCGTGGTGCTGGTTGTACAACTCTGTTGTACAATTTAAGATTGAATTACACGGTATATCAATTATTTCTTAATATAGTCTAGGGAGTGGAAGCTCAAGAGAAAGATCTGAGGAAGTTTTAGAGAATAAGCTCTCTTTTTTTGCACACACCAATGAAAGACTCCATGGCCAGGCCAGGGGAAACTTGCTGAGCTAAGAGTATGTAGAGGGGCCAGGGAAGCCAGAGAGGGCTGATCCAGCAGGCCCGGCGACCTCACCAGCCAGGCAAGCAGGCTGAGCCCGGACACAGACAAGGGGGAAGTTCTGTCCAGGCACTCCCCACACCAACCACTGCCTTCAAGCAAGATGGCTGCTCAGCCTGCCACACATCACCTTCTACCAAATGTGCCAGACCCACCCAGGCTCAACACAAGGGTAGCTTTCCTGCCTCTGTACCTGGCTTCTGGCATGAGGACAGCAATGGGCCTCTGTTTGGAAGAGGCTGAGTCTCCTGACAGATGAGCAAGGCTCCCCAGGCACTGGTGGAAAGCGGGTGGATACACCTAGGTAAAAAGCAAGTCTGACGCTATTTAGTGCAGACTTCACAGGTTAAGGACAGAGTCCTCCTCACTTCAGACACTAGCCACAAGTTCTAGGGTTGTCAGGCTACCTGCGCTTCTGACCAAGTGGCCACTGTCCCCTCAGGTTCACTAGAACAACTCACAGAACTCAGAAAAGCACTACATGTAGGACAACAGTTCTATTATAAAGCATTCAAATCAGGACCAGCCAAATGAAGAGACACCTAGCATAAGGTGTCAGAGGGTCTCAAATGTGAAGCTTCCCTGTCCTCAGGATGTGTCACCCTCAGTGTAGACCACCAATCAGTGTAATAACACTAGACCCAAGTATTGGTGTCTAGGGTTTTTATTGAGGTCTCATTATATCAACATTATTGACTGAATCCTTGCTCCTGTGATTGAATGTGATCTCCAGCCCTCTTCCCTCCCCCAAGGTTGAGTTGATGTCATCTGGCTCAAAACCCCCACCCTCTAATCATATGGTTGGCCTGCATCCTGAGTCATCTCATTAGCATGAACTCAGACGTGGTCTGAGCTTCCCACTATGAATAACAAAGATACTCCTATCACTTGGGGAATCCCAAGGATTTAGAGGTTACCTCCCTTGAGCCAGGGGCATAAGCCACCCAAATTCTTTATTACTCAGCACTAGGAAATCTGGGGTGGAGTGGGGTACAGTTAGAGGAACAGACCTAGATCCAACCTTTTCGGAAGAAAGTGACTCTTTCCTCTCCAGAGGAGGGTGAAATTTATTTGGGGATTAAAAGATTCACCCAGAGGAAAAACATGGACAGGTAATATCTTAAAATTTAAATCTTTTGTGTTCTTTTCCACCTTCTCATAAGAGACCTTTCTCTCTCTCTCTCTCTCTCTCTTTAGTCTCCTATTCACATTGCTTGGGGGAAGAGTAGAATTGTTGCAGCAGAAGAAAAAGAGCTAGAAGCTGACAATGTTCCTTTTTTTATTAAAAAAAAAAAAATTAAACTTTTGAGTATCCAAAGGGAGAGCTGAGGAAAGCAGGAGCCAGAGTTTGTAAAAAGGCAGTAAAGAAGCACCATGCTGCCGGAGAGACAGGGAGAAGGTGTCCCGACAGGGGGCACCACCACGGCCAGGCCTGGGGGCCTGGGCCTGCAGTCAGACTCCGGGTCAGCTCTGGGGGAGCAGCCCTGGTGCCCGGGAGGAGGAGCCACATGTACAACCAGCATCCTCATTGTGGGGCGGCCACTCCATCACAGATCCAGCCCGATCCTCACTCAAGGATGGCCCGGCAGAATGACAGTCTGTTTCTCAAGGTACTGCTAAGCCTCCTCTGAATTGCTCAGGTCAGCAGATACCCCACGCCATTTCTAATGACCCAGAAGACCAAAGAGCTCCATAAAAAGTGGGTAGAGGGCCTCAAAACTCAGAGGGCAGAGAACTGGTGGGGCGCAGGAGGAAAGCTCCAGTACCCGTGTTGCTTGGCGCTGGATTGTGGTGCCCCTGCCTCTTTGTGACTTGTATCAGAGGTCCTGGTGCCCCAGGTCCCACCATTGACTTCAGGTGCTGCCTTGAGGACAGGTCTAAATGAGCTTGGTCCAGCTCAGAGTGTCGCCTCAAGGATTCTCGTTGCATTTTCTGCCCTAGGACTTCTCTACCAAGAAGCCATCCCAGTCTGTGAGTGAGCATAGCCCAGAAGGTCAGGGTGGCACTCCTGGGGTGGTGGTGGGGGCGGGCTGGTGGAGAAAGGCTCCCACAGCCCCACTTCTGGGCAACAGCTCTGGAGGTGGCTCTGTGGCTTCTCAGCAGAACTTGGTGAGGTCACGGCTCCTCCAGACAGAAATGATTAAACACTGTCACCCACCTGGGCTTCCCCTCTTCCACCACCTCTCTCCCAGCCCCTCACTCCTGCTCCCTGGGAACAACTAGCTCTCAAATAAGTCGCCTACACAAAAGTCCTGGTGTCTGTCCCGCTTTCATGTGACACCGGCTGGAGCACCTGTGGTCCTGCTAGGAGCCTCTGGGGTGCTGCCCGGCTACTTGACTTTCTGAATGGAGCAGTCCTGGGTTTTTTAGTTCTAAATTTCCATAGACGAACCTTAGAGATCATCTCGCTGGACCCCCACATTTTGCAGTGAGCCCAAGAGGAAGCTTGCCTGAGATCACGTGGGGAGGTGACTGGCAGAGCTGGGTCTGGAACCCCACCCGTTCCCTGGCCTCCTCCCTCCCAGCAGGCCTCTAAAAGCTGCTCGCTGGAGGTTACAGAGCTGGTTTAATGAGCTTCTATCTGGGGAAAGCCTTGTAAACTGTGAAGCATTATAAAAATGTCATTTGTCATGATTTGTGCCAGACCTAGGACTGGAACCCAGATCTGCTGGCTCCCTGGCCAGTGCATTAAACTCGGCAATAAGAAGACGACATTAGACAGCAAGTTAGGATTCCTTGTTTTTATAGTTACACTCTCAGACACTTGCTTACTAAAATCCTATCCCAGGGGCCACCTCCCTGCACACTCCTTGTGTTGCTTTCTACGGGGTGGCTGGGGGGAGGGGTGGCTGCTATCCTTATTGATCTTTCTTTCTTTCTTTCTTTTTTAGTGAGATAGACAGAGACAGAGACAGGGACAGATAGGGACAGACCGACAGGAAGGGAGAGAAATGAGAAGCATCACTTCTAGTTGTAGCACCTTAGTTCATTGCTTGCTTTCTCATATGTGCCTTGACCGCCCGGGGCCTCCAGCCGAGCCAGTGACCCCTTGCTCAAGCAACCTTGGGCTTCAAGTCAGCAACCTTGGGCTTCAACTCAGCGATCACGGGGTCACGTCTATGATCCCACACTCAAGCTAGCAACCCCGCTCTCAAGCTGGTGAGCCTGTGCTTACGCCAGAGACCTCGGGGTTTCACACCTGGGTCCTCTGCATCACAGGCTGACATTCTATTCACTGCACCACTGCCTGGTTGGGCTCCTTGTTGATCTTTCACTCACTTATTCAAATCTCCTAAGATGTCCCAGGCACTTTGCTAGTTCTGGGGATATAGTGGTGACCAAGACAAACCCAGTTTCTAGCCTCAAGGAGATTAGAGCCTAGTAGGGAAGAAATGTATTCAATAACCACTTGACTAGCTATATAATTTCAACATACTGAGTGTTATGAACAGAGGGCAGGATGCAATGACAACGAGTCCACAGGATACCTAAACAAGTTTGAGGGTCAGGGAAGCTCCTCTGAGGAGGGGACATTTAGTTGAGACCTGAAGAATTAACAGGAAAGAGGCACACTTGAGAGGAGAAGGGTGATCCTGGCAGGAGAAGAGCACTCATGAGGCCCCGGGGGCCAAAAGGAACTCAAAATGTTGGCAAAACCAAAAGGATCCTAAGAATGGCTTCTGTGTTACAGACAAGTGACAGGCAAGCTGAGACTAAGAAGGGCTTGGGCTCCTTGAGGGTTTGTCTTCAAAGCTTTCTTAAAAGCAATGGAACATCATTGAAGGTGTTATGCAGAGCAATGACATAATCAGAGCTTTGTTTTCCAGGGGTCATTCTGCTCATAGGGTGGCTGGCGAACATGTTGGAAAGGGGCCAGCCTGGCTCTGGGGAGGAATGTGAGGAGACTACCGAACAACCCAGGGAAGGGGAGCAGTTGGTGGGCCAGGCGGTGAGGAAAGAACTGGATGAGTTCATATGACATTTTAAGGTGAAATCAGCAACACCCCCAAATGTGGGAAGAGAGGAGAGGAAACTGTCACTGGTGACGCTTGGGTTTCTGACATAAGCAGCAGGGTGGATGGAGGAGATGCCTCTTCCTGAGCTGGCAGCCGGATGGAGGGACAGATTTGGGCGGAGGAACAAGATTTTGGATGTGTTGAGTTTTTGTGCAACAGTCACATGGATATGACAAGTGGCAGTTGGATATGTGAGACTAAGAGCTCTGAACAATGCTCTGGCCTGGAAATACCCAGGCACAGGTGACATTCAAAGCTGTGAAGGAGATCAGCCAGGGATCACAGTGGTGATGGAGACAGGGTCCCTGCCTTCAGGGAGCTCACATACAGAGCGAATAGACTGCCACCTCCGGTAATGTCAGAGTAGCTCAATGGAGACCAGTCCTCTCACTCACAATGAGCTCGACAAAGTTCTGAAGCCATCTGTTTGTAGGCAGCCAGGATTTGAGAGGTCAGGACCCTAGAAAGATGGGGAGCACAGGAAGGTAACATTCAGTGTTACTCTTCCTCTTATGGCATCATGGATTTGTGAGTGGCGTAGGGTAAAAAGACTAAGAATCAAGCCAAGGTGGTGGATTAGAAGCCAAAAACTTGAGCTGAAGCTTTTGGCAATCTCATGGGGTGGGAGACAAAATTGGAGTGCAGAATTCCCAGGCAAGCCAGACCTGAGGGCCAAGATGTCTGGCAGAAAAGAAGCACATTGGGTTCGCTGAAAATTCCAAGACTCTTTCCCTGAGGCATCTGCTGGTTCATAAGCAGCACTCGCCAGACTAGTGAAAGACTGAGCAGGAAGCAGAGCTGAGAGATCCAGATGCTGAGCAGAGGTTTGGAAGTCAGATGGGGGGGGGGGGGAACAAGCTTGAAATCAAAGACCCACCAAAGAGCACAGTCCCTAGAAAACAACCCAGATCCAGTGAGAACTCCAGGAGGGAAGGAAGGATGAGCCAGAAACAACCGCCCTCACAAAGTCTGACAGCCAGAACCAAGGCACCTCCATTCCAGACTGGATCCGGATGGCCTTCCGATACCAGAGCAACCCTCCAAAAAGCCAGAGTAAATCCTCTTGGATGAGAAATGCATCAGTCAGAGCCCAAAGAGAATCTCTGTAATAGCAGATATTGGCGTTATCTGATACTTTCAAATAACCATGATTAATATGGTCCAAAAAATTAGATGACAAGATGAGAATTTTACCAGAGAAACTAGAATCTCTATGCAAAAAGAACCAAATGAAAATTATAGTGGGATGGATAGAATTTGAAAATTAATATCGTTGAAGAACAGTTAGCGTTTTTCCAACAGCCAAGTGGAAGGGTGACCCAGAGGCAGGAAGCCCACCAGTGGCAGCCTCCACAGGCGGCAGCCGGCAAGCAGGACGGAGGGTGGGGCGTGGGGCTGGCTAGTGACGAGGGTGGGGGTGGGGCTGGCTAGTGACTGGCAGCATTCAGCGGAGGAAATTCATGGAAAGCTGGTTGGAAGCACATTATGCTGGAATTTGAATGTTGGAAGAAGAAATTGGAGTTCTGTTCTACGAAGAGTGAACAGTAGTTATGTGTGTCTATGTCTCTGTTTGGGTTTAGCTTGCCTCAGGGTCAGCTTAGAAAAAAAAAACAGTTTGCATTTTTAAAAAATTAGTCTTTTCTCAAACATCAGGAAATATAAAATCTACACCCGTACTTAAAGCATTTTTAATTGTTTTTCTATCCCTGCAGAGTTTCATCTTTTGGGCTATTTTTGTAAAACTGTATAACAAGACTATATTACAGTTTCAGATTGTAATATTGAACTTTTAAACAAATTTTGCTATTGAGCAAGACCTTTCTCGGCTGGTTTATTTTGTCCTTCCTCTGCTGACCTTGTAAACTGCTTAATTGCGAAACATGGTTCATCTCAGAGTGCCTCTTAACATTGTATTCTTTAAAATGGAGATTTTTCCATTGCATGGGAGACCATGCTAACACTCACACACACAGCTCCTCCTTCCACTTACTTAGAGACATATGGTTTCTATCAGCCGCGTCTCTCTTCTTGGCAGAAACCATGGCAAGGACCTAAATTTTATTTAGCAAATAGCCCACTCCTCTCACCATGAGCCCTCAGATGCTGTTTTCTCTCTTCCCCTGTCCCACGTGACCCCACTTCCAGCTCTGTTCCTCAGAGAGCCCCCAATCTCCTGCCAGGCAAACCCTCTTGATTGGGCTGCCCCACCTGCCAGAAACCAACCCAAAGGCCTCTGGGAGTTGGAGCATGAGTATGTGTATGACCACCTCTCAGAAGAGAGGGTTCCTCACATCAGATGGGCCGGCCAGCTGGGAGCTGTTCCTCACTGCTGCAGAGAATGGGCAGCTAATGAAGCTCGTTCAAGGACTGGAGACTGCTGACATTTGGGGTGTCCTGACTCTAAGATGATCCTGTGAGAAAGCCAAGCCACACCCCCTTGCCACGGGCTCCCTCACTTTCTGTTTCTACCAGTTCTTACTCTTCCTGGTGTCATTCTGAGGGAGGCAAGGGGCCCCTACCTCAGTCTCCTTCTAAGCTGGCAGCAGTTTGGTAAGCCCACCATCCCCCTGCCTATCCTTCCTCCGGAGGCTGGCTGAGCACACCGATGTGTAAATGGCCAGAAAGAAGTACCTGCGTGCTAGTGAGAGCAGCCCCAAACTAGGTGCTGAGGGGCCCAGGCTGTCCAGCACCCTCACCACCATAGTTATCACAACAACTGACCATTTCTGCCCTCAACGTACCCTGAACCCATGCTCCCCTTTTCACCTCCCCTGCTGCACCCTGGTCTCAGGCTCCTCCATTGCTGGGACCCAGCATGTCCCCCTGGTTCCCCTCAGGCCTCCCCTTGGTCCATTTTCCCTGCAGAGGCAGAGTGATCTGGCCAAGGCCCCACTGAAAACCTCCTCCGTGGTTTTTCACTGGACTTAGAGTAAAATACTGACTCTACACCCTCAAGGCCCTGCCTGTCTCTCAGGCTCACTCTGAGTGACCCTCCCTCCGCCACTGTGCCCCAGCCACACTGGACTCCCTTCAGTTCCTCCTCACTGCAGCATCCTGGACCTCCCAGGCCCGGAGTTGGCTCAGCCTCTTCCCCTCCAACCCGGAGCTGCACAGCCTCTGTGCCTGCAGGTGGGCCTGGCTCCAGGGACCTAAAGGTAAGATGGTCCCTTCCTAGGACTGGGCTCTATGTGTCTCAACCTCATCTAGCCCACCCCCTCATATTTCAAACAATGAGACAAAGAGACCCACACAGGAGCAGGGGCTGTCCAACAGTTGAAATGAGTTTATGGCAGAACTGGCCCAGAAGCCTGTGTCTTGACTCTCAGGCCAGTGTTCCTTTCTCCTGCCCAGGATACCTGGTGAAGGACCACCAGGGGCCACCCAAGGAGCAGAGAGGGGCCAGGTCTGCAGTGTGTGCAGCATTTGGGAGACTAACCCCCAGTCTGACTGCTGCCCTGCAGGTCCTAGGGTGCAGTGGGGCTCTGATTTAGACAGATGAACGTTTCTTGATGCTTCCCACCAGCTGTGTGTGCCGGGGACTAGCCAGAGCTCACCCTCTGGAACCATGGAGGGTTTAAAAAGCCTGGGTTTGAATCACACACTGTGAGACTTTCAGCCACACAGAAACAGTGATCCCAGGCAAGCAGCAGGGCTCTAAAGGCCCTGCTGAAGGAGGAAGAAGAGGCCTGCCTACAGGTCAAGGCACTTTGTGGCTGGTGCTCCAGGTTGGGGGCAGCAAGAACTGGGAAATAAAGGCTTAGGCTGTTTCCAGAAGGTTCTTGCATTGGGAGAGAGGGTAGAGTTAAGGAGGTACTGACAAAGGAGGGATAGGACCAGAGCGGGAAGGATGTATCAGATTAGGCAGGTAAGGTGATGGAAATATCTCTGGACTGTAGTTAGACTTGAGCAGCAGGAAAGAAAAAGCTGCATTATAAACAACCAACAAAATTAATTTTGTACCCTGCCTTCCAAGGGGGCAAAATTTATATCAAAGGGCTGAGGGATCTTTATGTGCCTGTAGGGACAACTGGGAGGGGACGAGTTAAGACAATTTGATTGTGTTAAAGAAAAAAATAATTTCAACGCTAATCCTTAATATTTTCTGAGCAGCCAGAGGTTGGCCCAGAGGCAGTCTTAGGCAGGGGGTGGGGATGAGCAGCTCCCCAGGAGAAATCGATGCTATGGAGGCTGGCTGGGGTGGGGGTAGGGAGAGGGGAGGCAGCTGGAAACCTGTGATATCCAACTTTACGGTGCTTTCTGTGCTAAAACTCAATATAGCTCTCTCAATTATATGTTGGAAAAATGTGTTACGTGTGCCCTATGCTAGGACTACTTTGGGGAAATCAAGAAAAAGGATCTGAGTTTTACATTAGTCTTGACACAAGGCAGAGAGAAGGAAAGAGCCTCAGGACAAAAAGAAAAAAGGAAAAGAAAAAAAGGAAAGGAAGAATAGGAGATAAGGAGGGAGAAATGGAGGGAGGGAAGAAAGGAGGGAGGGAGGGAGGGAGGGAGGAACGAACGAAGGAACGAAGGAGAGGGAGGGAGGGAGGAAGGAAGAAAGGAAAGAAGGAAGGAAGGAAGGAAGGAAGGAAGGAAGGAAGGAAGGAAGGAAGGAAGGAAGGAAGGAAGGAAGGAAGGAAGGAAGGAAGGAAGGAAATTCAATAGGAACAGAGTAAGAAGTGTTGCAGGAAAGCCTGGGTTTCCCTCTCTTGTGGGTTGAGTGTTTGGTCCATTTTCTCTTGGATATTAAAAGTCAAATGACTCTAGCTGGACCGGGCAGTGGTGCAGTGGATAGAGCGTTGGACTGGGATGTGGAAGACTCAGGTTTGAGACCCTGAGGTCGCCAACTTGAGCGCGGGCACATCTGGTTTGAGCAAAGCTCATCAGCTTGGACCCAAGGTCGCTGGCTTGAACAAGGGGTTACTCGGTCTGCTGAAGGCCCATGGTCAAGACACATATGAGAAAGTAACCAATGAACAACTAAGGTGTTGCAACAAAAAACTAATGATTGATACTTCTCACCTCTCTCTGTTCCTGTCTGTCCCTATCTGTCCCTGTCTCTGACTTTCTCTCTGTCTCTGTAAAAGAAAAAAAGAAAGAAAAAAATAGTCAAATGACTTATAAGCCATAGGACACCCAAAATGGTAGATGTATGGATTTTAATCTTGTAACCTACTAAGTGATCAGGAAGAAGAAAGAGGAGACATGTGAGGTTCAGAGCATTCTGTAAGGGCACTTGAGGGGATTCATTATCTAAGAGTATAAATCCAGGTGTGTTCTGTTGAAGGCAAGTCCTCAGCTCACCTTAACAAAAGGGATGGATATTAGAACCCTTATAGGATCTAAAAGGAAGTGGTCTTGTCCTGGGCCAGGTAGCTCAGTTGGTTAGAGCATTGTCCTGACATGCCAAGGTTGCAGGTTTGATCCCCAGTCAGGGCATATACAAGAATCAACCAAAGAATGCATAAATAAGTGGAACAACAAATTGACCTCTCTCTTTTCTCCTTCCTCTCTCTTTAAAAATCAATCAATAAAAATTAAAAAAAACACAATTTTTTTTTTAAATCACCTGGCCTGTTGTAGCACAGTGGATATAGAGTCAACCTAGAATGCTGAAGTTGCCGGTTTGGAACCCTGGCCTTGCCCAGTCAGGGCACGTATGACAAGCACACAATAAACAACTAAAGTAAAGCAACTATGAGTCGATACTTGTTGTTCCTCCCACCCCCTCTGTAAAATCAATTTTTAAAAAATCTTTAAAAATAAATAAGCCTGACCAGACAGTGGCACAGTGGATAGAGTGTTGGCCTGGGACGCAGAGGACCCAGATTCAAAACCTGAAGTCTCGCCTGACCTGTGGTGGCGCAGTGGGTAAAGTGTCGACCTGGAAATGTTGAGGTCTCTGGTTCAAAACCCTGGGCTTGCCTGGT
This sequence comes from Saccopteryx leptura, assembly GCF_036850995.1. NCBI lineage: Eukaryota > Metazoa > Chordata > Mammalia > Chiroptera > Emballonuridae > Saccopteryx > Saccopteryx leptura. The sequence goes on along the minus strand of NC_089505.1, from coordinate 288,748,134 downwards.
CAAGGCACATATGGGAGTTGATGCTTCCTGCTCCTCCCCCTTCTCTCTCTCTATCTCTCCTCTCTCTCTCTCTCTCTCTCTCTCTCCCTCTCCTCTCTAAAAATGAATAAATAAAAAATTTAAAATAAATAAATAAATAAATAAATAAATAAAACCTGAAGTCTCCGGCTTGAACAAGGGATCACTTGCTCTGCTGTAGCCCCCCAGTCAAGGCACATATGAAAAAGCAATCAATGAACAACTAAGGTGCTACAGTGAAGAATTGATGCTTCTCATTGCTTTCCCTTCCTGTCTATCTGTCCCCGTCTGTCCCTTTCTCTGTCTCTCTCACAAAAAATAAAATAATAAATAAATAAATAAATAAATAAATAAATAAATAAATGGAAGTTGGCTCATTGTTTCCTTCTGTAAATACACACCCCTTCAGATTGTGATAAGGACAGGCCTGGCTCAAGTGTCTCCCTGCTCACTTCCTCTTGCTATTTCTTAAAGCCAGCTTTAAATTATGGATTGGCTCATTACTAACCAGTTAAGATGACTGAGTGATTTCATCTATATTTCAGGGCAGCCCTGGGATCCTTTTGGCCAGAAATGAGGACACAGTTCTTCCTATTTTCCTTCTCACAACCTGAAATTGTTCAAGGTGCTGATCTCTGAGAACTTCATGTGGTAGAGCCAAGTCACTTCACTTTTTATAGAAATAGACACCTCAAATCATTTTCTACCATGACTGGGGTCCCTTCGAAAGGCCTCCCCAGCACCAGGCCCACAGGTACCAACCTTATATCTTGGTTTCTTCAGAGAGAAGTCAATCCATCATGTACTTTACTGTAACACAACTCTTAGCGAGAAGGCTCCTAGGGATTCTAATGTGGATCTGTTTATCAGAAGAGGATGACCATGGTGGGAGAAACCTAGGAGCTGTCTCACATATCAAATAAATTGAGAATATTGAGTCTAGGGAAGAGCAAACCAGAGAGAACACACAACTGTTAATGAGAATTCTGACTTGTAAGTAAGATAAATGCAACAAATTAGATTATTGGCAAATGTAAAAGGAAAGCTTGATTATGTAGGCTTCAGGAATGGATGGATCCAGTAGCTCAACAATGTCCTTGTGCTTCTCTCTCTCTCTCTCTCTCCTCCAGCTACCTTTCTACTCAGCATTACCCATGGCTGGATCCCTCAAACTATAGCCTGAGGGCTCTGTCTCATGCCATCTCTCAAATATTTTCTCAGCACATAGCAGGAAGCCTTTTTGGCCTCCAGGAGCCCTATATTCATATTTATCAGTTTAGATATCCCCACCAAAAAGAGATGGTCTTTCCTAACAGCTGTCAGGAAAGTCCTGGGTTCTATTGACTGGCCCAAATTAGAAGCACAGACCCCTCTCTGAACAGTATCTGTGGCCAGGAGGTCGGGTATGCCTGTTGGGCAGGCCTGGGTCAGAGGCATACTCCCTGGTTTGAGAAGACTACAATAAACTCTACCCAAATCACATGGAATAGGTGCCCACAGGATAGAGCAGTTCTATTACCACAGGAGAATAGAAAAGGTGCTACCCAAAGAAAAGACAGCAGATGCCTACTACAGCTGCCTACAGCTTCATTAAACAGTCTGGGTTATTGTTATTTCTATATAGTGCGAGTTTGATTACATCACCACCTTGCTTAACATGCTTCAGCGGCTCCCCAGGGCCTAGCAAATAAAGTCCAGTTCTTTCGAATGGCTTGCAAAGCCCTCCACGCACTGGCCCTAGCTCCCCAGTCAGCTTCGCCTCCTACTGCTCTGCCCAGTTCTCTCCTCCACCCGCAGCACCGCTGCATCCAGACAGACCTCTGTCCCTCCACCCAAATCATGGGCCAGGCTTTCTCCTAATCCTCTAGACCACAGCCAATGATTAGTTCATAACACTGCCTAAGGCAAAAAAAAAGAAGTACATATTAGAAAGCACCCCTAGATTGTGTTTAGAAGTGGCTCTGCTAAGAATTCACACTAACTTCAAAGTTCTTCACAAGCCCACTGCCCAGCTCACTGGCCAACTGCCTCCATGTGGTCAGGGATGAATCTCCTGCCACCACTGGCATCTGGCAACTGTTCCCCTTCCTTGGAGCCCAGCCCCAGTTCCTGGAAGTAGTTTCCCTTTCCTGTTCACATCTAAGATCTGCCTCCCAAGCCCCTCTTTCCTGCCCTAGAATTTGCCTTTTCTGTACAATGCATTATTGGCAAGAGGGATATCAAAACAAAATACCTGTATGACATCTTTCAAAAGTTTAGATGGTCAAGCTAAAGCATAGACAGCCTCCTGTGGAACACCAACTCCCAAGTCCAGGTTGGGCGGAGCCGGGCCCAGCCTGGTTCATCTGCACAGTTGTTTTCTTCATTGTAAGCTGAAAGAGTGCTTTTCTCCCACATTCTTCTCCATTCCAGCCCTCACGTTCACACCACTTTGCAAGAACACACCAATTCTAAGTGTAAGGTAGTCTCATTACAAATTAGGAGATGCTCAGACCAGAATTCTGTACCTGACCTCCTGGCCAGTCTAAAAAAACACAATGCTCAGAGGCAGAATTCCACAAATTCATTCAATGTATATTACTAAAGAGTATTAACATTTCAGACTAAGAAATCCCGTTTAGGGCCCCAGCACTGCTTTCCCACACTCACCAAGAATGATAAGCAAGTTTTTGTTTTATATTAGCATAGCTGAAAAAGCCAATTCAAGTGAAACATTCCAAAACAAAGGAACATCATCCATAAAGCAAATTTTAGTCTCCCTCCTGAAAAGCAGACAACTTTTAATCCTAAATGGAATTATTTTCCATTTTAGAAAAACTAACTTATTATAAACTCATTACAGAGTAATTTTTTAATTCCAGGACAAAAGACAACAAAGAGAGCAATTGGGTAAAGGCTAATTTCAAAGTTTTGTCATGAGGGACCTACTGACACATCCAATCAAAACCAAAGACTAATTGAATATGGAAATTTTCTAAACCTGCTCTGAACACTGAAATTTTGCAAATTCTTTAAAATTTTATTTTAAAGCATAGCTAAGCTCAAAAACAAGAACAAAAATATTCTAGGCACCATAAATGAAACAGAAACCTGTACCCATAGAGTCAAGGAGTAAACTTCAAAAGTCAGTAGTGAATCACCCCAAAATAGTCCTTAATAATTCAGAACCATTACAAGACTGTTGTAAAAAAATAACCCTTCTGAGGATGAACTCGCAGACCAAAATGATAAAATATACCGGGAAGTCCAGTGCCAAGACAGAGACTCACTGGCCTAACAAATAGGATCATTCACACCAGAGAAACTGGAGACTAAAAAATTATCTGAAAAGAAACAAGTTTGATTAAAGGTTTAAAGAGATAAAGGAAGGTCTATTTAACAAGAGTAGGAAATTATGAAATAAGGACAAGGGGATTTGTAATCTCTAACTCTAATTGTGGGTTTGTCCATTTCTCTTTGCAGTTCTGTCTCACTTCATGTATTTTAGCCCATACCCATATCCCAACTCTTACCACTCTTATTAGGTGCATATACATTAGAATTCATCTCTAGATGAATTGATTCCTTTGTCACTATGAAATAGCTTTCTTTGGAAATAGTCTTTGCTCTGAAATCTGCTTTGAAAAATGTAAATACAGCTGCTCCAGCTTTCTTTTGATTAGTATTAGTATGGTATATCTTTGCCCAACCTTTCACTTTTAACCTGTTTAAGACTATATTTAGGCCCTGACCGGTTGGCTCAGTGGTAGAGCATCGGCCTGGCGTGCAGGGGTCCCGGGTTCGATTCCCGGCCAGGGCACACAGGAGGGGCGCCCATCTGCTTCTCCACCCCTCCCCCTCTCCTTCCTCTCTGTCTCTCTCTTCCCCTCCCGCAGCTGAGGCTCCATTGGAGCGAAGATGGCCCGGGCGCTGGGGATGGCTCCTTGGCCTCTGCCCCAGGCACTGGAGTGGCTCTGGTCGCAACAGAGCGACACCCTGGAGGGGCAGAGCATCGCCCCCTGGTGGGCAGAGCGTCGCCCCCTGGTGGGCGTGCCGGGTGGATCCCGGTCGGGCGCATGCGGGAGTCTGTCTGTCTTTCCCCATTTCCAGCTTCAGGAAAAAAAAAAAAAAAGAAGACTATATTTAAAGTGAGTTTCTTGTAAGCAATATATAGTTGAATCTTGCTTTTAAAAATATCCAATTTCGTAATCTATGCCTTTTAATTGAGGTGTTTAAATCATTTATATTTAATGTGATTATTGATATGGTTAAGTTTAAATCTGCCACTTTTGATATGGTTAAGTTTAAATCTTCCACTTTGCCATTTGTGTTTTATAAGTATCATCTATTCTTTGTTCTCATTTTCCTCTTCTCTTGAGTTATCTAATGTGTTCTATGATTTCATTTTATCATAGGTCTACTTTATTCATACGATATCATATGGTATTTATTTTAATCATAGGTCTACTTCATTCTTTTTAACCCCAATATAGCATTCCATAGTATGGATATATCATAGCTTATTTATTTATTAATATAAATTTTAATTTTTTTCAATTTTTGAATGTTACCAAAAAATATTGCAGTTAACATCTTTATGCATGCCTCTTTGTATCTCTGTATATCTGGAGCATCAAGTCTCAGAAGTGAAACTTCTGGGTTAAAGGATAAACACTTTTTCACTTCGATGGAGTCTGCCAAGTTGCCCTCCAAAAAAGCTGTATCAGTTTTCTCCACCAAAATATGGCAGTTCCTTAATTCTTGCCAACCTTACATAAAATCAATCTTCTTTTATTATGTTTTGTCATTCTATTGGGGAGGTTGTCAGTTATTGTTCTTAATTTTCATGTCTCTGGTTTTTGATAATATTAAACATTATGACATAAATTCATTGGCCATTTGTACTTCTGTGAATTATCTATTGTTTTTGGATGAATTATACCTCCCCAAATTCATAAGTTGAAGTCCTAACCCCCAGGATCTCAGATGTGACTATATTTGGAGATAGGGCCTTTAAAGCAATAATTAAGGTAAAATAAGGTCAGGTAGTGGGCTCTAATCCAATGTGACTTTTGTCCTTATAAGAAGAGGAGATTAGCACACAGAATTGTGTGTACAGAAGAAGGATCATGTGAGGACACAGTGAGAAGGCAGCCATCTGCAAGACAAGTAAAGAAATCTTAGAAGAAATGAAACCTGTCAACACCTTGATCCTGAAATTCTAGCCTCTGTAACTGTGAGAAAATAAGTTTCTGTTGTGTAAGTCAGTCAGTCTGTCGTATTTTCTTATGGTAGCCCTAGCAAATTAATACTCGTATTCATATATATTGCCCATTATTCTCCTAAATCTTTTTTTCTTATTGTTTTATAAGAGTTCGTTATATAGTATCAATAATAACCTTTTGTATAAGGTGACCATATACTTTATCATTCATACCAAAAACATTTTTGAGAATGACAAATGCTAAACCAGATGGCACACCAGGATAATAGATATAAACCAAAACTGCCCTGAGAAAACTAGAATGGACGTCCACCATATTATTGTTGGTTATATCTGTTGCCAAAATTTTCACCAAGTATAGACTTTGTTTTTAGAGCAGTTTTATGTTTATAGGAAAACAGAGCAGAAAGTTCCCCTATTATTAACGTCTTACATTAGTGTGATAACTTGGTACAATTGATGAACCAATATTGGTACATTATAATTAACTAAAATCTATAGCTTACATTAGCATTGGCTCTCTGCTGTACAGGTCTATGAGTTTTAACAAATGCATAATGTCATGTACCCACCATTAATTATATTATCATACAGAGGGGTTTCACTGACCTAAAAGTGTCCTATGTTCCATCCATTTATCCCTCTCTTCCCCCAAAAAATCTGTGGCAACCAATGATTTTTTGTAATGTTCCTAAATTTCCCATTCCAGAATATTATATAATTTGAGTCATATAGTACATAGCCTTTTCAGACTGACTTCTTTCACTTACCAATATGTATTTAAGATTCTCCAGCTTTTTTCATAACTGTTAATATATAATTGGAAGAAACTATGATATCTTTCAATAGGTGAAGGATAAAGAAATTATGGTATCTCCATACAATCAGATATTTTTCAATGATAAAAAAGGAGCTATCAAGCTATGAAACAACATAGGTAAATACTTAGGAGCAGAATTGCTGGATTGTATAGTAAGCCTATGTATAGTTTTTAAAGAAACTGCCAAACTGTCTTTCAAAGTGGCTATACCATTTGCATTCCTACCAGCAATGAAGAATTCCTGTACTCCACATCCTTGTCAGCATTTGATGTCAGTGTTTGGGATTTTAGTCATTCTACTAGATGTGTAGTTTTATCTTTTTGTTGTTTTAATTTAAAATTCCTTGATAATGTATGATGTTTAATCATCTCATATGCTTATTTGCCATCTGTATGTATTTTTTGTTGAGGTATCTGTTCAGATTATTTTGCAATTTTTGACTGGGTTGGTTGTTCTCTTGTTGAGTTTTAAGAGTTCTTTGTGCCCAACCAGTGGTGGCACAGTGGATAAGGCATCGACCTGGAACACTAAAGTTGCCTGTTTGAAACCCTGGGCTTGCCTGGTCAAGGCACATATGGGAGTTGGTGCTTCCTGCTCCTCCCCTCTTCTCCCTCTCTCTCTTTCTGTCTCTTCTCTAAAATAAATAAATAAATAAAGTCTTTAAAAAAATTTTTTTAAGAGTTCTTTGTATATTTGGATACAGGGCACTTATAAGATATATCTTTCGCAAAGATTTTTCTTCCAGCCTGTGTCTTGTTTTTTCACTCTCTTAACAGTATCATTCACAGAGCAGAAGTTTTTCATTTTAATGAAGTCCAACTTAGCAATTTTTTTTCATTAATTGGTCTTTTATTTCAGAAATCATTTCCAAATCCAAGATCACCTAGATTTTTTCATGTTGTCATCTAAAAAATTTATAATTTTGTATTTTTCACTTAGATCTATGATCCATTTTGAGTTAATTTTTGTGAAGAGTATAAGATCTCTGTCCAGATTTATTATTTTTGTATGTGTATATCTGATCGTTCCAGCACCATTTGTTGAAAAGACTATTCTTTCTCCATTGTATTGCCTTTGCTCCTTTGTCAAGGTCTGTTTGACTGTATTTGTATGGGTCTGTTTGTAATATCTTTATTCTGTCCTGCTGATCTATTTATTCTTTTATCAATACCATATCTTGATCACTTAGCTTTAAAGTAAGTCTTTAAATCATGTCATATCAGTCCTCCAATCTGTTCTTCAGGATTGTGTTGGCTATTCTGTGTCTTTTCCCTTTCAATATGAATGTTTGAATCAGTTTGTTGATATCCACAAAATAACCTACTGGGATTCTGGTTGGAGTTACATTGAATCTATATATCAAATTAGAAAGAACCAACATCTTAAAACTTTTGAGTTTTCCTATCCATGAACATGGAATATTGATCTATTTATTTAGATATTCTTTTATTTCTTTCATCAAGTTTTATAAATTTCATATATATCTGCACATATTTTCTCTTTATACCTGTTGGCTTTTTTCTTCTTTCTCCCTTTCTTTCTCCCTTTCTTTCTTTCTTTCCTTATTTCTTTCTTCCTTCTTTCCTTCCTTCCTTCCTTCCTTCCTTCCTTCCTTCCTTCCTTCCTTCCTTCCTTCCTTCCTTCCTTCCTTCCTTTCTCTTTCTTTCTTTCTTTCTTTCTTTCTTTCTTTCTTTCTTTCTTTCTTTCTTTCTTTCTCTTTCTTGCTAAAGTAAATGATATTGTGTTTTTAAATGTCAAATTCTAATGATTCATTGCTGGTATATAGGAAAGTAATTAATTTTTGTATATTAACCTTGTATCTTGCAACCTTGCTATAATCACTTATGAGTTCCAGGAGATTTTATTGAGTCTTATAATATTCTACATAGACAATGATGTTATCTGAAAATAATGATAGTTTTATTTTTTCCTTCCATTCTGTATATCTTTTATTTTTTTGTCTTATTGTATTAGCTAGGTCTTTCGACACCATGTTAAATAGAACTGGTAAGAGTGGACTTGTTCTCCATCTTAGAGGAAAAGCATCTAGTTTTTCACCGTTAGTTATGTTAGTGTTCATTACTTTTTTTAAAAAGACTTTATTTATTCAATTTTCAGAGAGGAGAGAGAGAGTGTGTGAGAGAGAGAGAGAGAGAGAGAGAGAGAGGCAAAGAAGGAGAGAGAGAGAGAAAGAGAGAGAGAGAGAAGAGGGAGGAGCAGGAAGCATCAACTCCCATATGTGCCTTGATCAGGCAAGCCCAGGGTTTCGAATCAGTGACCTCAGTGTTCCAGGTCAACGCTTTATCCCACTGCACCACCACAGGTCAGGTGTGTTCATTACTTTTAAACATGAAAATAAATAATAACTAATTTAAATATGTCCTTTTGTTTTCTAGATTTTATGTTTTTCTTAAAAAGGCCTTCCTATTAGTTAAATTTAAAAAAAAAGGCTTTCCTTATTCCAAAGTTATGGAAATATATCCTTTATTTTTAAAAAATAAGTATATATATATATTTGCTTTTTACTTGCACCTATTTAATTAACCTGAAATTTATTTTATACATGGTGTGAGGTAGGGATCTGTGATAAATAGATAATATAAATTGGCTGAATCAAAATTCACATCAGTGCCCTTCCAGTGTGTCTTCCTATATTTCAGAAACTTCCTTGAAGCTAGGATTCGAGATGTAATAAAGATTGGATGCCTTCAGGATCAGCCACAGCTCCAAACCCATGACTAAGCATGGAAAGAAGTGTGGCCATTTTTTTCTCACATAGAGGGACTCCTCTATGAGCAATCTTTGTAGTGGCCAAAACTTTCTTAAGTTATATCACAGTCTGAGGCTTTTTCTACCTAATCTTCCTTCTCTCTTTACTTTCATAAGTGTCAGACTTTTATCACAGGTTTCCCCTGCTGCTCCTGCTCCTTCTCCTTTTTTATCTTTTATAGGCATTATCCCAACAAATCCCCTGCCCTTTATACTCCATGTTGGTGTCTGCTTCCTAGAAGACCTAAACAGACACAACATACATGAAGCTTTGAGTTATATGGAGAAAAAGGCAGCAGAGCCTTCATTTCACCAGCACAGATCCTGGCAAAGTTGGTAGTTGGTATGGTTTTTGAACAGTATCCATGGCAAAAAAACATCTTGCTATCTAGAAGCTTCTAGATTATAGCAATGACATCTTGGGTGGCTCAGTTCTGCACTGTGGCTTTAGAAGCTGTTCTAGTAAGCTCAACTTAAAGTATTTCTCCAACATTCCCTATAATTCTGACAACTATACATCCTCCCCTAAATTTCCTTCTGATTAAAATAGCTAGAATAAATTCCCTTTTCAGAAAGAAAGATTGTCACCAATGTATTATATCAAATTTAATTTTTTGCAAAGTGGGTAATCTATTCTCCCCAAACCATTCTTGAATTGCCATTCCTTTCCTAGTGATTTTAAATGCCCTTTTAGCATACACTAGATTTCCATGGATATGTTTCCTTATTCCTTTGTTTGTATTATCTGTTCTTATACCAATATCGCTCTGTGTTGACTACTTTATACTAAATGCTTATATGTGGAAGAGCTGTTTCTTCTACATCGTTCTTACTGTATAAAAATTCTTCTGGCTATTCTTGTGCATTTTTTTCTCCTAGATGACTTTTAGAATGAGCTTGTAAAGTTTCATTTTTTAAACTCTTATTAAGTTTTTATTGGAATTTCACCAAGTTTATAGATTAATTTGGGAAAAATTTATGTCTCTACAATATTGGACCTTCACCAGGACCTATTTGCATTTGAGACTGGCTAAATGGCATGGAACTGGGCCTAAAGCTTGCAAGCACAGGGCTATACGAGGCCAATGAACTTGGCAAAGAGTAGCTTATTGGTGTCATAGGTCTTAGAGAGAGTGAGAAAGTTTTGCAAAACAGTTGAAATGCAAGCCAGACCACCTAGAGTTAAGGAAGGGTTTGATGAAGATAAATTGAAGGATAAATAACCATCTTAAATGTAAAAAAGAAGCACTTTAGGTTATATACTATATAGGTGAGGAAGGGACTCTGTACTAACAAACTCTCCCATGAGGTGGCTATCTCTATGTGCTGGTGTAACCAAAAAAGCCCCCAAATTCTGAGTGACATCAGATGAAACTGAAGACAAAACAACACTGAGGCTTCCAAAGAACTTGGAATCAGGGGAGAATGGAGGAAAAGATCCAGTTTCTGGTTCCTTAGAGACAAGGGTAGCTGAGGAAGAGCTTGACAGATGCTGCTGGAGAATGAGGTGGGACGAGGAATGGAGGACAGGCTCCTTGGAGAGTTAGGAAAAGAAGGACCAGCCTTGGAAGAGACTGGATATGGACTGGAACACAGTCTACAGAGTCAAGGCATTGCTATGCAAGGTTTACCAGTAACAGGAACCACAGATTAGTCCTGTGTCCAGTTAGCAAGGTTTCCTTCATCAGTTTTCTCCCTCAGTTCCCCTCAACACCACTGACCTGGATGTGTATTGTTACTGCTGACTTATTTCGAGTAGAGAGTGAGGATCCATGAGGGTTATATCTTCTTCCCAGGACCAGAGTTTCAAGCCCTGACTGGTAGCAGAGGAAGTGTCAGAGAAGGCAGGGACCTACCCCGACACCTGCTCAGAGCTCTCCTATCAGCATGCTCTCCAGAGGTTGTCTGGACTGACCCAAGTTCTTCGCGAGCAATTTGGGTCCTTGCAGCCACTGTTGAGCTCCAGACTGTATCTTTTGTCTTCTTCCTTTTTATTTTATTTTTAAATATATGGCTAACATTTTAGAGTATATGTTCAGTATCTTATTTGACATCCTAAAAATGCTATGATTTAGGTGTAGCTATAATTACTGATGGGGAAACTGAGGGATTGACTCACCAAAGTTACAAAGCTACTAAGTCTCAAAGCCATTTATTCATTCAGTAAATGTTTCCTAGGAGCTGATTTTTTTGCCCAACATTCAGAAGACCCAAAGTTGAAGGAGAATCTGTCCGTGGTCATCCTGGTGCTCCCAGGCTAATGGGCAGGCAGGTTCGTGAACAAGCAGCTCCAAAGCAATGTATTCCCCTGGTGATGGCCTATACCCATTCAGTGGTTACGCAGGAGAAAGTCCCCAGATGGTGGTGGAGCAGATTTGAGCTGAGACTTGAAGAATGACTAAGAATTTCCAGGGAGAACAAAGGGAAGAATGTATTCCAGGAAGAAACAGGAGCACAGATACCCAGCATGAGTGAATATGGAGTGTTCAGGGAAACTACAAGTTGTTCTGGATCACTGAGTCACACGGTGACGAGGGGTGGGGGCGGTGGTGCAGAGACAGAGACAGATGAGGCTGGAGGGATATTCATTTTGTGGTTGACATATATGCCAGGCTCTATCCTAACCACGTACAAACTCATGGACTCTTCCCTGGTCTAGGCTGGGACCCTGCTGAGCATAATGTACACCCCAGACCCCCTCAGGATGAGGCTGAGGCTGCCCCCTGTGTGACTTGTCCATTTCTCAGGTTGGTCTCTTCCCTGTCCTGCCTGCTCCTCCCCCTTTAGTGCTCCCTGGAAGCATTTAACAAATCTTCACCTCAGGAACTGCTCCTGGGCAGCCCACCCCAAATACCCGCTTTATTACTTTCAACCACTTACAGCTACTTGACACCACACTATGTTTTTATTTGTTCACTGTCTATCCCCTACCATGAGAATATAAGCTCCAGGAGGATGGGGACCTGACCCATTCCATTCACCGTGCCTTCTCATGCCTGGAACAGTGCCTGGCACATAGTAAGTGCCCAAAAGATATTTTGCTGAGTAAATGATCTCAGTTAATGACACTGTGTGATAAATGTTATCATCTCATTTTACAAATAAGAAAACAATTTTTCCCTAGCTGGTTGGCTCAGCAGTAGAGCGTTGGCCTGGCGTGTGGAAGTCCCAGGTTAAATTCCCGGTCAGGGCACACAGGAGATGTGACCATCTGCTTCTCTACCCCTCCCCATCACCTTTCTCTCTCTCTTTCTCTCTCTCTCTCTCTCTCTCTTTCCCCCTCCTGCAGCCATGGCTTGAATGAGCAAGTTGGCCCCAGGTACTAAGGATGGCTCCATGACTTCACCTCTGGCACTAAAAATAGCTCATTTGCCAAACAATGGAGCAGTGGCCCTAGATGGGCAAAGCATCAGCCCCAGATAGGGGTTGATGAATAGATCCCAGTGGGAGTACATAACAGAGTCTGTCTCTCCACCTCCCTGCTTCTCACTTGATAAATAAAAACAAAGGAGACAACTTTGTAAAAGTTTAGTAACTCATCTAGGCAGATACAGATAGAGCACAGGACAACCAGCATTCCAAACTCTGCCTATGACTCCAGACCAAAGCTTAGGCTTTAAACCCAAGCCCATGTTTGCAATTTCCAGAACATTCCAGGCTATTTCACACCTCCTCAAAGTGCTTCATAAGTTGCTTCTTTTGCAAAGAAATATCTTTCTTAATCCTCATTTCATCCCCAATTGACCTTCACAGTGCCCTGTGAACCCCTCTGTCCCTGGACAGATTCTTGGTGGCTTTTGTTTATGTTTATATCCTGTTTCCCTTCTGTGAAGTCCTTTAGGATAAAACTTTACCTTGTTTATTTTTGCTTCCCTAGCACCAAGCTGGAGCTTGATAGAGGCTAGCAACCTGTGCATGTTCGTTGAATGGAATAAAGAAAACACTTGTCAGGTTCGCTCATTTCTGTGGTGTAAATTCTTCCACCACAGCCCATAGCAAGCTGGCAAACTCAGTCACTGCATGTGGTGTTGAAAAGAAATGCACACTGGCTTTCAGGAGCCAGAATGAGCCAGCGCTAGTGCATAACTGACCAAATCCACTTTATTTAAGAGAAAACTGTGGTTCAAAAACTTGCTCCAATTTACACAGTCAGTACTAGCAGGGGATGGGATAGAAGCCCAGGCCTGACTGCCTAAAATTTGGAGACCCCTTTCTCTGTGCCACCTGTAAAATGCTCTCTATTGCCATGTGCTCACAGAGAGAGACTGAACCTAAAATCCAGAGATGTAGGTTTGGAGCCTGCATAGTACTCTCCTCTGTGAGGCTGGTTGCTTCCCTTAGCTTTTCTTAACCTAAGGCCTTGGTCTCCTCATCTATTAAATGGGAGCAAATACATAGCAGACACAGAATCACTGTGGCTTCAATGAACTCTGCCAGCCATGCTTTATGGCCAAAAAAGCTCGACTCTAAGCAAGAGCAATGGGCACTACAGTGGGACTCTAAGCAAGAGCAACTGGCCGTTGCTACCAGCTCAGGGAGCCTGCCTGTCCTGAGGACACTGCTTCCCATGGGCTTGGGATCCCTCCTGCCTCCTTCTGCCTGAGAGTCTGTAGCCAAAGACAGGTGGAAGCAGCATCAGATGCTTGCTTAAGTCCTGCCTCAACCTCCTAACGCTTAACATTCCTGCACAAGGTCCTCCTTCCGCCTCTGCCTGGGAACTCAAGGGACAAGGAAGAGATGCCGGTGACCTGGGTCTCTGGGAGCATTTAGGGAGGCAGAGGGGGAAGCATGGGCTGGAGACTGTGAGGGAAGGAGAAACAGAAGGGATTTCCTGGGTGAGTGATCCTGGAACTGCCCTCAGGAGGGGCAACTTTCCTGGAGCTAACTCGCTTGTCAGGAGGTCTGACCTTGTGCCGTAGGGCTGACTTAGGATCTGAGGAAAAGACTGTTTCTTCAGAATACTAAAGAAGCTCAGAGAAAGCTCTGGCCTTAGAAGGGAGAGAGGGAAGGAGGGAAAAAAAGAGGAAGGAAGAAAGGAAAGAAGGAAAGAAAGAAGGAAGGGATAGAAGGAGGGAGGGAAGAAGGGAGGGAGGGAGGGAGGGAGGAGGGGAGGGAAGGAGGGAGGGAGGGAGGGAGGGAGGGAGGGAGAGAAGGCTAAGACAAGGACTGGGAACCTCATTCCAATGGGCTGTCCAAGCAACGGGCCAGAATAAGTCACATGGGCCAGTGCTGTCCTTACCTGGGCTGCATGCAGTGTCATTCCAAAGCTTTGCTTTAAATATTTGGCTGAGGAGTGGTCTGGGCAAAGACAGGCTCCAGAGAAGCAGAGTTCAGAAGCAGCAGTGGCTTTGGGTCAAGATATGTCATATTCTTGGCATCAGAGGAGAGAGAGAAGTCACTGAGAGAGTTTCTCTCTGTGAGAACCTGAGCTAAGAAGAGGTCATTAATGGGGGTGGCGGTCCAGTAGGCCACGTAATATTGACTAAGGGACCTCTCAGGTGGCATTATCTTGGTAAATTGACCATTATCCCAGGTCTCAGAACCAATCCAAACCATTGGGTCAACTTGCCAATCAAACCCTCAAGAGTCAGAAACTTACAGACCAGCCTTGGCCAATGGGTTTAACCCTCATGAGGGTCTGGCTGTGGAGCCCTTGGACAGCGGAGGCTGAGTGTGGGATGTGTGCAAAGTCTGAGGGCCACTCTATCCTGGCCATGTGAGGCCTGATGACCTGCTCAGACCACTTCAGAGCATGAGGCCTATGTCCTGGGGGTTTCTAGATTCAGGGACTTTCACCCCAATGGTGTTGGGCAAACATTGCCTCTGTGACTCAGGGGTCCTCTTTGCCTCTTCCAGGTCCATCACCCTACATTGTCTGCCCCAGTCTTCGAGTGGGTGGGTCCATCTTATTACCTTCTCCCTCAACCTGTCTCTCAGAGCTCACCCCAGTGAGGCTCGGTGGGCACAAGAGCCATCAGTCCCAGGTATCATTGCTTGGCCGACTTTCTCGAACCATGAGTTTAAGTCTCTGAGGGCAGCTTCTGAGAGTTGCCCCCAGGTCCAGCTCATGAAATAGCCTTTGCCTCGCCCCAGGCAGCTGTGGAATCCCTGAGGGAATGTAGGCCTCCCCCAGTGAGATGCTCAGCTGGTGTGGACTCTACAGACCTCCCTGACCACCATGCACTACACAGATGAGGGCCCGCCCTGAGGCCCAGACTGGGGACACGGCTACTCCTGGGTCACAGAGACAGGCTCAGGGCAGACTGGGGCCGCACCTGGGCCTCCCACTGCCCACCCTTTCTCTTTCAGTTCATTTACTGCTGCTCAGCAATTGAGACACAGGAAGCTTTCCTGCCAGGCCAAGGACCCTGCACCCCTCCACACTCTCCAAAGGTGAGCATTGGTAAGGGACAGGGTGCACTCTGGCCAGGGCAGGAAAGTGCTGTCTAAACAGGCAGTAGGGCCTGTGTGTCTGGCTGGGCTGGCTGTCACCCGGGACCAGGTGGGCCTCTGACAGTCAGCAGGAATTTTCCATTTGCGCATCCTCTTGCTGGTTAGGAGCCAAGGCATTTTTAAACTTTTTTTTTTTTCCATTCCAGTTGTCTCCCCTGCCCCATGAAGATACACCCTGCGGTTCAGACCGTAGGTCCCTAAATTCTCAGGGAGACTCCAGGGAGCCCCACCCAGGAGCCACCTGTTAGCGCCTAAAATATAGAATTCTAGACTGGAGGAGCAAGAAAAGTGCTTTTTAAAAATCTATACAATGGTGAAATTGAAGTTCACAGAGAAGGATGACATGCCCAAGGTCACTCTATCAGTAAGTGGTGCAACCAAGGTCAGGCACAGGTTTGTCTAACCCTGACACTTCCATTTCCACAGTACAGCTGCCCAAGGTCAAGAGCCAAGGTCACTGAGAGACTCCACAGCCACGTGAGGGAGTTTCACAGACGGGGCTGTAAGAGAGAGCTGAGCCGTCCTGTGGGGAAACTGCCAGGCCCCGGCAAGGACAGCCGAGCTGGAAGGTCACACGCTTCCCCATGCTCCTTTCCCAGCCTCTCAAGAGCAGTTCCAATCCTCCTTTCCAAAGGCAAAGCCTGCAGGCGGTTGCCCCAACCTGCAGGGCCTGTGCCCACTCATCTTTCATCACAGTGGTGGGGATGTCTCCTGGGTCAGGGCAGACTTAACCTTGGGGCATTCCTTGAGCAGTAACAAGGGCCCTAACCTGGTGAGCACATGTGAAGTACTGACTGGGAGGCTGGCCCTATGTGTCAGCTGTGCTGGGCTGGAGCCTGGATCTTGTGGGATCTTTGTCAAATGGTGCAGGGGGCTTCAGTGGGCAGCCACAGACAGGAAGTTTGCCCCCAAGACAAACCCTGGTGGTTAGAGCAATACCTGTGCCTGCAGGTCAAAGAGAAAAGACCAATTCTACAAGTTGAGTATAGCATTCGACAGACTCTTCTGTTGGACTCTAGGGATGTTTCCCAGAGTCATAACTCACTCTCCAGAGCATGGGTCTTCACAGAGCTGGACCTCAAGAAGTCCCAGCCTTGTTCAAAGAGGCAGAGGTGGGGAAGGTGGTGATGGCAGACCTGCAGTGCTGTCTGACCCGTGCAACCTTTACCTTCATGAAACTTGTAGAACAAGGTCCCCACTTACCAACCCAGCATTTCCCCGAGACCATGGAGGACCCAGCATCTCCCTCCTGGTCCTCACTGACTCAGGGATAGCAAAACAGAATATAGTCAAGGCATAGAAATGTTGGGCTTGTCAGAATCGGGCAGAAGGGACTGAAATGTGGGTCCAAACTCTGTGGCTTGAACGAGATAATGATGTTGGCAGGTCAGAGATAAGTTTAAAAAGAGACTTGAGATTTTGAGAATAATCTGAAGAGTCAAAGGGAAAAGGGGAAGCTTTGAGGAAGGCTAACTATCCACCTAGAGAAGAGTGAGTGAGTTTAGGGAATTCTATGCCTGATTTCACAGAAGGTGTGAGGCTGGTTTCGGGTGTCTTTAAAGAGTAGTTTTAAACACCATTTATTCATGTACTCATCCAGTGCAGACGGAGCCCCAGTCATTGGGCAGGTGCTGCTGAGACAGTGTTGAGTCAGAAAGACAGACTGATGGGTCCCTGCCCTCCTGGAGCTGATGGTATAGTGAGGGAGACAGACAGCCAATGCTTGAGGTACAACTGGTTTTTGGTTATGATGGTGTTGGGAGGAGAGGGGGACCCAAAGACCATGAGGGACCTAATTTCTCTGAGTCAAGAAGGACTTCCCTGAGGAAGGGACCGTCAGAGGAGCAGCCATGAGCCTGGAGGCAGGTGTGTCTTCTGGACAGAGGTCAGGATCATATGGGGGCTGAGACAGAAGGAGCAATTTGGGTTTGGGACCTGAACGAAGGCTCCAAAAGCCCAGAGGGGCAGGGCAAATGAATCTCGAAGCCAGGCTGGGAAGGTAGGCGGAGAGGATTTGCAAGGACCCTGCAGGCCATGCCCAGGGCCCGGGTCTTTTTATAAAGGCAATGGGAATCATTCCAGGGTTCTGATTGGAACCATGTGAGACAGGCTGAAAAGAACCCGAAACTATGAAAAAACGGCATGGCTTCTCTAGTGGCTAAGACAGACAAAGGGAACCTGTCCTCAGATGGGGGATGGGTATGCAGGTGAGCTAAAGAGGGAAGTGGAGGGGAAATCGTGGACTTGGGGAGGCGCCTGCAGCGTGCTCAGGCCTCGTTCTGGGTGCTATACACGTGACTGCTTACAGCGGCTGGAGGCACCTAACAACAGCCCTGGCCTCACAGAGCCGAGCACACGCTTCCCCCCACCTCACCCCAAACCCTGTGGTCTGGACCTGAAGGCTGTCAGGGAAGTGCTGGCAGAAACAGGCAGGGCCCTTGAGTGGGGGCTGAGGGAGGAAGAGGAAAATAAGCAGGGGACCTGGTCTCAGCAGCTCCAGAGAGGGTGCTGCAGAGGAATTTTAGAAGGTGGCTGCTCCAACCATCCCCCTTACAGATGGGGAAACTGAGGTCCAGGGTTCAATAGTAGAGCTGGAAATAAAACCTAGGTTCCTCCACTGCTCTTTCTGCTGTTCCAGGGGTGTGTGTGTGTGTGTGTGTGTGTGTGTGTGTGTGTGTGTGTGTGTGTACATGTATGTGCACGTGTACTTGTGTGACTGAGATGAGGCCATTGTCACTCCATCTATCCATAATCCAGGTTGGCCGTGATGCCAGCATGAATTAAGATGTATATTACAGCTCAGGGTCTCTCTTGCTGGGCCTGGGGACAGGGGTGGCTGAACCCTGGCCTTGGCTTAGACCAGCTCTGTGCCTCAGTTTCCTGCTCTGCACAGCTGTAGGGCTTCTCTTTCTCCGTCCCTCTCCCCGATTTTGGGGAGAAGGTTGGTCTGGCCCAAGAGCAAAAAGACTCAGCCACAGGAGGAAAGAGGCAGGACTCACATGGAAGAAGCCCAGGGTACCTGGCCTGGCAGGACCCTGCGGGAAGCTCTGCGGGTATTCAGAGAGAGGGGAAGCTGCACAAACTGCAGTATGTTGTGGGGAACAACCCAGGGGTCCCATGGCCCCATTCCCTGCCTGGGTGAACCCCGGAGCCATCCTCCCTCCTTGGGAAAATGGAGACGACAGAGGGAACACATGTGCACCAGGGGTGCTCTTAAAACAGAGTTTCAGGGCAAACAGGAGAAGGTATTTCCAGGGTCCCCACTGGTGGGTGGACAGAGGTCTTGATGCGGCCATTTATTCACCAGTCAAGCCCCTGGTGATCAGCCACCTCCTGGAGCTGCAGCCTACCAGCCCCCACAACTCCCTGACCTAAAATCCCCAGGAAAGAACCCTCCTCTGCAGAAAGCTGGACCCCCAGGATAGCAGGAGGTGAGCGGGAGCCCCACCCAGGGCTCATTGGGTTCTTGGCAATTTTGACTACAATAAAAAAACCAGTTTCCAATTTCTCCAGATTCCAAAGGTCACCACAAGCACTTCTTTTAAGTCTAGTGCCCAGGCCCGTGCCTAGGGCACCATCATCTCTTTGCCAGTCAGGGTTCCTTCCTAGCAGGACACTCAGTGACAGGATTCAAACTCAATCAAGCCCAAGTGCCATCACCATGTTCCATGCTCTTGGCCCTTACCCTGTCTGGGCCTCGGCTTCCTCGCTTGTTTAGTGGAAATTTAGACCAGATGACTCCCCTTCTCCCTCTCCCTCTCTCTCTCTCTCTCTCTCTTTCTCCCTCTCTCTCTCTCTCTCTCTCTCTCTCTCTCCCTCTCTCTCTCTCCCTCTCCCTCTCTCTCTCTCTCTCTCTCTCTCTCTCTCTCTCTCTCTCTCACACACACACACACACACACACACACACACACACGTTCCCCTTGGAACTCATTTCGAGATTATACATTTCGCTGAGTCTCTGCCTCTCATCAGCTCCGTCTCTCCACAGCCCACCCACCGCATCCCAGGTCAGACTCAGAAAGCCCCTTCCCCAGCAGATCCCTCAAGCCTCAGGGTTGGCTTCATAGGGGTTGGTTCCCCTCAGCCTTTACCCACAGAAGAGGGAACAGAGAGAAAGGAAGAAAGCATTTTTGACACACTAGTCCTGACACAAGGACTAGTGCTCCCTGCATCTCACCTAACCCTCCCAACCCCCACTCTAAGCAGGTGGGTTACAGAGCTGGGCAGGGGGGACCCACCCAGGGATGCCGACCCCAGATCCTGAGTGAGCTCTTTCCTCTGCCCCTCGGCTGCCTCCTCAGATCCACTCAGGTGAAACAGGACAATGCTCTCTGGCCAGGTTCCTCTGTTGCACTTTCTGCCCTGACTCAACTCAGCAAGCCTGTACTAACACACCAGAAGGTTGCTTGGCAAGATATTAGGGGACAGAAAAGGTCCACAGAGCCTACGGGGTGATTCCCTTCTGGCCTCTGGGCTGGGGCTCAGTTCCTCCCCCGGGGCAGTGTCAGTCCATCATCAGACACCCCTGGGCCTCTGGCAGCTGTTTTCCCATTTGTGCTTTTGGATCCAGCAAGTTACAGCTCATTCCTTTGGCCACATTGTTCATTAACGACATCACTTTTTCCATCTCCCTGACGGCTCAGTGCCCTCTGCCTGAGCACTTTCTCTCAGCTGATCTCCATCTCCCTGACATGCTGGATTCTGTGGATCACAGGGCTACACCATCTGTGAATCACCTGAGATTCGCTCATCACAGAGCCCAACTACCACACGTGACTCCCCATGGTGACCTAGCAGCGTGACCAACCCTTGTCCGTGTGGTTGAATAGTAATGTCTGTCCCCTTTGAATTGCTTGGTATGCTAGAGATGTTTCCCTTCTTCCAAATACCCAGCTCAAAGGCATCCTTCAATCTGTGCACACCAGTGGAGACCCTTCTAAGTCCCTGTCTAGGCTGGGTGCCTGGGCACCATACTAAGATTGGGCCATGGACAACTTGGCCCCTTCCTTCATCTCCATCTTGGATCCACCGCCAAATCCAGCTGGTTCATGGACAGTCCTGACTCCCAGCCCCTTTGCAACCTGGAGTCACTTGGCCTTACCCACAGTTCTTCCCTGTTTCTTACTCAAAGTCAAGCACCTGTCCCTCTTGGGGCAAATCCAGATTCTGGATCCTGACCCTTTCTGTAACTTTCCTCTCTGAGCTGCTCATTCATTCACATAGCCCCTGTTTTTTCATTTTTTTTTTTTTTACAGGGACAAAGAGAGAGTCAGAGAGAGGGATAGATAGGGACAGACAGACAGGAACGGAGAGAGATGAGAAGCATCAATCATCAGTTTTTCGTTGCGACACCTTAGTTGTTCATTGATTGCTCTCTCATATGTGCCTTGACCGCGGGCCTTCAGCAGACCGAGTAACCCCTTGCTCTAGCCAGCGACCTTGGGTCCAAGCTGGTGAGCTTTTTTTTTCTTTCTCAAGCCAGATGAGCCTGCGCTCAAGCTGGCGAGCTTGGGGTCTCAAACCTGGGTCCTCCGCATCCCAGTCCGATGCTTTATCCACTGCGCCACCGCCTGGTCAGTCTGTTTTTAATTTTTTAATCCTCTTCACTGTTCTGGGCCTTGCTGATAGCACCTTCTCTTCTATTTCCCTGTTGCTGCCTACTTCTGCCCTCAATCATTTTCTAGCAAGGGAGCATGGCAGAGAAGTGGAGGCACAGACTTTAGAGTCAGATTTATCGAGGTTTGAATCCTCAATCTGCCATCTATTTACCCATAAGAACTTAGACAATTTATTTCGCTGTGAGCTTCAGTTTCCTCAACTGTAAAGGAGGACTGTTGCCATTCTGAGGGCTGTTGGGAGCACTAAATGCAATCATATATGTACCTGGCATAACGCGTGTTTCTGGCAGAAAGGCAGGAAAGAGCCTGGAGCATTTGGAGGAACTGTGAAGAACACCAGAATGGCCAGCTACCACTTGTGCCTCCCCATGGTGACTCCTGGCCAGTGCCAGGAGCCCCAAGTGGAGTAAGGGGAGGGGAGGCCAGAGGGTGGGCTTGGCGGCTCAGGCAAGAGCAGACTTAGCTCTGGGCACCACGATCGTGTGCTGGAATAGCCATGCCCAAGCACCTTGCCCCTCCACTGCCTCCAAGTAACAGTGCAAACTTCTTAGACTGGCACTCCAAGCTTCCCTACAACATCCCGGTCCAGCCTTCCTTTCCACCGCTCCCAGAGTCATGTGGAAAATAACATGGTTTCTTCGTTATAGCCTCTCTGCTGGCAAATGATTAATGTGGGGTGCTGAGAAGCAGGGCAATCCAGGCTTGCTTGGTGCCACCCCCCTACCGCTGTATCCCACCTCCTTCCTTCTCCTCCCCACCAGCGCCAGCCTGATCTAGATCTGGGAATCGGCTGTCCTCAACCCCAGTGTTGCTGCTCCTCCCCCACCCACAATGCCCAAGGGCTGTGCATGGCCTCGCAAGGCCACTGGTTGCCAAGCCACAGCAGGGCTCCTCTTTGAGGACAGACCATCTGAGATCACCAAGGCCAGGGAAAGCTGGAAGTCAGGTGGCGGCCACAGCAAGGCCATACTACTCTCAAAGCTACACCACGAAAACCAATACGGGAGCGGGAGCGGAGCGAGGGGCCAGGCTGGGGAGGGAGAGCTGGATCCCAGCTGTTAAATAACAGTGGAACCTGGTTTTTTCTTTTTTAAAAAAAATTGACACATAATTGATATATAACATTGTATTAGTTTTAGGTGTGTAACATAATGATTTGATATATCCATATATAGTGAAATGATAGCCATGATAAATTTAGCTAACATCTATCACCACAAATAGGTACAATATTTTTTTCTCGTGAGAATTTTCAAGATCTAATCTCTTAGATCTTAGATCTCTTAACTTTTAAATATGCATAAAAGTATTAGTAACTAATGTCATCATGCTGTTTATTATATCCCCGGGACTTATTTATCTGGAAATTTATACTTTTTGGCCATGTTCACCCATTTTGAGCCCCTCAACCCCTGCCTCTGGCAACAACCTGTTCTCTGTATCTTATAGCTTCTTCCTTTGTTTGTTTCTTTCATTTTAAGATCCACATATAAGTGAATTCATACAGTATTTTCTTTCCCTGTATGACTTACTTCACTTAGCGTAATGCTCACAGGTCTGTCCATGTTATTACATATGGTAAGATTTCCTTCTTTTTATGATTGAATAATGTCCCATTGTATATATGCACCACATTTAAAATTTTTTTATTTATTAATTTTTAGAGAGAGGAGAGAGAGAGAGAAGGGGGGAGGAGCAGGAAGCATCAACTCCCATATGTGCATTGACCAGGCAAGCTCAGGGTTCCGAACTGCTGACCTCAATGTGCCAGGTCAACGCTTTATTTACTGCACCACCACAGGTCAGGCTTTAAAAAATATTTTTTTTTTACTTATTAATTTTTTTACACCACATTTCCTTATCCATTTTTTTTCTCAGTGGACAGGCTATTTTCATGTCTTGACTATTGTAAATCATGCTGTAACAAACATAGGGGTGCAGATATCATTTTGAGTTTGTGTTTTCATTTTCTTCAGATAATTGCCCAGAAGTGAGATTGCTGGGTCATTTGGTAGTTCTACTTTTAATTTTTTGAGAAACCTTTATGCTATTTTCCATAGTGGCTACACCAATTTACGTTCTTACCAGCAGTGCAAAGGGATTCTTTTTTCTCCACATCCTCACCAACATTTTTATTTGTCTTTTTTGGTATTAGCCACTCTAACAGGTGTGAAGAGATATTTCACTGTGGTTTTGGTTTGCACTTCCCTGATGATTAGTGACATTGAGCACCTTTCCATGTACCTGTTGGCCATTTGTAAGCCCTCTTGGAAAAATATCGATTCATATTTTCTGCCCATTTTTTATTTGGATTGTTTGTGTTTTTGTATTGAGTTGTATCTGTTCTTCATATACTTAGGATATTAATCCTTTATCATATATATTACTTGCAAATATTTTCTACAATTCCATAGGTTGCTTTTTCATTTTGTTGATGGTGTCCTTTGCTGGATAGAAGTCTTCTTTTCATTTAGTTTACACTCTCATGTTTCAATAGAATAGAATTAATTACTAGTCTTAGCTCCACATCCATCTTCTTCCTTGGAGTCCCCCAACCGCTGTGTGAGTGAGGCCACATGGAGATGGCTCTGCTCACTTTTCCCTCTTACACAGAGGAGGAAACTGTGGCTTGCCCCTCTCTCACAGCTGGTCACTGCTGAGGTCTCCTGGCTTCTCATCCTCTCCACTAGGCTGTTTGTCTGGAGAGTCAGGGGTCATACCAGTTGCTTAGTACCAACCTAGAATCCTAGAACCTCAGCAGTGGAAGGGACTAATGTTCAAAATCCCTCCTCAGCATCCTGACAGTGTTCGAAATCCTTGAGGGAGTTCTTCCTGGAAGAGAGAGTCAGCACAGCTCAAAGAAAGACTGCTGTGGCCTTGGGGCTCCTTTGGCTCTCTCCTGCCTGTCACCCCTCATTTTCAGGGACCTCCCTCCCATTTCTTCCAGCTCCGACACAATCCAACCTCCTCAAAGAATCTGGGACTCAGAAGCCACTAAATCATGGTCCAAAAAAATCATGACTGGTTTTTTGGGGGAACATACATTTCACTAAACTTCTAGAGAAAAAAATGCCAGAGGGCATTCATAATTTTAAAAAATATATTATTTCGGTATTTTTAGAAACATAGTCTGAATAATTAGATTCCTCCAGCATATATTTTCCATGTTTGAAGATTTCAGATGGGTTCTTCTCTAGTTGGTCAGCTTGTTTCAGCCTGGCTAGAAGCCAAACCAGATGGACCAGCTAGACTAGAGTTTGTTGTGTTAAAAAAAACCAAAACACTTTACTGAGGTATGATTGGCATGTGAAATGCTGTAAATATTTCATGTATACAGCTTGATGAGTTTTGAGATAAGTATACATCGTGAAACCATCACCAAAATCTATGCCATAAACATACCCATTGCCTTCCAGAAGTTTCCTTCTGTCTTCTGAATTTATTATTATTAATATTTTTATAAGAACACCCGAGGCTTTCCGTCTTTAGGAACTTTAAGTGTATGCTCTATTATTGAGATGGACCAGAGTTTGAAGGTTAGAATAGCTCTCTCTAGTCCATCCTATTCTTTTGATAGACAGGGACACTGAGGGTCAGGTCAGAGAAGTGCTTTCCTCAGTAAAATTCAGCTCCTTAGTGGCAGAGCCAAGTGTCCACCAAGGTCTCTTAGTCCACATGCACTGTGGCCTGGGTCTGGGCAGCCTGGGGAAGGAACAGGGTACACTCTCTGAGCAAACCCTGGCCTCAGAACCACCTGTCCAACCCTGAGCCTCAGGCTGCTTTCATGTTCCCACTCACACGTGTGTCTGGCTCAAACGGCTGTCCCTTTGGACTGCTGCAAGGGGCTGATTAGATGTAATTGCTTTGCCTAGAGCGAGCTATCTGCTTAATAGAATCAGCTCCCAGTTATTAGCCTGCCAGAGGCCCATTTCCCCTGCTGGAGTCCTCTGGCCTCCAGGCCCTTACTCCAACCTGTGAGTGTTGGGCCTCTGCAGGTAGCAGGGTGTCTGGTGTACGTGGTGGTGTGGGCTGCTTTGGGCAGGAGAGAAGCTGGTAGAAAGCAGTGCTGTAAAGGCTCAGCAAAGACTGCAGGTACAGCCCTCCCTGGGGCCAGAGAACTGCAGTATTTCATGGTTGGAGGGGCAGAGAGCCTGGCACAGAAGAACTGCTTCATAAATGTTGAACTGAGCCCAACTGAATCACAAAGGGCTTCTAGTCTAGCCTCAAATTCAATACTTTCAGTAATCAAAAGGCATTTCTTGCAGAACTACTATGTGTTAAGAATTGTACTAGCTTCTTGGATTCTTCTAAAAGGGCTTCAACCCAAGGGGTCAGTCAGGCTATGCTTGCATACCTCCATTGACCAGGAGCTCATTACATCCTGGGAAGCCCATTCCTTCTTCAGAGGCATAGAGAATATTCTGCATATTGGGGGCTGCAAGCTCTTTCACTGCAGCACATCCTCAAAGATTACTGGCCCCTTTTAGGTCACCCAGAGCAAAGTTAACCCCTGCTACATGTGATAGCTCACATGTCCCCTGTATCTTTTCTGCAGACAGAATATCCCAAGTCCCTTTGTATGTGACATCATGCTGGTGAGACCCTGGTTAATATTATTGATGGGCCTGGAACCTGCTTCTGTTGTCAATTCTTCTCTCCCAGCATGGTTAGGAGCCCAGCAGCGGAGACCATGGGATCAGGATTCCTCTCCCAGCAGAAAATGCCACTTTAGCCAGAACATGGGACCAAGGAGTGCCATGGTGGCAACCTGGCTGCTCTACTGAGGGACAAACACCTAAAACCTATTCACTGGGAGTAAAGTCACCTCTCCTGCCCTCTCCCCCACCCAGACACACACCACACACACACACACACACACACACACACACACACACACTGCCATGCACACTCACAGGCACCACTCAATACTCACTGGCTGATTAATCATTGCAAGTGCTATTATAATTATTGTGTTTGGTGCTGAGAACAGGCTGCCTCTGCTTGCTTCTCAGAAGCCATAAACCTGCAAGGAAGGATTTCAAGATTTGTGAGGCTGTTGACTAGATCTTCAGGCTTACTCTTTCTTAGCAGTAACACATTTGTTTGTCAGGGAATACAGGCATGACTGCTCCTGAATCTCTGCAGAGGACAGGCTAAGGGATTTAATTTTTGCAATGGGAAGGGGGCGAATTTCGGGAGCTTATCTTATAGCCAAGGTTTGTAAGTCACGGGAACTAGACTTGAGCCCCCTTTGGCCCAGCAAGCTGGGAGGCCTGAACATGCAATGGTCATAAGCACTATCACACTTTTGGGTACGTGTCCCAGTGAAAATTCCCTGCAGGTCTTTAAGGACACATGTGCAAGGATGCTCATCTAAGCGTGCTATTCAGTCAGAATCAGGGATGGAGGTTGCCGAGGAGACCCTCTCTAGGGGAAGGTATCTGTCAAATGTGATGGATACTGACTTTGGACTAAGGTTTTCTGCTGAGAAAGGGAGCAAGCCTGATCCACAGCAGATCCACGAAGACAAGTTGGTTCCCTCCTCACTAGGAAGAGACCCACATGTATATCCTGAGCTGGTCACAGCTCATGTGGGGCAGGACTGAGAACAGAGCCAGGTGTCTACCTCCCAACGTGCTGCTATCTCCTCCCACAGCTCCCAGAGTCTCTCTTTTGTGAACAGCTGACTTTTGTGTTTGGTTTGGGCTTGAGATGTTAAACAAATAGTGTCTCTTGATAAACGCAAGCAGGCTGCACTGGGACCAGTTATGCTCTGTAAATCCAGACTAATCCTCCATGTCTCTCCCTACCGAGATATACCAAGAAACACCTCAGTCACACCCTAAGCTCCCTGATCCCATCAACTTGCCATCAGATACCATGTCCCCTTGTGCAGCTTTCAGCATCAACCACTTCCCTGTCATTCTGCTGCAGCCCCTGAGCCCATGGGACCCCTTCCTGTCTCAGGCCTGCCCCTGATTTGATGATGAGATGCCTCTGAACACTCCTTCCTACAGCAAACCATGGGCTCCAGGCCCTGCCAATTCATCTAGCCCAGGAGGGCCTACTGGAATAGACGGAGGAGTGTTTATAGAATGTCTTCTGTGTCAGCTGCTATACCAAGGGCTGTGGGGTGCAGGGATGAATAAGACCCTTTCCCTCCCAAGTAAAAGCTAATGATATGATCTAGACAAAATGGACCAGAGTTTCATGTGAGGCTCTAGAGTAGCTTTAATTGATAGTCAGGATTTGAACTTGGCTAGCTAACTCTGGGTCAACTCTTTCACTCCCTACCTCCCTGGCCCCTGGCCCCATCCTGCAGCCCAACTGGCCAATAAAGAGGGGCTTTGAATGCAATGGTCAGAGAGGGCTCTGTGGCCCTTATTCTTTAGACCACATTCTAGACCAACCACTACTGGTCACAGGGCCAGACATGTCATTAACATCACAGAATGTCAGAGCGGGAAGGGACCTTTTGAAACAGTCAACCCTTTCTTCTATAGAAAAGGACACTGAGCCCTGGCCGGTTGGCTCAGCGGTAGAGCGTCGGCCTAGCGTGCGGAGGACCCAGGTTCCATTCCCGGCCAGGGCACACAGGAGAAGCGTCCATTTGCTTCTCCACCCCTCCGCCGCACTTTCCTCTCTGTCTCTCTCTTCCCCTCCCGCATTCAAGGCTCCATTGGAGCAAAGATGGCCCGGGCGCTGGGGATGGCTCTGTGGCCTCTGCCTCAGGCGCTAGAGTGGCTCTGGTCGCAACATGGTGACGCCCAGGATGGGCAGAGCATCGCCCCCTGGTGGGCAGAGCGTTGCCCCTGGTGGGCGTGCCGGGTGGATCCCGGTCGGGCGCATGCGGGAGTCTGTCTGACTGTCTCTCCCTGTTTCCAGCTTCAGAAAAATGAAAAAAAAAAAAAAAAGAAAAGAAAAGAAAAGGACACTGAGCCACAGAAAGGCTGTGTGACTCTTTCAAGACCCCCCGCCCCCGCAGCTAATTGGTAGTTGGTAGCGGAACTGGACCAAGCACCCAGTGTCTTGACTCCCAGTCCAATGCTATCTCCACACACTCCTTCAGGCCTTCGGACACTCACATCTGTCTTTATCCTCTTCCTCTAAACCAGACAGGGCTTGCTCCAGCTTTAGAACTGTCTGTCTACAAAGAGTCACAGAAGCAGATTGCTGGGGCTCTCTGCCTGCAGACTCCACCAGCTGTGCCCCTCTCCCCACTGACACTGCCGGCCTCTAACCCAGCAGGTGTTGGATGCTACTGAGTACACAAGAAAACATGCAGAGCCACTCTGGTGTGCAAAACACTGTGCTCCCCACTGCGGAAGGCATAGTGTGGGCAAGAAGGGTCCCCACACTGGAGAAGATAATGAGCCAGTGCAGAAGACAAATGTTAAAGAATTAACTAATCTAATATGCAGAAGAATTACCTAGTGAATTGAAGTTTAAACAGGGTGCCTTGGAAGCACAAAGAAGCCAGTGGTTTTGTCTGATGGCAGCTATGAAATGTCTCATGGAGAAAGTGGCCTTTAAGTTGGGTCTTGAAGCCTGAATAAGAGTTCAACAGCTAGAAAATGGAGGAGCCAGCATCCCAGTTGGCCCAAAAGTTCCTCACTGTAGTCACCGATGAATTGGGAAAAAAATAGAATATGGAGAAGCCATAGATGAGCAGTCTTTCTCATGTATAACAGACAAGATTGACAGAGGTGCCCTCTGATGCTTGGCTCTGGGCAGACAGTGGGGCTTCCCTGCCAGTGTGGGCAGGTCCTAGGAATCTTGGATGAAAGGGTGTGTGATAGACCAGTGGTCCCCAACCCCCGGGCCGCAGACCGGTACCGGTCCGTGGGCCATTTGGTACCGGTCCGCAGAGAAAGAATAAATAACTTACATTATTTCCGTTTTATTTATATTTAAGTCTGAATGATGTTTTATTTTTTAAAAATGACCAGATTCCCTCTGGTACATCCGTCTAAGACTCACTCTTGATGCTTGTCTCGTAAGTTCGACAATTATATTTAAAAATACCACAGTTTTTACGCCGGTTGCATAATTTTATTTTGTGCATTTATCTGTCCCACCCTAAAGGCTGGTCTATGAAAATATTTTCTGACATTAAACCGGTCTGTGGCCCCAAAAAGGTTGGGGACCACTGCGATAGATGATTGGTCTTTGGGACAGTCCCACCCAGGTCAAGAGTGGGTTGATGGGACTCTTGCCTAAAGATCTCAGGAGCTACTTAGAAGTGTAGTTCCCCTTACCAGTCCCACACCTTAAGAGAAAGGAGGCAGGAGGGGCGGGAGGAGGAGGCTCAGGATGCTTTCCTGGGTTCCAAGGACACTGTGGATGTGTTGTGTTCCCTACCGGAAGGTGTCCTGATCTCACGAATGGAGATTACAGAAAAGATGCCAACCATGCCCCTGCTCCATGAGCCCTGCCCCCCTTCACTCACTGTGTGACCTTGGGCAACCTCCTACACTTTAGGCCTCAGTTTCCTCATCTGTAATGTGAGAGGGTTGGGCTAGACAATCTCTAAAAGTCCTTCCAGTTCTGAAGAGCTGTGAAAACAAGCTTCATCATAATTAATAATAAATGCCTTGCCCCAAAAGACAGCTTTTTCCCTTTTCTAAAGCTCTTACGCTCATAATATCGCCTTTCATCTGCACAGCCATCCAGCCTGGCAGCCAGAAGCAAGCAGACATCAACACATAGCCTTTCACACTGAAAACCAGCTCTAGCAAGTCACTGCTCCTCTAGACTGGCTTTGGGGAACAGATTTCAAGGGGGGTTGTGGCCAGGAGCATAGAACCCAACTTGTACCCTTACCCCTGGGAGCCAGGAAATGCAGTGTTTTTCTTCCAGAAAGCCAGAGATGCCAACAGGGATGCCAATGGGAAAAACCTGTGGTAGGCTGGGTTCGTGGCCAAAGGGGCAGGGCCAGAAAGTTTGTGTCTTCAAATAAACAAAGATCTTGGGGGAAAAAAGGGTAACTCTGGGATAGAGAGAGGTAAGGCCAAAAACAAGGTCCTCTCATAAGGCTTTGGTGAGAGATCCGAGTCTCAGGGGAAAAGAAGGTGCTATCGAGCCCCATATTGTCTTATTTGCACACATGTGGTTTCCTTCAATCCCTCACAACAATTTGTGCAAGAGCTAGTATAATCATCTATCCTATTTTCAGAGTCTTGAAAATTGAGGCTTAAGGAGTCATGATGGAGAAGAGCATGAGTTTAGGGAACAGACTGAAGTCTCTTCCCAGCTAAATGGTCTTGGGTTATTCTCCGCACTGCCTT
The DNA here is from genome assembly GCF_036850995.1 of Saccopteryx leptura. Lineage (NCBI taxonomy): Eukaryota > Metazoa > Chordata > Mammalia > Chiroptera > Emballonuridae > Saccopteryx > Saccopteryx leptura. The sequence continues at coordinate 288,717,965 of NC_089505.1, read as the reverse complement.
TAGACTCAGTTTCCCCACCTATAAAATGGGATTGTGGTAAAGACTAGAGATAATGAATGTAATAACATATATATTGAAGGAGGTTGAAGGAAATAATGGGTTGGTGACACTACTGGGAGAAGCAGTACAGTGTCCAGCAGTGACAGGCCAGCCCAGGCCCTGGGCAGATGGTGTTCTGGCTCTGGCTGGCTGACTCCTAAGCCTATCCTCAAGTCAGGGGCCTTGTGGCCTCTTTCATATCTCTCCTCATGGCCCATGCCAGGGTCCTGTGAAATGCTTTTGACCCTCCTTGGCAGTGGGATTTGCATTCCAATCATTCTGCTCACTCAGCCCATCCAAGTCCAGAGTTGTTTAAGCAAAGCCTGCGGGACCATCTGCCACGGCACCTCATCAAGGAGATAAGGAAGTGACACTCGGAACGGTGACGCCTCACCCGAGGTCCCACAGCCTGCCCTTCCTCACCACCACTGCCACCATGTTGACAAATGAGGAAACTGAGGCATAAGGAAGCCTCCTGGTTCCTTCATTCTGTCAGCAAGCCTCTAAATCTGGGCCTCATCTGTCCCATTTCATTGAGAGCTAACTGCTGCAAGATGCCCCATGGTGGTGTCCTGCACTGTCTGTGGAAGCCCAAGCCCAGCCAGGACTGCTGGTGCAGGACAGAGGCCATGAGTGATGTCAAAACAGTCCAATAGCCTCTGGGGAGCAGAGCAGAATAAGGGCCCCTGGGACTGGGTGCTCCTGGCCTCAGCTACCAGTCTGTGCCTTCTCAGCCAATTCCAGGAGTCATGCTGACCTGGGAGGGAACACATTCTATGAGAGCAGGGTTTTCCCTGGGGTTTCGGCCCACATGTGCCCAGGTCCACAGCTGTGCCCTCCTGCTTCTAAGACAGCCAGCAGCCTGGGAGGAGGGAAAGCTTTGGCAGAGCCCCATGCTGGCACTAACTCACTGTGCACCTTTGCATGTCACTTGACCTCTTTGTGCCTCAGTTTCCTCACCCACATATTAAAGGACGGAACAGCAAGGCCCAGGATTCCTTCCAGCTATAGCATCTTGATTTCTGTGTAGGGGTGTGCAGGGGTGGGGCCTCACTCTGCCTTTCCTTTCCCCTCCCTGCTTGTCTGTCTCTGTGTCATTAGTTTCTCTCCAGCGATCCAGGTCTCCCCTACCATGGTCCACTGCTCTCTGCTGCTCTGAGTATTTTTCTGCCGGCCTCTCCTGTCTACCAGGAGTCTACCTCTGGTTTTATCTCCTTGTCTGTCACACCCCCTCTGCCGCTTTCTCTCTCTTCCTCTGTAGTTAAACATGCGTTTCTCTGTCTAGTTATCTCTCGCTGGGTCCCTCTCCGTCCTGGCCGCTCTTTCCGCGGCTCTCCAGCTCGCTCCCCGTTCCTCCCGCTCCACCAGCCCCCCTCCTCCCTCCCTTGGTGCGTCTCCCCAGTCCTTATTTGGCTGGGCGGGAGGGCCGGCGGGAGGAGGCGGCCTGCGGGCGGGGGGCGGAGGGCGGGAGCGGGGCCGGGCGAAGGAGGGCGGTGGGTGGTGCTGAAGGGACAGCTCCGCGGCGGCGTTGGCGGCAGCGGCCCCCCGGCGCGGCGCGGGTGCCCGGCGTGGGGAGCGGCGAGCGCAGCCATGCCCCAGGCCGCCTCCCGGGCAGCAGCAGCGGCGGCCGAGGCCGGGGCGCGGGCCGGGGGCGCCGGGGGGCCGGCGGCGGCCCGTGCGGGACGATGAAGCGGCAGAACGTGCGCACGTTGGCGCTCATCGTGTGCACCTTCACCTACCTGCTGGTGGGCGCCGCGGTCTTCGACGCGCTGGAGTCGGAGCCCGAGATGATCGAGCGGCAGCGGCTGGAGCTGCGGCAGCAGGAGCTGCGGGCGCGCTACAACCTCAGCCAGGGCGGCTACGAGGAGCTCGAGCGCGTCGTGCTGCGCCTCAAGCCGCACAAGGCCGGCGTGCAGTGGCGCTTCGCCGGCTCCTTCTACTTCGCCATCACCGTCATCACCACCATCGGTAACTGCCCGCCGGGCTTGGGGCGGGGGGCGTGGGGCGGGGACCCTGGGGCTGGCAGTCCGGAGCCGACCGGGTAGGGGGGCTTCCCTCGGGAGAGGGTCTAGACGCCGAACCCCGTGCTCCACAAAACCGGAGTTCAGCCTGGCGTGTCTGCTCCGCGGGGACAGGATTCGGGGGAGGCGTCGATTCCTGGCTCCGGATCTGACTCTCCCGCCGGGCCAGCCCCAACTTGTCCCTGCCAGGCTGCGCGGGGCCCCGGGGGACTCTGAAGTGTGTGAGAGGGGCAGGAACGACCGGCGGAGGCTAGGGAGGAGGGGTGTGGCCCGGCCAGGCCGTGCATCGGGGCGCCGAGTGTGAGCCGCTGCGAACGTGCGGCTCCTCCGTGTCCCTGCAAATGGGCTTCCGCACCAGGGACCGGTTGGGGCTCCAGGGAGAGGCGTGTGTGGATGCAGGTACTCGGCACTCTGGGCCACGCTGGATTCTTGAAACACCCGGTAACTGCAGGCTGTGAGTGCCAGTTTGGGCACCTCCTGCCAGTACCTGTAATTTCATTAGGGTAGCAGAGCTGGTGCTGGAAGCCAGATCCAGCGTTGCCTGCCTTCTTCTCTGCTGTCCCAGAAAGCAGTCACCTTACAGGAATGGCCCCAGTTTTCTTCTCCAAGCCAAGGCCAATCCTGGCATAGAAAGCCCCCCCCCCCACACACACACACACACAACTCTCACAACATAGGCATAGGCGCTCACACACAGGTACACATATAAGCACATACGGAGCACACACAGGCACAGAACAGCACACAAACAGATGTCCAGGAGAGAAATCTCCACTGAGGCCCTTGATGTGCTGTTCAAAAGTGTCCAGACAGAGGTAAACACCTTACCCACTCCTGAGACTCTATGATTCCAACCCAGCTCCATCAATTCTCCTGCTGTATGACCTTGGGCAAGTCCCTTCCCTTGTCTGGGTCTTAAGCTCACCTCCAGACAACAAGAGGTTGGCTGAAATGATCTCAAGGGCTCCTCCCATTCCTGACGTGCTCCCAGCCCACCTTCCCCCAAGCCCACTGCGTTGCCTCCAGGAGCTGTTTCCTCCATCTTTCTCGTTCCCTCTCCTCTCCCTGGTCCCCTCCTTGCCTTGGCTGAGCTCCCAGGGGCTTGTTGCCACTTGGCATAGACCATAACAAGATGGCAGTGTTTTCCTGGGAGTCAACAGGAGTTGAGAGGGTAAAAGGCAGGACTAGATGCTGTCCCCGCAGTCGATCCCCAGCGGGACTCTGTACCTAGGCTCCACGGCTCTCTGGGGACCGTAGGGAGCTATGCTGTGTGGTTTCTGGATTCCTTTCTTGGAAAAGAAAAAAAGTAGGCATGGCCCAAGTGGGAGCACCTCTGGGTTCTGCTGACACTCTGACTTTAGAGCAAGATGGCCAGACAGGCCAGCCCAGAGATCAAGCAGTCTGCTTTCCTGGGAAGGACAGGCCAGGGATCTCCTCACTCTCCCACCTCCCTGTCACCTGCCAGGGTTTCAGGAGTACTGAACATTGTCAGACGCTCCCTCCCCCTCTTCCCACACATCACGCCCTTGGTTCTCAGCCCCACTGTACCCTGCTCCCCAGTTCTCAGGTAACCTCCCTACTGACTTCCCTGCCTCCAGCCTCATTTCCCCATGGATCAAGTTCCCCTGGACAACGTTGCCAGAAAAATTCTCTCCAGAGCACAGCTCTGACCATATCAGTACTGTACTCAGAAGCCCCCAATGGCTCCCCCTAAGCATGGAATCTGGTCCATGCTCCTTATCTCTTTCATATTTGGCTTCAATCTCTACATCCAACTTCGTTTCTCACTTCATACTGACATGATTCTTTCACTGCAGCCAAACTGTTCCCTAAGCACACCTTAAGTATGCCTGACACGCCTTTTTCTCTGTCTTCTATTTATCTTGTCAAAGCTAACCTTCCAGCTCCAGCTCAAACTCCACTTCCTCCTTAAAGTCTCCCAGGACATCCCAAGCCACTGCTCTGGACAACTACAGAACTTCAGGATGACCTGGGTGACAGTGAAGGCTTTTTTTGCATGGTTACTTAAATTTTAGGGGGGGGGGTGTTTTGTCTCTTTGACCACATTATAATTAGCCTCCTTGTGGATAGGGCCCCGTAGTTCCCATCTCTGTGCTTCCCGTGCTGGCACAGTACCCAGGGGCTCAACACATGAGCACTCAGAGAAGGCTATTGGTGGGTTCAAGGTGTGTAGAAATGAAAGGACATTGTCTTTTCCTTCCATCCCCACTGTTTCCCAAAGTGCTTGTAGTCCTCATCAAGAAAAATGCCAAGAGCTGGGGGTAAAAGCAGACAGAGTGTGGTTCTGGTGATTATTTATTTATAAAGTTCTGGGCAAAAGGAAAGACAGCATCAAAGCACCATCCTACTTCTGTGGGGGCCCCAGACTGGCACTGCCCACTCCCTGCCTAACCCAATTGTCCCTGGCTTTTTGTCACCTTTCACTCCAGCTATGCCACCTGGCAGGAAGCTGTCCACAGGAGTTCTGCTCTGAAAAATATGTCTGGGCTGTGATCAGATGGCTGGAAAGGGTTTTATATTAGACTGATCTTAACCCAAAACTCAAAGGCAGCGGCTTCTGTCCACCTGACACCTTTGGGGGCCTAAATGGATCTCCTGAGGCACCAGTAATTCCATCAGGATAGACTAATGACAGAACCTACCATTCCATTCATTCAGTGGCTTAATGGTCCCAACGCACTTCCATCTCATGTCATGAGTTCCAGCCTTCACAGCTCAGGGAATTTTCCAGGGCAGGTATTATTAGCTCCATTGCACAGGTGCAGGCATGGAGGCTTAGAGAAGGGAAAAGACTCCCCTAAAGTAATGCAGCTGGTGAGCAGTCAAGTTAGAGCAAGAAGCTGCATCTTCTGACTCCAAACCCAGTCCTCTTTCCCTTGCTGGTCTCTGTTTCCTCTGCCTCCATATGCTGTGAAGCCCAGAGCCAGCCAGGATTGGCATGACCAAGACGCGATTAGTGATGCCAGCTTGCCGGATACCCACAGGCAGCCCTGATTGGTCGAGGGGGTCAGCAAGGTCTGCATTAGTCATTCACCTGGTTAGTCACAGTCTCTGTTGGCCGCAAGGATTCCTCAGCTCCCTCACCTCTGGCCTCCCAGCCAGGAAACCCTTCCTTTCTTGGGCCCTAAGTTCATTAAATGCAAACAGAAACTCTTTTCTTGGAAGCTTATCCTCTCTAGCTGTTGAGTCATTAAACTCCTCCCAGGGCCCCAGCCTCATCTATTCATAGCTGGAGGCTGTCAGAGCAGGAAGGGGCCTTGAGCTCAGCTGGTGCCACCCCTCCTCTTACAGAGAAGTGATGGGAGCCACACAGCCAGTTGTTAAGGATGCTTTTATTTATTTATTTATTTATTTATTTATTTATTTATTTATTTATTATTAACAGCAAGAATAATAGTAGTAGCCACCATTTACTACCTACTTTTGGCAAGCTCTATCTAAAACTCTTTATTTATGTCCCCTCAATTCATTCCCTTACTGACCCATCAAGATAAGCATTGTTACCTACAGTTTTCAGTGGAGGAACCTGAGGCTCTGAGTACAGATGACACCCACGGCCTTGGGACTCGAAAGGCAGCACCTGCCCAGATTCAGTTGAGCCTCTCTGACTCCCATGGCCTGGATATTTTGCCAGTTCTTTCTCCACTTCAAGAACTCAGCCCAGACCCCTGTATCTTAAAGGTACCAAGTAGCCACAGCTTGTCTGTCCCCTAACAAAGCCCTCTCCAGAACAGTACAGCCAGCCTGCTGCTTCCCCGGGGCACCTGGCCCCCAACCAACCCGGACTGCGTGTCGGAGCTGTGCCAGCACCAGGCCTACCTGAGACCGCCACAGGCTCACAGCGTCCTGTGTTCCCACTACAGGTCCCCAGAATCCTTGTGGCTCTACAGGAACAAGAGACCAGGTGACAGATGAGCTGAGGGAGCTGGAGCAGAAGGCTTTGTGCTGCTCCTCCCTCGGCTTCTAGCCTGTTCGCAGCTGAGCACGGGCTCCCACTGCCCACCTCGTGGCCAGGGAACCCTTAGGTTATGAATTCAAGCCGGCCCCTCGTGAAGGAACCTGTACTTGTCACATCTTTCCAAGAAGGAGGAAAGTACAGGAGTGAGTGCCCTGCCATCCCCAAATCCCAGACCTCAAATAAGAATGAAAGGAAACATTAGCAATCACCCAAATGTCCCCAGAGTGACTTGCCCAAAGTCATAGTAAGTTGAAGGTACAACCCTGACTAGAACCTGCACCTTTGGGTACCCAGACTGGAGTTCTCTCCATCACTCTAGCCTGTTCCCCTCACAACCCACCTTCTCTCTAAAGCACTGGGGCCTCAGCTGCTTATCACTCCACTGTTCCCAGTTCTCTCTTGACTTCCCAGGGGGGTTGAAGGGCAGTCCAGCCTGGAACAGTCCCGCTGCCTGCTCTCAGTTGGCATTTCCTTCCTCCCTGCCTACAGGTCACCGCTGTGCTTCAACCACACATGCCTTTGCTGAGTGTGGTGTAAGAACACGGTGCTGGCTTTAAAGCAGAGTGCCTGGGTTCATCTCTCAGCCCACCTCTCCACCAGCCACCCCCAACCCCTGCCATCGCTGTATGATCTTGAACAAATTACTTAGTCTCTCTGAGCTGGTTTTGTCATGTACAAAATGGGAGGATAATATCTACCTCCCAGGATTGAATGGGTTAATATAAAAAAAAAAAAGGTGGTACAGAGCAGGCACTTGATAAACAGTATCTGCAATTATTAGTGTTGTTAATATTATTGTCCATGTATTATTACTTCCCCCCACAAGGCAACAGCTCTGTTTCCCAAGGGTTATCATGACCACAGCTACCTCTGCTACTTCCTAACAGGTGGAGACAGAGGGGTTGAAAACAGGAGGGTTCTACCCACTTCTCTTTATCCTCCTTTTCCCCTCCCCCCATCCCAGGCTTCCAAGATCATCACCTATGCCTGGAGTCTGCCTGGCATCCAAACTCAGGGCCAGTACTCCCTCCTCTGAGCAGGCAGACCCTGCAGAAAACCCATCAGAGAGAATGAGGTGCAAAGTGGCAGGAGAATCTACCCTGGATTGGAGCAAGGAGGCAAAAGTTCCAGTTCCACTCAGTTTAATTGCTGGTTCTCTAAACATATCAGTTTCCTCATCTGCAAAGCAGGTCCATTGGATCAGAGGTCCTCTGACCGCCATGCCTCCTGCCTACATGTCCAGTTCCCACATACCATGATTGGAGACACGGAGGGAGTGGGGGGTGATGATCGGGCAGAACTAGAAGACACACACCTGGCCACAGTGGAGACAGGACCAACACAATAAGTATTTTCTAAGAAAACATAAACAAACACAGATGAATGTAGTGCAAATCACTGCCATAAACAGCTTTCAGCTGGCAGCACAAACGGTGAATCTGTGAGTTGATTTTGTAATTTTAAAAAATGCAAAAATGATTTTCCTGCAGTCAGCCAGTGGGAAGGGAGGAGACCCAGCTCTGACTGAGACCATGATCAGTTTGGGCAAACCTGAGCTGAGACCTGGGATAGGCACTCTCTCACCCTTAGACAAGTTACTTCATCTCTGCATTGGATGCAGGGGTGTGCCACGTGTCTAAACGTCAGGCCCTGTCCGAGGCCCTTCTGACCACCTGCATTCCCGCAGCTGCCCTGGGAGGGCCGGCCTTTTCATCTTGTTACAGTTGAGGAAAAGGAAGTTCGGAGAGGTTCAGATATTGGCCCAGAGCCTTATAAATATTAAATGATAGTGCCAGGGCTTACACCCAAGACTGCAGGGAGTATCTCTTCACAGAGGCATGCAGCCCCCTACCCCTATAGAGCCTCTGCCATCCTCTTACGTGAACATCACAAACAATGAAAATGGGCACCTGGGCCCACACAGGGCATTCAAGCTGTGGCCTCAGTTTCGGGATCTGTTGCCCTTGGGACTATGGATAGAGCCCAAAGAGGACTCAGAGTGTTAGCCCCAGCCCTCTCGTTTCGCAGTGTGGAAACTACAATTCAGATTGGAAAAGGGGCTTGCTAAAGGCCACACTTTCCATGGTCTCAGAGCTGGCCTTGAAGCCCTGTTTACTGATACCCCACTCTGTGTTCTTGGGTCCCCCATGGACTCTTAGAAAAGAGAGCAAGCTGCCAGCCAGCCACTTCTGCTTGCTCTGGGCTGCCTCCTGATGCCTCTGTTAGCCTCTGGTCCTCAGAGAGCCACATGACAAACGCCCTTCGTGGTCACCTAGGGAGCAGTCAACAGGTGAGCTAGTTCCACCGCCTGTCTGTCCACACCTGCTCACCGTCCCTGTCCAGAAACTGCCCATGCTCAGGCAGCTTTACGGTGGCTCATGAAGGCCAGCTCCTCACCTGGAGACACCCGGCCCCAGGCCGCCGCCCCAATCACATTTTCACTTCCCCGTTTGCTAGGGCCGGCCTCAGCTGCTGTCCAGAGCAAACAGCTCCAGTCCTCCTGGTCCTGTGGCCTCCTGGGTTCCCTGCCAAGCTGGGACTAACCCCCTATCCCTGCTTCTTCCAGTAACAACCAACGACCTCTTTGTGAAGGGGGCACTGGCTGCTATGAATACAAAGCAGGAGCCTGACCTAGGAGCTAGAAATGGGGTTCTTTATCTCCCCCCAGAGGCCTTAGACAAATTGTTCCCTCTGCCCTGCTCTCCTGCCCCTGTACTCATGGCAGGAGCAAATACTTTCCTAGTGTGCCTCAGTCTTCCCATCTGTACAGAGGATGTGTTCCACAAGAAGAACTGATATAGGCTAGCTCAGCAATGCGGAGTTTTCTACATTAATGTTTCTCAAACGGTCAGGTCTGGGGGATGACCTGGTTGATCTTGCTTAAATGCAGATTCTGAATCAGTAGGTCTGGGATGAGGCCTAAGACTGAATTTCTAACAAAGCTCCAAGGGACCTGATGCTATTGATCCATGATCCACACGTTTAGTAGCAAGAATCTAAATAGCCTGGAGACTTGACTTCTGGGAATAGACACGCGGTTTCTGGTTTTAAGAACAAGAAGATTTAGGACTGGGAAAATCCTTAGGAATCTGATTGTAGAATGTTTGAACCAGTGGCTTCAGAGGTAATGGACCCTTCTTTGAGGTTTGAAGTAGGGCTGTGATTTGCCCCATTGGGAGCCAGCTATGGAGCCTGGGCGGGGCCACGTGCATCACAGGTACTGTGGGTGGGAGAAAGGGAAGAGGAGAGGGTGGATGGAAAGGGAGAAGAATGGAAAAGGGCTTGTCCCAGAGTGAAGCCTGGGAACGAGGATGCACTGGTCCTCAGCTGTTCTTTTCTCCCCTGTCTGCCACGGAAGTTCCTTAGCTCCACGGAGAACAGGTGCCCCACAGATTAAAGTGGGTGACTGGTTCCTCCTTGTGTCATCTACCCAAAGTCCCAGGGGCAGTCCCATTAGAAGAAATGGCTCAGGCTCATTTCTTCTTTCACAGGCTAGAATCCGGACAGCAAAGACCCATAGAAGTCGCAGGCCCTATGGCTACCAGATACATTCACCCTGTTGCCAGCTACAGTGTGGAATTCAGATAGCAGGACAGGCCCACTCTTTTCTAGACCTGTCAGGCCTCATGTGTCTGCACATTTTAAGAGGGACATCAACAGCCTGGGGGACATTAAGAGGAGGGGAGCAGAACATCGACTGCAGGACACTTAGCAGAGGCAGACCTGCAGAGCATGAGGCTGCCTTCAAATGTCTGCTGGGCTACTGAAAGATAAAAGAGTCAACTTTGGCTGATTGGGTACATGGGGTTGAACCAACACCAGTGGGTAGAGTCCATAGAAAGACTTAATGTAAGTCCAATATAACTCAGAACTTATTAGAGTTGAACCTGACCAAAGATAGATTGTGCTGCCTTAAGAGGTGGTGAACTCCCCATCAGAGGAAGCATACAAAAAGCAACGATTGGGCAGGCAGCTGAGGTCATCTGTATCAGTCAGGGTTCAACCAGAGAGGTAGAACCAGTAGGAGATATATAAGAGATATATTACAGGGAATTGGCTTATGTGGTAATAGTGGCTGGCTAGGCAAGTTCGAAATTCGTAGAGAAGGCCACCAGGAAGGACAGGCAGGAAGTCCTTCCAGCATGGGCTGGAGCTGCTGAATTTTTTCTTCAGAGAATCCTCAGCTTGGCTCTTAAAGCCTTTCAAGCTGATTGAATCAGGTTTACGCAGATTATCTAAAATAATCTCCTTCACTTAAAGACGACTGATTATGGACTTTAATCACATCTACAAAATGCTTTCATGGCAACCTCTAGGTTAGTGTTTGATTAAATAATGAGGAGCTTTATTTAGCCTAGACAAGTTGACACATCAAAAAGATTATTACCCTTGACCATCTATCACACTGCGCGCCGCAAAAAATGGCTTTTGAGAGTCTTCCCAATCCTGAGATGCTTTGATTTCTTCATCTTCAAGAGGGCATCCTGGAAAGTTAGAGCACCCAGAATGGAACTCAGGTGTGGTCTGGGGACCCTCAGACCCTCAGGTCACCTTACAAAGAGAACCAAGGTTGGCCTTCATTTCAGTCAGTTTACCATTAATCAATGAGCTCTCCTGGGTGCCAGGCACTATACCAAGGGAACAGAAAACTAAGACCCAGCTCCTTCCCCAGTGAGCCTCTGGTGCAGTGGAATCCTGAAGCCACAAGCTGAATGGTATATATGCTAAGTCCTAATGAAAAGGCTAAAACAGGGGTCCTTCTGAAGCAGGTGGTACTTCAGGGGGCTTGAATGAAGAGTAAGGACTTCAGTAGGTGAAGAGTGGCAGTAGGAGCTTTCTGGGAAGAGCGAGCGGCGTGAGACTGGCAGAGGGGCATCAGCATGCCCAAGGAAGGCTGGTTGGGAGCAGAGCCTGCAGGGGGCTGAGTACTGGCCCTGGTGGATGGACTTGATTGACAGGTGCTGAAGGAGGGAAGTGACAGACTCCAACCAGTGTTCCGATCCACTACCTGAATCCTGACCAGTGGGTGTCCCCATGGCTCCATTTGAACTACTAAGTGCCTCCATGACCCCAGTTGAATTAGTGGTTACTAGTTCATCAGCTCAATTGAACTAGTGGGTGTCTCCATGACTCCGGTTGAACCAGAAGATAATGACAGCCTGAATCCTAATTGTCCCCCTTCACCTTTTCCTGGTCACTCAGCAGACCTTAGCCAGCACCCAGGAAGAGCTTTCACCCCCCCTCCCCCTCCCCCACTTCCTTTTCTGGGCCAAGTCCACTCTGGAGCCCAGACCAGACCTAGTTTGACGGGTGGCGTGCAGGAGCCATGGGGACAGTGCTGGGCTGAGAGAGACGAGACTCCGGCTGTTCTGTGCATGGACAGCCCTGGGCCCCACTCTCAGATCCCCTTCATCTCTGCTCAAGGCTCCGTGGCTTGGCACGGACTCACTGTCCCTCTTCAGGAATGTGCAGGGCCTCTCCTGACCACAGCTCCAATGCAGAAATAAGCATCTCAGAAACATCTGGAGAGGCACATTCCAGCCTGCTGGCCACAGGATCAGTTGGGGAACTCTCTCCAGAGACCCAAATTGTCAGGCCCCAGTGAGCTTACCGGAGACAGCGATGCCAGGCCCTCAGACAGGAGGCACCCCTCCGCCGGGAAGGGCCATGTCCTCCCGCAGGTGCAGGGGAGCTCCCCAAGGCCTTGGGAGCCGGCAGCAGGCAGGCAGTTCAATCAGAATCAAGTTTCAGGCTGACCCAATGGAGAGGTCTTCCCAGGGCTACCCATCCAGATCTTAGACCTGAACATGAAGCAGTCATTCCCAAGCAGAACTGGCCTCAGTTTCCATGGTCATGAATGAAGGCTGCCATTCACTGGAAGCTTTCTCTGGGCTGAGCTCATTATGGGAATTATCTCATTGAATCCTTCTGATGAGGCTGGCACTGTTATAATCCCCATTTTACATATGAGGACCCTGAAGCTCGGGGGGTTAAGAAATGCTCCCAATGTCACCCTGTGGGCAAGTGCAGAACAGGGCTGCATGAAGCACACACAGCTCTTGGTTTATAAAGCACTTGGTCCTACAGGTTCTCTTTGGAGCCTCACAACAACCCAAAGGTGTGAGTATCATTATTCCTACTTTGCCAATGAAGACATTGGACATGAGAACATGAGGTCCCTTCCTGTAACCCCAGCACCAATAACTGGGAGCAGGAGTCAAATCCAGACCCTCCGACCCTAAACCAAGTTCTCCCCCTGAGGGCAAAGGTGGGTCATACCCACTCTGGATGTTAGTGCGTATGGGAAGCATGTGTCTGCCTATGGAGGGCAAAAGGCAGTGTTGTGGGGCAGTTGTCACTGAGCGGGCTTGGTTCCACTAGAAATGAGAACGGAGTGATGATTCCTATGAGTGGCCGGGGAGTGAGACAGGGAGCCTTTATTGGAGGTGACAGGCAACTCACCTGCTCACTGATGCATTGGCGGGGGTGGGAGAGAGGGGGTAAGATGTCAGCTGTGTGCTGGGTAGGAAGCTGGTCCCAGGACCATGAATGTCAGTGCTCAGCCCTGAAGCATTAATTCATTAGAACGCGCTAAGCCCAGAAGGCTATAAGTTTGAAACACGCCCCAGGTGAAAGCATCACACCCAGGCACAGGAGAGAAAAGAGCTTCTTAAGACCAGCGTTCTGCAGCCCAGAAGCTGGGTCTCTCATGAGCCAGCAGCTAACGTTTTCTTTCTGGGTTTCTTTCGTATTTAAGAAACATTCAAGGGACAGCTGAGGAAGAATTTGGAGTTCACAAGCCAAAGTACCTGGAGTGAGCCAGGTGGCAGAGACATCAGGAGTCAGCGGGTGGCCCCAGGAGAGGTCAGTTTCCCCCACCCCCTCAGAGAAGAAAAGGGACTGAGAGCCTCAGTGAGGGACCAGGGGACAGGCTGTGTCTCCCCTTCATGGCTTTAGCTCTCAAACAACCCCAAGGAAAGGCATCAGCCCACAGGAGGCCCCTCGGCCATACCAGCATCACCAGGGAGCAAACTGGGGGCTTTGGGCAGACTGAGCCAGTGGGACGCCTTCTTCGGCACGGCCTGCCTCATGGATTTTCTGCCATGAGGCTTAGGCAGAGTAAGACCCTCTAGGGCTGTTCATGGTCCTTGGTCCACCTCCAGATGGGGACAGAGACAAAGGCACCTGGACTCAAACTCGGTGGTAGCCTCCTTCCCTGTGATGTCTTGCTCAGCTTAACACCCCAGAGTCCTAAACCCTTGCATATTTCTGGGGCACCCATGAGGCCCTGATGTCCCCTGCCTGCCCCTCAGGATTGTCCAGTGGATTTGTAGAGGCTGTGCATCCTTCCTCGGAACTGGGGCTGATGACAGTGCAGCTGATTGAGGACAGTGGGGGACACGGGCCTCTCCACTGTTCCTCTGCTCCTACTTGGCTGTGAGAGGAGCAGAGCACCCTGGGCTTATCTGTGAAGGACTGGGCTGGTGAGGCCCCCACCCCTGACGGCTAGGACAGCTTCTGCGGGACCTACTCCTGGCCTCTTTCTCCCAGCCCCTCCTGAGAAGCACACTGTCCACGAGTACGCTCTTGTCCCCATCTCACCCCATGCTGGCTGAGCCCTAGAGGGACTTCCTCTGTGTCCAATCCCGAGAATAGAGCTCTGTCCAAGACCTCCAAGTCACCCCTTTCTGGAAAGAAAGCATTTCTGACTGTGGCCTAGGCCCCATTATCAGCAGAGCGAGTCCACTGCCCCAGCGGCTGGGACAGCTGGAATGCAGGAGCCGCTGACGCTGGCAGCTCCCACGGCAGCCCGGAGATGGGTTAAGGGAGGAAGCAGAGGTGCTGAGAGGCTGAGAGCAGGCTGCCCCCAGCCAGTGCCCTCTGACAGGGGTTTCCTGGAGAGGTGGCAGACAGTCTTACTTCCCAGATTGCCTCTAGACCTGAGCCCGCCCAGGGTGAGTGCACTGGTGGCCAGTCCTGCAATCCAGGCCTTCAGCTAACCCAGAGGCTTCCAAGGCCCTGGAAGCCAAGGTCCTGCTCATGGACCACCTTTTGACATCCCAGTGACCTGGTTGACCTGAGAGGGGCTGGGGTTTGCCCCATGGCTCCTTACAATGGTTTGATGACTCAAAGCATTTATGAGACATTACATGATTACCCGTTGTAGAACATACACAGGCCAACCACAGGTCATGGCAAGCATCTTCCCCAGCCTTTGGCCAGAATAGGGTCAGTTCAGGGTGCTGACACTGGCATGCTCATGCAGAACAAGGGCTCCGTTTGGTAGTGGATGGCATTACAGTGATGCCTAGGGTCCTTTGGATTCCTTGAGAATCACTGATTCAGTCCAACCGTTCTCTTTTCCAGATGAGGAGACAGACACCCAGGGTGGGGTGCAGGGGGAAGGGGGCGTGGAGAGTAGCCCACCCCAGCCACTAGCAGTTCAGTAACAGAGACAGTCCTCAGACCCTGGCATCTGACTCTCTCCTTCAGTCACCCACACAGCCATCACTCCAACCCCTTTGGCTTTTTGGGCATCTTCCATGTGTCTGGCACCATTCTAGACATCAGGGACTCAGCACCTGTCCTCACAGTGCCTACATTTTAGAGGAAGCAGATAGTCAAGAAACTAAGTTATGTGATCACAAATAAAAACATCATCCAATGTTAGCAAGCCCAGGAGTCAGTAAACACAAGCATGTGGTAGAGAGTGATGGAGAGGAGGGATGGGCAATCCGGGGGCAGCCTCCCGGGGAGGGGCCTGTGTAATGCAGAGATCAGAAAAGGGCCTTCCGAGGAGGAAGAGCAAATGCAGAATCCCCAGGTAAGCCAGCACTTGGCTTGTTTGAGGAACGGGAGCAGAAAGAACAGTGTGGGTGTGGCCTACTGAGCAAAGAGGTGGAGACTGGGAAGGGCTGAATATTGCAGGGCCATGGAGGCCCCAGTCGAGAACTTGGATTTTATCTAAGTTTGATGGAAGTTGCTGGCAGGTCATAAGCAGAGTTGTGGTGTGATATGACTTAAGTTTTTAGCAGACCCCCTGGCTGCTCCATGGAGGTCAGATGGGTGTAGAATAAGAGGGCAGCTGGGAGACAGGCCATGCTGCAGTTCAGTGACCTAAAAGAGAGGGTGACGGAGGACTGGACCTGGTGGAAACTGTGGAGGTGGAGAGCAGGGTGGATGGAGCGTGTGTTTGCGAGGAAGACTCGCCGGACCTGCTGATGAATAGGCATAATATGGTGGAGAGGAGGGAGGGAGAGGACCACGGGATCAGGGAGAGGAGGTAACCAAGCATGGTCTTGGGCCTAAGCTGCTGGGTGAAGGGTAAGCATTTTCTGAGCTAGGAAGTAAAACCTGGAGAATAACAGGTTTGCTAAAAAGAGGAGATTCAAGAGTTCTGTTTTAGACCCACTGGTTAATTTTGAGATGCTCATTACAGATCCAGGGGGGCAGTCAGAAAGACAAGTCTGCAGCTCAGGGGAGAGGTCAAAGCTGAGATATAAATTTGGGAGTTATCAGATGGAAATAATAAAGTCATGCACTACACAAGAGCAGCTGGGGAGAGGAGTGAGAAGAGCCCAGGGCCAGCCCCTTCTCCACACCAGGAGGCGGAGCCTGAGGGACCTGGGGAGTGCAGGGTCTGGAGGCCAAGGGGGCGTTTCAGGAGGCGGAGCCTGAAAGGGGGGTGCCGGGAGACTGAGGGACCTGGGGAGTGCAGGGTCTGGAGGCCAAGGGGGCGTTTCAGGAGGCGGAGCCTGAAAGGGGGGTGCCGGGAGACTGAGGGACCTGGGGAGTGCAGGGTCTGGAGGCCAAGAGGGGCGTTTCAGGAGGGGGAGCCGTCCACTTCCAGCTGCTGCTGGGCGATCAGGACAGGTGACCGTAGAAAACAACCAATGGGTTTGGCAACATGGTGCCATTGGAGAGAGACATTGACCATGAAAACAGTGTAACATTCAACAGCTTTTCCAGGAGCACGGAAGGTGCGAGCAGGAGTGGGGTCTCTTGTGTTTGCCCAGCGGTAGCGGGGTCTCTTGTGTTTGTCCAGCCTGAAGTGGAACGGAAGAGCCAGATCCAGGACAGGCGGGGGAAAGAAAGAACAGCATCGCTGCTCAGTTTCAGGCTTTTTCATACATGCTTCACGAGCCTCCTCCTGCAGAGGCCCAGGAGGTAGTTATCATTATGTCCATTATGCAAATGAGGCCCAAGGCCCAGCAAGGTTATGGGCTCAGGGCACCCAGCCAGGGACCTGAGTCCAGGCCTGTCCAACACCACAGGCCGTGCCATTGTACGGTGGCCCCCTCCTCCCCACTGCCTGCTCTGCCTGCCTCTCCCTGCAGCTTCTTCCACACCCCCGCCCATCTTCCCGAGGCATCCTTGCCCTTTGATCAGTTCTGCTAGCTTCCAGCAGTCTGGGTCTCTGCCTCCCTGCTTCTCTTTGATCCTGCACATCTGCCCTCAGCTATATCCTCAGTGGGGCTCTGTGCCCCCCACCCTGTTGCTGCAGGATATCCTTGCAATAAGGTGGGGGATCTGCAAGAGTTTCTGAGAGCCTTGGGGAGCCTGGGCCTGCGGGGTGGGAGTGTGGCTTCTGCCTCCTTGATCGCCATTTACTAGAGCCTGGGGGGGGTGGGGTTCAGGCTTGGCCAGCCTGCAGCCCAGCCCCTGTTCAGCACTGAAGGTTCAGAGCTCTCAGGCCAGCGATGCCTGCAGAAGCTGCCAGGAGTGCTAAGAAGGCCATGCATTTTTACCCCAGTGGGGCAAGATGGATTTCAAAGTTCTTCTCAAGAGAATGGTATGGATCAAAGGCGGCCACTACCACCCCCTGCACTTCAGAGAAAAGGGGGACACTGAGGACCTCAGAGTCTCTTTTAGAGCCAGAGCGACTCCAGTGGGAAGTTGTAGACAGGCCCAGAGAGCAGTGAGGTGGGGAAACCTGGCAGGGGCCCAGGCACAGAGCTCTGTGCCCGGCCTGGGTTCCCCCTCCCGCCCTGGCAGCCCAGCCTGGCCCAGATGTCCAGAGCCACCTCCAGCTCCTCTGTCAGAGTCTGAGGTCCTGTCTGTCCCCAGCTGCCCTGGAAGCACCTGGAAGAGAGGAGTAGAGGGGACCCAACACACAGACACCTGGGGCCCGCTGCACTCCCGAAGGCCTGACAGGGGGCTTAAATAGTAATTAGCTTCTCACACATCCCCTGGGTTATTTTTAAGCCCTGTTCTTCCCTGGTTTATTTTTGAAATAGCACTGGCACATGGCTAGTCGGCTGTCCTTCCCAGGTGCTGGTACCAATTTGGGCCAGGAAGGGACCAGAACAAGAGGGGCCCTTCCCCAGGACCTCCAATGAGTGCCAGAGTTAGCCAGCCCCTCACTGGCTGGCCAGGGAGGTTCCTGCTGTGCTAAAAGCCTGGGCCCGGCCTGAAGCGAGCAGGTGGCCGGCAGTGGGGGACCACCAGGAGACTCCCACATCACCATCTTTGACCAGGTCGGTCACTACACCTGTCAAGCCTCAGCTTCCTCGTTTCTCAGTGGGGTGTGTGATAGTGATATCTGCCTTCTGACTGTCAGACACTCAAAAGTGAGCAATAAACTAAAAGCTGCACAAACAGAGTATTGGGAGTAACCCTTCCCACAGACATGCTGCCCTCACCATTGTGCTAACCCGCTCCGGGCCATGCCCTGCTCCCTGGGTGAGTGGTTCCAGTCTTAGCCTCCTCTGTTCCTTTCATCCTTTCTGCACTGGCCCTGAGACCTGCCTTCCACATTTCCAATCAGGCTGAACTCTAATCCAGCTGCTCAGGTGAAGAGTCAGGCTGCTGGTGACCACTGAACAGCTTTGACTTGGATTGGGGGAGGGGGGAGGGCAGAACCACCCTACCCCAGCACTGCCCCTGCCCCCTTCTCCCTGACTGCCTTCTAGACAGCGTAGCTATGGAAAAGCCTCTCCTGGGGCAGGGTGTGTAGCAAAGCTGAGGCTGAAGAGGCATGACATGTGGTAGAGGGCATTGAAAGGTGGGCTGAGAGTTTGGGCTTCTTCCCTGTGATCAATGAGGAGTCATGGAAGGGTTTTGAGTAGAGGAGTGGCGTGACCAAGTGGAGCATAATCTGGGAACAGGTGTGGGGAAGACTAGGGGAGAGGGGGCTGGAAGCTGCCAGGGCACGACAGTTTGGACCAGCCGCCCAAGACCAGATTGAGACTGTGCGTGCCCAGACTATAGTGGTGGCTGAACAGAAAGAAAAGACAGAACCAGGAAAGAAAGAAGGACTGTGATTAGGAATGAGGGAAGAAGAGGAGGGAAAGGTGATGTGTTCACCTGGTTGACTGAGGAATAAGGACATTAGGAATAAGGAAATCAGGCAGCAGAGAGAATGGCCCGGCGTGGGGGGTGGGGGCAGATGATGCATTCAGGTGGCCAAGCCAGGCTTGGGTGTCCTAGTTCAGCCAGGTGGTGGGTAGAAGTACAGCATGGAGCAGAGCTGGAGGCATGGCCTTGGTGGCCTCCCGGGAACCAGCATCAGAGCATCCCAGGCCGAGTCCTGGCCCGCTCTTGCAACCAGGTGCAGAAAGAAGCAGAGGCAGCAAGGGAGATGCAAAGGACCAGTGGGAAGCAGGAGGGTAGGGTTTCGAGAGGAAGAAGACTGGCCATCAGGGCTGAGCGTGACCACAGTGTGAGGACGGTGGGGATGCCACAGCCAAGGCCGCCATGTGTGATTGTCCAGGTCAGGCACTGCCCAGAAGAACCCAGTGGAGGGGTTTGGGTTGCTGAAGTCCAGCCTGCTCATCAAACTGCACTCCCAGGGGCTACATCCGACCAGAGGAGCCCATTTTGTTCTAGTTGTCCCAGCCTGCCACAGAGCTAGGGCAGCCCTGCCCTCAGGGCAGTGGGTCTGGATCTCGGGACATTCCTGAAGCTCTTGGGGAGAGCAGTCCTAGTGGATGAAGTGGGGACCGCCTGATGGGTGAGGGGAAAGTCAGACCAAGGAGAGGGCATGGTAAGCCTGCCTCCCTTCCTCCTTCCCATCTCCCTCCCTTTTTTAAAGACTTAAGGCTAATCGTGAGGATCTGGCAGAGGGCCATTTGAAAATACCCTTAAATGGGGTGGCCTCCAGGAGCAAAGCCAACAGGGCCCTGGCAGAGTGCAGTAAGGGGTCAGCCTTGGGAGGGGAGGCCCACCTCCTCTGACACGGGAGAAGAGGAGAGGGTACAAAGCAAACAGAGAGTAGAATAAGCCATCTGGGAGGGCCTGGCTCTGCCATATATTTGCTACATGACCTTGAGCAAGTCAACCTCTCTGTAGCTCAGTTCCTGCATCTTTAAATGGGGATAATAATAGTACTTACCAAATAGGATTCTTTGAGGATTAACTGGCTTAGAGCAGTGTGGCACATAGTAAACGCTATATAAAGGTCTACTGGTATTGTTTTGAATTGGGGAGGAGGGAGCAGTGACAGAAGCATTTAATCATTTGAATAAAGTCAAGTGCATAGAAAGCCAGCCCAATCCCCCGAGTCAGGGGGAAGAAGGGAGAGGAAGGATGGAGAGGCACAGCAGAAACTATAAGCAGTAGCTGGAGAGAGCTGAGTCCTGGGGACACTGCCCAGCTTGGAGCTCTTAGCACCCTCAAAAGCAAGCTCAGGACACCAGTGCAGAAATAGGCAGCCCCTATAATCCACAGGAACCATGAAGTCATTCTCCTATTATACCCTGGCCCAGCCAGTCTGCCATCCCATCCTGGGCTGTGAACAGTGGTGTGCGGACAGAGGGCTTGGACGGCAGGTGGAGTGGCAGAGATCATTGAAAAGGCTGAAATATCAGAGGTCAGAAGAGAGGTGGCAAGCCCAGGGTGAGTCAGGCAGCAGGAGGCAGGCAGGGGATGAGCATCTGCCTCCATGTCTCTGTGTAAAGGGCAGTGTCCCCAAGGATGGGGACAGCTGCTTGCTGTCCTCACTGAAGACAGGCTGAGCAGGAATGGCCTGAGCCGCAGTCATCATTCTGCCTAAGGAGCATTTCCAACAGACAGGGCGTAGGGTTGAGTGAAGTGTGTTTCCATGGAGAATGGCCGAGTCTTAGCCTCTGAGAAGAGTCTCAGGTCCATGGGGCCTGTGTTGGGTGTAGGGCTAGATTTGCTGGATTTGGTGGCTTCTTTACGTCCCTGATGGTGTAGAACTTGAAGAAACAGCAGGGCCCAGAGGCCAGGTCCTGTGGGGGCTCCTTCTCCCTTTATTAAGGTGCGGACTTTCCCGTTTCCCTGGGTGTGTCCACCCCAAAGCCCATCTGGTTCTTGTACTCTCTGCCCTGAATGGCAGACAGAGTTATGCCAAGAAACCACCGTGGAGGACATGCGGGGTGTTGGTGTTGGAGTGAGTGTGTAGGAGGGGACACTACATCTTCAGTCTGGTTCAAAGGGAGAGAAGGTCCTGGCAGCTGCCTCCAGGCTGAAGTCCTTGTTGCCTGGTGTCCCTCTCCGCCTAGGCACTATGCCAACCTACACCATCTGAGCCTCTAAGCCCTGGGGAGGGTGCTGAGCCTACGAAAAGCCTCCTTTACATCCCCTGGCATCTGCTGCCAAAATGCCTGCCAGCCCAGAGCTGTCTGGGCCAGTAGCCATGACCATAAAGGAGAGTGGGGATGCGGGTGATGGAGACAGGGCCCACAGGGGCCATGCAAGCTCCACGGCCTCCCCACCAAACCCAGCCCATCTATCGAGACTGGCTTCATGTGTCCACTGAGAATCCACCACGGACACTGAGCAAGGTGGGCCAGTGGGACAGGGACGCTGGCCCATGCAAAGCTTGGGGACAGGAGAACGTGTTCCAGAGAAGGCATCCCTGGAGCTGTCCTTGGAGGACAGAAGAGAAGAGATGATGGAGGGAACTCCAGGCAGCCCCAACAACGTGAGGAAGTACTCAGAGGCGAGGCGTGGAACAGCTGCAGAGGGGACCGGGATGGTTGGGGGAGTCAAGAGAAGGAAGGCCAGGCAAGGGGTGGGTCAGGTTGTGGGTGGCCAGCCTACATGCTGGACCAGGAAACCCCCAGACTGTACCGTGTACATTTGGGGGACTGAGGAAGGCTTCTGAGTGGTGAGTGGCAGCTCAGAACTGTGCTTTAGAAAATAATAGAATTAATCACAGCTCCTGCTTCCTGAGACCCTCCACATTGCCAGGCCTTGTACCAGGAATATTACACACTGCATTTCTACACCACGGCTATCCAGCTTCCTAGTTAGATGGGGGATCAGAGCTCCAGCGTGTGTTGTGGAAGAAGCAGTACGCCTGGAATTAGGGTCCCAGGTCCAGCTCTGGAGCTGCAATCTTGGGTGAGACACCAATGTTTCCAGGCTTCACTGTCCCCACCCACTGAGTAGAGACCAGCCCTGCTCTATGGGCAGCGCAGGATGCTGTAAGGATCAGTGGGAGTGTTCCTCAACACTGTAGAGAGCAGTGTCCATGTGGATCCCCTGAAATCCAGCCAGGGCCCTTCTGCTGTGCTGCTCACCTTGCAGGTACACCTAGATGCAGTGCTGGGTACCTGGCCCCTCCATCTGGAGTGGCTAGAGCTTAGTCTGGGCACAGATTGCCCTTGGACCAGTGCAAGTAAAAGCGACTTCAGAAAGGAAACAATGCCACTTAGCCAGGGTCAAAGGCCAGCAATCAAAAGCCCAGGCCTCTCCCTTCCTCTCTCTCAGGCAGCAACATCCCTGTCTCTGCTGTTCCTGATCACATTGGCTTCTCTTCCCTTATAACTGTGACTTGCATGTGATGTTGGTTCACTCTGGTCCCAGCGAGGACCAGACTCTTTGTCACTCTGCAGCTCAGCTCTGCAAAGCTGACCAGCCACTCAGCCTCTGATCACAGTCTCGGGGAGAGTCAGCCTGACTGTATCAGTGAAGCCGATAGCTTGAGTCCTCTTGGATCAGGGGTCCATCCCTGGCCCAATCTGCTGTGGCCTGGGCCTGGGTCACATGGTACAAAGGGGCTGTCTAGGCCCACCTTTGACTAGGGTTGTTGCAAGGACAGCTCCAAAGAGTCAGGAAGGGGGCAGGCGCCCTAGACATTTCCACCACAGGTGGCCTCACTCAGGGCCCTTACCCCTGCCCCCCAGCTTTTCTGTCCTCACCTCCTGCTCTGTCTGGCTCAGGGCCATACTAACCCCTCTCAAGGACTTCCAGTGGGCTGCTCCTTAGGACAGAAAGGGCTGTCCATCAACCTCTGGGTTCATCAGCCTGCTAGAGTGAAGGGGAAAGGTTCAGAGAGAGGGTATTTTGAGGGACACCCTTAGGACACCATCTCCCTCCTCACGTGGTCTGAACACCCACTGTATACGGAGCACCAAGACTCTGGAACCCAGATCCTGCCCTAGGGGCTTACATTGGTCTGAGAATAACGGCCCGCCGGACACCATGTTCTCAAATGAAGTGGATGGTCCCAGGGGTACCTGAAAGGGCCTGGACTTCAAGGTCAAAAGATCTAGGTTGAATCCTAGCTTTGTCAATTTTTATTGATGTGACCTTGGGCAAGTAGTCTTGATTTCCTCATAGAAATGGAGCTAATAATGCCCACCTTGAAGATCATGCTAAAGATTAGAGAAAGTTGACAAAGTATGGGTCTCTAGACTACCTGATACTGTTGCCATTATTAGCAGAGAAGACACAGGCTCTGTTCTGGCCTGTGAATGCCCTCCCTTCCTGTCCTCTTCCTTCTTCTTATCCTCTACCCCCTCCCCGTTCCCATCTGCCACCCCAGACCCAGCCACGCAGGTGGGAGGCCAGGAGGTGAGCCCCCACCCAGGGGACCAGGCCTGGGCCCTGACTGCCTCCCAAAAGCCTTGGCCAGTGTCCAGCATTACCCCAGGCCAGCCGGCTCCCTTCCCCCCATTCTGTGCTGGCAGACTTGATGAAAGGCGCTTTGCTCACCAGGCATCGCTGTGCATAAGGGTGCATAAGGATATGGGTGAATATGCCAGGTAGCGTCTGCCAAGAGAGGCCAAGAGAGGCCGAGTGAGTGGCAGAGATGGATGCTGTGTGAGCACTGAGAGGTGGGGGTGCCTGACGGGCCAGAGAGGAGGAAGCTTCCTGGGAGAGCGCAGGGAGGATGGAGGCGGGACACAGCAGCCAGGAACGCATCAACACCGGGGAGGCGGGGAGTGTTTAAAAAAGGAAGTTCTTCACAATAATTCTGCAACACCTAAAGTTGTTCCAAAGTAAAAAGTTTACTTAAAAATAGTAAATGGTAAAAAAGAAGGAGGAGGAGGAGGAGATGAAGAAGAAAGAAGAGAATATGGCCTCAGACTATGACCTTGATCCAATGTCTAATGACAGCCAGGGCCAAGCAGCTCCGTGTGCTAGCCAGGTGTTCACACACCCCCAACCCAAACAGCGCTTCCAAGTGTCCAGGGCCATCTTCAAAGGCCATCGGGAACAGAGAATGCCATACTCCCAGCCATAGGAGCACTGGCAATGTCTGGGGTGCCCACAGACCCACCGTCACAGAGAGGCCCCCCTAGCATAGACTCGGCACATCCTGGGACAAGGCTTTACTTAAGGGACAGTCCTCTCACCTGCCCCCTGGCTTTTCTCTTTTCCCAGAGGGCAAGACTGAGCCAGCCTTGTCTCTGCATCCTCTCCCAGCACTTAGTCAAGTTCCTGGCACAAGGTAGTAAGTGCTTAAGAAATGTTTGCTCAATTAATTAATTAAGACAAGCTAAGAGGGAATGAAGCCATTTTCGTCTCGCTGATTTCCCAGCTGATATTCTTGAGACAAGCCAAGTGCTACAGCCTCCCTGGGGCTCCTGTTGCCCCCTCAACCTACCCAGGTGCCACGTCCCCTCTTCCAGAGCTAGCTCAGGCTGGGGAGGGTGCCATAGGTGGAGACCAGTGCACTCCCAGGCCAAGCCCCTTGGGAGAAGGCCTGGAGGGGAAGGGGGAGGGATCTCAGCTGGAGAAACACCTGCTTAAACAGGGAACAAGCTGCCCACCTGCCTCTCCTCGCCACCACTTCCCCAGGACAACCTGAAGAGCAATTCATGAAGGTGCCACTTATTGGGCCGTGGACCCTGCTCCCTAAAGGCCACTGAGAAGTGGAAGAAGGAGAGCAGGACTTGGCCTACAAAGGCCTGGCTCTGCCACATACCTGTGTGGCCTTGTCCAAGTCACCCAGCCACTCAGCTCAGTTCCCTCAGCCAGAAAAGCAGGGCACTGCCATCCAGATGTGGCATCTAACCAACTAACACCAGTTAGGCTGTACAAGGCAACAGGCCTGAGTTGGTGCCCTGACTCAGTGTCTCACTAGCTGTGTGTCTTGAATGAGTTACAGAAACTTTCTGTGCCTCAGCTTTCTCATCTGTAAAATGGAAATAATGTTTTGCTCATAAATTTTTTGTAAGGAGTAAATGAAATATTAAAACTAAAGCACTCAAGACAGTACCTGACACACAAATGCTCAATGAACGTGAGCTTTATTATTTACTACTGTTACTACTGCCACTATTGGTACTACTTATCACCCACCACCAATACTCCTAGCCACTGCGGGCCAGCACTGAGCTACTGAAAGGTGTAAGACACTGTCCCTGCCCTCAGAGCCCAGAGGGATACTGAGAAGACAAAATGAGACGAGGAGGAGGAAGGAAGAAGGAAGAAGCAGCTAAAGTAAAAAGAAGCAAAGATTCAAAGTGCCAGGAGACTGGCCTCCAGGGCTAGATGGAGGCAGAGTTAGAACCCTTCAGGGCTCAGCAGTCAGTAGGGAGAACCTGAGGACCAACAAGAGTTCTTGAGCGCACTGGCCTATCTTGGGCTTGGGAGGTTCAGGCAGGGCCACGCAACCATCTCGGCCTGAACCCATGTGGCTTCGTGTGTTGGGAGGTTTTAGAGGAGTGGAGTGGAAGAGACACGATCTTATGTCTCTGAAGAGCTGACTCTGGCTGCCCCTCTGCTCCAGCTATGGGGGTAGGGGGATTTCTCACAGCAGTGCCGACCAGCTCTGGCCCTCCCCTCTGAGGATAGCCCAGGGTTCTCACCCTGTCCACAGCATCTGCTCAGTGCCCACCGGGACAACTCTGCAGAAACACGTGGGCCCCAGCAGCTGTGGGTCTAATATGTACCCAAAGGCTCAGTGCCATTGCTTTGAGAACCAAACAGTCCCACTGAGACTTCTGCTCCCTTCACTGTTTATGGATGAGGGAACATGGCCACTCTGAACACCCAGAGCCCTAGACCATTGCGGGGCCCCAAGAACATATCCTCCAGCCTCTTCATTTCCTGGAGAAGGGACTCCAGGCCCAAAGAAGGACCAGGTCTTGCCTGTAATCACACAGTGGTACAGCAAGAGCCAGGTCCCAAGTCTTCTGACTCCCATCTCTGTGGAAGAGTCCTGGGGCAGCTGACTAATGTGGAAAGAGAACTGCCTTTGAATTGCAAGTTTGGTTCCAGCATTATGGCTGGAGACAAAACACTTCATGTCTCTGAGCCTCAGTTTCCACATCTGTAAAATAGGAGCAATAATGATAATGACACCTACTGGACAGGATTGCTGTGTGAGTGCAAACAATAGAATGTATAGAAATTACTCGTAAATGGGAAAGCCCTGCAGAAGTGAAACACAGGAATTGTTATAACGATTCTAGAACTTGGAGTACTGCACACATTAGGGTCTCAGAACTGCCTTTGGTTGAATGGATGAATGTGTGAAGCGTGGTGAGTAGCGAATAAGGGGCTCCAGCAGCACTGATTTGCTTAGGGGGGTGAGATTGAGGATGGCATCACAGAAGGGGTAACTTCTGAGATGGGCTTTGATGAAGGGGTAGAAACCTGTCCAAAGCGGGGAGTAACATGAGCAGAAATGGGGTGGTGCAGCTGTGCTCTCCAAAGAGCTGTGGACACCGATTCTATACACAGGTTTGGGCTCAAAACTCATCCCTTTCCTCTGGGCCTGTGCATGGCCCTTAGAACAGGGAGCTAGCGATTTGCTACATAGAAATAACCTTCTGAATTAACTTCCCATTTGACAGGTAAGAAAACTGAGGCTCAGAGAGTTGACATGTCCTAACCAAGGTCCTACAGCAGACTTCATAAACTACGTCCCATGGGCCAAATTTGGCCCCCCACCCATTTTTATAACTAGTTATATTGGAGCACGGGCACGCCAATTCATTCACATATTGTCTTGATACAGTGGCAGAGTTGAGTAGTTACAAGAGACCATACGGAGCTGTGAAACCCAAAGTATTTACTATCTGGTCCTTTACAGAAAAATAGTTCGCCACCTTGCCTCCCACAGTAAATGGGGCTCCGATTCCTGGGTGGGTGCTCTTTCACTCGGCACACCCTGCCTCTGGGCCCCACTCCACCCCGGGAGCACGGCCCAGAGGATGCGATTTCAGGCAGCCAGTGTCTGGGCAGGCTTGGCTGCAGAGCACATGGCACAGCTGAGCGGGAACTCCGGGGCGGGCTACTGTTGCCCCTATGACCCAGTGGGGCTTCTTATTGGGAGCAAGTCACCCCTTTTGGGAAAAGCAGACAAGGAGATGGCAACAGGCACCTGCTTCTCCTCCATGGGCAAAGCAAAAAAAGCCAGAAAGTGTAAGTGTCAGAGTCAGGCCAGCCAGAGCCCAGAGTTACAGACACAGCCTTTCAAAAAGTGCACAGAGGAGGACTGGCATCTCAGCAGATGGCCAGGTCCACTTTAAATCGTGCTGTAGGATTTCTTTCTCAATGCCAGACTGTCCCTGGTGGATTTGTGTAATTAAAACCCCACCAGATTTAATCTGTTGGTAGACCTGACTTCTAACAGACTGTCCTGTCCTGCTGGTCATAAGGATGCAGACAGGTAAGAGGCCTAAGCCATAGCCCCCTGGGGCAATGGCTGGCCTGGAACAGAGCCCCTACACCCTAGGTCAGTGTCCTGCCCAGAGCACCTGGATTGCTGCCCTGTTCTGTGCACTGCCCACCTCTGGGCCTCACACTCTGTCCATCTTCCCTGTCTTCACCTCTTTCCATCCTCTGGGTCATTTTTAATGCTTCCCCTCCTTAATTCACTCATTCAACCTGGATTTACTAATTTATAAAATGCCACGCCCTCTGCTAGGTGTGAGGAATAGAGTAGTAACAAAAGAGACAACAATCCTTGCCCTCATGGAGATTACAGTTTAAACCTACAAATGCGAGAGCATCTCACACACTGTGTCTACTCTTTCCTTCCTCCCCTGTGCTCCCTTCCGCCTGCCCTCTGTCCCCTCCTGAACTCAGTACACTGCTGAGCACCTGACAGCAGACCGTGCAGAGGCCTCCTAGTGAATCCTCCTGCTTCCCATCGGCCACTGCCAAGGCCTGCACGGGATGCTAGGAGAGCTCGTCACCATACCTCTCTGACATGTCCCTCCTCTATCCAGGAGCCATCAGTGACTCCTCACTGCCCTCAGATTGAGGTCTGAGCTCCTGCACCGACCCTTCAAAGCGCTTCACATTTCAACCCTTGCCCATTTTACCAGTCTTCACTCCACTAGGGAACTCTCTGCTCCAAGAAAAGCAGAATCCATGTTGTTGTTGGTTTATAATACTTGTTACTTTCTACTCATAAAAGTAATAGATTTTTGTAGAAAATACAAAATATATAAAAGAAAGTCAAAATTAATTATAAGCCCATACTTCAAAGATAAACTCTATGAGCTTTTTAGTACATTTCCTTTCAGCTTCTCTTACTGAGGTGTGTGTGTGTGTGTGTGTGTGTGTGTGTGTGTGTAGATACTTTTTTTATATTTATATATTCAGTGTGGGACCCCATCATACATAAAGAGCTGTATCTCACCATTTGTATTTAACATTCTATGGTGGTTTTCTATGTAATTAAGAGACTCCTTGAGAACAGCACTTTAATGGCTGCACAATATTCCAACACATAAATATACCTTAATATGTTTAACCAAACCCTATCGGTGAACATTAGAACTGTTTACAATTTTTCACAATGAAAATGCTGTTATAAACGTCCCTGTTCATAAATCTTTGTTCCGATCTCTGGTTATTTTCCCAGCAGAGATTCCTAGAAGTGGCACTGCAGGTTCAGCGGGTAGACATGCTTCTGAGGTTCTAGATGCATCTCAGGAAGCTGGCTGCCTGAGAGGTGTGTCAGGCCCCTCACCCCCCATTTCGGAGAATGCCCACCAGCCTCAGAGGGGTCTGTTTTCTCTGCCTCTAACACACCGCCTATCTTCCTAGCTTTGTGTCTCCCAAAGCTCCACTCTGTCAGAACCCTGCCTCTCCCACCACCCTTCAGAGCCCAGGGTTTACCACCTCCTCTGTGAAGCCCTTCCCGATAACCCCAGCCGAAGTTCTCCACCTCTAGCCCTCCTTCAGCCCCTGTCTTAAATTCTTCCTAAAACATTTCCCATTAGTGCCATACATTTACATAATTTGTGTAATAATGACCTCTTCTTTGTTCAGGGCATTGACTTTTTTTTTTCAAAGTGCTTCCATTGAGATATTTCATCTGATTCACTTTCAGATGGAAAGTGTTCTGAGGGCCAGGACCATGGTGTGACCATCCGGGTCTACTTATTCACTCCAGCCCATCACCGGCCTCAAGTCCAGCCCCTCAAGCTAGCCCTTGATTTACTGGAAGACTTCACTACTCCTTGGCCTACCAGAACAGACTTTAGGCTGCCTCTCTCTGCAGAAAGAACTGAGCTAGGACAGAGGGCCCTGACTCATCTTGACCTAGGTCCCTTTCTGGGCCTCAGTTTACCTATCTATAAAATGAGCAAGTTGAGCTACATACATAGTCTCCCACACCCCAGAACTGATTGGCCCTGCAGCCCCTGGCCCCAGGCACTCAGAGCAACCCTGGGGTGCCTCTGAGGGCCCCTGTGCAAAGCAAGCCTCTGGGATAGGCCGGAGGGAGCTGGCCCGGGAGGCAGGCCTGGCTCCAGGCCAGGCTGTGTCTGCAAACACTGACCTTGGCTGCTGCAGGGATTTTCCATGACACTAGCACCCTCCGCCTCAGCTCCCCCTGATCCTGTGGGCCTGGGCAGGGTGGGGGATGGGAGTGATGAAGGCTTTTCTACACCCGAAGACCCTGAACTGGAGTAACAGGGGCACCTGTGGATGGCAGAGAGCTTAGAAAGAGAGAGAGAGAACAGTGGGCCTGTCCTGGAAAGTCTGGAGGAAAGCTGGGGTAGGGGGACCTGCTGGTGGGGAGTGCGGGAAAGAGCTGGAAGAGCAGCTGGGAAGATGGAAGAGAGGCCTTAGAAAGGGGCAGGGTGGAGGGAAGGAGGTGCTATGCTTCAGAGCTGTCCTTCCAAGGAGCTCTGGCCTGGAGGGGACAAACTCCAGACCCACTTCTGCACACTGGTCCCTCCTCCCAACCCAGGTCCATGAGGCCCTGGTGGCTTCCCAGGCCTAGCACAGGCTTGGCCAGGCCCTGCGCAGTAGGGATTCCTTCTGAGGCCCTGAAGCTGGCCTCCTTCGGCAGGGGCCTGGGGGCCACAGGGGGGCGGGAGATGTGAGTCACTGAAGGCTGTTGTCAAGGCCTCCCCTCCCCACACTGGGTGTCTAAGGGAGGTTTCTCTCATCCACATCCTAGGCTCCAGGGCTGTCTGGGCAGGGCAGCTGCCCCAACTAGGCCTTGCACAGGACACTGAGGGGACTCGCTGGCCCTGCAGGAGCTCAGAGTCTGGCAGAACTGCTCTGCAAACCTGAGTGCATAAGGACCAGGCATTTGAATGAGGCAGAGAGGTCCCTCCAGCTCTGGAAATGATCCTAAAAGGTTCTTGAGAAAGGTGCTGCCAGAACTGGACTCTAAAGGATGGGAAAGCACACACTTCTCCCCCACTGCACCAAGCAGGACAGCCTCCTCTGAGGGCCTGGCACTGCTACCAGCTGTCCTCTGCCTCCTCTCCTATCACATCCATTAGGCTCCTTCAGGACTCTGGTCCCGCTGCCTGTCTCCCCGCTGCTGCCATCTCCAGAGCAAGGGGGCAGTCCCCTGTTAGTCCTCAGGCCCCTGAGGAGGCAGGATCCTTGGAGGGCCTTTCTGAGGTGAGGTGCAGGCTCGCGCCCAGCAGGAAAGCCCGGACCCTCCAGCAGGAGAGCCCGGACCCTCCTGGGCAGCTGTGTCTTACAGCCAATCCTCTGGGGCTGTCTCTGTCTCCCTTGAGCTCCCATTCCTCTCTGGTTGCCCCTCAGGCCCCTTCCTCATGGCCCCTTCCCCAGGGCCAGCTCTGAATCAGCCCAGCTTGGCCCAGAGTTTATAGCCTTTGGGCACCTCAGGCTGCAGGTCGTTCATCCATCTTCCCTCAGGGCAAACATTAGGCCGGCCAGTGCCCATATTTACATTAGATAACTAGGTCTGCAGGGAACCAGGAAACAGACTGCAGCCAGGCATTGCCAAGGGCTCTGGGTTTCTAATCTCCAGTGGGGCTGAGCCTACCAGAGATGGGACAACAGAGAAACTCAGAGTCTTGGAAGAAGGACCTTAGGGTTCCTGAGGCTACAGTGAAGTGTCCCAAACTGTGCTCTGGGGAACACTTGTCCAGCAATGTGCACTGTGAGAAAAGTGTTGAAAGGTCAAATAAGTGAAAAATGTAGTTATGTTCTCCAACTGGGACTGACGACCTTGCATATTAACATATGTATGGCTCTGATAAAGCTGACACAGAAGAAATGACAACAGACCCTGTTAAATCCAGTCTTCCTCCAATTCAATTTAACCAAGCAACTCTTTTCTCATTCAACAGTTATTAACAGTCCGTGGAACCAGTATTCTAGGCAATTACTGTAACTTTGGGAAACACTGATCATAGAATGTTGATGCTGAAAGGAACTTTAAAGGCCCTCTAATCTTGATGTTCCCAAAATATTCATACTAATGATTAATATTTATTGATCCTAAGGTCTTAAGCATTTTAAATCTACTAACTCATCAACTCCCACCCAGCTACCCTAGGAGGTAAGCACATCACTATTCCCATTTTACAGATGAGGAAAATGAGGCACTTAGATTCATTAACCTGGCCAAATTGAAAGCTGTTTGCTCTAAGGACTGTGCTCTCATCTATGCCACTACATTGCAGAGATGCCCTCCAGAAAACAGAAATGCCCATTTTTAGTATTACAAAAGCATAACAATAACTTAGTTCAGTCTCATAAAATCAGTTATCCCACGCTCATCAGAAGATTTGATTGGCAAATATGTTCTTAATTTTGATGAGAAAATAATTACTGCTGTCACAATTATTTATTTAATGACTGGTCTATGTGGTAGTTAAGCTGCACTGATCGACACATTGTACTTCATAGATAAAATCTTTCAAAATTTAGGCTCTCTGTGAGTGAACAGAAAAAATTAAAGGGGCCTTGGCTTGTTGGCTCAGCGGTAGAGCGTTGGCCCGGCATGTGGAAGTCCCTGGTTCGATTCCTGGACAGGGCACTCAGGAGAAGTGCCCATCTGCTTCTTTACTCTTCCCCCTGTACTTTCTATCTCTCTCTTCCCCTCCCGCAGCCAAGGCTCCACTGGAGCAAAGTTGGCCCAGGCGCTGAGGATGGCTCTATGACCTTCTACCTCAGGCACTAGAATGGCTCCGATTGCAGCGGAGCAACGCCCCAGAGGGGCCGAGCATCGCCCCCTGGTGGACATGCCAGGTGGATCTCGGTCTTCTTACTATGGAAAAATACAAAAAAAAAAAATTAAAGGGACCCATAGCTAAGAAAAAAGGTGGGAATCTTTTATCTTGTCCTATCCTCCCCTGCTACAGATGAGTACAATTGAGGCCCAGAGGAGGAAAAGGACTTATCTAAGGCACGAAGCTAGTTACGGTTTGGGTCAAGTCAGACCCCCACATCTCCTGCCTCCTAGCCCCATGCTCTTTCCTCCACCCAAGACTGTGGCCAGCCTTCTGGCTTTGTGGCCAGCTGGACCAGGGGTACAAGATTAGGCACTCAGGCTGGCAGGTCACAAAGTCAGTGGGGACAGGCAGCTGAGACCAGTCCAACCAAGGCCATTCTGAAGGTTCAGAGTGGCTACTTGTGCTTTGACTAGAAGGAAATGGGCCAGAAAGCCAGGGAGAGAAAGTCCAACAAGAGTTACAGCTGGACCCCCACCCCTCTGCAGCTCCTTGGAAGGCAGAGCTTCAGCCAGTTTCTGAGCTCCTTGGTGATGCTGGGGAAAAAACAAATAACAACAAAAAACACCTGAGGCCCAGGGATTCCTGTCTCACTTCTCATTTTGCCTCCTACTCAAAAATATTTATAATTAATATTTATGTCCAGCCACCTGGCTTCCTCAGGTGAAGTCCCTGCTTCCGGCTAGGCTCCAGGACCATCTCTTAGCTGAGTGGCTCCCACACCGGGACTGCTGGGCCATGGTTGAATAAACAGGCCAACCTGGATCATACTGAGCCAGTGGGAAGAGGACATAGCACTGAGTGCAGAACTGAGTATCTGGGGTTATAGTCCTGGTTCTGCCATTTACTAGCTGTGTGACCTTGAGAAGGTCATATTTCCTCTCTGGGCCTTTATTTCTCCATCTGTACAGTACAAGAAAGAAGCCATATGACCATTAAGGGCCTCTGTGGCCCTGAGAACCTTGAACTCAATGGATTCAGGCAGGGTGGGGGATGGGGGGACAGGGACAGCCCCAGTCAGCATTTGAGGAGACAGCGGCTAGAGTCTCATGGTTGGGGCATGAGTTCTGGCTGGTCAGCCCATTGGATACTGTGAGGGAGGGTCTTTAGACAATCAGCCCCAGATGGCAGCCTCTGTGTGTATCAGTGACACACAAGGACAGATGGAGCCCCTCCCAGGAGACGCAGGGCTGGCTGGGCGGAGAAGATGTAAACTACCTTTTGCCCCTCTCTCCCTCGTAAAACCAAGCCTGACGTGGGCAAAGACCATGCAGGCTGCAGGCCTGCTGGCAGGCAGACAGGCCTTGCCAAACTCCCAATCACTTCCCAGACCTCGCAGGGTCCCTTGGGAGTGGCTCCACCCCAGCTGGCGCCCTTCCAAGGGGAGCGCCCACGTCAACAGTTCCTCACAGCTCCTGTGTCCTTTCACCCAGTGACAGTAGGACAAGCAAAGGGGCAGGAGCATGCTGACCCCAGGCCTGATACGTGGAGAAGCATCTGAGTCCCTGGGCATCGCACTCCCATTGCCATTT
Organism: Saccopteryx leptura; assembly: GCF_036850995.1. Lineage (NCBI taxonomy): Eukaryota > Metazoa > Chordata > Mammalia > Chiroptera > Emballonuridae > Saccopteryx > Saccopteryx leptura. The sequence continues at coordinate 288,684,790 of NC_089505.1, read as the reverse complement.
CTGCCAGGTCCAGCTCTGGGCAGTGCCGAGGTGGAGTGCTCCCCTCCTGGGGCCCCAGTTTTCCATCCTAGGCACCCTTCCTGGGTGATGAACTGGCTCTGAGACATCAGAATGAGTGACGAGTCAAAAGGCCTAGTGGTCTTGGCCAACTCACAAGCCCTCTCCAGCCTTCATTATTCTGGCTATCAAACAGAGATAGTCATAATAATGACCTTGTAGGAAGTTTTTGAGAATTAAAGTTAAAAATATACCCGAAAGCCTGACCTGTGGCGGCGCAGTGGATGAAGCGTCAGCCTGGAACACTGAGGTCGCTGGTTCAATACCCTGGGCTTGCCTGGTCAAGGCACATGAGAAGCAACTACAAGTTGATGCTTCCCACTCCTCCCTCCCCCCTTTCTCTCTCTCTCTCCTATCTCTAAAAATCAATAAATAAAATCTTTTTTAAAAATGTACCTGTAAGATAAGACCTTAAGCCCTAGCCTATGGTAGGAAGTAAAGGTGGGCCCTGGGGGGCATCTGACCCCAGGGTAAGGCACATCCAGGCTGGGGCCACCCTGGACAGGACAGTGGTTGTAGTACGACGGCATGAGGCTCTGGCCCGATAAGAGCCTTTGGTTGAGCCTGAATATGCTACTTGCGTTGAAAATCACTACATTCAATAGGAAGCGAGCAGGGAAAGGAGCTGTTGCTTCTGACCCGGAGACAGGTAAAGCATGAGGGCAGGGCAGGCAGAGGCAGGGAGGGGCGTGGTGTGAGGAACCCCTGCGGAAACAGGTAGCCATCATGTCTGCTGGGATGGGGGCTGTATTCAAATCGGGGAGAGTCCCTCTGAAGCTGGGGGCTTTGTGGGCAGCCCACAATGGGCAGTGAAGCTGCCAGGCAGGTGTGCGCTGAGTCTTCCTACAGGATGGCGGGCCAGGAAAAGCCACAGCCTATGTAGACACAGGGTGAGGTGTTGGTAGGGGCCAGAGGGGGTCCTTCTCCCTGACGGTGAGATAGAGCTGCCTAACCCCACAGAGATTGCCCCCACCTCCAGGATTGCACTCTCAAGCTGACTTTCTCCTGTAAGGTTCCATCACTGCTGCTTCTGTCACACAAACTACAAGTTCCAAAGTACTTTCTCATCCAGTCTCTCCTTTACCCCTGAAGACAGCTCTGCCAGGTGGCCAGGGCAGGGATTAACAGCGGTAGCTCAACGCCTCAGCGTGCAGAAAGGTAAGAGAGGTCCAGACTGAGGGATGGATTTGTCCAAGGTCACACAGCTGGGGCTGGGCCAGCACAAGCCAATCCCTATCCAGCCCCATCCATAGTGTCATGGCCTCCCCCACACCCTGTGTGGTGCTGGCTTGGGGGACAGGGAAGGACAGGATGAGAAGCAGATCTGGCTCAGGGCCTGCGCAGCTGTCGAGGTGAGTTGTGATCTGGCTACCATGGCCAAGCTGGCGAGTACAATCTGTTCTCACTGCTGAGACGTGGACAGGCCAGGCATGGTGGCGCACCAGCTCAGCTGTCCAGGTCCCTGGCAAAGGGTGACACAATCACCAGCTAAATGCCAGGGCGGGGGAAGCAGGGAAGCCCTTTCTAAAGGTAACCCACAGCCTTGCATATCCCAAGCAGCTATCCCTAGACCTCCCTGAGCTTTTTTAAGACTCAAATGGGCTCGAGCTGACAGAGATGCCCGCTTTTTTTTGGAACGGAGCTGCCCCCCAACCCAGGTGCTCTCTTGGAAGTATGAGGGCAATCTGGCACTTCATTCATCACTCATCATCATGAGCTGTTACTGAGTCCTTGATATGTACCAGGCTCTAACCTAAGTGCATTAAACACAGTATCTCACCTCTATCTCCCCAAAAGTCCTGTGAGGCAGGTGCTGCTTATTAGCCCCATTTTACAGATGTGGAAACTAAGGCTCAGAGAGATTTTTTTTTTGTATTTTTCTGAAGTTGGAAACGGGGAGGCAGTCAGACAGACTCCCACATGTGCCCGACCGGGATCCACCCGTCACGCCCACCAGGGAGCAATGCTCTGCCCATCTGGGATGTTGCTCTGTTGCAACCAGAGCCATTCTAGCGCCTGAGGCAGAGGCCATAGAGCCATCCTCAGCGCCCGGGCCAACTTTGCTCCAATGGAGCCTTGGCTGCGGGAGGGGAAGAGAGAGACAGAGAGGAAGGAGAGGGGGAGGGGTGGAGAAGCAGATGGGCACTTCTCCTGTGTGCCCTGGCTGGGAATCGAACCCGGGACTCCTGCACGCCAGGCCAACGCTCTACCACTGAGCCAACCAGCCAGGGGCAGAGAGATTAAAAAAAAAAACACACAGAGTGCATGGCAGAGTAAAGATTTTAATTCAGATCATACACCAAAGCACACAGTATCCTATCCTGCCTCATCCCCTGAGCATGAGCTAGAAAGGAATATGACAAGGTCCGGCAGTGCCTACCCACCACCTAAGCTAGTGTTTAGCTGTATAGATGTAGTTGGTGGCCCTGGGGGACTGAGCAGAGGGTGGTGGTAATATTGGCCCCTGGAGTTCAAAGTTGAACATTTTGTACCACTTAAAGCAGAGATCGCTTCCAGCTGTGAAGAATCCAGAACAATGACATGGAAGAAGCAATATTTGATTAAGTTTTGACAAGGCTTAGAAAGGAGGGGAAATTGGGAAGCCTGCCAGCATTATTTTATTATAATAATCCCATTAATAAAGTGACCAACTTTTTTACAATAAAAGGACAAAAATAAATTGAAGAAAACAGTATCGTAAGTAAAAGAAACATTTTATTCATTGCAACAATAATATACTATATGAGGCCCTGGCCGGTTGGCTCAGTGGTAGAGCGTCGGCCTGGCGTGCAGAAGTCCCGGGTACGATTCCCGGCCAGGGCACACAGGAGAAGCGCCCATCTGCTTCTCCATCCCTCCCCCTCTCCTTCCTCTCTGTCTTTCTCTTCCCCTCCCGCAGCCAAGACTCCATTGGAGCAAAGATGGCCCGGGCGCTGGGGATGGCTCCTTGGCCTCTACCCCAGGTGCTAGAGTGGCTCTGGTCATGACAGAGCGACACCCCGGAGGGGCAGAGCATAGCCCCCTGGTGGGCAGAGCGTCGCCCCTGGTGGGCGTGCCGGGTGGATCCCGGTCGGGCGCATGCGGGAGTCTGTCTGACTGTCTCTCCCCGTTTCCAGCTTCGGAAAAATACAAAAATAAAAATAAAAATAAAAAATATATATACTATATGATAAATGCATAATAAAAATATTTGTAATATTTTATATTGTAATTATGCTTACATGCCTATTAATTTTTAATAATAATTGTAAGAAAAAAGTATTCATTTAGATACAAATACGTCACATTACACTCAATGGATCGACTCTGCACTGATCAAATATGGACATTTACAGATTAGTCTTCCAATATCAAAAAGGAGGACATGTAGGAGGACACTTTTTTTTTAATTTTTCTTTTTATTGTTTTATTTACAGGGACAGAGAGAGAGAGTCAGAGAGAGGGATAGATAGGAACAGACAGACAGGAAAGGAGAGAGATGAGAAGCATCAATCATTAGTTTTTCGTTGCGACACCTTAGTTGTTCATTGATTGCTTTCTCATATGTGCCTTGACCGCGGGCCTTCAGCAGACCAAGTAACCCCTTGCTTGAGCCAGCAACCTGGTGTCTAAGCTGGTGAGCATTTTTTATTTTGCTCAAGCCAGATGAGCCCGCGCTCAAGCTGGCGACCTCGGGGTCTCAGACCTGGGTCCTTGGCATCCCAGTCCAACGCTCTATCCACTGCGCCACCGCCTGGTCAGACAGGAGGACACTTTTTAAGGGAGTACGGAACTTACAAAAGGACTGTCTTCCCTAAAGGAGGACGATTGGTTACCTTACCATTAATAAAAGTTAATATTGATATAACCTAGCCCAGTGAAGAAAGCAGAGTCAGGACCAGCAGACCTTTTTATGAATGAGGAAACATGATCCGAGAGCTCACACAGCCACTAGTGACAGGGCTGGAACTTGTGACTAGGTCTTCTGAGTTCCCATCCAGGGTCCTTTCCCCTCCAGGTCTCCAGACAGAACTCATGACTTAAGGCCATTCGATAGATGGCTCAGAGCAGGGGTCGGGAACCTTTTTAGCTGAGAGAGCCATGAACGCCACATATTTTAAAATGTAATTCTGTAAGAGCCATACAAAGACCCGTGTACGTTATGCATTATCCAATAAAAATTTGGTGTTGTCCCGGAGGAAAGCTGTGATTGGCTCCAACCTCCTGCAACCATGAACATGAGCAGTAGGAAATGAATGGATTATAATACATGAGAATGTTTTATATTTTTAACGTTTTTTTTTATTAAAGATTTGTCTGCGAGCCAGATGCAGCCATCGAAAGAGCCACATCTGGCTCACGAGCCATAGGTTCCCAACCCCTGGCTCAGAGGGAAGCTTTGCACCTGCCTGGCTCCTGGCTCTGTGTGGACTGATGGGGCCAGTGGGGTAGATGGGAGACAGGGGTTGGGGTTATCTAGCTAGTGATAGTAACACCTTGAGGGACACCCAGAGGACCTGCTTTGACAAGGGCAAAGCTACTTCCCCATGAGAATAGACCTTAATTTGGGGCCAGGCACAAAGGATGACCCCAAAACCCAGGGGTCCTGGTGAGGATGCTGAAGCACTAATTCAGCCAGTTGGGGAGGGAGGAGCTGGAGGGAAGTCTCCAAGGGAAGTCATCAAGGAGCCATCCATGCCTCAGTTTCCCTCCCTCCACACTGAATCACAGGATGTCAGAAGCCATTCAGTTCAACTTTCTCTCCTTCAAGTCAAGGAGCCTGAGGCCCAAAGAGGACAGGGTACAGGACCAAAGTCCATATACACCCAGCTGGAACCCAGATCTCCCAATGACTTGCCAGTAGCCTTCATACCATCCCTCTGCCTCTGGATGAAGTTCCCAACAGCTCCCCAAATCAGCTCCTTCCCTAATAGAACAAACAGGTCAGGCATTTGGAGGCTAACAGTTCAAACACCAGTTGCTCTGCTTCCAAACAGTGTGACCTTGGAAAAGTCACTTAACCCTCCCAATTTCTTCCTTCCTTCCTACCAACTTCATTGAATTGTCACAGAGTAAACGAGAAAGCATCAGCAAAGAACTAGCACAGTGAGAGGGGACAAGTATATGTCCATAACTGTATGTTCTATTCTCTTTTGCTAGAAGGAAGGAGAGGCCAGACTCTAAAATGGGGGAGGCATAGGGCAGAGAAGAGGCAAGGGCAATGTTTCTGGAAGGACAGCGCTATAGCTCTTGCTTTCTCTCTTCTTCCACTGCTTTCCCCCAGGCTACGGCCACGCAGCACCCAGCACCGATGGCGGCAAGGTGTTCTGCATGTTCTACGCGCTGCTGGGCATCCCACTCACGCTGGTCATGTTCCAGAGCCTGGGCGAGCGCATCAACACCTTTGTGAAGTACCTGCTGCACCGTGCCAAGAGGGGACTGGGCATGCGGCGCGCCGACGTGTCCATGGCCAACATGGTGCTCATTGGCTTCTTCTCGTGCATCAGCACGCTGTGCATTGGCGCCGCCGCCTTCTCCTACTACGAGCACTGGACCTTCTTCCAGGCCTACTACTACTGCTTCATCACGCTCACCACCATCGGCTTCGGCGACTACGTGGCGCTGCAGAAGGACCAAGCACTGCAGACGCAGCCGCAGTATGTGGCCTTCAGCTTCGTCTACATCCTCACCGGCCTCACGGTCATCGGCGCCTTCCTCAACCTCGTGGTGCTGCGCTTCATGACCATGAACGCGGAGGACGAGAAGCGTGACGCCGAGCACCGCGCACTGCTCACGCGCAATGGGCAGGCTGGAGGGAGCAGCGCGGGCGGCGCGGGCGGCGCCAGCGGCAGCGTGCACACCACCGACACCGCCTCGTCCACGGCGGCGGCTGCGGGCAGCGGAGGCGGCTTCCGCAACGTCTACGCCGAGGTGCTGCACTTCCAGTCCATGTGCTCGTGCCTCTGGTACAAAAGCCGCGAGAAGCTGCAGTACTCCATCCCCATGATCATCCCGCGGGACCTCTCCACGTCCGACACGTGCGTGGAGCAGAGCCACTCGTCGCCGGGAGGGGGCGGCCGCTACAGCGACACGCCCTCGCACCGCTGCCTTTGCAGCGGGGCGCAGCGCTCCGCCATCAGCTCGGTGTCCACAGGCCTGCACAGCCTGTCCACCTTCCGAGGTCTCATGAAACGCAGGAGCTCGGTGTGAACGCCCCGCGCGGCCTGGAGCACGTGGGAGCATGGGCTAGGCGGGGCTCCTGCCCAGAGGATCAGCAGGAGTCCACGAGGCACCTGCCCCAGCCGCCATCAGCCCAAGACTGACCCTCCACACCCTTCACCAACCCCCACCCCCGTCCCCCATCTCCGACTGTGCCTGCTAGCACCAGCCAGCAGGAGCTGGGGCTCTGAGGACCCCTGGAGCCCCTAAATGTGCCCTGCAAATTCCTAGAAATGTGAAACTTGGGGGGGGGGTAGCGCGGGGAGGGAAGGCAGAAGCTGGGAGCCTCCCATCCCTTTGGAAATCTAAGGAGCTCCCTAGTTCTCAGAGGTCCTGCTAGTACCCAGATCCCCTCATCCCACTCCTCCCTCCGAGGGGAATTCATGTTCTGTGTACGTTCGCATCTCTATTTATACCTCTGTCCTGACAGGTCTCCCACCTTCCCTTGGCTCCGAAAGCCAGGGTGTCTTTGTCCAGGTCACCCCACTCAGTCCATGCCCCTTCCTCACCCCCAGTTGTGTCTCCCAACCTCCCACAACCTTCTGTGTTGTTTTGCATGGCTTTGCAGTTATGGAGAAAGTAAAAACCCAGCAGTCCCTAAAGCTAGACCCCAGAGGGCAGGCAGACAGAAGCAAGGACAGGCAGGCTACAGGAGGGGCAGAGAAAGGAGAGGGGAGGCAGTGGCCCTCCAGTCTTCAGGGTGGTTCCACTGTCAGGTGAGAACTAAGTGGGGGCAAAGGGAGTCCGGCCTACCAGACACTTCCCTTGGACCTAACAGAAAATGCCCTACTTGCCATCCCGGCCACTGCTCACCATTACCAACTCTGACATCTGTGGAATAAGTTCTAGCCTCTGAAAACTTTATTCTGCCTACTCATCATTCAAGTCTCACAACACTCCAGTTAGGTCACCAGAGCAAGAGTTCTCATCCCCATTTTACAGATGACAACGAGACCCAGGCAGATTATGTGAATTGCCTGAGGGGACACAGACAGCAAAAGGCAAAGGGGAGCAATGACCTAGGCTGCTTGTTCCAGGCTGAGTGCTCTTTCCTTCCAACTCCTCTGCCTGTTCTTGAAAGCAAAGCTCCTGCCCTGTACACTGGCATTGTGTGGCCAGCTGGGGCCCAAAACAGGCCCGAAACCCGGACTGAGCCGGTGCTGGGGCTCAGCCTCTACTTCACACGGCCAGGAGCCAGGGCTCTGAGTGGGTCTCTAAAGCAGGGCAGGACCCCTTAGTTAGACTGCCTGCTTACAAATAAGGAAGTCTTTGGGACCAAAGCTAGCAGGGCTGCGTCTCACGGAGAAAAGGCCACAAACTGGGTCTCTAAAAATTTGGAAATTGGGCAGAGTGGCCCAGAGAGTTGGCAGGCATAGCCTACTGAGACTTGATCCCTGACCCCACAGCCAGTGTTGGTGCTTGTGTCCCAAGTGGCTAGAGATGAGCTAAGACTACAGCAAGAAACCTCCCTCTCAGGTGGGGGGCTTAGAGTTGGTGTGTCTACTGCCTCCTCCCCCACCTGCAACCCAGAAGTCCAGGAAGAGAGCAGCAGATGGAGGTGAGACCCTAGGCTCCACTCCGGGACCCACAGCTGGAGCTGGAACTTAGCACAGCATCAAGGGGTGTGTGAGGGGCTTCTCACCCCCCCCCCCAGTATACCCTCACATGCTGTTCCCGTGTTGGCTCCTTAACACTGCTAAACAAGGCCAGGCCTGATGATCAGCCTCAGCCCAACCCCAGCCTTATGCTCAGCCTCCGGGAACCCCTGGGAGGGAAGAAGACCGGCCTGGCCTGTGTGTGAGTCCTGTCTCAATGTGGAGGAGCTGGCTGCCCACGTGCCAAGGAGAGCAGGTCTTAGGAGCCAGGGATGCCCTCTGTGTTCCTGTTGGGGTGGGGAGCAGTGCTGGCCGCCTCTGTCCTGTGTGTGACCCTGCCCTCGAGGGGTCCTGTCCCGTCAGTCCCGAGGGAGCCACAACCAAAGTTTTAGGGAGATGGTGAGGAAGGAGGCTGAATGGTCCTGGCCGGGCATGGCCACCTGCTCGGTGTCTGGTCTCCGGCTGGGTCTTTCCAGGGACCTGGAAGGCCGGTGTTGCTTCCCCTCACCCCTCCCACTGCAGGCAGCCTTTCTGCTTCCCCAATGCCTTATGCCTGGGCACACTGCCACTGAATATGCAATACATGTGGGTGACACGCCCCCACGCCCACACCCACACCCCGGGCAGCCCCTGGACCCTAAAGGCTGCGGCTGCCACAGCCTCCCTTTAGCCCCTCCTGTCTGTCTTCACACTGAGAATGGCGCCTAATAAATGCTGTCCATGGAGACCAGGTTCAGGCTCAGCTGTCTCTGTTATCAAATGCCCTAAGCACCACCAGGGCTTGGCCATCTGCTGCCCTTCTCACCCCACCACACACCCTATCCCCACCAGCATCTACAGACACACCTACCTGATGCTCCTTGGGCTAACTAGACCCTTTGCTTCCAGGGGTCTTAAAGAGAAGTCTGGGGGCAATACTGGCTTCCCTTTGGTGCTTTCCTCTAAGATTCAGGTTTTCTGTGTCACCCTGGAACAACTATAAGAACAAAACAAGACCTTAGGGCCCTGGCCGGTTGGCTCAGCGGTAGAGCATCGGCCTGGTGTGCGGGGGACCCGGGTTCGATTCCCGGCCAGGGCACACAGAAGAAGCGCCCATTTGCTTCTCCACCCCCCCTCCTTCCTCTCTGTCTCTCTCTTCCCCTCCCGCAGCCAAGGCTCCATTGGAGCAAAGATGGCCCGGGTGCTGGGGATGGCTCCTTGGCCTCTGCCCCAGGCGCTAGAGTGGCTCTGGTCTCGGCAGAGCGACGCCCCAGAGGGGCAGAGCGTCACCCCTGGTGGGCGTGCCGGGTGGGTCCCGGTCGGGCGCATGCAGGAGTCTGTCTGACTGTCTCTCCCCGTTTCCAGCTTCAGAAAAAAAAAAAAAAAAAACCTTAGAAAAAAAGTCACCTGGTCCAATTCTCTCTTTGTATATGAGTAAGCTGAGGCCCAGAGAGGGCAAGGCACTTCCCCTGAGTCACACAGCAGTGAGTGGCAGGCCCAGGATTAGAACCAGAACTGAAGATTCCAAGTCCAGCGCTGCCCCCTTCTCAAATAGCCTGCAGAGTCTGACAACACTCCAGCTGACAGTGACAGCCCCCTGTCACTCCCTGTCAGGAGTGGGAATGCCCTTCTCATGCAGCAGAACTTACAACCATGTGGCCTGATTGGCACAAAAATGTCTCTTTTAAAAGAGGATACATGCCTGACCAGGTGGTGGCGCAGTGGATAGAGCGTCAGACTGGGAAGCCAAGGACCCAGGTTCGAGACCCCGAGGTCGCCAGCTTGAGTGCGGGCTCATCTGGTTTGAGCAAAGCTCACCAGCTTGGACCCAAGGTCGCTGGCTCAAGCAAGGGGTTACTCAGTCTGCTGAAGGCCCGTGGTCAGGGCACATATGAGAAAGCAATCGATGAACAACTAAGGTGTTGCAATGTGCAACGAAAAACTAATGATTGATGCTTCTCATCTCTTCAGGGTACATATTTTTCTAGAGGGATAACTTAGCCTGGGACTGAACCCAGAGCACAGAAAACCCAGGGAGCAGAGGCACCCTGCCCGGCTGGTGCCAGCCCCGAGAATCAGCTAGCCAGTGGCTTTGAGATGTCGCTGGGTACAACCTTTTATACTGCAACTCTGTATCGACCAACATGCCTAGCTACCTATCTTTCTTTCATGAAGCAATACTTAACCTCTACTACAGCCAGTGCATTCCATGACTTACTATTCTAGTTCATGTTATAAAATGCTGGTCACAACCTACCAAATTTATTTCTCTCCCCACTAATGGTTTGCTCCCTGCAGATTGAAATATACTGGAAAAATAAAGGGGGTGGGGTAGAGAGTTTCTCCCAGTCTTCCCACCTACCCACATAAGCCAACTGTGAAAGAGAAAGAGAGAAACGTATTTATTGAGAGTTCAGGGATGAAAGAAGTGGTAGCACCGGCACCACCACTACCAATGCCCCCTCCCCCAGGAGGCAGGACACAATGTGACAGTTCTCCCGGTGGCTCCCTGCAGCTGCAGGCAGGCTCCTGGAACAAGCTCCTCGGTGGTGTGTGTCCCTTAGGGTGGCCTCGGCTCCCGCTGCTCACTGCTCTAAGACCACCTCATCAAAAGCCAGGGCTTCCTGCCCATGGCCCAGTTGCCTCTTTCTTAGTACAACAGCAGCAGAAATTATGTCATTTGTGAGGTCAGCAGTGACCAGTACAAGGTTGCTTTACTTTCTTAAGCAATTCTTGCAGAACACAAACATGCTGACACTTGCCCTCCTTTCTTCAACACCCAGGACAAAATCAACAGAGCTTGAAGGAATCCTGGAAGGGCTGCGCCCACCCCAGGCTCCCAAGGGCCGAGCAGGACATGGCAGTGGTGAACCACATGCCAGCCCCTGCCCACAGCTCCCGAGGGTTCAGAACTGCCCGGGTCCTAGTGTGGGCTCTTTATCTCCGGGTGATAGCATCCCTCCCAGCATCTGAGGAATCCCGCACTAAAAAATACATGTACAGCAATGCAAATATAGACAATCAGTACTGCAGAGAGGGTCTGGGGTATAAACGTACCGAGATCCTGCTGATGTGATTACTCCATGTGAGCATCAGCTGGAGCCAAGAGAGAAAGAGGCGCACACCGGCAACTCTTCCCCAAACATGCTCCATGGTGCACCTTGAGGAAAAGGGTTTCTTGGCCAAACGAATGGGGAAATGCTGTACGTGTCACGCATGTGTGGATCGTCACAAGGCATCTTAGCTTCTAAGGGTTCTGAAAGCCCTGCAGCAAACACAGCAGCCTGCCTCCGCTTACCCCAGCCTTGCCCAAACTCATGCCCAGCCCCAGACTCTCTGTGTGGCAGCTCTCCTGGCCCTGTGCTCTGCAGAGCACGTTTTGGGTAATGCTGCTCTATCGAAATCTCCTTGTCTGATGGAGAGAGAAGGCTGATCCTCCCCATCGATAAATTCTAAAAAGAGTTTAGTTTGTAAGTCCTTCTATAACTGAAGGCCATGGCCTTACCAAGTACATATTTTATTCTCAATGATGTGTCAGCTTGAGCCAAGGCTCAGAGCCAAGATTGGACAGTGGGTTGGTGGCAGAGCTGGGACTTCAGCCCAGGACCAGTGGCCCTGAAGCACTTGCTCTCACCCACCTCACTGGGTCCTGTCCCCAGGCTGGTCCATGTCTTCAGCAAAGATTTGGCAGAAGTCATAGAGCAGCTTAAGGCATGTCCTTTCTTATTCAGAACCTTATTGAGAGGGGAGACTATAACCTAAAATGTCACCCTTTAAAAAAGATTCTGATGGAGCTAAGAAGTTCTTTTCCTCCCAGAGCTCCCCACTCTAGCTCTTTCTACAGGCTCGGCATTGCCTCCAAGCCCAAGAGCATCCCACAACTCATCTTAGGAAGCCAGGGGCTCTGAGGGCTGTCCAGGGTCAGGGAAGAACTTCAGGATAGACATTGCCGGAGGAAAGAGCAACTGCCCACATGACCATGCTAGCCTCCCCACTCCAATGCATACCTCGCCAACTCCATTGAGAAGCTAATGCCCCTTCTCACTCCCAAAGATGGTTCAGACTCCATTTTCCGAGGGGCCCCTAAAGAGCCCAATCTATCATGGACACAGTCCCCTTCTCTTGCCCAGGTGACAGTGATGCTAGAACAACAGCCTCAGGCACTGCTACCACCTCTGTCAAAGGCTGCAAAGAAGCACATACACAGTCTAGACCCTTGGCCCAGCTCCTCTTTTTCAAAGGAAGGAATTTTTGTTTACAGAGAGGAAGTGAGATACTCAAGGTCGTGGAGCAAGATAATGGTGTAGCCAGGATTAGTATCCAAATAACCTAACTTTCCACCCTCACCACCACCACCACCCACAGAGCGAGAGCCCAGCCTTCTCTGACTCTGATTTCAGATGAAAGCTGCTAATCTCTGGAGTTGAGTCATTCTCATGCTGGAAATTTCCCATATCCAGGTCTGCACAAACATCAGGAGACTCACATCTCCGCCGCTCAGTCTCCCAGTAACAGGGGAGGGCCTGGTGGGTGGTGCCACCTCCTTAGGGCAGGGACTGTGGTGGAATTGACCTCCATGATCTTCTCTGGTCATGAACTCCTCAAGAATCCACATTGACGGCATTTACAGGGCTCTCTCAGTTGGCCTCTCATTTAATTGTTGGACAACTCTGTGACTTAGGTGAGGATTAACACCTCCATTGTACAGACTACAGCACGACAGCTCAGAAAGACCCAGGGTCCTGAGGGCAGGCACTGTCCCACAGTCACCTGTTTCTGAGCATTGACCAGACCACCGGCTATTTCCTTGGCAGCACAGCTTGATGAACTGGATACCAGGGTTGGGGAGGCCCCAGATGGACATGGTTCATAGAACCCATTAGCCAAAGAAAACAAGGAGTTATGAACACTTTACCCACTTTACCATGCGCCCTTGTCCAACACTGCCCAGTGCCCTGGACTTTGGATCAAGGGCAGCAGAATGTCCAACCAACAACCCTTGCCCTTCAGCTGGGGAGGCGGAAGGTTCCTGGGGGAAAGATCATGCCTTTGACCCAGACCAACTCCCCAGATCGACACTCTTCCATAACTCTTGTTCCCTGAAGAGGGAGCATGTAACCAGGTCATCCCTCAGTACAAAATATGCTGGCCTGACCACTGGGTCAGAGTGGCAGGAAGAAGGGTCACATCATGGGCTTGCTCTGGCCCCAGCATTGGGGTTTGAGAGGCACTGTCCTTCTAGATTGCACAGGTCCAACCTGGGAAACCAGGGTTCTGCTGTGTTGGGCCCTCACGTTTGTAGTAAAAACTCTCATTTTGCCCTCATTTCACGCCAGAAAAAGCTCTAAGGAAACTTTTGGCTGCCCGGGGTACTAGACAACTAGTACCAGCTTCTCTCCTGAGGTAAAGGACATGCCAGAGAATTAAGGTGACATCCATTATTGAGCATCTACTGAGTGTCATAGACTTAATAAATCTCACAACCACCTGCAAGACAGGTACTATCACCCTCATTTTGGTAGATGAGAAAGGTGAGACTCAGAGAGGTTAAGTGACCTGCCTGAGGTCACGCAACTATTAAATGACAAGACCCCACCCAGGGCCCTTGGACTCTAAAGCTCAGACACTTTCCATTGAATATACATGCCTGGAATGCATCTAGCTTAGCCTCCCTCCAAAGCAAGGTGGCTGGATAGCTTGGTTGGTTAGAGCATCATCTGGAAGCACAAAGATTGCTGGTTCAATCTCCAGTAGGGCAAGTACAGGAGCAGCTCAGTGTTCCTGTCTCTCTCTCTCTCTCTCTCTTGCTGAAATCAATAAATATTTTTTTTATAAAGAATCACCTCGCCTGACCAGGCGGTGGAGCAGTGGATAAAGCGTCGGACTGGGATGCAGAGGACCCAGGTTCGAGACTCCGAGGTCGCCAGCTTGAGCGCGGGCTCATCTGGTTTGAGCAAAAAGCCCACCAGCTTGAACCCAAGGTCGCTGGCTCCAGCAAGGGGTTACTCGGTCTGCTGAAGGCCCGCAGTCAAGGCACATATGAGAAAGCAATCAATGAACAACTAAGGTGTTGCAACACACAATGAAAAACTAATGATTGATGCTTCTCATCTCTCTCCGTTCCTGTCTGTCTGTCCCTGTCTATCCCTCTCTCTGACTCACTATCTGTCTCTGTCAAAAATAAAAAATTAAAAAAAAATAAATAATAATCACCTCAACAGCTTCCATAACAGGTCAGATAGTCCTGATTTACAGGACCCTCACTCACTGAAGTAGCCCCTTCATTCACAGCTCTAATAACTGTGTCTTCCTTCTCTCGAGACAAGAACTTCTTGTTCTAGCTGTGCCCTCTAGGGCCACATGAAGTCATTCCCTCTGATGTGGATTCAAGATGGCTTCCCCCATGGACTGGTGCCTTCCAGTCTTCTCCAAATTAAATGCCCTATTCTCTCAGCCCCACCTCTTGAGACAGTGTGTCTAGATTTACACCCCGCCCCCCTGCCTCCACACACACACCAGCCTGGTTCCCATCTCTGAAAGAGCTTCAGCTTACTCCCAAAGCTGGTTCAGAGCTTGATACACCACCATGTGTGGTCCAGACAGCTCTGCATATTCTTCTCCTATTAATGCAGCTTAAGAGTGCATCTGACTTATTGGCAACCACCTCACCCTGAGCTCACAGCCCACCCACCCCGCTCCTGGAGTTCAGTCATGTGACGCACTGTGGCAGACACTGTTGGTTATCTAATCAAGAGCCATCCCTGTGCCCTTCTGCTTTGATGGCAAAGAGCTAACACTCCTCAGGTGCTAACCCTTCCCCAACCCTAGTTCCAGGGACAAAGTTAATTATAGTGACCTCAGGCATCTTTCCAAAAATTGGATTAAGTATAAGAGTGCTCAATTCTGGTTAATAGGTTCTTAAGGGAAGTCTGCTGGGGCTACTGGGAAAGGCTTTCCTCCTCCTAAAAGAAATCACAGAGGAAGAAACGCTACTCTATTCTAATTGGATTTCCAAGTCTATGTGTGATGCCTGGAACAGTGGCAGCCATCTTGTGAGCATGAGAGAAGACATTGTGGACACAGTGAGAATGACAGAAGGAGGAGACAGAGCTTGTCACTGTGACAATTAATGATCCCTGGAATCCCTTTCCTCAGGACCTTTTGTCACAGGAGAGGGGAAGTGAAAGACCCAGATGGGTTTTTCATTACTGACAGCTGAAAGCCCATAGCCAATGGGCTGCTGCAGCAAGGATAGTGCATTATCTGAACCTGTTGGACCACAAGGCAGAAATGGCTTTGTTTTACCTCCCTTCACAGCCTTTAGCAGCACTAGGTTGACTCTCCTATTCTTGTCTCTTGAACAACAGTTGGGGCCAATTTCAAAGCTTTTTTGGTCATTCTTGGATATAAGGAAGTGCAGTCCAGTTTAGTCCAGTTTAAAATTTTAACCTCAAATCCATTTGAATGCTAATATTCTCTCTGATCCCAAAATAGACCAATCTTCAGCCCACCTTCTATTCCTGGCTGTTCCACAGAGGGGAAGAGGGACTAAAAAGACAATAGAAGCCCTCTATATGGACCAACTCCAAGTGCTGGCTCTCCGGGGTGCCATGTGGGGTTAGCAGAACCCGTAGGAACATCTTCACTGTCCTGTTCCATAGGCGGGGCAATCCAATGTCCTTAGAACTCCAGCCCCTGGGGTTTACCCCCCAGCTCCCTCTAGCCCCCAAACCAGCCCTCTTGGGTGGATTACTGCAAAGATCCAAAGGTGGCCTAAGCCACCTTCCAGTGTCCACTTGGCCCAGAAAATATATATCCTGACCATTCCAGACAGTGGGAGTGCAGACAGCCCCCAGTGAGCCCCCATCTCTCCCCAGTGCTTTATATGCTTGTTCATACAGGCAAAGGGTGGGACGGCAAGTTCACTTCCAAAGCAGACAGCTAACCTAGGAAGCAGATACCATGTCTCCATCTGGTAGTTTCTGTGAGTGACTCCCAGGAGCCTGCTGTCCCAACCTGGCTAGGCTGGGGGAGTAGGGAACCACAGAATTCTTCCCCCAGGCCAATAACTCACAACTGAGGAGACCCTCCCTCCTCTCTGTGACCCCCTGCTTATTTCCCCAGGCCAGGAGGACTCAGAACATCTCTTTCGTCCTTGACTGTGCATTGTGGTAGCAGATTGAAGGGTAAGGGAAAAAGTCTGTGCCTTTTATGTACCTTTCAAGCCAGGCCTCTCCTGTGCTGAAGCCAGGCACTTTCTCTTTTTAATGTCAGTGCAACATGTCACTCACTTAGCGCCACTAGACCCCATCTGGTTGGCGTCAGGCTTTTGATGACGCTCCAGGTGTCAAAGTCTGGTTCCACTATTAAATCCATTCCCCTCTCTCCCAGTTCCAAGCCCAGCCATAGATCTGATAATCCAGCTTTCTGTGCCATTATTCAAGCCTTTGATGAAAATATCAAAGAGAGCAAGCCCAAACAGAGGACTTTAATTCAGGGTGACATTTATTCCGGCATGTTCTTGGTGAATTGTGACTGACACCAGCTACCTACCACTTCCTTTTATCTGTGTTCTGAAACTGCCTGTTTAATCAGAGCTCACAGGTGGTTGGGCTCCAGCCCACAGTTCGCTGGTCCCCCAGGAAGTCAATGACCTGGACTGGGAATGTGCACTTCCTGATAACAGGTGCTTCCTTGCCTGGTGTAGCCTTCACCCCTCTCGCCCACCGCCTCATTTGGGCTTCCTCATTTAGCTCAGCTCTGCCCAGCCCCCACTCCTGAGTCTTCTCTGGCGATTGACCAGTCCCTGAGGTAAGGAGATGGGAGGGTAGACACTGGAGCACTCCAGATGGCCTCAAGAGCTGAGATCTGTCCCAGGAAACTGCTGACATCCAACATCACTAAGTCAGTTCAGGGTGAGGTAGGCAGAGCAAAGATTATTTATTAAGCCAGGAACTGGACTAGGTGTGTCACCAGATCCTCAGCATAGCCCAGCGGAGGTAGGCACAGCCGTATCCATCTCCTGGATGAGGATATTGGGGTTCAAGGAGGTCGTATCACTTTCCCAAAGTCATCCAACCAGTTAGTGGCAGAACCAGGTTTTGACCCAAGGCCAGGTCTTCCACATTCCACCCTTGGCTCACTGTGCCACTGTTTTCTCACCTCCCCAGGTTCCCCTTCCTGGTGACTGAGGTCTCAGCTGCTGCTCCAGTGGCCTCTGGAAGGCAGGGTTCGCCTGAGCACAGTCCTTCCTGGCCCCCAAGAGGGAGCAGCAGGTTGGTGTGCTGAGATCAGGCTGTGGAGAAACCACGCCAGTGTTCCCGAGACCCAAGCGATCTGAGATTAACCTTCCAGATCTGGCTCCACAGATGCAATATGAATCTGCTGCCACCCTGCCCCCTCCAGCCCATTGTGGTGAACAGATGGGCAGACCCCCATCTAAGAACAGATGGGCAGACCCCCGGGCCTAAGTAGGGCACTGCTGAGGCTGCTGGGAGGCAATGAGGGTGGCCATTCACCCTGGGAGGGAAAGGAGGCACAGAACCAGCTCCACCCCACCTGCCAGGGCCTCTGGAGTGTGAAATAGAGGCTCAGCTCTCTGCTCGCCTGGGGCACGTGGGGCCACTGCAGCAAGGCTGACACCTGCCCCTGGGTGCTCACATGGAGCCGAAATGAGCATTGCAGGAATGCATGCGCCAGTCAGGTAGCTTGCTAATTCCCAACTCCCTTGCTTAAGTCCCCTGGGACAGATGAGCAGCAAAGACTTCTTCCTCAGGGCTCCGGAGTGAGGCCTGGGCAGCGCAGTGCCCAGAGTACCCAGGTCCTGATCAGGCCCAGCCTCTGCCATTGGCCCCCGCTGTCACCATGAGCACATCCGGGTGGGGTGGGACATGGGTTCTCAGAATAATGCAGAAACATAGGCTGCAACTTTAAGAGCTGGAGGGACTTAAGGAGCCAGAAGTCCCAAGCTTTATGTTTCAGAACCAAACCCTGTGGCTCAGAGAGAGGAGGGGACATGCATACAGTGAATGATGACAAAGCCAGGGGCTCCAGGCTCCCTGGTTAGTGTTCCCTCCATCTCAACACAAGCTGCAGAGCTTGTAACAGCCAAACACGGAAACAACACAAACGTCCACCAGCAGGTAAATGGATAAACCAACTGAGTGTATTCATGCCAAGGATGACTGCCTACTTAGCGACACAGAGGAATGAACTGGTGATCTGTGCAGCACGGACATATCCCAAATCATCACGCTGAGGGAAAGAAGTCAGATGAAAAAGAGTACATGCTGTAGGAGTCCATTCAGATAAAGCTGAAGAAAGTGTAAACTGATCTGGAGGGACCGAAAGCAGTCCCTGGTTACGGGTGGGGTGGGGTGGGGTGATGAGAGGGACATTAATAAAGGGCACAGGAAAGGTATGGGGGGATAGGGACTTTCACTGTCCTGACCGTGTTGATGGTTTCATAAGTATATACATACATCGAAGTTTATCAGATTCTACATTTTAAATATATGTGGTTTATTAAATATCAATGTTATCTCAGAAAAGCTGTTTATAAAAAACAAGGTGCAGAGACATGAACATGGCCCACCCAGGTGACCCAAGCACGCCCTGCCCGCTCACACCTCAGTGTGTCTGGGTGGCCAGGCTGGGAGGTGCGAGCTCCCTTACGCCTCCTGCCCAGAGGCAGGGTCAGTGGGGAAGCCACCAATGTTTCTCCTCAACTTCTACCCACCCCAACCCAGACGGCTGTAAGCATGGTGTCACCAGTGTCACCCGAAGCCATCTCTGTCTCAAGATGTATGGGTGGAAAGAGCAAACACGAGGCCCCATGGGCAGCTGCTGCACAAGCCAGACATCAAGCAAGAGGCTGACAGGCCTCTCTCTTCTTTGGAGAAGGGAAAATCAATGTCTACTCCACTCTCCCAGGGTGAGAGCAAGCTGGGGTGCCCCGTGGGTGGAAACAAAGAGGAGCCCCTTCTGGAAGGCACAGCCTCAGACCGGTAAACAGCAGCCCTGTGTGCGGGGGAGGGGAGAAGAGGTGGTCCTTGCTCCAGGCGCTTAGCTTGGGGACATGCTCAGCTGGGAAAGAGAGCAAGGAAGTGCCAATGACCCTCCCCCTAGGTCACTTTTCTGGTGTTCTGGGGAAGCTGCAGTTTTCACTTCGGAGAAGACTGTCCTCCCTGATGCAGTGACTCTGCCCGGCCCTCCCCACTAAAGCCCGTCTGGGCTGTGGAAAAAAAGGTCATTCTGCCCAGAGTCACTAAAAATTACACATTAACAGCCCTGCTGATTTCCAGCAGTTTCAAATGCTGGCTTTGGCCAAGACTTCTTAAAAAGGTCATCCTCCCTCCTTATTCCATAGAGTTTACATTTTATAATATTTAAACAGAACCGCTTTTAAGCAAAGGTACGCAGTACTTTCCTCACATGTCCCCATAAAAAGTAAAATCTGGGAACCGTCTACATTGGATGGCTAGAGAATGCTTTCTGAGCCCAGCAGTGATTAGCTCCATCTCTAAAATAGTTCGGAATACTGCTGCCTCCAACCAGGAACTTCTTCCTCCGAGAAGCCCTCACGTCTCCCACCCGGGCTCCGCGCCACAGAGAGCATTCCCCAGGAGAAGGTGTCCTCTGAGCAAGAAGCTCTTCCACTATTTATACACACAACAGCTACGTTTCCTGAGCTTTTTTAATGTGTCAGGGGCACAGACTGCTAAGAGAACTACATATAATTTATTTGCCAGGTCAACCCTATAAGGCAGCTATGACTATTATTCTCATCTCATAGATGGGAAACAGAGGTTCAGAGAGGTCATCAGACCAGCCCAGCCTGACTCCACAGCCGGTGCCTTTGAAGGCTCTCTGCCCAGCCAAGGCATCCTGGAACCGAACCAACGGGGAGATTGAAATCTTGCACCAGGCCTGAGGTCCCGCCAACCTCTTGAGCCAGTCCACCCTGCCATCCTGATTGAGGACACCTGACTGCATCCTCCACCATTTGAGCCCTAAGAAGCTGGCTCTGGCCGGTTGGCTCAGAGGTAGAGCGTCAGCCTGGCGTGCGGGGGACCTGGGTTCGATTCCCGGCCAGGGCACATAGGAGAAGCGCCCATTTGCTTCTCCATCCCCCCCCCCCCTTCCTCTCTGTCTCTCTCTTCCCCTCCCGCAGCCAAGGCTCCATTGGAGCAAAGATGGCCCGGGCGCTGGGGATGGCTCCTTGGCCTCTGCCCCAGGCGCTAGAGTGGCTCTGGTCGGCAAAGCGACGCCCCAGAGGGGCAGAGCATCGCCCCCTGGTGGGCAGAGCCTCGCCCCTGGTGGGCGTGCCGGGTGGATCCCGGTCGGGCGCATGCAGGAGTCTGTCTGACTGTCTCTCCCCATTTCCAGCTTCAGAAAAAAAAATACAAAAAAAAAAAAAAAAGAAGAAGAAGCCAAGCCCTTAGCCCTTTATTTTGTTGTTGTTATTTTGCTCCATTGAATCACTTTCCCCAAGATACTACTGTGGGTTTACTTTTTTGGTATTAAAATTTCCTCAGGTGACTCAAGTTTGTTTTTGTTTTTTTCACAACTAGTATGTTTTATTTGTCTCCATCAAAAGTCTGAATTTTATTTTATTTATTTATTTTTTTTGTATTTTTCTGAAGTTGGAAACGGGGAGGCAGTCAGACAGACTCCCGCATGCGCCCGACCAGGATCCACCCGGCATGCCCACCAGGGGGGCGATGCTCTGCCCATCTGGGGCATCGCTCTGTTGCAACCAGAGCCATTCTAGTGCCTGAGACAGAGGCCATGGAGCCATCCTCAGCGCCCGGGCCAACTTTGCTCCACTGGAGCCTTGGCTGCAAGAGGGGAAGAGAGAGACAGAAAGGAAGGAGGGGGGAGGAGTGGAGAAGCAGATGGCTGCTTCTCCTGTGTGCCCTGGCCGGTAATCGAATCCGGGACTCCTGCATGCTAGGCCGATGCTCTACCACTGAGCCAACCAGCCAGGGCCTTACTGACCACTTTTTTTAAGTCACTGTGTCTGCACCTCTCGGGTGATTTCCATCATCTTCTTCCATATTTGGTGGACCTGTTGGTGCTGAGCATAAAAGGTCTTCTGAATCTGATTGTTGCACTTTTTAGTAAAACCAACACAGAATAGACAAAGCAAATAACCATCGGTAGTCTTGACATCTGCATGAGCTTCGGTCATGGTCTGCCATTTTTTTACCATGAGCATATTTTGTCACACATAAGATCCACGCCGTGGAAATTAGGCAGTTTTTGCCCTGAGCATCCTCAGTAATCAAGTTGGATTTTCGAAATGCAACTTCATGATTCTGCAAGTCAACTAGACTCACTCCAAAAACACAATAACAGCCTGACCAGGTGGTGGCGCAGTGGATAGAGCGTCAGACTGGGATGCAGAAGACTGGGTTCGAGATCTCGAGGTCGCCTGCTTGAGCGCGGGCTCATCTGGCTTGAGCAAAAAAAGCTTACCAGCTTGGACCCAAGGTTGCTGGCTTGAGCAAGGGGTTACTCCATCTGCTGAAGGCCCACGGTCAAGGCACATATGAGAAAGCAATCAATAAACAACTAAGGTGTCAAAACGAATAACTGATGATTGATGCTTCTCATCTCTCCCCGCTCCTGTCTGTCTGTCCCTATCTACCCCTCTCTCTGACTCTCTGTCTCTGTAAAAAATAATAATAAATAAATAAATAAAAAGAGATACATTGTTTAAAAAAACAACAACACGATAACGTACTTGAGACCATCAGAGGCAATTTTGGTTCCTTGAGTTCCCGTGACTATTGTTTTTCCAGTATTTCTTGTATTGACCATAGCTGGTGCTTTCACATCATACCAATCTTTCTTAGAAAAATGGATCAACCACTTTTTCCTTGGCTCCCCTTTTTGCACCTTTCATAAGGCATTTATTTGCTCTCATCCTACCCCATGGTGCTGCTCAGACCAGGTGATTCAACTCTAAAAACTTGGATGGGCCTCAGCCACAGCGCTTCTCCTTTAGCAGCGGGAGCAGCACGCCATCTTGTGGTTGTGAAGTGAATCTTATATTGGAGGACCTGTGGGAGCAGAGCCTGGGATCTGGAAGGCTCTTAGGTTGAGGTTGTCAGGTGGTCCAGCTGAGATTCAGAGAGGGAAAGTGACCAAACTGGAGGCACACAGCAAGTTAGTATGCACTCTCCAGCACTGTGATCAGCTTGGGTAGCAAAACCATGCTTCCCAAACTTTCCTGGTGTTCTGGGGAAGCTGCATGTCTGGAAGCAGTCTCCATTCCAGTTGTTGTGAGTAAAGAAAGGGTCCCATTAGCAGGGCACAATATCTTCCTGGCACTGCGTTTTTTATTCTGCTTACTATTTTTGAATAGGTAAAGGTACACATGGTATAAGGTCCAAATGGTACAAACAGACTATGCAGTGAAAAGTAAAATTCTCACCCCAGCCCTATTCCGCCCAGATCTCAGCTACAGAAGCAACCAGGGTTATCAGCTTTTACATGTCAGTCCAGAGACTGTATTTTTTTTTTTTTTTTTTTTTTAGAGAGACAGAGAATCAGAGAGAGGGATAGATAGGGACAGACAGACAGGAATGGAGAGAGATGAGAAGCATCAATCATCAGTTTTTCATTGTGACACCTTAGTTGTTCATTGATTGCTTTCTCATATGTGCCTTAACCATGGGCCTTCAGCAGACTGAGTAAGCCCTTGCTCAAGCCAGTGACCTTGGTGTTCAAGCTGGCAACCTCGGTGTCTCAAACCTGAGTCCTCCACATCCCAGTCCGTCGCTCTATCCACTACTCCACTGCCTGGTCAGGCGAGACTGTATATTTTTAAGTGTTTTTTTTTTTTTTAATTTCTACACAAATGGTAGCATTTCCTACACAGGGAACTGAAAGTTTCTTGGAGGTCACTGTATATCAGCATCCCTTATAAAGCCACACAGTATTCCTAGTGTGGGGTATATGAAGGTACTATGATTTGTTCGACTTTTTTTTTTTTTTTTTTTTTTGAAAAAGAAAGAGAAAAAGAGAAACACCTACTCTGCTGCTCCATCCACTTATGTATTCATTGGTTGACTGGATGTGCCCTGACTAGAGATTGAATCTGTAACCTTGACATATTGAAACTGCTCTAACCAACTGAGGTACCTAGCCAGGGCTTAACTCCTTTCCTTTTGCTGGACAATTGAGTAGATGAAAATAGTATTCATTATAGTATTCATTGTATTTTTAAGTTTTATTTTTCTTATATTCAACATAAAGTTGAATGAGATGTTTTCTTTTCCATGGATTGTCTGGTTATATTCATTGTCCATTTTCCTTTTGTGTTTCTGGTCTTGTTTGTATTGAATTTTTGTTAATACTATATTTAAGATACAATTCAGCCCTGGCTGGATAGCTCGGTTGGTTAGAGCATTGTCCCAAAGTACAAAGATTGCGTGTTCGGTCCCCGGTCAGGGCACATACAGGCCCAGCTCCTTGTTCCTATCTCTCTCTCTTTATCCCTTCCTTTATCACTGAAATCAAGTAAGTAAAAAAAAAAAATTTTAAAGATACAATTCACATGTGATAAAATGTATCCACATGAAGGGTACAATTCAGTGGTTTTAGTGCATTCACCAAGTTGTACAGCCATCAACACAATTTAATTTTAGAATATTTTGTCTCCCTCATAGAAAGAAACACAGTACTCATTATTAGTCACTCCCCACACAACCCTTGTCCTCAACACCTCCCACAATGAAGCAACCGTTAATCTACTTTCTCCAGAGTTTAGCACATTCTGGACCGTTCATATAAATATAATCATATGAAATGCAGTCCTCTGTGACTGGCTTCTTTCATTCATCATAACATTTTCAGGTTTCATCCATTTTGTAGCCTGTGTCAGTACTTCATTCCTTTTGTGTGTTAATTAATAATATTCCATTGTGTGGAAATGCCTCATTTTGTTTATCCATTCAACGGTTGATGGACATTTTGGTTGTTCCCACTTCTTGACTATTGTGAATAATGCTGCTATAAAGATTCACGTACAGCCTGACCAGGCAGTGGCTCAGTAGATAGAGTGTCGGACTGGGATATGGAAGGACCCAGGTTCGAGACCCCGAAGTCGCCAGCTTGAGTGCAGGCTCATCTGGCTTGAGCAAAGCTCACCAGCTTGGACCCAAGGTTGCTGGCTCCAGCAAGGGGTTCCTCGGTCTGCTGAAGGCCCGCAGTCAAGGCACATATGAGAAAGCAATCAATGAACAACTAAGGTGTCACAACGAAAAACTGATTTTTTGTTTGTTTGTTTTGTTTTGTTTTTGTATTATTCTGAAGCTGGAAACGGGGAGAGACAGTCAGACAGACTCCCGCACGCGCCCAACCAGGATCCACCCAGCACGCCCACCAGGGGCGACGCTCTGCCCAGGGTCGCTGGCTCGAGCAATGGGTTACTCGGTCAGCTGTAGCCCCACAGTCAAGGCACATATGAGAAAGCAATCAATGAACAACTAAGGTGTTGCAATGAAAAACTGATGATTGATGCTTCTCATCTCTCTCCGTTCCTGTCTGTCTGTCCCTATCTATCCCTCTCTCTGACACTCTCTCTGTCTCTGTAAAAAAATTAAATTAAATTAAATTTTAAAAAAAAGATTCACGTACAATTGTTGAAGGCAGACATATGTTTTCATTTCTCTGACAGATACTTAGTGTGGCACTGCTGAGTCATATGGTGAGTCTACCTTTAACCTTTTGAGAAAATGCCAAACTGTTTTTCCAAAGCAGCTGCACTAGTTTCTATTCCCGCAAGCAGTGTATGAGGGTTCTACCTTCTCCACATCCCCAGCACTTGTTACCACGTCCTCTCCAACACTTGTTACATTTCATTTTTTCATTATAGCCAACTGGGAATTGTGATTTGATTTGCATTTCCCTAATGGCTAAGTGTAGTTGAGCACATTTTGATTTTGATGTGCTTATTAGCCATTTTACCCTCTTTGGAGAAATGTCCATCATATTGGTTTTTGTGGGGGTTTTTGTGACAGAGACAGATAGGGACAGATGGACAGGAAGGGAGAGAGATGAGACGCATCAGTTCTTCGTTGCAGCACCTTAGTTGTTCATTGATCACTTTCTCAAATGTGCCTTGACGGGGGGGTCCACAGCAGACTGAGTGACCCCTTGCTCGAGCCAGCGACCTTGGGCCCAAGCTGGTGAGCCTTGTTCAAACCAGATGAGCCCATGCTCAAGCTGGCGACCTCGGGGTTTCAAACCTGGGTCTTCTGCGTCCCAGTTCAATGCTCTATCCACTGCACTGCTGCCTGGTCAGAAGGTCATATTGATTTTTAAAACCTCTTTATATACCTAGGAAATTAGCCCTTAAACTGTAACATGAGTTGCAAATATTTTTCACAGACTATTACACATCTCTGATTTAATTTATGCTTTTTTTCTTCCATGCAAGGTTTGTATGATATATACTCAGGAAGACCTTCCTCCGTGCAGACCTATTGCAATTTTTAAAATTGCATATTTTCTTCCAGAAATTTTATAATTTAATTTTTTCCTCATCAAATCTTTTCTCAAACTGAATTCATTTTGGTGTAAGGTGAGAAGTAGAAATCCAAATTTCTTTTTTTCAGATATCTACCCTATTGTCCCAACACTGTATCAATAATCCTCACTCATTTGAAATGCCATGTTTTATTTACTAAATTCCTACCCGTATTTAAGGCTATTTGTGGAATTCCTATTCTTTTCCTTTTACTTATCTATGTAGCAGTATCATAAAGACTATATGTTTAACTTTTTATTCTGAAAATTTTCAAACGTGCAGATAATTAGAGGAAATAGCACAATGAGCCTCCATGTACCCAGAATTCAGCTTCAACGGCCATCATCTTTCTGCTATTCTTGTCTCCTGGTTTTGTTTTTGTTCTTTTGTTTGTTTTGTTTTCTTTCTATAGACTGGGTAGTTTAAAAACAGTTAGAGAGGTTGGAAAGTCCAAGATCAAAGTGCTGACCAATTTGTTCCCTAAAGCAGTGGTCCCCAGCCCCCGGGCCGCGGACCGGTACCGGTCCTTGGGTCATTTGGTACCAGTCCGCAGAGAAAGAACAAATTACTTACATTATTTCTGTTTTATTTACATTTAAGTCTGAACGATGTTTTATTTTTTTTTAAATGACCAGATTCCCTGTTACATCCGTCTAAGACTCACTCTTGATGCTTGTCTCGGTCACATGATACATTTATCCGTCCCACCCTAAAGGCTGGTCCATGAAAATATTTTCTGACATTAAACTGGTCCATGGCCCCAAAAAGGTTGGGGACCACTGCCCTAAAGCACGCTTGCATCTTGTGTCTAGGGCTCCACCCACTCGCTCCACCCTCACATAGCCTTTCTTCGGAGTGTGCGTGAGGAGAGCAAGCACTCTCTCTTCCTCTCCTTATCAGGCCGCTAATCCCATCAGAAGAGCTTCACCTTCAAAAACTAATATAACCCCAATTACTTCCAAATACCATCACATAGAGGATTAGGGCTTCAGTAAAATGAATTTGACATTTTAAAGTCAATCATCTCAGCCTGACCTGTGGTGGCACAGTGAGATAAAGCGTCGACCTGGAACACTGAGGTTGCCAGTTCGAAACCTTGGGCTTGCCTGGTCAAGGCACATATGGGAGTTGATGCTTCCTGCTCCTCCCCCCGCCCCTCTCTTTCTCTCTCCCTTTTCTCTAAAAATCAATAAATAAAATATTTTTTAAAAAAATAAAGTCAATCATCTCACCTCTGATTACTTCACTTTCTAACAACGAAGGACTTGTTTGATGTGATCAAGATACCTCTATCGCAGCTATGGTAAATGGAATAAGGGCCCACCCAAAGATGTTCCTGTCCTAATTCCCAAAACATGTGAATATGTTACCTTACCTGACAAAAGGGACTTTGCAGATGTGATCAAACTAAGGCTCTTGAGAAGGGAGATTATCCTGGGTTAGCCAGATGGGACCAACGTAATCACAAGGATTTTGTCCTTATAAAATGGGAAAAAGAAAATTAGAGTCAGAGGATATGTGACTAGAGAAACAAAGGTCTGAGCAATATGGGGCCAGCAGCGAAGGAAGACAGGCAGCCACTAGAAGGTGGGAGGGGCAAGGTGCAGATTCCCCTGCCCAAAGCCTCCAGAAAAACAATGGTTCTTAATTTTTGCCTGGTGACTACATTTCACTTCTGTTCTCTAGAACGGGGAAATAAAAAGCCTGTGTTCTTTAAACCAGTGGTCCCCAAACTTTTTATACAGGGGGCCAGTTCACTGTCCTTCAGATCGTTGGAGGGCTGGACTATAAAAAAAACTATGAACAAATCCCTATGCACACTGCACATATCTTATTTTAAAGTATAAAAACAATTGGCCTGACCTGTGGTGGTGCAGTGGATAAAGCGTCGACCTGGAAATGCTGAGGTCACTGGTTCGAAACCCTGGGCTTGCCTGGTCAAGGCACATATGGGAGTTGATGCTTCCTGCTCCTCCCCCCTTCTCTCTCTCTCTCCTCTCTCTCTCCTTTCTAAAATGAATAAAAAACAAAACAAAAAAAAAGTATAAAAACAAAACAGGAACAAATACAATATTTAAAATAAAGAACAAGTAAATTTAAATAACAAACTGACCTGCCTGACCAGGCGGTGGCGCAGTGGATAGAGCGTCTGACTCGGATGCAGAGGACCCAGGTCCGAGACCCCGAGGTCGCCAGCTTGAGCGCGGGCTCATCTGGTTTGAGCAAAAAGCCCACCAGCTTGAACCCAAGGTTGCTGGCTCCAGCAAGGGGTTACTCAGTCTGCTGAAGGCCCGTGGTCAAGGCACATATGAGAAAGCAATCAATGAACAACTAAGGTGTTGCAACGCGCAATGAAAAACTAATGATTGATGCTTCTCATCTCTCTCTGTTCCTATCTGTTTGTCCCTGTCTATCCCTCTCTCTAAAAAAAATAAAAATAAAAAAATAACAAACTGACCAGTATTTCAATAGGAACTATGCTCCTCTCACTGACCACCAATGAAAGAGATGCCCCTTCCGGAAGTGCGGTGGGGGCTGGATAAATGGCCTCAGGGGGCCGCATGTGGCCCCCTGGCCATAGTTTGGGGACCCCTGTTTTAAACCACTACACTCGCTCATGGTAGTTGGTTACTGCAGCTGTAGAGAACTAATACAGCCGATAAAGTCAGCAGTAACACTTTCCAGACTATATTCAGTGTCTCCTAAATATTTCAAAGATACCTTTTTTTAGTGGTTTCTTCACAGGTTGTATTTTTAATGTAATTAAGCACTTATGGGGCCAGCCAATTTGTGTATGACTATCCAGATTAAGGTAAATTAATAAAAACTGAATCCGAGTAAATAAATAATACTGTTCATAGGTCACTCACTATCGGCCTGTGCGAGTCGCCTCCTTTCTGGGACAAGGCTTTCTAATTTGAAAAACAAAAGGATTAAATTAAATCATGTTCCTGGCCCTGGCCGGTTGGCTCAGTGGTAGAGTGTTGGCCTGACGTGCAGGAGTCCCGGGTTCGATTCCCGGCCAGGGCACACAGGAGAAGCGCCCATCTGCTTCTCCACCCCTCCCTTTCTCTTTCCTCTCTGTCTCTCTCTTCCCCTGCCGCAGCCGAGGCTCCATTGGAGCAAAGTTGGCCCTGGGCGCTGAGGATGGCTCTGGGGCTTCTGCCTCAGGCGCTAGAGTGGCTCTGATTGCAACAGAGCCATGCCCCAGATGGGCAGAGCATCACCCCCTGGTGGGCATGCCAGGTGGATCCCGGTAGGGTGTATGCGGAAGTCTGTCTGACTGTCTCCCTGTTTCTGGCTTCGGAAAAATACAAAATAATAATAATAATAATAATAAATCAATAAATAAATCATGTTCCATCTCGAGGGTTCCATGTCTGGGCTGCATGGGCACTAAGAATACCCTGAAATTGCCTGACCAGGTGGTGGCCAGTGGATAGAGCGTCGGACTGGGATGCCGAGGACCCAGGTTCGAGACCCTGTGGTTGCCAGCTTGAGCGCGGGCTCATCTGGTTTGAGCAAAAGCTCACCAGCTTGGACCCAAGGTCCCTGGCTCGAACAAGGGGTTACTCAGTCTGCTAAAGGCCCGCAGTCAAGGCACATATGAGAAAGCAATCAATAAACAACTAAGGTGTCGCAATGCACAACGAAAAACTAATGATTGATGCTTCTCATCTCTTTGATCCTGTCTGTCTGTCCCTATCTATCCCTCTCTCAGTCTCTGTAAAAAAAAAAAAAAAAAAAGAACACCCTGAAATTGTGTGCCAGGGGTGGAGGGTTCTCAATCCCAGAATCATCTCCTTC
The DNA here is from genome assembly GCF_036850995.1 of Saccopteryx leptura. Classification (NCBI taxonomy): domain Eukaryota; kingdom Metazoa; phylum Chordata; class Mammalia; order Chiroptera; family Emballonuridae; genus Saccopteryx; species Saccopteryx leptura. The sequence continues at coordinate 288,655,615 of NC_089505.1, read as the reverse complement.
TGATGCTCCCATCCCTCAACTCTAACCAGAAGAGTGTTAAACACAGGAGCGTGGGGGTTCCCCAATGTGAGACCCATCCCCAAGAGGACTGCTGTCAATTTAGAGATTTAACAGGAATCAGAGGAAGAAAATACCGTGAGCTTGCTCGACAGCATAGTCGAGGGAAGATATTTGCCTTGGATACATCAATTCAATGCAGCTGATGTCATGGTCCACCTTCTCTGAACAAGGGCACCGAGCTAGGTGCCAGACTGGCTCGGTTGTCAGCCTGAGCAAATGAAATACAGAATGCCCAATTAAATTGGAGTTTCAGATAAATAATAAATCATTTTGGTGTAAGTATATTTGAGGATATAATTATAAAACAGTTATTCATCGCTTATCTGAAATAAAATTTAAGCAAGAGTCATGCTTTATGTGCATCTGACTTGATCCTGCTCCCAAGCCAAAAGCACCAGCTCCCAGGATCCAGTGACCCACCCCAAGGCTAATGAACAGCACTGATGGGAGGGGCGTTAGGAACCAAAACAAATGTTAAGAAAAAAAGGCAAAGAGGGAAGTTTTGAGAATGACCTTACCAGGGTCTGAAGCTAGAAGGAGCAGGTGACTTCTGATCTAATCCAATCATCTTCAGTCACCATAGAAACAAGCCAAAAATTCCACCAGAAAGAACTGATAAACAATTGCCTTAGTACCAAACAGACCTTCCACATTCCCTCCCCTGATTAGGTCTTGTCAGGCCTGGTTTTGTTGTCCCAATGTCTCTCCCAGGAGACAGCCAGGACCTACCCTGTCTCCTTCTCCTAAGACCCTGCTCCTCTTCCCAGCTGTAGCCTTGGTGACTGCCCTGCAATGCCCACACTACTGGGAGAGACCGGCAACTGGATACCCAGTCCTATGTCAAAGAAAAACCAGAATCAGACAATAGTTAAAGTGATTGTTGGGTAAATAAGTTTGTAAAATGTGTTTTTTAGGTTTGCTCACTTATATTTTGCATTGGCCTGGGCAGCGCCATCTGTCTGTACTCTGAAAGGCTACGGTGCTTGCCCTCACCTCAGAGTGGCAGATTGCAAATTGCGAATTACCTTACTGCTTGGGAGGGGCCATGGTATTGCTAATGTTTGCTGGAGAAGGGATTTTTTTTTCCCCAGCCTGGGTTTTGCAGGAAGAGGAGGAGTGTAGATGTGGAACCGGAGCTGAGGGGCTTTGGAAGCTCTGCTGAGGCTGGTGGGGGCCTTTGATTCCAGGAGGAACCAGAGGAGATTTTCCGGGTTGTAGAACTGAAGAATATGTCAGGGCTTTGGGAGCTCTGAACGAGAGGGAAGCAGTCTTCCCTACCTGTTTGCTTGTCCACCGGTACGAGACTCTAATAAACAGAATGGCCCACCATTTTTTGGCTCTGCTGTTTCTTCACCATCTGCCCGAATCCAATGAGAACCTGCATGGCCACAACAGCAGAGGCCACTGGTCTTACAGTGATAAAACAATATTGCAAAAGGGTAAAACAGACCTCAGTCTATGCTGGGCTATACAGAGATCAATTCCAAATACAGCCTGGGCAAGTGGTCATTTATAGGCAAACAGCAGGGTGGGGTCAATGGATAGAAAATTACTAGGAGGAAACATCAGGTGTAAGGGGGATTCTGGCTAAACTGACCTAACAGGATTCTTGCTGAAGGCAGGCCAGAGTGAGCTGACGTGCCCTGGGGGGATGGCGGAGAATGAGCTAGATCAGATATGGAGGCTGGGGATTCTGGTTCAACTGACTTTGCAAGGTTTTGCTAAAACTAGATTTTATAAGAAAGTACACAGATGGGCCTAGGTCTAGGAGAAGATTCGTGAGCTTGACGAAAGTTTGGTCATACAGAGTATCTTTCTCACTTGCCCATCAGACAGTCACATTCTACCAGGAGAACTACACAGGAAAATAGCCCAAGGACATACAGCAAAAACTTATTCTAAACAAAACAGGTCTGACGTAAACTGTCTCTGTCCTTCCCAGGATGAAATAACCCTCTCCTATTCCAGAATGTGATTAAATTGATTGGGAAAATGTTTAATCTTTCAGACAAGCCATAGGCTGGCAGTAAGCTTTGAATACAAATGCAGGGGTTTGCACTGACACGTTTTAATTGACTCTGGAAGTTAGAGGCTCTTTGAAGGTAGCATGCAAATTTGTTCAAAATGTCCCCTGACTTTGGGAGAAAAAGCCCAAAGACTGGATTATGCACTTACGCAAAACACGAGAAGTGCTCTTTTATGTCCAGCTTGAGGTCCTTTCTGTTTCTATCTGCTAGGCTGACCCTGACCTCACAGCAGCTGTGCTAATTCTCCCATGTGCCTCCCATGTCATTTCCACTTCTATCCTTCCTCCCTCTGCCCAACAAGCTTGATTATTATTGTTCTCAATTTACAGATAGGAAAGTAGGGCTCTAAGTGATTAAGTAACTGAACCAAGGTCACTGCTCTAAATGACAGACCCCTCCTAGCCTAGCAGTATTCTCTCTCTTCCCTAGTCTGGGGAACTTGTATAGGAGTGTAAAGCCAGTAGCCGAGGCCACCATCACAGCCCCTGGCCTGTGCAGGTTCGCATTTGATTCAGACAGATGGTAATGAAACAACGGAGCCAAGAACTGGTGGGCCATTAGCTTTAATCCTAGCTTGCACCCAGTGGGCAAGAAATACACACAGTGGGAAAACACTTCCCTTTCCATTCAGGGCTCCCAAAGCCACTGACTTATCCGAGTTTTCCTAGGATCAAAGGTTTGTACCTCACCGGCCTTATTCACCTCTGTTCCCCATCTCCTTCTCTCTGCACAAACTGGCTTCTCCTTCAGCACTCCGCCATCTTGGCTGCTTCTCCTCTCCTCCACGTGGCCTTTCTCTGCTCTCTTCCAGCATGGGCTCCTCTGCCCCATTTCATAGTGTAGAAATCAAAACCTTTAATCCAATATACAAACAAGAAAGTCTCTGATACAAAATCACTTATCTCAGGCATAGTGGGATTCCTCATAGACGTGGGGTGGGATTCCACCCCACGTCTTGCAACAGTCAAGGGTGGGAAAAGCTTAGTCTTTAAAACTAAGCCTTAGGCTATAATGATCCTGTCTTCTTATAGCCTGTCCCCCACACCCAATGCAAACCATAAGCGAGCAAACATATACATCATATTTACAAACTTATTTCCCACTTGTGAAGATTCTGTACTCTTAGGAGTACATGAAGAAATTTCCATCTCTGCCCACCACCAACCCCCACATGTGCATTCTGTGGAAGAAACACCCCTAACGCTCAGTAAATTTCCTCCTTTTGCAGAAAATTTCTCAGGTGGAAAGTTTTGGGCACTGCCCTGGTGCCAGGTCACCTAAAGTTTAACCTGGCTAGTTGAGGCTTTTGGTACGGGGCCCTGAACCCAGACCTAACAATCTTCAGGCAAGCTGTAGTCTTTCATCAGGACAATCATATCTGAGTGTAAAGCCAGCAGCTTCAACCACCATCACAGCCGCCTGACCCATGCAGGTTAGCATTTCATTCAGACAGACGGTTGTTGTAAAGTATTGTACCTCACTTCCGTGGGTTTACGTAGAGACACCAAGTCCAGATGAATTTTGAAGGGTTTTATTAAAAGGAGGAAATTTATTAATATGCCAGCCACATATGGCTAACATGGGGCATTGTAGACCCAAATCGTGCAGCCCCAAATGTATCTCAGAGGCTGGTTATATACTCTTTTTTTTTTTTTTTACAGAGACAGAGAGTGAGTCAGAGAGAGGGATAGACAGGGACATACAGACAGGAATGGAGAGAGATGAGAAGCATCAATCATCCGGTTTTTGTTGCGACACCTTAGTTGTTCATTGATTGCTTTCTCATATGTGCCTTGACCGTGGGCCTTCAGCAGACCAAGTAACCCCTTGCTCAAGCCTGCGACCTTGGGTTCAAGTTGGGGGGCTTTTGCTCAAACCAAATGAGCCTGCGCTCAAGCTGGCGACCTCGGGGTCTCGAACCTGAGTCCTCTGCATCCCAGTCCGACGCTCTATCCACTGCGCTACCACCTGGTCAGGCTCAACCCTGGTTTTCACCTGTAAAGCTCAGTCTAACCAGGCTGGCAGAGACCTGGAGCCTTACTGTAGGTCATTCCCCAGCGTGAAGGCTGGCTGGCCATTCCATGATGTCCACATGGTAGTCTTTGCCCCACATGATCCCTTTCCCTACCTGGAGCAATCCACTTCTCAGTGAAGCCTCTGCTCAAATCTCCCTTGAATTCCAGCAAATGGGGAGGCTGTGAGGACTGAGGCCACAGTGGTCAAACTCCCGGCATAAGCGGACATAAATCGGGTACCTGATCCAGGACATCTCTGACTGTCACTGTATGCCTTTGCTCTCACCTCTTTTAAGGAACCCCATGCCTTTCCTAGCTCCCTCTGCCTCATACATGTTGCTACGTGGTTATCTGTGTGTTTACCCTCTCTTTCATAAAATCTCAAACTGCTTGAGGGTAGGAACTTTGTCTCACTTGTCTTGGGGGTCTCATATCTGGCTCTGGGCTTGACACTTAGTGGGCTCCATGTGTATTTCCAAATAAACCCTCCTGTCTTCTAGGCTCCAGGGACAGCAGTTTAATGAATGATCAGAACATGGTAATAAATTAAAATTCATTCTATGATGTGGCTATAGAGACAAAGACTGTGCTACTAGTGATATCATGTCAGGTTGGTGAGACCATTGAGTATTACTAATGGTTATTTCAGGACAATGCCCTTGGCTTGGACCCATGGGAAAAATGGTCCAGAATCCCAGAGTGTGTCACTGTGGTCTGAGGAACTGCCTCCGATAGTGACGGGGCACTCCAGCAGTTGTGCACTGCACCAGCCTGCCCCTTGGGACAGAAGCTATGCTTCATTTATCTCTATGAGCCCCAGAATCTCAGTAAATATTTTTATATTACTGAATTAAATAATTAATTAAATCACATGAATCTAGTGATATTGTTGAGGACAAGAAGCTCAGAAGAAACCTCCTTCTGAATCTCCCATTGTCCCCAATGACTTATGAGAACGGGCTCCAGAGAAGGAAAGTTCCCAGATGGTCCGTGGGTCAGACACACTCCATACCCACTCATACCTCTGTGCCATTTTCCCCTCTGGGGAACCCTTTCCCCTGTCTTCTCCTGTCACCTACATCAGGTCTCCCCTGCAATAAAAGGGTCTGGTACAGTCCCTTAAGAGTTTTTCTGGCCTGACCAGGCAGTGGCACAGTGGATGGAGCATTGGACTGGGACGCAGAGGACTCAGGTTTGAAACCCCGAGGTAGCTGGCTGGAGCGTGGGCTCATCTGGTTTGAGTAAGGCTCACCAGCTTGAGCCCAAGGTCACTGGCTTGAGTAAGGGGTCACTCACTCTGCTGTAGCCCCAGGTCAAGGCAAGTATGAAAAAGCAATCAATGAACAACTAAGGTGCCACAATGAAAAGTTGATACTTCCCATCTCTCTCCCTTCCTGTCTGTCCCTATCTGTTTCTCTTTCTGTCTCTCTCACCAAAAAAAAAAATAAAAATAAAAAAATTAAAGTATTTTGGATTCGATATTGGTCATTTTCACAAATTCAAGGCAGTCTTAGGGTAAGCAGGGAGAGCTGGCAGGCAGGCCCTATCTCTGCAAGTTCAGTAACAAAATCTGTAGTGATGGGGAAATGTGCCCGCTGGGTCTGAAGTAGTTCTTGGAAGGCCATAGGGTCCAATCTGTGGTGTGACAGAGCACGGGGCAAGCTTGAAGATGAGGACAGAGTACGGCTGGAGCTGAAAACCAGGAGCAGGATGAACAAAGCCAGAAAGCCTCCGCAAACAGCCCAGGTCCTTCTGCTGTGACTGCCTCCGAGCAGCAGGGCGGTGGCCAATCACGGAGAAGCAGTGGGGTGATCTTCATGGAGGTGCTGAGTTGAAGGCAAGGATTTGGGGGAGACAGAAGAATCTGCGTTCAAAGCCCTACCCCGTCATTCACTAGCATGATTATAACAAAAGGCAGGGCTGCTCTCAATTTCGTTTCCTGAGCTATAAAATGGTCTCCCCGGGAGCAGAGATTAGCTTCCTACATCATTTTTCTGGACGATGTGAGCAACACCACATGCTGGGATCCCTGGGGACACGTTCCAGGCCTCCCAGGAGTTCCCTGGGTTCCATGCGGAGAAGAGATTCCCACCGCTGGCCATGAACATTTTGTAGTTTGCCTCTGATTATCATTCAGCTCAACCTCCCTAAACGGTTTATAGAACGCTCTAATGTCCAAAATGCATCCTCGATGCGTCGTTCTATCACTTTATTTTACAAATGGGGAGACCTGGGCCCATGACTTGCCATTGTCACCCCGTGGGAACCAGCGCGCCAGGCTCCAGACCTGAAGAGCCTGGGCACCAGGGCTGAGAGAGCGCAGCAGTCACGCCCCACGCCCTACCGGGCGGGGGCGGAGCGAGCCGGAAGGGGGCGGGACCGCCGCGGGTCATGTGACGCCCGGCCCGGAAGCGCTAGCACCCGAGACCCCAGGGTGACCGGGTCAGGGGCTGTAGTTTGGAGTGATCGTGGAGGTCGAGGAGGTCCCCGCACTGTTGCGCTCCCCTCCTCCGCCGCCATGGCCTGGACCAAGTACCAGCTGTTCCTGGCCGGGCTCATGCTCGTCACCGGCTCCATCAACACGCTGTCTGCCAAGTGAGTCCGGGCGCGGCGGGGAGTGGAGGGGGCTCTGCCTGCCGCCGCAGCCCCGCACCTTCCCCGCCCTACCCCTCTCAGCTATCCTCTCCCGGCTTCACCCCTGGCCCAATTTCTGTTCACTCGGTGTATGGACCACCCAAGGGGTGGAAGGCCTGGGGAAATGCGGAGCGGGTTAGGCTCCCGACTGGAGGATCCGAGCCCTGGCTTTAATTAGTTGTGTGTGATCCTACCGTCCGTCTCCGTGCCACAGTTTCCTCATCTTTAAACGCAAGGGTTGGAATAGTTCCTCTGCTGGATCCCTTCCAATGCTGGCGTGGGAAGCCCCACCCTTTAGGAGCTATGGGGGTCCGGGGGTAGATTCCCAGCCTCGTGCACGGGAGCTACAATGAAGGCCATGGATCAGTGAATGTAGAGGCTTCGGCAAAGAAGGGGCTGCCCTGTTAGCCCCTCATGGAGGAAGGGTTATAGCTGGGGTTCTACATGTGGTGGGGACATCGAGACAGGGAACAGCAAGATCACATGCAAGTAGATTGTAACTGACACCAAATGTCCAAGCTGGATTTTACCCCATAATCAAAAAGGAGCTTTTGAGCAGAGGAGTGACATGCTAAGAGTGATATGATGAACCTGGTGGTCAAGGTGAAGAGTAGTTTGGTGCAGGGAAAACCACCCCAAGGCTGCTGCATAGCAGATCAGGGGCACTAGGATGGGCAATGAGGTGGCAAAGGAAGGGACAGGTGGGAGAGACCAGGTACAAAATGAAGCCACAAGGCCTGACCCAATAGATCAAGAGACAATGATCACTCCAGGATTTCTGCCTGGGAGAACAGAAGTGCCATTCACCCAGACAGGGAAGACAGGTGGGCAGTTCAGCTATGATGTATGCCTGAGGGTGTGGTGCTGGGAGGACAGTGAGAGCAGTCCCTAGGAGGTTGGGGATTGAGAACCCAGGGACTTTCATGAGGCTGAGGGACCAAACATAGCCTCCTCTCTCTCATATGCAAGGAGGACGGACCTGGGAGGCAGCCCCTTCTCTTGGCAGCTCTTTGCCTTTCTCTGCCCCACCTCAGAGCAGGGCCTTCCCTCTTTTCACCATCTAAGTGCTCCAGGACCCAGAGCCTGGCCTCTCTCTGAACCAGATCCAAGGTGCACATGGAGAAGAGTGGAAGAGTACTCACTCCAGTCAGACCTCACTTCCACCTGGGCCCTGCCAGGCTCCAGAGCAAGCAGGAGTCACCCTAGTCACCTTCTGGCCTATGTTCCCTAGGAGGAGGGGGCCAGTCATATCTTATTCATTTTTGAGGCTTTTGTTCCTAGCACACTCCGTCAGTGATGTGAGGAATGCCCCAGAAGAGAGGTCTGGGAGATAAGTGTTCTATTCAGTTCACCAGACATGTATAGAGTCCCTACAGTGTGTGAGACACTGTCTGGACTCAGGAAAGTAGACAGAAATGACTAAGAGAAGGTCCCTACTTTTGAGATGCTTAGAATCTGAGGTGGAGGAGACAGATGTGTATGTGCTTGGCAATCACAATATCCTCCCGTCTCCAAAGGAAGAGGCACTCTGGGTGAGGCCCACCTGCTCTCTTTGTCAGCTCTGTGTGTGTCTGTCTTGTAGTGCTGCGGCCTCCTGAAGGTCACTTCTTTTGTGAGCCCTTAGCTATAAAGGAGACTGACCATGAGATTCCTCATCTCAAGTTAGGATCTGAATGCAGCAGAACAGGGCGCCACCTATTCATCTCTAACAACAGCCTCCGTCCAGTGCCTAAAGAGTGGCTGTAGGTCTGCCGGGGCTGTTGTCCCCAGGGCAAGTTGAGATTGCTAGTTCCTACTGGGGTAAACTGTGCTGACTCAGCTCCCTCCTTTAAAAGCTCCAAACCAATCAGGTAGGAAGCCAGAGGATCCTCAGCCTCTGGAGGCCTAGTTTTGAGGGCAGGAAAGAGACTTCCAGGTGGGGACCCAAACTTTGATCCTGTCCCCTGCCGTGGAGCCTTAGAAATCTCCCTGCCTGAGACAGACCCCGGAACTAGACTCTAACTCATATTCTGAAGCCAGACTGTGAGGATACTCTCAGAGAGAAAGAACTGGGGAAAGCATCTGTGTTCATCCTGATAGGAATTAATTATCAACTTGAAATCACACTCTGACCTACAGTTTTTGGCGGGCACAAAGAGACAAGAATTTCATCACAGCAAGTGCTAATCAGCTAATACACAGAGTACCATGTGCCATGTCCTTCCCTGGCTGCCTTTCCTGTGTTAATTTAGTGAATTCTTATAACCACCCAATGAGGTAGATAAATTCATTGTCCCTAGATTAGAAACTGGTATGGAAAGATGGACTTGCTTGCCTAAATTCAACCCAGCTATTATGTAGTTTATATAGAGCCTAGAATCCAGGCTGTTAATCACCAACGTGAGATGAGACTGGGGACTTCTCTAGTCATTTTTCAGGGCATTTGGAATTATTAGAAATATAGAAATCATCCATTAATCTCATAATTTATCGCCGAGGTCCCAAGAGAAGTTTCTTGTGACTCAGCTGGTTGGAGTCAAAACAGGGACCAGAACGTAGGTCTCAGCATTGTAGTACAATCCTGTTACTTTACAACTGCAGAACCCAAAAGTCACACTTCCTTGGAATTTCCTCTCACTTCTCCCCAGACAAGAACAGAACAGATAAACATGTGCCCATGGAAGGTGAGATCCTGTGAGTGGCCTCTCCTTTCCCTGCCCTCAAAGCTCACTCCCTCTGGGGCTGGGCAACAAGCCTCTGTCCCAGCCCAGGGGACCCTGCTGTCACCCTGCCTGTCTTCCCCTGGACCTAGAAGCCATGCAAGGTTCAGGTTTAGAGTCTCTAGTAGCCTCATGCAATTTCTTGGCCTGCAAGGTGAGCATGTTTCCCTCCCGGGTTCTTGGGAGGAGAGCAATAGAGGATGAGGAAGTGTGCGTGAGCACGTGCTGCCTGCTGTGCTGGGACGCCGGTCAGCTGTCCACACAAGAGGCCACTCTGCCCACTCAGCAGGTTTGGGTACACCACAAAGAGATGGGCCTGCCCTGGCTAGGATGGAGCAAGTGTCAAATGCCCACAGGAGGGGAAGCCACCAAGCAGGCTGTTCTTTTGGCTCTGTGCTTGTGTCTTAGCAGAGAGCCACCTCACATTCTTAGCAGACGCCCTTCCCTGTGAAGTGGCCCCTTCTCCTTTCTGTGGCTACTTTCATTACCTCACAGGAACTTCTGCTGATGTGTCTCCTGGAGACCCAACATTTCACCTTCCTCTGCTCTGCTCAGGGCTGTCTGCCCAACCAGTGCCTGTCCGTGGGGTTGTGCCCATTTCAAAGCCCAGTTCTCCTGAATCCCCAGCTGTGATTCTGCATGTAAAGAGCCAGGGTCAAGTAGACACTAAGTAAGGCTCAGATTCTCTCCTAAACATCTGCAGGTTGTGAAGCTCACCCAGCCAGAGAGGGGCCATGGGGGTGACTTGCCCTCTACCAGTCAGGCCCGCTGGGTCCAGGGACCCTGCCAGGAAAGTGGCAGGAGGCTTGCGATCACTGGGCCTCTATTAAGGAAGGACTCTCATTGTCCTTTCTGTGCCAGCTCGAAGTTTTGCCTTGGCTGCTGTCCCCACCCTTGAGTTGTGTGAGCTGGCATGGGATAATTCTTTAGAAGGGTGCCTGGGCCAGTAGAGAAAGCCTGAAATCAAGAGGGCAGTGTGGAGGAGTGAAAAGAGCGTGAGATCAGGAAGCTGGGGTTAGATGGGTCACCAGGCCTCTCTAGGCCTCACTTTCATCTCTAAAAGGGGCATGACTTCCCACCTTTTCCCCAGACTAAGGTGAGGTCTACTTTCTAATTGTACTTAGAGATGACAGGGGTGGTTATCATTTATCACCACCTATGCCTGGGTTACCCTGGAGAGTGGAGAAGCCCTGTGGCCCTTCCCTAGCTCCCATTATGGGAGAAAGGAGCTGACTCACTGGGCTGACAAGCTGGGAACTCGAGAGGAAATGGCAGAGATTCTGTGGGAAATGGCCTCAGCCAGGCGGTCTGAGGCAGCCACATCAGTCACTCCCTCCCTTTCCGTCTGCCACCCCAGCCCACACAGATGCGCTCACCTCTCAGAATGCTGAGGTCTGAGTTTGGCTGGGCAAGGCCGAGTGTAGTGACTCACCCCTCATCAAGGGGAGCCCACCCCAGCCTACCGAGGCCCCGGAGAACTCGCCAGCAGAGACACCTCTTGGGGCCTCAGCCTGACCCTGGCGGGTCCCCTCAGGCCTCCTGCCCTGAAGACCATGGCTTTGCCCTGGGTCCAGTATCTACAGAGGGTCTGCAGAGTGCCCGCCCCACCTCAGTCAGGGCAGTGGGAGAAAACTGGAGTAAGGAGGTAGTAAAAGACCCTCAAATGTGAGGACAGGTCCCGGAACTGGGGGCAGAGACTCCTGGTTGCCGGCCCTGCTGCTCACGAGCCTGAGCTCCTCAGCCCTCCCTGCTCCCTGGGCTCCTCATCTGTGTAATTAGGAGATTTCGTGGGCTGATGGTGAGTTGATGGCCGGTTTCTCCTCTTGCAGCACTTTGCCACACTGGGGAACTGCAGGGACCCTTGGCTCCACCCACAGGGCGGGTCCCAGGCACATGCACTCCCAGATTTCAGGCTGGAGCAGACCCTGCCGGGACAGGGGGCAGTGGCTCCTGCTCAATAGAGGGGAAAGGGAGAAGGGGCTGGAAAGAACTTTGACCTCCTGCCGTGGGCCAGATCTCATATAGCTTATTTTGCTTATTACTTTTGACAATTCATCAGTATTATCTCCATATTAAAGATAAGAACGCTGCAATTTGTCCAGCCTATGAGAATCAAAATGAGCTTTCCACATAGCCAGCTGCCTTTTCTGAATGTAAATCCAATCACATGGGTTTGGGCCTAGATCTGCCTGTTAACTGTATGAGCCCACACGCCTCTCTCCACCCCTCTACCCACACCTTGAAGTGCCCGTCTGTAAAATGAGGATTCTTGATGTGAGGCTTAAACGAGACAATCCACATGAAGTACTCAGCACAGGCCTGGCACAAAGTCAGTACTCAGGGAATCCTATATTTATAAAACCATTTAAGTGACATGTTTTGCAAATAGCCAAGTGCTCTCTCTCCTTAGGGATCATTGCTGTCATCCCCAAATGAACCGGGACTGGATTTTGGCTTCTTGTTCTGTGCCACCTGAGGTCCTTCTGCCTGCACTATGAACTGAATGAAGTCTGTCTCAGGACTGGGGGGAGGAGCCTAACTCCTCCCAAAGTGCCTGCTGGCCTGAGCTCCTTGGCCTGGAGTGAGGCTGGGTAGGGCAGCCTGACCCGATGATACCTAATCCCTTGGGCTGTAAACCACTCCAGGCCCTCAGATACAAAAAGATTCCTTTTCCCCAGCTGGGACTGCTGCCAGCCCCAACCTGTTCAGGCAGACCTATCCCTTGGAGAAAGCAGAGGGCCCCTCTGGGGCTGGGGAAGGTTGCTCACCCAACCCTACAGCCAGTGCCCCACCCTGGGAAAGACAGGCCCAGCCTGTCCCACCAGCAGGGGGCACACCAGACCATGCGGGGAAATTAGGACACGTGAGAAATTGCCTCTGGACTGTATATAGTACCTGCCTATTTGCTTGGAGGGATCTGGAAGTCTCATGCATTCAACCAAATAATGTTTGAGCTCCTGTATAGTAATGTGCTGGGAGCAGGGGCCTGAGATGTGGAAGTTGCTGGATGCTGAACTCGCCCTCTCAAATGGTAGTGGCTGTGGAACCAGAAAGTGATACTGATGCGGTTGTCAGTACTGTAAGTCATGCACGCAGTAGTGGGGTGGAGGGGGGAAGGGGGGGAGGGGGTGTCTGCCAGATGGCTTTACTACTAGATCCTGGGATCCTCTCAGACCTGCCAGTCTTTGTTCCAGCTGTGGCCCCAGGGTGAGGAAGAGGCTTCCATACCTCCCCACGTCCCAGGCTTCTGGTTAGCCATATGGACTTGGCAGGAGGAACTCCCTCACCCCTCCTGGAGGAGCCCGGGCTCCAACCCCAAGAATCCTCATCTCCAGCCTGCTCACTTGCTCCTGGGAAGTTGGCTTTGTGCCCTTGGTAAAGTTTGACCTTTCACCCCTCCTCTGTTTCACTCAGTTGCCTCTCCCAGACCCTCCCAGTGGCTCTTTTTGCAAAAGTGAGCCTGATGTAAAGCAAGCCTGCATGCTGAGCCATACTGTCTGTGGCCCTCGCCCACATCCCATATCCTACCCTCCCTGGGATCCAGGAGCCAGAATCTGTAGCAGATTAGGCAGAAATGAGACCCTAGAGAGCAGGTAGTTTTATTCCATAGTGAGGGCTTCTTTTCTCTATTGGTACTGGGTCCAGTACCCTAACCCAGCTTTCTCTCTGCCTTCCCAACCAGTCATATCAGAACTTCCCCCTGCCCTGCAGCTCTCCTTTGGGCCTTCTCATTCCCAAGACCCACAAACCCTCCTATAGCCTCTCCTACTCCCCCGTCTCAGGGAATGGATATGCATCTCCCTCTGTAAGTAAGACACCTTAGCCTGGTTTGTTCACTCACCCTGAGATGTGCTCACATCTCTGAGGAAACGTGGTGTCTCCTTCCAGTCTGTGCTACCCTCCTGGTCAACCAGGAGCTCACCACCACTCAGCCCGCCCTTCCCGCTGGCAGCATCCAGGCATCATACTTTTTCCTGGGCTGTGAGAAGGAGCGTCCTGTTCCCCTTCCCAAACTCAGGGCACAGAGAAGCCAGAGCTGGATAGGATGTTTGTCAAACCCAGACCCTAGTTGCTTGACACAGCCAGTGGGCCCTGCTTGTGACTCCGTGAAGGGTACAGGAAACAGGAACTCTGGCTTCTGCAAGGATGACTCTGGAGTAGATCTGGGTGCTACAGCGTGGCTGCTCTGGACAGACATTGCAAGGAAAGGCATTTCAGAAGGGGAAGGCCTGAGTCCTTCAGTTTAGAGACAGCTACTGCTTTTGCATGGAGTTCTGCTCAGTGGCCCACATGAAGCAGCCCTGGGTCCGCATTGACCTGAGTCAGCAGTGTGACACAGTCAAAATGTGTCAACTAATGAGTCAGCAGACCAGGACACTCAACATGAGGGAGGAGCCACTATCTTGCCAGGCTCAGTCTGGGCCAGATCACATGCCCTTGGCTCTGGGCTTGAGCCCACCAGAAGTCACCGTCCAGGGAAGTGAAAGGTCAGGAAGGGTTGGGGCTGTTTAGCCAGGAGATGAGAAGATTCAGAAGGTGGAAAAGTCTCAAGATATCTGAAGGGCTTTCAAATGAAAGAGAGATCAGACTAGACCACAGGGACACAACTAAGCCCAGCAAAAATGAAATTCAAGGGCAGGAGTTATAGCACACAGACAGCAGACGATGCAGAATTATTTGGTGGTAGCTGCCCAGGGCTCTGTGCCGCAAAGGATTCTGGGCCTGTGTGTAGGCTCTTTGTGGAAGCATGCCATAATCAGTTATGCCATCTGCCAGGGTGCTGGCAGGGAGGCCACTCCACTAGTGCCAGATACTTGCCACTTGCTTTAGAGTCTGTACTGGGAAGACCCTCCAGACTCTTCAGGTCCTATGAAGGTAACCAGGTGGTCTATGTCAGATGGCCGTTTCCCAGGGCCCAAGTGACCTTGTAGACCAGTGGTTCTTCATATTTTTGTGTCATGGCTTCCTTTAATAATCTGGTGAATCCAAAAGTAATTGTTTAAAATGTACAAATAAAAGACTAGGGATTGCCTGACCAGGCGGTGGCGCAGTGGCTAGAGCGTCGGACTGGGATGCAGAGGACCCAGGTTCGAGACCCCAAGGTCGCCAGCTTGAGCGCAGGCTCATCTGGTTTGAGCAAAAACCCACCAGCTTGAATCCAAGGTCGCTGGCTCCAGCAAGGGGTTACTCAGTCTGCTGAAGGCCCACAGTCAAGGCACATATAAGAAAGTAATCAATGAACAACTAAGATATTGCAACGTGCAATGAAAAACTAATGATTGATGCTTCTCATCTCTCTCCGTTCCTATCTGTCTGTCCCTGTCTATCCCTCTCTCTGACTCACTCTCTGTCTCTGTAAAAAATAAATAAATAAAATTAAAAAAAAAAAGACTAGGGATTACAGAAAAAGCCAATTATGCTAAAATTTATCAAAACATTAAAAAGACAAATTTGTGATATACTAATACATATGTGTATATGCTTCTTAACAAAAAAGTATAAGTAGTGAGTCTAATTAGTATAATTTGGGGGCTGTGATGAGTGTAAACGATACTTTACAATATCTGCAACCACCCTGATGTGATAACAAGAATAGCAGTGACTTCTATGTGACAGATTCACAGGTACTGCAACAGTACATCTGTAATTTTTTTTTAAACATTCTTTTTTATTTATTTCTTTTACAGAGAGAGTCAGAGAGAGGGACAGACAGAGAGGGATGAAGAGAGATGAGAAGCATCAATCATCAGTTTTTCCGTTGTGGCACTTTAGTTGTTCATTGATTGCTTTCTCATATGTGCCTTGACCGTGGGGCTACAGCAGACTGAGTAACCCCTTGCTCAAGTCATTGACCTTGGGTGCAAGCTGGTGAGCTATTTTTTTTTTTTTCAAACCAGATGCGCCTGCGCTCAAGTTGGCGACCTTGGGGTCTCGAACCTGGGTCTTTTGCATCCCAGTCTGACGCTCTATCCACTGCGCCACCACCTGGCCAGGCTACATCCATAATTTGAGAAACTGCTTAACTTCGGTTAGAGGTTCATGGCATTTCAGCTGAAGGTTTCGAGACCCCCACCTTCTGTCCATGATTCTAGATAAAGACTGCTTGCCCTGGAGATTGGCCCCTTGAGAGGAAGTCCCACTCTGGCTGAGCCCCCTGCGCATGGTCTCTTGGCATTGGGAGGAGTGAGCTTGTCCGCAGGTACCCGCAGCACTACAGGGTTTGATCTTCTCTCTCTCTGCTGCAGGTGGGCGGACAACTTCGTGGCCCAGGGCTGTGGAGGAAGCAAGGAGCACAGCTTCCAGCATCCCTTCCTCCAGGTATCGGCCCCATCCCTCCCCACTGCCTGCCTCCCAGACCTCAGACCAGGGGCCTCGGAGGCTCTGCTGTTTCCTGACCTAGGGGTGGAGTCCTCCCCTGCTCCCAGAAGAGCTACTTGTTTCTCTCTCCCTCCCTGAACTGAGGCCAGAGTATGAGCGCCCCTGGAAGGGAACAGAGGGCACAGTCCTCTGTGAGAGGCCTGAGTGAGCAGTCATGCCCTGGGTACCGTGAGGCCAACACTCACCACATCTAAGTCAGGACACATTTGGAAAATGTCAACCCTCATAGCAAAACCCGCTTTTTGTCCACTGGGAGCCCAGACCCCCTGGGACAGCACAGACACCATAAATAGGAGGCACTTCATTACTTGACTGGAAGTGGGAGACCCAAATGTCAGCCCAGCTCTGCCACCAGCTTGCTCTGTGACCTTAAACAAGTTCATGAGCCTCTCTGGGCCTCAGTTTCTCCATCTGGAACTTGACCAGGGCTTGGCCTAGGTCGATGATGTTCAGACGAGTCTCTACACAGCCTTAGGGTTAGTGTCAAGGTGTTTGAGGGGCTTAGGCCCAAACCCGGGAGGCAGTCTCTGGCCTCCCACACACAGCAGCTTTGCTTTTGCCTGTTTTATGTGTTGGGGTTATAGGTAAGCTCTTGTTTGAAGAGAGGTTATGTTCAAAAGTTTTTTGTTAAAGGTGATTCTCCTTTGAGCGCTAAACTCCTCGGGTTCTGTCCCTGCAGGCAGTGGGCATGTTCCTGGGGGAGTTCTCCTGCCTGGCTGCCTTCTACCTACTCCAGTGCAGAGCTGCAAGGCACCCGGATGCCAGCATAGACCCCCAACAGCCCTTCAACCCCCTGCTTTTCCTGCCCCCAGCCCTTTGTGACATGACTGGGACTAGCATCATGTATGTGGGTGAGTAGCCGGGCCAGGCTGAGTGGGGTTCAGTGAGGCCCATGACATGACCCAAGGGGCCGTTGATGTAACAGCTGCCCTCAGCCCCAGAGCATCTATACCTCAGCCCTGCCCCACATACTTTCACAAACACACACTCACCCAAGATTTACTGAGCACATACTGGGCAGGAGGCACGTCTTCAGCCCTGAGCACACCTCAGTGAACAGACAGCCTCGGCCCTCAGGAGCTGATGCCGTGTGTCTGTCCTCCCCTAGCCCTGAACATGACCAGCGCCTCCAGTTTCCAGATGCTTCGTGGAGCAGTGATCATATTCACAGGCCTGTTCTCAGTGGCCTTCCTCGGGCGCAGGCTGGTACTGAGCCAATGGCTGGGTATCCTGGCGACCATCGCAGGGCTGGTGGTCGTGGGCCTGGCCGACCTCCTGAACAAGCATGACGATCAGCACAAGCTCAGCGAAGTGATCACAGGTGTGGCCAGGGTTGGGAATCCAGAGGCTGCCTTCCTGTCCTGTTCTAAGAGCCCACCACAGAGTTATTCAACAAACTCTTACAGGCTCTGCTGTGCTTGGGGGAGGGCATGTGGGGACCAGCTGCTGTGGACGAGCACCTGCTCTCAAGTTGACAGAGTGTAGGAAGGCTAAAGGCCCAAGCAGCAGGAGAAATGGGTAGATAGGGAGCCAGAGGGCTTGTGCTGTGATGTACCTATATACACACAAACCACCGAATTTGGGAAAGGAGAAAAATGAACATTTATCAAGCACTTACTAAGTGACCAGTTTGGTGCTGAGCGCTGCATTTATTGTCATCACAGTGATCCCCACAATCCCAGAAAGTGGTGCAGCCTACCCTGGTCACTCAGAGATAGTATTAAACCAGAAACGTCTATCTCCAAGCCTCTGGACCATCTGAGGCCTGAGCCCAGAGCAGGTGACAGTGCCTATCTTTTCAGGGGCCAGGAGATCAGGCATGAAGGTAGTCATGACTATGCCTCGTGAACTGTAGGGTGCTGGCAAAAGTCAGGGGCTGTTGTTGTGTCCCCGTGGGTGCTCTCTTCCTCAGCTTTAGGCCCGCCACTCGGCCAACAGCCCCATGGTCTTGCTGTCTCCCTGCCTCCCTCACCCTTGGCCCTGTTGATCCTTTCCCACAGGGGACCTGTTGATCATCATGGCTCAGATCATCGTCTCCATACAGATGGTGCTAGAGGAGAAGTTCGTCTACAAGCACAATGTGCACCCTCTGCGGGCAGTTGGCACTGAGGGTGTGTGAGCACAGGGGCCGGGGGAGGGCACTGGTCGGGGGCACACTGGAGGGGAGCGTGTGGAGTGCATGCACACGGAGGAGCACGGGCCCAGCGACCAGGGACCACTGGGAGGCGGGAACGTCCTGCCCTGTTTCTTCCTTCCTTCCCCACAACTGTGCTGACAACTACCCTGACACCTGCTGTGCACATGGCCAGGAGCTCAGGGAGGACGATGCTGAAGATGAATTAGGTGTAAGCCTCACTCTAGAGGAGCTGACCAGCAAGGACCGAGCAGTGTGTTTGAGCTCAGACCACTTATGCTCTACTGATATTTCACCTGCCAATCATATCTGAGTGTCTTGGATTGGAGAAGGTCACATTTCAGCTGTAGTTTCAACAGTCGGAGAGGGAAGGAGGGAACTCCAGACAGAGCAAACACCTGGGTAACTGGCCGTGAGTTTGGAAACCATTGAGGAATAGTTTGGGTGAGATGCAGGTTTGATGTGGGAAAATGACCAAGTCAAGATCATGGAGAACCTTGAACATCAGGTAAGAAGATTTAGACTGTAAGTAGCAGGCAGTGAAGAATCACTCATGGTTTTTAAGCAGGGAAATAACTATGAAAATTATGCTTTAAACTATGAAACTAGCAAGGATTAGAGCAGTGCTACGAAGTGTGGGCTGTGGACGAGTCAGGGAGCTGTTTTTGCCTGGTCCACAGTGAGCTGAGGGCTAAGGCAGAATGTTAATCAGCTAAATCGGTGACATCGTGAAGCATACTGTTTGTTTCTGCTCATTTGTTTTTCTAGCAAGACTTTCTGAATGAAGCACTGTGCTGATTTATATCTTGGTTCATCCCCTTATCACAGACCAGTGCCACTGAGTGACAGAACTGTTTTCCCACACTTGTGAGCACTGTAGTGGTTATAACCAGCAATTCTTTTTTAAATGAATAGATTAGAATTTAAAAGTGTCAGAGCATATTGTACATTGTTAGGGTGGCTGCTATTTTGTGAAAGCTTGTGTGTATGTGCCTGTGTGTACGTATACTGGTCACAATGTAGAAGTATTTCTTGGTTTTGGTCCAGTTGGAAAATGTGGATTAACATGTGAAGGGGCAGCTAGAGCCCATTCAGTAGGCCGCTGTGAAATCCTGGTGAGAGGGCACGGACCCAGGACCCGAAAAGAAGGCGCTAGTGCGAGGGCCACTAGGAAGGGGTGGCAGGAGATGGGGAGGCCTTGTTGGTCCTGACGTGCTGGGAGTCAGGACCAAGCAGACATTGCGATGTGCTTCCTCCTCTCCCGCAGGCCTCTTTGGCTTCGTGATCCTGTCCCTGCTGCTGGTGCCCATGTACTACATCCCTGCCGGTTCCTTTAGTGGGAACCCTCGCGGGATGCTAGAGGACGCACTGGATGCCTTTTGCCAGGTGGGCCGACAGCCGCTCATTGCTCTGGCACTGCTGGGCAACATCAGCAGCATCGCCTTCTTCAACTTTGCGGGCATCAGCGTCACCAAGGAGCTGAGTGCCACCACCCGCATGGTGCTGGACAGCCTGCGGACCGTCGTCATCTGGGCACTGAGCCTGGCACTGGGCTGGGAGGCCTTCCACCCCTTGCAGATCCTCGGCTTCCTCATCCTCCTGATGGGCACTGCCCTCTACAATGGGCTGCACCGCCCGCTGCTGACCCGCCTGATCCGGCCCCCAGCTGAGGGGGGCGAGCGAGAGAGACTGCTGGATCCCTCTCGGACTCCCATCAACGACGGCAGCTGAGCCTCCTTCAGGGTCTTGTTGCCACCTGATTGTTCCTTGTTCATCCTGAGGCTGAGGCCACACAGGCTAGCGAGCCTCAAGTTCCCTGTCCTCAAAGCCTCGCCCCGCCCCTCCCCATTAACCCCCACACACAGCTGCTCCCACAGAAGATTACAGGACACCCAGGTCCTCCTTTGTCACCAACTCCTGCAGAAGGTGTTAGCCCAGCGCTCACAGGCCTGAGTGCAACGACTGCCCCACCCCCCAGGCCCCTGCAGCACTAGAGCAATATCATGAAGTGGTGTTGCAGGAACTAACCACTACCCTAGGATTTTCTAAATTGAGCTCAAATTGAATCTCTGAAGAAGAGAGGTCAGTGAGCAAATTCAGAGCAGAGCTCAGTACAGTACGTTTTAAAACTAAGGTAATCCCTAACCCTGCCTGGAGCCCTAGGTTTCACTGACGCAGTGCATGCTCCCCAGCCCCCACCCTCCTCCCTGGGACTCGTGTTCTGCTCTGTAATGCAGATGGTGTCAAAGCTGTGGCTTCCATGCCCAGCTGGGCGCATTCTGTGGGCCTGTGATCTTGACCAGCCAAGGAAAGAAGTAACAGCACATTTATTGGAAATTCCCCTCTGCCCACAGTGCCTCCTCCCCAGGCCTGTGTCAGTGTCCAGTGTCCTTGCTGACACACCCTCAGGACCTCCGTATCTGAGAGGGATTGCAGGGGGATTCCAGGCAGCCCTGGATAACAGCTTTTATGAACTCTACACCTTCCATTTTAAAGGCGAGGAAACTGAGGCCCAGAATTACAAGTTGTTTGGCAAGAGGGGTGTCCTGCTATGGGCTTTGCCGTGTAGCCACATGATCCTGCCAAAGGCTGGGATCCAGAGCACAGCTGGTCCTCTACCCCACCCCCAGCAACCTGACCCCACAGAACACTCTCCAGGGTAATGGATTCAAATCTGTAGCCCCATCTACAGTACTGGTCTCTCTCGGGGATCTTTGGGGGAATTTCCTGTGGCTGGGATAGAAACTTCATGAGCGACTATCCTCCCAGAAATGCCCCTGCTCCTCCCTTCCCCCAAGAGAGGGAACTGGCATCACGGACCCCAGTGTTCCTCACCATGTGGCCGTTCCTGGAGCCTCCAACCATTTTCCTGGACAGCTGGATCATAAAGCACCACATGCCTTAAAATGGACTCTGGCTGAAGGCATCTTAGACAAGCAACATGCTCGGGCTGTGTGGGAATCCAGCAGGTTATTAAAGTTTGTTGGGAGAAAAGGATCTTTTCATCCCACCAGCCCCGAGTCCCAGGGACCCTGAGCGTCTGGGCCATGGTGCATGTCACAGGAAGAAAAATGGAGAGTGAGGGTCGTGGGGACTACAGCTGCTTTGTCCAAAAAATAGCCTTATGAGGTTGTTTTAAGTTTTATGTTAAAAAAGAAAAGGGAAATTGATGGTATGAACTTTTTTTTTTTTTCTTTTTTTTAGAGAGGAGAGGGGGAGAGAGAGAGAGGAGAGGGGGAGAGAGAGAAGGGGGGAGGAGCTGGAAGCATCAACTCCCATATGTGCCTTGACCAGGCAAGCCCAGGGATTCGAACCAGCGACCTCAACATTTCCAGGTCGACGCTTTATCCACTGCGCCACCACAGGTCAGGCATGAACTTTTTTTAATGAGGGAAGGAGCACCAGGGTTGGGACGTTCTTGGAAGTAGCATCTAGAATGTTGGATGGAAAAGCTCTAAAAAAAGAAAACCTAATATAGTGAAGCATAGAAATCACCCAGCCCATCATACATTGTTCAGATGAAGAAACTAAAGCCCAAAGAGGGAGGAACTTCACAGGGTCGCACAGCCAGTACAGGCACAGCTGGAGTGGTTCAGTCCTTGCCCATCCCTTTGTGCCACTGGGGGCGTAGGCAGGAGCCTGTGCCAGGAAACCAGGGCTACCCCTCTGCAGTGGGCCTCGCAGCCTGTGCGCCCAACTCTGCAAATCCCCTAAAAGGATGGTAGGGAAGCACTTGGCCTTTATTTCCTGCCATGGGGGATTGCGTGGATTTTAATGTTGAAGGGTTGGGGAAATTATAATGGGTCTTGAGGGATGGCAGAGCATGGGGTGGGGGGCACCTCATCAGGCCAAATGTCTTTACCTCCCGGAGCTTTGGGTCTTCACATCTCCAGCATGGGGAAGCCAGCCTCCATCTGGCAGGATGAGCATGAAAACTACATAAGATAATGAGTTGCTGGGCCTATGAAGGCCAGTGCTCAGCGCGGTGTCACGGAAGGCTGTGCTGTCCACCAGCATGGTGGGTGGGGCACTGAAGTCCCTGCTGAGCACATTGAAGCATTTGCTCAGAGGAGAAGAACTGTTTTATTGTATACACTGTCGTGGAGTGGAATATAAAATTCACAGAGATTATAGGAAAAAATAGGCGCCTCAGGAAAACTGCTGACAGTAGGTCCCCTCCCAACCGCTGGAAACGTGCACTCTGTCCTTTTGTTGGGTTCTTTGAAGGGTGAGTTTGAGAAGCTTCGCTTTCCCACACTGATTGTGTGGACAGGAGGTTGAGGACCTCCACTCCTGCTGGGTCTGGAGGGCTGTGAGGCTGTCTATAGGTGTGGCCTGACTCTTCTGAGGAGTAAGACCGTGAACAGTGGAGGTTTGGCATGGAGGCCCTGGACCCTTAAGTCAGAATTGACTGCTAAGCCTCTGTAAACATCAGTTCAAACACAATGTGGCCCTGGCCAGTTGGCTCAGTGGTAGAGCGTCGGCCTGGCGTGCGGAGTCCTTCTCCACCCCCCCCCCTCCTTCCTCTGTCTCTCTCTTCCCCTCCCGCAGCCAAGGCTCCATTGGAGCAAAGATGGCCCGGGCGCTGAGGATGGCTCTATGGCCTCTGCCCCAGGTGCTAGAGTGGCTCTGGTTGCAACAGAGCGGTGCCCCAGATGGGCAGAGCATCGCCCCCTGGTGGGCATGCCGGTTGGATCCCGGTCGGGGGCATGCGGGAGTCTGTCTGACTGCGTCCTCATTTCCAACTTCAGAAAAATACAAAAAAATAAAATAAAAAATAAAAACGCAATGTGATATGAACCATCTGTGTGGTAGTGAACTGATCAGTGCCTGCCCCTCACAGAGTGGTCCTGGGGAGCCTGGGGCCAGGGCTCCTTCAGGACTGCCATTTAGGCCCTGGCATACCCCTTGGACCTTCACCGGAATCTGCCCACAAAGTGGAAATTTAGGGTCCTACCAAGTGGTTCTTTTTGCCTTCACTACGTCCAAAGGTTTCTGCATGGTTTAAGCCAGGGGTCTCAAACTCGCGGCCCACGGGCCGCATGCGGCCCGCCGAACAATTTTGTGCGGCCCGCAGACTAATCCACGAAGTTCAAAATATTTTGGATAAAATTAAGTAAGCCTAGGGGCCTACTTGTATTTTTCATTTCTCTAGCATCCTAGCTAGATATTAGCTTAGTTAACAGCAGTTGTGATGCGAACTACAGTTTCTGGTCGTTTTGTGACACTGAGTAAACTGCATGTACGATTGTGCTTGTTGTACTGATTTTTTTTTGTTTTCAACTGCAGTGAGAAAAGTGTTGCGTAACAGTTGCTTTTGTAGACCTAGTGTGGCCCGCCGAACGGCTGTGATCTTGCTCTGCGGCCCACATGCTGAGTTGAGTTTGAGACCCCTGGTTTAAGCAAACAACAGTCCAGGAGGTTGGAGCCCTGGCCCCTGATGGGGCTGGGCAGAGGACTGGAGCAAAGGCTCAGTTGTGCAGAAGAAAGAAGCAGACTCAGGAGGCAGAGAGCTGTGTCCTCAGTCCCGCCTCTACCTTGACTAGGTGGCCTTGGACAAGTCATGTTACCTCTTAAGACCTTGGCTACCTGCCTGACCTGTGGTGGCGCAGTGGATCAAGCTTGGACCTGGAACGCTGAGGTTGCCGGTTAAAAACCCTGGGCTTGCCCGGTCAAGGCACATATGGGAGTTGATGCTTCCTGCTCCTCCCTCCCTCCCTTCTCTCCCTCTCTCTCTCTCTCCTCTAAAATGAATAAATAAATAAAAATTAAAAAAAAAAGACCTTAGCTACCTATAAAAGGGGAGGTTCTCAGCATTCCTAAATGTGTTCACCTTCCTATAGATCAATATCATTCTTTTGTATTTACCTTGGTTTAGAGCCCCTCTGGCCTTTTGTTGACTACTTTCAAAATCCATTTATAGCCATGAAAATTTATAAATCACCTTTCTTCATTAGGAACTCTTGCCCAACAATATTTTAATGAGGGATTTCTGTCCCACAATTCAGCAAAGTTTATGGAGAACTGATGTGCTCTTTGATGTGGATTCATCAAAGAAAACAGGAAAGCCAAAGGCAAAGCATGAATTCCAGCACAGAGTGCTGTGCAGTGAGAGGCTTTGCAAGGGGTGCAGGGGAGGAGGGTACTGGAGAGATCAGCTAACTCTGTCTTGAATGTGGAGAGTGCTCCGCTTGAGCTAAGTGCTCCAGGATGGACAGGAGTCTTCTAGGCTTGGCAGCATGGGGCGAGGGAAAGATGAAGAAGTCTTCCAGAAAGAAGGAACAGCTTGTAGAATGCACAAGGTAATAATGTATTCAAGAACTGCACGTAAGTAGACTGGTATCCCTGGCAATAAGCAAGCCACACAGGAAGTGGCCAGAGTGGGGCAGGTGCCCAGACAGTGCTGTTCCTTTTAGGCTTTCCTGAGGCATTAGGACTCTGTAGAGCAGGGGTCGGGAAACTTTTTGGCTGAAAGAGCCATGAACACCACATATTTTAAAATGTAATTCTGTAAGAGCCATACAAAGACCCATGCACCTTACGCATTATCCAATAAAAATTTGGTGTTGTCCCGGAGGACAGCTGTGATTGGCTCTAGCCACTCACAACCATGAATGTGAGCGGTAGGAAATGAATGGATTGTAATACATGAGAATGTTTTATATTTTTAACATTATTTTTTTAAAGATTTTATTTATTCATTTTAGAGAAGGGGGGAGAGAGGGAGGGGAGGAGCAAGAAGCATCAACTCCCATATGTGCCTTGACTGGGCAAGCCCAGGGTTTCGAACCAGCGACCTCAGCGTTTCAGGTCGACGCTTTATCCACTGCACCACCACAGGTCAGGCAACATTTTTGTTTGTTTGTTTGTTTGTTTGTTTTTGTATTTTTCTGAAGCTGGAAACGGGGAGGCAGTCAGACAGACTCCCATATGTGCCTGACCGGGATCCACCCAGCACGCCCACCAGGGGGCGATGTTCTGCCCATCCGGGGTGTCGCTCTGTCGTGACCAGAGCCACTCTAGTGCCTGGGGCAGAGGCCAAGAGCCATCCCCTGCGCCCGGGCCATCTTTTGCTCCAGTGGAGCCTTGGCTGCGGGAGGGGAAGAGAGAGACAGAGAGGAAGGAGAGGGGGAGGGGTGGAGAAGCAGATTGGTGCTTCTCCTGTGTGCCCGGCCGGGAATCGAACCTGGGACTTCCGCATGCCAGACCGACGCTCTACCACTGAGCCAACCGGCCAGGGCTTGCTTTTTTTTTTTTTTTTTTTTTTTTTTTTTGGTATTTTTCTGAAGTTGGAAACGGGGAGGCAGTCAGACAGACTCCCGCATGCGCCTGACCGGGATCCACCCGGCACACCCACCAGGGGGTGATGCTCTGCCCATCTGGGGCATCGCTCTGTTGCAACCAGAGCCATTCTAAGCACCTGAGGCAGAGGCCACAGAGCCACCCCCAGCGCCCCGGGCCAACTTTGCTCCAATGGAGCCTTGGCTGCGGGCGGAGAAGAGAGAGACAGAGAGGAAGGAGAGGGGGAGGGGTGGAGAAGCAGATGGGCGCTTCTACTGTGTGCCCTGGCCGGGAATCGAACCCGGGACTCCCGCATGCCAGGCCGACACTCTACCACTGAGCCAACTGGCCAGAGCCATTATTTTTTTTTATTAAAGATTTGTCGCTCTCGGTTCCTGGGATTATTAGTATTAGAGGAGAGAGCAGAGCAGAGCAGAGAAAGGCCTCGTGGAGGAGGCCAGGAGAGGCAGCCAAGATGGCGGAGTGTTGAGTGAGAAGCCAGTTAGTGCAGAGTTTGTGCAGGGAGAAGGAAGGAGATGGGGAACAGAGGTGAATAAGTCTGGTGAGCTAGAAACCTTTGATTCTAGGAAACTCGGATAAGTCAGTAGCTTTGTGAGCACTGAATGTGAGTGGGTTTTGGAGCCCAGTGTGTGTTTTTACTTGCCCGCTGGGTGCGAGCTAGGATTAAAGATGAAGGCCCATCAGTTTTTGGCTCTGTTGTTTTTTACCGACTGTCCGAATCCAATGTGAACCTGCATGGGCCGGGCTGCTGTGATAGTGGCCGTGGCTTCTGGCTTTACATTTGGCGTAGTCTGTGGCAGGATTTGATACAAATTGGTATGGAGTCACCACCACTTTTGAGTGGTGGAGTAGAGGACTGCCTGCTGTTATGGTTCCCCATGGCTGTCCTTTTGGGGGCCATAGGCTGGCTGACTTTTACAGCCATGTGTGAGGAAACTGAGAGCTCTGTGGAAGAGGCTGCCCGGGACCTGCAAACAAGCAGTGGAAGGAGCTGGAGCAAACGCGGGAGAAAAAGATGCTGACCCTGGAGCTGGAGGAAGCGCTGGAGGAGGCCGACCAGGTTTGCGCGATTCACCTGGAAATGGAGCAGCTGCTGGAGGAGGATTCACAGGTTTGTGAGTTGCAGATTGCCCTGGACTTTGTGGAGAGCCAGCAGCAGCGGGAGGCCAGGGCTGAGGCAGGAGGTGAGGCTGGAGCTGGGGCTGCAAGGTCTGCGGAGCAGAGGGAGCTGGTGTTTTCAGTTCCTCTTTGGAGGATGAGGAGAATTGGGCTGGAGTTGCAATCTGCAGTCTCCATAAAATGGGAGCCCAGCTGGAAGGAGCACCTACTACAGCCCTGGTAGGTCTGCAATTTTGGGACATAGGGCTGGACGCAATGTGCCCCTCTTTGGGACAGTGTAAGACCTGCCAGGACGGCAGGGATGAGGGGGGTGGCTGACGCCCCATGTACCTGGACTGATTTCCTGGACTACGACCGGAGTGGGCATTGGCTCCTTTGTTGGATGGATTTACGGATTATGGATTTTGGACAATGTGAAATACCCTGATGGGGGTGGGGGGTGGCTTTGCTGGAAGCACTCCCCTGCCCCAGTAAGCTTTTTCCATGGCTAGAAAGAAGGCTGAGGACATTTTGCGCTTTGGGCTAAGTGCTCAGAGATTGGTGAAATGTACCTTTGTAGTTGTTGAAACTGTATGATTTGTGCTGTTGTAATTTGTGTAATGTTCTAATTTCCTTGCACAGGGATGCTGGTGATGTAGATTATGGGTTGTAAAGTGAGCATAGGGGTGGATTGTTGGGCAGATAAAATATATTATGCTCACTTTGTTAAAAATGGCGCTGCCCACGTGGAAGCCATTGCCCAGGTGATATTAATGTGTGTCCCTGTGGGCAGCAGAATCCTTGTAGCCTGGGGCTTGGTTTTGGGATTAAGCCTTTCCCACCTTTTTTGATGTGGGGTGGTACAATCCAATCATGCCTCAGAGAAGTGACTTTGTATTAGAGACTTCCCTATTTTGTATATTGGATTAAAGGTTTGTATTTCTACACTATAAAATAGGGGCAGAACGGGAGCTTGCTCTCTCGGTTCCTGGGATTATTAGCATTAGAGGAGAGAGCAGAGCAGAGAGCAGAGAAAGGCCATGTATTGAGGCAGCCAAGATGGCGGAGTGTTGAGTGAGAAGCCAGTTAGTGCAGAGTTTGTGCAGGAAGAAGGAAGGAGATGGGGAACAGAGGTGAATAAATCTGGTGAGCTAGAAACCTTTGATTCTAGGAAACTCGGATAAGTCAGTAGCTTTGTGAGCACTGAATGAGTGGGTTTTGGAGCCCAGTGTGTGTTTTTACTTGCCCGCTGGGTGCAAGCTAGGATTAAAGATGAAGGCCCATCAAAAAAAAAAGATTTGTCTGCGAGCCAGATGCAGCCATCAAAAGAGCTGCATGTGGCTCACAAACCATAGGTTTCCAACCCCTGCTGTAGAGTGTAGAGTGCCCTGGAAAGTTTCAAGCAAGAGAAGAACATGACGCAAATTGCTATTTGGGAAGATCGCCTTGTTATATGGAAATAAATTTGATTAGTGTTAGGAAGTACTAAAGGCCAGTAAGACCACCTTTGATTAATTAGGATGTGGACAGTGGACATGCTGGTGAGGATGAATACAAGAGCCATTCAAGAAGCGGACTCGCACCTGACCAGGCAGTGGCGCAGTGGATAGAGTGTCTGACTGGGATGCAGACGACCCAGGTTCGAGACCCCGAGGTCACCAGCTTGAGCACGGGCTCATCTGGTTTGAGCAAAAAGCTCACCAGCTTGAACCCAAGGTCGCTGGCTCCAGCAAGGGGTTACTCGGTCTGCTGAAGGCCCGCAGTCAAGGCACGTATGAGAAAGCAATCAATGAATGAACAACTAAGGTTTCGCAACACGCAATGAAAAATTAATGATTGATGCTTCTCATCTCTCTCCATTCCTGTCTGTCTGTCCCTGTCTATCCCTCTCTCTGACTCACTCTCTGTCTCTGTAAATAAATAAATAAATAAATTCTAAAAAAAAAGAAGCAGACTCGCCTGACCAGGTGGTGGTGCAGTGGATAGAGTGTCAGACTGGGATGCAGAGGACCCAGGTTCGAGACCCCGAGATCACCAACTTGAGCGTGGGCTCATCTGGTTTGAGCAAAAGCTCACCAGCTTGGACCCAAGGTCACTGGCTCCAGCAAGGGGTTACTCAATCTGCTGAACACGGTCAAGGCACATATGAGAAAGCAATCAATGAACAACTAAGGTCTCGCAACGAAAACCTGATGGTTGATGCTTCTTATCTCTCTCCGTTCCTGTCTATCCCTCTCTCTGACTCTCTCTCTGTCCCTGTTAAAAAAAAAAAAAAAAAAAAGAATAAGAAGAAGCAGACTCTGATCTTTATAGCCCTGGTTACAGGATATTGTATTGTGTAAGGCAACAGTTTTCAACCGATGTGCCTCAAGAATTTTTAAAACATGCCAGGGGCGCTGACCTCTTTTCCCTTAGACTGTTAAATTAAAAAATGACAACACCTACCTGGGCTCTTTTCCTTTTCAAAAAAAAAAAAAAAAATGACAACAGCGAGTACAATAGCTGTCTGGTATGAATGAATCAAAGCTATGCCTGTTTTTCTTTTGTCAGATCAGCAAAAAAGTATATTTTTGGGTGTGCAGCAGAATTTTATTTTATTTATTTATTTATTTAAATAATTTTTTGCCGGGGTCCAGCCCCAGGGGGAAGCCAGGGGTCCCACAGGAAGAGACGGCGTCAGCGCAATTCGAGTGAGAGATCCAAATTCTTTTCTTTCTCTTTATTCTCTCGTTAGCATTTACTGCCAGGCATCTCTGCCAAATGCTGGTCTAGCTCTCTTTTTATACACACACACTAAGTTACAATCACATGGTATTAATCATTGCTTTTGTTTCACTATGGTTACATATTTCCAGATAACAGTTAATTCATATTTATAAGCTACAAATCAGGTGGTAAGTCATTCAAAGTACAGATATACAATAACTTAATAGCAATAACAATATCAGTACAAACTTCTAAAAGATTAGTACTAATTAATAACTCTACTTTACTGTTGTTGTGAGTCAAGGGCGCAGAGAGAGATTAGCAGACGAAATCATCAAGGACTAGCAAAGGACCACCGCTTGCTCAGGCAAATGGCCTTGAGTTCATGCAGTGTCCTAATTTTTCTCACAAGACTTCAAAAGGCTTGCTTATTAAGAAATTGGCATAACATCAAGAGTAACTTTTGCTTAAAGATATATAGAGTGCACCTGCAAGATAGCTTAGTAGCAACATAATATCAGAAGGCATTAATTGCTATTGCTGCTATGGATCCCACCACATTCCTCTCCTTATTCTTGGAAAATACAAAAATCTCATGAGAATATTTTACTGAGAAAAGCCCAGCAACTGCCTTCAGTCACAAAACAAGTCTCTTAACAAAACATTCTTTACTTGCCGGCTGTGCTCCCATCCAAGGCCACGCAACGGGCCACTCCGCTACACCTTACCTAAGATTCTATTGTCTAGTCAAATTTTATTTATTTACTATATTCATACACTAGTTAAGTTCTAACTTTATTCTTCTCAGAGTGTTCCACCACCTGTAGGTCAGGTATGCAAGAAGAAAGGAAAGTTTCTCTACTCTATCACATGAAAAGGCTAGGGAGGAAAAATGATGAATTAAGTGAAGGCTGAAAGGTGCTCTGTGTATAGTTACTGTTTCCTACCTATTCATAAGTCACAATCTATTCTTTCTAACATGATTAATAAGAAGAAATTCTCCTACAAACTTAACCCTTTACAAGGGATATCATAGCCAGCCTCTTATGTTTATGAGCCCAGTTCAAGGGGCTTACAGGCTTTTCTGTGGAACTTACACCTTCTGTCTCATTTCCAAAGAAATTACTACGAATCTACAGGGAAAGCACGGTACTATTATCCCTGTGCCATAAATAATAGCACACACCCAGAAAAAGGGGGGATATAAGGTCAGATTAATTCAAAAGGTCAAAGGGGGAAGTATTGTTGTGCCTTTCCTTTGCGGTGACTTTGTCAACCCGCAGCCATTGGTCTTCACTGCAGTGACTTTGTCACCCTGCAGCCATTGGTCTTCTCTGCTGTGACTTTGTCAATCAGCAGTTTTTGATCTTCTTCTGCTGTGACCTTGTCAGCCAGCAGTTGTGGGTCTTCTCTGCTGTGACCTTGTCAGCCAGCAGTCGTTGATCGGCTCCCGACAATTTTTTTATAGACTTTATTTTATTTTTCATAGAGGAGAGAGAGAGAAAGAGAGAGAGAGAAACAGGGAGAGAGAGAGAGAAGGGAGGGGGCAGGAAGCATCAACTCCCATATGTGCCTTGACCAGGCAAGCCCAGGGTTTTGAACTGGCAACCTCAGTGTTCCATGTCAATGCTTCATCCCACTGTGCCACCACAGGTCAGGCCAGCAGAATTTTAATAATTAGTTTATGTGTGCCATGAGATGAATGAGTTTGAAAATTGCTCATGTGAGGATATTCTGCTAAGTGAAATACATTCAGAGAAAAACAAATACACTATGATCTGTATTCTATGTGGAATCTTTTTAAATTTTTTTAAACTTTTTTTTTTTTTTTACAGAGAGAGAGTCAGAGAGAGGGATAGACAGGGACAGACAGACAGAAACAGAGAGATGAGAAGCATCAATCATTAGTTTTTCGTTGTGGGTTGTGACACCTTAGTTGTTCATTGATTGCTTTCTCATAGGTGCCTTGACTGTGGGCCTTCAGCAGACCAAGTAACTCCTTGCTCGAGCCACCGACCTTGGACTCATGCTGGTGAGCTTTTGCTCAAACCAGATGAGCCTGCGCTCAAGCTGGCGACCTCGGGGTCTCAAACCTAGGTCTTCCACATCTCAGTCCGACGCTCTGTCCACTGCGCCACCACCTGGTCAGGCTATGTGGGATCTTTTTTAAAAATCTATTTTAACCTTGTTTCTACTTCAATAGAACAAAGTAGGAGCTATATGATTAAAGCTGAATTAATGAGTGAAGATTTGCTTTGTCTGATTAATGGGTATTGAGGACTAGGGTAGCTGAACTTCTTAGCTCTGTGTTGACCTGGGTTACTGAAAACCAATCACATTTCTGTGATTTGATTGCAACTCAAAGGATTCAAACGTTTCCTTTCCCTCCCTTCTCTTTATTCCTTTGTAGTGGTAAAATACAGTGTGTCCATAAAGTCATGGTGCACTTTTTACTGGTCACAGGAAAGCAAAAAAAGACGATAGAAATGTGAAATCTGCACCAAATAAAAGGAAAACTCTCGGCCCTGGCCGGTTGGCTCAGCGGTAGAGCATCAGCCTGGCGTGCAGGGGACCCGGGTTCGATTCCCGGCCAGGGCACATAGGAGAGGTGCCCATTTGCTTCTCCACCCCCCCCCCCCCCCCCGTCCTTCCTCTCTGTCTCTCTCTTCCCCTCCCGCAGCCAAGGCTCCATTGGAGCAAGAATGGCCCAGGCACTGGGGATGGCTCCTTGGCCTCTGCCCCAGGCGCTGGAGTGGCTGTGGTCGAGACAGAGTGACGCCCCGAGGGGCAGAGCATTGCCCCCTGGTGGGCAGAGTGTTGCCCCTGGTGGGCGTGCCGGGTGGATCCCGGTCGGGCGCATGCGGGAGTCTGTCTGACTGTCTCTCCCCGTTTCCAGCTTCAGAAAAATACAAAAAAAAAAAAAAAAAAGGAAAAACTTTCCCAGTTTCATACCTATTCAGTGCAGTTCGATGTGGGCTCACGCACAGATTTTTTAGGGCTCCTTAGGTAGCTATCCCGTATAGCCTCTACAGACTCGTCACTGACTGATGGCCTACCAGAACGGGGTTTCTCCACCAAACTGCCAGTTTCCTTCAACTGCTTATCCCACCAAGTAATGTTATTTCTATGTGATGGTGCTTCGTTATAAACACGCCAATATTCACGTTGTACTTTGGTCACGGATTCAAATTTAGCAAGCCACAGAACACACTGAACTTTCCTCTGTAACGTCCACATCTCAACTGGCAGACTGGCATGGCCGTGGGCTGCTCCGCTGTATACACGGTGTTACATCATCATCTGCGCATGCGCACATGCTGCCACATCATCCTACAGAAACTGGGAGGGTTTTCCTTTTATTTGGTGCAGATTTCACATTTCTATCGTCTTTTGTTGCTTTCCTGTGACCGGTCAAAAGTGCACCATGACTTTACGCTCACACTGTACACACAACATAAAACTTAATATTTTGACCATTATTAAGTGTACTCACTGGCATTAAATATGTTCACATGGTTCACAACCATCACCATTCACCTCCAGAAATTTTTCATCTTCCCAAACTGAAACTCTGTCCCCATCCAACACTAACTCTTCATTCCTTCTCCCCACTGAAGGAGAGGAAACCAGAAGAATGGAGAGGGGGGCCTGCAATGTCTGGGGTCTTACACTCTAGCCTGTGACCTCAGTGTTCTTGACTGAGGGAACAAGGGCAGACAGAAAAGTGAAAAATAACAAACCACGAGTGTGGACCTTGCTTGTTATCAGTTCCTTGAAATGAACTTGCAGTTTCAGTAAGAAGAATGAGTGATAGGATTACCAAGGACAGACGCTCTGGCTACCTCTCCTCTTTCCTTCCCTAAGACAGGATTGTCAGGTAGGCCTGCAAACAAAGAAGTCATAGAAATCAGGCATTTGTCACATGAAAGCTAAAACCGTAAAGGTATATAATATATAAGAAATATAATTTTGGCCTGATCTGTGGTAGCGCAGTGGATAAAGCGTCAACCTGGAAACGCTGAGGTTGCTGGTTCAAAACCCCGGGCTTGCCTGGTCAAGGCACATATGGGAGTTGATGCTTCCTGCTCCCCCCCCCCCCTCCCCTCTCTATAATGAATAAATAAAATCTTTTTTTTAAAAAACCAAAAAAAAAAAACAACAACAAAGAAATATAATTTTGGGCCTGACAAGGCACTGGCACAGTGGATAGAGTGTCGGACTGGGATGCAGAGGACCCAGGTTCAAGACCCCGATGTCGCTGGCTTGAGCACGGGCTCATCTGGTTTGAGCAAAACTCACCAGCTTGGACCCAAGGTCACTGGCTTGAGCAAGGGGTTACTTGGTCTGCTGAAGGCCCACCATCAAGGCACATATGAGAAAGCAGTCAATGAACAACTAAGGTGTCGCAACGAAAAACTAATGATTGATGCTTCTCATCTCTCTCCGTTCCTGTCTGTCCCTATCTATCCCTCTCTCTGACTCTCACTCTGTCTCTGTAAAAAGAAAAAAAAAGAAAAGAAATCTAACTTTGGTGAGCATGTGTTTGGTTTCCTCTTTTGGGGTCAGGCTGCTCCACTGGCTAAATAAATCCTACTTCCTTCATCAAGTTGTCTGGAAACTATAAAACTTAGCATTAGCAATGCCATTTTAAAGAGGAGAAGTCAGGCTTCTTACCCCCTCCTTTCTGTGGAGAAAGGAAAGAGAAGAATGCAGGAGGAAGGGCTTTGCAAGGGCAACTGGGTCAGCTAAGTCATAATTTAACTACAGAGGAAGTTAAATTAAGGAAGATGGAACTTATCTGAGAATCCCTTCACTTCTCTTTTCTTAAAAGCCTTTAGGGTGTAGCAATGTTCTCCTTTTGATAGATCCTATGGATAAACATTGTAACAAGGAAATAAAATTCAATGAGCTTGTTAATGAGATCAATGATTTTTGTACCATGCTCCTCCCAAGCCCAGCCAGTGTGTAATTTTGTCTATAAAAAGGGGCCTCAGACAACAAAATATTGACGATTGATGCTTCTCATCTCTATCCATTCCTGTCTGTCTGTCCCTGTCTATCCCTCTCTCTGACTTTCTCTGTTCCTGTAAAAAAAATAAAATAAATTTTTTTTTTTTAAAAAGGGGGCCTTAGAGCCTGACCAGGCGGTGGCGCAGTGGTAGAGCATTGGACTGGGATGCCGAAGACCCAGGTTCGAGACCCCGAGGTTGCCAGCTTGAGCGCGGACTCATCTGGCTTGAGCAAAATAAAAAATGCTCACCAGCTTAGACCCAAGGTCACTGGCTCAAGCAAGGGGTTACTCAGTTTGCTGAAGGCCCACGGTCAAGGCACATATGAGAAAGCAATCAATGAACTAAGAAGCCACAACGAAAAACTGATGATTGATGCTTCTCATCTCTCTCCGTTCCTGTCTGTCTATCCCTATCTATCCCTCTCTCTGACTCTCTCTCTCTGTCCCTGTAAAGAAAAAATAAAAATAAATAAATAAATAAATAAAAATTAAAAAATAAGCGGGGGCCATAGAGCTGTGTGGGGGGCTGCAGGATTTTGGTTTGACCTAGCCCCCTGTAGTGCTGGCCAATAAACTCAAAATTTCATCTTGACTTGGTGTCTTTGTGGAACTCACTGGTCACTTTACAACATCTGGAGGCCCCAGTGCGATGCCAGTGCTCCATGTCACCAGTTGAGACACCTGGACTGGCTGGCCTCTCCAGGAGGTTGCCTGACCCCACTGGATCTCTAAGAGAGGCGCCCCCTGAGATGTCCCAGGGCTCCAGGTATCCTGTGGGTCTCAGACAACATCTCGGCAGACGCCCCTGGTCCCTAAAATTTGGTGATTCGGCAGAGAAATCGAGGAGTATAAATTCTGACCTCTGGAAGTAAATAAAGCAGATCTTTTTTTAAAATTTATTTTATTTTATTTATTCATTTTTAGAGAGGAGAGAGAGACAGAGAGGGAGAGAGAGAAGAGAGAGAGAGAGAGAAGGGGGGAGGAGCTGGAAGCATCAACTCCCATATGTGCCTTGACCAGGCAAGCCCAGGGTTTCAAACCGGCAACCTCAGCATTTCCAGGTCGATGCTTTATCCACTGCACCACCACAGGTCAGGCCTAAAGCAGATCTTTTGATTTACTATATTCTAGTTTTCTGGGACTAGTGGTTCTATTGTGTCTGAGGATTGGATGTGATCATACTCGCACAATAGTCTCTCCAAGGCCGAGATGTTGGCGGAGAGTTCTGGTCAGGCATTCTCTGATAGAGCGGGAAATCCTGATACTCTGGGAGAGCAGAGAGTTCTGGTTACGGGAAGAGCTCTATCTTTTCCTTGCGACTGTTCTATCTGAAAACCCCTGAGTGATTGGTGTGTGAATAGGGATCTCTGGTGCCTGCACCTGAGTTTCCAATTTGTGGCTCCACGGTGAATAACTATGGAGCCTGAGTGAGCCCCAACCTGCAGTTCTGAGGCAATCCTCATATAGCTTAGGGTGGTATCAGGCTCTCTCTGATCTGAGTCAGGGCTTTATACTGACCCACCAACACTACGAGGCGCCAAAAGTTCCCGCAAGGGATGTGACCAGGTGGGCACCTGAGTGGCTCCTCATGGGGCACCCCCTGTCCCTTGTTCATCTTGTTCGTCAGACTGTGTCTAAAAGGTCAGGAGTTAATAGCCTGACCAGGTGGTGGCGCAGTGGATAGAGCATCGGACTGGGATGCAGAGGACCCAGGTTCGAGACCCCGAGGTTGCCAGCTTGAGCGTGGGCTCATCTGGTTTGAGCAAAGTTCACGAACTTGGACCCAAGGTCGCTGGCTCGAGCAAGGGGTTACTCGATCTGCTGTAGCCCCATGGTCAAGGCACATATGAGAAAGCAATCAATGAACAACTAAGGTGTCGCAACAAAAAACTGATGATTAATGTTTCTCATCTCTCTCCGTTCCTATCTGTCTGTCCCTATCTATCTCTCTCTCTGTCTCTATAAAAAAAAAAAAAAAATTAAAAAAAATAAATTAAAAAATAAAAGGTCAGGAGTTAATATACAATATACATGATAAATTGTCTGTTCTGAAGTTTCTCTTTGTTCGTCAGAGAAATCTCTCGTGACATTTTCTGGTTCGAGCCACACTCCTCGGACTTGCTAGATCTCTTTTCTTGGATCCAAGACCTCTAGTTTCAAGGCTCTCTGTCTGACTTTTCCCCAGAGAAAATCGCTTTTTCTGTTAGCCCCTATCTCTCCTCTTGTGTGAGGCACTTAGCCTTAAAGAGGCAATTTCCATTGGAAATTCCTGGCTTAAAATCAGAGGGCAGAAGTGAAGGGAAATTCGGAAACTCCATATGGTTTAGTGGCCATCTGCCGAAGCTGAAGAAAACCTCTTTCATCTCTAGGTCTGACCTAGTCAGGGGTGTATACTGACCCACCATACTACGGAGAGTGAATATCCCAAGGTGGACTCAGCAGATGGTTGTCATTTTTGAAAGGCAACTCTGAGAAAACTGTTCTGAAGCCCACAAATTATTTTTAAAATAGCAAAGCAAAATTTATAGAAATATTATACTGCTTAAAGCTAAAACTAACTAAAGACCTAAGAGAGTGCTGGAGGAAGTATAGAGCAGAAACTACAAACTTTGCCTAGAAGCTCTCTGTCCTTTAGTCCTCCAGGGACTGACCCAAAGGGGGACATGTTAGAGAGTCGGCACAAACCTCGCTTCTTTTTTTTTTTTTTTTTTTTTTTTTAAATATTTTATTTATTCATTTTAGAGAAGGGGGGAGAGAGAGGAGGGGGAGGAGCAGGAAGCATCAACTCCCATATGTGCCTTGACTGGGCAAGCCCAGGGCTTCGAACCTGCGACCTCAATATTTCAGGTCGACGCTTTAAAATTTTATTTATCTATTTATTCATTCATTCATTTTAGAGAAGAGAGACAGAGAGATAAGGGGGGAGGAGCAGGAAGCATCAACTCCCATATGTGCCTTGACCGGGCAAGCCCAGGGTTTTGAACCAGCGACCTCAGTATTCCAGGTCGATGATTGATCCACTGCGCCACCACAGGTCAGGCCACAAACCTCGCTTCTTAATCCCTTTGGTGATTCTAGGGAGCTCATTTGTGCTAACAATGTTTGTAACAATAGGAAATAGACAAAATAAGAACCGAACCCCACTACAGTATGTGCTTAAGAATTTCAAAATAAATTTTCTAATAATTAAAGTGTAAAATTCAACAGGGAGGCCTGCAATGTCTGGGGTCTTACACTCCAGCCTGTGACCTCAGTATTCTTGACTGACAGAACAACACCAGACAGAAATGTTTGGAAAATATCAAACCACTGGTGTAGACCTTGCTGGTTATCAGTTGCTTGAAATGAACTGCAGCTCCAGCAAGGAGAATGAACAATAGGATCATAGGCGATGGGATTATGCGTGATGAGATTATCGGGGACAGACCCTCTGGCTGGGCTGCCTTCCCCCTTCCCCTCCCTAAGACATGAGAGTCACTAATTGCCCTCCATAGGTTAGTAGTGGTGACTTGGGCACCCTCTGTAAAGCCAGTGGCCGTGGCCACCATCACAGCAGCCACCTGGCCCATATAGGTTTGCATTGGATTCGGACAGTCGGTAAAGAAACAACGGAGCCAAAAACTGGTGGGCCATAGTCTTTAATCCTAGCTTGCACCTGGCGGGCAAGCAAAAAACACACACTGGGCTCCAAAACCCACTCACATTCAGTGCTCACAAAGCTACTGATTTATCCGAGTTTCCTAGAATCAAAGGTTTCTAGCTCACCAGACTTTATTCACCTGTTTCCCATCTCCTTCTTTCTCCCTGCATTAACTCTGCATAAACTGGCTTCTCACTCAACACTCCGCCATCTTGGCTGCTTCCCCTGGCCTCCTCCATGTGGCCTCTTTGCTCTGCTCTCTCCTCTAATGATAATCTCAGGAACCAAGAGAGCAAGCTCCTGTTCTGCCCCTATTTTATAGTGTAGAAATCCAATCCTTTAATCCAATATACAAAATAGAGAAGTCTCTAGTACAAAGTCACTCATCTGGGGCATGATGGGATTGTACCACCCCACAACAAAAAGGGTGGGAAAGGCTTAATCCCAAGACCAAGCCCCAGGCTACAACGATCCTGCCTGCCCACAGCCTGCCCCCAACACACATTAATATCACCTGGGTGACGGCCTCCACGTGGGCAGTGCCATCTTTAACAAAGTGAGCATAATACATTTTATCTGCCCAACACCCTCCACGGGTTAGAAATGGTGACTTGTCACCCTCCACTGGTGTGTGGGAAGCTGTGTGAAAGAGAATGAGTAGGGAGTGAATGAGACTGACACTAGGAGAGAGTTCTGACTTTCTTCCACAGGGCCAAAGCAAGTGTTGGGTCCCCTCGAAATTTCCCTACCTGTTGGTCAAATGAGTTTGTAAATATGATATATGTGTTTGCTCGCTTGTGATTTGTGTTGGGTGTGGGGGACGGGCTGTGGGCAGGCAGGGTCGTTGTAGCCTAGGGTTTAGTTTTAAGACTGGGCTTTTCCCCACACTCTTGACTGATTGTATGATCTGGGTGGTGCACTCTCATGAGGAATCCAATTATGCCTCGGATAAGTGACTTTGTACTAGATAGAGACTTACCTATTTTGTATAT
Source organism: Saccopteryx leptura (assembly GCF_036850995.1). NCBI lineage: Eukaryota > Metazoa > Chordata > Mammalia > Chiroptera > Emballonuridae > Saccopteryx > Saccopteryx leptura. The sequence continues at coordinate 288,616,919 of NC_089505.1, read as the reverse complement.
TGGATCAAAGGTTTGGATTTCTACACTATAAAATGGGGGCAGAACGTGAGCTTGCTCTCTTGGTTCCTGAGATTAGCATTAGAGAGCAGAGAGCAGAGAAAGGCCATGTGGAAGAGGCCAGGAGAAGCAGTCAAGATGGCGGAGTGTTGAGTGAGAAGCCAGTTAGTGCAGAGTTTGTGCAGGGAGAAGGAAGGAGATGGGGAACAGAGGTGAATAAGTCTGGTGAGCTAGAAACCTTTGATTCTAGGAAACTTGGATAAGTCAGTAGCTTTGTGAGCACTGAATGTGAGTGGGCTTTGGAGCCCAGAGTGTGTATTACTTGCCTGCCTGTGCAAGCTAGGATTAAAGGCGATGGCCCATCAGTTCTTGGCTCTGTTGTTTCTTTACCGACTGTCCGAATCCAATGCGAACCTGCATGGGCCAGGCTGCTGTGATGGTGGCCCTGGCTACTAGCTTTATATCGATACTACCTTTCCCCAATTCCTTCGTGTGCTGTAATTGTAGTCTGACATGGGAGGCATAGGAGTTTCACAGGGGAAACCTGTTGGAATCCATGGGAGTCCGAAAGACCAGAGTAACAGGCTTTATTGAAAGGAAGAAAGGAACCCTGCTGGGCACTCCTCCTGGGGGAGAAGAGCACCGGTTACAGACTAGGGGCGAGTTATGTAGTGTTTGGGAGAGCCTGAGGGGATACTGAGGCAAAAGTCCTGGTATGTCCGGAATGCTCCTCCTTGGGGGGCTTCGAGCATGTGGGTGTTGAATCAATAGTCCTGGTATGTCCGGAGCCCCTCCTTGGGGCGGATTGTCAACTTTTTGGAATTCCTCTGTCTCAAGGTCATTAGTCCAGTAAGGGTGAGGTCTGACAGATAAGCGGAACATCAAGAGGTCAGTTTGGAATTCACGTATCTATCATTACTCAACTCTGTGGTTACATATAAAAGAAAGGCAGTTATTAATTTTATAATATATGGTAAGGGGTAATGAGGAGAAAGAGGAGAAAAAATTGGAAAATTATTGCTTCTTCTGGAGAGAACTCGAGAAGGGAACCTTGCCAAGCCAAGTCCCTCATCCAGTTAAGGAGGTCATCAATTTCCATGCTGTGAGGTCTGAACCAGGGGATGTCTCTGAAAACCTGAGTGAGGAAGTAAAAAAATTTTGCGGGGTAAAAATTGTCAGTTGCTTGCTGTGAGTGCCGAGTGGACAGAGTGACATGGTGATGCATGGTCTCCTGGATGAGCCTCATGAGACGTGCTGGTCTGGTTCCTCTCAAATGGGAGGACATGTGGAGATTTTAAGAGACAGGGAACCTGTTGGTGTAAATTTTTAGAAGAACTGAATATGTGTGGTTAAAAAGGAAGAGGGTTTGGAGAACATTCAGGAGGGAACTTCTCGGGCTGAGGGGCGGCTTCTTCCTGCTGTCATCCCTACCTATTTGATATTTCCCTCATGAAGTTCTCCTTGGGGTATTGGGGAACAGGAGTGTAGGAGCATTTGATTGTAGGTAATCCTAGAGATTTCTCTCATCCGGGCCTGTAGGAACTTAATAAAGAAAGAGGCAGGTATTTGGAGATTAGCAATGCAGAGATAAGGAGGGTTGTATAGGGTGTGTGTGTGTGAAAGTTCTTCCATGGTAAAGTCAGAGATATTTTTTCCTGGCAGCCCTGGAAAGGGTAGTTAGCTTGAGCTAAAAGAAATGTTTCATGTCCGTTTGTAGGCTCCAAGAAGACCCAGTGATCTTGTCCTTTTACTATGTGAAGGGAAAAAGACTTAGAAGCGTTAAGAGGTGTTGCTATTTATTCTCCTAGTTCTTCAGGAATATGGGAGAGCTTTAGGGTTAGGGGACCTGTAGAAGTTGAAAGATAGAATTTAGGAGGTTTGCTGATACAGGGTTTCAGATTTTTCTGTTTCATGAGGGCAGGTTTCAGGGTTGATGTGTAGGGTTAGGTAGATTTTTCCAGTTGTCTGATTGGCGAAGGTCTGCATGCAGTTCTGTAAGAAACTAGTAAACAAATGTAAGAGGCAGGGTTTAAAAGTTAGAAAAGTAAATAGGAGAGTCTGTGGACCAATGAAAGGCACTAGTAAGATGCCCAGTTTGTGTGAAACCACTGATTCCATGTTTATGAATTCGCTGGGCTTGAGAGAGAGAGAGAGAGAGAGAGAGAGAGAGAGAGCAAATAGGAATAAGACAGGGCAGTGTGGCTAGTCCCCTTGTCCCTAGATCTACTTTTGTAGAGATTTCTAAAGCAATAAGAAGAGAAATTACCTGTATAGCTTGTTTGGTCCTTACATTGATGGATAGTGTATTAGGAACTGGAAGAGGCTCATAGGGTGGGATTAGGTTGATATTTAGGGTGAGATAGATAAGGGTACAGCTTTTTGTCTAATTAGTATGGAGACGCAGATAGGTGTTGGTCCCACACGAGTAGAAAGTTCCTGATTTGATGAGGCAGGCTGAGAGGTGAATAGAGAATAGAAGGACAAGGGGTCGGTTTTGTTTCTCTGTTTCTGAGCTCCAGATGGTCAGGGTGGAGGAAAGAGTCGTCCTAATAAGTGGGGAGGGTAGAGGATTGTTAGCTAGGGTGACTGATTAAACATTCTTTGAAAACCAGTTTTCTGACTGTACAAATTCTTTTTTCTTGGTACAAATCTCCTACAACCTGCACAAACCTTCTACAACTTACATAAACCTTCAACTTTTATGCACTTTCTTATCCAGAAATAACTGGCCTTCATAACAACTTGCTTTTCCTTTTTCTTTCAAAAGTATTTCCATACCTTATACCTTCTATTATCAAAATCATACAATTCCTTTCTAGTCAGAACTCTTGATTTAAAAAATTTTAACCTCGCCTGACCTGTGGTGGTGCAGTGGATAAAGCGTCGACCTGGAAACACTGAGGTTGCAGGTTCAAACCTTGGATTTGCCTGGTCAAGGCACATATGGGAGTTGATGCTTCCTGCTCCCCCCCCCTCTTCCGCCCTCTAAAATAAATAAATAAATTAATTAATTAAAAAAAATTTTAACCTCTAGTGACAATCAAGTTGAATTTCTTTTTATCCTAGTTTCCCTTTTCCCAAAGCCTGACTAAAAGAGTCCTTAGTTTTTTCATATATTTGCCATACGTGGACCAACCAGCTTCAGGCTTGTGATTGGAGTAAGGCATTCTGTTTTTCTATTTTAGCAGCAGTGGGAGTTGTCAGGATCATGGTGTGTGGACCTGTCCATGTGAAAGTCAGCCCTTGGGTGATGTAATGCTGGAAGTGCCTCTTGGACACTCTTTGAACAGTTTGCTGAGTGACCTATAAAACCTGCAAGTACTTAGGGAAAGGGTGTTACATTTCTACACTTTGCAGTTAGAGTTTAAGTCCTAGTGACCACTGCTTCTAGCTGGAATTACCAGCAGGTCCCAGCCTATAATAGGCATGGGGCATTGAGATAAGAGGAACAAAGGAGATACTAAACATTAAATAAAGCAATAAAATCAGACTGTCAATACCCACAGTAGAGATCTTTGAGGGATAAATAAAACTTAAATATTCAAGCAAGGCATAGTAGATGGCCTTTGTGTTTACAAGAAATGAGATTAGCTTATCTGCTACTTGGAAGAAATACCTTAGGCTCATGAATGATGTCCTTGGGCCTTCAGTGGCAATTCCCAGCAAGCTGGGCAAGGTCAGGTCACAGGTAGCTGGAGCAGGGCTAGAAGAGACTGAACCCTCCCTCCATGGAGCAAGGGGGCAGCTTACCTTCCCATGTCCCTATTTCTACAGCACAGGTGTGTCAACCAGTGGGGCCGGGAAGCCTGGCAGGCTTCAGTTCAATGACCTTTCTTTCCACTCTGGAGCAGGGCCTTGATAGAATGCTGTGAAACCCCTTAGGGCGCTGGAGCCAAAAGTTGGTATTTCCTGACTTCTTTTGGGCCTTATTTGCCTTTTCTGTTACTTCCTTGGTCATTATAAACCTTAAAAGCCATGCTCAGAAGATCTCACTGAGGGGCTTGACTAAGAGAGCAAAATTGGGAATTCAGTGTTTAAAGAAGCCTATTAGACTGAGGAAAGAAAAGATTTGATCTGTGGTGATAGGTGGTTGGAGACTGTGGAGGGTCTGAGTTTGATCTAGGGTGAGACTTCAGGTGGTGGGGGTTAAAGTAATGCCTAGATAGACTAGGGACTGAGAATAAAGTTGAGCCTTAGCAGAGAAGACAGGATAACACTTCATAGAGAGGAAGTTAAGAAGGGTGGCAGTGTGTCTCCTTGAGGCAGGCAGGGAGGGGCTGCAGAGGAGTAGGTCATCTACATATTGTAAGAGAGTACTAGTTTTGAGATTGCATGCTGCTAAATCCTGAGCTAGTGCCTGTTGAAACAGGTGTGGGCTGTTTCTGATCCCCTGGGGTAAGACAATCCAGGTAAATTGCTGGGCTGCATTAGTGTCTGGATAAAGGCAAACAGAAAGTAAGAGTCAGGGTGAGGAATGGTAAAGAAGGCATTCTTGAGGGCTAGGATTGTGAATGAGTGGTGTTTGAGAAAATGTGTGACAGTAATTTACAGAGATTAGGGACTACTGGATGGAGGGGAATTACTGCCTCATTGATTAGGTATAAGGCTTGTACAAGGTGATAAACTCCTGAAGGTTTTCGAACAGGAAAGATGAGGGTATTGCAGGGAGATTCCGTGCGGATGAGTAAACCTGGTTTATGAGGTGGGTAATTACTGGTTTAAGGCCTTAGAAACAGACACAGTTACACATTAAACAAAGACTTCACATATTATGAATTAAGAAATTTTTTTTTTTTTAATTTTTATTTTATTTATTCATTTTAGAGAGGAGAGAGAGAGACAGAGAGAGGAGAGAGAGACAGGGGGGAGGAGCTGGAAGCATCAACTCCCATATGTGCCCTGACCAGGCAAGCCCAGGGTTTCGAACCGGCGACCTCAGCATTTCCAGGTCGACGCTTTATCCACTGCGCCACCACAGGCCAGGCTGAATTAAGAAATTTAAATGAGCGCACTTTATTTCAATTCACTAGAAATATTTTCTGACAAACAATGATACAAGACGGATTACTTACTCACATAGCTTAATATACAATTCTGTTTTTTAAGTTTTTCGAGATGGCAGGGAGTTGCCAGCAAAGAGGGGAGGAAGAGAGAAAGCAGACAGATGGACAGTGTGAGCAGCTGGATGGAAAGAAGGAGAGTCAGATTCTGCAGGAGGAGAGAAGGAGGTTAAAGTTTTTGTGTGGCGCCACATGGTCAGAGGAGTCAAAAGGATTTAGAGCTCTGAGGAGAGAGGAGAGGGCAAGGAGGAAAGAGGCACAGTCACAGTTTGTAAGGAAGGAGGAGGGGTCGGAGAGGAGACAGAACTGCAGTTTGTAAGGAGGGAAGAGAGGTCAGAGATGAGACAGGCACCGCAGCCAGAGCCACAGCTTGCTTCTTTGGAGGGGGGAGAGGACAAAGAACACAGTGGAGAAGGGAGAGGCCCCTGGCCAGCAGGGGAGGAGAAAGAGAGACTGATGAATGAGAAAACAGGATTTAGTGAAGGAAAGAGGCTTTCTGGAGGGAAGAGACTCCAGCAAAAAAGATTTGCTGAGAGACTAGAGAGGGGTCCCGAGAGAGGGGTGCCCCGGGGGTCAGACAGGAGAAGGAGAGAGTTTGGGAGTCCGCGGAGAAGGAAAGATTAGGAGTAGAGGTTTTAGCTGAGATTTCTTTGGCCAAAACCGGCCTGCGTGTAGAACAGAAAGTACAGAAATTAAGGACAGGAGAGAAAGGAGAAGAAAGCCTGCATGTAAGGAATTTCTGATGCCCTCCCCGTCCGGTGGCAGAAATTGTCAAGATCTCTTAGGATATTATAATCGAATGTCCTGTTTTCAGGCCAATGGGAGTCATTGTCTAGTCTGTACTGAGGCCATGCCATGTTAGAGAAGATTAATTTCTTCAGTTTGAGGTCTGAGAGACCGAGTTTGGTGAGGATTTTTATGAGACATCCTAGAGGTGTCTGGTCGGAAGGCTTAGACGCTGAAGAGCCCATAGTGGAGACAGGTGAGCAAGAGGGGGCGTCCCCACCTTTTGTCACTGTCCCAAGAGGAGAGAATCTCCATGTGGGGGAGTCGTCCCTGATAGAGGTCGTCACCACCTGTCAGGGAGTTCCGAGGACGAGAAGTCCGAGAGAGTGGAGAGGTTTGGCTAGGCGCCTAGTCTTCCGTGCAGTCCACTGAGACTGAAAGTCAAACCCCTCAAAATGTGAGGCATGTCAGAGAAAACCGTTCGACCAGGAAGAGGTGTTTTTAGAGAGAAATTTAGAGGCCAACTGGGGAAGGGGAAGGGAGAAACTCCTTACCTTCTGGTCCAGCAGGGGTTCAGGACAGGGTTAGACTGCCGGCCAATCAACCCACAATTACACGTCCAAACAGTATCAGGGAGTAAACCTGGGACGAGCTGCCGCTGCCCATTGCTTCCCTGGTTGTAAGTTTGGACGGCAAAGAGGGATCGTCCAGGCAGTTAGTACCCTGTCCCGGGTTTCGGCACCAAATGTTGGAATCCATGGGAGTCCGAAAGACCAGAGTAACAGGCTTTATTGAAAGGAAGAAAGGAACCCTGCCAGGCACTCCTCCTGGGGGAGAAGAGCACCAGTTACAGACTAGGGGCGAGTTATGTAGTGTTTGGGAGAGCCTGAGGGGACACTGAGGCAAAAGTCCTGGTATGTCCAGAATGCTTCTCCTTGGGGGGCTTCGAGCATGTGGGTGTTGAATCAATAGTCCTGGTATGTCCGGAGCCCCTCCTTGGGGCGGGTTGTCAACTTTTTGGAATTCCTCTGTCTCAGGGTCATTAGTCCAGTAAGGGTGAGGTCTGACAGATAAGCGGAACATCAAGAAGTCAGTTTGGAATTCACGTATCTATCAAAACCCATTGCTTTAGCCATGATGGTCAGGATTTTTTTTTTTTTTTTTTGTATTTTTCTGTAGTTGGAAACAGGGAGGCAGTCAGACAGACTCCCGCATGCCCCCGACCAGGATCCACCCGGCACGCCCACCAGGGGGCGATGCTCTGCCCATCTGGGGTGTTGCTCTGTTGCAACCAGAGCCACTCTAGCACCTAAGGCAGAGGCTATGGAGCTATCCTCAGCGCCCAGGCCAACTTTGCTCCATTGGAGCCTCGGCTGCGGCAGGGGAAGAGAGAGACAGAGAGGAAGGAGAGGGGCAGGGGTGGAGAAGCAGATGGGCACTTCTCCTGTGTGCCCAGGCTGGGAATCGAACCCGGGACTCCCACACGCCAGGCCGATGCTCTACCACTGAATTTTAAGAAAGTGTTCTCAGGGGATTACGGGGTTACTATGTCCCTGGGAAAATTAAGTACCTTGTGTGAACTTGAATAGCCCACTGTTGGGCAAATGAGTTTGTAAAATTTGTGTGTTTTGAGTTTGCTACTTTTATTGTTAAAAATGGCGCTGGGCAGCTATGTGTGTGCTTGCCCTCAGAGCAGGGCAGTTGATTGCAAATTGTGGATTGGATTGCATTCCTGTAGTATGGGGCCATTGTTTTGCTAATGTTTGCTGGAGAAGAGGCAGAGAAAGAAGCCATGTTTGCAAAAAGAAAGGGAAAAAAAGATAGAAACATCAGCTGCTAAAAAACTAAGCATTTCACCTGACCAGGAGGTGGCGCAGTGGGTAAAGCGTCGGACTGGGATGCGGAAGACCCAGGTTCGAGACCCCAAGGTCACCAGCTTGAGCACGGGCTCATCTGGTTTGAGCAAAAGCTCACCAGCTTGGACCCAAGGTCGCTGGCTCAAGCAAGGGGTTACTCGGTCTGCTGAAGGCCCGTGGTCAGGGCACATATGAGAAAGCAATCAATGAACAACTAAGGTGTTGCAATGCACAATGAAAAACTAATGATTGATGCTTCTCATCTCTCCGTTCCTGTCTGTCTGTCCCTGTCTATCCCTCTCTCTGACTCTCTCTCTTTGTCTCCCTCTCTACTCTAAAAGAAATAAATAAAATAAAAATAAATAAATAAGAAAAAACTAAGAACTATATGAACCCATGCATAGATGGGACATAAAAATGAAGCTCAGAGACATGAACAAGAATGTGATGGTAACGGAGTGGGGTGGAGGGGTGGGGAGGGGGCAAGGAAGGAGAGGGAGGGGGTAGGGGGAGGGTAGGGGCACAAAGAAAACCAGATAGAAGGTAACTGAAGACAATTTGACTTTGGGTGAGGGGTATGCAGCATAATTAAAGGTCAAGATAATCTGGAGATGTTTTCTCAGAACATATGTACCCTGATTTATCAATGTCACTGCATTAAAATTAATTTTAAAAAAAAGTATGCAGGAGGAAGGGCTTTGCAAGGGCAACTGGGTCAGCTAAATCATAATTTAACTACAGAGCAAGGAAATGGAACTTATCTGAGAATCCCTTTACTTCTCTTTTCTTAAAAGCCTTTAGGGTGTAGCAATGTTCTCCTTTTGATCTATAGATAAACGTTGTAACAAGGAAGTAAAATTCAATGAGCTTGTTAATGAAATCAATGACTTTTGTACCATGCTCCTCCCAAGCCCATACAGTGTATAATTTTGTCTATAAAAAGGGGTCTCAGAGGTGTGTGGGGGTGTCAGAAGCCGATCAACTGCTGCTGGTTGACATAGTTACAGCAAAGAAGATCAACAACTGCTGGTTGACATAGTCACAGCAGAAAAGGCACACAAAGAAAAGGCACAACAATATTTCCCCCTTAACTTTTTGAATTAATTTGGTTTTTTATCCCCCATTTTCTGGGTGTGTGTGCTATCATTTATGGCACAGGGATAATAGCACCATGCTTTCCCTGCAGATTCCTAGTAATTTCTCTGGAAAAGTGTAAAGCCAGAAGCCAGGGCCACTATCACAGCAGCCTGGCCCATGCAGGTTCGCACTGGATTCGGACAGTCGGTAAAGAAACAATGGAGCCAAAAACTGATGGGCTGTCATCTTCAATTCTAGCTTGCACCTGGAGGGCAAGTAAAAACATACACTGAGCTCCAAAACCCACTCACATTCAGTGCTTACAAAGCTACTGACTTATCCGAGTTTTCTAGAATCAAAGGTTTCTAGCTCAGCAGACTTATTCACCTCTGTTCCCCTCCTTCCTTCTCTCTGCACAAACTCTGCACTAACTAGCTTCTCACTCAACACTCCGCCATCTTGGCTGCCTCTCCTGGCCTCCTCCACGTGGCCTTTCTCTGCTCTCTGCTCTCTCCTCTAATATTAATCTCAAGAACCAAGACAGCAAGCTCCCATTCTGCCCCTATTTTATAGTGTAGAAATCCAAACCTTTAATCCAATATACAAAATACGGAAGTCTCTAATACAAAGTCACTTCTCTGAGGCATGATTGTATTGTACCGCCCCACATCAAAAAGGGTGGGAAAGGCTTAATCCTAAAACAAAGCCCCAGGCTACAAGGACTCTGCCTGCCTTTAGCCCACCCCCAACACACATTAATATCACCTGGGCGACGGCCTCCTCGTGGGCAGCGCCATCTTTAACAAAGTGAGCATAATATATTTTATCTGCCCAACAAAAAGAGACAGAGGGTGTGAGTTCTACAGAAAAGCCTATAAACCCCCTTTCCTGGGCCCATAGACATAGGAGGCTGGCTATGATATCCTCCCAAAAGGGCTAAGTCTATGGGAAAATTCCCTCCTATAAATCATATTAGGAAAAAATAGATTGTGACTTATGAATAGATAGGAAACAGTAACTATACACAAAAACACCTTTCAGCCTTCACTTAATCCATTACTTTACCTCCCTAGCCTTTTCATATAATAGAATAGAAAAACTTTCCGTTCCTCTTGCATACCTGGCCTGCAGGTAGTGGAACACTGAGAAAAATAAAGTTAGAACCTAACTAGTATATGAATATAGTAGACAAATAAAATTTGACTAGAAAATAGGACATTAGGTAAGGTAGAGTTATTAATCAATACTGACCTTTTAGACGCTTGCACAAAAACCATTGTTGCTGTTTTCAAGTTATTGTGTAACTGTACTTAGAATGACTTACCACCTGATTTATAGCTTATAGAAATGTACTAACCATTGCCTATAAATATGTAACCATAGTGAAACAAAAACAATTATTAATCAATGCATTCTGTATACCATGTGATTGTAACTTAGTGTGTGTCTATAAAAATAAAGTTGTATTAGCCATTGGCGGAGATGCCTGGCAGTTAATGCTAAAGAATTAGGCTTTCTCACTTGTTTTGTGCCTACCCATCTCTTCCTGTGGGACCCCTGGGTTCCCCCCGGGGCTGGACCAAGGCATGGGGGGGGGCTGCAGGATTTGGGTTTGCCCTAGCTCCCTGTAGTTGCTGGCTAATAAACTCCTCAGAAATTCATCTTGGCCTGACCAGGCGGTGGTGCAGTAGATAGAGCATCAGACTGGGATGCAGAAGACCCAGGTTCGAGACCCCGGGGTCGCCAGCTTGAGCGCGGGCTCATTTGGTTTGAGCAAAAATTCACCAGCTTGGACCCAAGATCGCTGGCTCCAGCAAGGGGTTACTCAGTCTGCTAAAGGCCCACGGTCAAGGCACATGTGAGAAAGCAATCAATGAACAACTAAGGTGTCGCAATGCGCAACGAAAAACTAATGATTGATGCTTTTCATCTCTCCGTTCCTGTCTGTCTGTCCCTGTCTATCCCTCACTCTGACTCTCTGTCTCTGTAAAAAAATAAAATAAATAAATAAAATAAAAATAAATAAATTCATCTTGACTTGGTGTCTTTGTGGAATTTGCTGGTCACTTTACAACAGGCGTTTTTGTCCTCCTTTGATTCCTGCAATAATTCAAGTGTGATCATACAATATTTGTCCTTTTGTGTCTGGTTTATTTTGTTTAACAAAATTTCTTTAATGTTCATCCATGTTATAACTGTCAGAATTTTTTTTTTTTTTTTACAGGGAAAGAGAGTCAGAGAGAAGGATAGACAGAAATGGAGAGAGATGAGAAGCATCAATCATCAGTTTTTCATTTTGACACCTAAGTTGTTCATTGATTGCTTTCTCATATGTGCCTTGACTGCGGGCCTTCAGCAGACCGAGTAACCAGCGACCTTGGGTCCAAGCTGGTGAGCTTTTTGCTCAAACCAGATGAACCCGCGCTCAAGCTGGCAACCTCGGGATCTCGAACCTGGGTCCTTCCGCATCCCACTCCGACACTCTATCTGTAAGGTATTTTTCCCCGCCGAGAAGGAAAGAACGGGCCAGAGCCGCAAAGTGTGAAATAATAAATGGCTTTATTGAGTACAGAGCGCACATCCCGCCCAGCAAGGTTCCCTGGCCCCGAAGAAAGAAAGATGGAGGCTGTGGGAGATATTTAAAGGGTCCCTCTAAGGAAAGTGGAGCTACTATGACGTGGTGAAATTTCACTGGCTGGCAGATGATCGCTTCTTTCCAAATGGCTCCTGGGAAGCTTCCTTTGGCGGGCTTGATTGTGGGCGGTCCTAGCCAAAGTGGGCGGGTCTGAGTTTCCCACATGACCATGCCCCATTATCCACTGACCTTACACTATCCACTGCGCCACCGCCTGGTCAGGCAGAATTTATTTTTAAGGCTGAATAATAGCCCATTGTATATATATATACCACAATTTGTTTAACTATTCACCCATTCAGACATTTTTAGCTATTGTGAATAAAACTGCTATGAGTATTAGTGTACAAATGCCTGTACAAGTTCCTGCTTTTAATTGTTTTGAGTATATACTAGAAGTAGAATTGCTAATTCTGTTTAATGTTTTGACCAATTGCTATACTGTTTTCCATTGTGGTTGCACTATTTTACCTCTCTACCAGTAGTGAACAGGGTTCCATGAAATCGCTAATTTCATAACATTTTTCCTGATGATAGTACATGCTACTACAGAACATTAAGAAAATGCAAAAAGCAAAGCATAGAAAGTAAAATTTCCTTTATTCTCACAACCCAGTTCTACATTGACTTGAATGTGGATTATCCACAACAAGGGAAGGTGATGTTTCCCTGGGGCGATTCTATTGTAATGCGCAGAGTGTGACTCTGGGATAGTGCTGAGGTCTGCCCTGCCTGACCCTTTGAACAGCCTCATCCTGGCTGTCTCACAACCCTAGTTATCTAATGATAAGGAGACCAATTATCCACCTTTAGGAAGGACAGTCCTTTTTTTTTTGAGGACAGTCCTTCTTTTGTGAGTTCCATCCTCCCTTGAAAAGTGTCCTCCTACATGTCCTCCTTTTTGATATTGGAAGATTAATCTGTAAATGTCCGTATTTGATCGATTCAGTGTCAATCCATTGTGTGTGATGTGACGTATTTGTATATGACATGACGATTTGTCAAGGATCAGTACAGTGCGACAAGACACTATCATGAGATGCATGCACTCTGCACAGGAGACCTTGAGAGAGCACGCAATATCCCGAACACGCAAATGGCTTTGTGTACTTCTTTTTTTTTTTTTTTTTTTTAAGATTTTATTTATTCATTATAGAGAGGGGAAAGAGAGAGAGAGAAGGGGGGAGGAGCAGAAAGCATCAACTCCCATATGTGCCTTGACCAGGCAAGCCCAGGGTTTTGAACCGGCAACCTCAGCGTTTCCAGGTTGACACTTTATCCACTGCGCCACCACAGGTCAGGCGGCTTTGTGTACTTCTTTTTTTCTTTTTTTTTTTTTCTTTTTCATTTTTCTGAAGCTGGAAACAGGGAGAGACAGTCAGACAGACTCCCGCATGCGCCCGACTGGGATCCACCCGGCACGCCCACCATGGAGCGATGCTCTGCCCACCAGGGGGCGATGCTCTGCCCATCCTGGGTGTTGCCATGTTGCGACCAGAGCCACTCTAGTGCCTGAGGCAGAGGCCACAGAGCCATCCCCAGCGCCCGGGCCATCTTTGCTCCAATGGAGCCTTGGCTGCGGGAGGGGAAGAGAGAGACAGAGAGGAAAGCGCGGCGGAGGGGTGGAGAAGCAAATGGGCGCTTCTCCTGTGTGCCCTGGCCGGGAATCGAACCCCGGTCCTCCGCACGCTAGGCCGACGCTCTACCGCTGAGCCAACCGGCCAGGGCCGTGTACTTCTTGCTGAAACATGACACGGCATATACAACATTGTAGACCAGGCGTGGCCAACAGTTTTTGCCCCCGGGCCAGATTAAAAAAAAACTGTTTTCATGGGCTGGATGAAATATTAAAATTAAAAAATGTTAAATACAAAAACAATTCATTTAAGTAAACAAAATTTTATAATGTAATTTGTTTATGAATGAATGTGAGTGAAAAAAATTTTAATATACAATATTATTTTAATAAAAATAAATTTTAATAAAAATATAATTATATACCGTATAAATATTCAAACTGTATCGCAATCAATTGAAACAATATTTAATTAATAGAATGAGCTTGAAGGGGTTATTTTGCAAATAAAACAATTATTTTGTTTTACAAACAGCCTGGACACGTTTTCAGTTATCAACTGCAGCTATTGTCTATGCTACAATGCCACTTGATTCAGCACACTTGACCACAAAAGTAACAAATTGTTTGACCTTGGGTGCGCACTGGCAAACTCCACCTAAAAGAATGTAGGTTTTACATCACCGCTAAACGTCACAGTTTATATCGAGTACAGACTAGTACAAAAGTTGCAAATCTTTATAATAAATTTTTTTTTTTTTTTTTTTTTTTTTTACAGAGGCAGAGATAGACAGGGACAGACAGACAGGAATGGAGAGAGATGAGAAGCATCAATCATCAGTTTCTCATTGCACATTGCGACTTCTTAGTTGTTCATTGATTGCTTTCTCACATGTGCCCTGACCGCGGGCCTTCAGCAGACCGAGTAACCCCCTGCTGGAGCCAGCGACCTTGGGTCTAAGCTGGTGAGCTCTTTGCTCAAGCCAGATGAGCCCACGCTCAAGCTGGCGACCTCGGGGTCTCGAACCTGGGTCCTTCTGCATCCCAGTCCGACGCTCGCTCTAACACCTGCTAATAGAGAGTGTTCTACAATTATTTGAGCCTCTCCGTTCATATTTTTTAAGTTTAGACAAATGTCCTAAAATCCTGGAATCGTTTTTCAATAATAAAATATCTGAGATATTAATGTCTTTTGTACATAATCAAGCATCTATTTGTCACAAAACGATTTAAAAGATTGAAGGTGAACACATTTCAGCTACAAAAGTTAGTCTTATTTTGAATGACTTTCTCCTTCAATATAAATCTCGTTTTGAAAAAAATATTTCTTCCTTTAATTATAAAAAGAAAATTGTTAGACTTAGAGGAATCAAGTCCGGGCATAACAGAAAAGTTTATCAAAAAAAAGTGCAGAAATTTTACCAGACATGTTTTCAATATATCAAAGAATGGCCTGAAACAAACATCACAGGAAATAACAGGTTTTTTTTGTTTGTTTGTTTGTTTTTTAAATCTATTTAATATTAAAAGTAGCCCAGCCTAACACCCAGGCAGAGCTGATAGAGTTGGAGGTGAAATGTAGGGAGCACTGAGCTCCTGGAAACCTGTTTGCTGCAGTGGTGGGACGTGCGGGTGGATGGCATCATGCTCTCCAGAATAGAGCTGGGGAAATTCGCCCCAATTACCACACACTCCTCCTTGCAGCAGCATCTCCAGAACTGCCATGACAACCCAGGAAACCATACCCTATTAGAATGGGTTGCTATTTGTACAGTCTGGCAGAATGCTGTGGACTTGCTGGGGGTAGTGAGTCAGTGGCAGTCCTATAATGAGCTGCCCCAGATCTTTGGGAACTAGGTATAAAGAATGCTGCTTTCAACCTTAGTTCTCATGGGCCAGATGAAAAAGTGTTTATGGCAGGTATGAAGGACCTTATTCTCTGTAGTGCCCTGTTAGCTCTTTTAGTCACTAGTGGCTATCTTGAGTCCATATGTGGGGCAGCCCATCAGCATGGTTACACAGATGGTGGCAGATTGGGGGGGACCCAGAGACAGCACAGAATCATAAGGCTTTGCAGGCTGCTGCCCATGCTGCCCCCCCCCCAGGAAATAACAGTTTTTAATGGTGTTTTTTTACTTCATCGCAAGTATATTGGACAGATATTGAATCTCGTCTTGAGTTTTTGTTTTTTTAATTTTATTTATTTATTTATTTATTTATTTTTTACAGAGACAGAGAGTGAGTCAGAGAGAGGGATAGACAGGAAGAGACAGACAGGAACAGAGAGAAATGAAAAGCATCAATCATTAGTTTTTCATTGCGCATTGCAACACCTTAGTTGTTCATTGATTGCTTTCTCATATGTGCCTTGACCACGGGCCTTCAGCAGACCAAGTAACCCCTTGTTGGACCCAGCGACTTTGGGTTCAAGCTGGTAGGCTTTTGCTCAAACCAGATGAGCCTGCGCTCAAGCTGGTGACCTCGGGGTCTCGAACCTGGGTCCTCTGAATCCTAGTCCGACGCTCTATCCACTGCGCCACCGCCTGGTCAGGCTTGTCTTGAGTTTTTATCTAAAGAAATGCCAGACATCAAAATATATAACAATTGTCTCTTTGAAGAAATTAGGGCCCTGGCCGGTTGGCTCAGCGGTAGAGTGACAGCCTGGCGTGCGGGGGACCCAGGTTCGATTCCCGGCCAGGGCACATAGGAGAAGCGCCCATTTGCTTCTCCCCCCCCCCCTCCTTCCTCTCTGTCTCTCTCTTCCCCTCCCACAGCCAAGGCTCCATAGGAGCAAAGATGGCCCGGGCGCTGGGGATGGCTCCTTGGCCTCTGCCCCAGGCACTAGAGTGGCTCTGGTCGCAGCAGAGCATCGCCCCTTGGTGGGCAGAGCGTCGCCCCTGGTGGGCGTGCCGGGTGGATCCCAGTCGGGCACATGCGGGAGTCTGTCTGACTGTCTCTCCCCGTTTCCAGCTTCAGAAAAATACAATAAATAAATAAATATTAAAAAAAGAAATTAGAAGACTGAATGTATATTTAAATTCTGAAAAATTAATACAATGGGAAAATGAACACGTCAAAATTGATAAAAGATGGGTGGAAATATTCAGCCATTTCAAAAATGAACATATTGCATGTGAAAATTTATTTATTCTTGTTCATTTTACATTGTGCTGCCCTGGAACTAATGCAGCAGTTGAAAGAGTTTTTTCAATTGCTAATGATTTTTGGACAAGTGAGAAATCAAGATTGAATGTTAATACTTTAGCTGCAGCATTTGCTGTAAAATTCATATAAAGTATATTTCTTGTTCAGATATATCCAATATATTGTTACAAGATGATACATTGACAAAAATATTCATTCAATGGAAAATTGTAAGAAAATATTTTTCTTACAATTATTATTAAAAATAGGCATGTAAGCATAATTACAATATAAAATATTACAAATGTTTTTATTATGCATTTATATTATAGAGTATTGTTGCAATGAATAACATGTTTTATATATGATATTGTTTTCTTCCATTTATTTTTGTCCTTTTCATTGTAGAAAAGTTGGTCACCTTACTAATAACGTACACTCCGTTAAACCAGCTTCGTGAGGTGTACCCAGGAGAGCCACAGGCGCGACAGGGGGTTGTCGCCTTAGCTTTAAACGCTGGATTGATAGGGCAAAACGAAATGTTTAATTAGGCAAAGTGATTCGTCTGGACTGGAGAAAGGCATTTTACATCTACAACTCCAGAATCTGGCTTTCCTTTTTCCACCAGAGGGCACCTGGGGGCATGAGTCTGACAGCACCGCCACAATTTGTCAGGGGAAATGCCCTCCTCCTTCACTTCACTAAGTGTCCATTGGCTCATTCCGCCGTCGATCCGCCATGTCCCCGCTTCTCTTCCTATCACCGCCGCCGTTAAGCCTTTCGGCCTATGAAAAGGCAGCCACTGGGGAGTCGCAAGATTAGGGTTTTAAAAAACGCCGAGCGGGCCATTTGAAAAGGAGGTAGTGCGGCCGGCAGGGAACCTACCCCAGGGGCGGAGGAACCCCGCGCGCTCCAGAACCTGCACGGACGCCAGCCTTTGCTGCCGAATCCAGAAGGCCGAAAAGGAGCCGCGAGGCCGAGGCCTTCCGCGTCAGCCATGGACCCGCCCCGCCGAGGACGAGGGCGAGGGCGCAAGTCCGTAACCCCAAGGAGGCGCCCAGCGAGCCCAGCGCGCCCAGCGAGCCCGGCCCGCCGGCCGGGCCCCCCCGTAGGTAACCGCCCGTGGCCCCTTGCCCTCCGAGCCGGCCCCCCAGCAGCCTGCCTGGGCATGGCGGGGTCCGCATGCCCGTTTCACAGACGAGAAAACCGAGGCTCGCTTGCAGAGCCTGGATCCGAGCCCGAGCTCACGGCTCCTGGTCCGCAGGCTTTCCAGCGTCTACTCGGGGCAGGTCCCGAGTTCCAAGTTGGGTGAGGGACTGGGGAAGGTAGTTCCAAGAGGAGAACGGACTGGCCCAGACAACCTGGCTGCTAATATTAATTCCTTTTTATATTACTAGCATTTATTGAGTGCTTACCCCTAACTAGGCATTGTGTCAACTCATTACGTGAATTATGTCAACTTTATATTGTGACCATTTTACAGATGGGAACTCTGAGGCGCTGACAGGCCAGGTAGCTTGAGGGTCGCACAGCTTGCTCTGGCGGACACAGGTTTTCTACAAGTCGGTGTTTGTGCTTTTTTACCTTGCAAAAGTATTGGCTGCTCTTTTGTGACTGTTTCAAAGACCAGTTCTACTGTTAGAAGCGGCCTTCCTAGGTTTGTTTTGTTTGTTTTTCCGTGAGTGGCTATGTTGGGCTTTTTTTTTTAATTATTTATTCATTTTAGAGAGGAAAGAGTGAGAGAGAGAGAAGGGGGGTGGGGAGCAGGAAGCATCAATTCCCATATGTGCCTTGACCAGACAAATGCAGTGTTTCAAACCAGTGACCTCAGGTTCCAGGTCGACGCTTTATCCACTGCGCCACCACGAGTCAGGTCTGTGTTGGGCTTTTTCACCTGTGATCTTAACTCAGGTAGAGCTCTCACCTTGCTCCCTTGGGGCAGTTTGTGCCCAGAAAGAAGACTGGCCTGTGGGCCTCAGTGTTGTACTGTGATCTGAGGGATGAGAGGCGCACCAACTGTAATAACTGCTCTACTTGTCTTCTGGCACATAACTAAGAGCAGAGTGGAAAAAAGTGGAATACACTGTATATAGATTATTGATCGATTTTGTCACTGTGAGTGGGAGGGTTTTTTTCTTTCCTAAATAGAAGTAACCTTTGCGTCCAGCCAATTTGCTGAATTCTCTTGTTCATCCTAATGAAACTTTTTTTTTTTTTTTTTGTATTTTTCCGAAGCTAGAAACGGGGAGAGACAGTCAGACAGACTTCCGCATGCGCCCGACCGGGATACACCCGGCACCGGAGGGCGCCGCTCTGCCCACGGGGGGGGGGGGGGGGGGGGGCGATGCTCTGCCCCTTCGGGGCGTCGCTCTTCTGCGACCAGAGCCACTCTAGCGCCTGGGGCAGAGGCCAAGGAGCCATCCCCAGCGCCCGGGCCATCTTTGCTCCAATGGAGCCTTGGCCGCGGGAGGGTAAGAGAGAGA
Organism: Saccopteryx leptura; assembly: GCF_036850995.1. NCBI lineage: Eukaryota > Metazoa > Chordata > Mammalia > Chiroptera > Emballonuridae > Saccopteryx > Saccopteryx leptura. The sequence goes on along the minus strand of NC_089505.1, from coordinate 288,598,365 downwards.
CAGAGAGGAAGGAGAGGGGGAGGGGTGGAGAAGCAGATGGGCGCTTCTCCTGTGTGCCCTGGCCGGGAATCAAACCCGGGACTTCTGCACGCCAGGCCGACGCTCTACCACTGAGCCAACCGGCCAGGGCCTAATGAAACTTTAAATTTTTATTTATTTATTTATTTTTACAGAGACAGAGAGTGAGTCAGAGAGAGGGATAGACAGGGACAGACAGACAGGAATGGAGAGAGATGAGAAGCATCAATTATTAGTTTTTCATTGCGCGTTGCAACACCTTAGTTGTTCATTGATTGCTTTTTCATATATGCCTTGACCGCGGGCCTTCAGCAGACCAAGTAACCCCTTGCTGGAGCCAGCGACCTTGGGTTCAAGCTGGTGGGCTTTTCCTCAAACCAGATGAGCCCGCACTCAAGCTGGCGACCTCGGGGTCTCAAACCTGGGTCCTCTGCATCCCAGTCCGAAGCTCTATCCGCTTCACCACCGCCTGGTCAGGCCATCCTAATGAAACTTTAAAGTAAGCCAGAGGTAGTCAACCTTTTTATACCTACCACCCACTTTTGTATCTCTGTTAGTAGTAAAATTTTCTAACCACCCACCGGTTCCACAGTAATGGTGATTTATAAAGTAGGGAAGCAACTTTACTTTATAAAATTTATAAAGCAGAGTTACAGCAAGTTAAAGTGTATAATGATAATTACTTACCAAGTACTTTATGTCGGATTTTCGCTAAGTTTGGCAGAGTAAATCTTTGTAAAACAACTTACTATAGTTAAATCTATCTTTTTAATTTGGAGTGCCTGAAACCGATTACCAGACACTTTTTTTTTTTTTTACAGTGACAGAGAGACAGATAGGGACAGACAGGAACGGAGAGAGATGAGAAGCATCAATCATCAGTTTTTCATTGCAACACCTTAGTTGTTCATTGATTGCTCTCATGTGCCTTGACCATGGGCCTTTAGCAGACCGAGTAACCCCTTGCTGAGGTGAGCCTTGCTCAAACCCGATGAGCCCGCACTCAAGCTGACGACCTCGGGTCTCGAACCTGGGTCCGCCACATCCCAGTCCGACGCTCTATCCACTACGCCACCGCCTGGTCAGGCTTTTACCGCCCACCATGAAAGCTGGAACGCCCACTAGTGGGCAGTAGGGACCAGGTTGAATATCACTGAAGTAGGCTATTGTTTGCAAGTAATAACTTTTAAGTCTTTTGCATACATTTTATTTCTTACTGCATTGTATGAGTGAGGCCCTGAAACTAGTATTGAATCAGAGCAGTGTTTGGGTCGTCGTTGTGTTGTTGGGAATTTTAATGGGAATATTGTTAAGCATGATGTTTGCTGTTGCTTTCTACCACGAACCAGCGTGGCTAGTAATTCCAGGTCCTGAGTGGGAACGGGGGCACGGAATTAAGAAAAATAGGCTTAAAGAGAAAAAGGATAGGAGCAGGAGCAGTGCTGATGGCAAGAACAGAGGGCACTGTCCACCCCACTACCTGCTTTATTTATAGGGCAAAGTGAGGCCATTAGCAAGTCAAAGAGATCATTAAAACAAAGTCACCTTTCCAAGGCAACTGAAGAATTCTACCATACATAACATCTTAACTTCACCATACATAAATCCCCCATCATACATAACATCTTAACTTCACAAAACAAAGGATTGCCTCCAGTCTTTCTGAGGGATATGAGGAATAGGAAGAGTATAAAAAATCCAGCACCACAGCTAACATGAAGGTGTGGAAAAATATAGCCTTTAGCAACTTCACAGAACAAGTGAGGTGGGGGTTGGGCAGACTGTCAGTTTACTGACAGTTCCCCACACCTGTCCCCCCAAAATCTAAACTGCAAAGACCCTGTTGGCTTTCAGTCCCCAACAGCTTTCCTATATAGAAGTGTCTCTGTGCTCCTGGTTAAATTAAATGGGTTTTTTTTTGTTTGTTTTGTATTTTTCTGAAGTTGGAAACGGGGAGGCAGTCAGATAGACTCCCGCATGTGCCTGACCGGGATCCACCCGGCATGCCCACCAGGGGGCAATGCTCTGCCCATCTGGGGCGTTGCTCTGTTGCAACCAGAGCCATTCTAGTGCCTGAGGCAGAGGCCACAGAGCCATCCTCAGTGCCCGGGCCAACTTTGCTCCAATGGAGCCTCAGCTGCGGGAGGGGAAGAAAGAGACAGAGAGGAAGGAGAGGGGGAGGGGTGGAGAAGCAGATGGGCGCTTCTCCTGCGTGCCCTGGCTGGGAATTGAACCTGGGACTCCTGCATGCCAGGCCAATGCTCTACCACTGAGCCAACCGGCCAGGGCTTAAATTAAATATTTTAATCTCAAATGGACACTCAGCACTTCCTGGCAGTCTTGCTTTCCCTTTCTCCCAATGACTATTCCATTGCTTTTTTTGAACTCTTTGAATACCGACTCCAGACCCCTGCTCACTCTCAGCCAGTGATGACCCCTTGCCTCATGCTTCATTGAGGCAATAGAAGCCTCCAGACTTCTTACAACAGAGAAGCTAGATGTCCCCCTTCCTATCAAAAAGCCACTCCTCCTCCTACTGGGCTCTTGGTCGTATTCTTCACCTTCCCATGAGCTTATAGCTTTCTGTTGTCTTTCTCCACCTGCACTTGGAATTAAATTCAAACTCCTTACTTTGGCATTCTGCAAATGTGCTTTGCTATTTCTGATCCAAGGATAAAGGGCAGAGGTGGTTCCTTGTTTCCATAGCCACATCTCCCTCTTGCTGTCCATTTCTCTCTACTGCCCTTCATAGCTACCCTTTTTGTTTGTTTGTTTTTGTTTTTTTGTTTTTGACAGATAGGGACAGACAGGAGGGGAGAGAGATGAGAAGCATCTATTCTTCATTGTGGCTCCTTAGTCATTCATTGATTGCTTTCTTATATGTGCCTTGACTGGGGGGAGGCTCCAGCAGAGCGAGTGATCCCTTGCTCAAGCTAGCGACCTTGGGGTCATGGTTATGATCCCACTGTCAAGCCAGAGACCCCGCGCTCAAGCCGGCAACCTCAGGTTCCAAACATGGTTCCTCTGTGTCCCAGTCTGATGTCCTATCCACTGTGCCACCACTTGGTCAGGCCATAGCTACCCTTTTTAAAATAGCCAGACTTAAGTCCGCACACAAGTCTGTTGCCCATCTTCTCAGTCATCCTTCATTTCAATCCAACTCTCCACAGCTACCCCTACCTCGAGTGCACTTGAATCACTCTTGTCAAGGTCATCAGCTACTTTGTGTTGCCAAACCCAGTAGACATGTTTGTGTTTTTATTTCCCTTCAGCTTCCACTGTACCACCCACTCTCTGCAGTTCCCACCTAGTATTTTTTACTTTCGGGGCCACCTCTCTTTAGTCACCTGATGTTGGATTTCCTTGGTGTCCTTTTCCTTTCTTTCCCTTCCCCAGGTGGTCTCATTTCTTCCCGTGACTAACACCACTCATACGTCAGTGGCTCTCACATTTGTATTTCCAGCCCAGATCTCTCCTCTGAGCCCAGGTACCTATATCCAACTGCCTTTCTTCCTGAGTGCTCTTGAGCAGTGGTCCCCAACCCCCTGGGCCATGGACCGGTACCGGTCTGTGGGCCATTTGGTACTGGTCCGCAGAGAAAGAAAAAATAACTTACATTATTTCTGTTTTGTTTATATTTAAGTCTGAACGGTGTTTTATTTTTTAAAAATGACCAGATTCCCTCTGTTACATCTGTCTAAGACTCACTCTTGACGCTTGTCTTGGTCACGTGATACATTTATCTGTCCCACCCTAGAGGCCGGTCTGTGAAAATATTTTCTGACATTAAACCTGTCCATGGCCCAAAAAAGGTTGGGGACCACTGCTCTTGAGTATATCAGACTAAACATCCTGAAAACTGAACTTTTTTTTTCTTTTTTAGCAAGTGAGAGAGTGACAGAAAGGGAGAGAAATGAGAAGCATAACTCATAGTTGCAGCACCTTAGTTGTTCATTAATTGCTTTCTCATGTGTTCCTTGATTGGGGGGGGGGGGGGTCTCCAGCCAAGCCATTGACCCCGTGCTCAAGCTGGTGACCTCAGGGTTTTGAACCTGGGTTCTCAGCATTCCAGGCTGATGCTCTATCCACTGCGCTATTACCTGGTCAGGCTAAAAACCAAGCTTTTGATTACTCCCCTCTTACCTCTTCATCCTCACATTTTCCCATTTAAGTAATTGGCAAACCTGGGAGAAATCTTTTTCTCTCGCCCCCATGTCCAATCCAAATGTAAGTTCAGGCAATTCTACCTCCATATTACATCCTTAATCACTCTTCTTGTTGCCACCTCTACTCCCACCAGCCTAGTTCGAGCCACCAGCATCCTTACCCAGTCAATATTTCACTTCCACACATGTTCCTTTCAGTTCTTTCCTTACACAACAGGACTGGTCTTCACAATGTAAGTAGGTCACTCTGTGTTCTTCAAACTCTTCCTTCCATGGCTTCCCATTACTTTAGGATTAAATCCCAGCCCAGGTCTTCCCATGATCTCTCTAATCAGCTTCTTTTGTTCTTGGGCCATGGTTTCATATCTTCCCTTACCCCTCAGAGGTTATAATGTATGTTTCTCTCAAAGTCTTCATCTCTTTTTTCTGTGAGCTCAGACTCCTCTGGTATTATTTTGTTTGTTGAGTTTGGGTCCCTCCTTTCATGATTTTGGCCTTCTTAAACTGGTGACCTTTATTTAGGTTGTGTTCTGTGACTGCTATGTTAAGTCCTTTTTATTGAACTACTTGGTATGGATTCTCTTTATTCATTTACTCTGATGTTTCCATTAATCTGAGAGAGAGAGAAACAGAATCATCAACTCGTTATTTCATTTAGTTGTATACTCATTGATTGCTTCTCATACATACCCTGACCGGAGTCGAACGCTTGGCCTCTGGCACGCCGGGTAGACGCTTTATCTACTGAGCCACTCGGCCAGGACCTGGATTCTCTTTTCTTGGTTACACCTTGAATAACACTTCTGTAGCCGATTTTATCCTTCAAAATGTTTTTGTGGCCTGACCAGGCAGTGGTGCAGTAAATAGAGCACCGGACTAGAATGCAGAGGACCAGGTTTGAGACCCCGAGGTTGCTGGCTTGAGCACAGGCTCATCTGGTTTGAGCAAGGCTCATCAGCTTGAGCCCAAGGTCACTGGCTTGATTAAACGGTCACTCGGTCTGCTTTAGCCCCCCAGTCAAGGCACACATGAGAAAGCAATCAATGAACAACTAAGGTGCTGCAACAAAGAATTGATGCTTCTCATCTCTCTCCCTTCTCTCTGTTTGTCCTTATCTGTCCCTCTCTCTGTCTCTGTCACAAAAATAATGTTTTTGTGGTTTATTTTTATTCTTCGTTCTACTTGTTAGAGGTGTATTATTTTTATTGGTCTTTGATTTAATTTATGGAGCAGCTATACTGTTTTTATTTTACTCTTTTTTTATTAATTTATTTTATGACTATGTCATAAGTTTTTTTGTTTTGTTTTGTTTTATATAAGAGAGAAAAAGACAAATAGGCAGGATGAGAGAGAGGAGAAGTATCAACTCCTAATTGTATCACTGTAGTTGTTTGTTGATTACTTCTGATACTGCCTTGACCTGGGGGCTCCAGCCAAGCCAGTGACCCTGCGCTCAAGCCAGATGAACCTAAACTCATGCCTTGTAACCTCGGGGTTTCAAACCTGGGACCTCAGCGTTCCAGGCTGGCATTCTCTCCACTGTGCTGTCGCCAATCAGGCTCTATCTCATAAGTTTTGAGGTGTAAATATTATTTTTATTTTTTTCTAAGTAGTCTTATTTCAGTTAAGTGTCCTCTTCAACACAAAAGTTAGAAAAGTTTTATTTTTTGTATTTGATTTCTACTTTTGGGAATGTTTTTAAGATTTCTTCCTTTTTATTGTTGTTGGAACTAGGCTTTGACCCAAAGGCTTTGACTCTGTAGCCCAACGGCCCAACACTGTTGCTGAGTTATGCCACTTGGGAGGTCCCACCTTGGCCACTAGTGAGCTCTGGTCACATGTCTGCACCTCTCTGGGCCTAAGGATAACCAAGACAAGGGGATTGTACTAGATACTCTCTCAGAGTCCTTCGAGCGACAAAACAAAAACAAAAAAACCCTTAAGACAAAATAAGTGGTTTTCCAATCGAGGTGGGAAAGACAGAGGGATGTACACAGCACTGTGGGGCCCAGAGGAGGGAAGTGACCCATCAGTCTGGAAAGGATTGTGGGTCAGGAAAGGATGCATTTGAGAGTTGGGATTTAAGAGACTCTCCTCGGCCTGACCTGTGGTGGCGCAGTGGGATAAAGCGTCGACCTGGAACACCGAGGTTGACGGTTTGGAACCTTGGGCTTGCCTGGTCAAGGCACATATGGGAGTTGATGCTTCCTGCTCCTCCCCCTTCTCTCTGTCTCTCTCCCCTCTCTCTAAAAATCAATAAATAAAATATATATAAAAAAAGAGACTCTCCTCAATGGACCATTCATTCGTTTCACAAATACTTAGCCCCTCTCTGCTGTTTTCCAGTTTCTGGAGATAGCTGCAGTGAATAAAATGGGTACAAATCCCTGCTTTTGCGGCTCACAGCACAGTTAGCAGTCGGGTGGTTTTTGCGAGGCAGCAGCTGTCTGCACTGCTCCTCACCTGTGTGGCCCGACTCTTTGCTCAGGCACGCCCTCCCGTGGACCTCGGCCCTCCCGTGGACCTCGACGTCGTCCTCCGGGTCTTCTAGTTCTGAGAGAGATCCGAAAGCTTCAGAAGAGCACAAACCTATTGTTAAGGAAGCTCCCCTTCAGCCGCCTGGTGAGTTCCAGGGGGCCTCCCACCTCCCCCCAGGCAGCCTCCTTTCTTTAAATTTCCCAGGTATTGGGGATCCTGTTGTCTCTTGCCCAAATGGCCAAGGGACCTCTTCTCTAACTTGGTAGGGGACTCTTCATCTTCTAAAACCATGAGTCTGCCAAGGGTACCTCCCAGTTCTTCATCCCTCCCCCCCTTTGAAATTGTGTTCTTTGATTATGTAAATAGAAACCCTCTCATCCACCCACCTGCTCTCCCCTGGGAGAGTGCCTCCTCCTCTCGCCACCATCCATAAGAGACATGCCAATTCCTAAGCTCCTGGGAGTTGGTACCTGCTGTTAGTTAGGTGCTAAGATTAAGAGCCAGGAAGATATGGAAATGAAGATTGATGAAGACTCGTGGAGACAGTCTAATCTTCCCTTGAGTCTCTCTTCCTTTACTCTCTGCTCCTCCCCACCCCCCTTCTCCTTTGCCAACCCCCATCTCCACTCCTTCACAGGCAAGAGAAATATGTGTTAAATTCACCCGTGGTGTGGACTTCTGTTGGCAAGCCCAGGCTCTATTGGCCCTACAGGAGGTAAGAAGGGGCCACGGTACAGCTGGGTGAGGGCGAGTATGGGAGGAAGGTGTTCTGGGATTCACAGGGTTGGCCTGGAGTGTCACGCTGAATCCTGCCTCCTTGAAAAAAGCCACAAGAACACCCGGATTTGGAGGCTGGGTCTGGTGTGACAGTAGCAGAATTCCCAGGCAGTTCAGCCTCATTCTGTGAACAGTCTTTCCTGTAGTCCTTTCAACCCTCGGAGACCAAGTTCGGCAGATCCCCGAGATAAAAGTGGCCAGTGCCCCCTCGCCTAGGTCAGTCTGCTCTGTTTCTGTCCCCAGGCTGCAGAAGCATTTCTGGTTCATCTCTTTGAGGATGCCTATCTCCTCTCCCTGCACGCCGGCCGCGTTACTCTCTTCCCGAAGGACGTGCAGCTGGCCCGGAGGATCCGAGGCATCCAGGAAGGGCTCGGCTGAGGCGCTGCCTCCGTAAGCCTTTCCTGCCCCGCAGAGTGGGGCCGGGGCATCTTACCTTGCCTTTGTTCTCAAGAAAATGCCTGACTTTGTTTTACCTCGAATATTTGGGTTCATGCCCTTAAGTAATGACCAGACAACTGAAATTCCTGTGAGAGTTAAGCTTCTCCATTTTACAAGGACCAGATGACTTCATTTTGATTAAGGGATGATATTCTTACTTTTGAAAATGCCTTGTTAGTAAATGTGATTCCTTTTCAAGGATGATACCAGGGACTCTGTCCGGAGCCGGGACCAGATCCGTAGAGGCCAAGCCTTGCTATCTGAGGAGAGGATGCTGTTGCTTTTGTAATTGGTTTTTCTAAGAAGGAGCAGACTGCATGGCTTTCCTCTGCAACAGAAGTAATATATGAGAAAATCAACATGGTTCCAGAGGCCTGAGAATTTTCAGATAAAGAGACTCCAAGGTTGACTTCATGTTGTAAATTATTCATGTGACTGCTTAGTGAATTTTGAAGGAATCCAATTTGCTGATGTTTGCTTATTATTTTAGATCTTTCTATACATTTCAATTTTTACCCTGTGTGAGTTTACTTCTGTTTAACATGTGAGGGAAAAAGTAAGAGAAGAGCACATCAGTCGATGGCATAGAAGAGCCTGGCACATGTAGCCTGCGAGTCTCCGTCCTGACTCGCTTCATTAGTGGCAGTAGCGCGCGCCTTAAGTGGACAGTGCCTGTCAACAAATTAAAGCTTCTCAAAAACTCATTTATGGTGAAAATTAAGAATCTTTTAAGGTTTGATGTTCTGGTTCTTCTTATTAAATTTTTATCAGAATCATTCAGAAATTTTAACTTACAGAATTTTATTTTTCTTTTTTTTAAAGAATTTTATTTGTAAGTCACAGAAGATGAGCCAGGTTTATACTTTAGAATTTTTCATTCCAGGATTTTAAAATGTGTTTACAATGTATTGACAGTTATTTTTGCAAATTCTTGTGGAGAGATAATGAAAATAAATCTTTACTGAAAAGTTCAAATCCAAGTTGTTATAGCATACATGTATATTTTGTATGTTAACATTAAGTTCTTCTTCGCCTGACTAGGCGGTGGCACAGTGGATAGAGTGTCGGACTGGGGTGCGGAAGACCCAGGTTCGAGATCCAAGGTCTCCAGCTTGAGCACAGGCTCATCTGGTTTGAGCAAAGCTCACCAGCTTGAGCCCAAGGTCGCTGGCTCGAGCAAGGGGTTACTCAGTCTGCTGAAGGCCTGCAGTCAAGGCACATATGAGAAAGCAATCAATGAACAACTAAGGTGTTGCAACGCGCAGCGAAAAACTAATGATTGATGCTTCTCATCTCAGGTTCCTGTCTGAACCTCTCTCTGATTCTATCTCTGTGGAAAAAACAAACAAACAAAAAAACCATTAAGTTCTTCATTTGTACACTGTTTGCAAACAGCGAAAATTTAAACGAGAGAATCGAGGGGTGTGTTTTTGCCTCCGATAGAGTAGCATACAAACAGACCAAAATCTTGCCCTTCTCTGGTAACTGGAAGCACTTTAAGAGATTTCCAGACAGGTGAGAAATGCCAACCGAAGAGTTTTAGATTTTGTGTCTGGTAGAAATGATGAATGAGGGCAGACTAGTCAACTGAATACAGAGACCAAGTTCTTGGTTTTTTTGTTTGTTTGTTTTACTTTTTTTTTTTTTTTTTACAGAGAGAGACAATCAGAAAGAGGGATAGATAGGGACAGACAGACAGGAACAGAGAGAGATGAGAAGCATCAATCAGTTTTTCGTTGCGACACCTTAGTTGTTCATTGATTGCTTTCTCATATATGCCTTGACCGTGGGCATTCAGCAGACCGACTAACCCCTTGCTCAAGCCAGCGACCTTGGGTCCAAGCTGGTGAGCTTTGCTCAAACCAGATGAGCCTGTGCTCAAGCTGGCGACCTCGGGGTCTCGAACCTGGGTCCTCTGCATCCCAGTCCGACGCTCTATCCACTGCGCCACCGCCTGGTCAGGCCAAGTTCAACTGTTTAATACATTTTAACCCTTTAGAAAACCTTGTTTGACCTCAACTCATACTTATGCAGACATGCAAATAAAGCTTATCAATCTATGAATATATTTAAGGTTTTTGTCAGTGTGTTATTAATTGGAAGATTATCATCTTCTAGTTTTCTTCAAATTGTTCTAACTGGGACATCACTGTATCCAACACATGTCCACATGTCACATTCAGACACCAGACAGGAGGTTTGTGCCCCTACCTGTACATGGTATTTGTACCTAACATGAGAATAAGTAATTCACATCGTGACAGTGTGATATAATATTGTTACAATTCACTGTAAATTTTGAGCACTTACTGTTGGGTTTTTGTTTTTGTTTATCTTTACTTTCTGGGTGATTCCATCAACATTATTTCTATCCTTTCCATTCAATTTTTTATTTCTGCTTTTATATTTAAAATATTTTTTGATTGAGTTTTAAAGAGAGATGGGGAGAGAGGGAAACATTGGTTTGCTGTTCCCACTCACGCATTCATTGGGTGACTCCTGCATGTACCCTGACTGGGGATTGAACCTGCAACCCTGGTGTATCAGGACGAAGCTCCAACCAACTGAGTTACCCAGCCAGGGCTCTACTTTCACATTTTTAATGTCTTAAGAACTTATTTTTTAAATTTCTTTTTTATAGTATCTCAGTCAGTGTTTACTCAGAAAACAGAAACCATCTAGATATTTCAAGCAAAGGAATTTTTTTTTTTTTACTTTATCTGTTCTTGTTAATTTTTTTTTTAATTCATTTTAGAGGGGGGGGGAGACAGGGAAGGGGGGAGGAGCTGGAAGCATCAACTCCCATATGTGCCTTGTCCAGGCAAGCCCAGGGTTTTGAACCGGTGACCTCAGCATTTCTAGGTCGATGCTTTATCCACTGCACCACCACAGGTCAGGCCTCAAGCAAAGGAATTTAATAGAAGGGCTTTGGTTGCAATGGTATCAGGGGGGCTGGGAGAGCAAAAGGGAAGAGGATGCTCCTTACGGATCAGGAAGCTGCCAGTGCCTGAGGCCCAGTTCACTACTGTTCAGGAAGCACAGCCCCTGCCAGCACTGAGAACTGCACTTGTTGCTCCTGAACAGGAACTCGGGAAGGGGAGCCCCCCCACCCCCCTGACCACCACGGACACTGAGGAGACCCTTTCATCCACTACTGCTGGTGTGGCCAGAGGCACTACCAAACCATAAAAGAAAAATGTCTCATTTTTTCCTCCCACCTTTGAGGCCTCACCAGCATTCTTCGTTGGCAGAACCAAACCAGAAGTAGCTGCAAGGGAGTCTGGGAATAAAATTGGCTGCCTTCTAACCTCTGTTACAGAGAACTTCAAAGGATGAGAATGGAGCTTAGAGCCTATAGAAACAATCTGCACACATCCCAATCTTGTTTCATGGGTGTAATACTATTTTAAGGATATAACTTTTTTTTTTTTTTACAGGGACAGGGAGAGAGTCAGAGAGAGGGATAGATAGGGACAGACAGACAGGAACGGAGAGAGATGAGAAGCATCAATCATCAGTTTTTCGTTGGGACCCTTTAGTTGTTCATTGATTGCTTTCTCATATGTGCCCTGACCGTGGGCCTTCAGCAGACCGAGTAACCCCTCACTCGAGCCAGCGACCTTGGGTCCAAGCTGGTGAGGGTTTTTTTTTTTTTTTTTGCTCAAGCCATATGAGCATGCGCTCAAACTGGCGACCTCGGGGTCTCAAACCTGGGTCCTCCGCACCCCAGTCCGACGCTCTATCCACTGCGCCACCGTCTGGTCAGGCTATTATAATTTTTTGATGCTGGTGTTTGTTTCTTTTTGCTGCATAGTCTCTGTTTTCTCCAAGTTGACTTATTTTTCCTGTTCTGGCCTCTCACAAGGTTTTCCTTAAGAGTAGAAGACAGAAGAACTATTGGGAAGTTATAAGCATGTTAATGAGACTTGTTGACATGGAACTTCACTCTGGAATGGTCAGGTGGCTCTTCTGTTGGGGGGCCCTCTATCCTCAGGCTAGTCTGGCGAGGAGAAAGGAGGCTCAGGACCCTCCAGGAAAAATGGCTGAATGTGTGTGCGTGGATGGGGTGATGCACGTGCATACACACATCCTCTGACCAGTGCTCTGGGAGCTGATGGAAAGGGGACATGACTAATCCTGTCCTTATTAGTTCTTACCATTCACTGTTGATCTACAACTCCACTGCTCACCTCCAACTTCCAAGATGGCAAAGACAGCAGGCCATGGACCCAGGAGGAAACCTGAAGGAAAATAAATCTGATGAGACCATTACACTGGCAACATCTGCACAAACATTTCGATTTACTATAGATAACAATTGTATAAAGTAAGAACACATTGATAAAGAACCTTCTATCATAGGCGGTGGCGCAGTGGATAGAGTGTCGGACTGGGATGCGGAGGACCCAGGTTCGAGACTCCGAGGTCGCCAGCTTGAGCGCGGGCTCATCTGGTTTGAGCAAAGCTCACCAGCTTGGACCCAAGGTTGCTGGCTCAAGCAAGGGGTTACTCGGTCTGCTGAAGGCCCGTGGTCAAGGCACATATGAGAAAGCAATCAATGAACAACTAAGGTGTCGCAACGAAAAATTGATGATTGATGCTTCTCATTTCTCTCTCTGTCTGTCCCTATCTATTTCTGTCTCTGTGGGAAAAAAAAAAACACCTTCTATCGTCCAAGGGCTTTCATGTGGGCTGATTCTCACCTATTCCTCCTGACAGCTCTGAGAGGCAAGTGTTAGGACTCCCACCTTCCATACGAGGTTATAGGATAACAGTAAAAAGAAACCTGGGTCTTTCTTCCATGTCACAGCCCCAAGTTTGAATCCCGACTAACTGTGACCAGGGCAAGTTGCTCATTCCCTCTAAGCCCCAGCTATAGAGTCCACTGTAGACCCTGGGGTCTGGCAAATGGGATGGGAGAACCTCCTCACTGGGTTATTGTGAGGATTGAACTTGGTGACACTGGGTATGGGCCTGGCACCCAATAAGTGGTAGCCACTATTAAGTTACAGTTCCATGGTAATGCCTTCAGGGAGGCTGTGTAGCCACGTGGCAGAGGCAGATCTTGAAAACAGTGCAGACTCAAGTCACAACACTGGACACTTACTAAGCAAGGAGCATGGTCACATAAACAGCATGTTGGCCCTCAAGTCACCTTCACCAGGAGTCCCAGGCCCTGTTCCAGGCTGGTTCCATGATGGCTCAGAGGGGAGCAGTCTTAAGGGTGAAGGCTTGGTGTGGCTCAGGGGTTTCAAGAGATCCTGAAAGGTTGTCACCAGCTTTAAACAAAATGGGTCACCCTCAGTTCCAAAGCAGAGGAACTAATGTACCATGACATCTTAAAATTATTCAGTGCTCTTCTGCCAAGAAGATCAAAGCACTTCAAAAGAGTTTCCTCTAAATTTTTTCAAGAAAGAAGCCTGTGCGGAAAAACCCATTTCACCTGTGAGCTACACTTAATATCAGTTACCACTGTAGATATTTAATAATTCTGTATGAGGATATCGCTTTTGCACATAGCCTCAGTGGCTCTCTGGGAAGCAGACAGGCGGGGTTGACCCCATTTTACAGATGGGTAAATGGGAGCCCAGGGAGTTTAGTGCCTTTCTTGAGTTAGGATATTCCTACCATATTGCTGCACATTAGTATTTTCCACCAGGTGTCGAATTCCACAGGCTTCCAAGCAGGGCCAGGTCCCTGGGAGGCCTTTGTATTAAGAAGCTCATGACAATGCCGCCAATGCCCCTTTCTCTGAATCTCAAGGAGCGGGTGCCTGAATACAATGAGAAGAGGAAACCAGCCGTGTGCAGTGCTGAGCAGGGTGGGGCTCTTCCAGCTGCAGACTCAGGGGCTCCAGCAAGTCCCCAGCTGTGGGGTGTCCTGTGTGCATTGTCATATTTGCTATTGCCTTCTCCCCCAGGTACCCCCAAGTTCCTCCTGTATTCCCAAACTCTTCTCTTCTCCCTTTCTCCTGGACTCACCTTCTTTAATCCTTCTACATGTCATTTCTCCTCATCTACAAACATGGCCTTGTCCTCAAAGCTAGGAAAACTTTCCTCCAATCCTGCTGCCCCTCCTCTCAGCCACCCCTTCCCCCACCTGTCATCTCCCTGACAAGTTTCTCCTGGAAAATGCACAGTGGTTGCTGAGCCTACAGGCTGACTTTCACCTTCACCTGGTACTGCAGCTGCTCCCGGACAACCTTCTCGATGGCCCAAGTAGTAGTAACTCCCCCTCACTGAGGTCCTCCGCTGCAGGCCCGCGCTCAGATGCGTACTGTCATGGATGAGGCAACTGAAGCCCTCGGTACCTGTTGGGCAGATAAAATATATTATGCTCACTTTGTTAAAGAGGGCGCTGCCCACATGGAAGCCTGTTGCCCAGGTGATATTAATGTGTGTTGGGGGCAGGCTGTGGACAGGCAAGATGCTTCTAGCCTGGGGCTTGGTTTTAGGACTAAGCCTTTCCCACCCTTTTTGATGTGGGGTGGTGCAATCCTATCATGCCCCAGATAAGTGACTTTTTATTAGAGACTTCCCTATTTTGTATATTGGATTAAAGGTTTTGATTTCTACACTGTAAAATGGGGACAGAACAGGAACTTGCTCTCTCGGTTCCTGAAATCAGCATTAAAGAGCAGAGCAGAGAAAGGCCATGTGGAGGAAGCCAGGAGAAGCAGCCAAGATGGTGGAGTGTTGAGTGAGAAGCCAGTTTGTGCAGAGTTTGTGCAGGAAGAAGGAAGGAGATGGGAAACAGAGGTCAGTAAGTCTGGTGAGCTAGAAACCTTTCATTCTAGGAAACTCGGATAAGTTAGTAGCTTTGTGAGCACTGAATGAGTGGGTTTTGGAGCCCAGTGTGTGTGTGTGGTTTTTGGTTGTTTTTTTTTTTTTGTATTTTTCTGAAATTGGAAACGGGGAGGCAGTCAGACAGACTCCTGCATGTGCCTGACCAGGATCCACCTGGGCATGCCCACCAGAGGGCGATGCTCCGCCCATCTGGGGCATTGCTCTGATGCAACCAGAGCCATTCTAGCACCTGAGGCAGAGGCCATAGAGCCATTCCCAGCGCCCGGGCCAACTTTTGCTCCAATGGAGTCTTGGCTGTGGGAGGGGAAGAGAGAGACAGAGAGGAAGGAGAGGGGGAGAGGTGGAGAAGCAAATGGGTGCTTCTCCTGTGTGCCCTGGCTGGGAATCAAACCAGGGACTCCTGCATGCCAGGCCAATGCTCTACCACTGAGCCAACTGGCCAGGGCCCAAGTGTGTGTTTTTACTTGCCAGCTGGGTGCAAGCTAGAATTAAAGATGATGGCCCATTAGTTTTTGGCTCCATTGTTTCTTTACCGACTGTCCGAATCTAATGTGAACCTGCATGGGCCAGAAGGCTGCTGTGATGGCGGCCTTGGATACTGGCTTTACAGTATGCATCTGGGTCAAGCTCCCAACAGTCTGATTTTTTAATCCAGTGGCCCCTGCTCTGCCACCGGCCCTCTCCTTTTTGTTTGTTTGTTTATTTATTTATTTATTTTTACAGAGACAGAGAGAGGGACAGACAGGACATCTGTCTTCATTTGTTGCGACACCTTAGTTGTTCATTGATTGCTTTCTCATATGTGCCTTGACCGTTGGCATTCAGCAGACCGAGTAACCCTTTGCTCTTTGCTCGAGCCAGCGACGTTGGGTCCATGCTGGTGAGCCTTTGCTCAAACCAGATGAGCCCGCGCTCAAGCTGGTGACCTCGGGGTCTCGAACCTGGGTCCTTGGCATCCTAGCCCGACGCTCTATCCACTGCGCCACCGCCTGGTCAGGCCGGCCCTCTCCTTTTTGGTTCCTACCTTGTTGCACTGACCTGAATATAGAGGTTTGCTGGCTCACAATTTCTTTTTTAATTTTTATTTTATTTATTCATTTTAGAAAGGAGATAGAGCGTCGGCCTAGTGTGCGGAGGACCCGGGTTCGATTCCCGGCCAGGGCACATAGGAGAAGCACCCATTTGCTTCTCCACCCCTCCGCCGCGCCTTCCTCTCTGTCTCTCTCTTCCCCTCCCGCAGCCAAGGCTCCATTGGAGCAAAGATGGCCCGGGCGCTGGGGATGGCTCTGTGGCCTCTGCCCCAGGTGCTAGAGTGGCTCTGGTCGCAACCTGGCGATGCCCAGGATGGGCAGAGCATCGCCCCATGGTGGGCGTGCCGGGCGCATGCGGGAGTCTGTCTGACTATCTCTCCCCGTTTCCAGCTTCAGAAAAAAAAGAAAAGAGAGAGAGAGAAAGGAAAGAGATAGAGAGAGAAGGGGGAAGGAGCAGGAAGCATCAACTCCCATATGTGCCTTGACCAGGCAAGCCCAGGGTTTTGAACCGGCGACCTCAGCATTTCCAGGTCGACGCTTTATCCACTGCGCCACCACAGGTCAGGCTGGCTCATAATTTTTAAATTTTTATTTATTAATTTTAGGAGGGGTGAAGAGAGAGAGAGGGGAACATCCATCTGTTCCTGTATGTGCCCTGATCAGGGATCGAACTGGCAACCTCTGCACTTCAGGCAAAATTCTAACCAACTCTAGCCATCCTGCCAGAGCTGGCTCACTTTTTTTTTTTTTTTTTTTGAGAGAGAGAGAGAGACAGGCAGGAAAGGAGCGAGATAAGAAGCCTCAACTCCTAGTTGCATCACTTTAGTTGATCGTTGATTGCTTCTCACACATGCTTTGTCCCCGGGGGTGGGGGTGGGGTTCAAGCCGAGCCACCAACACTGGGCTTAAGCCAGCAACCTTAGGCTTCAAGCCAGAGACCTTTGGGCTCAAACCAGCGACTTTGGGGTTTCAAACCTGAAACTTTAGCATCCCAGGTCAACTCTCTACTGCACCACCACTGATCAGATGGGCTCATAATATTGTTTCATGGTTTGTTGTTGTTGTTGTTTTTTAACAGAGACAGAGAAAGAGAGTCAGAGAGAGGGTAGATAGTGGAGAGAGATGAGAAGAATCAATCATCAGTTTTTCGTTGCATGTTGCAACACCTTAGTTATTCATTGATTGCTTTCTCATATGTGCCTTGACCGTGGGCCTTCAGCAGACCGAGTGACCCCTTGCTTGAGCCAGCGACCTTGGGCTCAAGCTGGTGAGCTTTTGCTCAAACCAGATGAGCCCGCACTCAAGCTGGCGACCTCGGAGTCTTGAACCTGGGTCTTCCGCATCCCAGTCCCACACTCCATCCACTGTGCCACTGCCTGGCCAGGCTAATATTGTTTCATGTTTTAAGTTGACTTCAAGCTCATCAGCAATGTTGGAAAACACCCTTTCTCAGAGGGCAGCTCTAGGAGGAATAGGTTGAAATGGCAAAGGAAGGACCATCTGGGTGCTGTGACTTAGCATAGGCTCTTTCTGAGTGTCATTCAAGGTCCCCACAGTCTGTCAGCCTTCTGGAGGGACTGTGGGGAAGGATGTGCTGGTGAGGGAAGGCTCAGTTTTGCATCAAGCAGATGGGATTGGGAAGCCTATTTCTGCTACTAAAAGCAGCGTGACTTTCCAGGCAAGTCACTCAACCTCTTTAAGTCTGATCTCTTCATCTGTAAGAAATGAGCAATGTGCCTGACCAGGTGGTGGTGCAGTGGATAGAGTGTCGGACTGGAATACGGAGGACCCAGGTTCGAAACCTGGAGGTCGCCAGCTTGAGCGCGGGCTCATACTGGTGTGAGCAAGGCTCACCAGCTTGAGCACAAGGTTGCTGGCTTGAGCAAGGGGTTACTAGGTCTGCTGTAGCCGGTCAAGGCACAAATGAAAAAGCAGTCAATGAACAACTAAGGTGCTGTGAACAACTAAGTTGCTGCAACAACTAAGGAGCTGAAACGAAGAATGAATGCTTCTCATCTCTCTCCCTTCCTGTCTGTCTGTCCCTCTCTCTGACTCTGTCACAAAAAAAGAAAAGAGCAACACTACCTGCCATGTGGAGTGGTAAGGCTTAAATAACACGTTCTAAAAACACCTAGTCTCTCCTCCCTCCCTCTTTTATGGTAACCTTTCGCTTGCACATCATTCAGAAACTTGTTCTTAAGGCAATGTGGAACCCCAGACATTTACTCATAAAAGCCATTAGCCCTGAACTTATTGAAGTCTGGCCCCCAACACCAGCCTGCTTTGCTATCCCCTTTCTCTCCCCACCACCCCCATTCATGGACTTAATTTTCAAGCCATGGTGGTTCCTCAGCTGTCTTCCAAACACCCCTAAACTTCCCCACCCACAAGTTTTTACTTCTTTATCCTGGAATCTCAGACCTCTGCTTAGAGCCATTGGGCAAATCAATATCCAGGTGAAATCCAAATTCGGCTCCTCCATTCCCTGATGATCTGCTCAGAACTGACTTCTCTCTTGTCTGAATTTTCATCCCATCTTATGTAAACTGGTCAGAAGAACTTTACAATAAAAGTCACAACATATTGCCTTTTGTGTCTGTTATAACAGGAATGGCATATTCTTTTAATTTTTTTAGAAAATGTACTGACTTTAGAGCGAAAGAGAGAAAGCCAGAGAGAGACAGAAACATGGGCCTGCTGCTCCACCCACCCACACTTTTACCCGCTGATCCCCGCACGTGCCCTGGCCAGGACAGACCCCACAACCTTTTCGCATGGGGAAGATGCTCCAACCAACTGAGCCACCTGGCCAGGGCAAGAGTGTAAGAGTCTTATATCCTTGACACTGTTCCATAACCATTTATGGTTGAAAAGGAATAGTAATAGCTTCATTCGTTGAGTGCAGGTAGTATGCTATGCCCTTTATTTGTATGCATTTTTTTTTTAACAGAGGCAGAGATAGACAGGGACAGACAGACAGGAACGGAGAGAGATGAGAAGCATCAATCATCAGTTTCTCGTTGCGCGTTGCGACTTCTTAGTTGTTCATTGATTGCTTTCTCACATGTGCCCTGACCGCGGGCCTTCAGCAGACCGAGTAACCCCCTGCTGGAGCCAGGGACCTTGGGTCCAAGCTGGTGAGCTCTTTGCTTAAGCCAGATGAGCCCACGCTCAAGCTGGCGACCTCGGAGTCTCGAACCTGGGTCCTTCCGCATCCCAGTCCGACGCTCTATCCACTGCGCCACCACCTGGTCAGGCTGTATGCATTTCCTCATGTAATTATCACAGCAAGATTAAAAGAATGTATAATTGTCCCCTCGTTCTGTGGGGGAGCTAAAACACAGATGGATTAAGTATAACTTTCCAAAGTCAAGTATCCAGAAAGTAGCACAAGGATTCCAACCTAGAAATGTATGACATCAAGTCCTGTGTTCTATTTTCCAGGAGAGAGAGACTAGGTTGTAAATAAGTATAAATAAATAAAGCTAAAATCAACTTCTGGGGACATTTGCAACCTCAGGTTTGGGTGCGACTTTCATCAATGTCTCGGTGGACAGATTACTTCAAGGCAGCTCTTTTCTGACCAGAGAAGGTTGGCCCCAGAAAGTAAAGCAAGAATCCAAACAAGTGCCACTAAATGTTGCAGAAAACGTTTGTGGCCACTAGAGGGCGCCCTCCGGTTAGGCAAAAAGTGCTGCATGGAATGTGCAGACAGACGCAACTGCTGCAGTGAGGCACATCTGGACTCCACTCCACCTCTCTAAGGTTCTGTCCATTTTGCCTAAATCCCTGGGTCAGCGCAGAGCTTGGCCAGCGCCTGGAGAAATCCACAGGGAGTGCCCCAACCTGGAGCAGTGGAGAAAAGACGAGCCACTCCCCCCAAGTTTTCACAGCCACACCCCAGGCATGCCTGGGTTAGGGGTGCTATAAGGTGAGGCTTAGGCTCATTTGGGACCTCCCTGCATAAGTTCACGATCGGGGGTGAGGATAGGGGGAGGGCAGAAAAGTAAACCATAATCCTAAGAGATGTAGAAAGTCAGTGGAGGTCATCCAAAAGTGCATCCCCCAAATGCCAGCCTGGCCCACCGCAAAGGACCGCAAGGGAAGTAGTCTATGGCCACCTCTCTTCGGCGGATTCTGAGGGTCAGCGCCCGTGCAGATTTCGCTGAGGAGGACGGGGCACCCTCCAGAGTAGCGAAATACCATTTTGTTTGAAAGTATTCCGTTGAGGGATCGATCTCTCGGGGCTGGTCCGCTGCAGCCGAGGAACTCCCTCATCTCCACCCCTTCCCGGGCAGGGCAGCACTTGAGGTTCCTCCCAGATGGAGCTAGAAGTAAGGACTCAGCTGCATTTTGACACCATCTCGATAGCAGTGCGTTTGGAGTGACATTAAGAGAAAAGAGTCAAATTATTAAACTGTATCTATACTATTATCACAACTACATAAAATAACATGTGAGAAAGACTTGAAGGAGGATCAAGGAGATGGCACGAAAGCGTGATGATCTTTCCCTTTTTTAGATTTGTTGTTTTACTCTAATTATGTGCACATTAAAAACGTGAAGATAAAAAGTGAAGCATGTAAATTGAGTTATAAAACATTTCCAGAGGCTTCACCATCGCCTTAATAAGGGGTGTCAGAAATAGGACAGGCAGCTGGATGCGAGAGCTCTGGACAGAGAAGCCCTAGCTCAGTCCATCGAGACTGAACTCGGGTTGGAGCCACAACAGGGTTAAGATGCGAACGTAGGTGGCCCGGAGAGGCTGTCCACTTTGTACGTGAGAACATTTCCCCATAATGACTGCCCCCACCCTCTCCATTCTGGAAGCCTGTCGAGCGCCCACTTCGAAGGCACAGGGTTGGGTCTTGGCGGGAACCAGGAGGCTCTAGCCCGGCCTGCAGAAATGGTCAGGCCCTGCAGCCGCTGGGAAGAGGCACGGGGTATTGTTTCAGCCCCTCGGGTGGGGTCCTCCAGGCGGAGGGGAGGCAATCTGTCCCCGGGACCCGCCGCGTAGCGCTCCCAGGGGACCTGTGCATCAGCGCATCGGAGCGCCAGTGTTGTGTGAACTGTATGGAATCACCATGGAAACCCAGAGGAACGCAGAGAAGGTCACGAGGGGAGTCAGCGGATTCCCGGGCCGCGCCCTCTGTTCTCTCTCGGACCCCGGCCCTGCAGCAGGGCCTGTCGGGAATTGTAGTCCCAAGGCGGTGGAGCGCCGCTCAGAGGATGCAGGGCGCCGCCAGTCCCCGCCTCCTCTTAACCTGCTAGAGGCGAGGTGGAGGACAGTGGGGAGGAGCCGTCGGATCTGTGATTGGCTGAAGCCGCCTCCAGCCACCACCCTCGTCCCCTCCCCCGCTCTCGGCTGGGGACTCCAGCGCCCAGCGCGCCAAGGCTGCTACGGAGCGAGGGCGCGTGCAGCCGCCGCCGCCGCTGCCCCGATCACCCGCAGCGCCGGCACCGCGGCGAGACCTCGGAGAGAGTGACGAACCCACGGAACCTCGCAGCCGCAGCATCCTGGAATAGTGGGTGATGGCGGGACGGGCAGTGGGTTTATTATCCCTGGCATGGGACGTCCATCTGTCGACGTCTGTTTCTCAGAGAGGCGCACAAAAAGGCGGGGATTGGTGCGCGCCTAGGGCCGGGCTGCGCGGAACGCGATGGGAGGAAGATTTGGGTTTATGGGCGGCTACCGAGGCTAACCGGGGGCCCGAACTCGGACCTCTTTGTAAGCTCCCCAGAACGCCGTGCGGCGCCTTGTTCACAGTAGGCGTTTAATGTGTGCTCGTTGGATTGCGTAGAGCTGGGCTAAGGAGGCGGCGTGGTTGAAAGGGTTTCACTCCTAGGATACAGTAGGCTCCCAACCTTGCTCCTCCAGGGGCAGTGAAAGGCTGGGAAGCTGGGCGGGGGCTTCTCCGGCTGCGGGCCCGCCCTGCCCGGGTCCCTAGCTCGGCGCTGTCCACAGCCCCCACCCTTCGTCCATCTTAACTCGGGCTGGGATTTGCGAGCCCGGCCCGGTCCACCCGGTCCGGCTAACGGAACGGACGCCCGAGGAGGACCGCCTGCCGTTTCCGAAGCACCTGCTCGAACCACAAAGGCTGCTGCCCGGCCCAAAGCGGGGCGCCTAGCTGGGTCCCTTCTCTTGAGCCCCAGCGCGGGAGCCCTGCCCGCAGCATCGAGCTTGGCGGGCGAGAGACCGCGACGCCCCAGGTCCGGGTCGGGGGCAGGCTTCCGAGCTGGAGAGGAGCTGGGGTGGGGAGGGTTTGGGGCGAGGCCACCGTCTGAGCAAAGATGGGGAGATGGGGAAGCTGGGTGGGAACAGGTGCCTGGGGCTGGGAGGAGGGGGAAGGGAGACGAGGGTTTGGGGAGGAAAGAGGTGGGGGCGGAGGGAGGGTCTAAGGAGGGAGGGAGCTTGTTGCAGGTGGCGCGAGGCGAGGCTGAGGCTGATGAAAAATAATAAGGCTGCGAGGGGCGATGCTGGAGGGTGGAGACCGCAGGTTTCAGGAGGGTAGACGCAAGGGAGGAGGAGGTTCGAGCGGCACGGAGGAAGGAGGTCTCCGGAGAAAGGGAGGGCAGGCTCTTGGGAGGCGGGCTCGGGCCTGAGGACCGTCCGCTCTAGGCGTGGGGCCTGGAGATCCAGGTGACCGGCTGGGCGTGGCTCTTGGACCCCGCGACCGACGCGGATCTGGGACCGGAGGGGTCTGCTCTCGAAAGGAGCTTTGTCTCCCGGCTTGTCACAAGCTCGTGGGGACCCAGGGTTTTGTGATAGTCCGCAGCGCCGCAGGCACACCCTTTTCTTGGTGGAGCTTAAATGCTTGGTCCAGTGGCAGATGCTGCCAGGGAGGCGGATGGAGGCCGTCTCCCGCCGGAGAGGCCAGGAGAACAATAGCCGGCGCTGGTCTCCGCCCGACGACGAACTGCGGCCTCCCGGAACTCGTGTGCAGTTTTCTGGTGCAGAAAATGCTCCCGAAGCAATCTCAGGGCACGTGCTCACGTTGGGGTTTGTGTTGGTGAACCCAGCCCCGGCGTTAATGCCGTGTGGGAGTCAAGCGGCCCCCCAGACTGTGGGGCGGTGGGCAGACAGCCGCCGCTCCCGGCTTTTAGTGCCTTCTGGTTGCGGCGCTGCCGCCTGCCCCACGCTGCTTACCAGCGGCCGAGATGTGGCCTGGCGACTCGGTGGTGACCTGGAGGTCGTCTCGGTGCAAAGCGAGCTCTCTGAGCCTTTGGCTTTGTCTGTGGAGGCAGCCACGTCGAATGGCTGCTGTGTATTTATAGAGGAAGTAATCGAGGCTGGTGGGGATCGTGCTAAAATCTGGAGAAGCTGTTATGGAGATTACCCGCCAAGGGTTGGGCTCCTGGTCTTAGAGCCTGCACCCAGGGGACCAGTGTTCCTCTTTGCCAGAGACCACACCCAAGCCAGTACCTCCATCCTTTGCAGATTTCGCCTGTATTGTCTGCTGACCTAAGACAGGGACCGCTCTGTGATAGGAGGTGGCTGCTTGCCCATGGGAAAGCAGATGAACAGCAGTGGAAACACAAAACAAGGATTCAACAGAGCTTTCCATGCCCTCATAGTCTTGCTCCCTGTCTATAAGCTCCTTTCGTGTCAAGCTGCAGCATCTTGACGTGTGAAATGACAGCCAAAAGCCAGAATTCTGTTTTTATAGGTTTTCTTTGATCATCGTTTAGCTGATATTAAAGGTGACTCTTTAGCATAAAGTTTTTAATTATAAATTGTCATTCATTAAAATAGAAGGAGCAAAGCAAAAGCATTTTTATTCCAGAGTGGAGGAAGCTTGGTTAAATGACAGCAACATAGGACTAATTGATGTGACTTATGTTTACCATTAAGTTATCTGATGAGTCTTTTGGCTCTCTTAACCTAGCTTTGAAACCTCAGAATTTTCTTTCTTAACCAGGTTGATGCATAAGGAGAGGGGCTGTGATGTGACTGTTGGCTCTTGCTTGTAATGTATGGTAGTTGGCAATGTGAAGGTCTGGGTCGTACCGAGTGGCCATAGGACAGCAGCAGTAGGCTATATCTTGCTAGTTTAAAAGGATGATGCTTTGAGGAAGTGGCTCTTAGAATTTACAAAACTAGTCTGAAGGACTATCTGGAATATTGCTCATTGTATGTTTTTAACTAAATAAATCAATCTACCTATCTCCAGAGTAAGTGAAAACCAGGTATCCCAATATTAGAAAACCAGAAATCTGACGCTGAAGGTTTTTCTTGTAGAAAAGAGCAAAGGAGAAATGTTTTTATGTCATTGCCCAAGGAGAAAAGTTTTTTGGGGGGTGTTTTCTTGTTTTATTCTTTTTGAAATAATTTTATGGATTTATTTAGGTGTATAATCCTATTAAGGCACTGTGTGTACATCCCACTCAATCTTTTCCTCATGATGGGAAGTTCATAGATGAGGATGACCAGCCCATTCCTACAGGGTAGATGAGAGAAAGCAGCATTCCCCTCCCACCTCCTGTGACAATGCTTGGGAGACCTGGCCCAGAGGGGAGAGGCAGGTGGCCTTAGACAGGACTTCATGTGCCCAGAATTCTGGGGTGCCATTCCTAATTCCCTTCTCCAAGAGCCTGGAGACATTGGTTAGATATACAGAAGATATTCAGGGGACATGAAAGCCAAGCTGTTTCAGCATAGCCTCTCCAGGATACAGGTGTAACCAGGGTAGTTTCAATATTCTCAATGCACTGCATGTTTTCACCTCTAGAAACAGTTACCCAGCAAGGCAAGTTTACACATTGGCCAGGATTAAGTTAGGGGACTTGATGTAAGCTTCCTGTGTGGTACCCACCCCCCACTTCTCTCAGTCCTCCTTCTGCCTTGGGCATCTGAGAATTTCCCCCTCCTTGATAATAGCTCCTCCAACCCAGGATTCAGTGTGATCCTGCATTAGCTTTGGGAGGCCAAAGACCATCACAGCTGTGGACAAATCCCTAGGGTAAATTAGGATTTACTGCAGATTGAGAGCCAGAGAAGTAGGTATTGTTAGAAAAGAGTGTCTAAGATCAAGTTTATCTTTCTGGGGTAGAACTGGATCCTGTGCATACATTTTTGTATTCTGAGCTGTAAGAAAATATTTCAGAATAGTCTTCTAAGGCTTACTTCACAGGATCCCATAGGAGAACAATAATACAGAAAATCTTTGTCAATATGAAAACCTGTATGAAGAAGTTGGTATCAATGAAATCAAATGAGAATAACAAATAAGAAGGTGTTTGATTTTGATTTTATTGCACTGCTAGCAAATAAATGAGAAATCATCTCAAGATTGCTTTGCCTTAAATTTTTTATGTGAAGATGAAAGGTTCAAATATGATGGTATGAATCTTTAATGAACTTTAATGTTTATGTATAAAAGCCAGACACATTATATACTTTAACAAAAGAAATTCATGGTGGATTATTATTTATGATTTGTTCTATTTCAATTTTTAAAACTCATTCAAAGTAAGTTAACTTAACCATAGTATTCCCTGAGCCCCTCGTGCCCTCCCATCAAACACAGCTGAGTGTGGTGCTTGTTCCTGGGCCTCCTTCCCCCTGAGCCCGCTCCTCACATCCAGGTTCAGAAGCAGTGTGCGCAGGACAGAGAAAGGGTCTGAGCTGGAAAGCCTGGGATCAGATGCCTACTCTGACACTTTCAGTCTGTTTATTCTTAGGCGAGTTACTTCTCTCTCAGAGACTCGGTTTCCTTTTCTGTACAATGGGGATTATATGAGTTAATATATGTATTGCACTGAGGGCAGCATCTGGTACTTAGTAAGTGCTCAGTTAATTTTAGTTATCACCATCAGCACTATCATCACACTCTTTCCCCAGGATGTATGCTCACAAAAACAACATTTGGATTCCCCATTTAATCTTTCATCCCAAGGGACCAGGCAGGCCGCCCGTGTGTATCATTTGTGGGAACAGAGGGAATGATTAGGACCCCTTTCCAAAGCTCCTACTTTTGCAAATACAGTGTGTCCGTAAAGTCATGGTGCACTTTTGACCCGTCACAGGAAAGCAACAAAAGACAGTAGAAATGTGAAATCTGCACCAAATAAAAGGAAAACCCTCCCAGTTTCATACCTATTCAGTGCAGTTCAATGTGGGCTTACGCACAGATTTTTTTAGGGCTCCTTAGGTAGTAGCTATCCCGTATAGCCTCTACAGACTCGTCACTGACTGATGGCCTACCAGAACGGGGTTTCTCCACCAAACTGCCGGTTTCCTTCAACTGCTTATCCCACCAAGTAATGTTATTCCTATGTGGTGGCGCTTCATTATAAATGCGCCGATATTCATGTTGCACTTTGGTGACGGATTCGAATTTAGCGAGCCACAGAACACACTGAACTTTCCTCTGTACCGTCCACATCTCGCCTGGCATAACCATGGCTGCTCCGCTGTATACACGGTGTTACATCATCATCTGCACATGCGCACATGCTGCCACATCATCCTACAGAAACTGGGAGGGTTTTCCTTATATTTGGTGCAGATTTCACATTTCTTTCGTCTTTTGTTGCTTTCTTGTGACCGGTCAAAAGTGCACATGACTTTATGGACGCACTGTAGTAGAAATGGCTCTCTGCTGAGTCTGAGCCTCTTAAAGCACAGCTGTTTACAGCAGCTGAGAACTTGCAGAGTTAAGAATGTTCCAGCAGTGCTCTGATCCTAGCTTTGCTGAATTATCCCCATGCTTCGAATTGGCCTGGTGTCTCACCCTGCTCCTGCATCACCTAAATGGACAGGCACCTGTGGCTGGTGAGGTGCTATTTGTTCTGAGGCTGTTCTGTTCTTGGTGTGGGAAAAAATGATTATATTTGGTTGATGGCAAATATTTGGGAATAAAAACATCTCAAGTTTTCCAGCTGAGAAGTAAACTTGTGACCACAGAATTACTTATTTAACAAATACCTTAGAAGTACTCTGTGTGTGCTAGGTGTTGTTCTAGTTCCTATGAGTCAAGTATAGATATTATCCCCGTTTTACAGATGAAGCAGAAAACACCCAGCTAGAGAAGTGGCAGAGCCAAGCTTCAAACCCAGAAGTCTGCTCAGAGTCTGTGTAAGTTAGGGTTCTCTAGAGAAGCCGCCAATAAGGGTCAGCTTGTGTGATTATGGGGCTGCCAAGTACAATCTGTGTAGGGCAGGCAGGCAGGTTGTAGATACTCAGGCAGGAGGTGATGCTGAGGTCTTTTTTTTTTTTTTTTTAAGATTTTATTTATTGATTTTAGAGAGAGAGAAGGAGGGAAAGAGCAGGAAGCATCAACTCATAGTTGCTTCTTATATGTGCCTTGACCAGACCAGCCTGGGGTTTCGAACCGGCAACCTCTGCATTATGCACTGAGCAACCGCAGGTCAGGCAGCCCATATCTTGGAACATGTTTATACCACTTAGTTGTCTGGTGTCATTTTTTTTTACAGAGACAGAGAGAGAGAGTCAGAGAGAGGGATAGATAGGAAGAGACAGACAGGAACGGAGAGAGATGAGAAGCATCAATCATCAGTTTTTCGTTGCGACACCTTAGTTGTTCATTGACTGCTTTCTCATATGTGCCTTGACCGTGGGCCTTCAGCAGACCGAGTAACTCCTTGCTGGAGCCAGCGACCTTGAGTCCAAGCTGGTGAGCTTTTTTGCTTGAGCCAGATGAGCCTGCACTCATGCTGGCGACCTCGGGGTCTCGAACCTGGGTCCTTCCACATCCTAGTCCGACGCTCTATCCACTGTGCCACCGCCTGGTCAGGCGATGCTGAGGTCTTATAAGAGAATTTTTTCTTCTACAGGGAAACCTCAGTTTTTCTCTTATGGCCTTCCAGCTCATTGTATGAGGCCCATCCATATTATCAAGGAAAATCTCCTTTACTTAAAGTCAACTGATTGTAGATGTTAACCACATTTATAAAATATATTCACAGCAAGTTAGAGATGAGTGTTTGAATAGCTGGCTACTAGAGCTTAGTGAAGTTGATGCAGGAAAGGGTCCGTGCTGTTCAACACTACCTCAGGTGAAGAACCATACATGTTGGGTATAAGATTTACAATAAACTAAAGATAATGGTGCTCCTCACCTAATTTCAAATAAAATTTGAACCTCTTTTTTTTTCTTATTCATGAAGCTTCTAGTACAAAATATTGCTTCAAGTAAGTGTTCAATAGGTAATAATGAAAGAATGAGCAACTGAATGATTTAGATGATATTTTACAAGGTTTTCCAGCCATTGAGATCTCTGGCTCCCCACTTAGGTTTAAAATTATTTTGCCTAAAGTGATGTACAGATTTTATGAATGACTGATTTACTTGAAAAATGGAGACTATCTGCATTTTGAATTGAGCATTGTGTTACTCCTCACGCCCCCACATCTGTCCATTTTCATTGGCTCAGCAATGTTTTTTGGGTCTGTCACTGCCTCGACTCCTTGTGAATGTGTCTCCCACACTTTAGCAGTGCCTAGCACTCAGTCACACCATCTTTGTGTCACTTCAGTGTCTACTTACAGACAGTCCCTTTGTTGATCTCAGTCTGCCATGGGTTCGCTCTCATTTCTCAGGCCTTGGGTCTTTATTCATCCTGCTTTTGTCTGGTCCTGTCCCGCCCTTTGTCCTTCTGCAGAGCATGATCCACTATTCATGGAGCAGTCGTTCCTTTCCTATTTTTACCACTTCAACCACTTGTGTTGCTGTGGATTGATGTGTTCACTTTGTTATAAAAATTCAAACATAGCCCCTAGTTTTTTCATTTAATATCCTTTTGCTCCTGGTTCCAACACATAAAACTCAGCTTTAATGCAGTCACTTGGATTGTTCTAAATTTGCCATATTACCAATCTGTAGGCAATAGACATACATAAAATGGTGATGGGGGGGGGATGGGTGAGAGTGTGTTTTTAAAATAGTTAGAAAAAACTTTTTAGTGGTGTATAACACATACAGAGAAGTGTACAAAATATATAAATGTATAACGTAATAAATTTTTGAAAACACATCTATATGATCAGTACCAATCAAGAAACAGATTACCGTACTGAGAAACAGTACTCAGAGTCCCCTTAATTTCCCTCCCAGCCATTTCTCTTCTCCACAGTCACTAACCACTATCCTGACTTCTTACAGCATAGATCTGCTTTGCCCATTTTTGGACGTTTTATAATCATAGAATCTTTCAGAAGTGGCTCTTTTTTTTCTCTCTCACAGAATTACATTTGTTGCATTTAATTTGCTCATTTTCATTGCTATATAGCGTTTCATAATGTAAATGTACCACAATTTATTTATCCACTATGTTGTTAATGGATATTTGGGTAGTTTCCAGTTTCGGGTTATCGTAAACAGTGCTATTGTGAACATTCTGATACGTGTCTTTTGGTGAACATGTGTGTGCAACTGTTGGGTATTAGTTAGAAATGGAATTGCTCAGTAAATAGTAATATTAATGTTGAAATTTTTTAAAGAAAAGACACTGCAGTGTGCGATGCTGTGATTAAACTATTTTTAGAAACCCTAAAGGCTAGTAAAGTGTGTGGCTTTACATCAGAGGTTGGTTACCCACTCTTACTCTTAAGCAAAAATATAGAACTTTAAGCTACAGCAATTTCCTTACTCCTGTTTCTTAAGGAAGAGAGGAGAATCTGATTACAGTTGCAACGTGGGACTAAAGATCATTCCAGAGATGCTCTGTCAACCATGAACAGGATTAACAAGTGGTTTCTATTCTGCTAACTCTTTTGTATTTCTTATATTGGGTCAAATAGCAATATTGAATTTTATTATTTCTGTGGCCTAAAAAAGTCCTCAAACATATCAGCTTGGAATAACAAAGTTCTTATTTCATTTTTTTAAATTTATTGATTTTAGAGAGGAAGAGAAAGAGAGAGAAACATTGATTTGTGGTTCCACTTATTTATGTGTTCACTGTGGATTCTTTTATGTGCCCTGACCTGCAACCTTGGCGTATGGGGACAGTGCTCTAACCAACTGAGCTACCCGGCCAGAATAAGCTCATACTTCTTAGTTGGTAATATGAATTATAGCATATATCCCATTTTTTATTCTGTTTATTTCATTGATTTTAGAGAGAAAGAAAGGGAGAGAGAGAGACAGGAATATCTGTTCCTGTGTGTGCCCTGACTAGGTATCTACCTCTGCGCTTCAGGGTGGTCCTAGTCTAGCCAACCGAGCTACCTGGCCAGGGCTAGCATATGTCCCATTATTTTGTGGCTTTCTAAAAATGGACATGATTTTTGCAACTGGATTAAAATGGGAAAGAGTTCTGCAGCTACTGAAAAACAATACAGATGGCACAAAGATATTCACAGTCGACTTCAGACTGGATAAGAGGCAAATCCATCTCCTCTCCATGGCTGGGCTTCACTGTTGGCCCAGGAGAGGTGGCGATGATACACATGGCCAGTGTGGGTCAAGGGCAGCCAGTTAGGTACTGTATTTTTTGCTCCATACGATACACTTTTTCTCCCCAAAAGTGGAGGGGGGAAATGCCCGTGCATCTTATGGAGTGAATGTTCATTTTTTTTTAATTTATTCATTTTAGAGAGGAGAGGGAGAGAGAGAGAGAGAGACAGAGAGAGGAGAGACAGAGAGAGAGAAGGGGGGAGGAGCTGGAACCATCAACTCCCATATGTGCCTTGACCAGGCAAGCCCAGGGTTTCAAACCAGCGACCTCAGCATTTCCAGGTCGACGCTTTATCCACTGCGCCACCACAGGTCAGGCTGAGCGAATGTTCATTTTTTTTAGCTGCTATGGGGCGTTGCACTGGTAAACATATGTAGAATGAGCGCCAGAGGGAGTGTAATCATACCCACCACAGCTGCGTGCGGAACCCCGGCATCTGCTGAGTGATCTCCTGGTTCTGGTTTCCACAGTTGCATGCAGCGCATAAGGGAAGGTGAGCAACGTTGTGTGGGCGCATTCATCTGGCATCATCTAGGGCAGACGTGAGAGGCGTGCTGCAGAGGTGGAGGGCTGTGCTGCAGCTGCTGGAGCTCTGTGTGAATTGCTGATGTCACTTGCTGCCCTATTAGTGCTTGACCAGTTTAGAGCATATGTTAGCAAAACCACTAAAAAAAACTTTCAAAGAGTGAAGACTCATCTAGCTGTAATTCCTGGGGGTCTTACCAGCCAGTTGCAACCTCTCGATGTTTCCATCAACAAACCATTTAAAGTCTTTATGCGAGAAGAGTGGAACAAATGGATGGCTGCTGGTAATCATGATCTGACACCAACTGGACAAATGAAGAGACCCTCTATCACCCAAGTTTGTGAATGAGGAAAACATCATGGCAGTCAGTGAGGAATGAAACCATGGTACGGTCATTCAAAACATGTGTTATTAGCAATGCCTTAGATGGCACTGAAGATGGTATCATATATGAAAATAGCAGAGAAAGTGATACTAGTGATTGTGAGCAACTGAGCTTCTTAAATTCTGACACTAGCGATGATGAGTTCCTGGGGTTCCCAGACAACTCAAAGAGTATTTGAACATTAAAGTCTCTTCTCATTTGTTAATAACAGTACTAATGGTTGTTAATACTGCTGTTGAGTTTACATTGTTGACACATAGTTGTATATTTTATTAAATATTTTAACACACTATTTGGTTCAGAATATTTTTTCTTATTTTCCTCCTTAAAACCCTAGGTGTGTCTTATGGTCAGGTGCATCTTATGGAGCGAAAAATATGGTATAATTATAGGATGATGGTAATGAAATTTGTGTCACCAGGAGAACATGACAAGGCAGTCATGAATTCCTGACTTAGCTGATTTTTCCTTATGTGACCCATTCACAGCCCATGTTGTTCCTGAGAAAGATATTTTTCCTGTCACATGTCCTTCCATGATTGATATTGGTCTTCAAACAAGCAGGCAAGATCAAGTTTATCATTGCTTTAAAACCTAAATTTATTGCTTGAACTTTGAGTTCCTTGAGCATTTAAATAGTTCATATCTTTTATAATATAGGACTTAATGTATAATATATTATAATATTTAACCAATTATAAAACCACCTAGGGACCATTTTGCTAATACAGCTTGAGTGATTTTTTGCTTTTTCCATCAAACCCATGTTCCTATGTTCAGATGATTTTTACAGATCCACTTCCAGAAACGGCTCCAGGTTTTTGGCATCCAACCTCCATTTACACTGGTTCAGTTCAGCTCTGGCCAGGAGCAGTGGGGACAGTCTTGACACTGCTGCCCGTACCTGTGCCCCAGCACCCCCCTTGGGGACCTGGTTCTTGATTTGTGGACTAGGCTGGAGTTCCCATTCTTTCCGTTTACTGCTTCTTGAAGCTGGCCCTGTGGTCTGAAGCACCCTATGCAAGTTTGGAATGTCTTTGAAGCCTTATTAACAGCTTTATTGAGATATAATTTACATGCTATAGAGTCACCCATGTAAAGTGTTCGATTCCATGGTTTTTAGTATATTCATGCAGTTGTGGAACCATTGCCATAACTTTAATTTTAGCACATTTTCTCACCCTCAAAAGAAACCCATTACCCTTTGACAGTCACTCCTCATTTCTTCTCCACCCTCCCACCTACCCTCCAGCTCCTGGTGACAACTAATCTACTTTCTCTGTAGATCTGCATGTTCTGGACATTCATACAAAGGGAATCATATGTGGCCTTTTGTGATTGTTGAAGCCTCATTTTTTTAAATGAATTTTTTTTCTATTTATTTATTATTTTTTTTTATTTTTTTTTTTTTTACAGAGACAGAGAGTGAGTTAGAGAGAGGGATAGACAAGGACAGACAGACAGGAACGGAGAGAGATGAGAAGCATCAATCATTAGTTTTTCATTGCGCGTTGCAACACCTTAGTTGTTCATTGATTGCTTTCTCATACGTGCCTTGACTGTGAGCCTTCAGCAAACCGAGTAACCCCTTGCTGGAGCCAGCAACCTTGGGTTCAAGCTGGTGGGCTTTTGCTCAAACCAGATGAGCCCGCGCTCAAGCTGGCGACCTCAGGGTCTCGAACCTGGGTCCTTTGCATCCCAGTCCAACGCTCTATCCACTGCTCCACCGCCTGGTCAGACGAAGCCTCATTTTTTAATATTAAAAAACTAACGCAGTGTCTGCACTCTGATTCACAATTTACCCTTTTGTTTTGATACAGAGTTATAAAGAATTTAGGGAATTATATGTAGTTAAAATGTTTAACTCGCCTGACCTGTGGTGGTGCAGTGGATAAAGCGTCGACCTGGAATGCTGAGGTCGCCAGTTCAAAACCCTGGGCTTGCCTGGTCAAGGCACATATGGGAGTTGAAGCTTCCTGCTCCTCTCCTCCTTCTCTCTCTCTCTCTCTCTCTTTCTCTCTCCTCTAAAATGAATAAATAAATAAAAATAATTAGAAAAAAAAATGTTTAACTCCACCAAAATGCTGCAGGAAGAGGGACCCTGTCTGCGCTCCAGGGCTCATGGTATGTCACACTCTTTGGGCCCCAGTCTGAAAGGGCAGATCTAGACAATTCTGACAGCTTTTAGATGTCTTTATCCAGAGCAGGTAAAAATCCAAAAGTAAGATTATTTGAGTAGATGATTAAAGAGGAAGGTAATTAACATTCTCGGAGCATCTATCGCTAGCCAGGCACCCTGCTAAGTACAGTGAGAAGAAGGTAAAGGGAGGCACCAGCCTTGAAGACTAACTGTCAGTGAGGTGGCAGGGTGGGGCTGCGGGGTGAGAGCCTAATCCTGGCCTTTGGGTACATCAAAGGCCTTTCCTGACAAGGTGTTCATCAGGATTGGGGAAGAGGGCATTCAGGCAGCGAGGTGGATATAAAACTGCAGGGTGGACCAAGGATGAGGTTGACAGATGCCAGACTGGAAAGGCTTGGGCAGCAGGGGGAGAGGGACAGACTGAAGGTGGGTAGGGACAACTGAGCATTTGCCCCCCCCCCCCCATGCTACCATCTCTCCCTGGCTCTTCCCCTTTGGAGGAGTGGGTTTGTGCTCAGGGGATTAACAAGGATGGGGCCCGAGAAGGTGGAAAATGAAGAGACCTTGTCTCTATCTGTGGGAATTTACACACTCACTAATTCCCCCAGGGCCTCAGCAATTTTTTCTTTCCTGGTAAAAATTGGTGACAATACAGTAAAATGATGTTTCAAAATATACTGCTTACAAAAATTGGGGGATATTTCAAAATGAACATGAAGCTATAAAATATCCCCTTGTTTTTGTGAGCAGTATTTGTGTAGCTTAGTGTATGTGTGTGCTTAAGAAAACCCTGTGCAGGCCTGACCTGTGGTGGCGCAGTGGATAAAGCGTCGACCCGGAAATGCTGAGGTCGCCGGTTCAAAACCCTGGGCTTGCCTGGTCAAGGCACATATGGGAGTTGATGCTTCCTGCTCCTCCCCCCTGTCTCTCTCTCCTTTCTCTCTCTCTCTCTCTCCTCTCTAAAATGAATAAATTAAAAAAAAAAAAAGAAAAAAGAAAACCCTGTGCATAAATGCAGTATGCCTTTTTTTTTTTTTATTTTTCTGAAGCTGGAAACGGGGAGAGACAGTCAGACAGACTCCCGCATGCGCTCGACCGGGATCCACCCGGCACGCCCACCAGGGGCGACGCTCTGCCCACCAGGGGGCGATGCTCTGCCCCTGGGGGGGGGGGGGTCGCTCTGCCGTGACCAGAGCCACTCTAGCGCCTGGGGCAGAAGCCAAGGAGCCATCCCCAGCGCCCGGGCCATCTCTGCTCCAGTGGAGCCTTGGCTGCGGGAGGGGAAGAGAGAGACAGAGAGGAAGGGGGAGGGTGGAGCAGCAAATGGGCGCTTCTCTTATGTGCCCTGGCCGGGAATCGAACCCGGGTCCCCCGCGCGCCAGGCCGATGCTCTACCGCTGAGCCAACCGGCCAGGGCCGCCTTTTCTTTTTTTAAAGCTTGTATTCAGATAACGATTCTCATTCCTCCTTTCTTTGAGAACCTTTGCTTCTGTCCTTCATGCTTCAAATTGCCAGTGAATAGCACAGAAAATTCAGTCTTTTCTCTTAATTGCAGAATCCTCTATTCTCAACTAAGATGTGTAGATAGGTTTTTGTTTTAGTTTTTAAGTTTATGGTGAACTTGGAGTAATCAGAGCATATTTTATTGTATAAAAATGTATCATAATGGGTACGGCCCATGAGAAAGATTTTATAAGTATAGAGATGGTCAAGAACCTGGAATGCATAGCTCAGGGCTTTTCTCTTTGTGTTTTTCAACTCCTAAGGAGTAGTCAACTAATTGAACATTCACAGGGCCCTGTGCCCAACCCAGAATGAACACAGCTGTTCACAAAATCCTCCCCCTCTGGCAGGCATGGCCTGGAATGCTAGCAGAGGGAGAGACTTGAGATTCTGAAGGCAGGGATTCTGCGGTACTTGTTTGAAACCCCCCATCCAGGACAGTGAGGGGCACCCAGGGGGAGGACACATGGGTTGACTGGACAGAAGATAAATGCCCTGTGACCATAAAGTGAGAGTACAGTCCAGAGGAGCAAAACCTGGGTGCAGATCTTGCCTTTCATAATACAAAAACATCTCTGTAATCCTGATACGTTACCTAACCACTCTGATCCTCATTGTCCTCGTCCATCGCAGGGTTGCTTTGTAAGGGTTAGAAATAGGAACGTGCCTGACCAGGCGGTGGCGCAGTGGATAGAGTGTTGGACTGGGATGCAGAAGACCCAGGTTCGAGACCACGAGGTCGCCAGCTTGAGCGCGGGCTCATCTGGTTTGAGCAAAAAGCCCACCAGCTTGAGCCCAAGGTCGCTGGCTCAAGCAAGGGGTTGTTCTATCTGCTGGGGGCCCGCGGTCAAGGCACATATGAGAAAGCAAACAATGAGCAACTAAGGTGTCTCAATGAAAAACTGATGATTGATGCTTCTCATCTCTCTCTGTTCCTGTCTGCCCCTGTCTATCCCTTTCTCTGACTCTCTCTCTGTCCCTGTAAAAAAAAGAAAAAAAGAAATAGGAACGTGCATGGCACGTGATAAGGGCTCAGTAAGTTTGGCCTTTAAGGATGGGTAGGTACTTTTTGCCTTGGTGTTTGTTGCTTCCCCTGCCTTTGCTTTTATATTCACTGTGAAAAATTTAAACAATGTTAAATGTGTAAAAAAGAAAGTAAAAGTCACCTGAAATCCCACTACCCTAAGATAGCCACCATTTGTATATTTGTATTTTGGTGACCTTAGATGCATCTAATTATGCACACACACATGTGCACACACACACAACGCGCAACTCTGTGCTGTTTTTTAATTGTTGTCATTTTTCCTTTCTTTTTAAAAAATTGGACGTTTTCCCCTTTCTCTCATTTCCTTTCCACTCTTCCAACTATATACCACCTTCTCACCCCCAGGTTAACCATGTAAACAGGGTGTTTTCACCCACATTTAATTTCATGTGCATTATTGTGTATGAACACACATCCACAGATGCCTTTTTGTCCTTGTTCATTTGACCAGAATGGGATCCTTGTATGTCTGTGTATAGATGTCATGAATATATGTATTGGATTTCTATTTTGGTAAAATCTATCATCTCTAAAGTTATTTTTTTATTGTACCTTGGAAGAAACTTTAAGCCAGTTGGTATAGATCTTTTAAAAAATTGTATAATATTCTATGGCATGTGATATCATGACATAATAAAAAATATATATTTAGTCTACATTCCCAGTTCTTGGCAGAGCTCCTAAAATACTTGTAATCTCCTGAGTGATTGGGAAGAGAGGAGTGTCTTTTCTTATTCATAATAAGTTTTTTTGTTTTTTTTTTCATAATAAGTTTTTTTTTTAACCATATCTGAATTTATGCTAATAAGGTAATTCTTGGAGGATGGGAGCTAGTTACCAAAGGAACCAACTTGGTGATTAGAGGGTTGGAACTTTCAGCTCCACTCCCCACGTCCAACCCCACCTCTGGGGAGGGGCAAGGGGCTGGAGGTTGAGTTAATCACCAGTGGCCAATGATTCAATCAGCCATGCCCGTGTAATGGACCTCCATAAAAACTCTAAGGGGTCTGGAGCACTTCCAGGCTGGTGACCCCAGGAAGGTGCTGAGAGGGTGGTGCACCCAAAGAGGGTATAGCTCCACGTCCCTTCCCCAACCCTTGCCCTATGCATCTCTTCCATTGGGCTGTTCCTGAGTTTCATCCAGTAATAATAAGTAAAGAGTTTCTCAGCTTTGTGAGCCATTCTAGCAAATTATCAAACTCAAGGGAGGGGACAAGGGAGCCTGTGATGTATAGTTGTTTGGTAGGTCAAGTGACAACCTGGGACATGTGATTGGTACTTGCAGTGAGAGCAGTCTTGAAGACAGCCTTTTGGCTGGGAGGATCTGAACCAGCTCAAGGTGGTTAGTGTCGGAAGTGTTGTGAATAAACACTTCTCCTTGAGACAGTACCACAGGGTTTTCACCCACCCCCTGTGAGGGCTGTTCGGTGTGTTTCCAGTGCTTTGGGTTCTGGCCCTACCAGCAGTGCTGCAGTGAACTCTGTACATGGCCTCTTATGTCCCATTTATCAATTTTATCTTTTAGTGTTCATGCTTTTCTTGTCCTAACCCAAGGTCCTAAAGACTTTCTCCTATGTTTTCTTCTAGAAGTTGAGAGTTTAACTTTTCTGATTAGGGCTATTATCTATTCTGAGTTCACTTTTCCCCCACATTTCCCCCACATCCATTTCCTGAAAAGATTACCCTTTTTCATTGAATGACTTTCACACTTTTATCAAAAATTAATAATATGTATAGGTCTATTTCTAGACTCTCTTTTGTATCTCCATGTGTTTGTCTGTTCTTAAATCAATACCACATTGTCTTGATTACTGTAGTTTTATAGAAAGCCTTGCAATCAGGTAGTGTAAGTCTTCCAATTTTGTTCTTTTTCAAAACTGGTTTTCCCGTTCTAGGTCCTATTCATTTTTATATAAATTTTTAATCAGCTTATCAGTATCTACAAAAAAGGCTATTAGGATTTTTTTTTTTTTTTCCTGAAGCTGGAAACGGGGAGAGACAGTTAGACATACTCCCGCATGCACCCGACCGGGATCCACCTGGCACACCCACCAGGGGCGATGCTCTGCCCACCAGGGGGCGATGCTCTGCCCCTCCAGGGCGTCGCTCTGCCAAGACCAGAGCCACTCTAGCACCTGGGGCAGAGGCCAAGGAGCCATCCCCAGCGCCCGGGCCATCTTTGCTCCAATGGAGCCTTGGCTGCAGGAGGGGAAGAGAGAGACAGAGAGGAAGGGGGAGGTGGAGAAGCAAATGGGCACTTCTCCTATGTGCCCTGGCCGGGAATCGAACCCAGGTCCCCCGCATGCCAGGCCGACGCTCTACCGCTGAGCCAACCGGCCAGGGCCGGCTATTAGGATTTTGATTGAAGTCGTGTTGAATTTCTAGATCAAGTGGGGAGAATTGATATCTTAATGTTGAGTTTTCCAACCCATGAACACTGTATTTTATTTATTTTTTCTCTAACTTCTTTCAACAATTTTGTGTAGTTTTCATTATATTTTCAAAATTTTGTACATATTTTGTTAAATTCATCATGGGTTTTAAAAATATATTTTTTTATTTATTGATTTTAGTGAGAGAGAGAGAGAGAGAGAGAGAGAGAGAAAGAGAGAGAGGAACATAGATCTGTTCCTGTATGTGCCCTGACCAGGGATCAAACCAGCAACCTCTGTGCTTTGGGGCCATGCTCTAAGCTGTCCGGCTAGGGCAAATTCATTGTGTTTTTGATGCTATTGTGAAATACACGTATTTTAATATTGTAATCTGCCTCATTCTGCCAGTTCTCAGAAGAGCAATGGGTCACAGTGAACTGCAACAGAATCAGGCAGACTGGGAAGGGCTAGGACTGGACTGGGTGAGGTGAGGGGACAACTGTGTAGTCACAGGAACTGGAGGAATTCATCCCATAAGACAAAGGAACCCAGGACAGCAGACTCCAGCTGGCAGGGAACCCGGCAGGTAGAGTGCGGGACAGGGGTGTGGGCACAGGTGGTGAGAGGAGGCAGTTGACATCAGGAGAGTGTGCCGAAGGGGGAGTGGCCTCAGACCCCGATGGGTGGGCCTCAGTTCCCCAGAGAAGGCCACAGGCAGCAGCGAGGAAAGGTGTGCCAGCCCATTGGGAATGATATGGAGGGTAGGCCCCTTTACCAAACGGGACTTGGGAACAGGGGATCAGGTACTGATGTAGAATCTGGGGTCTGACCCTGAGCAGCAGAGGAGTTGGAGCATGGTCAGGGCTTGTCCGGCACCATGGCGTCCTGACCTCAGCGTGCTGAACTCTATTCTTTAGATTTGCTTCCAGGGACTGGTCCTCCTTCCAGGAGGCCACCAGACACTCAAAACCAAAAGAATCTGGCCAACCCTTTTGGGAAGGAGAAGGGAATAAATTGTATTTATAACAGTAATTAGGTGTCTGTCATCAATTCCAGCTCCACCCAGCAGGAGCAGGTGAGGGGGAAATGCTGGCATTCATGATGAATTAGATGGGCAGATAGTCAGACTTACCATTACTCCCCTTGTTTTCCAGAGGTGGAGAATTACTCATCTCTTTTGTTGACAGTTACTCAGCAGGTGCTGCACAGCCCGGCCAGGACTCCAAGGAAAGGCTCATTACCTCTTTTTATTTAAGTGAATGAAGGTATCCCCATTTTTTCAGACTTAACTGTCAAAAAAAGCCTTTGAACCCTATATAATTAATTGCTTCATCTCTCCAACTATTCATTCGAGGAAAGCAGCAGCCAGATGGGCCAAATTAAAGGGGGTGTTCTGCTCCTAATTTGCAGCCATTTGAGAGATGCTGCCTTGTCTGGGGCCCCGGTGAATAGAATGGAGGAAGGGGGCCCATTGCTATTGCCTGAGGAGGTGGCTCTGTCATTTGCTTTCCTCACTGAAGGTGATGTCCCTCGTGCTGGCTTGCTCCCAGGGTGGGAGGTAGGGTGCCTTCAGCTGAGGTTGGGGACACTGGAAGAGGAGCCACGTGGAGACCAAGCTTGATGAGCTTTGTTTCTGAAGGGCCAATGAGACGTCCAAGTAGCAAGTGAGATCCAGTTGGCCTTTCGATGTGCAGATTAATGGTGGAGATATTAACCTGCTAGTGAATTACCTGTCCTGGCACAGACTTTCTCTGAGTCTGCCCCACTGCTACTGCCCCCTGGACCAGGGCAGTTGTTGATTCCACAGTTGGTTTATTATAAAAAAAAATTGTTTTATATATAAAAAATATTTTTACAATTAAATAGTATAGAGAGAGCGAGTCTTGCTATAATGCTTTTTCTGAGACAACTGCAGTTAATAATTTAGTGAATAACCTTCCCAGTGTTTTATGCAAAGAACTCGTTTATATTTCAGTGAGTTTTCATAGATATATATGAATATATATAAACACACAAATAGATACGCATACCATAGGTCCTGTTCTGTCTCACTTTATACTGTGTCATGATTAGCCTCCCATGTCAGTACTTAAGAGATCTATCTACATAATCCCTTTCAATGACTGCCTGGCCTTCTGTTATGTGACTATACCATTATTCATTTAAACAGTTCTCATCTTGACAGTCCTTAAGCTTGTTCTCAAAATATTTGCTATTATAAACAACAATGCAACAAAATACCCACATATCACATTTGTGTGCAATGGTCCAATTATTTCCTTAGGAGAAACTCTTAGATGTGAATGCACATTTTAAGTTTTCATACAGATTTTCAGATTTCCTTCTGGTAAGGTTGTACCAGGTCCAATTCCTGCTGACAGTGAGTGTGCATGCTTTTCTCCTTGTTCTGGGCATTGTTCCCTGTCCTCTGTGCCATTATGATAGGTGGAAAATGTAATCTCATTGTTTTCTTTCCAATTTCTTTATTAATAAAGATGAACCTCTTTTCATTTGCTTATTACCTCATTATGTCCTCTTCACCCCAAATAGAAACCCCACCCTGTGGCTTTTCTATTTGAATCCTTTGCCTATTTTTTCTATTGAAATATTTATTTGTCTTTTAAGATGTGTAAGTACTGTATAAGTGCTCTTGCATATTACAGATACTATATTAATCCTCAGATATATGTTTCAAACACGTCATAACCTATTTTTACTCATGTTTTCAATTTAATTAATTGTGTTTACATAGGTTCTAGGATTGCCCTGAATGCATTTCCCCTCCCCCTTATTCCCCTCAACATCTCCTTTGCCCCCCTCCCGACAGTGCCCTCCCCCCTTCCCTTCAGGTTTATCCCATCCTATCATCCCCATTTCCTCTGTCCTCTTTTCCTCTGTTCCCTTTGATCCCTCCTCTGTCTCAATTCCGTTCCTCAGTTCTCATTGTTCCTTGGGTTCCTCAAATGAGTGAGGTCATATGATATTTTTCTTTCTCTGCCTGACTTATTTCACTTAACATAATAGTTTCCAGGTCCATCCATGTTGTTGCAAAAGGTAAGATTTCCTTCTTTTTCATGGCCCCATAGTATTCCATTGTATATATGTACCACAGCTTTTTAATCCACTTGTCCACTGACAGACACTGGGGCTGTTTCCAGATCTTCACTATTGTGAACAATGCTGCCATAAACATGGGGGTGCACTTCTTTTTATCAGTCGGTGATATGGTGTTCTTGGGGTATATTCCTAAAAGTGGGATGGCTGGTTCAAAAGGCAGATCCATTTATAATTTTTTTTTTTCATTTATAATTTTTTGAGGAATCTCCATACTGTTTTCCACAGTGGCTGCACAAGTCTGCATTCCCACCAGCAGTGCAGGAGGGTTCCCTTTTCTCCACATCCTCGCCAGCACCTATCCTGTGTTGTTTTGTTAATGAGCGCCGTTCTGACTAGTGTGAGGTGGTATCTCATTGTGGTTTTAATTTGCATTTCTCTAATGATTAGTGATGTTGAACATTTTTTCATCTGTCTATTGGCCATCTGTATGTCCTCTTTGGAGACGTGTTTATTCATTTCTTTTCCCCATTTTTTGATTGGATTGTTTGTCTTCCTGGTGTTGAGTTTTACAAGTTCTTTATAAATTTTGGTTATTAACCTCGTATCAGACATATTGTCGAATATGTTCTCCCAGAGTGTGGTTTGTCTTTTTATTCTGTTTATATTGTCTGTAGCTGTACAAAAGCTTTTTAGTTTGATAATAGTCCCATTTGTTTATCCTGTCTTTTATTTTACTTGCCCGTGGATATAATTATCAGCAAATATATTGCTGTGAGAGATGTCAGAGAGCTTACTGCCTATGTTTTCTTCTAAGATGCTTATGGTTTTAAGACTTACATTTAAGTCTTTTATCCATTTTGAGTTTAGTTTTGTGAATGGTGTAAATTGGTGGTCTAGTTTAATTTTTTTGCAGGTAGCTGTCCAATTTCCCCAGCACCATTTGTTAAAGAGACTGTCTTTACTCCATTGTATGCTCTTACCTCCTTTGTCAAATATCAATTGGTCATAAAGAAGTGGGTTTAGGCCCTGGCCGGTTGGCTCAGCGGTAGAGCGTCAGCCTGGCGTGCGGGGGACCCGGGTTCGATTCCCGGCCAGGGCACATAGGAGAAGCGCCCATTTGCTTCTCCACCCCCACCCCCTCCTTCCTCTCTGTCTCTCTCTCTTCCCCTCCCGCAGCCAAGGCTCCATTGGAGCAAAGATGGCGGGGGCGCTGGGGATGGCTCCTTGGCCTCTGCCCCAGGCGCTAGAGTGGCTCTGGTCGCTCGTGGCAGAGCGACACCCCGGAGGGGCAGAGCATCGCCCCCTGGTGGGCGTGCCGGGTGGATCCCAGTCGGGCGCATGCGGGAGTCTGTCTGACTGTCTCTCCCCGTTTCCAGCTTCAGAAAAATACAAAAAAAAATAAAATAAAATAAAATAAAAAAATAAAAAAGAAGTGGGTTTATTTCTGTGTTCTCTGTTCTGTTCCATTGACTTATATGCCTGTTCTTATGCCAGTACCAAGCTGTTTGGAGTACAATGGCCTTGTAGTATAACTTGATATCAGAAAGTGTGATATCTCCCACTTTATTCTTCTTTTTCAAGATTTGCTGAGGCTATTCCTGTTCTTTTTGGGTTTCATATAAATTTTTGGAATATGTGTTCTATATCTTTGAAGTATGTCATTGGTATTGCATTGAATTTATAGATTGCTTTGGTTAATATAGACATTTTAATGATGTTTATTCTTCCTAACCACTAACACGGTATATGCTTCCACTAGTTTGTATCTTCCTTGATTTTTTTATTAATGTTTTATAATTTTCTGAGTGCAAGTCTTTAACCTCCTTGGTTAAATTTACTCCTAGGTACTTTATTTTTTTTGTTGCAATAGTGAAGGGGATTGTTTCCTTAATTTCTCTTTCAGAGAGTTCATTATTGGTGTATAAAAATGCCTCTGATTTCTGTGTATTAATTTTATACCCTTCCACTTTGCTGAACTCATTTATCAGGTTCAGTAGTTTTTTGACTGAGACTTTAGGGTTTTCTATATACGTACAGTATCATATCATCTGCAAATAATGATAGTTTTACTTCTTCTCCAGTTTGGATGCCTTTTATTTCTTCTTCCTGTCTGATTGCTGTGGCTAGGACTTCCATTACTATGTTGAATAAGAGTGGTGAAAGGGGGCACTCCTGCCTTGTTCCTGATCTTATGGGAATTGCTTTTAATTTTTGCCCATTGAGTATGATGTTGGCTGTGGGTTTGTCATAGATGGCCTTTATCATGTTGAGGTATGTTCCCTGTATTCCCACTTTGCTGAGAGTTTTGATCATAAATATGTGCTGGATTTTATCAAATGCTTTTTATGCATCTATTGAAATTATCATGTGGTTTTCCTCCTTCCTTTTGTTTATGTGATGAATCACATTGATTGATTTATGAATATTCTACCATCCTTGCCTCCCCAGAATGAATCCCACTTGATCATGATGTATGATTTTTTTCATGTATTGCTGGATCTGGTTTGCTAATATTTTGTTGAGGATTTTAGCATCTAAGTTCATCAGCGATATTGGCCTATAATTTTCTTTCTTTGTGTTGTCTTTGCCTGGTTTTGGAATCAGAATTATGCTCGCCTCATAAAAGGAGCTTGGACGTCTTCCTTCCTCTTGAATTTTTTGAAATAGCTTGAGAAGGATAGGAGTTAGTTCTTTGAATATTTGGTAGAATTCCCCTGTGAAGCCATCCAGCCCAGAGCTTTTGTTTGTTGGGAGTTTTTTGATAACTGTTTCGATCTCATTTGTTGTATTTGGTCTGTTTAGGTTTTCTGATTCTTCCAGATTGATTTTTAAAAAATTATATGTTTCGGCCTGACCTGTGGTGGCACAGTGGATAAAGCATCGACCTAGAAATGCTGAGGTCGCCAGTTCAAAACCCTGGGCTTGCCTGGTCAAGGCACATATGGGAGTTGATGCTTCCAGCTCCTCCCCCCTTTCTCTCTCTCTGTTGTCTCTCCTCTCTCTCTCTCCCTCTGTCTCTCCCTCTCCTCTCTAAAAAAAAAAAAAAAAAAAAATGAATAAATTTAAAAAAAATTTTTAAAAATTATATGTTTCAAGGAATTTGTCCACTT
Source organism: Saccopteryx leptura (assembly GCF_036850995.1). Taxonomy (NCBI): domain Eukaryota; kingdom Metazoa; phylum Chordata; class Mammalia; order Chiroptera; family Emballonuridae; genus Saccopteryx; species Saccopteryx leptura. The sequence continues at coordinate 288,554,089 of NC_089505.1, read as the reverse complement.
CACCTAGATTGTCTAATTGTTTGGCATACAGTTCTTCATAGTATTTTCTTACAATATTTTGTCTTTCTGTTGTGTCAGTTGTTATTTCTCCACTCTCATTTCTAATTTTATTTATTTGAGTCCACTCTCTTTTTTTCTTGGTGAGTCTGGTTAAGGGTTCATCGACCTTGTTTACCCTTTCAAAGAACCAGCTCTTGGTTTCATTGATCCTCTGTATTGTTTCTTTAGCCTCTATGTCATTTATTTCTGCTTTGATCTTTATTATTTTCTTCCTTCTACTACCTCTGGACTTTACTTGCTGTTCTTTTTCTAGTTCTTTTAGATGCAGGGTTACGTTATTTATTTGAGCTTTTTCTAGCTTCTTAAAGTATGCCTGTAGTGCTATGAACTTCCCTCTCAGTACTGCTTTTGCTGTGTCCCATAAATTTTGAGTTGTTGTATGCTCATTATCATTCGTTTCTAGGAATTTTTAAATTTCTTCTTTGATCTCATTAATCCATTTATTATTTAATAACATACTATTTAGTGTCCATGTGTTTGAGAATTTTTCAGTTTTTCTGTTGTGGTTGATTTCTAGTTTCATGCCATTGTGATCAGAGAAAGTGCTTGATATGATTTTAATCTTCTTAAATTTGTTGAGACCACTTTTGTGCCCTAACATGTGGTCTATCCTAGAGAATGTACCATGAGCACTTGAAAAAAATGTTTATTCTGCTGCTTTAGGGTGAAAGGTTCTGAAGATATCTATTAAATTGAGTTGATCTAGTGTGTCCTTTAAGTCTGCTGTTTCTTTGTTAATTTTCTTTCTTGAGGATCTATTTAGTGATGTTAGTGGGGTATTGAAATCCCCTACTATTATAGTATTGCTGTTGATCTCGCCCTTTATATCCATCAAAGTCTGCTTTATATATTTAGTTGCTCCTATATTAGGTGCATAGATATTTATAATGGTTATATCTTCCTTTTGGATTGCTCCCTTTATCATTATGTAGTGACCTTTTTTTATCTCTTACTATAGGCTTTGTTTTAAAGTCTATTTGGTCTGATATAATTATTGCTACCCCTGCTTTTTTTTCATTTCCATTTGCATGAAATATTTTTTTCCATCCTTTTACCTTCAGTCTATGTGTATCTTTTGTTTTGAGGTGTGTCTCTTGTAGACAACATATGTATGGGTCCTGTTTTCTTATCCATGCAGCTACCCTATGTCTTTTGATTGGATCATTTAATCCATTTACATTTAAGGTATTATTGCTATGTAGTTATTTATTGCCATTTTATTCTTGAAATCTTTACTCCTCTTTTACTATATTCTTTTCCCTTTTTGTTCTGTTTACAAAAGGCCCCTTAACATTTCTTGCAGCATTGGTTTGGTTGTAATGAATTCCTTGAGTTTTTTGTTGTTGTTGTTTTTTTTTGTCTGGGAAGCTTTTTATTTCTCCTTCAATTTTAAATGATAGCCTTGCTGGATAAAGAAGTCTTGGTTGTAGGCTCTTGTCTGTATTACTTTGAATATTTCTTGCCTTTCCCTTCTGGCCTCAAGTGTTTCTGTTGAGAAGTCCGAAGTTATCCTTATGGGGGCTCCTTTGTAGGTGATGGCCTTTTTTTCTCTAGCAGCTCTTAATATTTTCTCTATATCACTTAGCTCTGGTATTTTAATTATGATGTATCTTGGTGTAGTTTTCTTTGGTTTCTCTTTAATGGAGTTTTCTGTGCTTCTTGAACTTCTGTGACTTTTCCCTGCATCAATTTAGGGAAGTTTTCAGCTCTGATTTCATTGAACAAGGTCTCTATCCCTTGTTCTTTCTCTTCTTCTTCAGGAACCCCTATGATGCGGATGTTGTTTCTCTTTAGGTTGTCACAGAGCTCTCTTAGAGTTTCCTCAGATTTTTTTCAGCCTCTTTTGTTTTTGCTGCTCCGCTTCTGTGTTTTCATTTATCTTGTCTTCTAAATTGCTAATTCGATCCTCTGCTTTATCCAGACTACACTGTTAATTGCTTCTAGTGTAGTCTTATTTCTGATATTGTATTTGTCATTTCCGACTGGTTCTTTTTATTATTTCAATGTCCTTTTTGATGCTTGTAATCTCTTTATTTATGTGCTCATTGTGTCCATTTATTGTTGTTCTAAGATCTTTCAGAATTCTAATAATCCTTAGTTTAAACTCTACATCTGATAGTTGGTTATTTCCATATCACTCAGTTCATTTTCTGGAGGTTTCTCTTGTTGATTCACTTGGATTGCACTTCTCTTTCTTCTCATTATGTCTGTGTGTTTGGGTGTGTTGTTTGTAGAGCTGGTTGAGTCTAGGGTTGGTGTTATCTGCCTCCAATTTTCAGTTGTATTATTTCTAGGTCTTCTTGGGTTGGCATCAGCTGTTGTTTGTAATCCACTGTTGGATTTGGCTTTTCTAGTAGAGCCACTTTGAAATCTTGATTTGTTTGTTTTCTTTTCAGTTTTCTTAACTCAGTGGTAGTCTTGTTTACTGTTTACTCATTTTTACTAAAAGTAGCTTGTGGTATCTTTTGTTATATCACAGTTTTTCATTGTAGTATAGTCACTCTAAATCAGTCTTCTTTTATTTCTGGTTTTGGATTATGCTAAGAATAGCTTACTCCAGCCAGAATTTATAAACGTATCTTTCTGTGTGTTTTTGTTTTGTTTTGTACAGTAAGAGAGAAAAAGAGACAGGAGGGGACAGAGATGAGAAGCATCAGCTTGTTGTAGCACTTTAGTTGTTCATTGATTGCTTTCTCATATGTGCCTTGACCCGGGGTAGTGGTTGGGGGCTCCAGCGGACCCTATGACCCCTTGCTGAAGCCAGCAACCATGGGATCATGTTTACAATCCCACACTCAAGCCAGCAAGACCGTGCTCAAGCTGGGTGAGCCTACACTCAAGCCAGAACCTCAGAGTTTCGATCCTGGGTCCTCAGCATCCCAAGTCAACACTCTATCCACTGCGCCACTGCCTGGTCAGGCTCTATGTTTACTTTTGTACTTTATACTTTCAATCTTTACCTAAAAGGCAAATCTAATGGGGTCATTTCTTTGCTTGCCCTACTAGCAAGCATTCCAGCCACACTTAGCATCTAGTCCACACTCTCAGCATGTTCCACGGGTTGTGGGTGGTTTGGCCCCTACCTGCTCTCCACCCTCATACGTCAAATACACCAGCCATCCTAAATGCTCGAGCTGGATCACACTGCTGGCTTCTGTCTAGAATACCCTCGTTTGGGTTCTCCCTCACCTCCTGGTGAACTCCTAATCAACCCTCAAGACTCGCCTCGAAGGTGCTTTCTCTGAGCAGTCCTCCATCTCACTCAGTGACCAGTGCCTTCCTCCTGCTCCTCCAGGTACCCGGGTTCTGACACAGCCCTCCTCTTCACGTATATTGAAATGTTTGTTTATGCATTTCTTTCCACTTCAAACTTGTGAGCTCCTGGGGGTTGGTGCAGCTTCTGGCTTAGTGTTAAACCTATAGGAGGTGACAGGCCTGCCTCTGTGATCTGATTTACATCTTAGCAAGCTTAATATGCTAACAGTGTAGTGGCTTGGAGACCCATTTGGAGTATCCAGGTAATAGTGATGTCATAGTTCAGGTAGAAGCTAAAGGCCTGAACAGAGGCTTTGATAAGGAACAGATTTGGTAGGTAGAATGGATAGTACCTGAGTATTTTGTTTGAAATGTCTCCTAAATGCTCAACACCTGAGTAAGGCAAAATGTTAGCCATCACCTTCTGATTCTGATATTATTTGGTGTTTAGAATTACCCCTACTTCTGTTTTTTTTCCATAAAGCTGGGTGACCTTGGGAAATCATCACCTCCATATGTCCAGTGGAAATAGTGTTATCACCTCCAAGGGCAGTTGTGCAGTAATTTCAATGAAATGCCAGAACCTTCATGGCCCCTGACACATAGGAGCACTCAGTAGGTGTTCTGCGGTCACCCCCTTACGTTGGCTGATTGGGTCAGTTACCATCTTCTTACTAATCTAAAGGATTCCTGGAGAGAGAAGCTGAACTCAGTTTTATTATTGGGTTCCCACAGATCGCAGGCGCCCTGACAGCTGGCCTCCATCTGTCCACACCAGTCTCCGCTCTGCCTGGTTTGCCCATGCCACCATTCTTCCTGCCGTCCCTAGTCTGCCTTCCTTTCCCTCCAGAGAAGCTCCAGCATTCAGTCCTTTCCCAGCTCTGCTCCTGCCTTCTAATCTAGGGCACCTTCTAATTAACCACCACATCCTCATACCTGAGTTACTGCGGTCGCTGCTCTCCTGGCTGCAGTCAGCCTGGGCCAGGTAAAGAAGCAGGAAGACCAGCCCCCACATCATGTCTCCTCCTCCTCCTCCCCTCACTGTGAATGCTCCAGGCCGTCCCGTGCCCCCGGATCTCATTCAGAAGCCTGAGCCCCTCTCTGTGCTCTTTGACTTCACACCCTGACTCTCCAAGCTGCTTCCTCATCACAGTCTGACCCTCCGCTCAAGGCCATTTATATATATAATTAGTCTGCTGGCTGTCTTTTATATATATAATTAGTTTGCTGGCTGTCCTCAACCCATACCTGCTTGCCTCTTTTTCTTGTCTTTTTTTCTCTCCCAGAGAATGCCTGCTTTGTTTCTCTGCCCCAGGCTTTGCACCAAACACTCCCCAACCAGCTGGAGTAGCCCTCCTTCCCATTACTTCCAGCCCCTTACTGTGGCTGACACACACAGTGTTTTCACACCGCTGTCTCATTGATCAAGCCTCCTGCCTTCCTTCAGTCAACATTTAAGGAAGCCCCTCTGAGTGCCAAGCCCTCTAAAGGAGGAAATAAGGTCTGGGCTTTGCTCTCAAGGAGTTCTAGTCTAGTAGTATGAATTCCAGCCTACAGTTTCCTCAGCCATCACCTGGGATAATGATGTCTACTTCGTAAGGTTGTTGTAAGGCTTACATGAAATTGTGTGTGAGCCCGACACATAAGACTAGTGGCGAGGATATGCTGATGGCACCCGCTTTGCTCTGAGAAGTCTTGGAGTAGTTAAGGAAGTTTGGTGCTCAAGGCACTGCTCTACCCATCACCCACTCGGTTTCCTCCTCAGAGTCCCCTTGCATCCTCTGTGTCCCCCCCCCCCCCACTCCTGCCCACCGCTCTCTCAAGCATACCTCTGCAATGCAGACACCATCAGGTTAGTGGCAGCACTGAGCCAGTTGAGGGCACTTGGTTATTTTCACCCATAGTCCTCTCTTTAAGTCTTCTTTGAGTGCCCACTTGCTCCACTTGGCACGGTACTTTCTGCATGAGCTCAGCTGTCTCACTCATGTGAGTTCGTCTTCTGCAAGAAAATGACTGGGTCGCCTGACCAGGCGGCACAGTGAATAGAGCGTCGGACTGGGACTCGGAGGACTCAGGTTCAAGACCTTGAGGTTGCTGGCTTGAGCGCGGGCTTACCAGCTTGAGCCCAAGGTCGCTGGCTCGAGCAAGGGGTCACTCGGTCTGCTGTAACCCCCCCCCCCCATTAAGGCACATATGAGAAAGCAATTAATGAACAACTAAGGTGCCACAATGAAGAATTAATGCTTCTTATCTCTCTCCCTTCTTGTCTGTCTGTCCCTATCTGTCCCTCTGTCTGACTCTGTCTCTGTCAAAAAAAAAAGAAAATGACCGGGTCCACCGTGTCTCACCCGTGGCCTTGCTGCCCATCACCTCGAAACTGGGTTCCCTTAATCATGTATTCCCACAGGCACTGATTGGATTTGCTTCTCAGACTCCAGGAATTCTGGATTGGAGTGAAAATACCCGTTTACCTCAGGGATGGAGGAGTGCCAGGTCCATGAGAAGCTGGCAAGAGCAGGCACAGAAGCAGGGATGTCACTGATTGGGCAGAAGCACCATTGGTATAAAGTCAATGACAGGTATAAGCATTGCATTTGGGAGAGAGAGCTAGAAGCACGTTTTAAGTACATAGTGGATTTTGTGGAACCTCTTTGAAGGAATCTTACATCACAGAGAAAAATGTCTGTGCCCTTCTGAAATCTATTTGAGTCAAAATAAGGAAGAAGACTGATTTGTCCTAAAGCCCAGTCCTTTTAAGAAGTCTTCCAGAAGGTAGCAGATGAAGTCATGACTTCCTAAAAAGAAGGGAAAGTTTTCCCCTTATCTCAATTTTTTTCAAACATATAAACATGTGTATGTGGTTTTAAATTACCATATCTTTTTATTATAAAATCAATGTAATCTTACATAGTAAGTTTGAATAATAGAAGGGGAAAATTTCCTATAATCCCATAACACAAACTTTCTTTGTTTTCACCTGGTCTGTTTTTTGTGTGCATATTTTTATATCATTGTAACAGTGCTTGACATATTATTTTTGTTTACTGGTATGCTGTTCTTTTTTTTTAAGATCTTATTCATTTTAGAGAGGAGAGAGAGAGAGAGAAGGGGGGAGGAGCAGGAAGCATCAACTCCCATATGTGCTTTGACCAGGCAAGTCCCGGATTTTTTTCTTTTCTTTTTTTTTTTTTTTTGTATTTTTCTGAAGCTGGATACGGGGAGGCAGTCAGACAGACAGCATGCGCCCGATCAGGATCCACCCGGCATGCCCACCAGGGGGCGATGCTCTGCCCATATGGGGCGTCACTCTGTTGCAACCAGAGCCATTCTAGCGCCTGAAGCAGAGGCCATAGAGCCATCCTCAGTGCCCAGGCCAACTTAGCTCCAGTGGAGCCTTGGCTGCGGGAGGGGAAGAGAGAGACAGAGAGGAAGGAGAGGGAGAGGAGTGGAGAAGCAGATGGGCGCTTCTCCTGTGTGCCCTGGCCGGAAATCGAACCCGGGACTCCTGCACGCCAGGCCGACGCTCTACCACTGAGCCAACCGGCCAGGGCTAAGCCCCAGATTTTGAACTGGCCACCTCAGCGTTCCAGGTCAATACTTTATCCACTGTGCCACCACAGGTTGGGCTTTTTTTTAGTTGTTGTTTTTATCTTAGAAAGGGAGAGAGAGAGAAACATTGATTTGTTATTTTACTTATTTATACAGTTATTGATTGTCTCTTGTATGTGTCCTGACCAGGGATGGAGCCCACAACCTTGGCATATTGGGATGACACTGTTAAACAACTGAGCTACCCAGCTGGGGCCTGTTTTTCTTTTTAATTTTTAAATGTTTTATGGGATACATACAGAAAAGCGCAAAAATATATATGTAGAGTATAAAGAATAATTTAAAGTTACCTGTGTAACTCAACTCCCCCTGCACCCCAGGTAAAAGGCTAGATCGAGTATATGCAGCTTTCAGGAGCCTTCCCCCACGGGCACCCCTCTCAGCTCAGCCCCGCCATGCCCCCCGGTGATAACCGTATCCTGACTTTTCTGAAAACCACTGCCTTGGTTTTTCTTCCTGGTTCTACTTAAGCAGTGTAATTCGCTTTTGCCCGATTTTGAATGTTGTGTGAATGGAATCAGACCGTATTTACTAATTTGTGTCCTGCTGCTTTCCCTCGGTTGTTTGTGAGATGTTGTCTATGGCTATATGTAGTAGTCCCTACTCATTTTCAGTTTAGAAAAAAAAGTAGAAGTTTTCTTCTCCCGCTCAATTTCTTTCCTAAATCTAGAAATAAGCCCCAGTTTACAGGCAGCCCAGGGGTGCGGTACTTCCATCCTCAGGGAAACTCCTTCTTGCCCCTGGGCTGCCTTTCCCCACCCGCTCCTGAGGATGCAGGCTGCAGGTCGAGCAGAGCCCTTGGCCGTCTTCTGGCACGGGTGCTGGCCCCTCCGCCTGGGTGGCGTTCTAGGAAACAGCCCCTCTGGGTCACTGACAGCCCTGGAGCGGCAGCTGCTGCCCTTACAAGGGAGATGATGGAATTCCTTCTGGGCCTGGAGACAGCTGGTGGGAGGGAGAAAGCACAGCAGGCCGGGGCATCTGCCAGGGGGTCCGCCAGGGGGAGGGTCAGTCAGGGGGAGGGCGGTGATGGAGGCTGTAGTCATGAGGGCCTGGTGTTCCCTGGCTCAGGCTTCAGTCGGGAGTCACACCTCCCTCTGCCCTGCGTCAGTCAGAGCCCTGGAGCAGCTGGGCTCAGGGAAGGAGGACTGAGCTCACACTTATAGCTCTTCGCTGGTGCTCGGCTTCCCTGAGCCTCAAATGAAAAGGCTCCTGGCCTCCCTGAGTGAGTGGGCACCTAAAAGGAGAGAGGTTGCTGCCCAGATGCCAAAGACCAAGCGTGTGTGGGCTCTGTCAACACACAGAGAAGTCTGTCCGCACTCTCGGCTTTGTCTTCCAACAATTACCCCGTTTCTCTCATCACTAATCTGCTTGAACAAGTGGTCTGTAGCTCCACTTCTTACCACCCTCTCCTGGCTAATCCTTTGGAATTTGGCTTTTGCCCCCTACACATGGGTGGTGTTTGCTCAGTAAGCCCAGCCACACTGGGCCAGGCCAGGTCAGATGAAGCCACGAGATTAAAGCCTCTTACTTGGTCTTAGCCTGTTAAGGACTCATTCTTGCCAGACTTACCGGTATATTCACCTGCCCAGAGGCCAGGCTCATCTCTGGGCTTCACTGTGGCTGTTCCTTTGTCCTAAGCTTGTTTTCACGTTTTCTCAGAAGCAAGCCCTCGTTCACCTTGTGCGTGTTGGCGCCCATCACATGGACAGACAGACGTGTTTGCCTCCTTTCCTGTAACTGTCCTGAAGACGCTGCCCAGGGCCTGGGCTCTCGCCTGTAGTCTCACCCTCTCCTGACCTGTTGGGTCTCATCCTACTTTCTCTGCTGTGAGGCAATAAAGGCTGTGAGGCCTTCCAGACTCAGATGCTTTATGGGTCTTCTACAGATAGTTCCCAATTTCAAGCACCTTGGGCCAGCCCTCACCTGGCACCCAGGGGCTCCATTCTTCCCAGCCCTGGGTGAATGAAAACAGGACCTGTGGGACATTAGAGGCCTCCTGGCTAGCCAGTTAGGTGCAGAAATAGGCTACAGCTACCAGAGGAAGGGTTCAGTATGTCTCAGGGTGAGTGTGACATCGGCCACCGCCTCTCTGCCCTCTGTGTGCTACTCCTCAGCCTGACCGGCCCTTCTTCCTGTCCAGGTTCCTAGTCTCCAGGCCCCCTCTTGTCCATGGAGATGCCCAAGCCCCAGATGAGAGATGGGCCTTCCCCAGTTCTCCTCCACAGTCAGTTTCTACTTACAGAATACTTCAAAATGTTTTGCACAAAACTCCCAGGTGACCAAAATCAGACCCGCCACTTCCACCAGCCCTGCTGGACACTGACACTGACCCTGACCCAAGCTGGAGAGGAATCCAGAAGAGCTGGGACTCTGGGAATTTCTGGGTGGTTGATTGGGAAAGGTGCAGTTGGTTTGGACAGGTTGGGTGGTGAGTTCATAGGTGTTTGTTTCATTCTTTATACCTTACATGTATAATATAAATATCATTAAATCTACTCAAGAGTTGATAAGCCTGACCGGGCAGTGGCGCATTGGCTAGAGCATCGGATTGGGATGCAGAGGACCCAGGTTTGAAACCCCAAGGTCACTGGCTTGAGCATAGGGTCGCTGGCTTGAGCCCAAGGTTGCTGGCTTAAGCAAAGGGTCACTAGCTCTGCTGGAACCCCCCCCCCCCCCCAGTCAAGGCACATATGAGAGGAGCAATCAATGAACAAGTAAGGTGCTGCAACAAAGAATTGATGCTTCTCATCTCTCTCCCTTCCTGTCTGCCTGTCCCTATCTGCCCCTCTCTGTCTCTGTCACATGCACACACACACAAAAAAAGAGTTGATAAAGCTAGTTATGAATTAATTATAAAATTATACTGTGCTTTAATATTAAGATAGTCTAGCTTTACTATTAAGAAAGCTATTTACTATTTTTAAAATTAAATTTATTGGCTTAAACCCTTGGTTATTTCCCTCTCACTTCAAAGTTCTCTTTTTGGCTTTTGTGTTCTGTTGAACCTTTAATTAGTTCTCATTTTTCAGCTCAGAGAGGCTCCCTCTCCCGAACCACCCCGGACACTGCAGGTGTAAGCACCACCGCCCCTGTAGAGACTGCTCGCCCATCACTTCGCTTCTTTCCCAGGTGCTGATCTGAGGAAGAAAAGTAGCTGCCGGTTTTCATTGTCTTTGCCAAACCACCGCTGCTGATTGCCCTTTGATCCTTTAACAAATGTCATCTGCTTGGAGCAAGAGAAAAGCCATGCCATTCAGTGTGTCCCCAGTGACCTAGGCTGGCTTCACTACCCCTCCAGTTACTACCCCAGGCTACCATTAGGATTGGCTTAAATGCCACAGGTCCTTTGTGTCACAGGGCAGTTGTGTAACCCTCGTCTTCTGCATTCCTTGATATCAAAGTGACCACTTGTCTATAAAATCACAATGTCTATGGATTCTACAAAAAGATGAAATGTGAGACTTAAACCAATGCCTACTAAAAAAGAGGAAATATATGTCTGAAACCAATCCCTATCAGATTAATTTGAAGGTCATTATGTAAGAAGGTCTTTATGCAAGAAGGTCTTTTGCACCATTCTGGCCCCACATGTCTGCGCCGAGCCCCCAATTCCCCTGGTGCCTGGGCTGCTGGCAGGACAGACTGTGCGGCTCTCCTTGTCTTGCACCTTCCCTGCAGGCACCGGGGAACTGTGGCAGGTGATGACAGAATCAGGCAATTCCAAAACACAGTGTTGGGGTTGTCATTTTCTTGGCAGGGCTAACACTGCACGCCTTCTAGGACTGTGGGGTGTGTGCATTTCATGAACAAGAAGCAGCAGCTGCCACAACCTTGACTCCCCTCAGCAGGATGCCCCTGTGCCGTTCTGCCTTGGGTTCTGCCTTGGAACTGCTCAGCAGCAGTGAAAAAGGCAGGAGGGTTGGGCGGTGCGGGAAATTTTCTGTTATCCAGCAGGACAGTTATTGGATAGCAGATAGCAATAACTGTTACTTATTTAAACAGGAAGAGGCTTTCTGATGAAAGACTGCACTCCCAGGTTATAGTGTTATCCCCCAACCCCCACCCCGAAGTCTCTTTCCCCAACTTGTACATCACCTAATGTATCACGGCTTCGGGAGCACAAGGAACCCTTGCCACAGAATCAGAAAATTGGGGGATACAGGATGTGTACAGTTGGGTAAATCTTGGCATATCAAATGTATCCACCATCTTGTTATGGAAGGCATCAGTGCTTCCCTGAATAACTTGTAAAAATTTTAAGAGCTTTATATTTGCAGCATAATACCACCACCCTGTTAGTCCTAGGATGGTTCCCTTTGATTCAAGATCACTGTTGGTGAAATCTAACAGACCAAAGGGTAGACTTGATGAAACTATATGGCTCTAGAATTCCTTATCTCTTACTTATTTTTTTCTAACAGCATTTAGTTATCTGGCATACTTGCCATTTCTGCCTGGGAGGACAGACAGGGGATTTGGATTCTTTCATTTACCTAGGCAAAATAGCTGGATGAACAAAGTTTTTGGTTAAACAAGTAGGAATGTGGGATACAGCCAGAAGTCTTTAAAGGAGGTGACATTATTTTAGGACCCAGTTATTATGATGATTTGATTATAATGTTCATTTCTGTCTAATGTGATGTCTTAGTCAGCTTAAGCTGCTATAATAATACCATAACTGTTTGGCTTAAACAACAGAAACTCATTCCTCACAATTCTGAAGGCTGGGCTGTCCAAGATCAAGGTGCCAACCAGTTTAATTCCTGGTGAGATCTTTCTTGCTTGCTTGTAGTCGGTCATCTTCTCTGTGTCCTCATATAGTGGACAGAGAAAGAGATCTCATGTCTCTTTGTATAAGGGCAGTAATGCCATTTATGGGGGCTCCACCGTCATGACTTAAATACCTCCCAAACATCCCATCTCCAAATATCATCACACTGGGATTAGGGCTTCAACATATGAATGTGAGGGGGACATAAACATTCTGTCTGTTGCGTCAAGTTAGCCAGTGGACCAATATCACATTTTGGAATAAAAAGGGTAATTGGAAGCATCATAAATTAGTAAAACTGACACTGACCCTCTCTAGATCATGACCACTGACTAGAACATTCTTTGAATATGCTGTCCCAACCAGAGCAGAGGGAAAGACAGTAGCTTGCGCAGTGCTTAAGAGCAGATACTTGAACAATTGTGCTCAAGTTCTTTTCCTTTGTGGGAACTCTTAAGAGGTCCAAGGTATCTCCCCACCCACCTCACTCTGTTATGTTCACACACTTGGACACGCAGACAGCAGGCATGCTGTGGAAAAAGATGCCAGTAGCATCTTTCCTTTTTTTGTGTAGCAAAGATTAGCAGAGAAAATCGTAGGAATGAAGTGTGAATGAGGTTACTGGAGGAGGTGAGAAACATAATGACTGTCAACAGCAAGGGGGCTTAAACAGCAGAAATTTATTTTCTCACAGTTCCGGAGGCTGAAAGTCTGAATCAGGGTGCTGTGGTCTTGTTCTGGTGAGGACTCGTTTCCTGGCTGGTAGATGGCCATCTTGTCTTCTCTCTGTGTCCACACATGGCCTTTTGTGCATGCGCATGGTGCACAGGGGTGGGAGGGGCAGGAGAGAGAGCACTCTGGTGTCTCTGCTTATGAGGACACCAATCCTGTCTCATCAGGGCCCCACCCTTATGACCTTGTTTAACCTTAAAAACTTCCTTAGAAACCGCAGCTCCAAATACAGCCATACTGGACATTTGGGAGGACACAGTCAGTTCATAATAGCTTTGAAGACAACCATGTGGCTTTCAGTCCCTACTCTGTTATAAACTAGTTGTGTGACTTTGAGGAAGTTCATTAGCTTTTAAAAATATGGATACATGGGATAGATGGTGACAGAGAGACTTGACTTGGGGTGGTGAACACATAATGCAATATGATGTATTATGGAATTGTGCATCTGAAACCTGTATAATTTTATTAACCAATGTGAACCCAGTAAATTTAATAAAAATTTTAAAATATTTTCTGGTGACCCAACCTGAACCGAATAAATCTGAATCTCTAGGGGTGGGGCTCAAGCATAGGTACTCTTCAAAAGCTCCTTAGATGAGCTTATTATGTGCAAGCAGCTGAGGTAGTGGACTTTTTGAGACAAATAGAGGAGGGTAAACAGAAGCAAAATCCGTCTGAAGAATGATATGAATTAAACAGCTGTGAGGCTTGGAGGATTTGGCTCTCTGGGACACGCCCCAGGAGCCTCTGATATCTTCAGGACCATGTGGTACGGAGGGACATTGGTTATCCAAGGCATCTGGGTTTGACTCAGCTACTTAGTAGCCATACATTCCTTACTCAGCAGTTTCAGCCTTCTCAGCTGTAAAATGCCAATCCTCAGGTTTTCTCTGGAATAAAATGAGATAGTAGATATGGAAAGGCTGTAGAACCCACATGACATTTCAAGAAGGCAAATATTAATGTTTCCTTGGGCCCCAGCTTCACCCTGACGGCCACTGCATCTTGGTTCCCAATAAGTCCGGCTGTGAGGTCAGTGACCCCAGCTGGCTGTAGGACCAGTGCCCTCAGGCTGTGGAGAAACTTCCTCCTCATCCCTACTCACTTAACTCTGCCCATAGAGTGTGGGCTCTGATGGGAAAGGGTGCAAGCTTGGTGACAGTGGAAAGGGACTTTGACCTTGACCAGTGTCCCCTTCTCATCTTCCATAGGAACATGCTTGCCAATTCAGCCAGTGTGCGGATTCTCATCAAGGGAGGCAAGGTGGTGAATGATGACTGCACCCATGAGGCTGATGTCTACATTGAGAATGGCATCATCCAGCAGGTGGGCCGTGAGCTCATGATCCCTGGAGGGGCCAAGGTGATTGATGCCACTGGGAAACTGGTGATCCCCGGAGGCATCGACACCAGCACCCACTTCCACCAGACCTTCATGAACGCCACGTGTGTGGATGACTTCTACCACGGGACCAAGGTAATGATCCTCCTTGTTGAAAGTGCCTTCTGCTTTGGCTTATTCTGTTTCTGGGCTGCTCCAGATTAGACCCCTGTGAACAAGGTGCTCCCACTGTATTGCTAATAGGAAAAGGGTGCTCTCAATGGGGTCACTGTGACAGCTAAAACTGGAAGTTCCAGGCTAGGTGTCATGGATTTCCGTGATTATGGAAAAGGGTATATATGTATATTTAGGCCTGTTTTGCTGATTACATTGCTTATCGATGTACCCAAGCTGGGAACTGGCTTTATATTTTTATGTCATATAATATAGACCTAGAGGAAGAAGAGAATTAGCAGGTGTTTGTTTTTGTGCTTTAATGTGGTGGGGGACTGGAGGTTGATCTGATGAACTCCTTTATGAAAAACTAAATTAATTCCCTAAAGATTGTGAAAAATAAGGTGTGCTTCTTCTAGATTACTTCAATGGCAGAAAATATGAAACAGACATAGAGGGGAGAGAGAGAGAGAGAGAGAGAGAGAGAGAGAGAAAGGGGGGAGGATCAGGAAGCATCAACTCCCATATGTGCCTTGACCAGGCAAGTGCAGGGTTTCGAACCGGTGACCTCAGTGTTCCAGGTTGATGCTTTATCCACTGCGCCACCACAGGTCAGACCAACTTGTTCATTATTTTTAAAAACAGCTTGAGAAATTCTGGTAGTGGGTCCTCTTTCAGAAGGAGTTATCATGGACAACATTTAAGTTATTGAGCTGAGGCTCAACTACTGGGAATGTATGTTTCTGCATACAAAATACAAAAATTCAGACCTGTGAAACTAATGAATTAGGAGGAAATTAGATTTTGCAAAAGGAACCACAAGTGGGCTGTTTTGCCTTTCCACTGTGCTCCAGAACCTCTGCCTTTGCTGTCACCTCTCCACATTGTAATTATCTGTCATATTCCAGCCTGTCTTTGGACACCAGATGATGGGCTTCTTAAAGGGCATATTCTGCTTTCCCAGAGCCTGGCAATGACCTGAAACTACAGTAGGTACCCAGGAAGGGTTTGTTGAATGAATGAGTGAATGATGCTTACCCGTGTGGGCCTCCATACCCAGCTACATATCAGAGTCACCTATGAAGATTTTTTTTTTCTTTTTTTTTTTTTAATTTTTTTTTTTTTTTAATTCATTTTAGAGAGGAGAGGGAGAGAGAGAGAGGAGAGACAGAGAGAGAGAAGGGGAGGAGGAGCTGGAAACATCAACTCCCATATGTGACTTGACCAGGCAAGCTCAGGGTTTCGAACTGGCGACCTCAGCATTTCCAGGCCAACGCTTTATCCACTGCGCCACCACAGGTCAGGCGAAGATTTTTAAAATACAGAATTGAATCAAAATTTCAAAGGCGATGAGCCCCTGACCTTGGCAGCAGCATCTTGTCCTGTCTGATTTACAGAGGACTTGGCCTGTAATACTTCCTGGGCAAGAAGGATCCACCAGCTCTTGTAACTGCAGTCCTCTGTCCTATTTTAGCCCATAGCCTCAAATACTCCATGGGCCTGTTCTGCCTGGAGCTCTCAGGGAGCCCTTTCCCCCTGGGATCCATCTTCCTGGGGGCGCAGGTGTTCCTGCTGCCAGGCAGCCACTGACAAGGCTCCCTAAACCTACCCCTGAAGAGCCCAGATGGGGCTGCTGGTCTTGGAACCACAGCTGTATGGGCCAGCCCACCACAGGTAGATGGCCATTAAAGTTTCCCAGAAGCTATGCCCCCTTCCTATTCCAGGAGCAACAGACCAACCCCTGGGAGGCTGTGCTGAGGCCAGGATGCTCCCAAGCTTAATACCTTGCATCTGAGGCCGCCCCTGCCCACTCTAGCTGAGCCCAGGGAAGACAGGTGATGCTTTGCTGAGGGAATGGGAGCCCCATCCTCATAAACTTGCAGGTCCTGTTGGCATCAGACCCTTTCTGAAGTGAGTAAGCCTGTCCAGTTCACCATCCCATGCACTTGGGCCAGGCTAGGCCTGTGTTGTTTGTGGTTATTGTTGTTATTTTTCTTGAAGTACAGCATACATGCCAAGAAGTGCACAAATATTAAGTGTACAGAATTATCACAGCTGAGCACACCCTGGTGAACAGCACCCAGACTGAGACAACCAAACAGTGCCAGCCCCTCCATGTGCCCCATCCTGGTCAGAAATCCT
The DNA here is from genome assembly GCF_036850995.1 of Saccopteryx leptura. Taxonomy (NCBI): domain Eukaryota; kingdom Metazoa; phylum Chordata; class Mammalia; order Chiroptera; family Emballonuridae; genus Saccopteryx; species Saccopteryx leptura. Next base: position 288,538,023 of record NC_089505.1, on the reverse strand, counting down.
CACCAAAGATAACCACTATCCCGACTGCTAATACCATAAGTTGTTTTTTTTTTCTAATGATAGCTAAGTTGAAATATATTTCACATACAATATAATTCACTATTTAAATAGTAGAAATCAATGATTTTTAATATATTCATCATAAGTTGGTTTTGACAAAGTAAATGAAATCAGGCAGTGTATACCTTTGTGTTGGCTTCCTTTGCTCAACAGTATGTTTGTGAAATTCACCTAAGCTGTTATGTATCATTTACTTTCTTTGCTTTATAGTATTCCACTGTATTTTATACCACATATAGCCATTACTCATTCTGCTCTCAGTGGGCATTTGGGTAGTTGCTAGTTTGAAGCTATGACAAACACTGGTGCTGTGAGTGTTCTCATATATGTCTTTTTTTTTTTTTTGTATTTCTCTGAAGCTGGAAACGGGGAGAGACAGTCAGACAGACTCCCGCATGCACCCGACCGGGATCCACCTGGCACGCCCACCAGGGGGCGACGCTCTGCCCACCAGGGGGCGATGCTCTGCCCCTCCGGGGCGTCGCTCTGTCGCAACCAGAGCCACTCTAGTGCCTGGGGCAGAGGCCAAGGAGCCATCCCCAGCGCCCGGGTCATCTTTGCTCCAATGGAGCCTTGGCTGTGGGAGGGGAAGAGAGAGACAGAGAGGAAGGAGAGGGGGAGGGGTGGAGAAGCAGATGGGTGCTTCTCCTGTGTGCCCTGGCCGGGAATCAAACCCGGGACCTCTGCACGCCAGGCCGACGCTCTACCGCTGAGCCAACCGGCCAGGGCTCATATATGTCTTTTGGCAGATGTGTATGCACCCATTTCTGTCGGGCATATTCCTAGGAGTGGAATTGCTGGGCCATAGGGTACATATGTTCTGCTTTAGGAAATACTCCTAAATCATTTTCCAAACTGATTGTAACAATGTATACTCCCAGCAGTCATGTAAGAGAGGTCCTAGTATTTACCATCAACATAATGTTGATACCCACACACTGGTCCCTGTTGGGGTCCCTTCTGTAGTACGCTCAAACCTTGCACCAAAACTTGTAGCTTTCTGGTAACTTTCCCCACTTGGGAGACCTTAGTCCAGGGCCAGATGCCACACTGTCACTATTCTGTCTACCAGTCTCGGAAGGCAAGCTGGCCTTTGTCTTATTTTGCACACTGTCATCTGCCTGGGCCTCATTAGTCAGGAGTGACAGCTTTTCCCCTGAGAGCCTTTAGCTCTTTATAGCCACTGAAGACCTCTGCACATGCATCTCTGTGCAAGGTGGTGGGGAACTCTTGATCTTTTCCAGGCCTCTCATCCACAGGAGCAGCTGCCTCTGGAAAACACATAAAAGCCCGTGTGATGAAAGGCCCAGCCCTCCCTGTTCCCGCAGACCCAGGCTACTCCGACACACCCCACCCGTGTTAGGATGTAGTTGTGGGGAATTAAGGGCCCAGAGTCCCCAAGCTGCTGTGCCTGCTGCTCTTCCCTAAACAGACCCTTTGGTTATATCCATCCCCTGGGCAAGATCGCACCTTGTTCTTGTGCCCCGGATCAAATTGAGCTCTGTTTCTTTCTTTTTTTTAATTATTTTTATTTATTTATTCATTTTAGAGGAGAGAGAGAGAGAGAGAGAGAGAGAGAAAGGGGGAGGAGCAGGAAGCATCAACTCCCATATGTGCCATGACCAGGCAAGCCCAGGGTTTTGAACCGGCGACCTCAGCATTCTAGGTCGACGTTTGATCCACTGCGCCACCACAGGTCAGGCGAGCTCTGTTTCATAATGTAGCCATGACCCAGTCGTCCCTGGACCCCTTCAGTAGACCCTTCCCAGAGTCTTGCCTGTGGCCTCCCATCCCCCTAAGAACTGGCTTCCTGCCCCTCCCTTCCAGGATTTCCCCTCCACATTTGTGCTCCTACTGCTGGATAGTTTGGCTTCCTCTTTCCTCTAGTTCCTGACAGTCTCCTGGGGACAGAAAATGCTCCCCGGTTGCAAAGCTGCTCCCCGGGACGTGTGGGTTTAATTATTCACACGGTCGTGGCTCTCACAGAGTCTGCACCCTGATAGATTGTCTCTGACCTACTTAGTACCTTCTAAGAAAGGTAGCAGTGGATTCACCTGAAGCACCTGGGTTTATAATGGAGTAATAATTCCAAGGAAAAGCTCACCCAAGTGATTAGCCTAGAGAAAAAGAGATCAAGTTGTGTCTTTTTGTTCTTGTCTGACAGATCCGTGGAGCCTTTAACTCCGCACCCCCTACGCTCTCGCAGGCTTGTCGGTTTGGCAGCAGCAGCCATGGCTTTGGAAAACAGGACTGTGGAAAGCCTGGCCCGTCCAAGAGCATCTGGGTCTCTATTGTACCGGGTCTAAAGGGATTTCTCTAGCACTGCTTTAACACTTACTCCGCCTGCTTTGCCTCTGTTGGAGCTGGGGCAGGCTCTGCCTGGCTCCACTGGCTCCTAGTCTGATGCTCACAGCTGGTCACTTGATCCTCCTTGCCTCAACCCACACCCTTCCAACCTTTAGACCCCGCCCTCCCGGAGGCCCAGTACCTGGGTTTCCAGAGGTGCCAGGACTACTTATTAATATTGCAGACTGCACTGAAGTCGGAGGTTCTCTTCTGTGGGGAGGTGAGGAGATGGGGGAGGAGAGAGAACTGGTACTGCCAACCGGACATTAGTGAAGTTCTAGAATTCCAGGTGGGTCGGTGGGTCTTTTTTTTTTTTTTTAGTGGGTCTTTTATTATTCTGCTTAACTTGTAAGTTATATTTATTGTTTGGTATATATCTAATATTGCATAATAAAGAATGTTAGTGCACCCACCAATGGCTCTCAGTGGCCAGGTGGGAATATCGGAATCAGGCTTTTTAGACTACAGCACAACCCCTTCACTGAGACGCTGCTGGAGGGGGCAGGCCTGGACAATGGAAACAAGCTTCCTAAATGCCTCTTCTGCCTCCTGCTCCTCCAAAAACATGTTAATAACCACTGTCGAGGCCAATGGTTTTCAAGCCTTGGCAGCAAATTACATTTAGAACAATTTGGGGGATTTAAAATTTAAATGATACTAGCCCTGGCTGGATAGCTTAGTTGGTTAGAGCATCGTCCTGAAGCATAGAGGTTGCTGGTTTGGTCCCCGGTTAGGGCACATACAGGAACAGTTTGATGTTCCTGTGTGTGTCTCTCTCTCTCCCTCCCTTCCTCTCTCACTGAAATCAATCAATAAGAAAAAATATTTAAAAGTAAATAAATAAATAAAATTAAATGATAGTAGTGTCCACACCCCACTCCAGACCAATGAAATCAATGTTTCTAGGTCTGCCTCTCCCCCATCAGTATTTTTTTATTTTATTTTATTTTACTTTATTATTATTTTTTTTACAGAGACATTGAGAGGGATAGATAGGGACAGAGAGACAGGAACAGAGAGAGATGAGAAGCATCAATCATTTTTTCGTTGCAACACCTTAGTCGCTCATTGAATGCTTTTTCATATGTGCCTTGACCATGGGCCCTCAGCAGACCGAGTAACCCCTTGCTCGAGCCAGCGACCTTGGTTCCAAGCTTTGCTCAAACCAGATGAGGCTGTGCTCAAGCTGGCAACCTCGGGTCTTGAACCTGGGTCCTCCGCATCCCAGTTCGATGCTCTATCCACTGCGCCACTGCCTGGTCAGGCCCCCATCAGTATTTTTAAAGCATCTCTGGTGATTCTAACACTGGCAAGCACATTATTAAGGAACTCTCCCAACTATTCTAAATGGCACATTGTCCTGGCTATTACTTCTGTCGCCCAACTGACCCTCGCCTACGTGCCAGTGCTGACATCTGAATCCCTTTTGAAAGCTTGGGGCTGCCTTGCCCTTGCCAGTCTTGTTTGTTTGCTTGTCTCCTTTTTACCTTCCAGGGTCCCATCTTCGGAATCCCAAACCCCACCCTGTATTTGCTAAGTTTCCCTAGCCCTGTGTTCTGCCCTCCTGTCTATACCCCATAGAAACGATCAGTGAGAGAAGTTGGCCATGGTAGAGGTGTCATCAAACGGAAGTCCGGCTGGGTCTCTCCCTCTTCCTTGCAGGCCCAGAGACTCCCTTTTGTCTGTGCCAGAGCCATCTGGTCACAGAGACAGCCTCCTACTAACTCAAAATCAGTAGCAGCAGGACATCTATTCTTGCAGTCAACCCACAATGGAAGCTAAATTCTAACCAGAAGGTTGCATTAGCCAGCATAGGATCTGCCCAGGGAATGTCCAGTGGCGTAAGTAAGCTAGGATGGCCTGTCACATCCCAGCCCCTGTGGAAGGTCCTGAGACTCCTTCTCCTCCTACTGCAGAGGACTGGACCCTACCTGGCTGATTCCTGAGTTACAACAGACTGCAACACAAATGAATTTCCTTGGGTGCCCCACCTGCCAACATTCTTACCAAGGCTCCCATTTATCCATTGGGCAGGCTGTGAGCTATTTGCCTTTGAAAGTTGCTTTCTTGGAATGAAAACATTAGATGCTTCTCATTTCCTTTCTTATAGCTTGACTCCAGTATTTTGTTTATTTCTGCTTAATTCTGACTAAAATGTCTTTTTGGTCTTTTATAAAGTTCGCAATAACATTTCCTGTATGATCTTGCTTATTAATTGATGTTCCCAAGTTCACGTAGGTCTGTAAAAAGCTGGAAGGGTCCTTAGAATCTAGCCCCACCCTCCCATTAACAAGAGGATGAATGAGTTGCCCCAAATCCCAGAGGTAGTTGGACCAGAATGCAAGTTCCTCAGTCTGAGGCCCTTTTTACCACATTGCTCAGGGGCTCCTGAAACCCCAGAGCTGGACAGTCACCCCTTTCGAACAGTCTGTGACTTCCTGATGGGTTTCACACAGTTTCCTTGACGCTGTGACTCTGAACTTGCCTGGACCAGAGGAAAGTGGCACAGAGCTGACTTGCACCTGGCAGACAGTGGAGTGAGCTCTCTGCCTCCCTGAGACAGCGCTTTATAAAACACCACTTGTCCCTGGAGGAGTAACATTGATGTCAGTGCCTTAGAGCTGACAGCTTTACCATTTACAAATGATTGTGGTGAGGATTAATGAGGTGATGCATGAGCAACACTTCACACAGTCCCCAACACACAGTACGGGTGTGATAAATGTTGGTCCTCAGGCCGTGACTACCTGCTTCCACCCAAGCCTGGCTTTGGCTCTCTCTCTTCCAGTCTCGTAGGTGACTCAATCCATCCACTTTGACTTTGTGACGAAGTCAACAAAGCTGTCCATCTAGTGCTTGTGCTGCCTGTGTGCCTGTGCCTGCTGCCGCCACACTGTGCCCGTTCTTCCTGCTGAGCTGCTGCCCTCTGGCCTGGCTGTGCTGGTTGGATCAGCAGAGCTGGGTTCCTCTTCCCTTGGTCTTCTCTGACTCATCCACAGTCGCACTAGAACTTCATGAGTGCTTCGTGATGTGCCCTCCCTCCCCAGCCACCTGGAGGACATCCCTTCTCCTACCTCTTCTGGTCACAGCTCACGCCCTCACAGGGGTTGTATTAATTTTCTACTATTTTGTAACAAATAACCATGAATTTAGCAATTTAAAGCAATACCCATTTATGCGTTCAATTCTGTAGGTCCAAAGTCTGGTTGCAGTGTGACTAGGTTCTCTGCACAAGGATACAATCAAGGTGTCAACTGGGCTGTGTTCTCATCCAGAGTTCAGGGTCTTCTGCTAATTTCTTGTGATCATAGCCAAATTCAGTTTCTTGCAGTTCAAAGACTCAAGGGCCCGATTCCTTGCTGGTGATCAGCTAGGGGCCGATCTCCACTCCCAGAGGCTGTCAGTGGCCCCTGCATCTTCAAAGCTAGCAACACAGACTCTCACTTTAAATCCCTCTCACACTTCAGATCCCTCTAGAATCTCTTCTACCAGGAAGAACGTGTTCCTTTAAGAGCTCACCTGATTAGCTCAGGCCCACTGAGATAATCTTTTCTATAAGTCAACTGTGTCATATAACATAACCTAATTATGGGTATGGCATCCCATCTATTCACAGGGTCCCTCCCACTCTGAATAGGGGGAAATTGTACAGCGTGTAGGTTGCCGGGAGTCATCTGCCTACTCTATGGTAGTCACATATCATACAAAAACATGGCCATCCTGTAGACTTTGTGCTGGTACATCTCCATGTCATCAATTTTGCTTAAACTCTATAAACCTTTTTAAGATTCCACATTTACAGTTTTTTTCATCAAAAGCCACCTTGGCCATCCTTTACTTCACAGTTTTCTGTGCCTCATGTCATGTCCCTGCTTGAGAACCTGCGTGGCTCCCCATTGACTTAGACATCAGGTTTGGATTTCTGGATCTTCAGCTCTCCGTCTGACCTTGTATTCCCATCTATTCCTCATTCCCAGCTGCTCCCCAGCCTGTGCCCATCCATCTGGAAGATGGCTTTCTCCACACCTCCCTGTGAACATCCATGTCCCCCCACCATCCCTCCCCACCCACCCACAGAACCCATCCTTCAGGGCCTACCCCGCTCCTGCCACATTCCTCCTTCTGATCATTCAAGTCCAGAATCCTCACCAGCTGAAATACTTCGTCATCCTGGGGCTTTCAAATTGTTTTCTGTACTAAGTTTATCTCTCAGCTAGATTGAAGACTCTGAAATGCACAACTGAGTGGAACAACAAATGAATGCTTCCATTCCCCCTCCCCTTGCTCCCCCTTCCTCTCTCTATCTCTCTAAACATCAGTGAAAGTTAAGCCCTGGCTGGACAGCTCCATTGGTTGGAGTGTCCTCTGGAGTGCGCAGGTAGCTGGTTCGATTCCCCAGTCAGGGCACATACAGGAGCAGCTCGATGTTCCTGCCTCTCTCTCTCTCCCTACCTCTTTCTCTTAAAAAAAAAAAAAAAAAAAAAAAAAGGCTCTTTGAGGGGCAAAAACTACAATTAGTAATTAACTCATGAGTCACCTCACCATAGAATTCACATAGATCTAAACATAAAGTAAACATTCAAGAAATAAACGGACATCAGTATAGCATGATATTTTTTAAAAAATATTTTATTGATATTACAGAGACAGGAGAGAAATGGGAGCATGGAATGGGAAGTAACAACTCATAATTGCTTCATGTTAGTTGTTCATTGCTTGCTTGCTGTATGTGCCTTGACCAGGGAAGCCCAGGGTTTCAAACCGGCAACCTTGGCATTCCAGGCCAAAGGTTTATCCACTGCGCCACCACAGGCCAGGCGGCATAGCATGGTATTTATGAACATAGACTAAAGGAGGCAGCCGGAGTTTGAATTTCAGCTCTATATTTACTAGCTATGTGATTTGGATAAGTCCATCTCTATGTCCCCTAATGCAGTGGTCCCCAAACCCCGGGCCGCGGACCGGTACTGGTCCGTGGGCCATTTGGTACCGGTCTGCAGAGAAAGAATAAATAACTTACATTATTTCCATTTTATTTATATTTAAGTCTGAACGATGTTTTATTTTTTTAAAATGACCAGATTCTCTCTGTTACATCGTCTAAGACTCACTCTTGACGCTTGTCTCGGTCACGTAATACATTTATCCATCCCACCCTAAAGGCCGGTCCGTGAAAATATTTTCTGACATTAAACTGGTCCATGGTCCAAAAAAGGTTGGGGACCACTGCCCTAATGTTCTTCTCCAAAAAATAGAGATTATAATAGTACTGTATGAATTTGAGCAATAATTTTTAAGGAACTTAAAATAGTCTCAGGTGCTTACTAAGCACAAATGTGAGTGTTTAGTAAAAAAATAGATTATTTCTGATCGAAGACCAACTTCAATCCACTTGTACATTTTCTTCATGAGTATATGTATTATACTGTTAAGCATCAAATAGGAACTAAAAGTTGGATTCCATTTTAACTCTTAAGGTTGTTTTAGCTTTCAACTGAAGTTTAATAGTAATGATGGTGAATTCTAGTTAGTTTTCTCTCAGTCTCCTAAAAGCAGAACTAGCCAGTCATAAGCTCTGCAGGAATCAGGAGCTATTTAAAGATGCCCTGCTTCAAGTCAGTTACCTTGCTTAACAGGACCTTGCTGCCAACTTTCATTCTACATCCACATTAATTGGCAGGCCAAAAAGTAGGCCAGGTTGACCCTTCTTAGAACAAATGGAAGAGAGATCTATCGTTTCTTATAAATTCTCACATCTAGTATTGGAAAAAATCTCCCATAGTGTCCAAGCAGCTCTTCAATTCTTATAATAAAGAGTATTTGCAAAGAATTTATCTACAGAGGGATTATTTGCAAAGAATTTATCTACAGAGGGATTATTTAAATAATCTTTAAAACCTTTGATTCAAAAATAGAAATGAACGCACCCTCTGTGATAGAGCCCAAGCGTCTTGGAAACCTTTTATACTTCATACAAGAAGTTCTGCTTTTATACTCCCATCATTTGAGGTTTAAAAAAAAGAAAAGAAGAACGAAAACACTTACCGTATACTTCATTGATGCGTAGAGTACATGACTGATATATTTTGATATATTTTTTCCTTTTTTTTTAAATTTTCTTAAAGCTTGCATTTTAAAAACATCTCAAGAAATATTTGACTACGGCCTTATGGAAAGCTTCAAAAGTCTCAATTGGAAATATCTCTTCTCTCAGACCATACTGAGGTTTGTCTTATTCCTGTGCTGAACATAGGGGTTTAAAATGGTTCATTAACAGGTGGAAATGTATCTTTGCCCCCGGGTATTTCCTGCCTCCCTGTTCCCTTGGTTGTCACTGTAACCAATCATGCTTTTTCCTCCTTCTGATTCTTTTTGTTGTTAATTAAAAATTAGGAGCTATAGAATCCTTAATTAGAGATTATATGAAGATAAAACTATAGGCCAACAATAGTGAGAACGTTCTCATTAACCAGTATTTATGTCTCATGCTACACACCCACATTTGCACACTTACACTTACACATTTGCACACTCACTTATACACAGACTTAGAGCTGGAAGTACCATTAGAGATTAATGAATCCAACCTCTAATCCATAAATAACTCTCCTGTTTAATTATTTATTTATTTATTTATTTTATTATTATTATTATTTTTTTTTTCCATTTTTCTGAAGCTGGAAACAGGGAGAGACAGTCAGACAGACTCCTGCATGCGCCCGACCGGGATCCACCCGGCACGCCCACCAGGGGCGACGCTCTGCCCACCAGGGGGCGATGCTCTGCCCATCCTGGGGGTCGACCAGAGCCACTCTAGCGCCTGAGGCAGAGGCCACAGAGCCATCCCCAGCGCCCGGGCCATCTTTGCTCCAATGGAGCCTCGGCTGCGGGAGGGGAAGAGAGAGACAGAGAGGAAAGCGCGGCGGAGGGGTGGAGAAGCAAATGGGCGCTTCTCCCATGTGCCCTGGCCGGGAATCGAACCCGGGTCCTCCGCACGCTAGGCCGACGCTCTACCGCTGAGCCAGCCGGCCAGGGCCCTGTTTAATTTTTTAATTTTTTTTTTTTAATTTTTTTTTTTTTACAGGGACAGAGAGTGAGTCAGAGAGAGGGATAGATAGGGACAGACAGACAGGAACGGAGAGAGATGAGAAGCATCAATCGTCAGTTTTTTTTTTTGTTGCAACACCTTAGTTGTTCATTGATTGCTTTCTCATATGTGCCATGACCGCGGGCCTTCAGCAGACTGAGTAACCCCCTGCTCGAGCCAGTGACCTTGGTTCCATGCTAGTGAGCTTTTTTGCTCAAACCAGATGAGCCCATGCTCAAGCTGGGTATCCTGGGGTCTCGAACCTGGGTCCTTCCGCATCCCAGTCTGACGCTTTATCCACTGCGCCACCGCCTGGTCAGGCTCCTGTTTAGATTTAATCTCTCTACAATATTTCTAGTTAATATTTAAAAATAAAATTTGCCTGACCTGTGGTGGCGCAGTGGGTAAAAGCCTTGACCTGGAACACTGAGGTCACTGGTTCGAAACCCCGGGCTTCCCTGCTCAAGGCACATATAGGAGTTGACGCTTTCTGCTCCTCCCTCCTTTCTCTCTCTCTCTCTGTCTCCTCTCTCTAAAATGAATAAATAAAATCTTTAAAAAAAAATCTCTTTAAAAAAATAAAAATAAAATAAAATAAAAAATAAAATAAAATTTAACTTGATATATGTTGGGGAATTCTATTCTTGGGAAGAGTATGTGTAGAATAAAGAAGGTCATGATTAAGTAACCTAGGAAGCCACCTTTTTTTAAAAAAAATCTGTTACTTTTTTTTTCCCCAGCAACGTATGATATAATTGATATACAATAAGCTGCTCATGTTTAGTGTATAGTTTGATATGTTTTGACATGTACACACTGGGAAGCCATCACCAGTAATATAATAAGCATATCCATCACCCCCAAAAGTTTGTGTCCCGTGTAATCCTTTCCTTCCCAGGTAACCACTGGTCTGTTTTCTGTCACTAGATTAGTTTGGAATTTCTTGCATTTTCATGTAAATGAAGTAATAATACAGTATGTATCCCTTGTTTGGTCTGGTCTCTTTCTCTTTCACTCAGTGTTAAGTTTGTGGCTATAACAGATGAAGCTGCTCTGAGCATCTGTGTACAAGTTTGTGTGTACTTAGGCTTGCTTCTCCCTTGCATAATTACCTAGATGTGGAATGCTAGGGCATATGGTAGGGTAGGGGTATGTATGTTTAGCTTTTTAGGACATTGCCAAACTGGTTTCCAAAGTGACTGTAACATTTTATATTCCTTCCAGGCTCCATATCGTTGTCATCACTTACTATGATCAGTCTTTTTCATTTTAGCCATGCTAACAGGTATGTGTAGTGCTGTCTTGTGGTTTTAGTCTACATTTCCCTGGTGGCTAATGTTGAATGTCTTTATATGTGCCTTCTATGTATCTGTGGTGAAGTGTTCACATTTAAAATATTTTTTTCTTTGCTGATGTTTTAAATGACTTGTTAGTCTTGTTTTTATTGGATTGTCAGAGTTATTTATTCTAGTTATAAGTCATTTGTTGGGCATATGTTTTGCAAGTATTTTCTCCTGGTCCATGACTTACCTCTTTGTTTTCTTAACAGTGTCAATTATTTTATTTTATTTTGAGAGAGAGAGAAAGAAAGGGACAAGCAGAAAGGGAGAGATGAGAAGCATCAGTTCTTTGTTGTGACCCCCTAGTTGTTCATTGATTGCTTTCTCATATGTGCCTTGACCAGGGGCTCCAGCCAACCCAGTGACCCCTTGCTCAAGCCAGTGACCTTGAGTTTCAAGCCAGCAACCTTTGGGCTCAAGCCAGCGACCATAGGGTCATGTCTATGATCCCATGCTCAAGCCAGCAACCCTGTGCTCAAGCTGGCGAACCCGCACTCAACCTGGATGAGACAGACTACACTCAAGCCGGCGACCTCAAGGTTCAAACCTGGGTCCTCAGCATCCCACGGGTCAGGAACCTATGGCTTGCAAGCCAGGTGTGGCTCTTTTGATGGCTGCGTCTGGCTTGCAGACAAATCTTTAATAAAAAAAAATAATAACGTTAAAAATATAAAACATTCTCATGTATTACAATCCATTCATTTCCTACCGCTCACATTCATGGTTGCGGGTGGCTGGAGCCAATCACAGCTGTCCTCCGGGACAACAACAAATTTTTATTGGATAATGTGTAACGTACACAGGTCATTGTATGGCTCTCACGGAATTACATTTTAAAATATGTAGCGTTTATGGCTCTCTCAGCCAAAAAGTTTTCCGACCCCTGCTTTATCCACTGTACCCCTGCCTGGTCAGGCTTAACAGTGTCTTTTAAAGAGGAAAAGTTTTTAATTTTCAAATTTAATTTATTTGTTTTTATAGTTCATTTTTTTGTGCTGTAATCAAAAAATTTTGGGGAAATCCAAGGTCACTAAAATTTTTCCTATTAGAAGTTTTATAATCTTAGTGCTTACATTTAAGTCTATGATCCATTTTAAACTAGTCTTTGTATGTTGCATATGGTAAGGTTCAGGTTTTTTTGTAAAAAGTTTTCCAATTGTTCCAGCACCATTTGTTGAAAAGATTATCCCTTGTCAAAAATTAGTTGACCGTATACATGTGGGTCTATTACTGGACTCCCCTTCTCTGTTCTTTTGATCTATTTGTCTGTCTTTACACCAATACCCACTGTCTTGATTATCTCAGCTTTACAATAAGACTTGCAAGCAAGTATTGTAGTATAAGTTCTGCAACTTTGTTCTTCTTTTTCAAATTTGTTTTGGCTATTCTGTGCAAGCAATTTTCTAGTGCAAGCTATAAACCAAAAACTTAAGAGAACTGTAAACTGAGTGTATTAACCAGGAACTTGATAAAAAAAGGAATCTTCTTAGGTGTCGGGCTTCAGATGAGGTCCATGAAGATGTGGTCCTCTCTGACGCTGGGCTGCATGTTGATGTAGATGTGTTGTCTTCACATGATCCATATCTGAGTGGATGGTAAATTGTGCTAGCGTCATGGGACGAGTTCACTCTGCTCCCTCCTTGCCTTCCACTTAGAGTCAGTGGAGAATAGGGGTGGACCGGGGAGTTCTGAGCAGGCTAGATTAAGATAAAACTTTCGTGGAGTGAAGTTCTAACCACTGGGCTGTTTCCACCCTCTTCTTTGCCTTCTGTCCGGTTCCCGTTCTTCTTGTATCCTTTGTTAGCAGCAGGCCTAAGCTGTAGCCTCTCTTTTCTGGTGTGGTGGCCTGACCCTCACTGTGCCAGGCTTATGACACTCTAGGACTCGTGTTTGGGAGAGCACTCTGACTTTGAATCTCTAAGCCCTAGACTTAGTGGCCCTTTGAAGAGGGTGTTTTCCTGCTGTGTGGAGAACAGAGCTTGTTGAGCTCCTGAGAGGTTCCAGGGTCCCAGACCTCCAGGTGGCACCTGGCTGTGCATGGCTGTCCAAGGGACCTGCTCTTGAGCTTCCATCTCCTGCCCCTATTAAAGGGGTGATGAGCTCCCGGCCTGGACCGCAGGCCAACTTGTCAGAGCACTTCTTTCTCCACTGTACACTTACTCGGATCTTTAAAGCCCCCCTCGGGCAGGTCTTATTTTCCTTCCTTTCCAAGTGGTCGGGAAGCTGAGTGTCAAGGAAGTGAAATAACTTGCCAAGCTAATAAGTGCAGGGACAGGTCTGCTTGACCCACTTCGACTCCAGCCCCCATTCCTCCAGGCCAGGATCCAGGGAGGACTCAGGGCAGCCTCCCTCAGCTATTTGATGGCACCCGTTGTCGCTTAGCTTTGGGACCAAAATGAGGACTCTCAGAGGGAAGAAAAGCAAACGGGGTTACGTGTGGTTGACTCCTGGATCGTTGATAAATCCTTCCCCTCTGGCATCTGTGGGCAGCCTGGACTTTTCATGGAGGTGATCGTGGCCTGCTTGCCTGTAAACTTTCCCACTTAGGGTCTCACGGGGGCGTTGCTAAGGAGGAGGGTGACAAAGGGCCCTTCTGTGCACCTCTATTAGAATGGTTCCCTGGGCCCCTAGGCTTCTCAGGAGCTGGCAGCCACGTTCTCTCTGCCACATAACTCCCTTTGAGGATCATCTCCAGTCTCCATGGTAACTGCATGTCGGTAGGCAGCCGGTTCTGTACTGTGTGGCTTTGTATTAAACACAATGAATTTAAATTGGGTGCTCGGCAGTGAGCATAATCATTCTGGATTGGAGAGCCGCCTGGAGCTCCTCATTTCATAATTTTTGATATTGGCACAATTCTCAGTTTTAGCCCTGTAATTTGAGCCCAAGCCACACCTACCCCTCTGTTTCTAAACTACAGCGAGGTTGGGGGTTTCTCCCTCCTTTGACAGAGGAATCTTGGATCCAGGAGCCCCTCGGTGAGGCAGGGGCTATGACCTCCAGACGGGGCAACATGTGAAAAGGGAACCTGGGGCTCTAGAGTCTGATGGACCCGTACTCAGTCTGGATGTCTGATTTCCTCTCAGCCTCAGTTTTCTTACCTGTAAAATGGAGAGTAAGCAGTACCCCACAGAATCATATTTTTATAAAAATTTTATTGTAATCAAATATATATAAAATTTATTATTTTAATCATTTTAAGTATACAATTCACTGACATGAAGTACATTCACAATGTTGTCACCATAATAATTAACTCCAAAACTTATTCATTTCCCTAACTGAAATGCCTTACCTATTAAATACTAACTTCCCACTCCCACCTCCTCCTCCTGGCAATTGCCACTCCATTTTCTGTCTCTGTGAATTTGACAGCTGTAGATATCTCAAGTAAGTAGAATTATATAGTATTTGTCCATTTGTGACTGGCTTATTTCATTTAGGTTAATGTCCTCAAGGTTCACCCATGCTATAGCCTGTGTCAAGATTTCCTCCCCTTTTAAAAAATTTATTTATTTATTTTTTGCATTTTTCCGAAGCTGGGAACGGGGAGTCAGTCAGACAGACTCCCATATGCGCCCGACCGGGATCCACCCGGCATGCCCACCAGGGGCGATGCTCTGCCCCTCTGGGGTGTCGCTCTGTTGCATCCAGAGCCATTCTAGCGCCTGAGGCAGAGGCCACAGAGCCATCCTCAGCGCCCGGGCCATCTTTGCTCCAATGGAGCTTTGTCTGCGGGAGGGGAAGAGAGAGACAGAGAGGAAGGAGAGGGGGAGGGGTGGAGAAGCAGATGGGCACTTCTCCTGTGTGCCCTGGCCGGGAATCGAACCGAGGACTCCTGCACGCCAGGCCGATGCTCACCACTGAGCCAACCGGCCAGGGCCAAGATTTCCTCCCTTTTAAAGGCTGTATAATATTCCATTGTACACACACACACACACACACTCACACACACACACACACACACACACACACATTTTGTTTATCCATTGAGGGACACCTGGATTGTTTCCATCTTTAGACTATTTTGAATAATGCTGATATGAACATGGGTGTGCAAATATCCAAGCCCTTGCTTCCAGTTAGTCATTTTGAGGTTCAAATTAGATAATACAGTGTGTCCATAAAGTCATGGTGCACTTTTGACCGGTCACAGGAAAGCAACAAAAGACAATAGAAATGTGAAATCTGCACCAAATAAAAGGAAAACCCTCCCAGTTTCTGTAGGATGATGTGGGAGCATGTGCGCATGGACAGATGATGACATAACACCATGTATACAGCGGAGCAGCCCACGGCCATGCCAGTCGAGATGTGGACGGTACAGAGGAAAGTACAGTGTGTTCTGTGGCTCGCTAAATTCGAATCCGTCACCAAAGTGCAACGTGAATATTGGCGCGTTTATAACGAAGCGCCACAACATAGGAATAACATTACTCAGTGGGATAAGCAGTTGAAGGAAACCGGCAGTTTGGTGGAGAAACCCCGTTCTGGTAGGCCATCAGTCAGTGACGAGTCTGTAGAGGCTATACGGGATAGCTACCTAAGGAGCCCTAAAAAAATCTGTGTGTGAGCCCACATCAAACTGCACTGAATAGATGTGAAACTGGGAGAGTTTTCCTTTTATTTGGTGCAGATTTCACATTTCTATCGTCTTTTGTTGCTTTCCTGTGACCGGTCAAGAGTGCACTATGATTTTACGGACACACTGTAGATGTTAAGAACATTGCATATAGTAGGCCATAAGTAAATATGAGTTTCTCTCCTGAAAGTGAGTTCAGCACAGGAGTTCACTGCCACAGTGGCCCCCTGGCTTCTGTGAGAAGAGTGTCACTTTTTGCTACAGGCAGCTTTAGTGTCCGGGGACATTCAAGTCTGCCATGTCTGGGAATGAACACAATTTATTCCAGTTTAAAGAGACTGTCTTAAGCATGGAAATGTACTTTTAAGTCTCACAGTAAAAACCATGCATGTTTAACATTTCTCCCATCAGTTGGCATTCATGTATCTAGTTCCAAAATGAGGAATGCTAAGGCTGATGCATATACTTCCTTATCAGTTTTCTATTTTAAGTACACCCTCTGGGAGACCCCGGAGCTGGGGTGGGATCCCCTCAGGCTGTGAGGTTTTGTGCTTAGTTACTATTTGCAGTATCTGATCTGTTCTCAGTATTATAGAAGAGTATGGGATTTGGAGTAAAAATACCTAGGTCCCAATCTCAACTCATCTCTGAAATGAGATGATGAAACATGTGTCATACATGATGTTTGTGAAAATTAGATGAGAGAGGTAAGGTGCTATGCAAATGACACATACTGGAGCGCTTCGTGCAATGAGGGAGAAAGAGAGCGGGCCCTTGGGCGGGTTTGCAGCCCTCCAGAGGATTGCCTGTGGGTCTAGATTCATCCAAAAGTTTCCGCAGTGGGGGTGACCCCCCTGCCGCCTCGGCCCCTCCCAGGGTGAGCTTCCTGGATCCCAGGAGCCATCCTTCCCTGTGGGGCCTCTGAAATTAGCCTTTCTCGGCTGGGCAGGAGTTCTGTCTCCAGCAGCCTGAGCTGCTGCATAAGCAGCCCCGAGAGAGCCAGCTCCTATTTGTATTTTGGAATTTGTGACAGAGGGAAAGGGGACAGGAGCTCTTGTGACCCCTGCATGACCCAGCTGCTCCCTGCAGCATGGCAGCAGGGCCTGCTCTTTATTGATGAGGCTGAAGGGAGGAGGGGCAACAGGGACTTCGCACGAAGCTCAGAGCTCAGACCTTCCTCACTTCTCGGTGTGCGGCTGGGCTGCTCGTAGTGTGGTTGGCACCCAGGGTCTGCCAGTTGGGTGTGGGCAGGCGGGCTTCAATCAGGGCTTTCTGAGCACTGTGCTCACTGTCCCTGAGGCCCAGAGCTGTCCTGGGTTATTCTCCTGTAGGGAAGGGGTCCTTGGGTTTCCTGAGAGGACCTGCACTTTAACTCTAGAACAGCTCGCCTCTTCTGGGAGCCAGTGAGCCGGAGTTTCTTGCCTTGTTAGGAGGGTTTGCTTGGCTTCTGTAACCCATCAAGCCTGGCCTTCCTCCTACCTCTTTCCCAGTTTCTTCCTAATTTTATCTTCCTTAATCCTCCCAATGTGGCTGCCTCTCAGTGTCCTATCCCAATCTGTCTTCTCCTTTTACCTACCTCTCTACCTAATCTGGACTGATGACTCCTATATGTATAGCTGCAGCCTAGACAGCTCTGTGTATGTCCTCCAAACTCAACACATCCACCAGAACCCCATTTCTCTCCCAGGGAACCCTCCTGGGAATGGCACACCATCCCCCCAAGCCAATGCTCACTCGCCCAAGAGCGCTGGACTGCAGTGATACAGCCAGAACTTGTATCCAGGTCTCTAGGCTCCGGAGTTCAGGCTTCTCCCACCAGCGCCTCCTGCCTCCATACACCAGAGACCAGACTACACTTCTAGCTAACTTAAAATGCAAGTGTTGCTCTAAGCCCCAGCCAAACTCTGGGCCTGCCCTGGGACCCATCCCCATTTTTTGGCTATGCTGGACCTCCACTGGAGCCCTTTTTTGACCACCCCGACCCCGTGGTTCCTACTCCCTCAGCACCCAGCCTGCGTTCTCTGCCTCTGCTCCAGGTTTTATAGAACTGGCCCATTACAACAGCATGTACACTCCGGCCCTCTCATTGATTCTGTAGTGCCTCTCCTGTACGGTTTTCCCAGACCTCATCTGGGCTCAGAGCAACACTCCTGATTTCCCCCAAACCTCCAGGATATTGACATTACTTCCTGTTTTGTTAAGAAGTTTGGGAACAAGGGACTGAGCACCCTTATGTCTCCTCTAGGCCCCCTCTGATCATCTTTTCTTATTCACCCCCCTCTTGAATGGATGGGGAGAGGTGTCCCTCTCAGCCTAATAGATATGAATATCAACTCTCAGATTCCTCATCAGAAGAATGAATATAATAATGCATCTATTGTACAGGGCTGTTGTGAAAATTAAACATGCACAGAATAAGTACTCAGTGGATGTCAGTTATAATTAGCGATTGTCATCTCCACTTGAATGTCCCTCAATCAGCTCTATCTTTTTTTTTTTTTTTTTGTATTTTTCTGAGGTTGGAAACGGGGAGGCAGTCAGACTCCCGCATGCGCCCGACCAGGATCCACCCGGCATGCCCACCAGGGGGTGATGCTCTGCCCATCTGGGGCGTCGCTCTACCCCAATCAGAGCCATTCTAGCACCTGAGGCAGAGGCCACAGAGCCATCCTCAGTGTCCAGGCAAACTTTGCTCCAATGGAGCCTTGGCTGCGGGAGGGGAAGAGAGAGACAGAGAGAAAGGAGAGGGGAAGGGGTGGAGAAGCAGATGGGTGCTTCTCCTGTGTGCCCTGGCCAGGAATCGAACCCGGGACTCCCGTACGCCTGGCCAACACTCTACCACTGAGCAAACCGGCCAGGGCCAATCAGCTCTATCTTAAGATGCCTAATAATTTTCTTTCCTCCTAATTTTTAAAAATTTTTTTTACAGAGACAGAAAGTCACAGTGAGGGACAGACAGGGATAGACAGACAGGAACGGAGAGATGAGAAGCATCAATCATTAGTTTTTCGTTGCACATTGCGACACCTTAGTTATTCATTGATTGCTTTCTCATATGTGCCTTGACCATGGGCCTTCAGCAGACCAAGTAACCCCTTGCTTGAGCCAGCGACCTTGGGTCCAAGCTGGTGAACTTTTGCTTGAACCAGATGAGCCCGCGCTCAATCTGGTGACCTCGGGGTCTCGAATCTGGGTCCTCAGCATCCTAGTCCAACACTCTACCCACTGCGCCACCACCTGGTCAGGCTTTCCTCCTAAATTTGATTGTTTCTCTCCCAATACTATTTTTTTCAGTCACACAAACATAAAACTTTCCTCTTTTTTTTTTTTTTTTGACAGTGACAGGGACAGACAGACAGGAAGGGAAATGAGGAAGCATTAATTCTTTGTTGCAGCACCTTAGTTGTTCATTGATTACTTTCTCATATGTGCCTTGATGGGGGGGGGGGGGAGGATGGGGCTACAGCAGAGTGAGTGACCCGTTGCCTAAGCCAGTGACCTTGGGCCCAAGCCAGCAACCATGGGGTCATGTCTATGATCCCACGCTCAAGCCAGTGACCCTGCGCTCAAGCCAGTGACCTTGGGGTTTCAAACCTCAGTTCTGTGCATCTCAGTCCGATGATCTATCCACTGCGCCACCACCTGGCCAGTCTTCCCCCATTATTTATATTACCTCGTCTTCTGTCATCAAACCTTGCTTCTTCCAAGAAATGGGTTTCACACATGTCCCTCTGTCTCTCCCTGGGATTCAGGCCCATCATCTCAGCCCTGCAGTTGAGCTTGTGTTCCACAACTAATGCTCCAAAGGGATTCTCACGTCTTCCTCTGCCTGGAAGCCTACTGTGACTACTGATGATGTGTCCAGGGATAGGGTGTGGCCAGAGTCCTTCTAAACCCCACACTCCCTGAGCCCCCTCGTGACCGTCGCCTCCACAGACACAGTTTGCTCAACTTTGCCAACCGGATGGAATCCAGGTTCATCAGGCTTCACACAGTTTGATCCTAACCTGCCTCCACCAAAACCGAGCAGGTCTGTTCTCGTCCTGCAGCTGTGCCCCAACTCCCCCACCTCCTGTCCTAGCCCACTGTGTCACATCATACCTACCACTTAGCTCTCGGCCTGCCCGTCCTAAGGTGTCCTGCCCCTCCTCTGCTCTTCCTTTGAACTTGAGGCTGCCATCATCATCGAGGACTATTATCTTGGATGCCTTGTGCTCTCACTTTATTTTGAAGTCGTTTCTATAAAAAGGAACATGTTTCTTTGTCCTGTTTGCTAACCAGGCTCTTAAGCTCCCTCAAGGTGCTTACATTTCTCGCTGCTTCTGGAGCATTCGATAACATAACAGCCAGCCATTGGTGCTACCTACAAATTATGCTTATTTATTAGCTGTGTCATCATAGTACTATAAGTCACTAGTATTTGTCGGGCTCCTACCACGCGCAGGCTTTATGTGCATTACCTCCTTCAATTCTCGTAGTAACATGATGAGGAATGTATTATTATCCCATTTTACAAGTCAGGAAATGAAGCTCAAAGAGATTAAATAGCTTGCCCAAGGTCTTACAGCAAAGAAGTGATGGAGGTGGGATTTAAACCTAAATCTGCCAGCCTTAAAGTCTGATTCTTGCCACTATGCTATTTTGCCTTTAAATATATAATGTGCCTTTAAATGACAGGGAGAGTAAGTGCGGGAAAATGTCCCTCCCTCAAAGTGTATTGTGGGTTAAGTGTTGCCTGTTTCCTCTGTAGAAAGTTCAAAGAGTGAAGAACTGTGAGTTTTAGAAATGGTAATGCTTAGAGTGGGGGCATTGCCAGGTCAGGACCTTGCCCTGGATGATGTGGTAGAGGCTATGTACCCTAAGAGTGGAAAGTAAAAGGAAGTTTAGGGGTTCATGAGTTGCAAATGCACAATTTGGAGAAAAAAAGTCAGCTGCAGAATGAGTTAAACACGGCTGCAAATTATAGATCAAGAAAATGTTGGAGCCTGACCAGGCGGTGGCGCAGTGGATAGTGTCGGACTGGGACACGGAGGACCTAGGTTCAAAACCCCAAGGTCGCCAGCTTGAGCACAGGCTCATCTGGTTTGAGCAAGGCTCACCAGGTTGAGCCTGAGGTCACTGGCTTGAAGCCTATGGATGCTGACTTGAGCAAGGGGTCACTGGCTCAGCTGGAACCCCTGAACAAGGCCCATATGAGAAGCAATCAATGAACAACTAAAGTGCTACAACTACAAGTTGATGCTTCTGATCTCTCTCCCTTCCTGTCTCTTTATCTCTCTCTCTCTCTCTCTCTCTCTCTCTCTCTCACACACACACACACACACACACAAAACGCTGGCTTTCCAGAGGGTCAGTAAGGAGCCAACAGACCCCTGAAGGTAAAGGACATTACTCAGAGCAAGAAAAAAACCACTGAGCTGTTTATATTTTTTTGAAGATGGAAGATAATTTTAATGTGAAAAGAAAATGAAGTGGTTCAGGAATTCCAAGGGAAGTAGATTCATCTGAACAAATGATGACTTTTCCAGAAGCATTCATAAATGTTTGCATGGCACTTAGTTTGCAAAGCCTGTCCATTATTTGTTAGTCTGCTCCCAGCGCTCTGGTGCTCCTTCTTTAGAGATCAAGTTGCCCTTAACATACACATCTGCGTGGTAGCAGATCCTGCTTTTTTAATTGCAATCACCTTTCCCCAAACACACCCCTTTTCTGTGCACAAGTATGAGAATGTGCTCCAGGAAGTCCCTCCCCCAACCCCAGTGAAATACTGCACTGGTTAGTTCTGGCCCCAGTGCCCTCTCAACAGCACAGCGCAAACTTTGTGCCTTGACCTATTGGTTCTTGGCCTTGGAGCAAGAGAACCAAACCTTTTTCTTTTGGAGAGGATGGGGTGCAGTGGGATATAAAGAGAAATACCACTGCTGCTGGGAACTCCGCAAACAACGGGAGCTGCAGCAATGTAGAAGATGGTAGGAGAGAGACTCCAGAGATCTTTGTTGTGAGAAAGCTGGGAAGAGTCATTACATTGTTTTCTCCAACATCATGATATCAGCATGTACATCATATGTGGAATTTCTTTCCAACTTGTGAGCAGATCCACAGTCACCATGGAGACCCTGTGTATCCCACAGTGGGTCTGATAACTTCCAGAGCATAAAGATGGATTTTGTAACACGTTCAGGCTGCATTCAGTACAGGTTCCTGCTAAGTATGTGCCTGGAAACTATGTTATATAAAATGACTTTACCATTAAGTATATTAAGTTTTCTTAGGGAGGAAATAGAGACAATATTACTGGGTGTCAAATAAATCTAGATTTAGCCAGCAGTACATCATAAATATCAAAAACAAAATAAAGGAACCCTTTGAAATGGTAAAATTGTGCTTCCTTTCCTGCTGAATGTGTATAATGATGCTGTGTTTGTTGGTTAAACAAATGGTCCTGATGTCCATATTAGCATAATAGTGAGAAATGTCAAGTCCCACATTCACAATAAAAATGAATACCACAGACACAATAGGGAATGCTGGGCTGGACAGCAGTTTGTGTAAAAAAACATTAACAGGTTGGGTGGGTGAATGGGTCATTCTGGTCAGCCACCAGGCTCAGGAGGCCCTAGTGAGTTAGCTCGCTGTTCCAAGACCATGGCCGGTATAATTGGAGATGTGCATGTGCCATGAAGCTGCAATTCCACTTCCTGCCAATATAGCTTCTGAATTTGGAGCCACTGCTGTGTACTTGAGAAAGCTACAGCCCTGGCCAGCTAGCTCAGTTGGTTAGAGCATTGTCCCTATACACCATGGTTGCAGGTTCAATTTATTCCCAGTCAGGGCACCTAATCAACCAGTGAATGCAAAAATAAGTAGAACAGCAAATTGATGTTTCTCTCTCTCTCTCTAAGTCGAGAAATTAAAAAAAAAATTTTTAAG
Organism: Saccopteryx leptura; assembly: GCF_036850995.1. Lineage (NCBI taxonomy): Eukaryota > Metazoa > Chordata > Mammalia > Chiroptera > Emballonuridae > Saccopteryx > Saccopteryx leptura. The sequence continues at coordinate 288,515,678 of NC_089505.1, read as the reverse complement.
AGAATGTTTAAGCACTGTGTGTAGCAGTAAATGTCACAAACTCAAAAATGAATACATACCTGGAGGAGTGTTCATACAATGAGTTAAAATGAATGAGCCCTAGCTGGGATAGCTTGGTTGGTTTGAGCATCATCCCGATACACAAAAACTGCAGGTTCGATCCCGGGTCAGGGCACATACAGGAACAGATTGATATTTCTCTCCCTCTCTCTCCCCCTTTCCTCCCTCTCTAAAATCAATAGTTTTAAAAAATAAAATGAGTGAAATAAATCTACATAAATAAATCGTAATGATGTTGAATTAAAAAAGCAAGTCACAAAAGGATATGGACAATACAATACCATTGCATATGTTTTTTAAATTTATAAAACAAATATAGTAAAAACATAAAACATGGATGGGAAAAATTTTTAACAGCCTCAGGGGAAAGGCATGGGAATAGGGTAGTGGACTTCAGTCGTACTAGGAATATTTCATTTCTTTTTTTTTTTTAAAGAAAGTATGTAAGGTAAATGCAGTAAAAATGCTGACCTCTGTTTTACTTGACTAGTGGCCTTGTGGATGGATATGTGTTGTTTTGTTTTCTATACTGTTACTATATGGTTGAAACATTTTACAACTTTAAAAGAAAAGTATTTTAAACATATAAGCATGGTTAACTAAATTTAGTTTCAGTTTCTTCTAAATTTACTTTAAAATGTGTATTATAAAAGTTTATTATTAAATATTTTAAAATTTAATATTAAATATTTAAAAATTAATATTCTATTAAATAAATTTCAGAAAATAAATTATAGAATTTCATCACTCAAAAATGGTCATTGTTAATGTTTTGGTATATTCTTTTTTTTTTTTCTTTGGGGGGTGTGTTTTAAACATAGTTCCAAGCATCTTGGATACACATATTGTATTCTGCCTTCTTCATCCATCCTGATATAACATCACCGTTTTTCCATGTTTTGACTTAGTTAGCTTCCATGAACATCATTTCAGTTGACTTCCATTGAAAATCTTCTCCGGCTTGTCTCATCAATGCCATTTTTGCATAAAAACAGTATGAACATTCAGCAGTCATGTATTCCTAAACATAATCCTTTTGAAAGTATGAGGAACAGGATTGAGTCATGCTCAGCTGTTGATGTCTATAGGGCTGATCTGTGGGGATGACAGTAAAAAGGACTGTCACTTCTGTGCTATCACATTCCCAAGGAGACTGAGCTCCTCGGCATTCATCCCGTGGGTAGAAACTGTACATATGTAAAAAGCCAGCTCTGTGAGTCTCTTGCCTGAGAGTAAACAAGTGCTCAAACCTGCAACTAGAGGTGTATTTGCTGATTCCATTAACTCTTAGTTTGTGGCCTGGATAACAGCAGAAATAATTATTCCTGATATTTCTGTGCACCCTCCCAGCATGTAGATAGATGCTCTGCCGTCCATTCCCATCTGATCCTCTCTGGCCCCAGTGAGGTGCGGAGCAGGCGCAGTTGCCCCTGGATTACAACAGTAAGTGGGGAAGTCAGGACCATCATCTGATGCTCCCGATTCCTTCCAGAACCCTTTTAGTGACCATTCTTAGACCAGGCAAGAGGGGTTATGTCTGCCCAGAGCCCACTGTCCCCCCAGGCTATACCCTGGGTCCCTGGAATTCCCTGGAGGACCCGAGCTCTTCCAGGACAAACCTGAATCGGTCCTCCTGGGGGCCAGACCCCCAGCATGCGCACACCTAGACCCAAAGGCAGGATTTGCAGGGGTTGAGAAGAGCTGAGACCTGTTGGCTGCAGGATGAATAAAATCATGGGTCGGGGGTGTGGGCTGGGGGCAGGTGCGGAGGCCAAAGGCCAGCATCCCTTACAGTGTAATTCAGAACTGCAGTTGTCTCTGAGAATTGTAAATTCAGGCCTGACCTTGGTCATTATGATAATATGCTTGTCCGAGTGGGAGGACAGACTGTATTCTGTGTAATAGTTTGTTGGCTAGATCTGTAACTTAACTATTTAAAGATGTGGTACGTGGACCAAATTCGGACCCACAGATTTTAAGGACAGTCTTATCACACTCTTGTTTCCAGGTTCCCTCTTTTCTATCAAGGCTACCATCACTCTGGGGTGGGGGTGGGAGTGTGCAACGGAAAGCAGTCTGGAACCACAGGAAAGAAACAGTTTGGTAGTGTGTAAAATCCCAATATATCAGACACCCCCATGTCCACGTGTAAAAGCAAGAAATGCATTTCAGGACAAAATACATAGAGTACAACCACCCTCTGTGAGGATGAATCAACCTGGCACAATCCAGCTAAATCAGAAATAGAAGCCCGCTAGTAAAGCTACAATCTGCTGCTCTTCCCTTCTGCCCGCCACACTTTCTCCATGTGTACTGCAGAACTGCACCCTCTAGTGGTCGCTTGAAGCTATGCAAGAAGTCAGACACCCGGGTTTCCCATGACAACAGGTCCACCAGAATCAGCATGGAAAATCAATGTTGTGAAAATTTTCATTTTAATTGTTGTTTGGTCACTGAGCTAATTTTCTTTTGGATCCTTACTTCCCCAGAAACATTTCTGATTTGTGATTAAGGGTTTATTTGCAGAGAGAATGAAATCTTTAAGATGATTTCATTGTGCTGTTGGCCTCTCTGACAGAAAACAGAGACAAAACAGCTAGCTTGACCAGGCGGTGGCGCAGTGGATAGAGCATCAGACTGGGATGCGGAGGACCCAGGTTTGAGAACCCGAGGTCACCAGCTTGAGTGCAGGCTCATCTGGTTTGAGCAAAGCTCACCAGCTTGGACCCAAGGTCACTGGCTCGAGCAAGAGGTCACTCAGTCTGCTGAAGGCCCACGGTCAAGACACATATGAGAAAGCAATCAATGAACAACTAAGGTGTTGCAACAAAAAACTGATGATTAATGCTTCTCATCTCTTTTCGTTCCTATCTGTCTATCCCTCTCTCTGACTCTCTTTCTGTCTCTGTAAAACAAACAAACAAACAAACAAAAAACCCCAGCTAAGTTCTGAATGATTAAACACACACCCAGACAAGACTTTACAGAGTCTGTTTTGTAAGTGATGCTTCACTTGACTTTCACACTATCCAGGAAGGAAGCTATACCCATCGTCTAGGTAAAGAATCTGCATCTCAGAGCGGTTAAGTAACCTGACTGAGGGTATCCAGTTGGGAGGTGGCAGAGTGGGGACTGGAACTTGGGTCTGACTCCAAATCTCTGTAAGGACCCAAATAGAAGAACTTTTTACTCATCAGAGAAAAAGAGAGTCATGTTATATCATCAGGGCCCTCACAAAGTCTCTCATATTATGAGGTCCTATCTCAATGATTTTAATTTTAATAAAGTTTTGTTTGGGAACAGCACATTATCCTGGAACAGCCTTTGGTCAGTACCGGTTTTGGAAGTTCACTGTACTCGCCTAACCAAATTTGGTTTTAAAAAGGGTATGTGTATGTATATGGGGGGAGTGGGAGATCTTTTATGCAGATGTAGTAATTATTCCTGGAAGTATACTTTGTGATTGCAAGTAAGGCTTTTAAAAGATATTTCTTTTGCCCTGGCCGGTTGGCTCAGTGGTAGAGCGTCGGCCTGGCGTGCAGAAGTCCCGGGTTCGATTCCCGGCCAGGGCACACAGGAGAAGCGCCCATCTGCTTCTCCACCCCTCCCCCTCTCCTTCCTCTCTGTCTCTCTCTTCCCCTCCCGCAGCCAGGCTCCATTGGAGCAAAGATGGCCCGGGTGCTGAGGATGGCTCCTTGGCCTCTGCCCCAGGTGCTAGTGTGGCTCTGGTCGTGGCAGAGCGACGCCCCGGAGGGGCAGAGTATCGCCCCCTGGTGGGCAGAGCGTCGCCCCCTGGTGGGCATGCCGGGTGGATCCTGGTCGGGCTCATGCGGGAGTCTGTCTGACTGTCTCTCCCTGTTTCTAGCTTCAGAAAAATACAAAAAAAAAAGATATTTCTTTTAAAGTGATATGTTGTAGAGGTTATGAATAGGATAATTTTTCACTGATAAATTATATAGGGACTTAAGAAGTGCTCTACCTCAAACAGATAGAGGGATATAAAGTCAATATGCTTAGTAAACTGAAGACAGACCCTGATGTTGAAGATGCATATGAAACTTTGAATAGGATTGTTTTATGAAATGCGAGAGAATAAAACAAAACAACATATTCAAATTAACATGTTATTTATTATGATTTAAATATATTTGTGCAACTAAACTAATAAATATTATAAATACTTGATCAGCATTTGTATTATATCATATATGATGTCATGTTATTTTTGATTGTGTCATCTATATATTCAAATTGGCCAAAAATTGTGGGAAGGGGTCTTCTAATTGGGAAATAGGGGTTGGCCTGAGGCTTGAGTAACACACTCAGTGGTTTTCCAAAGCGCCTAGCTGCAACCCATGATGAGGGAGAAGCTGGTTTGTATGCTGGCTCCGCAGCAATGATGGTTACACACTGGCCCTGTGGCTTCAGACAGCTTACAGTGTCACAGACATTGTGCATTTGAGCCTCACAGTCTCTTGGGAGCTAGGGTCTGTGGTTGTCCTGCAGGTCCACCTGAGGACCCCATGCCTCCCCGTCAGAGACTTGGGTGCAGGAACATATGTGACGAGACTGCTTTTCCCGTCTTCCTCAGGCAGCACTAGTTGGAGGGACCACCATGATCATCGGCCACGTCCTGCCCGACAAGGAGACCTCCCTCGTGGATGCCTATGAGAAGTGCCGGGGTCTGGCCGACCCGAAGGTCTGCTGTGACTACGCCCTCCATGTGGGCATCACCTGGTGGGCACCCAAGGTAACAGTGGAGTCCTGAAGAACAAATGCTCTTGTAGGCAGAGGGGCTATTTGGTGGGAGCCTGCTGGGATGTGGTACTCCCCTGCAGGTGTGGGACACCCCTCCTACCACCATCCCAACTCCATCAAATGCCAAAAGATCAAACACTTCTGGTTCCATAAGATAGTAGGTGGGCCTGTCCTGCTTAACTTAAAGAGCCCGCTCTCCAGCAGGCACAGGGTCTAGGACGGGAGGCCTGGGGAGCGCTGGCCCCTTGCTCTGGCCCCGAGGCCTTCAGCATCTCCTGGTACTTAACGTTAGGTACCTCTGACACCTGCTGATTTAGCAACGGTCGGACTCCAAGGGTCGTATTGTTTTTGAGTTGAGAATGACAACAGTGAGCTGAGGTCTTGGGATGAAGAGTCCTGTCCTAGGTCAGTGCTGTCTGGTTTGAATGAACTAGACACTTCTTTCCTACAGGGACCCCACTCCTGCCCTGAGAGTCCTGAGGCTGCTCCTGGTGTGTGGCTGGGGCTTGCTCCCACTGCGCCCTTTCTCAGTGCAGCCTGTGCCCCAGGGCCCCGGCTACTGTTGTCCCGCTACCCGTGGCTCCGGGGCCAGCGCTCAGTCCCCTTCCTTTGCAGACATATGGGCACGGAAACTTTGCTTCATTTCTGGAGTTTTACTACTTAGCACCCCAGGGAAGCAACCTGGATATTCGTACTTTCATCAATTATTTAGTAATCATCATGTGTCAGTACTTGGGTGCAGTCATAAAAGTAAGCAAGCATTAAGAAATTTTTTAGTTCTTTAGCAGTGGTCCCTAGTTTAAAGGGCCTGACTCCCTTCTGAGATGGTAATTAAAAACATGACTGGCCCTGGCCGGTTGGCTCAGTGGTAGAGTGTCAGCCTGGCGTGCAGGAGTCCCGGGTTCGATTCCCAGCCAGGGCACACAGGAGAAGCGCCCATCTGCTTCTCCACCCCTCCCCCTCTCCTTCCTCTCTGTCTCTCTCTTCCCCTCCCACAGCCAAGGCTCCATTGGAGCAAAGTTGGCCCGGGTGCTGGGGATGGCTCTATGGCCTCTGCCTCAGGCGCTAGAATGGCTCTGGTTACAACAGAGCAACGTCCCAGATGGGCAGAGCATCACCCCCTGGTGGGCATGCCGGGTGGATCCTGGTTGGGCACATGCGGGAGTCTGTCTGACTGCCTCCCCGTTTCCAACTTCAGAAAAATACAAAAAGAACCCCAAAAAACCATGACTATATTCTGCCCTTGGGTGTGGGTCCCTTCGTTATTCTCAACCTGGTGCTTTTGGAATGCCTTGGAGCCCAAAATCTCCCTCCATGAGCACCTCCACTCCTGGTACCAGATTAAAGGTGCAGACACACTGAATGTCAACCATCCCTTAATTTAGATGGGGGTTTTGTCCATTTTAGACACCATCCTGGATGGGCGACCTCTACACCCAAGGCTTTCTCTATTCCCTCTCCCAGTGTTGTCCCAGAACAGAGGGCCCAGTCAAAGTCTCAGCAACAGTGACGCCAGGCCCGCCATGCTTGCAGGTTGTGGGAACTTTCATGCATCTGGAATTTTAAATTCATTTTTTCTAATAATTAAATTTTTTTCCCTAATTATAGATTTTTAAATTAGAAAAGAAAAAAGAACCATAATCTGGTCACCCCAATACAATCAATATTTGTGCTTTTTAATTTATATTATTATTATTATTATTATTATTATTATTATTATTATTCCTTCTTTTCCAAGTGAGAGGAGGGGAGATAGAGAGACAGACTCCAGCATGTGCCCTGACTGGGATCCATCCAGCAACTCCCGTCTGGGGCCAATGCACTTGAACCAACTGAGCCGTGGCTGTGGGAGGGGAAAAGGGAAAGAGAGAGAGAAAGAAGGGGGATAGAGAAGCAGATGGTCGCTTCTCCTGTGTGCCCTGACTGGGAATCCAACCCGGGACTTCCACATGCTGGGCTGACACTCTACCACTGAACCAACTGGCCAGGGCTCACAATCAATATTTATTATTTAGCTTATTTTCTTCCAATCTTTATTTCATATGTGCTTTTTTCATAGTAACTCATTTGTTGAAAGGTGAGCATTTTCTATTTGACTGCATGGTCTTCATGACCACCATTGCATTGGCCACCTAAGACTTTGTCAAACAGATGAACCTCAATTTACTTTCTTCTCGTCACACCAGTGTTGCTTCCCTTGTGTCCTACTATAAATAATGCTGGACAAATCTCCTTATTCACATAGCTTTGTTCCTAAATTAGATTTTACCCAGGGTTAGATTTTCCTCTGAATTTTTGGCATTACTGTGCCTTTTTTGTAACACCACTTCCATTTGGGGGGAATAGGTCATAGGAATAAAATTTGTTAGTGCATTTACCAGTAAGCTGATTTGAGTCAGAAACACAGGACGAGCTTTTGTGGTAGGAGAAACACGCCTAGAATATAACAGTACAGTTCCTATATTTGTGTCATGCTTGGGGAAAAGTTTAAAAGTACATCTTCATTCACTTGCTCACAATGGCCCGGGAGGTGGGAGGGAAGGGAGTTGCTGTGACGTTGTGGGAGGTCATATGGTGACTCCCCAACTGAGCCACATCCCCTCCAGCCGGGCCAGCAACCACCAGTCAACCTCTCAAACAGCCGTTCTCATGTGGCACTGCCTTTGCGTTTTACTCTTCAGGTGAAAGCAGAAATGGAGACCCTGGTGAGAGAGAAGGGTGTCAACTCGTTTCAGATGTTCATGACCTACAAGGACTTGTATATGCTTCGGGACAGTGAGCTGTACCAAGTGTTGCACGCCTGCAAAGACATCGGGGCGATAGCCCGAGTCCATGCTGAGAATGGGGAGCTCGTGGCCGAGGCAAGGCTGTAGAGAGTGTGGGGGAAGGGAGGGGGGCAGGGCGCCGATAGAGGCAGTTCTCAGGCTGATTCCTGACCTCTCGTTTCTATCCCACACGTTCAAACAAAACAAGTTGTAAGAGAGATATGAACACCCCAGATGAAAAATCTTTGTCAGAAATTTCCAGCTTTTCTGCTGTCTGTAAAAAACAAATCTCCTTTTATAGTCCAGAAGGGTTTCTAAGTCTTACGTGATGTCTTAATTCTAATGCTGTATTTAAATTCCATTGTAGCAAAGGAATTTGGAACAGCTCTAAGAAAATATTTTAATGAGATTGCCAGCATGGAAATTCCGACATTCAGGTCAATAAAGAGTTCTTGTCTTTGGTATCCCAGGCCTGCTCTCTGGTTATGGAACTATATTTCAAACAGGATGTTTTCTAAATCTTTTTTTAAATTGAGATATTTTCCATTATTATGGAGTGAGACTTGGGAGAGCCTCCCTGAAAGGGAGTCCTGTACTTACTCTGCCCTCTTCAGAGGGTGAGTGTTACAGGTCTGAGAGGAGAGCAAGCCCTGGGTTGGGCTGTGTCCAGCATATTTTACTGTCCCTTGGGTTCAGTATTTTTTGGTATCTGTATGATTCTCTCAATTTTATTTTTTTTGCTACTATTCAGGGTGCTAAGGAGGCTCTAGATTTGGGTATCACAGGCCCAGAAGGAATTGAGATCAGTCGACCAGAAGAGGTGAGGAAGACTCCTGTGTGTCCTTTGTCAACTTTTTTCCTGACACTCACAAACTCTTTAGGACAGAAGAGATACCAAAAAATGTATAAGTTGTATTGTATCACTTTCTCTGTGGATGAAGCTCCCAAGCGGAGGCTTCTCGGGGAACCCTTCCTCCAGGCTGAGGCCGACTTGACCTCCTTTGACTCTGATTGCGAGGGTCCGAGGGAGACGGTGAGCACACCAGGGGTCGCTTTACCCAAAATTGAATCAGGATTTAAAAGAGAGGCTGAAATGGTGTGTTTAAGCAGATGTTCGAAGAAATTTCAGACTATAAGCCAGTGACTCAGTGTTTGAGGGATGAGATCCCTTTGAGTATCTGAGGAAAACTGTGGCCTCTTCCCACCGAAACAAGAGGCCCATGTTCTTTCCCCCTTGTTACCTTATTACTCACTGAGATGCTAATTGAGAGCCCTGCTCTCTCTCTGCCTCTGGTTCCACGCTTGTATAGTTTTGCAGGACGTCAATATAAATCCCCCAGGGTCCCCCTGATAAAGAATTCTGCTCTAGAGAGAGCACATTAGACAAATAATGCCTTCTTGCCCTATGACCCTGCTCAGGCGTCCCTGGCCATTTGTGAGGGGAAAGCTATTTCCATTTCTTCAAAGCCTTAAGGACAGAGTGGTGGTTGGATATCCACGAGGGACTGACGGGGAGGCCTTGAAGGATGAGGAACTGAAGACAGAGTGGGATAGTATTTCCATCAGATAGGAACCAAGTCGGCCCACGGTGGGTGAGTGTGGAGGTGGGGCCCTGCCTTACTCCCCCACCACCACTACGGGCCTGCCCCTGTCAGAGTCCTTCAATAGAGCTCCTGTTTTGACACCTAAGAATTGGTCCAGAAAGATGCACCAGATTCAGCAAAGTAAACACCGTGCCTTGAGAACTGGGATGGGTGGGGGTGAGCACAGGAGTGGCCTTTGTTGAGTTATCTGAGCAGAAGGGCAAAGCTTTGACTGTAGTGGTAGCAATAGCAAAAATTGCCATCGTCCTCATCTGTTGGTTAAAGGGGAGGGTCCTGGGTCTGCGCCAGGGGTGATTTTACTCCCCAGAAGACATCTGGCAATATCTAAGAGATATTTTTGATTATCTCAAGTGAGGGGTGGGATGCTCCTGGCATCTAGTACGATCTAAGATCCCATCGTCCCCAGACAGCTCCCTACCACAAGGAGTTATCTGACCCAAAATGTCAATAATACTGAGGTTCAGAAACTATGATCTGGGCTCATTTCCAGCTTGAAATCAATCAGTATTGCTCCTCTGCTACAATGCAGAGGAGGCTGTGGAGAGAATACACTAGAAAACAGGGAGTGATATAACTCCAGGTTTTCATTTGCTTTTGTTTTGTGGCCTTTTAATCAAGCCCCAAGTGACATCCAGCAAGGTGTGCCTGGTATGCCAAGTCCTAGGGTTCTCACAGGGTGAGCAGACACAGTTGGAGCTTGGTGCTAAGCCAGCCTGGGGGTGCAGTTAGCCCCTCTGGCTGTGTCAGACAGTCCGGCACGCTTGCTATGAGGTGGACCTCGGGCATATGTGGGCTTGCTTGGGGAAGATGGTGAAGCTTGTTTCCCTCCTGCCCTTTCTTTCTAACAGCTGGAAGCTGAAGCCACTCACCGAGTTATCACCATTGCAAACAGGGTAAGTAGACCCCTCTTCCCCAGCTTGCCCTAAGTCCATTCACAAATTTCAGATCAGAAACCAACCTGTACAGTGGAGTCCCATTCTGCTCTGGGTGCCAGCGTCATGCCTGGCTCATAAGACCCCACCACTGCTGAATGAATGCTGTTACTCCCACAGACCTGGCTGGGGCCCCCTGGCCAGCCCCTCTCCATTCCACCCCACTGAGCCTGGCTTCATTACTCACATGGGAAAGGCTCCAGGGAGGCAGTGTGAGGTTGGACACCATAGACCCTCGCTGCCCCTGGGATGTGCTGCTGGTAAAGGAATAGGTAGACACTTTGCTTAGAGAACCACAATCTAAATCTGCCTCTGGGCCATTCATAACCTTTTCTGGGTGTGGTTCAGGGCAAAGCCCTCTCAGGGTTGGGGCATTGACTCACATGGTGGTGGGACCCACCAAGAGATACAGGGCCTTTATTAAATACAAGCTTTCAATCATATGCAAGTCACTCAACCACCCTGATATACTATTTTATTCCCTAAAATTAGAATTATAATTTCACTCACTTCTACCAGGTGCTTTTGAGAATCAAAGGAGTCAGGGAAGGAGAAGCACTTTCTAAACAGCAGAGCACCGTATGAAGGCCACTTCCTTTTCTAACATCATTGGTTTGGTTTGTTCAGAGAATCTAAGTGACCTCCTCTCGAGCACCAGTGTTCTAAGTGCGGCCGCTGGACCAGCAGCCGCAGCATTGCTCGTTAGAGATAGGAACATGGAAGTGCAAATCCTGGGGCCCATGGAGACCCACTGAATCAGAAACTGGGGCGATGCCCAGCCATCTGTGCTTTAACAAGCCCGCTGATGATTCCAGGGGCGCTAATGCTTGAGACCCTCTCCTCAGAGAAGACCCTGGCTACCAGGAAGGGTATAAGCTCGAGGGTGTGCTGTCAGGAATAATACCAGGGGAAGACCGAGCAATGGAAGCCCAGCCGATCTCAGAATTAGCAAACTTGTGCCAAGTAATCAAACATCGGGCCAGCTCCTAAACTCTGTCCTAATTTGATAAGCAAGGAAGGCATCAGAATTACCTTTGGGAAAACACAGCCTCCCATTAGCAGCTTATAAGTCTGGGGGCAGGCTAAAGACATTATTTTTCTGTCATAACAATCATGTTATCAATTACTTCCTGATGGAAAGTTACCCCAGAATAAGGAAAGATCTGAATAACCAAAGGGCAAGCTCCTTGTTTTTTAGCTCCAACATGTTTTTTAGCTCCAACATATGCCTAGAGACGTTAAGCCAAGGATCATGGTCACAGCTCCTTAGAAGAAAAGCTAAATCAACATTACCATCCAGGTGTCTACTGTAGATTGGTCCTGTCTGGCATAGACTCTGAACTCTGTGTACTGATAAAGCAGCCCTCAGAGGGCAGGCATTGTAATTTTAAATATGGAGTATAATCTACAACTGTCTCTAAGTCATCACATTCCTGAACATGAAATTAAAATCGTCCTAAAATGTTTTAGGTTATACATAGCCTTTTGTCGTTGGTGAAAAAGGTGAGGCTCAGCTCGACATCTCGCCCCACGTTCCCCTGTTGGGTGCAGGTGGCGGGCGCTGCTTGCCTCTCCTTGCTGCATGCACTTCCCCTGCAGCTTGTGTTCCGGTTGCCAGTCCTGCACCCATAGCGTGAGACTGCACCCTGAGGGTGGGGCTGAGCAGATAGCCGGAGGGGCCAGGGCCAGGCCTGATCTGGCCGGGGTGATGCAGGTGCTTGTTAGGTTTATGGGGTTGATGCTGTCTCTTTCCCACCATGTTTTCATGTTTAGACTCACTGTCCAATCTACTTGGTCAATGTGTCCAGCATCTCGGCCGGTGATGTCATTGCTACTGCTAAGATGCAAGGTGAGTCCCTGAGCTGGGTGGACAGGCACTTGTAGTGGGACCACCAGCTCCGTGCTCTGCGGCCCCGGCTCCTGAGGCCTGGCCCTGCGCCAGCCCTTCCTCCACTCCACCTGTCTTCCCCAGTAGCACCCTGCTCTAGCCTAGGTTTGGCCCGTTAGGATCAGACTGTTCCTCTGTACATTTATATGTATAACAGCTTTCTAGAAGTGTCTATCACTTCTGAGTCTGGTGAAAATTTTCAAGTTTTCAGTTGACTCATTAATTGGTATCTTTTTGGCCTCTTGGGATTTACTAGTGGTTGCTTTGGTAACTAACATGAAATCCTGGACCAGTTCCAATGGACATTTCCGGGGATGTCTGGGACATCCCTAGAGGAATAACAGCTTGTGGGCCCAACTTCCCTTACAGCCACCTGCAGTGCTATGTGCGAGCCCCGGGCACTGTTGTGACTCCTGTTGCTGAGCACCTGGCAGCTCCTGAAGGCTTTGTACTTACTTATAGTGCCAGCCTGGCTCAGGGTGCCATGAGGTCCTGGAAGCAGGAGAAACAAAGTCATGGTCATAAACCTGGGGATGTAAATCAGGAGTAAGGGCTTCTAGCCTTTCCACCGTTCTGTCCCCTGACAGTCCCACCTCCGTCTCCCTGCCCTCCAGCCCCTGCTACGGATCCCGCCCCAGCGATTCTCCCAAGAGCCCTCATACCTCCTGTGTGTCCAGAAAACGGTCCAGACTGCCCTTTGTGTGGTGTTCACAGCCCTACTCCCTCCCGCCAGCACCCTGCCGCACCGTACTCCAACCAAACTCTGCTTGAAGCGCCATTGGTGCTGCCCTGCCTCGGTAGCTTTGCCCTCTGCCCCCCTTGCCTGGAGTCAGCGTGGGGATAGGAGGCACTCAGACCTTGAACCCAGCTGTCTCTCAGACACTTGAGGAAGCTTAAGCATGTCCCTTTCTCTCTCTGACTTCACCTCCATCACCTGTCATAAAAAGCCCAGACCAATGATCTCTCAGGTTCAATGGCTTCCTAGTTATGGCTTGACCCTTCTCCTTCTTCCAGGGAAGGTTGTGCTGGCCGAGACCACCACTGCGCATGCCACGCTGACAGGCTTACACTACTACCATCAGGACTGGTCCCATGCGGCCGCCTACATCACAGTGCCTCCCCTGAGACTAGACACCAACACCTCAACCTACCTCATGAGCCTGCTGGCCAAGTAAGACACTTCAGCAGGACCATCGTGGCCCCAGTAACTCATGTGTCACCAACTCAGTGCATGCCATTCCAGGAGTTTGTAGATCCTTCAGGTGATGTCGTTGAGGCCCCAAATCTGACCTACTTTGATTTCATCATGCCCACAGGGTGACTTTGCTTTGTTACCTTCTTCAGAGCCTATCAGTTAACTGCCATCCATTGGGCCCCATGACCACTTGACTTGGAGTGAGAGCTTCTGAGGTGTAAGAGTAAAGGCATCTATAAAACTGTGAAAGTGGTCATTCAGAATTTCAGAGGACATTGGTATCTTACACTTCAGACTGCTGGTCGCTAGAGGATGTGGCCTCTGACTTAAGCAAGAATATATGTGGTCCTCTCTGTCTCTTCTTTTCCTTTACCTCTCCCTCTTCTCGGGGTTTCACATGTGATTTTCTCTCCTCTTTTCTCCCTTCTTTCACCTTTTCCCTTTCTCTTCTGCACTTCTCCCTCAATCCCCTCATACTCTCTCTCCAGACCTCCTTTCATCCAGCTTCTCTTTTTTCTAACACTGCTTTTGCCCAGTTGATGCTAATCTAAAGGAAATGGCTTAATAAACTGTCTGAATTTAGTGGGACACAAACGTGAAAAGATTTTGTTTTGTCCCAATAACTGCTCACAACTTCTTACTTTGCTCTGGTGACATTCTGGGTAGAGGCCATTGCTTTCTCCCTTTTGGTTATTAAAAGTCAGTCTCTTCCCCTCCCTAACCCCAGCCCAGGAATGGAGTTGGGGGGAAGATTAGGAGTAAATGGGGTGGTGATTTGTCTCCACACCCACACTCACATCTGTACTCCTGCATTGCTGCACTTCAGGCTAAAAGTAACTGGCCTTTGGGACGCTCCTTGTGCATGGTGCATGCCCAGTGTGGGCTCTCTTGTGCTGCCCCACATAATCCCCCAATATAGGAGATGGATTCCACCTTGGCCTCTTCTACCTGCACCTTTCCAGCTTCTAGAACTAGCAGTGTCCCTGTGAACAAGGACCCTGGCATGGCAGGGTCTGGGCCTCAGAGGAAGCTCACACAGCTTTGATACTCCCTTGGCGGGGGGTGGGGGGAGGCTGTCACCACACCACAGATCTCGCCTGGGGGCTCAGCGGCAGGTCCACCCATTCAACCTCCCAGGCACATGCACACTACTGTTACCTCTGTGCTCCACAGAGAACCGCTTGAAAATGTGCCCTCCTTGACTTCAGGGTAGACTGGTGGGGGAGAGGGTTGGGAAGTGCCACTCTCCCCATGGAAAGAAGAGGAGAAAGACTACAGGACTTACTATTCCACCGACACCTCAGTCTCCCTCCTTGTCTTCTGCTTTTATAGGCTTGGGCATGGGGTGGGGACACATGTCTTCTAGGCTGATGGTGGGGGTAGTTGAGAGAAGTGACCAACTGCAACTGAAAGTGTCTGTCTTTAGATAATGGAGCACTTATCTTATAGTGTCCTGCAACAACTAGAAAATTCCCACTCAGCATCCTGCTGTGTTAACAACCTAAGGAAGAGAATGGAGTGTGGTGCTTTCCAAACACGACCGGTGTGCAGTCAGTAGGGTCCCAGGATGGAGGTGGCCCCTGGAGATGGAGGTGACACAGTGGCTGTCCCATAATTTTGTTGTGATACCAAACAGCAGAAGCTCTTAAACAGATTTAAATAAATTGAGAGAATAAGAAAGGATGAAGGGAGAAATAAATGCTAGATTAGCTATGACTTTTAAAAATGCTTTTTGGCCTGACCTGTGGTGGCACAGAGGATAAAGCCTCAACCTGGAAATGCTGAGGTTGCCGGTTCAAACCCCTGGGCTTGCCTGGTCGAGGCACATATGGGAGTTGATGCTTCCTGCTCCTCCCACCTTGTGTCTCCCTTCTCTCTCTCTCTCTCAAATTAATTAATTAATTAAAAATGCTTTTTGTTAGGGCCCTGGCCGGTTGGCTCAGCGGTAGAGCGTCGGCCTAGCGTGCGGAGGACCCGGGTTCGATTCCCGGCCAGGGCACACAGGAGAAGCGCCCATTTGCTTCTCCACCCCTCCGCCGCGCTTTCCTCTCTGTCTCTCTCTTCCCCTCCCGCAGCCAAAGGCTCCATTGGAGCAAAGATGGCCCGGGCGCTGGGGATGGCTCTGTGGCCTCTGCCTCAGGCGCTAGAGTGGCTCTGGTCACAACATGGCGACGCCCAGGATGGGCAGAGCATCGCCCCCTGGTGGGCAGAGCATCGCCCCTGGTGGGCGTGCCGGGTGGATCCCGGTCGGGCGCATGCGGGAGTCTGTCTGACTGTCTCTCCCTGTTTCCAGCTTCAGAAAAATGAAGAAAAAAAAAAAAAAATGCTTTTTGTTAGGAAAAATCATTATTATCAACACAACAAAAACAACCCTCAAGAACAATCTATGCTTGCCACAAAGTTATTGAAAGAGTAAAAAGGTAGTAAATGCTCCCACCCACCCAGATTACAGTGCCCAAACCCACACCGATGCAGAGGAAAAGAGAATTAATTGAATAAGTTAAGTTTTATACCTAGCCTGTTTTTTCAAATTTATTTAAATCATTGAAATTCTATTCATTTGAATAATATTGCAATTTCATGTGAGCTATTATGAGACTAGTTGGAATCCCTTTTCTAATCAGTGCATATGATGAATATATGCAATTTTATAGAATTTGGAGCATAGTTTTAACGTTTTAGTTATTTATAGAGACTTATGATTACTGTAATTTTGTTTTTGTTGATGATAATTGATATTACACAAAACACTTGGTAGAAAGCACCGACACCAAGTACATTCCTGTAAGAAAATATGAGCTATGCCCTGGCTGGGTGGCTCAGTGGATAGAGCATCAACCTGGTGTGCCAGAGGTTGTTGGTTCGACCCCCAGTCAGGGCACATAGGAGAGGCAATCAATGAGTGCACAAGTAATGAAACTGCTAAGTGGATCAAGTTGATGCTTCTCTATCTCCCTCCCCCCACCTATCAATGGAAAAATTAAAGAAAAACATATATATGTATATATATGAGCTGCTTCTTAATTTTTAGTATATGATTTCTTAGGATAGATCAAGGTAAAATATACAATCTCTAAATGTAATGATTTGTCCTTTATTTAAAATCTGACTTTAAAAGAGATCAGATTCTTTTTTTCATTTGAACATATAAAATTTTGCTTAACAAAGCTGGTTATGTTTTAAACTTGAAAGAGAAGGGATCGGTATTTCATACTCCCAGATTCAGGGCAGCACTGGGAGACCTCAGAAGCCCTTCTGGAAAGTGATCACACACACTCATACCAGCCCAGGGGCACCCTAAAAGAAAGACGGGTGCTCAGTAAGACTTGTCTGGTAAAGAATGAGAGCTGAGCTAGTTGCTCATGGAGTCACTGACCCTCAGCCCATGACACCTATGGGCACCTCTTCTGATGTGAGCCCGGCCCCAGTGTCTGGAGGGCCCCCAAGGAGAAAGTGAAATCCTGAAGATTCCGCTCAGCTCTGATGGCTTCCTGCAGGCCCAGGGAGCCCTCAAGGACCCTTGAGAAAACCCTCTGCTCAGTGAAAGAGTCCTTCCTGCAGGCTCCGAGAAGGCCCAGAGCAATGTCTTTGGCCTGGGGAAGTACCAGCCCATGCCTCAGAAAGACCTAAGTCATCTCACTGTGGATTTGGCCACAGATATCAGTTATTTGGCAAGAGCTGTGATGATGAGCCCTGCCAGGCCCCCAGTGGAGAAAGCCCTCTATCCAGCCTGACCTGGAACACCTGACAGCCTGAAGAATATGCCTCTTCAAGCCTGACCTGTGGTGGTGCAGTGGATAGAGCATTGACCTGGAATGCTGAGGTCGTGGGTTCAAAACCCTGGGCTTGCCCGGTCAAGGCACATACAAGAAGCAACTACTACAATTTAGTGCTTCCTGCTCTTCTCCCCACCCCCTTTCTCTCTCTCTTAAAATAATATATATATATATATATATATATATATATATATATATATATATGCCTCTTTACCATGGGAAATAATACCTTCTGCTCCCAGATTCCCCCCCTTTTTAAATATTTTATTTTTTAAAGATTTGATTTATTCATTTGAGAGAGGAGAGAGAGAGAGAGAGAGAGAGAGAGAAGGGAGACACAAGGGGGAGGAGCAGGAAGCATCAACTCCCATATATGCCTTGACTGGGCAAGCCCAGGGTTCTGAACCGGCGACCTCAGTGTTCCAGGTTGAGGCTTCATCCACTGCGCCACCACAGGTCAGGCCCAGATTCCCCTTATTAAGGTTATCTTAGGTGGCCTGCCCATAAGTAATATTAAACTCTAAGGTCCCCAGTGTGTGTGCCAGCAGTTGTCCCCTCTCCTACATGACCCCATCATGCTCCATTCAGGCCCATCCCTGGGTGTGTTCTCCTGAGGTTCTCCTGGCCTCAGGTGACAGGAATTCTCTCTCCCTTGCCCCTCACCATTTCTGAGGCCAACAGAGATCTCTGGACACGGGCCAGCTGTCTGCTTCCCTCATTAGGCAGGATTGGCCACCATGCGCACTCTCACCGTCACGGCCTCGAGTTCTTAGCTAGCTCAAGAGCCCGGCCATGCCTTAGCCACCTGCCACCTTGCATGGAGGCAACCTCAGTAACTGTCTGAGGATAATGGTCATGGAGGCGGCGACAATGAACCAGTTGACTTGCATGCCATTGCTGGCTGATTAAGGCAAATTTTTCTTCTGTCTTGTCCCTCCTTTTCCCTTCTGGGCCATTAGAGCCTTCATATCCATGGAAAGCTATGGCTTTAAGTTATTTGCAGAGCTTAACATTGAACCTATGTGTTTTACCAAGCACATGCTGTTGCCAGCAGGGACTGGTTAGGGTTGAGGAAGGGGAGGAGAGGGAGTTCGCTTATGGTTCTGAGGTAGTGAAACCACCTCCACCCTCAACTTCAGCTAAATCTTAAGTTCAGTTTTTCTCTACCCACTATCTTAACTCTCAAAAGCCAACATCCCAAAGACTTTGCATGTCTCCTGTGACACTGACAGTCTGTGCCACATTCAGTACCTATTTCTATTCTGCAGATGAGTAAAACTGAGGTTGTCACAGTTTTAGTCACTCGTCATGAGTCAGATAGCTACTAAATAGCAGAGTCAAGACTGAAGTTGGCTTTGCCTGGTTCTTAAGCAAAGACTTTTTCCCTGTACCTTTCACCACCCTCTGGGACCCTGGCCTTCTTCCCTTTACTGGTCACATCCTTTTCTCTACCCAGTGATACTCTGAACATTGTGGCATCAGATCACCGGCCTTTCACCACAAAGCAGAAAGCTATGGGCAAGGAGGACTTCACCAAGATCCCGCACGGAGTGAGCGGCGTGCAGGACCGCATGAGCGTGGTCTGGGAGAGAGGAGTGGTACGTTCTGGGAGCCCCTCCCCACGCAGGTTCAAGTAAGAGTCTCGCCCTCAGGAGGGCTAGGTCAACCAAAGCTGGTTTCACTCAAAAACAGAATCAAAAAAATCTTTTTTCCTCATCAGAACGGTCATGAGGCCTAAAATAAAAATTTTGAAAATGTAGAAAAGTATTAGAAAAAAATTTTTCCATAATTCCAAACTGAGAAATTAAAGTTCATAACTTAGTATGTGTCTTCCTAGTTCTATGATGTACATTATTTTAATAACTGGGTTCATCCCTTTTTTTTCCATATGACATATCTTGAGTGTCTTCATATATCAGTAAAAATTAATTAAAAACATCTTTTTTAATGGCTAAATAATATTTTCTCTAATGGAAATACCATACTTCATTTAATCCTTTCCCAGTGTTTGGAACTTTCAGCTGTTTCAAGTTTTGGCATTAAACCTGATGTTGCAGAGAATCTCTGTGTTCCTGAGCATGTGCCAACATTTCCAACTATTTCCTGAGGACAGATTCTAGAAGTGGATTTCTGGGCCAAAGAATAGAAACATTTTAAGGCCCTTGATATATCAATTACTTTTCAATAAAGGTAGGGACTGGGACTCTATTAGAATCAAGTTCTGCCCCTGAAGAATAAGTATTGTTGGTCTTAACCTATCTATGCAACATAGAGTATGAGCCCAGGGAGGTTTGACATCCTCAAGACTAAGCCACCAGCTCAGGAAGGACCCATGAGCTGGCTCAGGAGTCCTCTTTGGAGAAAGTCCAAGGTGCTGTCATGGGTGGGTGGGTGGGGCCATAAGGTGCTTTTCTAGAAGACTGAGTTGTCTCTATGGATGAGAGAAACTCCTGAGCCATCCACAGTAGGCACATGTGCAGACTTTTTTTTTTTTTTATTCATTTTTAGAGAGGAGAGAGAGAGGGAGGGAGAAAGACAGAGAGAGAGAGAAGGGGGGAGGAGCTGGAAGCATCAACTCCCATATGTGCCTTGACAAGGCAAGCCCAGGGTTTCGAACCGGCGACCTCAGCATTTCCAGGTCGACGCTTTATCCACTGCGCCACCACAGGTCAGGCCACATGTGCAGACTTGATTTTACAACCAGGAGCTAGATTTACACCAGGTAGGCGGCCTTTTGGAACAAAGGTCCACTCACAATTGTTGCTGGATGAAGGAGAATGAAGTCAGCAAGTGCCTGGAATCAAGCCACGCAGGTGGGCTCCTCTGAAATGGTGCCCATGGTATTGTCCACCTCGGCACCACTGTCTTGACCAACTAAAAGGCCACAGACCAGAGCCAAGGATGACTAGGGGTTGGAAGCACACATGGGCCTATTTGACTTGACACTTCTTTCAGGTTGGAGGAAAGATGGATGAGAACCGTTTTGTGGCCGTCACCAGTTCCAATGCAGCAAAGATTCTCAACCTGTATCCTCGCAAGGGCCGCATCATCCCGGGAGCCGATGCTGACGTGGTGGTGTGGGACCCGGAAGCCACAAAGTAAAACCTGCTGCTGCTCTCCCAGGCTAGGGGACATGGGATTTTAAGGAACTTGTATTACAGAACTCCAAAAGCATATCAGCTTTGCACTGTTTCTAGCATAGAGAAGTAGGGCCCTGAGGTGTGTTCACTCTAACACATAGCGGAGGGCTTCCCATAGTCCGAGCTCTGGGAACCCAACAGTGACAGCTCCGCCTGCACAACACTTGACAGCTGCTTCACAGCAGTGATCCCATTTGATTTGGCTCAGCCCTGAGAAGCGCTCAAGCCGGGAGTTTTAGTTCCCTTTTATTATTGAAGAAACTTAGACCAGACATTGGAGGGACGCCCCACATCACACAGCTGGTAAGTGGCTGAACTGGACCCGCGGCCCAGCCCTCAGTGCCAGGCTCTTCCATCCTCTGCTTCTCTTGCTGAGAGTGTGGTTCCGGGAGCACACGGCGCTGGACACCCACAGCGCTAATGACCACAAAGTGAATAAGTGAAGAGTGTCAGGAGTGATCATGCCACAGGATGTAGAGCATCATTGTTACTCGGAGATTTGAGCAGGGGAGATGGGAATCATTTTTTTAATATTACATTTTATTCAGTCAACAAATACAGGGATGGGCAAAAGTAGAATAATAACAAATAATACCATAATTAGTAAATAAATAATAATACAAGAATATACCATATTTTCTGTACTCACATCTGTAAACTTACTTTTGCCCTCCACACCAGCCTTTAAGAATCACTCCTTCCTTCTGAGCGTCTCCCCTTCCCTCTGAGAGTCACCCCTTCTCTCTGAGCGTCTCCCCTCTGATCATCTCCCCTTCCCTCTGAGCTTCACCCCTTCCCTCTGAGCATCTCCCCTTCCCTCTGAGCTTCACCCCTTCCCTCTGAGCAGCTCCCCTTCCCTCTGAGCTTCACCCCTTCCCTCTGAGCATCTCCCCTTCCCTCTGAGCATCACCCCTTCCCTCTGAGCATCTCCCCTTCCCTCTGAGAGTCTCCCCTTCCCTCTGAGCAGCTCCCCTTCCCTCTGAGCTTCACCCCTTCCCTCTGAGCAGCTCCCCTTCCCTCTGAGCTTCACCCCTTCCCTCTGAGCATCTCCCCTTCCCTCTGAGCATCACCCCTTCCCTCTGAGCATCTCCCCTTCCCTCTGAGCAGCTCCCCTTCCCTCTGAGCTTCACCCCTTCCCTCTGAGCAGCTTCCCTTCCCTCTGAGCATCACCCCTTCCCTCTGAGCAGCTTCCCTTCCCTCTGAGCATCACCCCTTCCCTCTGAGCATCTCCCCTTCCCTCTGAGCAGCTCCCCTTCCCTCTGAGCAGCTTCCCTTCCCTCTGAGCATCACCCCTTCCCTCTGAGCAGCTTCCCTTCCCTCTGAGCATCACCCCTTCCCTCTGAGCAGCTCCCCTTCTCTCTGAGCATCTCCCCTTCCCTCTGAGCATCTCCCCTTCCCTCTGAGCAGCTCCCCTTCCCTCTGAGCGTCTCCCCTTCCCTCTGAGTATCTCCCCTTCCCTCTGAGCAGCTTCCCTTCCCTCTGAGCAGCTCCTCTTCTCTCTGAGCATCTCCCCTTCCCTCTGAGCAGCTTCCCTTCCCTCTGAGCAGCTTCCCTTCCCTCTGAGCAGCTCCCCTTCCCTCTGAGCATCACCCCTTCCCTCTGAGCAGCTTCCCTTCCCTCTGAGCATCACCCCTTCCCTCTGAGCAGCTCCTCTTCTCTCTGAGCATCTCCCCTTCCCTCTGAGCGTCTCCCCTTCCTTCTGAGCATCTTCTGTTACCATTGAGCTGTGGTATCTTTATCTCTTCTCAGAGCTTTTCCTCCCACCACTCTCTCCCCACCAGGACCATCTCAGCCAGCACCCAGGTGCAGGGAGGAGACTTCAACCTGTACGAGAACATGCGCTGCCATGGCGTGCCGCTGGTCACCATCAGCCGGGGGCGGGTCGTGTATGAGAACGGTGTCTTCATGTGCGCTGAGGGCACTGGCAAATTCTGCCCCCTGAGATCCTTCCCAGACACTGTCTACAAGAAACTGGTCCAGAGAGAAAAGGTAAGGTGAGGGAGAGGAAGATGTGTGGGAAGAGGTTGAAGACCGTGTTAGGGGCATCTCATGTGATGGTTTTAAATCTCAAAGATGTTCTTACTCTATTTTCCCACTGAAGCCTATTGCCTGGAGTGGTCACTTTGGAAACAAGAAATAGTAGAAAAGAAGCACCTATAACAAAGTAAAATGTGTTAGGAAGGGTCCCCAATTCCCCTGGAGCTGAGGGAATACTACAAGCTGCTCAGCACTGTCCCGACATCCGATCTGGGAGGATTCTTACTATCCATCAGGGCAAGGGATCCCTGTCTTGGCTGGAACTGCTCTTCCTCTGACATCTTCCCCTTCCCCAGTAGGCTGTGTGGGCTTTGCTGAGTCTGGTTCCCTCAAAAACTTAAATGGTCAGACCAGGTCTGGAATAGTTCATATTTCAAAGTTCACACCCAGTTCTCGGACTCCATAAAGAACCTTGGGTGTATTCTGTCCTCTAGGTAGACACATTCACTCAAGAGAAGGCTAGTTGCCCTGGCCGGTTGGCTCAGCGGTAGAGCGTCGGCCTAGCGTGCGGAGGACCCGGGTTCGATTCCCGGCCAGGGCACACAGGAGAAGCGCCCATTTGCTTCTCCACCCCTCCGCCGCGCTTTCCTCTCTGTCTCTCTCTTCCCCTCCCGCAGCCAAGGCTCCATTGGAGCAAAGATGGCCCGGGCGCTGGGGATAGCTCTGTGGCCTCTGCCTCAGGCGCTAGAGTGGCTCTGGTCGCAACATGGCGACGCCCAGGATGGGCAGAGCATCGCCCCCTGGTGGGCAGAGCCTCGCCCCTGGTGGGCGTGCCGGGTGGATCCCGGTCGGGCGCATGCGGAAGTCTGTCTGACTGTCTCTCCCTGTTTCCAGCTTCAGAAAAATGAAAAAAAAAAAAAAAGAGAGAAGGCTAGTTACTCCCTCATTGGGGATTGCTGTCCAACCTGACCTCTGAGAGCTACCCTAGACAACCTGGCCTGAATCCTCCCTGACAGCTCCAGGTGCTGGGACCTGCAGCCCCGGCTTCTGGTTGGAGGTCCCAAGTCCTCAGAAAAGAACAAACCTGACAAACCGACAGCTGAAAGCATCCTGCTCTTTCCCCTCCCCTTCCTCTGGCCTAAGGCAATATTACTGTGGCTTCAAACTGCTCCTGCCTAGGTATTTCCAGATGCTGTCTAACAGGGTGGGTGTTCTTAGATCATAAGTGAGGGCCTAGGAGTCCCAGCCCTCACTGGTGTAACCATTCTTTCCTGCCCAGGCTCTGGGGTGCCACTGGTGTAATTATGGTACACTTAAGAGATAGCAGTCCTGCCTAACCAGGTGGTGGCACTGTGGATAGAGCGTTGGACTGGGATGCAGAGGACCCAGGTTCAAAATCCTGAGGTTGCCAGCTTGAGTGTGGACTCACCAGCTTGAGGGTGGGGTCACTGGCTTGAGCGTGGGATCATAGACATGACCCCAAGGTCGCTGGCTTGAGCAAGGGTTCACTCGCTCTGCTGTAGCCCCCCAGTTAAGGCACATATGAGAACGCAATCAATGAACAACTAAGGAGCTGCAACGAAGAATTGATGCTTTTCATCTCTCTCTTCCTGTCTGCCTGTCCCGATCTGTCCCTCTCTCTGACTCTTGTCAAAAAAAAAAAAAAAGAGAGAGAGATAAGTTCTTTTAAAAATATATTTAAGGCCCTGGCCGGTTGGCTCAGCGGTAGAGCGTCGGCCTAGCGTGCGGAGGACCTGGGTTCGATTCCCGGCCAGGGCACACAGGAGAAGCGCCCATTTGCTTCTCCACCCCTCCGCCACACTTTCCTCTCTGTCTCTCTCTTCCCCTCCCGCAGCCAAGGCTCCATTGGAGCAAAGATGGCCCGGGCGCTGGGGATGGCTCTGTGGCCTCTGCCCCAGGCGCTAGAGTGGCTCTGGTCGCAATATGGCGACGCCCAGGATGGGCAGAGCATCGCCCCCTGGTGGGCAGAGCATCTGCCCCATGGTGGGCGTGCCGGGTGGATCCCGGTCGGGCGCATGCGGGAGTCCGTCTGACTGTCTCTCCCCGTTTCCAGCTTCAGAAAAATGAAAAAAAAAATATATATATATATATATATTTAAAATTTTTCTCACCTAGCTTCTCTCGTGTCCTATTTGTTTGTACCTTTTGCCCAATACCTCCCAGTCCTCTCTACACAGCAGGTGTTACTCTGTCCTCTGGAGGTAGTAGCAGTGAAGGTTTCTGGGTGAATTAGGGAAACTCCGCAGTCTCGCCTTAGCCGCTTTACTACCCAGGGAGGGAGGCCCAGTAAAATAGTTTGTGTGCTTTAGCAAGAGGCTCTTAGTAGCAGCTCAGGGAGTACAGTTTCTGGGCCCCTTCCAGGTGATCTGTCCACCCCCACCCGAGACCACATTGTGATCACTCTCCCAGATCCGCATCAGCTTCCAGCCTCAGGTTCCGTGCTCTCCACTCCTGACCAGCTCCGACTTCCAATAGGGGACCAGGGATGTAAAGGACCTTAGCTAAAAATAGACTCAGCTGCTATATCACTGAACTCTGGAAATCTGCTTAATAATATCTAAGGAATAGGCCTTTTAAGAGCTGTCTCTGGCTTGGTACACTTGCCATCAAGTGGTCCCGTGACCTTCCTTCACCCAAACTTTTTTATGATCTTAGTTCTCTAGTCCTTTATGCAAAAGTCAAGCTCCTTTAGTCAGTTCCCTTGGCCTTGCTGGTTTGTGCCACCCTTGTTCCCTCCTCCTGGAACCACCCAAAGGCTTTCAGGAGAAGCTTCTTCAGACCTTGCCCTCCCGTTTTCTGAACACTCTCCGCGCCTGCTGGCCTGTGGACCCCAGCCCTGGGATGACCCAGAACCGGAAGGAAGAAAGCTTCCATTGGGTGGGATGGTGGGCAGGTTGGCCTTCACGCTCTTTCAAGGTCCCATAACCGGGGCTTCATTTCACCCTGAGCCTGGTCCTCAGTGGAGCCCCTCTGCCACGGGCTCCTTCACAAGAACCACAACTTTATTTCATAAACTGGTCCTGCTCTCCTGTGCCGACAGCGAGTGTGCGCTGGGGCAGGGAAATGCTAGAGTCAGATAATGCTGGTTTCCATTGCCCATCTTTGATTACCAGAAAGCATTTTAAATGATCAGTCAAACAGGGTGTCCTGAGTTTGAAAAGGCACAAGGGGGAAACATGGGCGTGTCTGTGACCGCTGAGTTCTTGATTCATAGGCTTGGGGAACTTGAGGTGCTGCCATTGCTTGGTTCCCTCCACTCCTGATTAAGTAAGGGTACCTAAGACTGATATTTGAAAAACAATTATCTGCCTGGCCTGTGCTGGTGCAGTGGATAAAGCACTGACCTGGAACACTGAGGTCGCCAGTTCGAAACCCTGGGCTTGCCTGGTCAGGGCACATGGGAGTTGATGCTTCCTGCTCCTCCCACCTTCTCTCTCGGTCTTTCCCTTCTCTAAAATGAGTAAATGGCCTTACCCATGATGGTGCAGTAGATGGGGCGTTGATTTGGAATGCTGATGTCGCCAGTTTGAGACCCCCGGCTTGCCTGGTCAAGGCACATGTGAGAAGCAACTTTGAGTTGCTTATTGCTCCTCTCCCCTGCCTTTCTCTTTCCCTCTCTCTCTCTTAAAAAAATAATTAAAATAAAATGAATAAATAAAAAGAAAAACAGTCATCTAAAGCATAAAAGTAAACAGGTCATATTAACACCTGGTACTCACTAGGATTCACCCAGGGCCTCTGCTTATAAGTAACAAAACAGGGACTGGAACCTAGGCATCTGTTTGCAGAATATAGGCTCTTAATTCTATGGCCTTTTTTGTTGTTGTTGTTTTTGTGGGTTTTTTTCTATGGCCTTTGTGAGTACAAAATTAACTAGCTCTGCTACCTGAAGACTCTCATCTACAAATTGACTGTATTTAGCCGCTGTCCCCACAAAGTTGTCAGATCACAGTAAAAGGCGTGGCCTGTTGGTAGCTGGGCAAGTAAAGGGAATG
Source organism: Saccopteryx leptura (assembly GCF_036850995.1). Taxonomy (NCBI): domain Eukaryota; kingdom Metazoa; phylum Chordata; class Mammalia; order Chiroptera; family Emballonuridae; genus Saccopteryx; species Saccopteryx leptura. The sequence continues at coordinate 288,489,567 of NC_089505.1, read as the reverse complement.
ACATTGCTCCATGTGAGGGGTGCCCTGTAAGATAGAATATCCTGGAAGTCTACCTGCTACCTTGGGAAGGATTCCACCAATATTAAGGGGGAGCCAGTGGGCATCTCCTTTATATATGCACACATGCATTATTTAGGAACTACAAAAAAAGAATTCTCCACCCCTTGTACTCAAGGTATTGATAGGTTTTGACACAGTAATTTGGGTCCTGAGCAAAATGGCAGGCTCTGGAGTCCTGTCAGCCATCAAGGAGGCTCTGGCGGTGGTGGTGTCTGGGCTCTGATGGTGTCTTTTCCCCTTTCCTCTTCCACCTTTCACTAGACCTTAAAGGTTAAGGGAGTGGACCGCACTCCCTACCTGGGGGATGTGGCTGTCGTTGTACATCCTGGGAAAAAAGAGATGGGAACGCCGCTCGCAGACACTCCTACCCGACCCGTTACCCGGCACGGGGGCATGAGGGACCTTCATGAATCCAGCTTCAGCCTCTCGGGTAAGAGCAAGGACCACTTGGACCAGTGGTTCTCAACCTGTGGGTCATGACCCCAGCGGGGGTCGGACGACCAAAACACAGAGGTCACCTAAAGCCATCGGAAAATACATATTTATTATACATTTTTAAATAAAATATGTATTTCCGATGGCTTTAGGCGACCCCTGTGTTTTGGTCGTTCTACCCCCACCGGGGTCACGACCCACAGGTTGAAAATCGCTGACTTGGACCAACGCCTGCATCTCCACCAGAGTGGGGTGGTGGGAGGAGGACCGAAGGACCAGGAGGCCCAGCCAGGCAGGGGATTTATGCTGCTTCCCCCTCATCTTCGTCCTTTCTCCCCTGTTGCTTGTCCAGTAATAAGTGCTAAGTTCAAATATCAGGGGGCTGGAGGGCTCTCCTGGTCCCTGGACACCACCCTAACAGGCCATAGACTGCAGTAGAATCTCCGCATGTTTTCTGTTTTTGGCCCTTTGACCAAACAGGGCTGTGCCCACAGGTGGCACCCCAGAGAAGAACCAGAATCAGGAAGGTTAATCCTCTCTGCCACATGGGACTGTTCCTCCATTCTCCTTGCTTTCCCCACCCCCACTTTTCTCCAGCCTCTCTGAAAGACCTGGTGTTTCCCTTATTCTCCCTCCCCTACTTTGTCCCCATTTTGCCTCTCCGCCTTTTTTTTGCTAGGGATTGGATTATAGGCAATACAATATATAATACATGGAGCTGTGTCTGCTCAGGAAAATGATTAACAACTCGTATCCCAGGTGTTCAGCAGTAAAGTGGGGGTAAGAAGGTCACTACCACCTAAATGGCAACCTTCAGTGGAGAAGGAGCAGAGAGAGGCTGTACGATGCTGGTTCTGCAGGCAGCTCTGCTGAAAACTGACAGCACTGGAAAGGGGCGGGGCGGGGGCGGGGGGGGGCGGGCCCTCCCTCCCCCTCCCTCCCGCTCCCTCCCCCTCCCTCCCCTTCCCTCCCCCTCCTCCTCCCTCCCCCTCCCAGAACAGTCTTCTGGCCTTGCCTGAAGTGCAGACCTAGCACAGGTCTGCCAAGTGCTGTGCTGGACCCAAAACAGCGAAACAAGACCCTTCCTCACAGAGCGTGGCGTTACTGCAGGACATGAGACCTGCGCACTTACCCTCCTAACGTGAGGCACAGAGCTAAACCACAGGGAAGGCAACGGAGCATGGCTGCCCTCGGAGCGTCCTCTGTGCCCAGCCATGGCTGGGGCAGCTCGGGACAGAAGTCACGTGATTCCTATTGGAGAATTTGATAGTTTATGGAGAGAAGCCCTCTCACCACTCCCTTTCCTCTTATTACCGAGGTAACTGCTCCAATCCTGAGGGCCACTGCGGCTCCCACCAGCAACAGGACATGAGTGCAAGGAGTCAGAAAAGGATCCCATGGTGTGGTGTCCGTGGGCACTCGGCCTTGCCAATCTAAGAAGTGTGGATTCCCCTGGCTCCCAGGCATGGCCCCCAGAACCCTGCGGCCACCGGGCGTTGGCTTCTTCAGCTTCCTTCCAAGTCTCGGGGCAGAGCCAAGACTGGACAGAACTCTCAGACTCGGCCAGCATTAAGCAGCCTCCCACCGTCCCTCTGTCCCAAACCTTGTTTGTTCTAGATGGGACAGGCTGAAGACTGTGCCACTGCACTCCCTGGGCTACCAGGCCTCCTTTCCTAACGAAGTCTTGGGACTTCAAGTCATTGCGACCTTGGGGCAAAAGTTCTTTGACTTTTCATAAACAGTGGAGCCCCTTTCCCTTCTTTCTCTCATACTCACTAAGGCATATGGACAAAGTCCCACTTACTAATAGGCCAATCTAGGGGGTCCTCAGGCTATGACAGTCTCGACATATGACGTTTGAGTTTGACGCTCCCATAAAAACTTCAGTGTTTCAGCTTACACTGTTAGCATTGTACTTAGGACTATGTGGGCAAACTAGTTTGGTTGTGTGCCGCGGAAGAATATGCAGTAACCCCATATGGGTGAGGGAATTGGCACACCCCCTCATGCTGACCTGTGCTATTTTGATTTTTTAAAATTGTGTGTGTGTGTGACAGAGACAGAAAGAGAGAGGGACAGATACAGTTAGACAGGAAGGGAAAGAGATGAGAAGCATCAGTTCTTCCTTGTGGCACCTTATTCTAATATGTGCCGGGGGGGGGGCTACAATAGAGCTAGTGACCCCTTGTTCAAGCCAGTCACCGTGGACTTCAAGCCAATGACCTTTGGGCTCAAGCCACGCTCAAGCCAGAGACCCCGCAGACCCCACGCTGAAGCTGGATGAGCCTGTGTTCAAGCTGGCGACCTTGGGGTTTCAAACCTGAATCCTCCGCATCCCAGTCCAACACTCTATCCACTGCGCCACCACCTGGTCAGGCTTACCTATGCCATTTTGGAGTGTTAAAAGTGCAAGTGTTCCGTTTGTGTTAGGCTAGGGTGTGTTTCAACTTACACTAAAATTTGGGTTACATCACTGTCATAAGAACGGAACTGTGTTGTAATCTGAGGGCCCCCTATACAGAGTCTGAGTTCCCGTCAAGAGACTGCATGGGAACAGTGAAAGTGGCATAGTAGGGCAATTAATCATGGTGGTTCTGAATCAGGAAAACCTGGGTTCAAATCCAGACCCTGCTACTTACTGTATAATATTGGGCAAGTACTGAACTTCCCTGAGCCTGTTTGCTTATCTGTGTAATGGGATGGAGTTGTCATGAGATTGAAGGAAATCACACACATGGAGGGCCGAACGGCCTCTTCCAGTAGCGGTGGCCCTGCTTTCGTGACCCAGCGAGAGCAGCCCAGCTCACCCTCTGCTTCCTTCCTGCAGGTTCTCAGATCGACGACCATGTTCCAAAGCGAGCCTCGGCTCGGATCCTCGCACCCCCTGGAGGCAGGTCAAGTGGCATTTGGTAAAGGCACTGACCGGGCCCCCCCCAAGTGAGGATGCACCGCTGCCATCAGCCCACACACCCTCCAGCCGCAGCTGCAGGGACAGGAGAGGCTGGGCTGGGCAGCTTACCACCTAAGGGGCCACAGGACCTGGGAGCCCTCCCCATGTCTGACACGTGATTCACTGTGCTTCGAGCCGACCCTACCAGGCACTTTGAGATGTGTTCCTCCTGCTGCAGTCCTTTCCTGCCCTGGCCTCATGGGGTCCAGGAAGCCCACACTATGCACAGAGCCCAACGCATAGAACCCGGCCCAGCCCCTCCTCTCAGACCTGCCTCCACGTGCTGGCTTCGGGCAAGCCCAGACTTTAGTGCCCTGCCCCTGGCTGACCGGCCAGTTGTCCAGAGCACTTTAGCAGATGTATTTTAAAAGGACTCCCTTCCCCACCCCCTTAGGCCCTGTGGTCACCTTTCTCAAGTTAGACAGGTGTTAGCTGCCCAGCCATGTCCAAACTATCCCGTTTTCCCTGCCTCAGCTCTGGCCCCGCGTGGATATGGTTGGGGCACTCTGGGTGTGGGTGTGGTTGGGACACTGCGCCCTTTGCCAGCTTCTTCCTCTTCCCACCCCGCCCTCTGGGAGTCACGCCCAGAGGGCTAGCTGCGCAGGGACGCAAAGCTGGTGCCAGGTGCGTGTACATGATTTTGTTTTGCACGTTTGGTTTGCGCAGTGGTTTGGTTTGACTTGTTTGTGCATCCTGTGAAAACGGTGCTTTGTGTCACTAGCATAGCATAGAAACAGGAATAGTTGTGGACCTTAGGAGATGCTGCACTCGACACCAACCGGACAGCCTTGGGCACTGGTCAGGGGTGCTAGACTTACAGGCCCTTCTTCTCCCTACATGGAGTCTTCCAGGCTGCCACAGCCCTGTCCCAGGCCCTCTTCCCTTCCCTTACCCTCCTGCTCTAGTTCCCTACATCCTGAGAGGGTGCGCAGGATGCTGGCCCTGGAGACCTTTGGGGAGCAAGGCGGCCTTTTCCCTGTGGCTGGCCCTCATTACTTCCAGCAATAACAGCCCGAAACACCCAGCTTCCTGTCAACTCCCCCTGCTGGACAGAGGCCTGGTTGCTCCTCCTGTGTGATTGGCAAGACACCTGATGCCTGCTAAGAGAGGGGGAGCGGAACTAGGGGGAGAGGGCTAGCTAGGTCCCAGGGAAGGAGATCAGGCCAGCAGGACTTGACTGTAGAGCCCATCTTGCTGCACAGGGGCTCTTGTCTCCTGTGGTCAGCCCCATGTGCTCACCTGCTCTGGCCTCCATCTCCTCCCACATTCAGTTGGGCCCTCCCTGCCTCTGAACCTCCAGGCGGTTTCCATAGGAACACTAGAGCCTGGGTGACCTCCATCCACCTTGAGTGAACTGGGAAGTGACCCAGCTGCCTGCTCTTGTCAAGCCTTGTCTTCCGTTGAGGACGAGATTTCATGTTGCACATTCAGTATGAGTGCCCCAGACTGCACGTGGCTCCTTGGTCTTGGGCTACGGTCATACCCTATACATTTCTTTAATGTTCTTCATGTTTTCAAAGCACTTCCACATACAGGCTCTCAATTGCTTCTCACAATACAGCATGCATTATTCTCCCCATTTCAAAGATGAAGCCTAGAAAGTGTAGGTGTTCTGTCCCAAGAAGTGCCCATGACTACCCTTAAGAGCTTGGCTGTCTACCCGAGTTATGAAAAGGAAGAGTGGAGTGATGTTCCTTGTTGATCCCACTGAGAGTTTAACCAGTTAGAAGATTTACTCCCCCGGTAGGCATTTTGCTTTGTTTTGCACAAGTAGGTAGATTTTTGTCATAAACTAATGCATATTCACTGTTGGGGCCCAAACTAGTTACAGGTTGGGGTTTGCCCTATGGTTTGAGCTGCCTCCACATCCTCTCTTGTCCCTTTCATGCTCATCTTCCTCACTTAGGGGCCGAAATGACAGAGACTGACCCACCCAGGGAGCAGAGGCAACAAAGGCACTCATGGAGGGTGACAGCCATGGGGACGAGACTAGGGATCTGGGATTGGGAAACCTTGACACTGACCGCTTGGTACAGTGCACATCATCTTTATCTCTTTAGCCCTTGCTGGGTCATGGGCCTTAGGCAGATGCCAAAGAGCCAAGCAGTGATGGTGGCCCGTGGGCAGAGTGTCCCTGCTTGGGCCAGGAAAGCTTTACCTCTCTGAGTGCCTCCGCCTGAGAGCTGTGTGGCCTGGGGGCCTGGAGACCACACCCTGGAGCGGTTCACAGTAGGCCCTCCATGTCATCACCCCCCCCATCCTTAAATAGACCCCACCCTTGCCCAGGAGGTTCAAGAAACCAAATAGATGGCCAGCCCCCACCACCCGCTCCTCGCCTCTGTGCAGGGCTCCAGCCTGCACCATCACCAACCCCGCTGGCTCCTGCTTGGATTGAAAAGGGTCTCTTGTTGCCCTGAATGCAGCTCTCAAACTGGTCTTGTACTTGCTGAATAAATACTGTTGTTCTTGCCTTAGCTGCTCTCTAGGTTTGTGGGGTTAAGTTACAGAAAATTGTGCTACTGTGTGTGTGTGTGCGCGCGCGTGTGTGTAGTGCTAGGAGTCCACAGTAAATCTCTGTCAAGCCAATGCCGTGATGAGGGCTTTTCCAGTACTGACCCAGAAATCACAGAACCCACGCAGAAACCCAAACCCTCTCCAGCTGTTCAGGCGGCAAGCTCAGCTTGGGGTCGGGATGGAGCCTCCAGCACTCAAGTGACTTCCTCACTCCTCTGTAAAAGTCATGGTGCTAAGATTGTGTCAGCCCCAAAACAACTCATGGTCCTGTGCTTTGGCCACCCATATGAGGCAAAAACAAAACAGCTCGACACATTGTGTTCTGGTGCAGGTTTGTATTAAACTGTAGCTACTTCTCACTTGGTCTCAGTTGTGTTTCTTCAAAGAAGGGGTTTGGCAGATGACCTCTTCTGAGTACTGGGTAAAGCTCAAGTTGCTAAGAAGACTCAACTTTGGTTCCCACTTATGTTGGCAGGTGGCAGCTCACCGGGGGGCCTGAGCTGGGTGTGCAGATAGAAAATGTTGAGAGATGAGAACTTTGGTGGCTTAACAGCTAGCAGTCAGCTCTGTCTCCTGGTGGCAATAATACTAAGGTTTGTAGTACCAGATTTCCCAGGACAAGGTTGCTGAGTAGCAGAATTATTAGATATAAAAGGAGGAAAAACAACCTTCCCCTACCTCCCTTTTGTTACCTATTTTGTTGGCTACCATTTCGGAAACCCTCTTCGAAGCATGGAACCCTTAGCTGCTGGAACTAGGGCCTCATAAAAATCACATGACAAAGGCTGTCCCAAGGCCAGTGTGTCTGAAGGGTCTTCGGGCTGTTCTCCGGCTCCCCAGAGCCTCCCTTTTGGATTGGCCAACTATACCCACACACCCGATCCACCGGCACCAAGATTCCTCTGCCTCCTCTCCAGATCTCAGCCAGATGTTTGGAGAAATGATCTGCTCAGACAATTTCACATTAAAGAGTGCTTGAAATTGTTGCTTCCAGTACTAGGAAGTCACTTGATATTTCTTAGCCCCCAAAGACAATACCCTAATGAGGGGATTTTAGATGGCATAGGGAAATGGTTGGCAGCTGGGGAACTTTCTCAGCTCTCACCAAATAAGCAACTCCTGCAAATCAGGCAGGCTATGACCAAAGGAATACCTGAGCACTGCAGTTAGGGCAGAGGACTTGGTTGTAATAAAATGAACTGTGTGCACAAGCGCTGATGGGGATTCTGAGCCAGATGGCAACACCATCACCTGGTTTGCAGATGCTGAGTTCCTAGGATGGTACTGGGCCAAAGTGTGTTACCCTGTCTTTCCATAACATGGGAGCACACTAGAATGTGATTAACTGCCCAAAATCCATTGTGTTTGGATGAAAAAATGACATGACCACACATTTGGCAGGCCATGTGCATGGTCTCAGGCAGTTTAGAGAGAAAAAAAAGATACCGAGGAAGACACCGGGTGCCTTTGTATGCATGTAGTCGTGGAGAAATAAAAGTCCACAGACTAAAAATAAGGCCTGATCAATTATAAGAATCTGCATTTGGGGAAACCTGAACCAGCCAGCAGCTAGGCAGCCATCAGACTCAATTTTTTCACTCAGAATTACAATTTGACTTGTATACACAGGTCGAACCTCACGCTACATGGGAAGACCCTATAGTCCTAAGTTAGTAACAGGCTATTTAATAGTGTTGCTGACAGCATGCTTGACTTTTCCAGTAAAGCGTTAAAAGATCTAACATTTTGTTGACACGATACTGTCTTATGATGGAAATTGAGTTCTTCATTTTCTTCCCCTTGTGTATTTACAAAGCACACATTTATACCTGGAGGATTCCTGTCCTGGTTTAAATCTATTGTCCCAGGATAATCATTAACAGTGCTGCCTTTCACTTTCAGATATGTCCTGGTTTAGATAATAAATTATATGGTCACCTTAAGTGTGCCTATATAGTCATTAGACTGTTAATATGATTGCCCAGAGTAAAAAGTTTTTATCACTGAGAGATGTGGGGCAGTGTACGGTGGGAGGTGGAGAAAATGGGTCTTTCTGGAGTGCATGGGGACAAGGGTTTCCTGTGACCAGCCCTGAGTCTCCACACAGCTCTTGGAGGCTTCTTGAGATCTCAGTGGCTGTGGAGGCAGCCGAGTGACGAAGGCCTGGGAGCACTTTACTAAGCTTTTCGGTTTATAGGCCATATTCCATTAAAAATTGTAAGTCTACCAAATTTTCTCATTTATTTTTAAGGGAATTTTGATCCATGTAATAAACTTAATTAAATACCTTAAATATTAAACTACATTTAAAATTCTATTTCCTTTTTGAGTATCTTTCCTGAGTACTAAATAATTACCAATCCAATAAATTAAGCTTATAAATATAGTGAGCTTTGAGGTGTATTGATGTTTCACTGCTAAGCATAATCTTAGATTTCCACTTAAAATCATAAGTCTTAAGTTACACATTTAAAATTAGTCATGAGGCAAGGGGATTTCAAGATGGCAGCAGAGTAGGTAGACATACAAACTGCCGCCTCCCAGGACCAAACTGGATTACAAATTAATTTAAGAACAATCATTGTGAAAAACCAACTTTGGACTAAAAGAAACAGGACTCAAAAACCAAGGAGCACATAAGAAACCACACAGAGACTGGTAGGAAATGTGGGGATGCGGTGGGGTTCCCCCACTCCCAGAAGCAAGGGGCAGCTGAGGGTCCAGAGGGGAGAGAGACCCTGAGAGGCGTGGGTCCTCAGTCCCAGGACCGGAGCCCCAGCCTAGAGAGCCAGAGACTGGAAGACAGCCTGACAGCATTGAGTGGGGAGAAGAGCAGGATTTCTATCTGCAGGAAATGGCTTGCGAAGAAGTTGCAGCCTTAAAAGACCCACACAGAAAATCTCACAGCAACTTACCTCAGGCTCTGGGGAAAAGGAGAGCTGAGAAGACTGGTCTTGTGTGAGGAGAGTGGGGTGATGGAGGTACAGGGACACCAACGGTGATTGGGAGAATACCTGTGCCAAGTCATTCTCCAATACTGAGGCCGCCATAGACAGGGGGAGGGGCACTCCCTCTGTCCAGCACAAGCCTAGCATAAGGCAAATTGACCCACATCCAGGAAGCTCTCCAGTTCCAATCAGTGCAGAAGGCCATTTGGAAAGGAGGAAGTAAAGGGAAGGGGCAGTGACTCAGGTTTCTGGGGAGACCTGAGCTATACCTCCTCCTTCTGATATGGAGAACGCACCCCACCCCCAGAGAGTAACTGGGTAGACCATACCTTCTGGGTCTCAGAGGTCACACCCACCGCATTCCTGTGGGCTTACCATATAGAAAAAAAGAAAAGAAAAAAAGACCTGGACAGAGTTTCAACTGAGGCCAAAGAGCAAGATACGCCCACTACCCCAGTCCTAAACACAGAAGTTCCCAGCTGGGCTCAGCAAACAAACAGCAGGGAAATTAAGATTTAAGCAGCTCAACTTGTTAAGGAGAATTAAAATCCAAGCAACCAGCAGAGGCTGAGGGATAAAGCCCTGGAGGAGGGGCCGCACTCCATATACCAACCTCAGCTGCCCAACCTCAACCAGCTTGCAAACTGCACCCAGAAAAAAATGGGAAGGAAGACAGAGAAATGTAATCCATATGAATCAACAAGAGAAATTCCCAGAAAAATAACTGAATGAGATGGAAGTAACCAAATTACCAGATTCAGAGTTTAAAATAATGATTGTTAGGATGCTTAAGGATCTTAAAGCCACAATGGATGGTCTTAATGAGCACCTAAGTAAAGAAATTGTAAGCATCAAAAAGGACATTGAAATCATAAAAAAGAATCAATCAGAAATGACAATTACAATATCAGAAATGAAGACTACACTAGAAGGAATCAACAGCAGGTTGGATGAAGCAGAGAATTGAATCAGTGAATTAAAGGACAAGATAAATAAAAACACAGAAACAGAGCAACAAAAAATAAAAAAAAGAGGCTCAAAAACTCTGAGGAAAGTATAAGAGAATTCTGTGACTATATGAAGAGAAATAACATCCGCATCATAGGAGTTCCTGAAGGAAAAGAGAAAGAACAAGGGATAGAGAACCATTTTGAAGAAATCATAGCTGAAAATTTTCCTAAATTGAAAAGGAAAATGTCACACAAGTTCAAGAAGCACAAAGACTTCGGTAAAGAGGAACCCAATGAGGCCTACATCAAGACACATCATAATTAAAATACCAAAGTTAAGAGATAAAGAAAAAATACTAAAAGCAGCAAGAGAAAAGAGAAAAGCATGGTTCTGTCGGCAAGGGTGGAAGCTGGCTGGCCAAAACTGAGGCCGAGGTGTGAGCTCTGTCTTGCCCAGCTGGGGAGGAGGGGACGTGCAAAAATGGTCAAGCCCAGCTATGGTCCGCCTGTAATCCAGCCTGTGGGGGAAGGGCAGGAGCCCCAGAAGGGGCGGAGACCCACCCTTGAACAAGGGTGCAGGAGTGCAGCCTCGCCCGGCCTGCGGGAACTGAGGCTTGTGGCCTGATGTGGGAGCCAGCTCCTCCTGTGGGGGTGGAACAAAAGCCCAGAACAGGCAGAGTCCCAAGAATGAGCATGGGCATGCAGCCCCACCTGGCCCGTGGAGCCAAGGCTTGCAGCCGTTACACGAGCAGGCTCCTCCTGCACGGGCGGGGCGAAAGCTTGGAATCAGGCTGAGACCCGCAGCTAAGCAAAGGTGCTCACCCCTGCCCTCAGGGCCAAGCATAACCCCACCCGCAGGGGCGGGGTGAAGGCCAAGGCCACCAAGGCTTGTACACCGTGAGCACGTGATCACAGCCCCTCCAGTAAAGGAGAGGCAGAAACCATAGAAACAGCCCCAGTGGGCTGGCACCAGCAACGCCCATACCCGAACACCCTAGGCAGCAGCAGCAGAGGGGGTGGTGGGCCTGCAGACAAACCACACCTAGGGAACACAGAGGCCACACTCAGTGGACTCCAGTGGCCAAAACCTTCTTTTACACAGAAAAAAATGAGAAAGCAGAGAAATGCAACACAAATGAATCAAGAGAAATCCCCAGAAAAGAACCTGAATGAGTCAGATACAACCAAATTACCAGATGCAGAGTTTAAAATAATGATTGTTAGAATGCTCAAAGATCTTAGAACAACAATAGATGGTCATTACAAACACTTAAATAAAGAGATAGCAAATATAAAAAGGGACATTGAAATAATAAAAGAGAATCAGTCAGATATGACAAATACAATATCAGAAATGAAGAACACAATGGAAGGAATTAAAAGCAGGACAGATGAAGCTGAGAATCAAATCAGCGAGTTAGAGGACAAGATAAATGAAGGCATGGAAGCAGAGCAGAAAAAAGAAAAGACTCAAAAAGTCTGAGGAAACTCTAAGAGAACTCTGTGACAACATGAAGAGAAATAACATCTGCATCATAGGGGTTCCTGAAGATGAAGAGAAAGAACAAGGGATAGAGACTTTGTTCAAACATATCATAGCTGAAAACTTCCCTAAATTAAGGCAGGAAAACATCTCACAAGTTCAAGAAGCACAGAGAACTCCATTAAAGAGAAACCCAAAGAAATCTACACCAAGACACATCATAATTAAAATACCAAAGCTAAGTGATAAAGAGAAAATATTAAAAGCTACTAAAGAAAAAAAGGCTATCACCTACAAAGGAGCCCCCAAAAGGATAACTTTTGACTTCTCAACATAAACACCTGAGGCCAGAAGGAAATGGCAAGAAATATTCAAAGTAATGCAGAACAAGAGCTTACAACCAAGACTACTTTATCCAGCAAGGCTATCGTTTAAAATTGAAGGAGAAATGAAAAGTTTCCAGACAAAAAAAAAAAAAAAAACTCAAGGAATTCACCACAACCAAACCAATGCTGCAAAAAATGCTAAAGGGCCTGTTGTAACAGATCAAAGGGGAAAAAGAATATAGCAAAAGAGGAATACAGTTTTAAAGAATAAAATGGCAATAATCAACTACATATCAATAATAACCTTAAATGTAATGGATTAAATGATCTGATCAAAAGACATAGGGTAGTTGCATGGATAAGAAAACAGGACCCATACATATGCTGTCTACAAGAGACACACCTTAAAACGAAAGATGCACATAGACTGAAGATAAAAGGATGGAAAAAAAATATTTCACGCAAATGGAAATAAAAAAGCTGGGGTAGCAATACTTATATCAGACAAAATGGACTTTAAAACAAAGGCTATAGTAAGAGATAAAGAAGGTCACTACATAATGATAAAGGGAGCAATCCAACAGGAAGATAAAACCGTTTTTAAATATCTACGCACCTAATATAGGAGCACCTAAATATATAAAGCAGACTTTGATGGATTTAAAGGGTGAAATCAACAACAATACTATAATAGTAGGGGATTTCAATACTCCACTAACATCACTAGATAGATCCTCAAGAAAGAAAATTAACAAAGAAACAGCAGACTTAAAGGACACACTATATCAACTCAGTTTAATAGATATCTTGAGAACCTTTCACCCTATAGCAGCAGAATATACATTCTTTTCAAGTGCTCATGGTACATTCTCTAGGATAGACTACATGTTAGGGCACAAAAACGGTCTCAACAAATTTAGGAAGATTGAAATGATATCAAGCACTTTCCCTGGTCACAATGGCATGAAACTAGAAATCAACCACAACAGAAAAACTGAAAAATACTCAAACTCATGGACACTAAATAGCATGTTATTAAATAATAAATGGATTAACAATGAGATCAAAGAAGAAATAAAAAAATTCCTAGAAACAAATGATAATGAGCATACATCAACTCAAAATTTATGGGACACAGCAAAAGCAGTCCTGAGAGGGAAGTTCATAGCATTACAGGCATACCTTAAGAAGCTAGAAAAAGCTCAAAGAAACAACTTGACCCTGCATCTAAAAGAACTAGAAAAAGAACAGCAAGTAAAGCCCAGAGGTAGTAGAAGGAAGGAAATAATAAAGATCAGAGCAGAAATAAATGACATAGAGGCTAAAGAAACAATACAGAGGATCAATGAAACCAAGAGCTGGTTCTTTGAAAAGGTAAACACGATCGATGAACCTTTAACCAGACTCACCAAGAAAAAAAGAGAGGACTCAAATAAATAAAATTAGAAATGAGAGTGGAGAAATCACAACTGACACAACAGAAATACAAAAGATTGTAAGAAAATATTATAAAAAACTGTATGCCAAAAAACTAGACAACTGAGATTAAATGGACAAAGTCCTTGAAACGTATAATCTTCCAAAAATTAATCTGGAAGAATCAGAAAACCTAAACAGACCGATTACAACAAATGAGATCAAAACAGTTATCAAAAAACTCCCAAAAAAGAAAAGTCCTGGGCCTGATAGCTTCACAAGTGAATTCTACCAAATATTCAAAGAACTAACTTTTATCCTTTTCTAGCTATTTCAAAAAATTCAAGAGGAAGGAAGACTTCCAAGTTCCTTTTATGAGGTGAGCATAATTCTGATTCCAAAACCAGGCAAAGACAACACAAGGAAAGAAAATTATAGGCCAACATCCCTGATGAATTTAGATGCTAAAATCCTCAACAAAATATTAACAAACTGGATCCAGCAATATATGAAAAAAAATCATATACCATGATTAAATGGGATTTATTCTTGGGAGGCAAGGCTGGTACAATATTTGCAAATCAATCAATGTTATTCATCACATAAACAAAAGAAAGGAGAAAAACCACATGATAATTTCAATAGATGCAGAAAAAGCATTTGATAAAATGCAGCACCCATTCATGATCAAAACTCTTAGCAAAGTGGGAATACAGGGAACATACCTCAACATGTTAAAGGCCATCTATGACAAACCCACAGCCAACATCATACTCAATGGGCAAAAATTAAAAGCAATCCCCTTAAGATCAGGAACAAGGCAGGACTGCCCCCTTTTACCACTCTTATTCATTATAGTTCTGGAAGTCCTAGCCACAGCAATCAGACAAGAAAAAGAAATAAAAGGCATCCAAATTGGAAAAGAAGAAGTAAAACTATTATTTGCAGATGATATAATATTGTATATAGAAAACCCTAAATTCTCAGTCAAAAAACTACTGGATCTGATAAATGAATTCAGCAAGGGGGCAAGATATAAAGTTAGTACTCAGAAATCAGAGACATTTTTATACACTAACAATGAACTGTCAGAAAGAGAAGTTAAGAAAGCAATCCCCTTCACCATTGCAACCAAAAAAATTAAGTACTTAGGAATAAATTTAACCAGGGAGATTAAAAACTTGTACTTGGAAAATTATAAAACATTGATAAAAGAAATCAGGGAAGATACAAACAAGTGGAAGCATATACCGTGGAAGAATAAACATCATTAAAATGTCTATATTAAGCAAAGCAATTTATAAATTCAATGCAATACCGATTAAAATACCAATGACTCACTTTAAAGATATAGAACACATATTCCAAAAATTTATATGGAACCAAAAGAGAACACGAATAGCCTCAGCAATCTTGAAAAGGAAGAATAAAGTGGGAGGTATCACACTTGCGTATATCAAGTTATACTACAAGGCCATTGTACTCAAAACAGCCTGAAACTGGCATAAGAACAGGCATATAGATCAATGGACCAGAACAGGGAACCCAGAAATAAACCCACACCTTTATGGACAACTGATATTTGACAAAGGAGGTAAGAGCATACAATGAAGTAAAGACAGCCTCTTCAACAAATGGTGTTGGGAAAATTGGACAGCTACCTGCAAAAAAATTAAACTAGACCACAGACCACCATTAAAAAATGGTGTATGCAACTTACACCATTCACAAAAATAAACTCAAAATGGATAAAAGACTTAAATGTAAGCTGTAAAACCATAAGCATCTTAGAAGAAAACATAGGCAGTAAGCTCTCTGACCTCTCTTGCAACAATATATTTGCCGATTTATCTCCATGGGCAAGTGAAATAAAAGACAGGATAAACAAATGGGACTATATCAAACTAAAAAGCTTTTGTGCAGCTAAAGACAATAAGGACAGAATAAAAAGACAAACTACACAATGGGAGAACATATTTGACAATATGTCTGATAAGGGGTTAATAACCAAACTTTATAAAAAACTTGTAAAACTCAATACCAGGAAGACAAACTATCCAATCAAAAAATGGGCGAAAGAGGCCTGACCTGTGGTGGCGCAGTGGATAAAGCGTTGACCTAGAAATGCTGAGGTCGCCGGTTCGAAACCCTGGGCTTGCCTGGTCAAGGCACATATGGGAGTTGATGCTTCCAGCTCCTCCCCCCTTCTCTCTCTCTCTGTCTCTCTCTCTCCCTCTTTCTCTCCTCTCTAAAATGAATAAATATATTAAAATTTTTAAAAATGGGTGAAAGAAATGAATAGACACTTCTTCAAAGAGGACATACAGATGGCCAGTAGGCATATGAAAAAATGCTCAACATCACTAATCATTAGAGAAATGCAAATTAAAACCATAATGAGATATCACCTCACACCGGTCAGAATGGCGCTCATCAACAAAACAACACGGAGTAAGTGCTGGCAAGGATGTGGAGAAAAGGGAACCCTCCTGCACTGCGGGTGGGAATGCAGACTGGTGCAGCCGCTGTGGAAAACAGTATGGAGATTCCTCAAAAAATTAAAAATCAAACTTCCTTTTGACCTAGCTATCTCACTTTTAGGAATATACCCCAAGAACACCATAGCACTGTGTCAAAAAAAGAAATGCACTCCCATGTTCATGGCAGCATTGTTCACAATAGCGAAGATCTGGAAACAGCCCCAGTGTCCGTCAGTGGATGAGTGGATTAAAAAGCTTTGGTACATATAGACTATGGATTACTACTCAGCCATAAGAAATGATGACATCAGATCATTTACAACAACATGGATGGACCTTGATAACATTATACTGAGCGAAATAAGTAAATCAGAAAAAACTAAGAACTATATGATTCCATACATAAGTGGGACATAAAAATGAGACTCAGAGACATGGACAAGAGTGTGGTGGTTACTGGGTGGGGCTAGATTAGGGGAGGGGATGGGCACAAAGAAAACCAGAAAAAAAAATTCAAGAGGAGGGAAATCTTCCAAACTCTTTTTATAAGGCGAACATAATCCTTATTCCAAAACCAGGCAAAGACAATACAAAGAAAGAAAACTATAGGCCAATATCGCTGATGAACTTAGATGCTAAAATCCTCAACAAAATATTAGCAAACCAGATCCAGCAATACATGAAAAAAATCATATAACATGATCAAGTGGGATTTATTCTGGGGAGGCAAGGCTGGTACAATATTTTCAAATCAATCAATGTTATTCATCACATAAACAAAAGGAAGGAGAAAAACCACATGATAATATCAATAGATGCAGAAAAAGTATTTAATAAAATCCAGCACCCATTCATGATCAAAACTCTCAGCAAAGTGGGAATACAGAGAACATACCTCAACATGAAAAAGGCCATCTATGACAAACCCACAGCCAACATCATACTCAATGAGCAAAAATTAAAAGCAATCCCCTTAAGAACAGAAACAAGGCAGAAATGCCCCCCTTTCACCACTCTTGTTCAACATAGTTCTGGAAGTCTTAGCCACAGCAATCAGACAAGAAGAAGAAATAAAAGGCATCTAAATTGGAAAAGAAGAAGTAAAACTTTCATTATTTGCTGATGACTTGATATTGTACATAGAAAACCCTAAAGTCTCAGTCACAAAACTACTGGAACTGATTGATACATGAATTCATCATGGTGGTAGGATATAAAATCAATATTCAGAAATCAGTGGCATTTATATGCACCAGCAATGAACTGTCTGAAAGAGAAGTGAAGGAAACAATATCCCCTTCACTATTGCAACAAAGAAAATGAAGTACCTAGGAGTAAATTTAACCAAGGAGGTTAAAGACCTGTACTCAAAAAATTATAAAACATTGATAAAAGAAATCAAGGAAGATACAAAAAAAATGGAAGTATACACCATGTTCATGGATAGGAAGAATGACATCATTAAAATGTCTATATTACCCAAAGCAATCTATAAATTAAATGCAACTCCTATTAAAATATGAATGTCATACTTCAAAGATATAGTACAAATATTCAGAAAATGTATATGGAACCAAAAAAGAACACGAATAGCCTCAGCAATCTTAAAAAAGAAAAATAAAGCAGGGGGTATCACACTTCCTGATATCAAGTTATACTACAAGGCCATTGTACTCAAAACAGCTTGGTACTGGCATAAGAACAGGCATACAGATCAATGGAACAGGACAGAGAACCCAGAAATAAACCCACACCTTTATGGCTAATTGATATTTGACAAAGGAGGTAAGAGCATACAATGGAGTAAAGACAATGTCTTTAGCAAATGGTGCTGGGAAAATTGGACAAATACATGCAAAAAAAATTAAACTAGATCACGCACTTACACCATTCACAAAAATAAACTCAAAATGGATAAAAGACTTGAATATAAGTCATGAAACCATGATCATCTTGAAAGAAAACATAGGCAGTAAGCTCTCTGGCATCTCTCGCAGCAATATTTTTGCTGATTTAACTCCACAGGCAAATGAAATAAAGGACAGGATGAACAAATGAGACTATATCAAACTAAAAAGCTTTTGCATAGCAAAAGACAACATGAACAGAATAAAGAGACAACCCATACAGTGGGAGAACATATTCGCCAACACGTCCAATAAGGGGTTAATAACCAAAATCTATAAAGAACTTGTAAAACTCAACACCAGGAAAGCAAAAAATCCAATCAAAAATTGGGCAAAAGAACTGAATAGACACTTCTCCAAAGAGGATATACATATGGCCAATGAGCATATGAAAAAGTGTTCAACATCATTAATCATTAGAGAAATGCAAATTGAAACCACAATGAAACACCACCACACACCTGTCAGAATGGCGCTCATTAACAAAATAATACATAACAAGTGCTGGCGAGGGTGTGAAGAAAAGGGAACCCTCCTGCACTGCTGGTGGGAATGAGAGTGGTGCAGCCATTGTGGAAAACAGTATGGAGATCTCTCAAAAACTTAAAAATCGAACTGCCTTTTGACCCAGCCATCCCACTTTTAGGAATATATCCCAAGAACGCCACATCAATGATTCAAAAGTAGAAATGCACCCCCATGTTTATGGCATCATTGTTCACAATAGCGAAGATCTAGAAACAGCCGCAGTGTTCACAGTGGACAAGTGGATTAAAAAGCTGTGGTACATATATACAATGGAATACTATGGGGCCATGAAAAAGAAGGAAATATTACTTTTTGCGACAACATGGATGGACCTGGAAACTATAATGTTAAGTGAAATAAGCCAGGGAGAGAAAGAAAAATATCATATGACCTCACTCATTTGAGGAATCCGACGAACAATATGAACTGAGGAGCGGAATAGAGACAGAAGTGGGATCAAAGGATCCAGAGGGAAAGCAGACAGAGGGAAAGGGGGTGATAGGATGATAGGATGGGATGAGAGCAGAAAAACAAATCCTGGAGGGAAGGGGGGGCGTTATGGAGAGGGAGACAGGGGGGATGTACTGGGGAACACAGGGGAGGGGAGAATGTATTTGTGGGGGACACTAGAATCTATGTAAACACAATAAATTAAAATAAATTTCATGTTAAAAAAAAGCTGTGGTACATATACACCAGGGGTCGGGAACATTTTTGGCTGAGAGAGCCATGAATGCCACATTTTTTAACATGTAATTCTGTGAGAGCCATACAATATGTTTAACACTAAATACAAGTAAATGTATGCATTTTATGTAAGACCAACACTTTTAAAGTACAATAAGTCTCTGAATTCTTTTTAATAACGTTGTTATGCTCTTGCAAACCAGTGATGAATAAAGTACTTACCGTTAATGCGACTTCTGGTGCTGCATGGTTTTGCTGATGGCTTTGTAGTCTGGTTGATACGTAGTGAGGTTAAGCTTCATGAGGCGTTGAGACTTCCATCCATTAAACGTGATCGTAGGTTGGTCTTAACGTTCTTTAGATGTGAGAAAGACTGCTCACATGCATACGTAGAGCCAAACATTGTCAGTACAGCAATACTCACACGCTGCAATGTGTGGTATGTGACGGGAAGTGTGTTCCAAGTTTTGACAATCAGCTGGTCCGCGGGTTGAAGTTTTTTCATTTCTCCCTGCTTGTGTTTGCTCGCCAACTCTGCATGCTGTCATGCAAGTCTTTCCAAATCTTCATTCAGTGACTTGAACTTATTCACCCACATGTCTGAGACTTTCAGGTCAGCAGGTTGTAGCTCAAAATCTCTGATGGAGACACCGGGGATGTAACTCAGGTTGGCGCTATCCACTGCACACTCGTGTGGATGGGTGATGAACTTAAAAAGACAAGCGCACTCATGAAATTCTCCAAAGCGTGTTTTGAATGACTGCAGGACATTAGATGTGAAGCCCGCTAGTTGCTGGAGATCAAGATGTTGAGCAGGGTCACTTGCTGTGCATGCATCTTTAAACTCTTCCAGTTTTTCAAAGTGTAGTACATGACCTGTCTCAATGTCGGCGATGAAGAGTTCCAGCTTGTTCTCAAATGCAAACGCTGCTTGTTGAAGAGATAAGACTGTATTTCCAACACCTTGCATTTCACATTGAGTTCAGATGTTCAGTCATGTCCACGAGATAGTAGAACTTCAGGAGCCAGTCAGTGTTAGCTAACTCAGGATGCTCAACGTTTTTCATTTCAAGAAAAGTTGGATTTTGCTCAGACAAGCCGTGAAACGGCTGAGCACCTTCCCTCTTGACAACCAATGCACATTGCTGTGCAGAAGCAGACCAGGATAATTATTCCCAACTTCATCCAGCAGTGTTTTAAATTGGCAATCATTTAAAGCTCAGGCAACAATAAAGTTGACCACCCGAATGACCAGCGACATCACCTCACCAAGCTGCTCACCACACATCTGAGCACAAAGCGCCTTCTGATGTAGGATGCAGTGAAGACTTAGGATGGGTCTCTTTTCATGTTCACAAAGAAACACTATGAATCATCTGTTTTTCCCCACCATGCACGGAGCACCATCATTTCGTGCACCATGTGTTTATCATTTCGGATAAACACAACCGAAATAAGTTTATCCATCGGTAGATTTTTTTCTTTAGCGAACTCAGTGAAAGACCTGAATAAATCCTCCCCTCTTGTTGTCTCTTTCATAGGCAAAACAGCAAGGCTTTCCTCACCGTAGTGTGTCACCGACAGCATACCTTGCAATCATGCTGAACTGGGATGAATGGCTTATGTCTGTTGACTCATCCAAAGCGAGAGAAAAGAATGGTGCTGCATTTATGTCCTTCACTTGTGTTGCCTCAATTTGATTTGCCATCATGATGGTACAATCATGAACAGTTCTTGCCTACAGAGGAATGTCTTTTATTTGTTTGATTATCTTGTCTTTATCAGAAAAGTCATCATCAAAAAGTTCATTGACAACATCAAGCATGAATGTTTTGGCATACTCCCTATCTGTGAATGGCTTTCCGTTTCTCACAATTGCTAAAGCACCAGCAAAGCTAGCTGAATTCCAGTCACCTTGTTGGGTTCAAACATGGAGTTGCTGCTGACTAGCTTGCACTCTGCACAGAGCTCTTGACTTGCTTTCTTCCTGCTGTCCCCGCTGGATATTTCCATGCGAATGTAGTATGGTGTGTACCAAAGTGCCACTTTATATTTGACCGTTTCATCGATGCAATTTTATCATTGTATATTAGACACACTGCAGAACCTGCTCTCTCCACAAAGGTGAATTCCTCTGTCCATTCATGCTGAAAAGTAGGATACTCATCTTTTTTTCTTTTAGTCATCTTCTTCATCAAAAGGGTTTCTGCAATTAGCTAGCTGAGTACTTGATTAAAAGGAGGGAAGTTTACTTCCTGACCTCACAACGACTCATGTACGTTACGCATTATCCAATAAAAATTTGGTGTTGTTCCGGAGGACAGCTGTGATTGACTCCAGCCACTTGCAACCATGAACATGAGCAGTAGGAAATGAATGGATTGTAATACATGAGAATGTTTTATATTTTTAACGTTATTATTTTTTTATTAAAGATTTGTCTGTGAGCCAAATGCAGCCAACAAAAGAGCCACATCTGGCTTGCAAGCCATAGGTTCCCGACCCCTGATATACACAATGGAATACTATGCGGCTGTGAAAAAAGAAGGATATCTTACCCTTTGCGACAATATGGATGGACCTGGAGTCTATTATGCCAAGCGAGATAAGCCAGACAGAGAAAGAAAAATATTGTATGACCTCACTCATATGAGGAATCCAATGAACAATGTGAACTGAGGAATGGAAGAGAGGCAGAGAAGGGGTCAAAGAGTCCAGGGGAAAAGTGGTCAGAGGGAAAGGGAATTAGAGGAGGTGATCAAAGAAAGGAAAGACATTAGTGAAAGTATATACACATAACACAGAGAGATAGAGGGCAGGAGAGTAAATCATGGAGGGAAGGGGTGAGAAGGCAAAGGGGGTAGCATGGAGAACACAGGGGGGGGGAGATATTTTCAGGGCAACACTTGTAACTATGTAAACACAACAAATTAAAATCAATTTTAAAAATTAGTCATGATGCACTCATTCTAATTGACTAAAATTTTCTTTTACAAGTACATCAGTACCAAATACTGTATATAAAAATTATCTTTTAATACAAACATGTTAACACTGTGGTTTTGGTTCCTTAAAATCTTTATTTTCTCAATTCTATACTTTCTGCCAGGTCTCCATTCTCATGGGCTTTGTCTTGTTTTTCGTTGTTTTTGTTGTTTTTGGGTTTTTTACTTTATTGACTTTAATGAGAGAGGAATGGAGACAGAGAGAGAGACAGGAACATCAATCTGTTCCTGTATGTGCCTTGACTGGGGATCAAACCCACAGCCTCTATGCTTTGGGATGATGCTCTAACCAACTGAGCCATCTGGCCAGGGCAAGTCTTGTCTTGACAACAAGTCAGCTCTTGAAAGATGTAAAGAAGGGCTGCTTACTAGTTCCACTCCGGTAGCTCAGCCCTCCAAAGTTATGTACCAGATTTTCACTGTACCACTCTCTGATTCGTTTACAATAACTGCATAGATACTAGGGCAATATCACATATAAGTTCTAGCCAAATGAATTCTACCTTCTTTAAAATGTTTTTAATAAATTAAATCCTTTGTATTTTAAGGCTCCCTTAATTTAAAAAAAAAAATGTTTTTTAAAGAATTTATTTTTATTTATTTATTTTAGAGAGGAGGGAGGGAGAGGAAGAGAGAGAGAGAGAGAGAAAGGGGGGAGGAGCAGGAAGCAGCAACTCCCATATATGCCTTGACCAGACAAGTGCAGGGTTTTGAACCGGCAACCTCAATGTTCCCAGGTCGATGCTTTATCCACTGCGCCACCAGAGGTCAGGCAAGGCTCCCTTAATTTTAACTTAAATTCTGTCCTTCTACAGCTTTCTTTATAGACTTTTTCAAAACCAATTTTTACTTACAGAAAAATGTAAAAGATAGTACTGAGAGTTCCCACACACCCTATACCAGCTTCCCCTCTAATTAACGTCTTACATTAATACGGTGCATTTGTTACAATTAATGAGCTAGTATTGATACAGTCCCATGAACTAAAATTCGTACTTTATTTCGATGTTCTTAACTTTTACCTAATGTCCTTTTTCTGTTCCAGAATCCCATCTAGGAGACAATACATTTAGTCGGCATGTCTCCTGGGGCTACTTTTGGCTTTGACAGTTTCTCGGACATTATTTGTTTTTGATGATTTTAGTAGTTTTGAGTAGCATTAGGTATTTTGTAGAATGCTCCTCTATTGAAATTTGTCTGCTGTTTTTCTAAAAAAAAAAAAAAAAAGATTAAGCTGGTGTTAATGCGGACAACCACAGAAGTAAAGTGCCCTTTTTATCACATTATATTATTGGTATATAATATATCAACATGATTTATCACTATTGATGTTTACTTTGATCACCTGGGTAAAATCTGGTATAGATTTTTTAATTTACATTGTTCTTTTTTATGAGCTACACGGTTCTTATAATATGCAACTTCCTTGAGCAACTAAATACATGTATATGTCATACTATGTGTTGTACTAAATTTTGTGAATGTTTGCTAAATGACTCCCCCAGTTAGGAAGTTTTTTAAATTCAGTATCAGGCTCTGACTGGTTGGTCAGTGGTAGAGCGTCGGCCTGGCATGGTGGAAGTCCCAGGTTTGATTCCCAGTCAGGGCATGCAGGAGAAGCAACCATCTGCTTAATCACCCCTCCTCCTCCCCTTTCTCTCTCTCTCTGTCTTCCCATCCTGCAGCCATGGCTCAATTGGTTCAAACAAAGTTGGCTGGGGCTCCATGGCCTCACCTCAGGGGCTAAAATAGCTTGGTTGCCGAGTAATGAAATAATAGCCCCAGATGGGCAGAGTATCGCCCCCTAGGGGTCTTGCCAGGTGGATCCCAGTTGGGATGTATGCAGGAGTCTGTCTCTCTGCCTCTCTGCCTTTCACTTAATAAAAAATAATAACAATAATAAAAATAAAATAGCCTGACCAGTCAGTGGCACAGTGGGTAGTGCATCAAACTGGGACAGAGAGGACCCAGATTCAAAACCTCAAGGTCTCTGGCTTGAGTGCGGGCTCATTCAGCTTGAGCGTGGGCTCACCAGCTTGAGTGGGGTTGCTGGCTTGAGCGTGGGATCATAGGCATGACCCCCTGGTCACTGGCTTGAGTCCAAATGTCACACTGGCTTGAAGCCCAAAGTTGCTGATTTGAGCCCAAGGTCACTGGCTTGAGCAAAGGGATCACATGTTCTGCTGTAGCCCCCTGGTCAAGGCACATATGAGACAGCAACCAATGAACAACTAAGGAGCTGCAACGAAGAATTGATGTTTCTCATCTCTATCCCTTCCTGTCTGTCTGTCCCTATCTGTCCCTCTCTCTGTCTCTGTCACAAACAAAAATAAATAAATAAAATCCTCTTGACTCATGGGTCAAAATTTAGACATTTATATGCACTCACACATACATTTTTATTTCCACTACATACACCAATATCTAAATTTTTAGTTTTTAGCTTCACACAAATACATACATTTAGGCTGTCATACTGTCTTTCCAGCTTGAATCACACAAATATGTTGACTATTTTCCTCAAAATGTAAATTCTTCACATGTTTATTTTATTTTTATTTTTATTTTTATTTTTTTACAGAGACAGAGAAAAAGTCAGAGAGAGGGATAAATAGGGACAGACAGACAGGAACGGAGAGAGATGAGAAGCATCAATTATCAGTTTTTCGTTGTGACACCTTTGTTGTTCATTGATTGCTTTCTCATATGTTGCTTGACCGTGGGCCTTCAGCAGACCGAGTAACCCAGCAACCTTGGGTCCAAGCTGGTGAGCTTTGCTCAAACCAGATGAGCCCGTGCTCAAGGTGGCAACCTTGGGGGTCTCGAACCTGGGTCCTCCGCGTCCCAGTCCAACGTTCTATCCACTGCGCCACCACCTGTTCAGGCCACATGTTTACTTTTAAATGTAAACAATCACTCTGGAAACTCTGAGCTTTCTGAACACTATTTTTCTTTCTACAGATTAACAACATGTTTTGTGAATCACAACCCTTCAAGCTCCTTTGAGGGGAAATAAATTCTTCCTATAAATCAAAGATCACCTCTCAATAAAACACAGTTGCTGACAGTTATGCATATTTAAATTTTATTATCTTCTCTAGTCCTCTTGCTTTATTAGAATTCTTGATTTTGAACTGTCCTCTGAAGTTTTGCAGTCTAGGCTTACCTTCAGGGTAGTTGTTCCCTTTTGATCAATTCCAAAGACTCCAAGTTTCAAGACACGGGAGCAGTTCTTAGTCAACTAGTCTTCTCCTGGGGTTAGCCTTTGATCTGCTTACCACTGTGGGAGCCAACACCACCCACCAGGAACAACATCTTCAAGGGGGGACTGTGGCATTCTTAGCCCTTGGGGAAGGAGACTTCAGTGGCAGGGCCTTGAGGGCCTGCTCCTGTCTCACAGCTCTCCTGCAGAATTCCTGGTGTACACAGAAGGAGAGATCTGGAGGAACCATTAAGGGTTCCTCCTAGAACTAGGGGCCACACATGGGAGTTGCTGAGGCTTGTCAGACACTTCATTTCCCAATGGCCAGGCTTCTATAGTTAAAGTTTCCCCAGTGCAGTCTAGTGGGCAGTACGGGCTGGCACCTTTTCTCAGGCGTGGGGAGGATTTGAGCTTATGCTTTGGGAGCCCTTCATATACTGCTCACAAAAATTAGAGGATATTTCAAAGCAAATATGAAGCCATAAAATATTCTCTAATTTTTGTGAGCAGTATGTATAAAGTTTTTACTTGATGTCCACCCATAACATGATTTTGTACTTGATCCTGGGTATCTGTCTATACGGGAAACTGAAAAGATACTGCTCTTTTTTCGTAACTCTTACTTTTTCATAGCTATCACACCTTCATCTGGCGTCATGGTCACAGGAACTATCACGTTGAAATTGTAATTTTGTACATCTCTTCTATACCAGTTCCATTTTTTAAACAAATGCAGTACATTGGGGTTTACAATGTTTTAACAATATCTCAGTACAAGTGGAAGATGCCATCCAAACCCTTGAGATGAGGTAACCTATTAAGTCAGTCAAGCCCAATGGTTCTTAACCATGGAGATTTTGTCTCCCACGAGGTATTTGGCAATGTTTGCACACAGTTTTTGGTTGTCAAAACTGGGTGGGGGCGGGTGCTATTAGGATGTGGTGGGTAGAATTCAGAGAAGTTGTTAAACATCCTACAATACACAGGACAGACACACATACACACACACACACACACACAATAATTGTCCAACCCAAAATGTCAATAGCACCAACTTTGAAAACTCCTGGTCTAGCTAGCCTAAGGGTGAAAACAGGACAATCAATCATTTTAAGAAATCATGGGAGCCTGACCAGGCAGTGGCGCAGTGGATAGAGCATCAGACTGGGACGTGGAGGACCCAGGTTCAAGACCCCCGAGGTCACCAGCTTGAGCGCAAGCTCATTTGGTTTGAGCAAAAGCTCACCAGCTTGGACCCAAGGTCGCTGGCTCCAGCAAGGGGTTACTCGGTTTGCTGAAGGCCCATGGTCCAGGCACATATGAGAAAGCAATCAATGAACAACAAAGGTGTCGCAACAAAAAACTAGTGATTGATGCTTCTAATCTCTCTCCTTCCTGTCTGTCTGTCCATATCTATCCCTATCTCTGACTCTCTGTCTCTGTAAAAAAAAAAAAAAAAAAAAAAAGGGAAAAATTTAAGAGGTGGAAAGAGGTAGATCAGTTTATAATGCCTACCTTACGTGGCAAAGCTTTTTGAACTAAAAACACCCCAGGGGAGGAGTTGAACCATAGTAACCCAGGCAGCAGAGGAGGTGTAAGGAAGATGCCTACAAAACAGGATAGTAATCGACCTTACTATATGTACACCCGGGCCTCATCTGACAACCGTCTGCCACCATCATCAGGGTCCATGCGGTGCCACATTCTGTCACAACTATGTTAAATTGTTGCCTCCAAAAAAAAACAGTTGTAGAATTTAACATTAAGTTTTGTCATTTACTGAGACGCTGCATGCAGGAAGAAAGAAGGTTAAATCTCACCAAGTGGCAACTTGATGACTGTCACATCTCAATTTTTTAACAATCAGAAGTATATAGACTTTCTTATATCCATGGGTGTGAATGAAGATCTTCTCCAGAAATTACCTTATGATCAGTACAGGAGAGGGCTTCTTAAAACCCAGGAAGGGGAAAGAAGAAAACCTCAAGATACTCAGTTGGAGAAGGAGAGTGGATGGACATTATGCAAAGTTTAAAAATCTATTTGAAAGAGTAACAAAATATGGCCCTGGCCGGTTGGCTCAGCGGTAGAGCGTCGGCCTGGCGTGCGGGGGACCCGGGTTCAATTCCCGGCCAGGGCACATAGGAGAAGCGTCCATTTGCTTCTCCACCCCCCCCCCCTCCTTCCTCTCTGTTTCTCTCTTCCCCTCCCGTAGCCAAGGCTCCATTGGAGCAGAGATGACCCGGGCGCTGGGGATGGCTCCTTGGCCTCTGCCCCAGGCGCTAGAGTGGCTCTGGTCGCGGCAGAGCGAACCCCTCCCCGGAGGGGCAGAGCATCGCCCTCTGGTGGGCATGCCGGGTGGATCCCGGTCGGGTGCATGCGGGAGTCTGTCTGACTGCCTCCCCGTTTCCAATTTCAGAAAAATACAAAAAACAACAACAAAGGCAACAAAAGAAAAAATAGATCGATTTGATGTCATAAAAATTAAAAGTAAAGTGACAACCCACAAACTGGGAGAAAATATTTGCAAATCATAGATCTGAAAAGGGATTTGTATCTGGAATATATAAATAACTTTTACAATCAATAATAAAAGATAAATTATTCAATTAAAAATGGGCAAAAGATCTGAATAGACATGTCTCTAGAGGAGATATACAAATGGCAATAAGCCTATCAAAGCTGCACAGCATCATTAGTCATTAGGAAGATGCAAATCAAAACCACAATAAGATTTCACTTTGCATCCACTGCTATAGTTATAACTAAAAAAATAAACCCATCAGATAAGAACAAGTGTGAGCAAGGACGTAGAAAACTGGAACCCTCACACACTGCTGGTGGGAATGTAAAATGGAGCAACCAACTGCAAGGCCTGAGGACCAGCCGGGAACAGCTGGAGAGGCAGAGGGTCTTGGGAAAGTGAAACCCTAAGCAATGACTTCCTTTGAGAGAGGGTGCCTTCAGTTCCCAGGTGGCCAGAGCAGCAGCTCTAAACTGAAAATTCCAGGAAGGTGTATCTTCCTGTGCCTGTCTCCAGACTGGCCTCCTCTTCCATCCTATCTCTTGTTTGGCCTTTCTTTGCTCCCCTAAGTCCGGGGTCCCTGCGATGGCCTCTGACCACAGTACTACCGCTAAAGGCCTCAAGATGGCGCTTTAAGCTCATCAGTGGCTACTTTGGTTTAAAGATGCCAAAGCTGACCTGATTTAGGTGAACAGGTAAGGCCCAGAGAAAGCAGATATGTCTAGGTCACCATGGCCTCAATCCCAACCCCCACAGCAGCTCAGGATCAGATCAGCCTTGAGGGTGATGAGAGGCTGTAGACGTCCGTCTCACACCAGAACAACCCCTGGGGAAGTTGTCCCTTGTGAGGCCACTCTCAGGGTTTAAGTCAAGGTTGCCAAATTTAGCAAATAAAAATACAGGATGTGCTATTAAACTTGAATTTCAGATAACATAATTTTTAGTATTTTTAGTGAAGATATGTCTCAAATAGAGTCTGTCGTATTTATACTAAAATATATATATATTTCTTGATGATCTGAGATTTAAATTTTACTCAGTATCTTGAACTTATCTGGAAACTGTAGTTTAGGTTTGCTCGTACAAACTTCCCACATCCTATTTAATGTATGTGGATGGGCTATCTGCCAGGCACGTGTTAGACAGTACAAAAAGGAATAAAGTGCAACTTTCACATTTAGGGATTAGTTTAGGGAAAAGACATTGACAAATAATTACAGTACAGAAAGCGTGGGAAGCACAAGATAGAAGTTTTGGTTTTGGTTCCAAGCCTGCCCCTGATGTTTACTAGCGGTGTGATCTTAGGCAAGTGAGTTAACTTCTCGGAGACTCTGATTTCAATTGTGAAATGGAAATGATACCAACCTCAGGAGATGACCAGGGAGGCTATAGGAAAGAAATGCATTTCACGCCCAGCTGTAGTAGGAGCTGAATAAATGCTAGTTTCCCCTTTATATATAAGAAATACTGCAAGAGAGAGAGACAGCTAAAAGTGCCACGAGAGCAATGAACTTTACCTGCTTTGGTAAGGTCTACATGCACAATGTAACACTTCACGTTTTAAATAAAAATACTAGCTGATACTGTTTCCTGAATGCCCACAACGTGCCAAGTGTTGTTCTAATTCAAATGTTTTACTGTACCTGATAAATATGGTCCCGTTTAATCCTTACATTAACCCTCCGAGGTTTTTACTATTACTATTCTCACTTTACAGATGAAGAAATTGAGTTAAATAGCATGCCATAGAGCTAGTGAGTAACAGATTTAATATTTCAACTCAAGTCCATGGAACTCCCTGACCCCTGCTCCTAACCTCCCTACGATGATGCTGCTTTTGCATGAATTGGCCTTGACGTTGGAGTTGGTGATCACTAGGAAGAGAGGCACGATTTGTGCCCACTGAGCATCAAGAACAGCTGATGCTGATGCAAAAGCAGGGAGGGGTAACTGAGAAGAGTCCTGGGACTCCAAGGCCACTTTGAACTCATCCAAGTTAACCCAAGCCTGTACGACCACCCCATCATCGTGGTGGGTGCCTTCCACAAAAAGCAGGGTAGGTAACCTCTTGCAATCTAACCCACTGGTCTAGAGTTGCTGTTTATTCTGGATACAGTAGGTCATTGATGTTTACAGGAGAAATTCTAATTTTGCATACTTGCTCCTATATAATAAAACAGGGTATAACTGAGAAGGAAAATCAAGTGACCTCTTGACCCTAATGAGAGTTTTGGTTATTATTGATAGTTATCACTTATAGGGTATTTGCAAATCAGGTACTGCTAGGCCTTTTTTCATATATTATCTCATTTAACCATCACAACACATGAGAAAAACCAAGGCCCAAGGTCACATAGCCAGGAAGTATTGCACACAATGATAGTGTACTTCAAGCAGAGTGAAGGGTTAGATTCACTCTCTGGATAAGGACTTATAGGCTGCAAGCTGTGTGATTAAAATTTATTCCTCAGGCCTGACTTATGGTGGACACAGCGTTGACCTGGAATGCTGAGGTCGTTGGTTCAGAAACCTGGGCTTGCCCAGTCAAGGCACGTATGAGTGAGTTGATGCTTTCTGCTTTCCCCTCCTTGTCTCTCTCTCTCTCTCTCTCTTCTCTAAAATCAATAAATACAATCTTTAAAAAAATATTCATTCCTCAGTAAAATTACATATTGCTTTACATGAATCCTTGTAAACTTTAAAACCATGTCAAGGGTTTCCTATATGTAGAAATCAGTCCTATTTGAGTACACTGTTCCCCTTTTAGCTGCTTGCAGATGAGTAATGAACGCTGTTGATAACAGTTACAAGCCTCACAGCTCTTCCCTGCCTCCACTGCACACCTGGGCAAGGCTGCCCTGTGTGTTCCAATCTAAAATCTAAACCTCCAGCAGCCAGAGTTAACCCACTTTCTTATACTCCATCACCACTTGGCTTCTTCAGTCACCCTGCAAAAAGTCCAGAAAGATCAGGTTGTTTTTACTTGCTTCGCTGTTTTCAGTCCCATGTGAGGTGCTAAGAATATGAAAGTAAGTAAGATACAGTCTTTGACTGTGAGGACCTCTGGTGGGGAGAGATGTGAACAAGTATGGTTACACAAGGTGATGGGGGACCATGATAAAGAATGTACCGCCCCGGCCTGATAGCTCAGTTGACAGAAGTTGCCAGTTCAATCCCTGGTCAGGACACATACAGGAATAGATCAATGTTTCTCTGTCTCTCCCTCTCCCCCCCTCCCTCAAAAAAAAAATGTACCTGGTACCAAAGGATGTGTCAACTCTCTGGGGAAGGTCCATGACAGTATCATAGAGTAGGAGTCTGCCCGATTGAAGGAAAGATTCCAAGCAGCCCCTATAAGGCAGGCACAGCCACAAAACAGAACTCTGTGTCTGACAATATAGGCTAGAGGTAATGAAGTTGAGGGCATAAAAGGAATGGAAAGTGACATGAAAGTGGTTAGTAGGGACCAGATTATAACAGAGCTTGCCTACCACGTGAAGGAGTTTTATTCTTTAAGTCAGTGTTTCTCAAACTTTCCACTAAAGTACCCCCCAAAAGTAGTAAATAGTATAAGCCTGGAGGTGTCTTGAGTTCAAACTTTCTTAAAAAGTCTTGTCTTTAAAATCATGTGATTCTTGAATTTTACTTTTCATCATATGTCTGTTTTTATATTTTTAAAATGTTTTCTTGAATCTCTACATAAAATTAAAATTGAGGAAGACATAGCCAGGAACTATTCCATAGTTCCCCCATTCTGTTTTTTTACATGGACCCCTATGCTTAGAAGTCACTCCAGCCAGTTGGAGAAGGACAGCCATGGGATTTAAGCAGGGGAGTTATGTGATAAGATTTATCTTCTCAAAAGGGCTTTCTAGCAAAAATGTTGAGGCTAGGTCAAATATGGGAGAGACAGACCAGGGCAAGGCTCTGCCATAATCCAGACAAGAGATGGTAAAGGTGATGGAGATAAAGGAGAAAAGATCTGAGAGACAGAAGTGAAATTGAAATATTGGAAAAGTGTTCTGGTATATGAAGTTGGAGGGAAGACAAGAGTACGATCACCCTCAGGTTTTTCTTGGATAGTGATGCCATTAACAATAAGGAGCCTGACCAGGCAGTAGACCTGGGATGCAGAGGACCCAGGTTCAACATCCCGAGGTCGCCGGCTTGAGCACGGACTCATCCGGCTCGAGTGCAAGGTTGCTGGCTTGAGTGTGGGATCACAGACATGACCCCACGGTCGCTGGCTTGAGCCCAAAAATTGTTGGCTTGAAGCCCAAGGTCGCTGGCTTGAGCCCAAAAATTGTTGGCTTGAAGCCCAAGGTCGCTGGTTTGAGTCCAAAGTTGCTGGCTTGAGTAAGGGGTCACTGGCTCGGCTGTAGCCCCCCTGGTCAAGGCACATATGAGAGGGCAGTCAGTGAACAATTAAAGTGATGTAATGAAGAATTGATGCTTCTCATCTCTCTCTCTTCCTGTCTGTCTGTCTCTCTTGCAAGCATGCTAAAAAAAAACACAACACAAACAATTGTAAGAAAATGACCGAAAGATTAGAAGGTTGCCCTGAAACAAGTCTTTGGTGTGGACTTTGGAATTCCAAGCCCTGGAGGGGCAGAATGCTGCCCTGGTAAACACTGATAAGATTGTTTAGGGCCCTGGCCAGTTGGCTCAGTGGTAGAATGTTGGCTCGGCATGTGGAAGTCCCGGGTTTGATTCCTGGCCAGAGCACACAGAGAAACGTCCATCTGCTTCTCCACCCTTCCTCCTCACCTTTCTCTCTATCTCTCTCTTCCCCTCCCACAGCCAAGGCTCTATTGAAGCAAAGTTGGCCCAGGCACTGAGGATGGCTCCATGGCCTTCGCCTCAGGCACTAGAATGGCTCCAGTTGCAACAAAGCTACACCCCAGATGGGCAAAGCATTGCCCCCTAGTGAGTTTGCCAGGTGGATCTCGGTTGGGCGCATGCAGGAGTCTGTCTTTCTGCCTCCCTGCTTCTTACTTCAGAAAAATACAAAAAAAAAAAAAAAAAAATTGTTTAAAGGAAGCAGTTGATCCCTATAGCCATTTCTAGCATAGCTGAAAGGTATGAATCATCCTTCTCTGCATCTGAATCCATTCTAGGTTAATTTGACCCAGGCTCTGCTAATTTGTTTGATTGAGCAAAGAAATGAATAAATACGATGAGGTTCCAGAGATCTGGGCTCTCAGTCCTAGAGACTGGGAGTCCCCTGTACCCATTTTTTCCTCTGTGTTGTGTTTTGTGTGTTTTTTCTTAAGTCCTGCAGCACCTTCCTTTCGTGCACCCCCATTGCCAAGCTGGTCTCAGAAAACAATAATAAGGAATATAGGAAAGGTATGTATTTGTGTGTGTGTGGGGGGGGAGGGTAAGTAAGTTTAAGCGCACTGAGTTTGAGGTGCCTATGTGACATAGGGTTGGAGTTACCTAGAGGGCAATTACATAGACAGGTCTGACAGTAGGAAGAACTGATTGGAATGGAGATACAGATGCAGAAGTCATGGGAATAGATGTGACCAGCCATGGAGTATGAATACAGGGAGTAGAGAATAAAATAAGATGAGAACCCTGGGAATCATCATTGTTTAAGGAGCAAGGGAGAATGAAAAAAAGAATGTTGAAAAGTCAGGAGGACCCACAGCTCTCTGGTGAATGGCCAATTTCATCCAGGGCTGAGGCAGGGAAGGGGCAAGGTGAGGCTGAAACATCTCATGCCAGAAAGCAAGGAAATGTTCAAAGAATGAGGGAGGACAAATCCATAGAACACAGGAGCTTGAAGTTTCTTTCACTGGTCAAATCTGTGACAAATTGAGCATCAAAACAAATAATCAGGCCCTGGCCAGGTCGCTCAGTTGGTTGGTGCTTTGTCCCAATATGCCAAGGTTGCAGGTTAAATTTCCAGTGAGGGTACATAGAAGAATCAGCCAATGAATGCATAAATAAGTAAAACAACAAATCTCTCTCAACCAATAAATAAAATTTTTTTTTAATTTTTATTTATTTATTACAGATACAGAGAGTGAGTCAGAGAGAGGGATAAACAGGGACAGACAGACAGGAACGGAGAGAGATGAGAAGCATCAATCATCAGTTTTTCATTGCGTGTTGCAACACCTTAGTTGTTCATTGATTGCTTTCTCATATATGCGTTGACCGCGGGCCTTCAGCAGACCGAGTAACCCCTTGCTGGAGCCAGCGACCTTGGGTTCAAGCTGGTGGGCTTTTGCTCAAACCAGATGAGCCCGCGCTCAAGCTGGCGACCTCGGGGTCTCGAACCTGGGTCCACTGCATCCCAGTCTGACGCTCTATCCACTGCGCCACCGCCTGGTCAGGCAAATAAAAAATTTCACAAGATAATCACAAGAAAGGATTTTAATCAACTGGAGAAAAAAAAAAATCCATGTCAACACTGAAATAAATAAATGGCTGAGTCCAAGCTCTAAACCAGGACTGGTAGCGACATGCCTGGCTGGATTTTAGAATTGCTGTGAACCAGGAATGCTGTGTGTGCCTTCCATTTTTCTCCTTTATGAAATGACAACATTCGTAGCAATTATCCTATGTCTGTATCACTAGTATATGCTAGGTGTGTATTAGACAAATGATGTATCTCTTATTCCACAGGTTTTCAGATCACGAGGACTGCTTCTCAAGGAGTTATATCCAAGGAACTGGACCTGAGGAGCCCTATCCACATTGGGACCTGAGTTAGATGATGAGATCCTGGACTTCAAGTTGATGCTGTTATGGAATGAGACTTGGGGGTT
The DNA here is from genome assembly GCF_036850995.1 of Saccopteryx leptura. NCBI lineage: Eukaryota > Metazoa > Chordata > Mammalia > Chiroptera > Emballonuridae > Saccopteryx > Saccopteryx leptura. The sequence goes on along the minus strand of NC_089505.1, from coordinate 288,455,373 downwards.
TTGAGAGAGGGGATGAGAGCATTTTGCAATGAGTGGGATATGAATTGGTGTCATCAGAGGGTAGAGTACGGCAGATTGTATTTTCCAAAGATAACTTCAACAATATTTTCCATCCACATGCTCTTATTATGTGACTTGGACATTTCTCCCACTGAGAAGTGGTATCTATCCTCTTGATATTAGGTAGACTTTTGTGATTCTCCTCAACCAATAGGACATGGCAGAAGTGCTATCTGAGTCTAAGGTATAAAAGGGATGCCATAACCACCCAGCCGAGCTCTTCCTGAATTTCCTCCCACAGAAACAGAGATAATGAAATGTTTGAAGGTTGTTTTAATTTTTTAAAACTGATTTTAGAGAGAGAGGAAGGGGGAGAGAGACGGACAGAGAGACAGGAACATCAGTCTGTTCCTGTATGTGTCCTGACCAAATATCACACCAGTAATGTCTGTTCTTCCAGACAATGCTCTAATCAACCGACCTTTCCGGCCAGATTGAAATGGTTATTGTTTCAAACCACTAAGTTGGAGTGATTTATTTTGTAATAATATATAACTGGAATGCTAACATGTGGAGAACCTAGGTGAAGGGTATGCAGGAATGGTCCTCTATCCCATGTATGATGACTGGGTCAGGCTATAAGGATCATAGTTTCTTCTTGGGGTTCTGCCGGTCATCTGCACCACCCAAGCCTCCGCCTACAACCATGGAGCTGAGCTGAAACTCCAGAATAGACAAGCAAAGTAAATTGAGTCTGAATATGTCCCATGTCTTTGTAGCACCCAGATACCCTGTAGATACAATTAGGAATACCTTCAGTTCTCCAGCTCTGTGGCTAATAACACGTGTAGCCTGGGTTTTCGCTCTTCTAACCCCTTTCTTTGTTCTGAGAATTGTCCTCTACAAGGAATGCTCCCCTTTCTGAGAGTTGCCTTGGATGGGAGGAGAGGGTCTTGAGTCAGCATATACTGTGTCCCTTTCTTTTTTTACTTTCTCTAGTAGTAATCAGTTTTCTTCTCCTTTTCTGCTGAGAAAATGGGCTCAGTCAGAGTGCACTGACACCAATAGTCCTGGGGTGGAATCTCGGGGAGCTAGACAGAAAGACAAGGAGAACGCTAGCCTATAAATTCCTACTTCTGAGTCATTCGAAGAGAATGCAGCATCTCCAGCATTTCAACAAGCCCAGAAGAATCCAGTGATGTTCAGCAAGAGGGCTCAATCCAGGCTGGGCGAGGAGATGATAGAATGGTATGGTGTGAAGAGCTTACTGATCACTGAGGGTGGCAGTCATGGAGGTCAGTACTCAGTGATGACATTTACTTTAGTGGAAACATTTGGGGTAGTGCAGAAGGGAGACTAAACTAGAGGTGAGGATTCAGGAGATAGAGAATGCCAGTCTTAATTAATAGATGACTACAGTGTTGGCATTAAGATAGAGAGTTAAGGGAATGAGAGAGTTATAATAGTAGCATCAGTACTTAAAGATTAAATATGTGTAAAGATAATAAGAAAAATGTTTTCTGAGACTTTGGGGCAGTTAGGTTAGAAAGTGAAGAAGAATGAAAAAAAATTTTTTCTTCTTTTTACCTTTTCACCCCCTTCGCTCATTTCTTTGGGGCCACAGAAAAGCTTTGAAGAATCTTTGAAGAAAATCTTTGTCTTCACTTGATTCAAGTGCATAAACACTTATTGGAACTCCACAGTGTGTTCTGTCTGTGACTAAATGCTGAAAGAGCTAGTAAGAGGGATTTCCTGCCCACAAAGGGCAGTTAGTCTGAATGAAGAAACAGACTTGTAAACCAAGGATAATACTACAGAATGTGGGTGCAGAGGCAGGCGACCTCAAGATGTCCACGGAAGTCAAGGCTGAAGGTGAGAGAACCAGAAGTCATCTTCACCAAGAACCAGAAAGGGGGTGAACAGAGTAGGACCCTGGGGAGGAAGGGCAGTAACAGTAGGTATGGATGGGAAGAAGAGGGATCTAGAAGAACTAGAAGCAGCAGTCTTGGAATAGGGAATTTGGGAACACAACGACCATATCAAGGAGGGAGCGAGTTATGAGGAGGTTGAATCTGAACCAGCTAGTGGGCGAGATGAAGAAACAAGAACTGTTTACCGATGCATTGGGAAGAAACAATAAGGTTCATAAAAACTCAAGTGATGTGTGTATAGACGATTTTCTTAGCTAGATTTAGGAGTAAAGGTATAGGTTTTCTAGTAGGAAATGATAGGAATGTTTAATACGGGTAGAGGAAAATCGAATTTGCGGATTAAAGTAACAAGCTGTGATTGAAAGTCGTAAACCAAGAGTGGAGATAAAACCTAGCCTTAGCTCTCTCGATTGTGGGAGGAGAAGAAATATTCTCCAGTTTTTTCTTTGCTGTAGCTGTGAAACAGATAATCCGTCATCTGGCTACTATGGAATGAAGTGTAAATGGTGGTTTCTTCTGTGATTAGTTAGACTGGGTAGAGGAATTGTTACCCTGTTGCTAAGGAAAAAGGAAGGGGCTGTTCCCAGTTGCTATGGTGACAAGGTAAGAGCGTTCCCTCGGTACCGCGGTAAATTTATGAGGCTGGTTCGTCTCCTTGTTGCTATGGTAATCTAGAGGGACTGTTCTCAGTGCCCCCCACCTCCTGCCGCCGTTGCTAAGACAAGGTGGAGGTAGGGCAGTCCTTCCCTCGCTGCCTGGTTGTCTTGGAGACGGCGGGTGCCCTGGCCCCGCCCCTCTCGGACTGACAGCGGTGGCCGCATCGCGCCTGCGCAGTGCTCTCTTCCCCCGCAGTCTCTGTGCGTTGAAGCCGGAGACCGCGGCGGCCTCTGCTAGGACTCTCCGCCCCGGAGCCGCGGGCCAGAGCCACAGCCTCAGCCGCAGCAACCCCGCCACCTGTCCTCTACCCTGCCGCCTCCACCGGAGCCGCCTCACGCACTGTGAGTCCAGGCCGAGGGGACAGACGCGGTGGGGCTGAGTCAGCGGGCGGCCCGGGCCCCGGCTGGGGGAGGGGAACGGGACTGCCCCCTCGCCTCTCCACCCGCGCCCCCGCCCCCCTACTGCGTCTCACCCCTGCCCGCCTCCCTCCCTCCATCCCTCTCTCCGGGGTTCCCTGCGGCCACAGCCGTCAGGCCTCCGCGAGCCACTCCCCCTCCCCTTCCTTCCTTCCAGACCCACCAAGGGGGTCCCTCCCCACTGGATGCGGCGCGGCCGCACCTCCACTTGGTACTGATTTTACCCCTCATACTGCCTCCCGTGGGCCCTTGTTCCTTCTTCCAACTCCTCTTGGGCCTGACACCTCCGGCCTCTCTGGTTTTCCCCAATGCTATACCAGAAAAAGAGTGACAAGGGAGAGAGCCAGGATAGACTTGGGGGAGGGGGACAGCCTGTCTGCCCAAACCGTGGGGCCTCGGGTTTCTTTCCCACACGCTCCTGCCCTGGCTGGTGTGAGAAGCAGGTCTGGACAGTTCAGATTGGCTGCTAAGAGCCTGTGGGGCTTTCGGAATAGATTTTACTGAGAAGGGTTCAGCCCCATCGTAATCAGCTACTGTTTAGTGAACAACCCCTAGTGCATAGTGGCCTTCTAGTGGACTGAGGATTGCCTTGGTGGGTGCTGTGAAGAGGGACTAGCGAAGTGGAAGGAGGGGAAAAGATTGCCCATGGGAGCTGAAGTTCCTGCGCTTCCGGTGTGTTGTTGTGAATAAGCATCTTGCAGTAGTCCTTAAAATGTTGTGTTTTTTTTAATTTATTTTGTAGTACAACCCTGGAATCTTGTGAGGTTTGGAAACAGGCCTGATATCATCTGTAGCAAGTGCTTACTGTTTATATGTTGAGGGGTTGTGGCAGGACTTGATCGCTCATGCCCGTGAGTTCCATGTGGTAACCAACTGGGTAATCGTGAGCTTTAACATAACATGTGCACATTGGAAAGGAACTGAGGTTTCTCCAGGGTGTAGCTCTGAGGCCTGTACCCCTGGCCTCCTATAGCTGTGAGTCTTTGTGGGGGCTGTCACCTGATAGGGCTTCTAGCATATTTGGACGATTTCCCTGGGTTATGTTTGCTACACGTCCACCTACCAGTCTTTCATTCCTTGATCTTGGGATAGAGAAAGATCCCAAATTGTTTCCTTTCTCTAGCAGAAATCGAGCTGAAGCCCACAGCAAGAAGCTGTCTCTTTATAAGCATGCCTCAGCTTGTGGGTTCTTAACTACTATGTGTGCACCTCATTGCCAAGTTCCTTTGATTCTTTTTCTTTTTTCCCCCTGATTTCCAGATTTCAGTATACTATTAGAAAATATGTTTAAATATCAGTCAGTTAAACTGTATATGAGTCTTTGTTTTTTTTACATCAGGCTGCAAAAGAAGTAAATGGTTCATTCCTAAAAATCATGCTGACGGATCCACTAATAAGGAGTTTCTGGAATTGCAAACAGTGAGAAATAACGATTTTGCTCCTAGACTTTGCTCAATCATGGCCTATTGGCAGCCTCCTCAGAGCCACTCCCCTCCCCCATGCCCATCAGATTAGTTTACAGTAGCAAAGACGGCTGTCGCCCTAGTTTTAAACATAGAGATGGAGTTCAGGAAAACTACAGCCTCCATGCAGCAGTGCAGTTTCTTCTGTTTCGAATGCCAGTCTGGGGTTTGGCGGGATGCACCTGCCTGTGGGACCATGGGAACTGTGGGGCCTGAGAGTTACATTCCTTCTGTGTGGTCCTCTCTGTGTCACATAGCTCACAGAAATACCCAGGCAGGGCAGGAGTAGACAGCTGTGCTGGAGAGCTGCTTCTCCTGGGTCGAGTGTATTTTGGGAATCAGCAATATTACTGGGGTGGAGGGTTGTGAATTAAGAAGCAAGAAAATGTGTCAAGGATAGATAGATCAGGAGAGTGTGAGTAGAATGTTCCCTTTCTAATTTGCTGTGGGACAGTACATTTTCAGAGCATCACAGGGGTTTTTATATGAGTTAATTTGCCTTTGAAATCCATACCAGTGTTTTATGAGATAATGATGGAATGCCTTTTAGACTGCTACTGTTGGGAAACAGGACTAATACCTGTGTCTTACACATTGCCTTTCCAGTGGTTACTGAATGTTATTGTTAAGATTACGGAGATGGACATTATTTGAACCAAGTTAGACCTAAATCTGTGTTGTCCATGTTATGGTTTTGTAGCATTATATTTCCTTGATTCTAAGACAGTTGGTAAATTGATAAGCAGTTTACCAATACCTTTTAGATAAAATAATTTAACATTACCAGATCAAAATATGTATGTCGTTCTAAGATGCATCCTAATTTCAGGAATATGAATAGCCAGTAAGTGGCAAGACTTGAAAGAGGGATTTGTGTCTTACAACTGAGCAAGAATGATATTTATACTATTTCTGGGTGTGTGATGTTATTACTTACTTAGCAGCCTGCGAGTGTATGCATTGTGTAGACAGATTTCCTCAAGTCCTTCCCCAACCCGTGTATCTAAGATGGTTGGCTGGAGTTAGGCATGGTAGCTGGCTACTGAACAGAGGAAGGTTCCTATGTGGGGGTCCAACCCAAGGCCTTAATATGGTACCCTCTGGCCTGACCTGTGGCGGTGCAGTAGATAGAGCGGTGGCCTGGAACACTGAGGTTGCTGGTTTGAAACCTCAGACTTGCCTGGTCAAGGCACGTATGAGAAACAACCAATGAACAACTAAAGTGAAGCAACTATGAGTTGATGTTTCTATCTCAAAAATCAATAAGTAAAATCTTTTGTTTTTGTTTTTGTTTAGATTTTATTGATTCATTTTGAGAGAGAGAGAGAGAGAAGGGGGGAGGAGCAGGGAACATGAACTCCCATATGTGCCTTGACCAAGCAAGCCCAGGGTTTCAAACTGGCAACCTCAGCATTCCAGGTAAATGTTTTATCCACTACACCACCACAGGTCAGTTCCAATAAAATCTTAAAAAAATTTTTTTCAATATCTGGTACCCTCCTGAAGCTGAGTGAACGGTCTGGAAGCAAATGTCTTATGAGTTATACCTGAATTTAGCCAAGTAATACCTTTCAGAAGCTAACAGAAAATATAATTTTTGTAAACCAGAATGCATTTGCCCTGATTTGTTTACAGATAACATTTTTAAAAATCCTAAGACTCGTGTCTTCCTCCTTTAGGATGTTAGAAGTAGAGGTGACTTCAAATGGTATATAGTTCAGTGTCCTCATTTCCAGATTTTGACATGAGACACCAAAAATTAAGTGACTTGCCCAAGGTCACCCAACTAAATATAGCAAGTATGTGAAAACACTGTAAACTGTGTATACCATGCAAATAAACATTGGTGGTTATTAGTGGCTGAGTCAGGGTTAGAACCCAGATTTACAGAGGAGGGCTATTCTGCAATACCACATTGCTTCATCCCTCATGTTTAATATTCCAGAGGGTTTTAATAAAAATAATTTAGTCGTCTGTAATTAGCCCTGTAGACAAGGGCTAGTTTTATTGTCTGAAATGTTGCAAAGCCAGGCAAAATTCAGTGTTGCACTGTCTAATTAAATATTTATTCTTGCCACCTTAAAAATAATAATTTTCCCTTATACATTTCAACTTCAGAAAGGTTGTTCATTTTAAAATTTGCATAATCTAACATAAAGCAAATGTGAAGGTGGGGGTTTGAAGTGTTGTCAGCTTCCTATCGGAGAGGCCGCTGCATTCCAGAAAGCAAGCCAGAGGGGGCTGAGAAGGGGCCAAGAGGCGGAGGAAGCTGGATTCTCTTCCAGCTCCCAGAACGTCACCTTCTGTAGTTCCTGGAAGCCATAGGGATTGCTGATCCCACCTTGGGAAAGCGAGGCAGTCTGGCTTCTAGAAGAAGACAGACCTGAGTTTGAGCCCCAGTCCCTCACTCCCTGGCTGTGTGGCCTTGGGCAAGTTGTGGGACCTGAGTGCCAGATTTCCTCACCTAGAAGCCTGGAAGTAACTGTTTCACATGGTGATTGTGAGGATTAAATGAAAGAAAGTATAGAGTACGTACTTAATAAGAGATAGCAATCATCGCTTTATATTACTAAAATATAAAATAAAAAATAATGCTTTCAAAATTTTATGGTGACTTAAATCCATCCTGGACCCTCTTTCAGCAGCCCCTGTCTCCTGACAGCCCTCTCTGTGTGTTTGACATGCACAGAGAGATTTGTCCTGTGAAGACCTGGCACTTGCAGCGTTATTTCAACTGCCAAAATAGGAGTATATGAAATGCCCCTTTGTCTCCATGTATTCAGCTGACCTGGTTATCTGAAAGACTGGCAGGGCAGGAGCAGTTGACTAGGAGAACACAGACTTGGTGTGTTTGTGTGCATTGTGGGGGCGGTTGGTCCTCCAGTTGAGCAGGCCAGTCTGGGGAGTGATCTTAATTTGAAATGAAAAAGCTGCTGAGCTCTTGCTTGTAAGTAAAACTCATACAGCCTGCATGTCCTTCCTCTCCTGTGAGAGGTGTCGCTTTAATCTGCCTTTGCTCGGATCCGCTTCTGCATCCAGGAGATCTGGAGGGCCAGGGACAGGAGCTATCCATCTTCGGAGGGATGCCTCCTCGCTGGTGAGCAGAGGTAAAGGGAGGTCAGTTTGGATGGCAGTGATTCCAGATGAGCTGAAGGCAGGCTACCAATAGTCAAGGATCCAGTCCATTCAGATGGGAGAACACAAATGAATTTAAATTCCTATAAATCTCGTGAAGGAAGAAAATGCCCAGGAATAGCATCCAAAGACTGAAAAAAATAAACACAGTAGTGTTTTCCTCAGAGAAGTGGGATTTGGTTGTGGAGAGAGAAAAGGATTTTTACTTTTACTTTATATATACTTCTTTTTTATTAAATGTATTAGGGTGACATTGGTTAATAGGATCATATCGCTCTCAAGTGTTTGTTTCTATAATACATGACCTGTATATTGATTGCATTATGTGCCTACCACGCAATGATATGCTTCTATATATGAATTGTTACAACAACCATGTGTGCTTTTGAATTTAATGAAGACCAATAGAATTGGTAGTTTTTTTCAGTAACTACATTTTGGTACAAAAGAAGCAGTTGCCTTTCCTTAGAGCCTTCAACGCATGGGGCAGATAGGGTTAGACTGCTTCTTCTGAGCAGGCCAAAGCAGCGTGCATCAGACCAGGCTCTTTTTTTTTTTTTTTTTTTTTTTGTATTTTTCTGAAGCTGGAAACGGGGAGAGACAGTCAGACAGACTCCCACATGCACCCAACCGGGATCCACCCGGCACGCCCACCAGGGGCAACGCTCTGCCCACCAGGAGGCGATGCTCTGCCCCTCCAGGGCGTCGCTCTGCCACGACCAGAGCCACTCTAGTGCCTGGGGCAGAGGCCAAGGAGCCATCCCCAGCGCCCAGGCCATCTTTGCTCCAATGGAGCCTTGGCTGCGGGAGGGGAAGAGAGAGACAGAGAGGAAGGAGGGGGCAGGGTGGAGAGGCAAATGGGCGCTTCTCCTATGTGCCCTGGCCGGGAATCGAACCTGGGTCCCCTGCACGCCAGGCCGACGCTCTACCGCTGAGCCAACCGGCCAGGGCCCAGACCAGGCTTTTAAGTGACGGCAGGACCCTCCCAACATGGCTGCTTCCCTGGCAGCCCAACATACTTCATTGACCTCCCACCTCAACACCTCCTCCTAGTCTTCTCATTTCCTTTTTGAGAATAATCTCCTTCTTCTTTTGACCAATTGAAATAATCATTACTACCTTAATAAGCTAATTTAATTTTCAACTATTGATGAAAAATGGCACCGTATCATGTGTGTCTATGGTCTTTATGAAAAATCCATGCCTCTTACTTAACATCAAGAAGGCTTGAAGTTTAAAGGAACCCCAGCTGAAATGCTGACAGTCTGTTATGGTGGCTGTGTTTTAGATCCAACCTGGCTGATAAAGCACACCTTTCATACAGAGATTTAGTAAGTGCTTCTCTTAAGTTTTACTGATACCCTGGCTGGTAGTGGTACAGTGGATAGAACATCGACCTAGAAAGCTGAGGTCGCTGGTTTGAAACACTGGACTTCTCCGATCAAGGCACATACAACAAGCAATAAACCAATAAAGTGAAGCAACTGTGCACTGATACTTCTTGTTCTCCTCTCCCTGTAAAATCAATAAATAAAATCTTTTTTAAAATTGCTGATAAACTATGACAAGTTTGTTAAGTGTTACTGAACTTTTAATCATCTCATATGTTGTTGGGTTTCCTAGCCAGATGTCCCGTTTATTATAGAAAGATGACACCCCTATCATTTGGACACTTGTTCGTTCACTCAGAAATTAGGATGGGTTATGCTGAGTAATCCACATTCCATCATCCAGTCTTCCCTTTGGCTGAGAATGTAAATTTGTATGACAGTTGGCCAAGTTGTGAGGCACACTTTGGCCAAGGATGATTTTTCCTCTCTATAGAGTTGACTGGTCGATATTGGCCTACACCCTAGATATTGTTCTCACTAGCATCATGCCCTCCCGACTGTGCTAAACTAGCCAGGTGTCATTACCTAACTCCTTAGCATAATTTTAGTGTTTATGAGCTCTGGACATTTCATTTGCCCAAAGTAAATAAAGACTTGCCTATCTAAAGTATGTTGACTGCATGTAAAATTATTTTTTTCTTGAAACCATTTTCTATATATAGGAGATACATACCACTGTGTGGTATGTTTAAAATAACCGAGTAAGAAGCATGGCTTCAAATCTGCTCAGTAATTTTTTTTTTTGTATTTTTTCAAAGTTAGAAGTGGGGCGGCAGTCAGACAGACTCCCACATGCGCCCGACCAGGATCCATCCGGCATGCTCACCAGGGGGCAATGCTCTGCCCATCTGGGGCATTGCTTTGTTGTGGCCGGAGCCATTCTAGCACCTGAGGCAGAGGCCATGGAGCCATCCTCAGCGCCCGGGCCAACTTTGCTCCAATGGAGCCTTGGCTGCGGGAGGGGAAGAGAGAGACAGAGAGGAAGGAGAGGGGGAAGGGTGGAGAAGCAGATGGGCGCTTCTCCTGTGTGCCCTGACTGGGAATTGAACCTAGACTTCCACACGCCAGGCCAACATTCTACCACTGAGCCAACTGGTCAGGACCTGCTCAGTAATTTTGACAATATATATCAAAAGCCTTGAAGGGATATGTATCCTTAGATCAGAAATTGTCATTCCAGGAATATTTGGAAAACTAGAGGTGTATATAAAAATACTTGTATAAGGATTTTTAATAATGCAACATAGTATCAAACATTTAAAATAACCAAAAGGGTTAACAATTAGGGATCGGTTAGGTTCAACTAAATAAAATACCGCACAGGCATTACAAATCCTTTAGAAGAATATTTTTTGATATCAGAAACTTTTGACATAATGAAAAAAACAGGAAGTAAAATAATATGTTGAGAATGATACCATTTTTATAAAGGAAATTATGAAAAGGTACTAGAAAAGCATATGCCAGATCATTAGTAATTATTGTTAAGCAGTGGGATGTTTTTTCCTTAGTACTTTTTTTTGTGACAGAGAGAAAGACAAAGAGAGGGACAGATAGGAACAGACAGACAGGAAGGGAGAGAGATGAGAAACATCAATTCTTCATTGCAGCTCCTTAGTTGTTCATCGATTGCTTTCTCTTTTCTTAGTACTTTTAAGAGTGTTCCAAACTTTTCTGCTTTAAGTAACTATAACTTTTATTACAAAATTTTTAAACCAGGGATTTACAGATTCCATGTAGTAGAGCAATCTCTAAGAAAATCACAAGGTATTTAATTTTTTATGATTATTTTGTTTTACTATTGTCGTGATTAATGATAAACACTTCTCAGAGGTGTTTCTTTAGATAGCTACTGCATTTCCTTTTGGAGAGAGACCATACCTGAAGTAGTACTATGTGGGCCTGTGACTTAAAAACAACCTAGAAACTCCATCTATCTAAACAAAGTCATCTACCTTGACTCAAATGAGATGTAAAAAATTTAGCAACAGAAAGTGTTCTAAGACAGTTTCCTTTGTCCCTTTAATTTTGCTGTTTAAATTTATCAGAATTTATCAGGTTTTGGTAAAACCCTGTATTCCACAGGACTGTTTTAGGTGGGCTCTCCCTCCCCGTTTCTTCAGATTATCTGGATTCCCAGTTCCCCAGGGTCTCGGGGCCTTATTTGAGACTTTCAGGTTTGGTGGCCGTGTACCTATCGGAGCTGTCTAACTGTCCCCAGGCCTGCTGCATCCACCTTCCTTCGTTTGCTCTTGGGTGTATTCTGACCAGCCGTCAGCCCAGAGGCCCTTTTTCTTCCAGGGATATAGAAGGGTGGGTGCCTGCCAGTGGCACCTGACAGGCAGAAGCCCTTTGCAGGACAGGCCGGGCAGCTCCCTCTTTGCTGCACCAGGTCCCTGGAGCCTCTGGTCATGAAGGGAGGGGCTGGTCTGGCCGCTGTCCTCTCACCTCATCTTTCCCTTCCACATACACACCATACGTTGCCTCAGTGGCCCGGTCAGGTGGACTGATACCTGCCTTCTACCAGTGGTGGAGTCTGCCCAGCTCTGAGCATTGAGGACCTGGGACTTAGAGTTGAGGGCCATATGGCCTATCACACAGCTCAGCCTGTGCTGCAGTAGATGTTTGCTAAGCAGGATCTGCCTCTTCTTCCAAATGGTCCTACTACCCAAACACCTGTCCCGAGTCGGGTGGAGGCCTTCCCTGCCACCTGGGGTTATTAGTGAGTTAGTCTTTAGGTATGACTGCTGGAGACGCTCCACTGCGCCGACAGTGTGGTTGTCAGAGAAGCATTCATCTTCTCTTGAGGGTGGTGTTGTCCTGGTTACCTTGTAATTTAAATGGTGTTTCCTGACTGGTAAGAAATAAAACCTTAGCTGTTCTGAGTCAGCAAGATCATAGGTGGACTTATGAGTGTTGTGCTATGCAAAAAGGGCAGGCCTTGGGCCACTGGATGAAATTAAATATCTTTTCCCATATGAGGAGTGTTTCACTGAAGGCTTATCTCCGGTGGTGTAATATGTACTGTGTAGCCAGACTTTTCCGCAGCACCAGACTGTTGGCAGACAGCCGCCACCCCCTGCCCCCCTTCCCTGCAGATTATTGCCACTTATCAGGGACTCTGATTTAGTCTCTGATTTGTTCTGATTTTAGATGGGTACTGTTCCCAGTGTTGGCATCCTATTAACACCTTTAAGTGACAGGACCACTGCTAAGTACAGAGGTGTTGTGCTGGCCCCAGAATAGCAAGGTGTGTGCAGTATTTCAAGACTTGATAAGACTTGTATTCCCCAGAAAGTATAGTTTACAGGTTTGTAGGTTATTCATATGAAGTTGCAAATTGTCTTCACAAGATATATTCTAAGTACAGTCTCAATAAATACTCTTCAAGTCTTTTCTGTTTTGTATTCTTAATCATTATGGAATGTAAAAGAAGTAAAATTTAACCCTGGCCACAAGGAGACAGCAGTTTGGTTTGGAAGGTAAGATGAATGAATGGAACAATTAGTGTGAATGGTACAAGATGTCAGTAACACATCTGTGGTGCTTTATTAGATAAGACATAGTCTTTGCCCTTCAGAAACTGAGCTGGCATTCTGGCCAGTGAATTGGACACAAAAATGATATAAGTCACTACAACACAAAGGGATTGGGACTCCAGCAGTGATGGGAAAGGTGCTTTGGTGACTGAGAAGGAAGAGTGCCCTGAGCCTGGGAGAACTAGGAGGGCTTCAGAGAGGGCAGCACACTGGAGCTGAGGGCGCGGGGGATCCTGTGTCCTGCCCACTAGAGGCCAGATGAAGTGTAAGAGAGTTCAGGAAAAAGAAATGAAAAGAACTGTATTCTATGTTGTGGGTATGACAGAGTCTAATTCAAAAAGGATTCTGAGAGGAAAATAATCGTTGTGAACTGGAGTAATCGGAAAAGACGTCATAAAGGAAGCAGAACCTGAGCTTGCCCTGAAAATGCGTAGACAGGACAGCAAGTGGGCTTTCCGCGAAGGACCAGAGGGAATGTGTGTGACGAGGACTGTAAGAAGGCTGCCCTTACCAAATGGAAGGCGTGAGCTGCTTTTGAGTTTGGGACAACACTGGTGACATTAACCAGAAGTTAGGAAGTTGAAGAGACAGTTTGGAGATGAGCTTAGTTTTTGACATGGAGAACTAGAGGTGACAGTTGGAGAGATCCAGGTGGCTTGGTTACATAGAGATGGGATGAGATTGGGATGGAGCTGCAGATGTGGGAGTTTATAGCACAGGAAGGATGGCTTCCCTGAACAGGGATCTCTCCAGGGATCTTGGGTACAGAATGCAAAGCCCCGAGCTCCAAGTAATAAGCTTTGTGAATTGTCCACCATTAGGAAAAAATGTGAAGAGATGTGAGGAAGTTAGGATGGTTCAACCACAAGGGAAGAGAAGATACTGAGAACGTCAGTACTACCAGTTTAGCTAGACTTAAGGATTTATCTAGAAGAAAATCATGATGATTGCTAACACTGTTAGTCCAGTAGTAACACTGGAGATAGAAGCCAGATTGCATGGTTAAGGGGGAAATTGGGTAGAGAGAAAATAGAGCCAGCGAATGGTCACCAGACTATCGCAACAAGGAAGGGAAGAAAAGTAGTAACCAGAAGCAGTAAGATCAAATTTCTTTTTTCTTTTTTTATTATAAATAAATTTTTATTAATTTTAATAGGGTGACACCAATAAATCAGGGTACATATATTCAAAGAAAACATGTCCAGGTTATTTTGTCATTCAATTCTGTTGCATACCTATCACCCAAAGTCAGATTGTCCTCCATCACCTTCTATCTAGTTTTCTTTGTGCCCCTCCCCCTCCCCCTCCTTCCTTCCCCCCGCCCCCCGTAACCACCACACTCTTGTCCATGTCTCTTAGTCTCATTTTTATGTCCCACCAATGTATGGAATCCTGCAGTTCTTGTTTTTTTCTGATTTACTTATTTCACTCCATATAATGTTATCAAGATCCCACCATTTTGTTGTAAGTGATCCGATGTCATCATTTCTTATGGCTGAATAGTATACCATGGTGTATATGTGCCACCTCTTCTTTATCCAGTCTTCTATTTTTTTTTTTACAGTGATTAAAGCCTTTAAGCAAACTCTTGGCCAATACAGCAAGAATCCATAAAAGAGTAGTGTCCTTACCATGTTCACCAAGTCCAAGTTGGCCCCAACACCATGCCAAATCCCTGAAAAATGCAACCCAACCCCAGTTCAGTCTGTTAGGAGCTGTCACTAGGAGCTGTCCAGGAGTCCAGGACAAGTCCACCTCCAGGAAAAGTCCGCATGGCACTGGAATTGTTGTCACAATTCTATACTTTGCAGCTCACGTCCAAGTCCCAATGACTGCTGCTTCTAGCTGGTAATGATTCAGGTAGACTGGAAAAGCCATCTGCAGCATGTGTGGAGATGGAGCTTCTGTTCTCCTCTGCCTGGAGAGATGAGACCAGGGTGCTTTTCCCTGGAGCTCTGCGACTGTGGCATGGTAAAGAGAACCTTGGGATACACTAAGTTCCCGCCACACGAGTCTCTCCCGGCTGCCCTTTGCTCCGGGCAGCTGGGCAGCCCTCTCCGCGTTTCCGCTTTTCCTACCAGTCTCGATGTAGCTTCTTCAGTGTTCCTTGATTGAAGAGTCCTCTTAGTTTAGTCCAAAGTTGGTTTTTCCAGATGATAATTCTTAAAATTATTCTGTAATCCACTTTGGTTCTGGGAGGTGGATGTTGGTACGTCCGCCTACTCCAGTGCCATCTTGTCTTCTAAAATCAGCATCAAATTTTTTATTGTTATAAATAATTCTATTTGTTATCAACAAATATATATAAAAGTGTAATAAGTATGTCGTTTTTGTTTATATATATTTTTATGTATTAAAATGTACTTCATCTGTAGATTTCTCTATATCAACATAATTCATATATTTACCACTCAATATCCCATTACTTCTGTGGTATCCCATCATACTGATACCAAAGTGTGCTTAACCATCAATCTACTATAGTATTGAGCAGTTGGAGTATTTCCAGTGTTTTTCAACTGTAAATATCTCTGCTGGGAACATCACTGCTTTTTTCTTTTGTGGGTTATTTTTTTAAACTTTTTTTTTTAAGATTTTGTTTATTCATTTTAGAGAGGAGGGAGAGAGGGGGGGAGGAGCAGGAAGCATGAACTTTCATATGTGCCTTGACCAGGCAAGCCTGGGGTTTTGAACCGGTGACCTCAGCATTCAAGGTCACCACTTTATCCACTGCGCCACCACAGGTCAGGGTTGTGGGTTATTTTTTCATAATATACCCCACAAAGTGGAATTGTAGAGGCAAAGGGTACACATAGTATTGTTGTTGTATTTTATTGAGATGTAATAGACATATAACATTATGTTGGTTTTAGCAACTTCCAAATATATAATGTAGTATTGCTGACTATGGTCACCATGCTCTGCATTATATCCCCAGGACTTACTTATTTTGTAACTGGAACTTTGTACCTTTTGATCACCTTCATCCATTTTGCCTCCCAACCACCGCTCACCTTCCCACCTCCCACCTCCCACACCATCTCTAGCAAACACCATTCTTTTCTCTGTATCTTTGAGTTCAGTTTTTTGGGCTTTGTGTTTTTTGATTGATTGGTTTTAGATTCCACATATAAATGAGATCATATGGCGTTTGTCTTTGTTTGACTTATTTCACTTAACATAATTCCCTCAAGGTCTGTCATGTTGTCACAAATGTCAGGATTTCCCCCTTTTTATGGCAGAATAATATTTATTTATACATACATTTATATGTGTATATATCACATTTTCTTTATCCATTCACCCATCAATGGACACTTAGGTTGCTTCTATGTTGTTGTTGTTTTTAATGGTGATCCAACCAGCTTACACTTACGTATTGACTTGGAATGATTTCTGATAGCCAGGAGAAAGGGAAATGACAAGAGAAAAATAATCCAGGTGCGAGAGAGAAAGGGAGTCAGTAAGAATGATCTTGAGGACACCAGGGAAGAGATAGGTTTGTGGGAGAGGGAAGGGAGGACTGGTAGGAGTGGGTGTGGCTCTCTCTGGTCAAGTCCCGAGGGGATTTCTGCTTCCTGAGGTATGGGGTGGGGTCTTGAAGGCCTGAATGAACCACTGTGAGAAATGAGCCTGGGCATATGTGAGATGAATAAAGGGTTTGTTGCACAGGGCTGAGTTGGACCGTGAATTAATTCATAATGGATGAGGTCTCCAAAGCGCTCTGGCCTGGAGAAGCAGCAGTGAGGGACGGAGGATGGCGTGGGGGGCTTGAGTGTTTGGGGCAAGCTTCCTGAGGACACAGACTTGAACAGGGCAGTGAAGCAGCTGGCCTGAGGTCAGAGGTGGAGGGAAGCGCCTCCCTAGAATCCAAGGCCGGCTCTGGTTGTCAGCAGAATGAGGGGCAGAGTAATTACAGGCTCCGGTGAGAACAGAAAGCTGGTTTGGAATATGAAGGACACGCCATGAGGAGGTTATTGACAGAGAAAGATTCTAATTTAAAAATTTGGGAGAGGCTGTTCTTTTAATTATTTACCTTTGTGTAATGTTTGGATTTTTTTTTTTTTACATGAGCATGTTATTAGTAGTAACATTTTTAAAACTAGTAATTAAAATCTGGGGAGTAGAGGTGTGCCTCCAGGGTGTGGCTGGATTACTCTGGGACCTGCTGAAGAGATGGAGGAGGATCACAGAGTCCGGCTGGGTAAGGTGTTAGACCTGGGAGGTGTCTCTGCATGCCAATCAGTAGGTGCCATGGTCGTAGCTTGTCACTATGGAGTGGCACCTAACCACTGGCCCTTATCTACCCAGGCACCAATAAGGTTTGAAACCTGACGAGACCAACCTTGCCTAGGCTTGACAGTCATATTTTCAATGGGCTGTTGTGGAAGTCTGCCTGTTTCCAACTCTGACCAGGTGCCATACCGAGCCATTCTTCTCCGGCCTCTGAGAGTGAAGGCTCCTCCTCTGGGCAGATGAAACGCCTTGCCAGGAGTGTGGTTTTGTGAGTGTAGTATGGGTTCCATGTCAGCCTCGCTCATTTCCCCTCCTTAAGTGCGTCGTGCAGTGTGCAGACTAAGCAACTGCATAAAACAGCCCTGTTTCTTTCTTGCCTGTTCTGAAATTTGGCCTGAGGCCTGTGCCTCTTCTGACCCCTCCTCTTCTCACATCCTCCGACCATCCCCTTTGACCCTGACCCTGACTGACACCCTTGGTTGTGGCCTCTCTCTCACACGCAAGGTTCACATTATCATCGTGCCGCACAACTGAAGCATGACACGGCTCGCCATGCACAGCACCCACAGGAGGCGGGGACACGCAGGAAGTCAGGTGTGGCGTCACTATGGGAGATGGAAAAGCTGGGACCCACACTCTGCATTCTTTCCAGGCCCTTCGGCTGACTCTAAACCTTGCGGGGGTGTTTTGTGAACGGCTTGTCATTAAAGCCAGGACTGAGCAGGACTATGGCTCCCTGCCAGTCCCTACCAGGAAGGAACAAACGGCTTGCAGTACAGGCCTCAAGCCAGGAGGGGTAGGAGCGAAGGTGCCTTGTTTTGCGTGAAGAATTAAATGGGCTCTTTGTAAACATAGCCTCCTGCCATTGTTCTTTTCTCTTTTTTCCTAGTCAGCCTAGGTGAAAATAATTAGCCTTTGGCCCATAATTAGTAAAATGAAGAGGAAGACTACAACAAATAGACTGCAGTACTTAAAAGAACCTTGGAGTTTGGAGACTTGGGTTGAGAGTTATGTGGACTTGAACATCACATCTCTCCTTGATCCCCAGTTTCCTCTTCTGTAAAATGAGGAGTCTTTGTAAATGCCACTCCTGTTGCTGGAAGTTCTTTCCTGGCCTTTTTGGACTAACTCTCCTTCTCTTCACATGTCTTGGCTTAACTGTCACTCCCTCAGGGAAATGTCCCATGACCTGCACCCCAGCTCTGCTCCAGGTTGGGGCCTCCATGACAAGGTTTTTCATTTTGTGTATCACAATCATTAGTTGGTTATGAGATCAATTTATTGAGTTGTAATCATCATTTTGTGTGTGTGTGTGTGAGAGAGAGAGAGAGAGAGAGACAGGAAGGGAGAGAGATGAGAAACATCAACTTGTAGTTACATCAGTTTTTAGTTGTTCACTGATTGCTTCTCATATGTGCCTTGACCACGCAACTGCAGCCAAGCCAGTGACCCCTTGCTCAAGCCAGAGACCCCTTGCTCAAGCCAGCGACCCCTTGCTCAAGCCAGTGACCTTTGGGCTCAAGCCAGCGACCTTTGGGTTCAAGTAAGCAACCACGAGATCATGTCTATGATCCTTTACTCAAGACGGTGACCCTGCACTAAAGCTGGTGAGCCTGCACTTAGCCGGATGAGCACACACTCAAACTGGTAACCTTGGGCTTTCAAACCTGGGACCTCAGCATCCCAGGTCAATGCGCTGTCCACTGCCCCACCACTGGTCAAGCTGTAACCAGCATTTTAAAAAGGAATAGACCAGAAAATATCAGAGCACATCACTTAGAATAAGAGTAAGAATTGTTTAATGAAACTTTTGTTTTATTATATATGTCTGTATGTGTTGTGTTTGTTTATATATTGGATTGTAATGTAAAATGTATTTTTTACTTAAAGGTTGGAAGACATTGATTGCTTTCAAAACACTCTAGTCCTGTATTTTTCCTCTACAAATAACTATATACATATTTGTACAATTATTTTATTACTGATTACCCATTTCACTAGATAACAAGCTCTATGAGTAGAGAACCAAGACTGACTTACTCATCAGTATAAGACCTAGAAGTAGTTGAGGCTCAATAAATAATTGCTGGCTGAGTGGATTTCAGAGGGGTACTTGTTGCCATCCTCTGTCTGTGAAGTGGTTCCCAGGAGTGAGTAGATAGCAACTGCAGCAATAGACCGAAAGGCCCTCACATTCATCCGCAGCGGACAGGAGTCGCAGAAAGAGCAGTTCCCTGACTTCACAGTCTCCAGGTGGGGCATGGCACTGGAAGCCCAGAAGGCCCACACCAGCTCCTCCCAGAGGAAATGGGGGACAGGATGCCACCACTCCAACCCTATCAATAGGCCTCACTTGGGCAGAGTTAACTTTCCAGTAGGGAAGAGACCGCTGTTGAGAGAACAAACCCACCACATAATCTGTTTTTACAAAAAGAGGAAGTCGACTAGTCAGGTGTAACTTCTCCCAAGGGCCCATTTCTCCTGGGTTTGGGCAACCAGATCCTGACCCAAGAGCCTGCTGGGTTCCACAGGTAGACGCCAGAGCTGCTTTGCTCCCCACAGCACCCCCACCCTGACTGTGCACTTCCAGAGAACTGATCTCCTGGAGGTATCTTTCTGGACCTAGCCAGTCTACCAACAGGTAGAATGAGTGCCCTGTGCCTTCCCACATAGCTGGAACAAGCCTCTGGTTGTAGCCCAGAGAACTTCCCATGGCCTGGAAGACTCCATCAGCAAGACCCAGCCAGGCGTTACTCTGGCCCAAAGCTGTTCTTGGGTGATGTACTGAAGGTCATAACTCAGAGGACTTTTGCCTCTGAGGCCCTCGTAAAGGCATTGAGAACCCAATGATAGCACAGGCTTTGTTAGGAGTATTTAAGGTCTAATTTGCCCCCTTATCTTTAGTATATATGCTGGCTAGGAGCACTTGCCCCCTTATCTTTAAAGTTCATCATTTGAACGTTTCTGCCAGCATCTGGCTGTTGGGGGAAATTATATTGCTTGCTGCTGGAGCAGATGACCTCTTTGAGAGGGCTGAGGGAATAACTAGTTATTTTAGACCTCCCAGAACTGTTAGCTGAAATAACTCAACTTATACATTGCTCTCAGCTTGATTCTGTGGAATTGACAGCCCCTTCTAACTGCCTCCGCAAAGAGGTAGGCAGCCTTTCAGCCTTTGTACCAAAGCTTTCCCAGCACCTAAGCTGCAGTGGGGCTGTGGACCACTGAGAGCAGCAGGAGCCCTTGCCTGCAGGTTACCCTAGAGCAGCACTGCCCTCCCCTCTCCCTGCTCCGGGGCAGGGATTTCGGGTTTGGAGATTCCTCAAACGGGTGCAAAGTCCCCAGGTGTCTCACTGAAGAACGCTCTCAAGAGTTTTTGACTTCCTTGTGTTACTCTCACCCTGGTAATCCAGACATCCTAATTTGCATCCATGCATTAGCTTTACCATGAATTAAAAAAAAAATTATTCTCAAAGATTACTATTATCTTGCCCGTATTTTCAGAGAAACTTAAGAGCATTGTGTGTTTAATGCCTCTAGTGTATCATAGTCATCAAACACTCCTTTTTTGGGTAATGAATGTAAGTCAAAATTGCCTTTTAAAATATTTTTAAATTAAAAAATTACAGAAATGCAGAAAGCAGAAGTCTTCTATAACCTTGCCCCCAAGGAGAATCACTGCCATTATTTTGTTGAACGTTCCAACTTTTTCCCTACACACATACTAACATATGGTTTCTTTTTAAAAACATGAGATCTTACTATTTTTCATTTATAGAAAAACTGGAAAAGATAGAAAAGAGTAAATGAGAACATGGCATCAAGGGCCGGCTTGGGTGGGCTCTAGTGCTGCCCCGTCCCAAACCCAAGGAAACATGCAGCCAGATACAACTGGCCAGTGCTATGGCCAGTGCAGCTTCAAGACCCTCTTGTCTGTCTCTCTTGTCACCAGATTACCAGCCCTAAGACCCTTCATTCAGAAAGCAGTTGCCACCCTTGCTGTTTACTACTGTAAACATTATTACTGTGTTTTCTTCCAGTTTTTAATTTAGAGTCATATACATTTAGGGTTCTTCCAGTGGTCATGTTTGAGTCCCAGTGTAAGATACATGTGGAAAACACTTCCCTTTGCCCAGGTAACATTATATTTGGTTTTGGTTTTGTCCCCAGTAGCACTACTTCTAAGAGACTGAAATAACATGTCAGGGAATTTGTTTTGAACTTACCCCTGGGAGGTGCTTCTATGGAGCATGGGGGTAATGACTTGTTAAAGAGCAGAATAAAACTCTGCCTTAGCTAGACTGACCTGTAGGTGTCTAAATGCCCAGGATCACTAGCTTAACTGCCTAACTTTACTGAAACATTTGGGAAAGAGAAGGGACATTCCCAGATCCCGAATTCTCCCTTCTCTACCCTAGATATTAGCTGCTTAAGACTGTTTAGATAGATGTGCTTCATCCCTGAGAGAGGTTAAGATATGTTGAAATTCTTTTCTCCCAATTAAAGTCAGACAGAGTCTCACCCAGGCCATCCTCCCAGTTGATGAGATGTTTCACAATATTCTGGTTCTAGAGTCTCTTCTGTGCACCTTTCTCCACATGCACCTATCCAAGGAGGGTTCTGACAGTGTAGGTCTGAGTGGGTAAAGCCATTCTCATAGAAAGAACACGGAAGAAGTCAATTCACAAGCCCACACCTCAGGTCTGCCCAGACAAGTGCTTTGGCCATAGGGCAATCAACAGAGCCCAGAATGACTCTCATGAATGAGAGAACAAAGAGGGACTTCTTAGCTGAGAGAGTCCAAGTGAGAGGAGATATGATCCATCTGTGTATTAGTTTTCTATACAACTCACCACAAATTTAGTGGCTTAGAACAACACAGATCTATTATAGTTATGAAGGCCAGTTGTCCAAAATCCTTGTCAGCGTGTATAGTGGACCTAAAGGTAACTCCTAGAACCGTGACTATTACCTTGTATGGCAGAAAAGGTGTGATTATGAATTTTAATAGGAGAGGCTTATTCTAGATTATCTGGGTGGGTCCTAAGTGCAACCATATGTATCCTTTTAAGAGGAAGGCAGAGGAAGTTGTGAAAGGCAAGAAGCGGTGTGACTGCAGAGGCAGAGACTGGAGTGATGTGGGCACAGCACAGAATGCATGGAGCCACCAGAAACTAGAAAAGGCAAGGAACAGACTCCCCCTAGAACCCTCAGAGGGAGTACAGCCCTGCCCTGCTGACACCTTGATTTTGAACTTCTGGCCTCCAGAACAGTGAGGGAATACATTTCAATTGTGTTAAGCCACCCAATTTGTGGTAATTTGTTAAAGCAGCCACAGGAAACTAGTATAGTAGGCCAAAACCAAGGTGTGGGCAAGGCTGTGTCTCTTCTGGAGGATGAGGAGCGAGTCTGTCCCCTCAGCTGCCTGCACTCCCAGCTCAGGTCCTGCAGCCCAGTACCATGTCTTCTCTCTGACCCTCCTGCTTCCCTCTCGTGAGGGCCCTTGTGATTACATTAAGCCCGCCTGGATAATCCAGGATAATTTTTCCATCACAAAATCCTTAATTTAATTTCATCTTCAAAGCCCCTTTTACCTTTTTTTTTGGTGTGTGACAGAGACAGAGAATCAGACAAGAGCTAGGAACAGACAGGAAGGGAGAGAGATGAGAGGCACTTTAGTTGTTCAATGATTGCTTTTTCACATGTGCCTTGATCTGGGAGGTTAGAGCAGAGCAAGTGACCCCTTGCTCAAGCCAGTGACCTTGGTCTCAAGCCAGCAACCTTTGGACTCAAGCTGGTGAGCCTGTGCTCAAGCCAGCGACTTCGGGGTTTTGAACCTGGGTCCTCCGTGTCCCAGTCAGACATTCTATCCACTGTGCCACCTCCTGATCAGGCCTTTGACCATTTAATGTAACATATTTATTCAGCGGTCCCAGGGATTACAAGGTGGACACCTTTGGGGGCCCACCACAATCTGTATAATTCTAATGGGTGTGGATAGGAATGGTGGATCTGTTCACCACATGCCTGAGTGTTCAAATTAGGTGCCTGTCCTGGAAGTTAGAAAGGCAGTGTCAAAGGGAACACTTCTTCACATAGAAGTAGGAAACGGGAAATGCATTACCCTCATAGGTTCTAGGCAGAACATGTAGAAGGGTCGAAGTCAACTGTGCTGTAAAGGTGGGGTATGAATGAATGTGAGCTGGGCAAACTAAAGTTGTCCCTTTAAGCTTTTGAAATGATGGTGATGTATAAGGGGGTTGGGCATCTTGTACAGCACTCTCCGTTGGTCCCTTTCAGGCAGACTAAGCTGAATGGGGCCTGTAAGGGCATTTCATGCAGCTGTCAGTCATAAAGCTGGTGCCTGTGAAGACACAGCCCCTGGGATGAGCCAAAGGAAGAGTCACAAAATCCCAGCTGGTCCTGGGATTAGAGGTAATGGGGCAGGTTCATTGTATTGAGATAGCTACCCGGCACAAAGGAGATGTCATGACTCCATTCATAAAAGATGAAAGTGCGGGCCTGTTGTCAGAAGGGACAGTGAGAACTCCAGAGCACATGACCCAATAGTTGTTCTTGAAGAAGGACGGAATTACTCGAGGCAGTTTGAATCTACATCGAGACCATCAAAAGCAGTTTCCATTCTGCTTCTGCCTGACTCTCTAGCTCTGAGAAATAACCATTTCTTCCTCAGAAGTAAAGAAAACTTCCTACTTGGAGAGGATGGGAATGCATTAACTATTAATGTTTATTTTCATATTTACAGATGAAAGACATGCTGACTTCAAAGAAGTAGAGTTGGGACTGGGGAAGAGAATTAATTCTCAACATTAAAATTATCTACTAGAAAACACTCATGCCTATTTTGAAAAAGTTTTTGATGGTTGAATATAAAGTTGGAGAATTTTCAAAAGAGAGGTGACAACCAGTAAAGGGATCAGAGAAGAATTCATTAGGACAGAAATGTCTGTGTCCCTAACCACTCAAACTCATTTCTAGGGCAAGGCATTAGACAAAGGTGTTCTGCATGCTTGTGAAATACAAGACTTATGGTGAATGCCTTGGAACCTTGCCAAATAATTAATGACTTAATTCTGCTTCAGCTCCTCTTTTCATAACACCAAGGCCTGAAATTCCAATTAACAAATTTCACTTTAAAAACAATCGGCTTGTGGCCCTGGCCCAGTAGCTCAGTTGGTTCAAGTGTCATCCCGATATGGCAAGGTTGTGGGTTCGGTCTCTGGTCAGGGCACATACAAGAATCAACCAGTGAATGCATAAATAAGCAGAACAACAAATCAATGTTTTTCTCTCCCCCTCACTTTTCTTTCTCTCTAAAAATCAATTGAAAAGACAAAAGCAGGATGTTGGATACCTGCTAAAGCAAGGTAGGGGACAAAAAAGAACCCATCACCCTAGGGCTACCTCTCTGTTGGCCTCCAGAACACTGCTGGAGGCCAGGTTCTAAGGACCAGAGCCATTATTACGGGGTGTGTCTCTTGGCCCACTAGTCTGAGCAGCCATAGTGATGTGGCACCAGTATCTTTCACGGGACCAGCATCCTGACTTGGTGCAAGGGGAGGCTCCTCCTGGACCATTTTTACTGCAAGGACATTTCCTACATCTCAGCCATGTGTGATGGCATGAGATAATATCTGTCCTAGTCTCTAGCTTTTTTTTTTTTTTTTAATTTGCTTATATGATTATCGAGGAAAAACACTGCATACATTTAGCTGCTTTTTAAATGGTGGTGGAAGAAACCAGTTAACTGAGTGGTCCTCCATAGCTGTGGCCCTTCACTGAGATTTTTTTTAGCATCCTTATGGAAAGGCAGCATATTCCTTTATATTTGTTCCCCAAGCTGCTTTACTCTATCATGACATTCTGGAATCCAACCAGTAAGAAGACTGAAGCTGTTGGAAATTAGGAAAAATTGCAATATCCAAACAAAACGTGCTTTTTCATGACTCGGCTTGCTTCCAGTCAGACCCTGTCTGGATAACAGTGATGGGAGCAGGTGAATGGGAAATTTGCATGTGTTCTTTATGGCAGGGTGGTCTGAAATGTGGTCCTACAACTGATTCACCAGGAAAGCCTGTGAAAAATGCAGACTCCTGAGCCCCAGCCCAGAACTGTTCCACACCAGGGGTGGGCTCAGGGATCTACATTATTAATGGACAGGCAGGTGATTTTTGTGCACCCACAATTCCTAGAATGTCTTCTTTAGAGCAGTGGTTTTCAACTGCTGGTCTGCGGACTGGTGTCAGTCCGCCAGAAATTTCATGCCAGTCCACAAAAGAGTTATCCACCCTGATGTATGAAAATCATAGCGGTGCATGGGTGAAGATTCTTGGTTTGAAAGGCTTTGTCCAAAGCCAAATATGACTCTTGCTACTCCTTAGCAGAAAAATAATTCTGCTCTTCTCTTTCTTAGACCTAGGAAAGAGTTGTGCATTAGCTCAGCACCACTGTATGCTTAAGTCCCAGGTTCATTATTCATTCTTGCTCTCTGGCAGGCACATAGCTCACCACTTCAACATTTTTATAAACAGATATGCAATTACAGCACCCTAGTCACCCAAACCGACACAGAAACAAAGCCTTTAGATTCAACAGTCTTTGCCTCTTTCATTGTTTCATGGCATTTTGAAGTTATTTTTGACACCCTTAGAAGAAAAGGCTCTGTGGAATTTCTGATGGCTGTTTTGCAGATTATGAAACACCCACTAAGCTCCAGAGTGCCTGGGCAGCCTCTGCTTGGCTGTGGTCAAGGAGAGAAATGACTTGTCTCTGCTGTAAGCTGGGTGCAGTGCAGGCTGTTTTCCATACACTGTGTCGAATGATGAGAAAAGTGATAGAAAGTCTCTGCGATTCAGGGGAAAGGGCAGTAATGTCATGAATGGAATAAGAGGCACCCTTGAATCTGTCTTCAGCTTCAGAATTGACTCACCATGGTAGGAAGGTGAGCTTTCTGGTGCTCTATTTATCCTTCTGTATAATGAGGTTATTACCTGCTCCCATTGCCCAATCATGAGATCAGTATTGGGAATACTTTGAACTTCTCAGGTGAAAGGTAATAGATTGATAAAGAAGACATGGTGCATATATACAATGGAATATTACTCAGCCATAAGAAATGATGGCATTACCATTTATGACAACATGGATGGACCTTAAGAACATTATGCTAAGTGAAATCAGTAAGTCAGAAAAAGCTAAGAACTATAGAATTTCAGACAGAGGTAGGATATAAAATAAAAAAAGTGGTTACCAAAGGGAGGGGGTGAGGAGACGGGAGTAAAGAGGGCCAAATATACAGCAACAGAAAATGATTTGACTTTGGGTGATGGGCACACAATGCAATGAATAGTTCAAATGCTATAGAAATGTTTACCTGAAACCTATGTCTTCCTATGGACCAATGTCACCCTATTAAATCTAATTTCTAAATATTTTTTTTTCTGAAGCTGGAAACAGGGAGAGACAGTCAGACAGACTCCCACATGCGCCCGACTGGGATCCACCCAGCACGACCACCAGGGGCGACGCTCTGCCCACCAGGGGGCGATGCTCTGCCCATCCTGGGCGTCGCCATATTGCGACCAGAGCCACTCTAGCGCCTGAGGCAGAGGCCACAGAGCCATCCCCAGCGCCCGGGCCATCTTTGCTCCAATGGAGCCTTGGCTGCGGGAGGGGAACAGAGAGACAGAGAGGAAAGCGCGGCGGAGGGGTGGAGAAGCAAATGGGCGCTTCTCCTGTGTGCCCTGGCCGGGAATCGAACCCGGGTCCTCCGCACGCTAGGCCGACGCTCTACCGCTGAGCCAACCGGCCAGGGCCTCTAAATATTTTTTTAAAAGAAAGATGATATAAAACTACAAAGTAAAGAGTTGGTGTATAAGAGGATGCTAGAAGACGAAGAATGAGCTGGCTAAATGAAAACAAAATGTAAGGCCGTCAAGAGTTTCTAGTCTGCTACCATGGAGACTTTCTGGGCCTCCCTTTGCCTGGCTTCTGTGAAGGACGGTGTGACTACACACGGTCACCGAAGGAGAGGCAGCCTAGTGTAGTAGGTTAACAGCAAAGACTTTGAGGCCACCAACCTACTGAATCAGAATCTCAATATAGGGGATGGGGCAGCTGCAGCTTTAAGAAATTCCCAAGGGCCTGACCAGGTGGTGGCGCAGTGAATGGAGCTTCGGACTGGAATGCGGAAGGACCCAGGTTCGAGACCCTGAGGCCGCCAGCTTGAGCGCGGGCTCATCTGGCTTGAGCCAAAAAAAGCTCACCAGCTTGGACCCAAGGTCGCTGGCTCGAGCAAGGGGTTACTCGGTCTGCTGAAGGCCCACTGTCAAGGCACATATGAGAAAGCAATCAATGAACAACTAAGGAGTCCCAACGAAAAACCGATGATTGATGCTTCTCATCTCTCTCCGTTCCTGTCTGTCTGTCCCTATCTATCCCTCTCTCTGACTCTCTTTCTGTCCCTGTAAAAAAAATAAATAAATAAAAATGTTAAAATATTTAAAAAAAAAGAAAAAGAAAAAAGAATTCCCAAGGTGACTCTGTGCACATCAGTTTGAGGAACAGCATGTCCTCACCAGACCACTGATGGTCCTCAAAGAGGCTGTGTGTTTCCACACCCTCTTCCATGCTAAGCCTGCCCCCACTCCCTGAACTACTTCTCCCTCATGCTCCCTCCCCCGTACATGCATCACAAGCATTTTCTCTTGGCTTTGCCTGCTTCTAAATGAATTCCAACTCTTCCTTCAAGGCCCAGATCACATACCACCTTTTGCCCAAAACATTCCCTAATCTTTTCAGAGAAATTCATTATTCCTAGATACAAATGAATACACAGCCATCAAAGACAGTGCGGTGAATCTGTATACTCTGCATAGTAAAGTAACCATGGTATTTTTGAAGGAAAGAAAAGACAGTCACAGAATATTTACTATTTTATTTTTGTTTAAACAATGGAAAAATATGTTTGCATGTAGTTTGAATATATATTAAAAGGTCTGAAGGCTACACATACCTGATACCAGGAAATTTTGCTTTTTTATTTTATACACATCTGTATTATTTGAATTTTAATACCACTTTTGTAATTTTTCAAATTCAATAATAATTTCCAGAGAGTAGTAGTAGTTCATACAATTACCAGGGAAGAATTGATTGATGTCATAGCCCTTGTATATGATGTTACTGCTGTATGTCTCTCTCCACGGTTTAGCTGTGGGCTCCTTGATGCTGGGAGCCTTGTCCTGTTCACCTGTCCACACCCGTGCCCAGCCTGTCCCTGCCACTCAGTGGGTACACAGTGCATGCTTACTGAGTTTAAGAGCTCTAGAACAGAGTCTTGGTTGGTCAGCCCCAGGGACAATCAGGTCTACTGCTGAGGCACAGCCTACTCAGCACTTAGCATGTCGTCCTAGTAGAAGGACAAAGCAGAAAGGAAGTGACAGTGGTGACTGAGCCAGTACAGCCCACACAGCCTTGATCACAAAATAAAGATGATGGTAGTGATAGGGAGAAGATCTTTGGGAGTAGCAGTGGCCACAAATGGTCTGTGGGTCGCTCCCATTCTCCTCTATAGTTATGATCTTTGTCTGCCTGCTTCAAGGTAACTCCTACTCTTAAAAAAAAAAAAAAAAAGCGCAATAAAACTTCCCATTCACTTTGTAAGGGCCCTACAGAAATAAAAATGAAATGGGTTCATTTTCACAGTTTTCTTAGTATCTCCTTTCTATCTCTGTCCCTCCAGAATCCTGCAATCCTGAGATTGCCTAAATGATCTCTCTGGAAAGCCCTGGCAACTTCTAGGCATCCGCTCCCAGTCTTACATTTCTAGATCACTCTCTCAAACTCTTAATCAGGCCAGAGGTACACGGATAATAACTGTCTGTATTCACTCCATTCTACTAAAATTAATGAGCAGTCTTCCTCTCCTTCCCTTATTGAAATAACTCACTGTTATAAATC
The DNA here is from genome assembly GCF_036850995.1 of Saccopteryx leptura. NCBI lineage: Eukaryota > Metazoa > Chordata > Mammalia > Chiroptera > Emballonuridae > Saccopteryx > Saccopteryx leptura. Next base: position 288,426,623 of record NC_089505.1, on the reverse strand, counting down.
ATGCTAGATTTTTCACCTTGACCTTCTTTGTCCACACATGTGAGAACTGATTCCCTGACCATCTCACACATATCCTTCCTTTGTGCCAACTTTCTCTGAGTAGCAGGTGTGTATAATTGTTTAATTTCATGATTTCGCAAAATCAGAAACTATTATTACTCCTGTAACTAAGGGAGAAGAATAAATGAGATATGTTTGTGTTTATTATATTTACATTTAAAACCTATAGCTGCATGCCTGACCTGTGGTGGCGCAGTGGATAAAGCGTCAACCTGGAACGCTGAGGTCACCGGTTCAAGATCCTGGGCTTTGCTGGTCAAGGCACATGTGGGAGTTCTTTCTGCTCCTCCCCACCCTGCTCTTTCTCTCTTTCTCTCTCTCTCTCCCCCCTCCCCTTTCTGAAATGAATAAATAAAATCTTTAAAAATAAATGAAAGCTATAGCTGCCTGGGCGCTGGTACTGCTGGTACTGGTGCAGCAGATAGAGTGTCGACCTGGGACACTGAGCACTGAGGTTCAAAACTGCAAGCTCTCCAGCTTGAGAGGGGGATCACCAGCTTGAGTGCAGGATCGCCAGCTTGAACATGGGATCATAGACATGACCCCATGGTTGCTGGCTTGAGCCCAAAGGACACTGGCTTAAGCAAAGAGTCACTAGCTCAGCCGAAGTTCCCTGGTCAAGGCACATATGAGGAAGCAATCAATGAACAGCTAGGGTGCCGCAACTATGAGTTGATGCTTCTCATCTCTCTCCCTTCCTCTCTGTCTGTCCCTGTCTATCCCTCTCTCTCTCACACTAAAAAATAAAATTAAAATAATAAAAGCTGGCCCTGGCTGGTTGGCTCAGCAGTAGAGCGTTGGCCCAGCATGTGGAAGTCCCAGGTTGGATTCCCAGTCAGGGCACACAGAAGAAGTGCCCATCTGCTTCTCTACCCCTTGCCCCCCTTCCTCTCCTGCAGCCATGGATCAAATGAGCAAGTTGGCCCCAGGTGCTGAGGATAGTTCTATGGCCTCGCCTGAGGCGCTAGAATAGCTCGGTTGTTGAGCAACAGAGCAGCAGCCTCAGATGGGCAGAACATCAGCCCCAGATGGAGGTTGCTGGGTGGATCCAGGTTGGAGTGCATGCAGGAGTCTGTCTCCCCACCTCCCTGCCTCTCACTTAATTAAAAAAAAAGAAACAAACAAAATAAACCCCAAAATAATAAAAGCTATAGCAATACCTTTTGTCAAAAAATAGTAATAAAGAATAGTTTGCCAGTTGGAAAAAAACACATGACTTTAAAGTCATATTTTAAAGGAAACAGGACACTAAATCTTACTGAGTAATGTTCTCAGATATTTTTTTTAAGTAGTAACATTCTAGAAGTTGGGGATGGGTTGTTTGAAGGTAAGAAAAGACAGATCACTCAAACATTAAGCACCTACTTTGAGCCATGCTTTGGAATTAAAATACAAATAAGAGACACTGCCCCTTCCCCTGAATTCATGTTAAAGCTTTGACATGCTCTGCTGTAATCATTCAGTACCTGTGAATCCCTGCCCAGTGAGATGATGAAGTCGAGGACCAGCTAGTGAGCTCTCTACCCCCCTTTCAGTCTCACTGATGCTAATATTTGCTGGACTTAGGATATAGGGCAGTTCTGATTCTTTATCCTAGTACTGTAGGCCCAGCTTGGTCCTGACCACTGGTTGGGTCTGAAAGATCTTGTCTGTCAGGAGAGCCAGGATTATAATGGAAATCTTGAGAACCATGCTCTCCTGAGTAAGGGGTGGGCTCCAACAAGACAGAGGCTTATTGAGAACACTGTCTTAAAGGAATGCTTACAGGATACCCCAGGGTTTGACTGGAGCCCTAATCTTTGCAGGTGGGAGCTGTCCAACATTTCAGCATACTTTTTCCTCTGCCCACTTTAAAAGAAATGTAACGATGATCTGGCTGTTTCATTGTGAGCCGTTTTCTAAGGGAATTGACACAGTTCACAGGATCTAGCTTCTCATGTTTTTAGATTTGATGTTTTAATGATCAGCATTCCATAAGCTCTCTGAGCCCTGAGAAAGCAGACTTACATTTATTTGTTCGGGCACATTTGTACCAGAAAGTAAATTTAATATAGCAAGGGATATACTTCCTTCCTATATTGTGGTGTCTTGAAAATCAAAAAGGTAAGCAGAGCTTGCTTTGCAAGCACAAAATCAGAGCAAATAGGATTGAAAGACATAAAGAAATGAGATGTCATCTATACTGTGGTCAAGCTTGATTAATTCTCCCCTCTCTGCTAGAAGAGACACTGACCTAGTGACCAGAATACTAATGTCAACTATACAGAGTGCCACTCCATTGGACAAGGCTAAAATTTCACTAACATAGCTTTACTTTCCAGCCATTTTTTTCTATTTCCCATAGTAATCATTCACAGTTTATAATTGCCTTTACAGCCAGATGCTACATCATGACATGCTATAGTTTCTCCAAGTTTGTAATCTTTTTGGGTTTTTTTGCTTTGATAAAGGTGTTACCCTGTGACATCTAAGAAGACACATTGGTCTTACTATATCTCCAAGTCACACTATTCCTCCTGATGGGTAATCCGGTCTATAATGTATAGACGCTTGTTAGCAGAGACCAGCACATATTTTCTATAAGGACCAGATAGTAAATATATTAAGCTTTTCAAGCCATACAGTCTCAGTCAAAAATACTCAGCTGTGCTGCTGTAATATGAAGGCAGCCACTGACAATAGGTAAATGAGTGAGCATAGCTGTGTTCCAATAAAACTTTATTTCTAAGAGGGCTCTAGTTCATTATCACTGATCCTTGCTTATTAGTTATAATTACAGAGGGGCCTCTTTCTTATTCTCTCCTGACTTTGCTCAGTCCTCTTATCATAAATATTAATATAATGCTTAAATCTTCATAAGTGATTTTCACTCTCCCCTAAAAGGACCCAGAATCCTTAGAGAAACGGCTTGTTCCAAGACTGAAGCAGGAAAGGTATAAGTTGAGCCTGGAACATCTTACTGCACTAGGAAGTAAGGAACTTCTCCAATAATGTTGGGGATGTGTCTAAAAAGACAGAGGAGCCAGCTGGAAGGGGCTCCCAATGGCCCATCCTGGGACAATTTGAACATCAAAATAAAATATAGTAGTGCATTATTAATCCATTGAATAAAATAATCTGTAAGTTTTTATTAATATAAAGAAATAAATGAAAAAATAAGCAGGGAGGGAAAAGCTCTTAGTTAATGGAGTTAGGAAAAAAACTGGTTTTCAAATAGATTGGAGAGCAACTCAGAATCCTGTACCTGAGTCTCTTTGTAGAGAGGTGCATGCCCGCGCGCGCGCGCACGTGTGTGTGTGTGTGTGTGTGTGTGTGTGTGTGTTGGAAAAGCTCCCCAAGAGACGCTAGGCTGCGAAGCAAGGTTTTCCTTTTTCTGACCTCTGTAAAGGAGACAGCGGGAGAGAAGAGTGTTGGGTATGCTTGCTGAGTCAGCCAGCCAACAGTGCCGAAGAGCCAGCACTTACTCTTAACACCACTCTCATAAGCAGCTGTATAGTATAGGTATACCATGATTTAACAGTTCATTATTGTTGATTGTTTCACTTGTTCCCAGTTTTTCATTATTAAAAATACACTTATATCTAAAGCTTTATACACACCTATAATTATTGCCTTAGTATAAAATTCCTAGAACTAGAATTAAGGTCAAAGAGTATGGAAAACATAAAGGCTTTTAATATATATATATATATTTATATATTTTTATATATTATATATATATATATATATTTTTTTTTTTTTTTACCAAATTTCCCTTCAAAAAGATTGTCCAAATTAAACTCTCCCCAACCACGTTTCAAAGAATACATTTTGAGAGAGCACTTGAGACTTTGCTTTCATGTGTGTGGTCAGTTTGGCTCAAACTCTACTAAAAACTCTTTTTTTTTTTTTTAAATTTATTTTATTTATTCATTTTTAGAGAGGAGAGAGAGAGAGAGAGACAGAGAGGGAGAGAGAGGAGAGACAGAGAGAGAGAGAGAAGGGGGGAGGAGCTGGAAGCATCAACTCCCATATGTGCCTTGACCAGGCAAGCCCAGGGTTTTGAACCGGCGACCTCAGCATTTCCAGGTCGACGCTTTATCCACTGCGCCACCACAGGTCAGGCTAAAAACTCTTGAAAAAAAAAGAGTACACTTCCCTGCATCCTCAATAACAGATTTCTGTTTGTCATTCAGCCATTGACCAATGACCATTACATGGATTTAACTTTATACTAGCCCTGACCAGAGTCTGGAGTGCCCAGAGACCTCTTGGGACCCAGAGCAGGGACCCTAAGAACCTCAGCCAGGCTCCCCTTCTCCATCTCTACCTGGACATGCCAGGACTGCAGGGTCCTGTGCTCCCAGGAGACTGGCGTGGGTCCTCGACCAGACAGGCATTGCAGAGAATTAGTGACATTTCTGGTAAGCACATACCTCACTCATCTCTCCTTGTTTTGAAAGTTCTTTTTGCCACCGTGGAGTCATCATTTGTCCTATCTTAGTTCAAATTCAAGGACATCCTGGCTTTTCTGGGAATGAGGTGCACCTGGGATCTGGCCTCTTTTGAAACAGACTCCCCCACAGGTAACAGTTCACTCATACCAGATATACCTGATGTACCTCAGGTAAGCTAGCCTTATGGGCCTCCTTCATAATCTGTGACAGAGAGAAGACCAAGAAGACAGTATCAGTAGATTCTGGAGGAGTTTTAATCATATTAAGCTACTTTGCAGTATGCTGCTATTTCCTGGGGAGGTGGTCAAAAGAATAAATTATTGGCCCTGGCTGGTTGGTTCAGTGGTAGAGCGTCGGCCTGGCGTGCAGGAGTCCCGGGTTCGATTCCCGGCCAGGGCACACAGGAGAAGCGCCCATCTGCTTCTCCACCCCTCCCCCTCTCCTTCCTCTCTGTCTCTCTCTTCCCCTCCCGCAGCCGAGGCTCCATTGGAGCAAGGATGGCCCGGGCGCTGGGGATGGCTCCTTGGCCTCTGCCCCAGGCGCTAGAGTGGCTCTGGTCGCTGCAGAGCGATGCCCCGGAGGGGCAGAGCATCGCCCCCTGGTGGGCAGAGCGTCACCCCCTGGTGGGTGTGTCGGGTGGATCCCGGTTGGGCGCATGTGGGAGTCTGTCTGACTGTCTCTCCCCGTTTCTAGCTTCAGAAAAATACAAAAAAAAAAAAAAAGAATAAATTATCCTTGTACATCACTTTGAAGTAGTTATCATCTAGTCAGCAGTCAGTTAGCCACTATGTGTAGTCCTCGTCAAACAGGGAGCCATCTGTGGATGAGAGGATCCTCTGACCAGATCATCTCTGTGCCTGTCTTAGGTGCTTAAATATTCCTCCGTGCAGGCGCATGTTCATGTATGGAGAAAGGAGTGGATGATGAACTCCAAGCAAGACTGTGCTTGGTGAAGGAACACAGGCCAAATCCCAGGGCCTCGCTACTACCCTCTAAAATAAGAAAAAGTTCCAGGATTCTTTTTTTATATACATAAATTTTTATTAATTTTAATGGAGTGACATCAATAAATCAGGGTACATATATTCAAAGAAAACATGTCCAGGTTATCTTGTCATTCAATTATGTTCCATACCCATCACCCAAAGTCAGATTGTCCTCCGTCACCTTCTATCTAGTTTTCTTTGTGCCCCTCCCCCTCCCCTTCCTCTCTCCCTCCTCCCCCCCCCCCCATAACCACCACACTCTTGTCCATGTCTCTTAGTCTCGTTTTTATGTCCCACCAATGTATGGAATCATGCAGTTCTTGTTTTTTTCTGATTTACTTATTTCACTTCGTATAATGTTATCAAGATCCCACCATTTTGTTGTAGATGATCCGATGGCATCATTTCTTATGGCTGTGTATATGTGCCACATCTTCTTTATCCGATCTTCTCTCTCTCTCTCTCTCTCTCTCTCTCTCTATATATATATATATATATATATATATATATATATATATATATATATATATATGTATATATATATATATATATATATTGTGATTAAAGCCTTTAAGCAAACTCTTGGCCAATACAACAAGAATCCATAAAAGAGAGTAGTGTCTTTAACATGTTCACCAAGTCCAAGTTGGCACCAACACCATTCCAAATCCCTGCAAATGCAACCCAACCCCAGTTCAATCCGTTAGGAGCTATCACAAGGAGCAGGAGTCCAGAAAAAGTCCACATCCAGGAAAAGTCCGCATGGCACTGGAATTGTTGTCACAATTCTGTACTTTGCAGCTCACGACCAAGTCCCAATGACTGCTGCTTCTAGCTGGTAATGATTCAGGTAGACTGGAAAAGCCATCTGCAGCATGTGTGGAGATGGAGCTCTGTTCTTTGCCTGGAGAGATGAGACCAGGGTGCTTTTCCCTGGAGCTCTGCAACTGTGGCGTGGTAAAGAGAGTTCCAGGATTCTAAAGGAAGAAAACAATAAGCGTTGTGTTTCAGTGATCCCTCTAGAACCTTACCCTGACCTCCAGAGAGGTGACACCCAAAGTGGGAGAAACTACAGTCACTTATTGAAAAAAAAAGAAGAGAACCCAAAATTTATGCACATGTAAGATCTGGGAAGACCTTTGCTGTTACAAGAAAAAAAAGCAACCCCTAGTTCCCTTGAGTGGCTAGTGTTTTGGTCCTCAAACCAAGTCCCAGTTTTTCTCCTGCTTGAATTATCTAACAATCTTTTTTCCTAGAACAGAAACCAGTGGGCCAACATGACCTCATTGAAAACATGACATCTAAAAGTAGGGTAGCAGGATTCAAAGTATTACTTCTATGAATAGACATGTAGGGAGAAAGGAATGGATTTCATTGGTGGTAACCCTCTCCACTGAGAAAGGTATATTTTCAGTGAGCTACAAATATTGTACAGCACGAAATACCATTAAATTTAAAGAGACCCTAAAACTAGGTGCAGAAGCCCCCACTAGCCTAGTTGCTAGGACTATTGCCTGTAAGAGAGGTGAGTAGGCTTTGCCACGGGTCCAGAGAGATTGCTATCCAGTGGTAGTCAACCTGGTCCCTACTGCCCACTAATGGGCATTCCAGCTTTCATGGTGGGTGATAGCGGAGCAACCAAAGTATAAATATAAAGATAGATTTAACTATAGTAAGTTGTTTAATAAAGATTTACTCTGCCAAACTTAGCGAAAATCTGACATAAAGTACTTGGTAATTATTATATGCTTTAACTTGCTGTAACTCTGCTTTATAAATTTTATAAAGTAAAGTTACTTCCCTACTTTATAAATCACCATTACTGTAGAACTGGTGGGTGGTTAGAAAATTTTACTACTAACAGAGATACGAAAGTGGGCGGTAGGTATAAAAAGGTTGACTACCCCTGCAATAGACTGTTGATGTCTGATGAGTCCCATGAAGTTGAGTCATAACACCAAAGGTTTGTCCAGATGTCACATGTACACATAAGTAGAAATGTTTATGATAATTAGGTAAGCCCAGAGTGGGAGGTTGTTGAAGGGCTAGTTTAACTCACAGAAGACCTCTTCATGTCCAGATGCCTAAGGAAGTGATTTGCATACCAACGACTTGGTTAACTTATATGTGACAGTTTCAGAAAAGCTGGAAAGTTTTGAATGGCCTGTAGTCTGTCAGAAGTAAAGGATTTACCTCCTTGGGAAAACTCATGTCCTTGGTAATGAACTTCACTTTGACAAAATTATAACTTTTCTTTGAAAATCTTATGCCATTTCAAAAGAAAGTAATAGATAAATAGACTCAGTCGTAGAGTTAACCTCATCTGTAGAATTCAATAGAAGGTCATCCATCATAGGAAAGTTCAAGGTCCTTGTGGCTGTGGTTAAGGACTTGTGAAAAGTAAGTGAAGCCTCAGCCAACCTTTGGGACATAATACTCCAGGCATATTGTTGATTTTCCCAGAAAAAAGCAAACAAATATTGACTATTTTGATCTAAAGAAACAGTAAAAGGGAAAAAAAGCAGAAATTATATCTACATCTATAATATATGCAGCCTTGGAAGGCACTAGAGATAAGAGAGTACTTGGTCCTGGTCAGGGAATGACTAATGACTATTCTGTTTATGATCCCAAGTAAATCTCTACTCCTCCACTGGATTTTCTTACTGAGGGTAGGGGTGTTAACAAGGACTTGTTCCAGAGATAATGAATCCTTTATTATACTTTGACTATTTTAGTCCTTCTGTAGCTTCTGATTTAAGAGGGTTTTGTGAAAGTTTGGGTAGAAATTCAGGTCATTCTGAACCTTAGTGGACTCACCCCTAGTAATCCTCAAACAGTTGCGTGTTTGAAACTTTTTGTTCTAAAGCACCTCTCAACTTTGTTCACAGTGAAGGCTCTGTGACTTGGCCACTGTAATTATCAGGTCTCTCTGGTGAAATTATGTCAGGACTTTCAAAATAAGGATAGTTAAGTGCTCACCAGGAAGATAAATTCACAAGTCTAGGCTATTGTGCAAGTACATGTAAGAAGCAAGAATCTGGCTTTCAGGGGCACAGATTTAGACTGAGACAAACCCAGAATTCTGGGAACAGTCAGTACAAAAAGTTGCTTGTGCACCTGTGTCTTCTCAGCCCCCCCCCCCCAGCCGAATTCCTGCACCTTCCAACTACAAACCCCAATTTGTTGTTCCAAAGAACAGGAATATATGGAGAGACCTCACCCAGAGCCACACTCTCATGGACAAAGCAGGAAAAATCTGAGGGAAGTTCTCTCATAGGGTTTTTGTAGTCACCAAACACTGGAGGCAACCCAGATGTCCTTCACAAGGTTACTGCTCAGCAATAAAAAAGAAGTAATCCACCCAACAACTTGGATGGAAATCAAAAGTGTGATGCTGAGGGAAAAAAGCCAATCTCAAAAAGTTACTATGTGATTCCATTTATATAACGTTATTAAAATTACAAAATTCTGGTGATGGAAAACTGCCCTGTGGTTGCCAGGGGTTAGAGTAGGAGGAGGGCATGGCTATAAAGGGCTAGCACAACGGGGTTTCTGGGAGGTTATAGGGCAGTTCTGTCTCCTAGTGAGCTGGTGACTACATGAATATATACATGTGATAAAACTTCTAGACTGTACACCAAAAACAAAACAAAAAAACAAAAAAATGCTTGCATGTAAAAGTTGATGAAATCCAAATCAGGTCTGTTGCTTAGTTAATGTGCCAATGTCAACTTCCTGGCTTAACCATTGTTATGTAAGATGTCATTGGAGAAGCTGGAGGAAGATATGTGGGAAATCTTTGTCCTATTTTGCAATTGTGAGTCTGAAATTTTTTCAAAATAAAGAATTTACAAAAATTTGAAGGGGCAGTGATTTCTGCAAGCAGCACTTGGGAATCTTCCATTTTTACTAGAAAAGATAAAAGCCTCAAGAAAGAATTATAAATGGTATGCAGTTTCTAATCACTGTAATTTCATTTGCTGTAATTTCGACTTGGAAATTATGCTCAGTTATTTTAAATATAGTATTGTTACAAATATTTTTAGATTATTACAAATATGTTGTATACATGAAAAGAAAAATCCCTTGGTGAGTTTCCCTGCAGGATGAAACAACTCCTGACCTGCTCTCCTTATAGAGCTCCTGGTGTGTGGCTTCCGTCTACCTTTTTAATTGCATCTCCTTCTGCCCCCATCATGCATTCTGGGGTGAACTATTGTAGTTCTCTCTCTCCTCCCAGTCTTCAAGACCCAACTCAAGCTACAAAGGCTTCCCTGACCCAGGAAGCCGCATGCCATTCCTGTATCTGAGGGTTGTAGTGTAATGTGTTGCCCTTTGGTTATTTTGTTCATTTGTCTAGCTCCCACTCTAGTCCTTATATTCCTCAAGAGCCCAGATTGGGTCTCATTCCTTCCTACAGGCCCCATGTCTGACTCAGTGCCTAGAACACATACTCCAAAAAACAAGTGAGTCTGAGGCTCCTAGAGTCCTTAGTATAAATAATACATTTTGTTTATTCTATCCTGCCTTAGTAATTATTTTTTTATCACGTTGTTTATTGAAGTGTTGGTAAGATTTTTATATAATATGTAAGAACTTTGATCAGATGCAGTTTGTAAAAATACAAGTTTTTGGAAACTATCTTGCAGTAAATTTGCATATTATAATTGTCTTTAATTTAAGCTGCTCTAAATTCAATGTCAATATTCTTTATGTTTCTTTTTTTTTATTTTAATGGGGTGACATTGATAAATCAGGGTACATATGTTCAGAGAAAACATCTCCAGGTTATTTTGAGATTTGATTAGGTTGCATACCCATCACCCAAAGTCAAATTGTCTTCTGTCATCTTCTATCTGGTTTTCTTTGTGCCCCTCCCCTCCCCCCACCTCCTCCCTCTCTTTCCTCCCCCACTCCCCCGCTAACCACCACACTCTTGTCCGTGTCTCTGAGTCTTTTTTATGTCCCACCTATGTATGGAATCATATAGTTCTTAGTTTTTTCTGATTTACTTTTTTCACTCAGTATAATGTTATCAAGGTTCATTCATGTTGTTGTAAATGATCTGATGTCATCATTTCTTATGGCTGAGTAGTATTCCATAGTATATATGTACCACATCTTCTTTATCCAGTCATCTATTGAAGGGCTTTTTGGTTGTTTCCATGTCTTGGCCACTGTGAACAATGCTGCAATGAACATGGGGCTGCATGTGTCTTTATGTAGCAATGTTTTTGAGTTTTGGGGGTATATACCCAGTAGAGGGATTGCTGGGTCATATGGTAGCTGTATTTTTTGAGGAACCACCATACTTTCTTCCATAATGGTTGTACTACTTTACATTCTCACCAACAGTGGATGAGGGTTCCTTTTTCTCCACAGCCTCTCCAACACTTGTTATTACCTGTCTTGTTGATAATAGCTAATCTAACAGGTGTGAGGTGGTATCACATTGTAGTTTTGATTTGCATTTCTCTAATAGCTAATGAAAATGAGCATCTTTTCATATATCTGTTGGTCATTTGTATTTCTTCATGGGAGAAGTGTCTGTTCATGTCCTCTTCCCATTTTTTTATTGGATTGTTTGTTTGTTTGTTGTTGAGTTTTATGAGTTCTTTGTATATTTTGGATATTAAGCCCTTATCTGAGCTGTTGTTTGAAAATATCATCTCCCATTTAGTTGGCTGTGTTTGTTTTGTTGTCAGTTTCTCTTGCTGTGCAAAAACTTCTTAGTCTGATGTAGTCCCATTCATTTATCTTTGCCTTCACTTCCCTTGCCTTTGGAGTCAAATTCATAAAGTGCTCTTTATAACCAAGGTCCATAAGTTTAGTACCTATGTTTTCTTCTATGTAATTTATTGTTTCAGGTCTTATATTTAGGTCTTTGATCCATTTTGAATTAATTTTAGTACAAGGGGACAAACTGTAGTCGAGTTTTATTCTTTTGCATGTGGCTTTCCAGTTTTTCCAGCACCATTTGTTGAAGAGGCTGGCTCGAGCAAGGGGTTACTCTGTCTGCTGAAGGCCCATGGTCAAGGCACATATGAAAAAGCAATCAATTAAGGTTTTGCAACAAAAAACTAATGATTGATGCTTCTCATCTCTCTCCTTTCCTGTCTGTCTGTCCATATCTATCCCTTTCTCTGACTCTCTCTCTGTCTCTGTAAAAATAATAATAATAAAAATAAAAAATGAAAAAGTAAAAAAATTAAAACAATTTTTTTTGAGAAAATACAGTGAAAAACTGAAAATTATATTGTGCTAAATGGAACAAAAACTACATAGAACGGGAGGGCCTGAGTTGGGGAGAAGTGACAAAGAGGCAAAAAACGAGGTAAGAACTCACAAAATGCTACAAGGAAAAAATTTGGATCAAGAATAAAATAATTTGTTGGTAAACGATGGTTGAATGAGAGATATAGTGATAGAGAAAAGAAGGAAAAAAAGGAAAAAAATATATATGGTGAAAGATGAAATTTCTATTGTATTAAGTGGAACAAAAACTACATAGAATGGAGAGCTGGAGTTGGGGGGAATGCTAATGAGATAAACAGCGAAGTAAAAAGCACACAAAATGCCACAAAGAAAAAATTTGAATCCAAAATAAAATAATTTGTTTGTGAGGATCGAATGAGAGGAAAAGTGAAAGAGAAAAGAAGAAGCCAAAAGAGAGTGAGATAAAAAAGAGAAAAGAAAAAAAAGGAGAGAGTTAAGGTTTTTGGAATGTAACCCTCATAGAGAGAAAAAAAAAGAATGGAAAATGTAACACCTATGAGTAATGAAGTTCAAAATGAAAAGAAAAGAATAAAACGGGAAGAAGATAAAAGGACCAAGGTAGAAGAAAAAAAGATACAAAAATGGAAAGAATTATCAAAACTGTGGATTTTTTCTGGTTTTGAGAAGTTATTTTCTTTCTTTTTCTTCTTTCTCTCTCTTTTTGGCTGGTGGCACTGTACCCCTGGTTCTGCCCCTGTGGCACTCTTAGGTAGAGATGTATCGTTATGGCGATGACATAAACTAGGCCTCAGTCCCGTTGGTAGGCAGGGCTTGTTAGCGTTTGCAGGCATCGACAGTGGGAGAGTCCATTTTCCCAGAGCCTCTCCCCCAGTCTCTCCTTCCTGAACCACAGCCTGGGGACCCAGCTGTGAAGTTGCTGCTGCCACTGCCTGGAGAGCAAGAGGCTCTAAGAGCTGCCAAAACCCCCCTCTATCCCCACTCAACGCAGGGTTCTGGGTAAGGCCTTGACTGCCTGAGCCGCCAGCATAATCAGGCAGGGCTGGGAGCCGATTGCTCCTCAGGTGTCTTTCTTTGAGCCTCCAGGCTTGTCTAGTGTGCCTTAGCGCTTTGCGGGACTACTCTCCTCAGGCTTTTTGCACTTTGTAACCTGTATTGGCTGGCAGGAAGATGCCCCAGTCACTGCCTTTGTTTGATGTATGTGTATTTCAGATGCTCCTGGGATTGTTTTTCTGTTTCTAGTTGTTGAATTTGTTGAAATTTCAGAGAGAGGTATCAGGAGCCCTCCTCATGGCACCATTTCTCTGATGTCACCTCCTTGAAGAGCCAGTAATTTTTAAAACAAATTTTTCAAAGATCAAAAGGAGTTCTGATTAACCACAGTTAAACAAAATAGTAAATTAATATTTAAAATATTCAACTTAGTTAAGACATTATTATATTTAAATTTTTTCTCATTCCTTCTTTTCCTTCATGACATAGTGTTATAGGGAGCCTTAGAAAGACCATGACCCTGTCCTCATGAGCCCCTAGACAGTTGATATCTGGAACTCAGGGATAGGATGTAGATTCTGAAGAGAATGGATGGGGTATCAAGATAATGAATACAAGCCAGCCCTGGCTGGTTGGCTAAGTGGTAGAGCATTGATCCTGTGTGTGGAAGTCCTGGGTTCAATTCCTGGTCAGGGCACACAGGAGAAGCGACCATCAGCTTCTCCTCCCTTTTTCTATCTCTCTCTCTTCTCCTCCCACAGCCGTGGCTCAATTGATTTCGAGCATGCTGGCCCTGGGCACTGAGGACGGCTCTATGGAGCCTCCAAGTGAGGCACATGGGCCCCAGATGGGCAAAGCATCAGGCCTATACAGGGGTCACCGGGTGGATCCCAGTTGGGGTGCATGCAAGAGTCTATCTCCCCTCCTCTCACTTAAAGAAAAAAATACAAGCTTATGTTAAATCTATGTCATTTCAAAATTTTACTAAAGGAAGCAAGGTGTTCTTCCCCTTGCACACAGTCACTCTTGAGTCCACCTGCCGTTGCTGCAGCCGACATCAAGTTGGCCTTGATGACAAACTCCTGATTTCCCTCCTCAGCATTCTCATGGGCTAATGACCTGAGACTTCATAATTGTCTGCAGGTCTAGCTTCTGTCCTCATACTCCAACAAAATGACTCAGAGTCTCTTCATTTTTTCTTGCACAATCTAATGACCATTTCTCCATCTAAGGTCTGGTAACCTCATTAAACAGCGTAGGTGCTTCCTCCTTGAGCCTGGTCCCTCCCTTGGCTCCTGAGACACCACTACCTCTCCTGCCTCCTCCCTTGATCGTGGCCCCCAACATTCCTGTAACATTTAATCATTGGTTTAATGCTCATTTTAGAAAATAGAAGTAATAGTAAACATGTTTCCCGGCCTGGGCCAGGTGACTCAGCGGATAGAGCATCATCCCAGTGGCACGAGGTCATGGGTTCAATCCCTGCTCAGAGCATGTATGAGAAGCAACCAGTGAGTGCACAACTAAATGGAACAACTAAGTGGAACAATGAGTTGATGCTTCTCTCACTCTCTCCTCTCCTCCTTTCCTCTCTATCAATGGAAAAATGGGGGGGGGGCATTTTTCCTATGCCCCAAACTTCCCATTTTCTCTTCACTGTTTTATGACATCCTATTATCTTTAAAGTCCCAAATTAGGCGCTACTTACCCCACTCATCCTTTACACTTTCCTGGAGCACTTACAAGCCAAATGGACTTTCACTATTTAGTACCTCACATATTCTAGAATGTGGGTTCTCTTGTTTTATGAATTACTCTTATTTACTCAACCAAACAAAGGCTCTTTAAGGACAAGACCCATGCCTTAAAATGATCCTGTGTCCTCATGGTGACTCATGCAGCAGTTAGCACATTGTGTGGTCAGCGAACACTTGATAAAAGCAATGTTGCAGTAGTTTGGAGAGAGAAATATAAAGAAGAAAACCTTTGAAAGTTCCTTTCCCTTTTCCTAATACTCAGGGGCCTAAATCAGACTGAGTCATCGTGCACTAGATCTGTGCGAAATTGAATTACTCTTCCTGCCACAGTGTGAAGGTCTGGAAAAACAGAGGGTTTGGGTGCAGAGGCCTGGGTTCAGTCTCTGGCCTTTCCAGTGGTTGAGCTTGAGCTTAAGCTTGAGCTTGAGCAAGTTCTTGAACCTAGAATCTTCATTTCCTCATATCCAAAGTTGAGATAATAACTAAAACTTTTTGGGGACAAATTCTCTAATCCACAAGAGTAGCATTTGTGGTGGGAATTTCAGGCACCATGGTAGACCAGGAGAGAAGCTAGGCAAGCCTTCTGGTACCCCTCCTATGCATGTCCCCACTGAGGGTGGAGAGGTAGGGTAGAGTCTTGGGGTATTAACAATGATATGCATTCTGCATGAGAGAGGATAAAGAATCTAACACTGAACACGGTCACATTTGTTCTGAATATTGTTGGAGTAGACTTTCTGGTGGAAAAGTTAAAGAACTATATAACCAGTCTGTCAAAAAGGCAAGGATAGCCTGACCAGGTGGTGGCACAGTGGATAGAGTGTCGGACTGGGATGCTGAGGACCCAGGTTCGAGACCCCAAGGTCGCCAGCTTGAGCGCGGGCTCATCTGGTTTGAGCAAAGCTCACCAGCTTGGACCCAAGGTCGCTGGCTCAAGCAAGGGGTTACTCGGTCTGAAGGCCTGCAGTCAAGGCACATGTGAGAAAGCAATCAATGAACAACTAAGGTGTCCCAACGAAAAACTAATGATTGATGCTTCTCATCTCTCTCCTTTCCTATCTGCCCCTATCTATCCTTCTCTCTAACTCTCTCTCTCTGTAAAAAAAAAGGCAAGGATAGCTTGATTGGTTAGAGCAGTGGTTCTCAAAGTATGCACCAGGGCACACTGGTGCACCCTAGAAGATTTCCAGGTGTGCCCTATGGTATTCCAGAGAAATATGTGCCTGTTGGCGACACCAAAAAACCAACAGGGTTTATGGAGTTTAGATTTTTGGAGGACAGAGGTGTGGGGAATTGGCTGTAAGCTGACAGTCTGCCCAACCCCCCACCTCACTTGCCTGATTAGGTTGCAAAAGGCTGTTAAGCTGTGGTGCTGGATTGTTTACACTACCCCCCATGTTCCCCGGAAAGACTGGAGGCAAATTTCTTCTATTCTTTGTTTGGTGTAAAGTTAAGATGATATGTATGGTGTTGGTTTTCTGCATTCAACACAAGAGTAAAAAGAGCCTGAACAGGTGGTGGCGCAGTGGATAGAGCGTCGGACTGGGATGCGGAAGGACCCAGGTTCGAGACCCCAAGGTCGCCAGCTTGAGCGCGGGCTCATCTGGCTTGAGCAAAGAGCTCACCAGCTTAGACCCAAGGTCGCTGGCTCCAGCAGGGGGTTACTCGGTCTGCTGAAGGCCCGTGGTCAAGGCACATGTGAGAAAGCAATCAACGAACAACTAAGAAGTCGCAACGCGCAACGAGAAACTGATGATTGATGCTTCTCATCTCTCTCCATTCCTGTCTGTCTGTCCCTGTCTATCTCTGCCTCTGTAAAAAAAAAAAAAAAAAAAAAAAGAGTAAAAAGAGAGGAATTCTTCAATGTATTGACGAGGAAATGAGAGTTTGCCTTTCAAATATATGCCCAAACATTGAAGAAATTGCTAGGACACATCAGGCTCATGTTTCTCTTAAACACAATAATGAAAAAACTTACATTCATGCTGGGACCTGCTGAATTTACTAAATTTACTAAAACTTGTCACTTTTTTATTTTTAACCCCTCTTTTTTATGAATTCTATAATGCATAACTCAAAAATGTAACATAAAAATGTTTTTTAATGTCAGAATAAATTTAATTTTGTCATTTATTTCACTTAATTACCATAAAAGCACACTTGGACTTTATTTTTTCTTTAATATTTGACTTGATTATTATAACATATTTCTCAGAAATTTGTATATAGTGCACCTACAATTATTTGTAGAATTTTATCTTATTTTATTTATTTTTTTAAAGAGATAGGTAGGGATAGACAGACAGGAATGGAAAGAGATAGGAAGCATCAATCATTAGTTTTTCGTTGCGACACCTTAGTTGTTCATTGATTGCTTTCTCATATGTGCCTTGACTGTGGGGCTACAGCAGATCAAGTAACCCCTTGCTCGAGCCAGTGACCTTGGGTCCAAGCTGGTGAACCTTGCTCAAACCAGATGAGCCCTCACTCAAGCTGGCAACCTTGGGGTCTTGAACCTGGGTCCTCCACATCCCAGTCCAACGGTCTATCCACTGCGCCACTGCCTGGTCAGGCTATTTGTAGAATTTTAAATGCGCCCCAACTTCAAAAAGTTTGATATCCACTGGGTTAGAGCATCATCCTCATACACAAGGTTGCTGGTTTGATCCCCAGTTGGGGCACATACAGAAACAGATCAGTGTTTTTGTTTGTCTATCTCTCCCTTCCTCTCTCTAAACACAATAATTTTTTTTAAGAAAACTGGAGGACTCAGGGGGATTGGCTGTGATGAGAGAAGCTGAGAGAGCAGAGAAAGGCTGAGCCTGGGGTCAAGGGAAAGTAGGCTGAACAATGATGAATCCAGGTACTTTGGAGGAGTGGGACATATGACAACTGTAAGCCACACAGTCTGAAGAAACATCATTTTAAAAGAAAAAGAAAGTGACATGGCTTATCCGTGTCCCCAGAGATGCAAGTGTGCTTTGGAAGTGTGAAGGGCTCTTAAGGAAACAGCAGGACCACTGGGGCTTTGGAAACAAAATGTTCTCTTACAGAGCTAGACTGAAAAGCGGTCCCGAACCAGAGGTCCTCCCAGCCGGCTGACAAGTTCTGTTCTTAGAACTTGTCATCCTCAAACCCTGCTCTGAGGAATCCGGCAGTGCTTTGTTACTGTTTCTCTTGTACATGCATTGGAGCAAGAGCTGTTTTAAGTCCTTTGCTGAGCACCCAGAGGTTGCATGCTCTGTCTGTGGTAGAGTGCAGCTAGCACAGTGCAGCCCCGTTCTCTCCTCCCCTCTCCTCGGTCAACAAACAAAAGGAGGCTAGAAAACCACCTTTCTGAGCCCACCTGTCACCTGAAGCCCCACACTGTGGTTTAACCTCTCCCATCCATTCATCCATCCATCCATCCATCCATCCAACAAATATTTACAGAGCAGCTATTGTGTACAGGAGCTTGAGCCAATGCTAATTAAAAAAAGAAATGGGCAACATAACTCCAAAAGCTTGGCTCTGTCTTTCTGCCTGAGGGCCACCACGGAAAGCCGAGCCTGTCACTGCTCTCTCTCTCGGCTCAGGACTCTGATCAGAGTGCTGGAAAGAAAAATGTGAGTCAGGTATGTCGACCATTCTCTGCCTGCTGTAAAGGTTACTCAGCACTCAAAGTCAGGGTGATGGTGAACCTCTGGTCCCCACTGACGAGGTCATTAACCTCATGACAGCCCCGTGCTTGGTGGTATTACTCTGATTCTTCAGACCTGAACACTGAGACTTGGATACCTCCAATGGCTGCTCAGAGTCTTACAGGCTGTGAGTGGCAGAGCCTGTAGCCAGCCAAGCCACACCTACTGCCATTCACTTCCCGCACTATTCACTTCCCACACAGCACAGCTTCCAGGAGCCGGCTGCCGGTCGCCTTGGGTTAATGGCTGGCCCCCATCCTGGAAGTCTGTTGACTTAAGTAGATGTTTGAAGAACTTCAAGATCTCCAGTGGAGAACTTTTAGGAAGAAAGGTTTACTGTTCTATCTGCCTCTCTAGATGGACCCTATTGAAATGGATTAATTTTAGCAAGTGAGGAGTTCTGTTCACGCTCCTCTTGGATTTCCATTAACCCTCCGAGTTATGGTCAAACAAAGGAGCCTGGCTAGAACTCCCTGAAGGACCCCTTCCCCTGGACAGCCACAGGAGTATGGTGGGTACATCCAAACCAGCCTGCGGAAAGCCTCATTAAAAGTTCAGCAGGTCATGCCCAGGGCTCCAGTGGCTAGGATCTCAGGGCTCAGGATCTTAAGGAAGAGCTACATGACCTAAAAGTATTCTGAGAACAGAATCCTGGAGAAGCTCCAGTCCCTACCTGAACCTATGCCATCCCACTCCCTCCTGATCTGCTCGATGGGCACATGCTGGTCCCCTGCCAGCCCCAGAACTACTCTACCTGCCCCCTCGTTACCTTCGACTAATCCATCTCTGAGAGACCAAGCCTCCCTATGAGGCAGGTCTTTGCTCAGCCCTGAGAAGAAGGTGATTGGCTGGGTCTTCCAGGGCTTTGTGACCCGCCAGCCAGGCCCCTCCAGTCCCTCAGAACCCTTCATCCCTGCCTGCACATACTGTCTCCATGCAAGCCCAGAATAACCTGGATGTGTGATCCAAGGGGGCCTGGGGTAGCAATTTTGCAGACTGTCTAAACAGATGACTTCAGCCCCCCTGGGCCTGGCGAGAAAGAGGTAGTCCAGTGACAATGGGGCATAGCCCCATGTCAGGAGCAGGGAACGTTTTGTCAGGCTCCGCAGAGTCCTTTCTCCGCTGATCCCACAGCATCTGTTCCAGTTCTCCTGGCCGGTAGGATGGCTTATACAAAGCAGAATCTATGGGAGATCTGGAGCTGGGAAGGTATCATGGGCACAAGCCTACCTTCAGGAAGCCCAGGTGGCTCTTTCCAGGCGGAAGGGGCAGAGAAAAGCACAGTGTGTAGTCTGTCTCCCTCCTGGACTGGCGTTGTGGACACCTGGGGCTAGATGTCGGGCACTTGCTTCTCAAACAAGCGCCCTTGGATTCTTGCGATCTGCCCCAGTAATGCCAATAACATTTACCAGATACTTACTATGTGCCAGGCTCTGCTCAGCACTGTATACAAGGCTCACTTAGTCCTTCAAACAGCTGTCTGAGGGGGAGGCTCTTACTGTTCCCATTTTATAGAAGAGAAAACTGAGGGCCAATGTCAAACAGCTAGGATTTGGTAGAGCCAGGATTAAAACCCAAATGGCCTGCCTATTGATCCAGGATTCTTAAGCAGTACCTTTTGGAGCCTGCTGGAAGTACGCCCAACAGCACTGCAGGAATGGAAATGCTGGTGCATCTTTCATGGCCATGCTGGGCAGAGGGTGGAGGCCTGGGAACTGCAGAAGAGTCTTCTAGGGACCAGGGAATTAGAAAAGACTGTGGGGCCCTGAATCATCTTCAAGATATTTGTGGAACATAGGTTTCCACTGAAGATTTAAAAACAAAAAGCCAAAATTAGATTTAGTCTGGTGATAAGGTTCTTCAATATTAAATGTGAGATTTCAGAGTTATGCAGACTTATGATTTAGGAATACAAACGCTTAGATCGAAGTGCAGTCTCTGCATATCTGCAGAGGAACTGGATGGTCTCTCGAAATTCGTCTGGCCACAGGATGTTGAGATTTAGTCATGATGACCATTGTCAAGGCCTTGGGCCACAGAATGACTGTCCGTTCCACCTCTCCTGATGAGAGCTGTAACAACCTTTCTGTTGTCAGTAAATGCAACATGACCCTTATGATCCTAACTTAGCAAATTATTTAGCAAAATCGCCAGGTTAAACCTCTTCAGCCTTTCTTTCCCGTGACTCCATACCTGGTAGCAGGAGTCAGACCCTGCAATGCAAGCTTTTCCCAAGGTCACATCCTCAGTCTAGTCCTGAGTCGGGTTTGCAAGTGCCCTAGAGGTTGACATGTCACAACCAAATCAGGGTGGTTTCTCCTAACAGTCACCATACTGCCAAAGATGACGGTATAAACATGAGGACTGGGTTGGAAAATCGCATTATTGTAACCCTTGGAACAGAGCCTGCCCCTTCTGGGTTGTTGTCTACCATTATCTCAGGGGAAGTGAAGCAGCCCTCGGACATGGGTATGTTAACTTTAAAAGTTTTCTCAGACTTTCTCTCCACTGTAATTGGAGGCAGCTGGCTTTGGGCCAGATATACCTTTGTCACCAGAGCTGGTCTTGTTTGAGTGTAGGCTTGAGTCAACGCCCAATTAAAAAAAAAAAAGTCATCAGAAGTTGGACCTGTTGATGAGTTTAACATGTGACTGGGGAATATGGAAATTGGTTTAGTTAGCTTAAGTCCAGAATCTCAGAGCAGACCCAGCCCTGTAAGCCACTGCAGCTGCTCCAGCTCTTCTTAGAGTTGGTCAGGAATAATCACTCCACTCAACCCCCTGCTCTGACACCACCAGCTTTGGACCCAACCAGGCTTCTTCTTTAGGGAACCAGATCAAATTTAGGGGCTCTCCTTTTCTAGTGGAGCCAGGGAGAGGGACTTGGGGGGTGGGGAACCATTGAAAGGAGTCTGCTCAGGACCTGGGTGCCACCTGCTGGCCACGATTTAGTTGTTACTTACAGGGCCAAATCTAGGGAAAACTCAAAGGGCATCCTACCCTCCCTGTTGGAAGAGGTAAGAGAAATAGCTGCTTTTTTAGTGACCTTTGAGCGGACATGACAGAGAACCCTTGCAGAGACTTGTGGGTGCTTAGATGAGTTCTCCTGAGCCCAGCCAGGGCAGAGATAGTATCACCTGAAGAACCTGAGCCAGTCCTGAGTGGAGACGAGGGCTCTGTTCTCAGTATCAGAAGAGGACTGTGGTTCTAATGCCTGGTCTGGTTGTACACCAGAATAAGCAGCAGTATTTTTAAAAAATTCATATATATATATAATATATGTGTGTATTAATATATATTATATATTATAGCTATATGCATAACATTACCTATTATATATGAAAATATATAATAAATATAGTTATAGAGAATAGATGTAGTTATACACATATGCACACACTTGGGCTTCACGCCAGTCTATTGGAAAGTCTCTGCAGGAGAATGTGAGGTACCCTTCTGGCAAAAAACCTCTGGAGTGCATGGGGCAGGCTGTGTGTCATTCACTTTTGGTTCCAGACCAGACCTGATAAATGAGCAGAATAGGAAAAGGGAGTGGGCTTCCTTCAGGGACAATTTGCATATTAAACCTAGAGAAATATTATTTACTCCAGAACTACACACTGTTACAATTCTTGAGTACACAGTCCTTCCGGGCTATCTTTTTTTTCTCCAGTTATGATAAAGTCTAGTTATAAGAAATAGTTCCCTCATCCCTTAATAATGCAAGTCAGTGATAAACAGCGCTGACACTTGGCCTTCGCTGGGAGACTGGGGCAGGGGCCCCCCACCTGTCAGCCAGAGCAGGCGCTTCTCTGCTCAGCTCCAACTTAGGTTGCTGCGCGGGGAACATAGGCCCAGGATTGCCAAAGGAAGCCAGAAATCCCAAATTGTTTGTGAAACATCCCAACTTTAAAATGTTGGGCACTGATTCAAAAATGTTTCCAGCACTGTGAGTGCTAAAGAATTCATCTGCAAATCTGGCCAATGGGTGTCTTCATTTATGACTGCTGATTGCATGGGTGTGAGTTGGGCAGTGATGTGGCCAGGGCTGCTTTTAGATAGGTTCTGACTGCAGTAGTGTCAGGGAGGGCCCCAGGGGAGACTGGAGGCTGGAAGCTTCCAGGAGGCTTCTGCTAGCCTTGGCGGGATAGAACATCTGCATAAACCCCAAGGTAGCAGGAGAGGCGGCAAAGAGCCCATATTGGGAAGGCATAGTGGCAGGGTTTGATGAGACAGGAGGATGAGGGAGAGGGGCTATCTAGGACGACCCCACAAGTATCTAACATGGCATTTGGGTAACTGGCGGTGACATCCACTGGGATAATGAATACAGGAACAGAAGTATGTTCTAAGGGAAGGTTTTGGACAAGTGGACTTTAGGTGCCCCTGAGTCAGCCAGCAGATCACAGGCCACAGGCCCCACAGGAGTATGGGATCTAAAGTCAGGCAAAGGTTAGTTGGCTTTCTAAAACACAAAGCTGGTTAGGATACTGTCTGCCTAAATACCTGCAATGGCTTCCCATTGTCTAAACAGAAAGTCTAAACTCCCGGTCAACAAAACCCTTCACGACCCATCCCTGACATCCTCACTATGCCATGCACCCGCACGGAACCTGCTCCCGGGCCCTGCTGAGCAACGCGCAGCCCTGGAATGAGCCATGTCTTTGTTCTTGCTGGTCCTTGGGCCTGCTGTGCCCTTCTACCCCACCGCTTTCTATGTTTGGAAAATTCCTACTTCTTTCCTGCTCAGCATTGCTACTTTTGAAGCCTTTGCTGATCCTGCCAAACAGAAGCGATCACTCCCTTCTTTGTGCCATCCCTGAACTTTGTAGTGCCCTACTGTGGGGACTTGCCTGTCTGTACACTCCTTAAAGGCAGAGACCACATCATGCGTGACTTTGTTGCACCAGTTCTTAGCACACCTCTAGCATACAGGAGACGCTCATTAAATGTTTAAAGGGTGAAAAGGTCCCCCTCTCCAGAAGGTAAACTGCAATGCTGTCTGGAAGAAGGTGACTCTCATTTCCCCAATACTCCTGTTCTTCTTACAGCTAAAGAACAGCTGGAGTTGCTTGATGGTGGGGGAGCAGTGGATAGAACATCGACCTGGGACGCTGAGGTCCCATGTTCAAAACCTTGAGGTTGCCGACATGAGTGCTCAGCGGCTTGAGCTCAGGCTTGCCGCCTTGAGCGTGGAATCATTGAGATGATCCCATGGTTGCTGGCTTGAGCCCAAGGTCTCTGACTTGAGCAAAGGGTCACTGGCTCAGCTAGAGCCCTCCAGTTAAGGCACATACAAGGAGCAATCAATGAATAACTAAAGTGCTGCAACTATGAGTTGGTGCTTCTCATCTCTCTTCCTCCCTCTCTTTCTCTTTCTTAATACAACAACAAACAAACAAACAAACAAACAAAACCATGAACCCCTCTATGCTGACTTTGCCGCCTCCTTTCTTTGCAGCTGGGGTATGGCCGTCAATGTGTACTCCACATCTGTGACCAGTGAGAATCTGAGTCGTCATGATATGCTTGCGTGGGTCAACGACTCCCTGCACCTCAACTATACCAAGATAGAACAGCTCTGTTCAGGTAAGAGGCTGGGCACAGGGGAAGTGGGTCTTGCTAGAGGGAAAGGAAGGGAAGGTGGGAGGCAAAACAGCCTCTGCAGAGAATGTAACTTGTAATTAGGATTAAGGAGAGCTGCAGTCCTAACTCAGTCAGTGTTTGGAGTTGAAGGCAGGAAATCAGGATCTCCATGGACTGGGAAGAGCTGAGAGGCACAGGAAAGGGCTGAAGGGGGCGCGGGACAGTGCGGACAGGCAGTCAAGACAGAGGTTAAAAGCATGAGGTCCAGTCTAGCCACTCTAGGTCCAGATCTCAGCTCTTATTTTAGTGCAAGTCACTACACCTCTCTAGGCCGCAGTTTTCCCATCTATAAAATGGAGATAACATCCTCTGTCTCGCTAGGATTGCTGTTAGATTCAGTTACAGTATGTGCAGTGTTTGCTGTGGTACTGGCGCACAGGTGCATCAATAAACAGTAATTGCTCCTGTTCTTGGAACACTGCAGGGATTCTGGCTGTGTCTCTCCTGCAAGTAGAGCTGGCCATGGCCCCAGAATGAGGAGAGAAGAGGAGACGGGGTAGTATGGGGGAGCGGGCCAGCAGAGGGCCCGGCTGAAGGGAAAGCAGGCAGCTAAGGGGGAGGAACAGCCTGGACCCGCAGTCAGCCATGCTTCCCCACAGGCGCAGCCTACTGCCAGTTCATGGACATGCTCTTCCCTGGCTGTGTGCACTTGAGGAAGGTGAAGTTCCAGGCCAAGCTAGAGCACGAATACATCCACAACTTCAAGGTGCTGCAAGCAGCTTTCAAGAAGATGGGTGTTGACAAAGTAGGTGCCTGTGCTCCCAGGGGCCCTGAAGAGCTGTGTGACCCTGGGGAAGAAGATGGCCCACCAACAGGGCAACAGGGCTGCTGGGGTCATTCCAGCAATCACACCTCTGTCCACCCCCCCAACTCTCCAGGGGGAGTGTGCCCCCAGCTCAAGGCACAGTGGAAAACCCTATACTGCACATCCCATCCTGACGACATTCGTGTCCCCTCATCCTCCCTGGACCCTATCCATCCCAGCAGTTGAGGCTTGCTATACTGCTCCTATTAAGTTCCTTCTCTAGGGCCCAAGGACAGTCTGTTGCTCACTCTGCTGCCTCAATGGCCCCAGACCCCTGGCTCCAGCAGCCCCCACCCACATGGAGGCAGCAGCACCACGGGACTCCTCCCCACAGTTCCTCCTGTGCCTGGAGGAAAGCTGTCTCTGGACCCCAGCCTGGGGCCTGCAGCCGACCCATTTGTTCTGGTGCGTGGGGAGGGGCCCGGTGGAGTCTCTGGAGGACACTGCAGCCCGGGGGCTGGCTTTCCTGAGAGCCGGGCCCTCTCCCAGAGGAAGGCAGCCCTCGCCTGCAGGTGGTTAAATTCTCTGCTTATGTGGTCTATTTCAGATCATTCCTGTAGAGAAATTAGTGAAAGGAAAATTCCAAGATAACTTTGAGTTTATTCAGTGGTTTAAGAAATTCTTTGACGCAAACTATGATGGAAAGGAATACAACCCTCTGCTGGCGCGGCAGGGCCAGGACGTAGCGCCACCTCCTAACCCAGGTGATCAGATCTTCAACAAATCCAAGAAACTCATTGGCACAGCAGGTAACGTGCCCGAGCTGGGGGAGGGAATGTGGGGGGCCGGGCTGCCGGGCTCTCCGCCAGGAGTGCCTCCTGGGCACCCCCCGGCCCGGCCCCCCAGCCTAGAGGAGACTGTTATCACGGAGTTCAGATGACGCCGCCTGCTTCCCACTCAGACCAGGGGGAGTCACAGTAGGGAGGAGAGGGCTCCCAAGATTGCAACAAAAGGAGAGCCACTGGCACCAGCCAAGGTGGCAGCTGGCAGAGGGAGGCCCAGGGCACTTCCTTCTGTAGCATCAGCTAACAAGTGTGTCTCTAGACGACGGGGCAGCACATGGCAGGGCTCCTCCGCCCAGGTCCATCCAGGCCCAGGGCCTGGCACCAGCACTATACACCCTCCTAGCCCCCGCCACTGAACGCTCAGGGATGGGCGTTTGCCACGCCTGGTCGTATCTTCCCCCATTCCAAAGGCCTGTAGCCCTAAGTCCTCAAGAGATGAGTCTCTGAACGCAAGGCTTTGTCTGGGTTTCAGAGGAGAAAGGGAAGAAGCAGAGAGAGGGGGAGAGGAGCGGCCCCAGCCCGCATCTGAACCCGTCATAGCAGAGCCTCCTCTGTTTGCGCTGCTGCCCTGCCTGGGCCTGCCCCCACTCACCTGCTTGCTTGGCGTTAGAAGCAGTTAGCTGTCCAAGGAGCTGCCCCAGCTAGAGAACAAGGAGCCGCAGCATGCTTGCCCCCTGAGTCAGGCCCGGCAGAGGGCACAGAGCCCGTCCTGAGGCAGGGAGCCCAGGAGGGGCAGGGGCAGGTTTCTTCTGTGTCCTCCAGTCCTGAGACTCTGAGGTTACCCATAGGGAGGGTGGCTTTGGGTTGGGGCTTCTATCGGGAAAGACCCAGCAAGAGCTAGATTTGAGACCCTGCACGGGCTGCTTTCCCTCAGGCTTCAGCTAGCTGTCAGTCAAGGACCTCCAACCCTCCCAGCCCCACATCCCAAATTCCCCGTCCCAGCGTCTCTCATCTCTCTCGCAGGCCGGCTCTCCTCCTCCCCGCTCCTCACGCCGCCTTTAGTTCCCTGTAGTCCCTGCTCTAACAGGCTTGCCAAAAGGCTGCCCAGCTGCTGTGGTGTCATGTGTGGCCGTGGCTTGAGGCCTAGATGTAGATGCCCCACCCCCTGAGTAGGAGAGGAGGGGAGGGCAAGAGTGCCTGCCTTTCTCAGGGGCCCGCCCCTGCACTTGTCACACCAGGCTGTCCCTGCCACCTGAGCTATGGGCTCACATGGCCCATCTGAATTTCTCCCCTGAGCAGTTCCACAGAGGACGTCCCCCACAGGCCCCAAAAATATGCAGACCTCTGGCCGACTAAGCAATGTGGCCCCACCCTGCATCCTCCGGAAGAATCCCCCATCAGCCCGGAATGGCGGCCATGAGACCGATGCCCAAATTCTTGAACTCAACCAGCAGGTGAGTGGAGTGGGCAAGGGAGCTGAGATGGCCCTGCTACAATAGCCAGGCCTGCCCTGGCCGGTTGGCTCAGCGGTAGAGCGTCAGCCTGGCGTGCGGGGGACCCGGGTTCGATTCCCAGCCAGGGCACATAGGAGAAGCGCCCATTTGCTTCTCCACCGCCCCCCCCTCCTTCCTCTCTGTCTCTCTCTTCCCCTCCCGCAGCCAAGGCTCCATTGGAGCAAAGATGGCCCGGGCACTGGGGATGGCTCCTTGGCCTCTGCCCCAGGCGCTAGAGTGGCTCTGGTCGCAATAGAGCGACGCCCCGGAGGGGCAGAGCATCGCCCCCTGGTGGGCAGAGCGTCGCCCCTGGTGGGCGTGTTGGGTGGATCCCGGTCGGGTGCATGCGGGAGTCTGTCTGACTGTCTCTCCCCGTTTCCAGCTTCAGAAAAATACAAAAAAAAAAAAAAAAAAATAGCCAGGCCTTTGGGGTGTCAGGGCAGGGAAGGGAAGTCTGAGGCAGGGATCTCTGGTGTGAACAACACCGTTGCCTGCACCAGCTACTGGATTTGAAGCTGACAGTGGATGGGCTGGAGAAGGAGCGTGACTTCTACTTCAGCAAACTTCGAGACATTGAGCTCATCTGCCAGGAACACGAAAGTGAGAACAGCCCTGTCATCTCAGGCATCATTGGCATCCTTTACGCCACTGAGGTGAGCTCTGCCTTCGCCCACTACTGTCCCAGGCCCCCAGGGCCTGCCCCTGTGATACCTGGCCCTGGACCCAAAGGAAGGGGTAGGGCCAGGAGGAGCCTTGAAGAACATGGACCGATTTGGAGAGCGAGCTGAAATCGCAAGCTCCAAGTCACAGAAAGCATTAGCCGGGAAAGCAGGACTAGAACTCGGGCCCTTACTCCCAAGCTACCTATCCAAGTTCATAGTCTCCACTGGCCTGCCTGGCTCACTGTTCCCCTCACCCTTCCCCCCTCCAGGAAGGATTTGCACCCCCTGAGGACGATGAGATTGAGGAACATCAACAAGAAGACCAGGACGAGTACTGAGGGCGGCTCCAGCCCTGGCTGACTGCACGCCTCCCCACCCCCCACATTATAACCCTTTCCTTACAGCCGGTCGGCCGGGTGCTTTGTGTCAGTGTCGCAGCACTGGGGAGTCAGGCGAAGGGGGCTAAGGGGATGGGGCTGCGGGCAGGCAGAGGCCCTGTCCTCCTGTGGCACTGGCCCAGTGGGTGGGACCCCTGCCCACCCCCCACCCATATTTATTTCCGTTGTCTCTATGCTGTGTTGGCCAACACTTCCCGGGGTGCTGCCGCCTCCCGCCCCAGCCAGCCTCCTGCTCCCCTGACAGCCAGCAGCTGTATATTTGACAAAGTCATTGGTATATTTTTACTTACTGGATTTTCCTTGCACTTTACCTGTTCTTTTCCCAGGGCTCACAGCACGGGCTCCGGGGCAGTGTGCCTGGCTTGGCTTCCTTCCCTGTTGCCGGGCCATGGCAGGACCCACCAATTCTTATTTATTTTGTCTTTTGACTCCCCAGTAGTTGAGGGGAAGGCTGATGTCAGAAGAGGGATAGGGGGACTAAGGAGGGGGTGCCTTCGGCGCCGGTGGTCAGGGAGACGGAGGGGAGCATGCGAGGAATGAAAATGACCTCCAGATTCACCCACACTGGGCCCCCTTCCCCCAGCCCCAAAGCCCAGCACTGCCCCGAGGCCCCAGCCACTCCATCTGCAGCTCGGTTCATACCACACAGACTGCCCAGACCCTCCTAGTGTCTGCCTCCCATCCACCTGCCTCCCCCACCCCTGCCCCCTCGGGCCACCCAGCCTGCGTATGTGTTCACTTTTATTTAAATAAACTTGTGTGGTAAAAGTCCATGCCATGTGTCCCTCCACTAAGCCACGGCCGGGTCTCAGTGCTTTGCTCCTGGTGAGCACTCCCCTCCCCGAGGCGATGACAAGCACAGCCACTGCCACCTTCTCTCACGCTAGAAAGCACCATGGCGCTTGGCCCCCGAGCACAGCTCTGACCCAGTCCCCATCTCCCAACACTGGGCCGGGGTTCTGAGGGAAGGCCTGGATGCCCCACTCCCAACCCCTGAGGAGGAGCGAGGTTTGGGACCATGGCTGTGACAGTCGGCAGCCAGGAAAGCAGCTGGGTGGTCCTGGCCTGGCCAGGAGGCCCTTTGTTTCAGTTAGACTGTATGTGGTTCCCCCTTGTCAAAGCTCACACCCCTCACAGCAGTCCAGCTGGGGACAAGGGCTTAGCTGACAGAGAAAGCTGAGTGGGTTACAACGAGTCAGCAACTCCGAGCACTGGAGCCCGGAAGGACCGCAGTGCCTGTGTGGTTCCTTCTGTAGAACAGGTCTCATGGGAACCAGGATGAGGAAGCCCTTCACATCACCCACAGAGCCCTACATTGCGGGCGTGTGCCCCGGCAAAGGGTCATCATAACCAAAGTCCTGGAAGCCCAATAAGAGCTGAGGGCACAGAAATTAATGTGGGTGCCTGGCCCATTTAAACAAAATGCTAGCAGTCACGTAGATGGGTGCCCCATTTACTGATGAAGGGACTGAGGCCCACATGTGACATGACTGTCTCAAGGTGGTAAAAACCTGGACTAGAATTCACATCACCTGATTAATGGTTGAGTATCCCTCCCCGAACACCACAGAGCTATCACCTTCAGAATGTTCTTCTAGGTTCAGGCTAGTCCTAGTAGCTGTTTCTTCTTCATCCTGAGTATGAACGAGGTACAGTGGGGTTGATTCTTCTGTGGCCCTTCTCCATGACTCTTCTTCCAGACTACCGCAGTTTCTGTGATGGCTCCAGATAGCCTAAGATAAGCAGGTCCTGTCTGCTCATTGCTCATTCACCCCTCTTCCTCCTCCTGACTTCCCCCACACACAGAGATTTCTGGCCTTTATCTCTTTTTTCTCCTCCAACAAGTTCCCTGCCTGCTTTTATTGATCTTTATGATTTTTAAATCCCCTTGTCTAATTTTAAAAAATTTTTATTTACTGATTTTAGCAAGAGAGGAAGGGGGGAAGAGAGAGACAGGAACATTGAGCTGTTCCTGTATGAGCCCTGACTGGGGATCAAACTGTCAACCTCTGTGCTTTGGGACAATGCTCTACCCAACTGAGCTACCTGGCCAGGGCCCCCTTACCTAATTTTAAAAAGCTGTTCTCCATTATCTCAGGTAGATACTAGAAAAGGATAAGGAGGGTGTTCTGCATTGCCCAATGTTCATCTTCAGGCCAAGACTCATTCTTCTGGTAGAGTAGGTGCAGTAGGCAAAATAATGCCTCCCCCCAAAGATGTCCACATGATCATTTCCAGAACCTGTGAATATGTTAGTTTACATAGCAAAGGGGAATTAAGGTTGTAGATGGAAATAAGTTGCTAATCAGTTAACCTTAAATAAGGAGAGTAGCCTGACCAGGCGGTGGCACAGTGGATAGAGCGTCAGACTGGGATGCAGAGGACCCAGGTTCGAGACCCCGAGGTCTCCAGATTGAGCGCGGGCTCATCTGGTTTGAGCAAAAAGCCCACCAGCTTGAACCCAAGGTTGCTGGCCCCAGCAAGGGTTTACTCGGTCTGCTGAAGGCCTGCAGTCAAGGCACATATGAGAAAGCAACCAATGAACAACTAAGGTGTTGCAACACGCAATGAAAAACTAATGATTGATGCTTCTCATCTCTCTCCATTCCTGTCTGTCTGTCCCTGTCTATCCCTCTCTCTCTCTGAAAAAAAATAATAATAAAAAAAAATGAGAGTATCCTGAGTTATCCACGTGGGCCCAAGTAATCACAGGGGTCCATAAAAATGGAAGGGAGTGCAGACAAGGTCAGAGTGATACAGTGTGAGTAGGACTTGACCCAGTGTTGCTGGCTTTGAAGATGGAAGGGGGCCATCAGCCGAGGAATGCAGGCAGCCTTGCCGCTGGGAAAGGCAAGGAAACATTCTCCCTGGAGCCTCTAGAAAGCAACACAACCTGCAGATACCCATTTTAACCCAGTGAGACTCATGTCAGACTTCCAGAACTGTAAGAGAATCTGTGTTGTTTTGAGCCGCTAAGTATGTGGTACTTCATTATAGCAGCAACAGGAAAATACTACAGTGGGTCAAACTGTGCTTCCATAAGCTCACCTCTTCTTATCCCACTGAACACCTACCTGTCCCCTTTAACCCAGCATCTTTTGATTCTTCCCTCAAACCCCATGTAGGTACCTGCCCCAGCCCACTTCTATGGCTGGTGTCTAAGGTTGCTTTTTCTTTTCTTTTTTTTGTATTTTTCTGAAGCTGGAAACGGGGAGAGACAGTCAGACAGACTCCCGCATGCGCCCGACCGGGATCCACCCGGCACGCCCACCAGGGGGCGATGCTCTGCCCCTCCGGGGGTCGCTCTGCCGCGACCAGAGCCACTCTAGCGCCTGTGGCAGAGGCCAAGGAGACATCCCCAGCGCCTGGGCCATCTTTGCTCCAATGGAGCCTTGGCTGCGGGAGGGGAAGAGAGAGACAGAGAGGAAGGGGGGGGGGTGTGGAAAAGCAAATGGGCGCTTCTCCTATGTGCCCTGGCCGGGAATCGAACCCGGGTTCCCTGCACGCCAGGCTGACGCTCTACTGCTGAGCCAACTGGCCAGGGCCTAAGGTTGCTTTTTCAAATACCCAGAGCTCAGGGACATAAAACCACTTCCCCCACCCCCTCCTCTTCCCAGTACCACGTACTAAGTGTACCTTTCTATCGAAGACATCACATGGTGAACTGTCATTTTCTGTTTACACAATTGTCTCCGACACAGTCTTTGAGTTCCTCACAGCAAGTGAGGTGTGTCCTCCAGCTCCACCTGTCACAGTGCCAGGTGCTTTGGAAATGCTGCTGGAGAAGTAAGTGAATGACTTCTGTCCCCTACATGCCAGGTTACTACAGATGACCTGCCAGACTATTCTAAGGAAAAACAGGAAAGAAAGCACCCCCACCCCATCCTTCTGTATTTCTTCACCATGGAGCAGCCCCCTTCTTGGTCTCCATGGAAAGCCCATTCTGTTTCTCTTCCAAAACAGTGTCTCTTCTGTGACCATACAGGGACCACAAGGGGTCAAGCAAAGAAGGGATATTGTTGTTGGACTCTGAGTAGAGATACACCAATGATCTGATTAATTACCATAACTGATTAGTGATCAGTTTAACTATGGTTCTTTACAAAAGTATTCCATCTCAGAGCTACCTGAGGCAAAGTCAGCCGTGATCAGGCTTGAAGGAGCCGGAGGACAGGAAGGGAGAGGCAGCAAGAGCTGAACGTCTCCCAGCTCCTGCCTTTCTTTGACCCCCATGCACTCTCCACATATCCTCACTCACCTTTCCAAATCACTGGGTCATGCCTCTTTCCTGCTGGCTTCCCAGGGTCTGGAGAATAAAGTTTAAATTTGGTTTATGAGCCCATGGCTTATGGGCTCAGATCTCATCACCTCCAAAACCCCCTTATGCACTGTCACACTAAACTACTTCGCATTAAACTACTTGCCCTGCACTATCCCCCCTACAGGCCTTTGCTTAAATCAATAAAACCATACAACCTGCCTGTGCTCTCCATCTGTCCTGATCCCCAACCAATGAAAAGTCCCCCATTTCTCAGAACCCATCTCAAATGCCATCTCCTTCAGGAAGCCTTCTCTAATCTCCTTCCTAAGGAATTAATTCATCACTCTCTAAGCTGTCCATCATCTAGGAATTTGGTCTCTATTAGTTTTTGTATTTTTTGAAGTTAGAAGTGAGGAGGCCAGCAGACAGACTCCTGCATGCGCCTGACAGGGATCCACCCGGCATGCCCACCAGGTGGTGATGCTCTGCCTATCTGGGGCCTTGCTCTGTTGTGGCCAGAGCCATTCTAGCACCCGAGGCAAAGGCCATGGAGCCATCCTTAGTGCCTAGGCCAACTTTGCTCCAGTGGAGCCTTGGCTACAGGAGGGGAAGAAAAAGAGAGGAAGGAGAGAGGGAAGGGTGGAGAAGCAGATGGGTGCTTCTCCTGTGTGCCCTGGCCGGGACTGGAGCCCGGGACTCCTGCACACCGGGCGGACACTCTACCACTGAGCCAACCAGCCAGGGTCTATTAGTTCTTATTTTAAGAGCTAGCCTGCCTTGTATCTCAGTATAGCAGGTATGAATCTCATCCTCAAATGTAGGTGTATACACAAAATAACACATTTCCTTAATTGTGATAAGTGACTTTCATTTCACCTTCCCTCATCTTCCCCTGCTGGGTTGCTTCAAGCTTTGTTTTCTCAATGATACTACAAGCATGGACGCCCTCCAGGGTTAGTGAATGTCTGAGTAGTAACCTGTTTGAGTGGTTCTTCAGGTTAATTGCTTTGATCACTTTCCTGCCACATCTGGGGCTTGGAACTCAGTGCAGTCAGAGCCAGAACTATTTCTTTCCCATTGTATGGAGGGGAAAACCCAACACAGGCTGTCCCAGACCCACAGACTTTACTCTGCCTCCTAACAGGACTCTTCACTCTCTACCCTCCAAAAACTGCCTCTTCCCTCAAGCTCCATCCTCTTCCTTGTTCCTTCATAAGAGACTTTTATAGCCCAGTAAACTCAAAGTTTAATCACTAGCAACAGAATACAAACACTGTCCTAGAAGGAAGGGAAGCATTTAATCTACAAACTCTTCCTGGAGGTGAAGACAACAATTTCCATCCCAACCTTCTAGCACTTCCAGAAAGAAAAACTGCAACAGTTAAATTTCCAAGTCACCTGATGCTGCGGCCTTCACACAGTAGGTGCTTCATAACAGTTTACTGAATGTTATAGCATCCTGTCTCAACACCTTTGCCTGGATGTTTGGGGCTGTGAAGGTGCTCCGACTCCCCCCCCCCCATCCGACCCCCCGCTAGGAAAACGAAAGACTACAAGTCCCAGGCTGCCTTGCGGTGTCGTCATGCGCCGCGAGGTTCTGCGAGGAGACGTGGCAGAGCGCGGCGCGTCCACACAGACCGGAAAGCCCAGGAAGGCGACTGACAGTGGCGGGAGGGTCTCAGCCATGGCATCCAGGACAGCGGGTGGGGGGCGCTGGGAGGTGGTGAAGAAAGGGCGGCGCCCTGGGGCCGGTGGCAATGGGCGAGGCTCCGGAGTGGACCGCCGGGCGCTCGGGGAGGCGAACGGAATGTGGAAATACGACCTGACCCGTGAGTACCCACCCGGCCCGCCGCCCGCGCCGCCGCCCTGACCCGGGCCTGCCCCTCCCGGGGGTACCGAGCAGCTGAACACCCCGGGCTCCTCCAGGCGCGAGCTCTCCTGCCGATCGGCGCCTCCTAATTCAGGGAGCGCTACCCTCGCCTTGTCTCTTTTGAGCCTCGCAAATGGTAGACAGTGCAGGGCAGGTTGCTGTCCTGGCTTCGCAGTTGAGTAAACTGAGGCCCAATGAAGTCAGATGCCTTGTCTAGAATCACCTGTTAGAGGGGAGTAGGATTTGGTCCTCGGACGCTGAGCTCACCGCACACACACCCTACCAGCTGTTAGCGGGCCCTAGCCTGGCCTCGCTGAGCAGGTGTCGGAGAGCTAGGAAGAGGCATTCTGCTTCATTATACAAGGTGCCCCCTCCTTGAGTAGCCAGCAGGTAGGGGGAGGGGAGGACGGACAGCAGGCCCAGCCTGAGGAAAATGACCCACTGGACACTCTAGACACCCACCAAGTCTTATTCTGTGTGGCATCTGTTTCCTCAAAGTCTCGAGGAGGAGTGGAGAAAGCTTGCCACTTGTTGATTACGCAGTTGTCATATCTGAACGAAGAGAAACTGGGGTAGAACAAAGATGGAAAAATCCTGACCTCCCAGACTAGTAACCACTCCCCGGAGAAACCAGCGCTCTGTCTCTAACCCCTTCGCTAGTTCCCATATACTCTCCTGTACTAATCAATGCCTCATTTCTGTGAAAGAGCCCCTGAACTGTGATGACAGAAAGAAGCAACCAAAAGGGCTCCCTGGCCTGCTCCCTAAGCAACACAGCAGAGGCAGTGAGGCAGCTCCTTCCAGGAGATGAATTAGGGGGATGAATTAGGGGACAGCTGTGGGAGAAGGGACCACTATTCCTGTAAGGTCCTCATGATCCAAGGATGGCCCCCCTTTCTCTGCCTGTTATCACCTCAGCTCCCATCCAGACGACAAGCACCCTTTATGAGCGGGGTTTTGAGAAAATCATGAAGAAGCAGAATAAAGAGCAGGTCCCACCCCCTGCTGTGGAGCCAAAGAAACCTGCGAACAAAAAACAAACTAAGAAGGTGGCAACCCTCACCAACCAAAGCCAGAAGCAGGGCCGCTTCCGCAGCCTGGAGGAGGCACTGAAAGCTGTGAGTGTGCCTAGGCTTTAGGTGGGGAAGGAACAGGACTTGAGGTGTGGAGAAGATGAAAGGAGTGGGAGGGGAGGGGACGCTGAGGGACCTGTGGAATTTGGGAAACTGTTGGTTGAGAGGAGGCATTCAGGGAAGAACAGAAACCCCAAGGAAGGCTCTTAGGATAAAAAGGAAATAAGTTTATAAGGGAAACATGGATTAGTGAGAAAAGAGCCTTGAAACCCAGAGATACCAGGGAGAAGTTAGAGAAACTATTTGTGGTGCCTCACCCCATGGAAGCAGTGATCTTTCGTTTTGCATCTTGTCTTTATTTTTACCCTTGAACATGTGAAGGGTCTAAGAGTACTGGGCCTTAAGATCCGTAATTCCAACTCTCCTAAACTTTCTAAAGATCTGGATGCAGCAAAATTGTGGCATTCCACATATTTATGTTTAAGAGCAGAAATCCTTTGTTCTTCCTACCACCACCATTTCAGCAATTTTCCCACCTCTACCCAATATTGCAACACTCACAACTCACCCACAGCTGACCATGGGGGCCTGTGTCTCTGGCAGCTGGACGTGGCCGCTCTACAGAAGGAACTAGACAAGAGCCAGAGT
Source organism: Saccopteryx leptura (assembly GCF_036850995.1). NCBI lineage: Eukaryota > Metazoa > Chordata > Mammalia > Chiroptera > Emballonuridae > Saccopteryx > Saccopteryx leptura. Next base: position 288,390,894 of record NC_089505.1, on the reverse strand, counting down.
GTGTTCTCTGGGAATCCATCCGTATGGTTGAAGGACCTGGCCAGCTATCTCAACTACAAGCTCCAAGCACCTCTAAGTGAACCCACACTAAGCCAGCATACTCACGGTTAGTTCTCTACTTCCTAAAGCTCAGACAAGTTCAGGAAAATTCTGAAATGGCTGTGTATAAGCACATTGCTTAGTAATAGACCCCAGTGACCCCCACTGTCCTGATTTATGTGGGTGAAGCTGCTCTTAAATCATCATGGCTACGAAGCTTTCTAGGCTGTCTTGAGATAGGGCGGATGCCAGCCTTAGTGCAGGGGACCTCTGCCTCCATTCACCATTCCCAGGGAGCAGACTAGTGTGCCCAGAGCTGATGGTCCCAGCACTCATGTGGAGTCTTATTGCCCCAGATTATCCCTATAGCCTGGTGAGCCGGGAGCTGCGTGGGATCATCCGAGGGCTGCTGGCAAAGGCAGCGGGGTCTCTGGAGCTCTTTTTTGACCACTGTCTGTTCACCATGTTGCAAGAGCTGGATAAGACTCCAGGTGAGAGGGACCCATGAGGGATAGCCCAGCCTCATCTTGAGGACCTAGTCCCTTTCTCCTGCTTTAAGAGTGGCTGGGTTGTTTCCAGCAGGGAAACATGCTAATCCTGACACTTTTGGAAGGGGAGGAGGAAGTTAGGACTCTGTGGGCTGGGTTCTGGGCTCACAGCTGCCAATGGGGAGATTTCAGGTTTGGGGTGCCTGTGTGTGGGTCTAAGAACATGTATCTGTCTAGGGGAGTCACTACATGGTTACCGTATCTGTATCCAGGCCATTCTGCAAGACAAGCCCAAGATTGCCACAGTGAACCTGGGCAAGGTGAGCTCAGAGTGGTGGTAGGGACACCACAGAGCTGGGACTGGGGAGGCTGGGCAGAATCTGCACTGTGGACTCCATCAAGGGCTAGGAGAAGACCCTGTAAGAACAGTCATAATAGCGGACACTATTACAACTTACTGTGTGTCTGCTTTGTATGTATTTGAGGCAGGTGCTGCCATTCTCATTTTATAGATGACAAAATTGAGCCACAGAGGGGTTCAGTCATTTTCCTAGAGTCAGTCAACTAGTAAGTGGCAAGTATGGGGGAAGGCCACAGTCTGGTGCCAGAGCCAATGCTTTGACTCACTGCACCCACTCCCACAGTGCTCCACTGTTGCTGGGCCTGTCCCTTCTCTCAGGAGCTCTCTTCCTGCCTGGCCTTGGGGGTGCTCCTGATGCATTGAGGGTGCTCCTGATGCTTTGCCCTATCCCTCCCACTGGTCTCCTCAGTTCCTGGAACTGCTGAGGTCCCACCAGAATCGACCAGCAAAGTGTCTGACCATCATGTGGGCCCTGGGCCAAGCAGGTTTTGCCAACCTCACCGAGGGACTGAAAGGTAACAAGGCAGTGGGGAAGGGAGAAGGATGGTCCTGGAGCCAGGAAGCACCTCTGTAGTGTCCCTGGTGGGTCTGAGTCTGAGGCTCCCTCCCTGACCTGTCTCCACAGTATGGCTGGGTATCATGCTGCCTGTGCTGGGCATCAAGTCCCTGTCCCCCTTCGCCATTTCATACCTGGATCGGCTGCTCCTGTGAGTAGTGGGGGGACGGCAGGGGGAGGGCCCAGGTGTCTCCAAGTGGCTGAGTGAACTGGGTCGCTGGGATACTGGTCTCTATAGATGTGAGGAAAACCGGGGTCACTTCCTCCCACCTCCTAATGTGATGGTGAAGGAAGGGGAGGGGACCATAGGAGTAAGGTGTGGGCTAGGGTTTATGCCCTTTTTCCTAGAAGTTGGTCTTAGCTGGGATCATGGCCTAGGTGGTGGTCCCCAACCAGCCTGTTTTGTTCTTCCCCCACAGGATGCACCCCAACCTCACCAAGGGCTTTGGCATGATTGGCCCCAAAGACTTCTTCCCGCTTCTGGACTTTGCCTATATGCCCAACAACTCCCTGACGCCCAGGTAGTGCGGGGTTAGAAGCAGGCAAGATATTCCTGCCCCTTCTTCAGCCACCCTAAATCTAAGATTCTCAACCTGCAAGTTCAAGGGATGAGCAAACCCCATGAAACTATATATCTGGACCCTCAGGTGGATTGGCATGTGGGCATTTTCCTAGGGAGAGGATCCATGACTTCCATCAGATTTTCCAAGGAGTCTCTGAATCTAAAAAGATCCAGAGCCATCACAAGGGCTTAGAGTCCCCTCCTCAGGCAGGGTATGGACTCGGAAGCAGGCAGAAGGGACACAGTGCACAACTCCATTTAGAGTCTTTGCCTGGCTCTCCTCCCCATCCCAGCCTGCAGGAACAGCTGTGTCAGCTCTACCCCCGACTGAAGGTGCTGGCCTTCGGGGCAAAGCCGGAATCCACCCTGCATACCTACTTCCCCTCCTTCCTGTCCAGAGCCTCCCCTAACTGCCCTCCTGAGATGAAGAAAGAGGTGAGGAAATGGTGGGAAGCTCCTTTCTCCCTTTGGGGGTCAGCTGCAAAGGTCCCTATCTGCTGACAAATGCCCTGCCTTCATGGACCCGTGTCCTGAGTATCCCTCAGCTCCCTCTGACAGCCTTCCGGCTCACTCCCTCATGCCCACACTCAGAAGAACAGAGCTGAAAGGGTGGCATGTTCAGGTCTGGCTGGTCTCTGATGTCTTCCCACTTGCAGATGAGTGATCTTTGAGCTCTTCTACCTTGGGACCCCAGCCTCCCCCTACACAGCCTCTGAGACTTCTGGGGTCTGGGCACATGTACTGCCTGCATGGTCTCACGTAGGAAAGGGGATCACTCTCAGTACTCCCCCCTCCCCAGTCCCGTTTCCCAGCAGTCTCTCTCCTGTCTGCTGTGCAGCTCCTGAGAAGCCTAACCGAATGCCTGATGGTGGACCCCCTCAGTGCCGGTGTCTGGAGGCAGCTGTACCCTAAGCACCTGTCACAATCCAGGCAGGTGGCGGGGGAGGGGGGGTGTCACCTACCTCTCACCCACAGAGAGAAGCCTTAGTGTATGTCTCCCAGCCTGTCCCTGCCCTAGAAGTAGAAGGGGAACACTTGTTACTGCTGTTTGGGCTCATGCCTCGCTAGCTGAGTGGGAACGTTGCTGGGTGGCCTGTGGGAGGCTGTTCCTCTGCTGGCCGGGGGTGTGGACTTTCAGGCTGAGCCGCCCTAGTGGAGGATGGGAAGGGCCATGTGGGCCGCCTGATTGGGAAGGGTTGTGCTTTCCCCACAGCCTGCTTCTGGAGCATTTGCTCAGGTCCTGGGAGCGGATTCCCAAGAAGGTGAGAAGCTGGAAGGACATGGCAGGCTGAGCCTCGTCTGGGTTCTGGGTTCGTACCCCCAGCCACTGTCCCCCCTTCCCTGAGAAGGTGTTCTGTTAGTATATTCGGCATGGAGAACCCGGTGGAGGCTCAGGGTTCCCTCATGGGCCAAATCTTATGCTCTCAACCTGACATTTCTTATCCCCTAGGCACAGAAATCTTTGCAAGAAACCATTCAATCCTTCAAGCTTACCAACCAGGAGCTGCTAAGGAAAGGCAACTATAATAACCATGATGTCATCGCCTGTGACGTGGCCTGCAAGGTGTCGGCACCCACCCTCCCCAGCCCACACTCCTCTGCATCTCTGTCTTGGCACACCCTGGTTTGGGCTTGTATCGCATTGCTCTCCCACCTGTCCCTGGACCCCCCACTAGCTCTGGGCTAGTGTGAGGGCGTAACCCTCTCCCTGGAAGGCCTAGCTTGAGGCCTGCCTTAGGAGTTCACACCGGCCCCTCACCCTTCTGACCAGTGCTCCCCGCTCTCCACCTAGAGTCTGTTACAGCGCACTCGGGGCTTCAGACTGCCCTGGACACAGCTGCTCCTGATGGTGCTGATCTTTGCCGTAGGTCTCCTGTGTCACGACTTCCGGTCACACAGCTCTTTCCAAGGTAAGCAGGGATTGGCAGGCAGGGTAGACAGCATGGGGTTGGGCATAGAGCTAGGTGTACCACCCCTGTCCTTAGCACACACCACTTTGCCCTGATGCTGCAAAACAAACACTGCCCAGACAGGTTTTTGTGTCCACAGCTGTGACATTACCACTTCAGATAGGACTAGTGCTCTGCCGTGTAGAAATGCTTGTGTTGCGTATTCATGGTCTCATTTAAGTGGGTATTATCTCCTTTTTAACTCTTAAGGAAGTTGAAGCTCAGAAAGATTCATCAATTAGTTTAAGATCACAGCTGGTAAATAGAAGGGTAGATGCCATACCCAGAGCTTTCTGATGCCGAAGGCCAAGGCTCCCCGGCTGCTCCACTCCTGCTCACCTGGCCCAGCAAGAGAAATGGGCTCAGCAACTCAGGCTTGCATCCCCTCCCCCAGGCGTGCTCCGCAGCCCTGTGAACACCCTGAGGTCTGCCCCCTCCCTCACTGGGCTGGCTCTGGAACCTGTAGTGTTGGTCTGGCCACTCCCTGCCCCTGCCCTCCCAGCTCACCAGAAGCCCCCTTTACTCAGCCTCCCTTTCTGGCCGGTTGCTTCAGTCATCTGGTATCTTGCCTGCTGGCCAACAAGCGTGTGCCAAGATCTACTCCTACAGCCTGCAAGGCTACAGGTTAGCACCTCCTGGGCAGGGGAGGAGGGAGAGAAGGATTGGGCATTCAAGGCGCTGATGGCCTTGACGGTCAGTGGGAAGTGATTGTGGTTTTCCTTTTCCTTTTCCTAGGCTCCCTTCCCCTAACCACATTTGGGGGGCTGAGCTGCCTGAGTAAACTCAGCCCTTCCCTCCCATCTTCTACAGCTGGCTAGGGGAGACGTTGCCTGCCTGGGGCTCTCACCTGCTGGCTGTGCTGAGGCCCAGCTTGCAGCTGGCCTGGACCCATGTCAATGCCACAGCCAGCTTCCTCTCGGCCCACTGTGCTTCCCACCTTGCCTATGTTGGTGACAGCCTCAGCAGCCTCTCCCGGAGGGTAAGCTGGAGGCAGGGAGGTCAGGAAGGCGCTGGCCTGCCAGGAGCTGAGTCCTCGGGAAGGTGCAGCCCCCCATGGACTGGGTGCTCAGGGCCCGGATGCACTCCCAGGCACTCTGACCCCCTTTGTTCTCCACGGTCCAGCTCCAGCTCCCTGATGCCCTGAACCAGCTGCTCCATTCTCTGAGGGAGTTGCTCCTGTTCCTTTACCACAACGTGCTGTTGCCAGCATGGCACATGCTGCTTGAGGCCCTGGCCCAGGCCCAGGAGCACTGCCACAAGGCATGCAGGTGAGACCCACACGCAGGGCTGCTGGAGCCCCGATGGCCGCATGCCCTTTCTCCAGGGACAAGGTTTTCCTCCATTCAGTCTCGCTCTGCCCTGTCCCTTGCTCAGCCCTTGGCCATTCTGGTTTGCAGTTGTGGGTCTGAGTTGCAGCCTTGTGACTTGACACAGCCGCACACCACTACTTCCCAACCCACGCTCATGTTCTGTTTTCCTCCCAGAGGTGAGGTGACTTGGGACTGCGTGAAGACACAGCTCAGAGAGGCTGCTCACTGGACCTGGCTCTGCCTACGGGACATCACAGTGGCTTTCTTGGACTGGGCACTTGCCATGATGTCCCAGCAATAGGCCCTGCCTCCTTGGCCTCTGGGTTCAGTCTGAGATGGGCTATGTGAGACTGCTGGGGGGCAGATAGGGGAAGTTCTGCGTGGAGTCTTTTTTACTTGGCGCCTGAGTTGTCTTCTAGGCAAGTGGCCAGGGGCCTCTGCCCTGGTTCTTCCATCTTTGGTGGTGACTGAGCCCAGGGGTAGCTCAGCTTCCCACCCATGAATCCACCAGACACTTCTCTGGCCCTACTGCCCGTAGCTCCCAGGCTCTACCTGTGGGCTGGTAGCCTTTCTAGTCTCTCCTGTCTCCTGCTTTCCATCTCGTTCCTGAAGCCCCAAACAGCTCATCCCCAAAGGTGGGACTCTAGCAAGTGGCTTCTGCATTCTTCAATGAATGATTTCTGCTCCCAAATCTTAACCACAGCAGGAAAAGGAAAGGGACTTCTGGAAGAATACAGCACCACAGCGGGGAACAGTAGCTCCACCTCTACCCACAGTTCGAACATGGAGGGCTGGGTGGAAAAACCTCTCACTTCAAAATGTGCAACTTAGGTCATTCAAGGCCCATTGCTGCCTCCTCCATCGGGATCCTACTTCCTCACCATCCCTTTCAGTGCTGGGCAGCGGGGGTGGGGGTGGGGGGTTGGCTCCAGGTTCAGCTTCTCTCTGCTGTCCACCGCACCGTCTGTCTGGACAGCAGAGCCCAGGTGTGTGTGTCGAGCCCAGGAAACCTTCCAGCAGCCTGTTGAGACAGAATTCAGCATATGGCTCCTGGATGTGCCTAGTAGGTGGAATAAAGGACACAGATATGATTTCTAGCTTTTTTTTCTGCATCCTCATAAAGGAATTCCCATAGTTGTGGACTGGAGAAAATATGGGCACCTGCATATTCCCATTTGCCCCCTGCCCTCCTAGGGGTTGTAGATACTGGCAGTAATTGGGGTCTGGCAAGGGAAGACCACACCTGTCATTCTAAACTTTGGCCTGTTGAGGGTTGTAGACATGCTTCTTGCTCCCTAGTCATATTATCTCACTTGTCACTATGATTCATGTTCCAATTGGGATTTGCCTTGACAGCTTACATATTTTACGCTTGGAAAAGCAAGGAAGAGTCTCCTAGGGGAAGTCTTGGCCAGCAACCAGGGGGTGTCTTCTTCCTTGCCAGGACCTTAATTTATTAATTGGTTTGTTTTCTAAGACAGTGCATGAAAGATTTAGAACTCCAAGAGATAGGATCAAGGATTTATCACCAAAGTCCCTTTTAATTTTTGACTTGAGACTAGATGTCATAACAACACAGGTTTTCAGTCCTCATCTCAAGTTTCTTGAATGTTTCAAAACATAAGCAGTACTAGGGGTGCACTGCCCACTCACATTTTGGTTCCCTTTCCATGTTAGAATGTAATCTCTTAGGAATTTAATAGCCCACATTGGGCAGAACCCCTCTCTCCTAGTAGCAGTTAGTCGCGACCATTTTGCACAGAAATGAGAAACTCTGCTTGTCAAAGAGCAAGGTTGAGGACGCTAGGCAGGACTGTCCAAGGGCACCAAGATATGTTGTTTCCTCAGTTCTTCCTCACCAATCAGAAACAAATCGGTGTGGAATCTAACGAACAAAATGAATTAAGCAAAATAGAGACACTCATAGGGTGACAGTTGTCCAGGAAACCAGGAGGGGCCTGGGTCAGAGGGGTGGAGGACTGAGTAAAAAAGGACCCCCAAAAAAGAGAAACAAATGGGTTCAATTCTTAGGAATAGTGAAGCTTTGGAACTGGCCTGTAGTCAAGGCAAGTAGAAGGGGCTGGTATGATCCTGGGTTGACAGCAGTAAAGGATAAAGTGATGACACTAGCTTACAGTGACATCGAGTCCAGCCAAGGCTGCTTGGGCTGAGTTCTTTGAATCCAGCAACTCAGAATGCCACTCACAAGTGCTTCATTGGTTTCTAATGTATGTACTATACCTTGGGTTCATTTAATTTCTGACATATAATCCTGGGGTGCAACATTCCTCTTCAGTCTAGGTTAACTCAGGTCTCCACAGCCTCTTAGAAGGACACTGACACCTGAATTGGCTTTGCTTGATAGATACAGCTGGTTGACTCAATATTGGAATTACCCGGAATTTTGCCTCTCTAACACTGCACCTGCTGTCTATTAAAGCTAAACCAGACAACCAGAGGTTTCATTTTTGCAGAACTGTCAACAAACAAAATCCAAACTGAGCCAGTGAGTTGAACCAGTGTGCACTGGTAGAGTTCACTCTGGTGCTGACAGGGGAGCAATGACTGTTGGTGTTACTGGAACAATAGAAGTCAACTTACACTTCAAAGGGTCACATCTGGATATTGTAACTTTACTTTCACAGCAGGAGTTCTATAGATCAGTGGTCCCCAACCTTTTTTGGGCCACAGACCGGTTTAATGTCAGAAAATATTTTCACGGACCAGCCTTTAGGGTGGGATGGATAAATGTATCGCGTGACCGAGACAAGCCTCAAGAGTGAGTCTTAGATGGATGTAACAGGGAATCTGGTCATTTTTAAAAAATAAAACATCGTTCAGACTTAAATATAAATAAAACGGAAATAATGTAAGTTATTTATTCTTTCTCTGCAGTCCAGTACCAAATGGCCCACGGACCAGTACCGGTCTGCGGCCCGGCGGTTAGGGACCACTGCTATAGATAACCTGCCATAAAACTGAAGGGTAGCCCAACCAGGCAGTGGTGCAGTGGATAGAGCGTTGGACTGGGGTGCAGAGGACCCAGGTTTGAGACCCCGAGGTTGCCAGGTTGAGTGTGGGTTCATCTGGTTTGAGCAAAAAAGCTAACCAGCTTGGACCCAAGGTTGCTGGCTCAAGCAAGGGGTTACTCGGTCTGCTGTAGCCCCATGGTCAAGGCACAAATGAGAAAGCAATCAATGAACAACAACTAGGGTGTTGCAACAAAAAACTAATGATCAATGCTTCTCATCTCTCTTCATTCCTGTCTGTCCCTATCTATCCCTCTCTCTGACTCTCTCTGTCTCTGTAAAAAAACAAACAAACAAAAAGAAACAACAACAACAAAAAAAAAACCTGAAGAGTAAAGTTTCTTACTAACTTTATTACAAATTGTGTGGACCTGCAAATTATATCACATGATTCGTGAAACATTTCTTTCCATTTTTCGAAGCCTTACAGTATGTTTTCAGATTCCTCTGGTTGTTTGTAGATAGTCTACAGCTTCAGCTTTAGAGCAGGCCAGCTTGACAGGCCAGCCTGGCTTACTATGGATAGAAAATCCTGCCTGGCAGATGATATTGCTGGTCTCACACCTGTGGCTTTGCTGGTTCATTCTCAAAAGCCACCACCTTGGGGATGAAGTGTTTCCCACGGAGGGACATACCTTCCCTTTTCTATTCCAGAATAACCCAGTTGTCAATTACACACATTTCAATGACTGGATGACCTCAGCCTTTTAATATGTCATCTCTCCTAAAGGAGTTTGAATTTAAGCGAACGTTTTTAAAGTGATCCATTCTTTTTCTACATACTTTTCATGGTTCTGTTCCCAAAAGGGCTTGAGGGGACAAAGGACCTTGCTTTTCCCTATGTGGTATTCCATTTTACTGGGTATTTTCATTGCCCCAGACTTGAGGTAGAAGACAAAATTTGGGGGTGGAAGGGAGCTTCCTCACTCAGTATGGGTATTGAATATTCTGCCTATGAATAAAAAAAACTGAATTCAGACACGTATTTGGATGTGCCTTGGTTTTTTTTTGTTTTTGTTTTTTTACTGTATTAGCACACAAGTTACTAAGTTTTGGATGGACTTTATTTTTCAGAGCAGTTTTAAATTCACATCAAAGTTGAGCAAAAAATACATAGCTTTTGCCCTTACAGTTGCACAACCTCTCCCATTGTCAACGTCTGTGAACCTACACCAGTGGCTCGCGAGCCACATGTGGCTCTTTGGCCCCTTGAGTGTGGCTCTTCCACAAAATACCACGTGTGGGCGCTACCTTGATAAGGAATGTACCTACCTATATAGTTTAAGTTTAAAAAATTTGGCTCACAAATTTCAATCTGTTGTACTGTTGATACTTGGCTCTGTTGACTAATGAGTTTGCCGACCACTGACATGTCACTGTCATCCAAAGTTCATAGTTTACATTAATCATTCTTTTTAAAGTATTACTTCAATCTTTTTAAAGTTGAGACTTTCTGCCTAACATGAGCTATCCTGGAGAATATTCCATGTATCCTTGAGAAGAATGTGTGTTCTGCTGCTGTTGAGTGGAATGTTCTGTGTATGGTCAAGTTGCTGTGTTGATGAAGACTTCCATTTCCTTATTGAGGTTTTCATAAACACATCCTTAATGTTCAAGAACTCGTACAAATTTATAAGAAAAGCAGTAAACAGTATAAAAATATGGATAAAAGACAAATGCAAGTGAACAATAGACTTGAGAAAAGTTCATTTCATTAGCTAAAAAGTACAAATTTAAAGTGAGCCTGACCTGTCGTGGTACAGTGGATAAAATGTCATCCTGGAATGCTGAGGTCCCTGGTTTAAAACCCTGGGCTTGCCTGGTCAAGGCACATATGGGAGTTGATGCTTCTTGCTCCTCTCTCTCTCTTTCTCTCTCTCTCCCTAAAAAATGAATAAAATCTAAAAAATAAAATGAGATATCACTTTACTTTTGCATATCATACTAACAAAGAATTTTTTAAGTGATAATATACTCTGAATGCTATAATAAAAATTGTTTTAATGTTTTGGGGAAATACCTTGGTAATATTTATCAAAAGGTTTAAAAATTTCATGCTACTTCAACTAATTCCACTCCTAAAAATATATTCTGCCATTTTGTAAGTTATTTTTCAAAATTATGTGAAGTTCCAAATATGTAAAAATAATATATTTTTAAAGATTAACAATATATACATATATTTTGGAGAATAGAAAAGTAAATGGAAATATGGACAAAGATTTATGTTCCAGGACATTTATTGTAGCAGTATTGAAAATTAGATATAAACTGTGTCCAATAATAAGATGAATATTTAAATAAGTTGTGGTAAAACCAAAGGATGGGAAATGGCTATTCAAATGATTCCAAAGAATCTTTAATGATATAAGAAAATGCTCATCAATTGAGCTTAATTTATTGAAATACTCTCTATAATAGAAAATACAGAAAATAAATGTTGACAAGGATGTGGAAAAATTGGAACCCTCCGACACTGCTGGTGGGAATGTAAAATGGTTTGGACACCAGGGAAAACAGTTTGGTAGTTGCTCAAAGAGTTAAACATATAATTACCATAAAACCCAGCAATTCCACTCCTAGGTATATAACCAAGATAAGTGAAAACATATATCCACACAGAAATTGTACACAAATGTTTATAAAACTTATTATTCATAAACACCAAAAGGTGTAAATAGCGCAAATGTCCATTAAAACAGATGAATGGATAAAAATAGGGAATAGTTTTAGTCATTTGAAAAGGGAGAAAGCTCTGATACAGGCTACAACTTGGATAAGTCTTGAAAACATAGTGGAAGAAATCAGAAACAAAAGGTCACATGTTTTATGATTTGTCTATGAAATCTCCAGATAATATACTTAAATCCATACAGACAGAAAGCAGACTAGTGGGGAGCTATCGCTAAAGGGTACATGTTGTGGGTGATTAAACAAAAACAGTTTTGAAACTAGAGAGAGTTGGTATTTTGCACAACATTGTGAATGCATTAAACGCCATTGAATTGTTCATACTTTAAAATTTGTTAATTACTATGTGAATTTCGAGAAAAAAAAGGCAACATAAATATGTTCTACTTCCCAGACCTCCCCTTTCTCCGACTAAGAAAGAGTACTCAACATCCCAAGATAACGCTCTGGGACACAATGGTAGCATCTGCAGCAACAGAACAAAGTTACACCAAAATGTTAACCTGTTTTGTGGGTGGGCGCAAAGCCGTGTCGTGCTCAACGACATCAGAGACCGCGGATTTAAAGCTCAGCCTACGGGAACCCATAAAATGTCGGAGACGCGAGGGGCACCACCTGACCCACGACTCCAGGTTGCACAGGCAGTTGGCTCCAGAGCTGGAAATGGAAGCCAGGTCTCCCCGCACACCCACTTCGCCAGACTGCGAAGCAAGGCTTCACAGAAGAGTTGGTTTTCTTTGTTTTTAAACCCCGGGAGTTTCTGGTGGGCAAAGGACTGTGGGCCGGCTTTACAGGCCCCTGGAAAGAGGTGAAGGTGTGAACCGAGTTGGGGCGGGGACTGGGTGGGCATGGCCCCGCCCAAGGACCCTCTCCGGGCCCCTCCAGCTAGTCCCGCAACGCCTGCAAGCCTCGACCGGCTCCGTGGTTGGTATCCTTCTCGCCCTAGCCAGGACAAATGGAACCTGACAAAAATGTTGGTTAATTGAATGAATGTATGTACTTCACATCAGCAGAGCAGTAAGATTTTTTTTTTCTTGGCGTCCCGGGAAAAAGCGAAGGGACATGTAGAGCAGAAATGAGCGAAAGCAAGTCTTCGGCTTTGCAAACGGGGCTTGCCCTTTGCAATTGTAGAGCACGCGTGCGTGCCGGACGGGCCGGGCGATGCTGCCCAGAAGCTCAGGGTTGCGGGCGGGATCTCTAAGCGTCTGCAATTCTACAGAAGCCACTGTGTGTGTGTGTGTGGGGGGGGGGGGGGTTGTTTGTAGAAAGCAAGGAAACGGAAGGGAAGTGTATTGCCCGTGTTTCCTTCATCCAGGGTTGGGAAACGGGCCCTTTGCTTGCACTTCTGTCTCCGGCGTCCTTTCTTCTGTGTGACCTAGAGGGATTCGGCCTGAGTGAGTTTCTGGTGGACTCCAGGATCCAGAAAATCCTGAAAACGTGGAGTGGCGAGGCCTCAGTAAGTATTAGAGGGCAATCGGCAGGCCGCAAGAACAGCGGGGCCTTCGATAGCTCAGTTGGTAGAGCGGAGGACTGTAGTGGATGAGCTGTGGCAATCCTTAGGTCGCTGGTTCGATTCCGGCTCGAAGGACTTCCTACAATATTTTTAACCCGCAAATTCAGTTACCTCGAGGCAAGCTGAATTTGCGTGAGCACTTCCTATGTTTGGTAAAACATATAAGAAGTAGTCAGGGTACGTTAAATACAACTTTCTTGTGGATGCAGAGATATTAACACGTGTTTAAATTTAAACAAGGCTTTATTATTCTTGCTTACGTGTAGTTATTCCTATTTCTTAATGTTTTGCCCATGGTTCCACTGTTAAATAACTGTCCCGAATTTCGGTTGGTTCGTTGGTCAGCAGACAGCTTGCAACAACCTGTAAGGTAAACGGAAGGCCGCTAGTGACAACCGGGGGATTAGCTCAAATGGTAGAGCGCTCGCTTAGCATGCGAGAGGTAGCGGGATCGATGCCCGCATCCTCCACTCGCTTTTTGCCCCCACACACTGGAAAAATCCATGACCATCGGGAAATCCACTGAACCTGTTCAGTTCTTGTAGTACACAGAGGAGCACGGCGGGCAATGACTAGTTTCACAGATTGTCCTTTTATTTTAAAGGTGACTCTTTCCTAGTTTACTTCTTCGTCCCTTTGTGTTTCTCTCCTCCCGGTGGGCAGGCCGTTAACTCTCTCCGTGGAAGACGCTGGCGGAACCCTTCTGCTTGACCAGCGGGCCAAGTCCCCAAATCGCAGGGGCTCAGGTACCCTCTCACGTGCAAGGGAACCCTGTGCACTGACCAATGGCAGCGAACTTTACTGGGCGGGTAGCCAGCTGTACCCACGGCCAATAGGCGAGAGACTTCTTGTTTCCTGGCAGAGCGGGGTACCGGCACCGCGGCGCTCCGGTTTTGTTTGGATCCTGGGTAGAGGGCCTGGGTGCCGGGGCCCGAGGTGGCGCTTCGCTAGCGGGAGAGGGAGCGGGATCAACGGCCCCGAGAGAGGTGAGGGGCTCTGCGTAGAGTGCGGGCCCCGCCCGCCCCGGTGCCGCCCCCTTTTCAGCCCTTTCAGCCCCGGGCCATTCTGGACTCCCACTCCACCCCTCAACCCGGCTTCCCCGTCCACCCCCACTCCGGTGGCCTCGCCTCTGACCCTTCCCATCCTCCCTCTGCTGTGAATCTGTACTGACCCATCCCACGCCTCCAAACCCACCTTGCCCAGGGCAAACTCGGTCCTTCAGAGTCAGGGTCGAGAAACCCCAAGTGGTTCTCGACTAGCCACTTTTTAAGGGGTACTGACAAACCTGTCATTCACCCACAACTACCAGAGTAGCCTAGTTAGGGGCTCCAGTGCTTACAGGTCTGGAGAGGGGTGGAAACAGACCCGTGCCCTAATTGGAACTGAGCTGCAGTCTAGGTGAGCAAGGGACTTCTGCCCAGGTCCGCAGAAATAGAGAAAGTCCACACTTTTCTAGTTTTCTTCCATAATAGGCATAGAGTATTAACAAAAAATGAAGAACCAGGCTTTCCAGGGCTCAGGGGAGCAACAGAAGAATGGCTGCTCAGTGGTTGTGAGAACAGAAGAATGGAGATAGGAAGCTGCCCATTTAAACTTAGACATTTGGTTCTTTGCACTCTTTTGCGGAGGGGGGGGGGGGGGTGTCAATCCCGGAAGCAGAGATCCAGACTAGCCCGTCTTTCAAGATGGCCATGTGTGGTGGTGGGCGTATCTTGGCTAGGTTTGGGCAATCTGAACTCTCATATTCTCTAATCTTTAGGCTGCAAAGAAGCTTAGAGTCTGGTATTTCCTAGTATTTCTTAGTATTTCTCAACCTAGTTAAGCCACTATTTCATTTTGGAATAGCCAAGCTGTAGTAAAATGGAGTCCTTTTAGGTCAGTTATAACCCTTAGTGTGGGGACAGAATACAGCTTTCTCCTGGCCTTTGCCGGAAGGCCACTTTTACCTTTTCTGACAGGGAGAGAGCTTCTTGCTTCATAGGGCGCTCCGTAAGAGTAGCTCTCATTTATCTGGAGATAGCCAGAAACCTTGTTTTCATTTTTCCTCCCTCTCCTCCCTGACCCTCCCCCCTTTTCCCCAGCTCTCAGGGCCAGAGTGAGGCAGGAGGATGCTTTCCCAGCCCCAGCATGGAGCTGCGCTGTGACGGCCTGCTGTTCAGTTCGCGGTTTGATTCAGGGAACCTAGCCCATGTGGAGAAAGTGGAAGCTGTGGCTAGTGATGGGGAAGGTGTAGCGGCGGGGGCCTTAGCTCCCAGCAGCACTGCCTCTTGCCCTGACTATGAGTTTAACGTGTGGACTCGACCAGACTGTGCTGAAACAGAATTTGAGAATGGGAACAGGTAAGAGGAAAGTAATGGAGGGTGGAAGAAGGATAAGAGAGGGGATGTCCCTGTCTGCACACCCATGCTCGGTTAGCCCTTTGACTTCCAGTTTGTACCGACATGCTACCCTCCCTCCCTCCCTCTCTCCTTATTACTCTCCCACATATCCCATCTCTAGCCCTGTCATATATAATAACCTGTCTCTCCTACTCTGGCCTTCAGGTCATGGTTTTACTTCAGTGTCCGGGGAGGATGTCCAGGGAAACTCATCAAGATCAATATTATGAACATGAACAAGCAGAGCAAGCTGTATTCCCAGGGCATGGCCCCCTTTGTGCGTACACTGCCCACCCGGCCACGCTGGGAGCGTGTTCGAGAGCGGCCCACCTTTGAGGTAAGTTACTCATGAGGAGGAAAGAGACCAGGGTGCTGAAAGTAGAGGAGTGAAGGGAAGAGTTACCCTAGGTACTGAACATGAGGCAGGCAGATCACCAGGCTTTGGTACCAGCTTTCCCTGCAGTGCTAACAGGAATCCAGGATAAGCCCCTGCCTCAGGAAGCCTCAGAGGAGCTGGTTGTTATTTGGAAAGTCTCAGGGTGGGGGGAAGCTGGTAAATGTGATGAGGATGTGAGGTCAGTTCCTGCTCACTCCAATAGGATCTTAGTTCTGACACCGATGGCATGTTGCCCCTCCCTCTTCCTCCTCTGCTCCTCAGATGACAGAGACGCAGTTTGTGTTATCCTTTGTTCACCGTTTCGTGGAGGGCCGTGGGGCCACCACCTTCTTCGCCTTCTGCTACCCCTTCTCCTACAGTGACTGCCAGGATTTGCTAAGCCAGCTAGACCAGCGCTTTCTGGAGAGCCACCCTACCCAGAGCAGGTGCCAATCCCATTCCTACTCCTGCCACACAGTCCTGGACCAGAAGCAGCTCTGAACCAAAACTTCATCAGTTCTTTTCTCTGTGCAGAATGTGGGACTTTGGGTACCTCTGACAAATACATTTGTGTGACCTTGATCTCAACATACCATCACCTATACTCCACTCACCCACCTGTCCAGTTCAGGCCCAGGATAGCCCAGCTCCCAACAGTTATCCAGAATGTAGCTAGCACTGCCATTGCTCAGTACACCTTTTTACTGTCCCAACAGAGGGCAGCTCTCTTTGTCTATGCAAAGTAATCTACCCTAGGGAGCCATGAACTGGAGTTAAAACAAGTTCATCCTGTCTTGTACTCTGCATTCTGGCAGTACAGACCCACCCAAATCCTCAGCCTGCCTTAACACTATGAGGGACTGTAAGACCCCCAGTGGTTAGGGTGTAATATCAGATCCTACAAAGCCTGGGCTCACGATATGGCCTACCTCTTGCTAAGACTTTAGGGATTTCTCCTGGCTTAAAGACTTTTGTCCCTGCAGTCCCCTGGATACCATCTATTACCACCGGGAGGTCCTTTGCTATTCTCTGGATGGCCTTCGTGTAGATCTGCTAACAATCAGTTCCTGCCATGGGCTTCGAGAAGATCGAGAGCCCCGTCTCGAGCAGCTATTTCCTGATATCAGCACCCCCCGACCATTCCATTTCACAGGCAAGAGGGTGAGTGGAAATAGTATAAAGGTAGGACCCTGACCTTTTCCTAGTCCAGGCACTGTTGATAGCTTAAAGCCACATTATCTTTAGACATCTTGGACTCAACCTCAGCCTGAATTCTGAGGCAAATGTGACAGCTCCTGTTTCACTTACAAACTCGGCCAGCTGGAAACCCAGTGGCTATTCCTGCCTCATCCTCCCCCCCAAATACTGTTCCAGTGGAACTATAGTGTAACTGACCCAATGACTTTTCTCTTCTCCACATCAGATATTCTTCTTAAGCAGTAGGGTACACCCCGGAGAGACTCCATCTAGCTTTGTTTTCAATGGCTTTTTGGACTTCATCCTTCGACCTGATGATCCCCGAGCCCAAACCCTACGTCGCCTCTTTGTCTTTAAACTGATTCCCATGTTGAACCCAGACGGCGTGGCCCGGGGCCACTACCGGTAAGAAGCCTCCCCAGCCTCTCTGGGTTGTTCTGTCCCTCTCATGCCTTGCATCTCAGTGAAATACTAGCAGCCTCTCATCTACCTTCTCCGGTGTTCCCAGTCCTCTTGCACCCTGACAAGGGCAAGCCCCTTTAACCATCCAGTGACCCAAGGAGTCAGATCCCATCTGGTGCAGTGGTCCCCAACCCCTGGGCCGTGGACCGGTACCGGTCCGTGGGCCATTTGGTATCGGTCTGCAGAAAAAGAATAAATAACTTACATTATTTCCATTTTATTTATATTTAAGTCTGAACGATGTTTTATTTTTAAAAAATGACCAGATTCCCTCTGTTACATTCGTCTAAGACTCAATCTTAACGCTTGTCTCAGTCACGTGATACATTTATCCGTCCCACCCTAAAGGCTGGTCTATGAAAATATTTTCTGACATTAAACCGGTCCATGGCCCAAAAAGGTTGGGGACCACTGATCTAGTGCACTCTCAGGAAGGAGCAGAGATGGAATAACTACAGGTCCATCTGGGACCTATCCTTAGTTTTCTCTGCAGGATAGCCGACCAAGGAGAGGGCATATTCTCAGTCTTTTCTTCCCTAATGCAACTTCAGTCTCATTTGAAAAGTCAGTCTCCCATAGCCTTCTTCTCATCTACGCTAATGTCTGCCTTGCTGGTCCAGCCCTCTAGACTCTGCCTCAGTACTCATTTCCTTACAGCACCGACTCACGTGGAGTGAACCTGAACCGTCAGTACCTGAAGCCTGATGCAGTCCTGCACCCAGCCATCTACGGGGCTAAAGCGGTGCTTCTCTACCACCACGTGCACTCCCGTCTGAACTCCCAGAGTCCCTCTGCGCAACAGCACAGTCCCCATCTCCCCCCTGATGCTCCCCTCTTTGACCTTGAGAAGGCCAACAATCTCCAAAATGAAGCTCACCTTGGGCACTCATCTGATGGGGGTGACTCTGAGGCCTGGCCACAGACTAAGCCAGCAGAGCAGGAGACCAGCAGTGTGTGGATTATGCCAGAAGAGTCCACTGAGGTTGAGCAGCCAGCCCCCGACACCATTCCACCCAAAGAGAGTGGTGTTGCTTACTATGTGGACCTGCACGGACATGCTTCCAAAAGAGGCTGCTTCATGTATGGAAACAGCTTTAGTGATGAGAGCACCCAGGTAGGAATCCAGAATGTCATGTGAGTGTGGGAAGTGTTACAGGTTAGGAGATAAAAGTTAGGCCATGAACAAAGGGAAGGTGACCTTCTTGCTGGAAGGCCTATGGCTGCAAAAGGTGGACTACTTCTGAACAGCCTTCAAAGGGCCAAGAAGGGATGGCACTGGGGCCTGTTACATCATGACCTTGAAAGAGTGTCAAACTGTCGGCATCGTAGTCTTTTCTAGAGTTTGGGAAACCGGGGGAGAAGGAAAATTTTGCATTATTGGAAAGAAGAAGCTAAGAGCTTAAAAAGAGGTAGAATTGCACCTTTCCAACACCCGGAAATAATGTCAAACATTCCGTGAGAATTCAAGAAACGCTGTCCACTGCTGATGGTTGTGAAGGTATCTAAGTCACATGGCTCCATGCTTGCCATCTCTTCCTTGCCCTCATTTCTTCTTTCTCCGTCTTCTGAATTGCCTTTTCCTTCCTCAAACAGGTAGAAAATATGCTGTATCCAAAGCTCATCTCCTTGAACTCAGCCCACTTCGACTTCCAGGGTTGCAATTTCTCAGAGAAGAACATGTATGCCCGAGACCGCAGAGACGGCCAGTCTAAGGAGGGAAGTGGCCGGGTTGCAATCTACAAAGCCTCAGGGATAATCCACAGGTTGGGTACAAACTGGGGTACGGTTGATAAAATAGCTTCCCTAAAGAAAGCAGTACCCACTCTAGGGGGTTTGAGCGGCAAGGGATGGCCCAAGTCTTCTCAAAAGGCAGGTTCATGATTAGCATTATTGGCTCTAGTTTTTGGAACTTCTTTGGTACATGATACAGTGCCAAGGGCAGTTGCTGGTGGCTAGGAATTAGGACTTTCTTTTTGTGTCCATTTGTTTTCTAAGTAATTACCTTATTAAGCCGCCTAGACTGTCCCCAAAGTCCTGATTCTGTGCAAGCAAGGCGCTGATAAAGGTCTCTGTGTCTTAGCTACACACTTGAATGCAACTACAACACTGGACGCTCAGTAAACAGCATCCCAGCCGCCTGCCATGACAACGGGCGTGCCAGCCCCCCACCCCCGCCGGCTTTCCCCTCCAGATACACTGTGGAATTGTTTGAGCAGGTATGAATACATGGGATAACTGGGTGGGGAAAAGGAGAACCTCAAAGTCTGGAAAGGCCTTCAGTCCTGCTGCCTAGCTCAGGTCCTCTGAAGAGAGGCTCACTACTACCGCCATCTCACCACTGTGGTTCTTTTCCTCAGTTCCTAGGAGCAGGCCTCTGACTGTAATAGTACTGGGAGGAGAAATGGGCACTATTTCTGACCCTCTGCCACAGAAAATCCCCTAGTACTTCTGAGTCAGATTTTTTGCTTTGAGCTTGTCTTTCTTCTATTGGGTTAGTTCACTCCTGGGCTAACAGCACCCTCTCTACAGTGGTCTTGATGATCCCTGGTGTCCTGGGGCATAAGAGGAGTAGAAACAGCTGTGGGTTACAGAAGAGATCCAAACACCATCTGCTGGGAGAACTCCTTGGTGCCAGCCGGAAAGCACACTTGCCCCAGGTCACAATGAATGAGAGCCCCCAAATGAACAGTGGTTTAGGGAGCAGCTCTTAAGCCACTTGTGATGCACAGCCTGGGCACAAAAGTTAAAGTACCCATTGAATAAACAGGCCTGGCCTCACTCTCCCTTCCACTGTGCTGTGCACCCCACCCCAACACAGCAGCCTTGGTTGGAAGACCGAGAGGCTGAGCCAACTGGACTCCCTCACAGGTGGGACGAGCTATGGCCATTGCAGCTCTGGACATGGCAGAATGCAATCCGTGGCCCCGAATCGTGCTGTCTGAGCACAGCAGCCTCACAAACCTTCGGGCCTGGATGCTAAAACATGTGCGTAGCATTCGAGGCCTGAGCAGCACTGTGAATGTGGGTGTCAACAAGAAGAGAGGCTCTCGAACTCCACCCAAAATTAACAAGTAAGACCAGCAGGGTGGGAGGGAGAAAGGGTCTGAGGGTGGAACAGGGCTTTAGAGCAAGGAATTCCCAAGGATCTGTGTTCCTTTCCTACTTACAAAAGGACCATGTGGTAAATATTTTCAGGGTAAATTGAAATTCATAAGATTAGCTCATTTGTTGAGAATGGGATCCTCTTTCCTTTTTACCTGGAGCTACATCCTATATATGTGAAAATCAGGCTAGGGGATTCCATGCTCCAGAGCCCTGCCCAAAATAAAATATAATTGGGGTGGGGTCAGGGCTCAGCTTCCAGGGGTTGTGAATAACTGACCGAGGGGTCCAAAGGCCAGCACCAAGGCAATAAGGGAGGAATTTACTGGGAGTTTAAGCTGCCCAGGGATGGCCCTTGTGGCTCTTGGTATGTTTTCTGCTGGAGCATGTATGTGTGACAAGGGCTTCTAGGCATTCTGAGATCAGCTGGTATGCCCCAGGTTAGACACCTCAGACATGAACAAGAATTCCTCCTTTCTCCCTTGGGATGAGTCCCTATGCCTTTTCATCCCAGAGGTGAAGCTTTACTGAGAATCAGACCATGGGGAAGGATCAGGGACACAGCCTCCCTGGCCCTTGGTTATCTGGCATCTGCTTCTTTGCAGCGGTTTGCCGGTTTCCTGCTCTGAAAATACCCTGAGCCGCACGCGGAGTTTTAGCACTGGCACAAGTGCTGGTGGTAGCAGCAGCAGCCAACAAAACTCTCCACAGATGAAGAGCTCCCCCAGCTTTCCTTTCCACGGCAGTCGGCCTGCGAGGCTGCCAGGCCTGGGCTCCAGCACCCAGAAGGTCAGCCACCGGGTGCTGGGCCCCGTGAGAGGTAAGCTAGTCTGGGAGCCCCTGCAACAGGTGTTCAGTTGTTTGGGGCATTGTTGGGGGAAGTGAGCTTGAAAAAATATACACTTGAACTGGGACCAAGGGTGTGAATCAATAAAATTAGTTTAGCAGTATCTGCAGCTTCTCCTGCGACCTTGGTGTTCCCTGCGGCCTGAGCTCCAGAGCAGGATTGCGTGTGGCTGGCACAGGTGGGGGTCATGGGTATCGGAGCTTCAGCGTATGTTGGGAGGCAGGGGTGTTTCTAAGGATAAAACATTAGTTGAAGCACGACCACACAGAGACATGGAGCCTCCGAAGACAGTGTCAGGCTGTCTTGTTGGAGGCAGTATAAGGAAATGCCCTCACAATCCAAACTGCAGCTCTGTAGAATAGTGGAGAATCCTATCCAAGGCCTTAAGAGCTGAGACTGTTCCTGGCTTCAGAGCATACTCAAAGTGTTAAAAAGATTCCAATTTTTCCAAAGAAAAATGAAATATTCTGTTGTAGGCTTACAAACAATAGTCTCGCCCCTTCCAGCAGTGGCCACAATTGCTCAACTTTACATTAGTATCCCGAGTTTGGCCTGATGAGACCCTGCCTGATAAGAGATTCTGGGTCAAAATGTATACCAGAAACAGTTGGACCGCTATGGAAAATGAAGATGAAAGGACCACGGAGCCATTTCTTGGGAGTGACCCAGACTAGGGGGAGGTGGGGGGGACTGTCGCAGTGCCACTTCTGGAAGTACACTAAACCACAAAGCATATTGAATATTGTATGTGGCTTCTGGGCTACAGAAGTCTTGCCAAGTACGGAGGCTTAGAAGCTGGAAGAATTTTGCTGGTCTTCAAGATGCACTCATCTTTGTTAGCCCTTTCCTGCTCATCAGCCTGTATCAGAGCTTTTGGTGCAAACCAAACATGTACTGGGTCATTGCTGTGGAATCTGACTGCGCTAGTTAGAGTAGCCACAGAGGAGACAGCAGTGGTCCTTCCCAGCTTTGACCAGTATAGTCTTCAGTCCCTGACATGCATCATAGTTACCTCTGCTTATAGTCCAAGTCTTATTCTTTGAGATTCTGTCTTCATTGGAAAAGAATACTTTTGCATACTGTGTTGGAAGGACAGCATTAAAGTAATAATAATGCCTTATATTTAAGTAATATTAAACAGTGAATAGAATAGTATCACATATATATTTCATTTAATCCTTACAAGATGCCTGTGGGAGGGCTCACGTTTCCATTTCTCCGATGAGAAAATTGAGGCTGTTAGGAGTGACTGGTCCAAGATGGCACAGCTGTTAAGTGGCAAGAATTATTCACACTATGTCTTTTCATGCCCTGGTATACTTAAGTTTCCCATCTTAAAACGGGACAATTTTTTTTTCTCATAACTCATGGTTCCTACAAGGAATATCAGCATCCATCATAAAGTCTTCCTTTTCTACAGAAGGGAAATGGGAAGGAGCCTATACTAGGCTCACTGGAGGATTCCAGGCAGTTTTAAACATCCTCCCTCTCCCCCTTCCACTGCAGGAGCTACATTAAGCTCTTGAGTGAGGGACATGAATTGTCTTTCTTTGTTACTTCCCCACATAACTAATAGGAAATAGGCATGTCAGTACAAAGTAAGTCCTAGTTGGCTGATCTGAAACTTAATAGGAAGAAAGGACAATAAACACAGCATGAAAGTACATACACATTGCAGGGGACTTGGAGAGCCACTGTCAGATAGACACAAGGGTAATTAGTTCAAGAAGGTTTAGCTGAGAAGTTGTTTTGAAGAACGGGTGGTGGTTGGTATATGATTTGACAAAAAACACGCAGAGGAGAATGAGAGCCAGCACCAGAGCTGCTGCAGAGAGAGGACCTAAAGCAAGGGTACTAGCTGGCCCAGAGCCCTTTACCACGACAGTCAGGTGAAGAGAGGTGGGAGAAAGAATTGTCTTAAGAACAAAGATGTGCCTGACCAGGCGGTGGCGCAGCGGATAGAGCGTTGGACCTCGATGCGGAGGACCCAGGTTCGAGACCCCAAGGTCACCAGCTTGAGCGCGGGCTCATCTGGTTTGAGCAAAGCTCACCAGCTTGGACCTAAGGTCGCTGGCTTGAGCAAGGGGTTACTCGGTCTGGTGTAGCCCCACGGTCAAGGCACATATGAGAAAGCAATCAATGAACAACTAAGGTGTCGCAACGAAAAACTGATGATTGATGCTTCTCATCTCTCTCCGTTCCTGTCTGTCTGTCCCTACCTATCCCTCTCTCTCTCTCTCTGTAAAAACAAAACAAAACAAAAAAACATAAAATAGCTTATAAAAAAAAACAACAACAATGTGCCTGACAAGGCAGTGGCGCAGTGGATGGAGCATCGGACTGGGACACTGAGGACCCAGGTTTGAGACCCGGAGGTCAGCAGCTTGAGCGCGGGCTCATCTGGTTTGAGCAAGGCTCACCAGCTTGAGCCCAAGGTCGCTGGCTTGAGCAAGGGGTTACTCAGTCTGCAGTCCGCTGTAGCCCCCCGGTCGAGGCACGTATGAGAAAGCAATCAATGAACAACTAAGGAGACTAAGGAGCCGCAACAAAGAATTGATACTTCCCATCTCTCTCCCTTCCTGTCTGTCTGTCCCTATCACTCTGTCGCAAAAACAAAACAAAAAAACAAAGATTATGCATTAACAAGACATAATATGCTTCTGAGAATGATGGAAACAAAAGACATGTTAAGAGAGCTATCTAAATTGTATGTATCAGGCAGGGGAGGGGAGGGAATGGTCCTTGAAGTAGTTTATACATGAGAAGACTATTGCCTGTACCAGGTCTGGAGAGATAAATAGACTATTAGAAATGGAAGTGGCAGTACTCAGTGATGATGGAGAGAGATGAACTAAGAGAGATTCAGGGCTATAAGCTAAAGAAACTGAGACATTGTTGAAGAAAAAGTGATGAGTTTCTCTTAGATATTCTTGGATGTCATGGACTATCTATATGGAGATGTCCTACAAGCAGAAAAAGGGCCAAACTGGAGAAAAGGTGACATCAGAGTTGGATCTAGGAGTCACCCACATACAGGTGCAGGTAAAACCAAGTAAGAAGTTATCTTCCCATAGGTGGTTGAGCTTAGATGTAGAAAAAAGAAAGCTAATTTGAGTAGAGACATCCCAGGGACTTCAATAAAAATTTGTAAGAGCTAAGAAACTATGTCTCTAAAATAAAGGGACCAAGAAGGTTGCTAATAATACCAACCCAGAAATACTGTGAAGAGCTGGAAGGGATTCTTGCCTCCTATGTTCTCTTGGGCATTTGCTGGTGCTGCAGTTTTTGCTGCTTCATCTCTTCAAGTCCCTGATACAACTCCAAGATGGGAGACTGGCCCTGGTGTGAGAAAGGGACCTGTAATGCAGACCGTGGTGTCTGGACTTGGCATCTTCCAGCCTTGGAACCACTTCTTTGTCTAAATGTGACCTGTCTGTACTGGAGCTTTGTGACATTTCACACATCTGGCTCCTTGGCCTCTGCCACAGCTAGACAAACTTGGTCTTCCAAGACAGGAAGAACACAGCTCGTTGAGATCTAATTATAAAGCACCTATACTTTCCAAACCCAAAAATGGGATTGTGATTTGACTAAGGATTGTTTTTTATCTTGTGAGGTTATTTATAGGAAAATTTACACTGATTGTATAAATATTATATCACTTTTTTTTTTTTTTTTAATCTTTTCTGAAGCTGGAAACAGGGAGAGACAGTCAGACAGACTCCCGCATGCGCCCGACCGGGATCCACCCGGCACGCCCACCATGGGGCGATGCTCTGCCCACCAGGGGGCGATGCTCTGCACATCTTGGGCGTCGCCATGTTGTGACCAGAGCCACTCTAGCGCCTGAGGCAGAGGCCACAGAGCCATCCCCAGCGCCCGGGCCATCTTTGCTCCAATGGAGCCTCAGCTGCGGGAGGGGAAGAGAGAGACAGAGAGGAAAGCGCGGCGGAGGGGTGGAGAAGCAAATGGGCGCTTCTCCTGTGTGCCCTGGCCGGGAATCGAACCCGGGTCCTCCGCATGCTAGGCTGACGCTCTACCGCTGAGCCAACCGGCCAGGGCCACTTTTAACTATACATTTAATTGGTGAGTATCCTTTATTGGCTAGAACAAAATATGAGATTGGGCGATCCAGAAAATTTCAGAAAAGATCTAGGTAGCCAAGCCAGAAGCTTGAGGCAAGGAATTAGTCTGACAGATTCTGTCCTTAGAGGCTGGGGATGACATTTTAGAAAGCCAAGAGGTAGCTAACTTGGGGTGAACAGGAATGTTCCTGGGGCAGGAGGCTGGAAGTCTCTACTCAGAGCCCTGGCTCCCAGCACTCTGACCGTAGTGCCAGGACCTTCTCTACCTCCTCCCTAGCTCACAATAGGCTGTGAGTACCACCTGCCCAGGCCTGTGGGCAGGTTCCTGTCACTGGCTCAGAAGCGCAGACAGCAATTGCAGCAGCTCTTTCAGGGGAGGAGGAAGGAGTGGTTTTGGGCAATGTCTGATACAGATGGAGGGAAGTCAAACGTCTGTGAAATACTGGTGCAAAAGCAGGTGGGGACAGAGCTTAAAGGAGAGCCTGGGAAAAGGAGAGGCAAACCAGCTTCTATTGGTTATGTATTGAAAAAAACGGCCTGACCTGTGGTGGCGCAGTGGATAAAGCGTTGACCTGGAATGCTGAGGTTGCCGGTTCAAAACCCTGGGCTTGCCCGGTCAGGGCACATATGGGAGTTGAAGCTTCCTGCTCCTCCCCCCCCCCTTCTCTCTCTCTCTCTCCTCTAAAATGAATAAAAAAAAACCCCGACAAAAACAGGGCAAGGAAAAGGGGAGGCCAGCCAGGTGCTCAGGACACACAGTTTAGGAAGGCACTTGCTCTCAGGGTCAGGCAAGAGCCTCTTTACATGGTACACGCCCTAGATGCCTCACTCGCTTCATATTAGTCCTGGCCCTGGATTCAGGCAATAGTCTCAGTAACTGAACCATATGTCCTGGCCCTCTGGGCAGGACAGATTACCCAGAGGGATACTGGGGTAAAAGACAAGGGACTTAAATGTAAAATCTTCAGCTGTTGTCTGACCACCGCTGCTCTCATTCCTCCCAACTCTGGCACTTAAATCCGTTTTATAGTTAACTATACTAAAATCCTTTCCTGCCTCTGGTGCCTTGGCTCAGCTGACAGGCAGCATTTGGTAGAGAAGATAAAAAGGTCCAATAGAGAGTAGAAGTTCCTTTGAGAAGTCAAAGGACACAGGAAAGTGCCTCTGGCATCATCACTTTTACTTTTTCCACTGCAAACAAAAGTTTCATGTTAAATAGATTAAAACTTACTTGATGACAGGAAATGTCTCCTAACACATCTATTTATTCCCTTATCACCTGGCACCGTGCATGGCTCTTATTAAATGATCAACAAATATTTGCTGAACTAATAAAAGGCAAGTTGAGAGCTGAATGAATGCTTGTCTCACCTTCCCAGCCCTCAGAGGGCATACAGCAGGTCTGCAGTCCTCCCAGGGATTAAATAAGATCTAGGGTGCTACATTCACGGGTAGTTCCAAAACTGTTTGGGGGGATAATGCAGGACCTAGGCACAAGTCACATAACTGCCCCTCTATATTGAGGCCTTAGAAGATCCATTCTAATACATGCAGTGAGGGCAATCTGACTTCCTGAGACCTTTGCCCCAGGACTATCATGCCACTCCCAAAATGGACCCTATAGCTGATTACCATAAAACACCATCTCACCTCTGGACACAGAGCTGATCACCCATCACTCTTGTACTCAGCCTTAAACCACCATTTCTGTAGCTCAGAACCAAGAAATAATAAGAGTGCTCCTCCATTTGATTCTTGTCTCAGTGGGGACTGAGTGGGCCAACAGCCAAAATATGAGAAACGGCTGTGTGCTTACGTTGCCAAATTTATAGGCAGGCCTGGCTAGATCTTAAACTATCTTTTTTTTTTTTTTTTTTTTTTTTTTTTTTTTACAGAGACAGAGAGTCAGAGAGAGGGATAGACAGACAGGAATGGAGAGAGATGAGAAGCATCAATCATCAGTTTTTCGTTGTGACACCTAGTTGTTCATTGATTGCTTTCTCATATGTGCCTTGACCGTGGGCCTTCAGCAGACCGAGTAACCCCTTGCTTAAGCCAGCGACCTTGGGTCCAAGCTGGTGAGTTTTGCTCAACCAGATGAGCCTGCGTTCAAGCTGGCGACTTCGGGGTCTCAAACCTGGGTCCTCCGCATCCCAGTCTGAAGCTCTATCCACTGCGCCACCGCCTGGTCAGGCTTAAATGATCTTTTAATGATTTGAAATGCTATCTTTAAATGCCTTGCACCTTACAGATCAGGCTTCTCCCCTAAACCAGACCTTGTCTTCTATCCTGAAACTCTCCTATGGGACAGGATTCCTGAGTTGTATCCTTAGTATCTTTCCCATGATCTCTACATTCACTTACTTGCCTGTTTTGCTTCGTACCTTCTTATCAGTTTCCTTTTACATTTTTTTTTTTTTACAGAGACACAGAGAGAGAGTCAGAGAGAGGGATAGATAGGGACAGACAGAAACAGAAAGAGATGAGAAGCATCAATCAGTTTTTCGTTGCGACACCTTAGTTCATTGATTGCTTTCTCATATGTGTCTTGACCACGGGCCTTCAGGAGACCGAGTGACCCCTTGCTCGAGCCAGCGACCTTGGGTCCAAGTTGGTGAACTTTTGCTCAAACCAGATGAACCCATGCTCAAGCTGGCGAACTTGGGGTCTCAAACCTGGGTCCTCGGCATCCCAGTCCAACGCTCTATCCACTGTAGCACCACTTGCCTGGTCAGTACATATAATTTTTAAAAATTGTTTATCAATTTTAGCAAGAGAGGGAGAGACAGGAATATCAATCTGCTCCTGTATGTGCTCTGACTGGGGATCAGACCGGCAACCTCTGTGCTTTGGGATGATGCTCTAACCAACTGAGCTACCCAGCCAGGGCCTATCAATTTCTTACTAGATCCTACAAACATCCTGAAGGTGTTCGCCCACTCTTCCTTGTTTTCTCTCATCCTTTCCTAGAGTGGCTGAGGCTTCATCCCTTAATGTATTTTCAACATGCTCTGTGTGTGGAGATTTCTCAGGCCATCTAGAAACCCGCGGTTTCCCCCTCTATCAAGTTCATTATTTCTGCCTACTGTGTGCTGTCACTTGGACATCATGGTGACATCCCTATTTTAACCAAAGAATTACCCAAGTCTGGGCTCTACAGTATCTCTAAGTCATTGATGGTGGGTAATGTTTTGGGTTATCTGACTATGGCCTTGAGTCTGTGGCTTCTATTGTCTTGTTGGCATTGCTGTACCAGCTCTTACTAGTCCCCTAATTCAGTTGTTTTTGACTCTTGGCTGTGGTCTTGGACTCTTAATTGGTATGCAGCATCTCAGCAAACTCAAAGCTACAGTAGTTTCCATCCTGAGATCTCTCCCTTTCTTCTAATCCATATCCATGTAAATATCAATTTAAAAAAAAAAATTTTGATTTGGGACCTCCCAGAAGTAGCCTTGTTACTGCGGCTACTACTCAGTGCAGGTAGACAATATGAAGTTATTGTCACCTACTTCCTAAGTTGGAGGCTTTTCACACCTATCATGTTGCTTTGTTAGGTGTCAAAGCATCCTGGCATCCTGGAACCTGCACTGAATTCAGCTCCATGAATGTTACTAGCTCACTCAGTTTGAGAGCATTTGGCACCTGCTATCCCCGTGATGAGGAAGGAACTGCCAAACCTAAAAGCCACCCTGCCCCATCTAGTCACCATTTATGTCAGTGGAGAACCACTTTTCAGAACTGTAATACCAGAGAGAGCTGCCCCATAGAGTATAACCATATGCCCTTAGGGATTCTTAAGCCAGCTCAGTCTGTAGCGTGTCTGCTATTCCGGTAAACAAAATGCTTATTAAAATGTTTTACAGGCACTGGGATATATATTATTAGAGAAGGTCCCTACCCTCAAGAGACTCAAGTTCTAATTAGAATATCAGCAAACATTTATTGAGTACTTAATATGTGCTACAGAAACCATACACAATTACTAGCCAAATGAACAAAGTATAAAGAAAAGAGAACAATTCTACCCATCATGGTCAAGACCTCCCAGAGGTGACAGTTGAGATGGGACATGTAAGATACTCAAGGTTTCACCAGGAAACAGACATTGCAGAGGAACTACACAGCTAGTAGCCCTAGGGGTTGTAGCAGAGGGGATAAAGGATCAAGTCAGCATCCTGCTGAGGATGCATAGTCCAGAAACACAGTAGGCAGGCCTTTGAATGCTATGTACAAAGGTTTAGAGTCCAGGGGTCCCCAAACTTTTTACACAGAGGGCCAGTTCACTGTCCCTCAGACCGTTGGAGGGCCACCACCTACAGTGCTCCTCTCACTGACCACCAATGAAAGAGGTGGCCCTTCCGGAAGTGCGGTGGGGGGATAAATGGCCTCGGGGCTGCATGTGGCCCGTGGGTCGTAGTTTGGGGACGCCTGGTTTAGACTATCCTTTAAATGACCTTCAGTATCTCCCCTTTGTCTGAGCCAAAATGATTTTTGATCAGGTCTGTGTTTTAGAATAAGTTTCTGGCACCTGTGTAAAGGATGGGTTGTAAAGAGAGACACCAGTGGGGAATTTTTTCCAAAAGCCTGAATGAGCTAAAGACCTGTATCTAGACACTGGCAATGAATGGCAAGAGAGAATAAAGAAGGAATTCAAATGAAGTCAGAGGTAGAATTGTCCAGATTTGGTTAAACACAAATCTAAATGTGAGGAAAAAGTCCAAAGATAAGGTTTCTAGCAGATTCTTCACGAAATAGGGAGGGTGGGAGAAAATGAATGTGGTTTGGGTCATAAAAGACCGTCCAGTAGAAATGTCCAGTGGACATGGAGAACTGCAGCTCAGAATGAAGGGCTAGAGGGAGATTTGGGAGTTTCAAGTATGCTGAGCAGGAGAGGACCAAGCATAGAACTGGGGGAACACCACCAGTTAAGGGGCAGGAAAAGGAGTTGAAGAGGAGCAGTTGGAGGTAAGAAGAGAACGGAGGAAAGCCATTTTAGAAGCCAAGCTCAGTAACTCCCTTGCCAGGGTAAGCTGGTTAGCTTAGAGGTGAAGCAGGATGAGGGCTTGCTGAGAACTGGGTAACTCGATTAAGTATTAGAGGTCTTTCTACTCATCTTATATGTACTTCAGACAAGGGATGCTGAGATGATGACAAGCTTGAAAACAGGCATCTCTGACCAAGGAGAGCCAGTGGGGCAGTGGAGTGACAGTGCCTCCCTTATCTGCCCTTTTATCTGCTTGTGTCCTACTCAGAGCCCCGAAGCCAGGACAGAAGACGGCGACAGCAGTCACTGACCCATCGCCCTCCTCGAAGCAGCTTGGCCCCGTCCCCAACTCCTGCCAGTTCTATTCCAGCAGCCTCATGCCCCATGGGCTCCTGCCTACTGCCCAGGTCACTCAGTCTATCAGGTCTGTACCTATGGCCACTGAAATCTAGGTTGACCAGCCTCCTTCCTTCCTTACCACGGAGGGTGTAGACCAGGGTCCGGCCTGAGCCTGAAGAATTCCTTGCAACTCTGTTGCCACCTGACCTGGACTTCCTTCTTGACTTGATGTAATATAGGCCACTCTAGACCAAGGGCATCAGTTATTTTCATGGATTATCCTAAACTACTAACACCCATGCCTTTGTACAGGAAGCTGGAATTTAATGAGTGTCTTTGTGTAATAAAATACCATTTAGCAGGTTTTTACTATATAGCAGGCACTGTTCTGAGCACATTATCTCATTTAATCATCACTTTTATAGTTGAGGAACCTCAAGACTTTTCCTACCTGCTACTTATTCAAACTCCCTTACTCCAGGAGCTGGGCAACATTAGAAAAAACTGCAGAATGAAAAAACAAACAAACATAGACCTTTCCCGTCGTCGCTGCAAATGCATGATCGGATCATCCACATAAAACCTTGGCTGTCTGCTCTCATTTTGTTATATCCAAGCTGTGTAAAGGACTAGATAGGAATGACTTCTAAAACTCTGGTCCAGCATCTTGTACTTCCCTCAGAGACTGCTACTCCTAATCTGTTAACTCTCATCATTGGCTGGCCCTCAACCTACCTGTCTTCAGTCTTGCTGACTTGATCCTTAAATGCTCACATATTTGGAACAGACTCTAAGGCAGGGGTCGGGAACCTTTTTGGCTGAGAGAGCCATGAACACCACATATTTTAAAATGTAATTCCATGAAAGCCATACAATGACCTGTGTATGTTACGCGTTATCCAATAAAAATTTGGTGTTGTCCCGGAGCACAGCTGTGATTGGCTCCAGCCGCCCACAGCCATGAACATGAGTGGTAGGAAATGAATGGATTATAATACATGAGAATGTTTTATATTTTTAACGTTATTATTATTTTTATTAAAGATTTGTCTGTGAGCCAGATGCAGCCATCAAAAGAGCCACATCTGGCTAGCGAGCCATAGGTTCCCGACCCCTGCTCTAAGGCCTATAAATTCACATAGTTCAGCTTGAGTGAGTTCTGATTCAAGCTCTGACTTGCGCCACCCTTTGGACCAGATTACAGCATGCCAAGCTTCTCAACCAAGGGCAACCACCCATCACCCCAAGTCATTTGGCAATGTCTGGAGACAATTTGGTTGTTACAAATGGGGAGGTAACAGAGGAAGAAAAGCCATCTAGTGCTAAACATCCTACAATGGCACAAATTATCCAACCCAAAATGTCAATATTGCCAATATTGAGCAACCTTGACTTAAGGAAGTTTACCTCTTCATCTCCATGGCTCCTACACCCTGATATCAGTTCCCTTTGTTCCACAGGGAACAGCT
Organism: Saccopteryx leptura; assembly: GCF_036850995.1. Classification (NCBI taxonomy): domain Eukaryota; kingdom Metazoa; phylum Chordata; class Mammalia; order Chiroptera; family Emballonuridae; genus Saccopteryx; species Saccopteryx leptura. The sequence continues at coordinate 288,359,157 of NC_089505.1, read as the reverse complement.
GCTCAGTCCTGTCCTCAGGGGACAAGCCAGAGGCTGTCATGGTGATTGGAAAAAGCCTACTAGGACCTGCACCTCAGATCCCCTGTATCAGGACTCGATTACAGGTAACATTTTTAGGTCTTCCCCTTTCCCCAGCATAACAACTCTGGCAGAGCCCAACAAATGTAGGAGGGAAAAACGCCCAGTTCTGCTTTACCCCCCGACCCCTCTGCAACCGTATCAGAGCTGCTCTGGTGTCTGAGTGCCCGTCTGTCCATTGTCCCCATCCCCTGCAACCAGGTTTTTTGCTTGCTTCCAACCCCATATCCCTGCTGGATACACCCCAACCTCAGCTGCTAGCTTTGGTTTTGTCTGCCCCCGCCCTTAGCTTCTCCTCTCTTTCTGCCCAGACCTGCCCGAGGCGAGTTCCCGCCAGGAGGGGTCCCGGATTCCCCAGGTAACACATCTGGAAGTGACAACTCCTATTCAGTCTAGATCCCCATACTAGGTTGGCTAAAGTTGGGTATAGGCAGGTGACTGGATGGGTGATGCTTAAACTGGTCTGGCACAGGCGGCTCTTAGGAAGATCTATCAACCCTCCAAATCTTTCTACAAAGTACTTCTCTACTCAGACAGATCTTGGCCATAGGATAGCTAGGACAGCCATGGAGGTTAAACGGTAGATCATTTTGCCTCTCCCAGTTAAGTAAGACTCAGAGTATATAAATTGAACCCAAGAGTTCTGTTATCCTGCCTTACCCTTTCAGCCAGGGACAGTGCCCAGGAATTCAAGGTCCCAGTACCTATGTTAACCACTAAACTATACCCTTATTCATAAAAACTCTGGAAGCAAAAATATTCGTGGGAGAACCCAGCCTCTTAGCCCACTCCCTGTCCACAGGCTAGGCCCAGGTTGGGCCGGGGCTCACCGCCGACTCGCAGAGGGATGAGAGGCTCTTCAGGCCCCACATCCCCTATCCCCCAGACCAGGGAAAGCAGTGAGCCGGAGCCAGGACCCTGTTCTGCACCAGGGTGAGCACTGGGGTCCCGACCCTCATTTCTACCCCCTCATTCCTATTTCTGCCATTCAGGTTCATTTTCTTCCTTCCCTACTCCCTTTGGCCCCCAAAAGACTAAATGTACTTTAAGAATCTATCCCTGATTTTTTTCCCTTCATGGCCTCAGTCTTCACTCCAATGAATAAGAAACAACCATTAGGGTCTAAGGCCTAGGAGCTGGCTGGTTCCAGCATCAGACCACTGCAATACTCAACCTGCCTATCCTTACCCATCTCACCTCTCCCCCCCCCCAACCCCTGGCTAACAGACCAGAAAAGAGGCAGACTTCACAACCCTGATTCTTCTCTGTTGCAGGCTGCCTCAGGCTGGGCCCCCAAGGCCCCACTCTGCCCCTGCCTTTTCTCCTATTTCCTGCAGTCTATCTGACTCCCAGTCTCGGACTTATTACAGAGGGGGTCCCTTGGGCCAACCTGAGGTTTGTTTTGTCCCAAAATCTCCCCCATTCACTGTTTCTCCCCGGGTCTGATGCCTTGACCTTCATGCCCAGGATATAGCCACAAGATGGGGAATCCAGTGAGAAATGTGCTAGTTCCCTCCTTCAGCTGCTGATTCCCTGTGACAACCCGAACTCCTTGGAATGCCAGCCACACTGTTCTGAGGCATCGCAGAGCATCACCTTGAGACAGGACGAAGCAGGGACTGTGCCACCCCTTCCCTCCCTCCACAGCACAAGATTTTGGGACCACAAAAAAAGTCTATATTTTTATATTGGGGGAGAGAGTAGAAAGGAAAGCAGCCCCTATACTGGGCCCTACTCAGTGGCAACTTCTTGTTCCACAGGGTTAAGGAAGACTTTGAGGAAATAAAAGTTGTTTGGAAAAATCCAGGTGTAGTTGCTTTATATGCTGTGATGGGTAGAAAGGATGAAGTGAAGTGTGAAGGCCCCTCACACCCTCCATCTTGCCTCAGACTATGTCCTGGAACCCTAGAAAAGAGGGGGAAAGACTTACGGTAAGGAAAATGCTGCAGCTTTCCTCTGGGGAAATTTTTCAAAAATCAACTCCCATCTAGCCTCTCCCCCCCTCCCTTTACATTTTGACCCACACTGAGGGGTTAGTTTCCAAGCCTTTCAGCCCCCCACCTTTCTGACTTGGGTCTACAACCCCTCACACACACAAAAATGTGTCTAAATAAAAGTCTAAATGGCCTTGAAAGTAAGGATTATTTAAGTAAAGAGCTCAAATCCTCATCCGTGGATGGCATCCTTAGTACCTTCATTCCTACGGGTGTCAGTGCCTCCTTGTACCCATTCCCCCAACTTGGGCATCTGAGGACCACATATAATTGGGGACTGAAGGGAATTAGGAAGCCCACTCCCATTCTACCAGAAAACAGTTTAAGAGGGACAAGACACTACATGACACTCCCTTCTCAGTGCGGATAAAGGAGCCCAGTTCTGGACTGTATCATGCTTAGCCCGACACTTTCTGATTTGAAGTTTCAAACCCTGCAGGCCCTGGCGCGGCCTCGCCACTCCACTCTCCTGGAGCTGGGCGCTGCAGCCCCAGACGGTTACCTGGGACGGAGCAAGCGCTACTGTCATTCCTGCTTCTTGGGATTGTTGACGGCCACGTAGTGATAAAGAACGACAAGCAGGAAAAGCGACACGCCCAGCATGTTGGCGAAGATGGCGAGCTGCACGTCTGTAATCATCCTACGGAGAAGAGGACGGACTGAGCCTCGGGCCGGCACATTCCTTGCCCACACCGGGACCGGTCCTCGCTCCTCTGGTACAGCCACCGCCAGATGGGCTGTGAACCGCGCCTGCGTGCCTCTCACCTGACCAACTGGGCTCAGCACACACCGCGACACACTGTGGACTAGCTCGAGTTAGGAGACCAGAACCGGAAGTTTGTTCTCCAGCTCAGTCTTAGGCCAGGCACTTCCGGTCATGCGGCTCGGCAGGATCAGTCTCTCTAGCCCCGCCGTCTCGCCTGCTCTCCCAGCGCGCTTCCAAGGGGCGGGCTCTCGAGTGGAGCCGCAGAGGGACGGCGTGCGTCTGGCCGCGCCGCGCAGCTGGTCACAGCTGGTTGCAGCTGGCGCGGCGGGGGATGTGGTTAACACCGCTGTGAGCGGCTCTCCAGAGCCGAGGGGTGCGCTAGATTGAGGTTGCGGCAGCAGGGCTGGGCGGGAGGCTCGGCCTGACCTTAGATTCCGACCCCCCTTTCCTGTCCCGACCCTCCGTGCTTTTGCCCACCCTTCGCTTCCCGGCCCGGCCCAACCAGGTGCTTCCTTTGAGCCCTGCCCTCAGGATCCCCTCCCTAGCCTTGACAGAGGGGAAAGGGATAAGAGGCGGTACAGAATAGAGACAGGGCTTGGGCGACTTGGGTGCCTGTCTCCTCGGAACCAGCCTTTGTGCCCCACATCCGACAAATAGAACGATCAAGCCTATGATCAGACCAGTGCCTCCCTTGCCCTAGCTCCCTCCCACCACCCCACCCCCGGAGATAGGCGTCGGAAATGAGGCGGACCCTCCCGAAATCTAAACCTAAAACTGTGGGACCTCCGCCAAGTGGGAAATCACCCCCCGGATGTGAAGATGGGGAGGGAGGAGGAAGGGCTGGGATAAGCAAGAGGGGTCATGGGTTCGGATTAGAGTGGATCACAGAGAAGAAAGAAGACAGATGATTGTGGGTAGATGTCCTTTCTGTGCGAGGAGAGGCACTCTGGGGCTCTACAGCCCTCTGCCCGGCCAGAACCTACTCCCCCCTCACTCCTTGCTTTTTCTTAGCTTCACCATAAAAGGGAACGGCACTGAGCCAGTCTGGGGCTGGGGGCTGGGCCGTTGCTCTGGAGCTGTCAGGGGTAATGGAAGCCAGTTGGTTTGCGGTAAAGGGGGCCCAGAGCTCAGGAGATGCTTCTGCTTCATTTAGCCAAAAGAAACTACAGGAGCTGTTATGGGGCTAGAACAGCTGGGTCAGGGGACCAACTTGCTGCCTCTGTGTACAGTGAGCTAGGGTGCACTAGCTCAAAGTAGGCTTCCTTGGCTTAGGACCATCAGCAGTTTGTCCATGCTCCAGCCCAGTGACTCCTAAACTCAATCTCTGCCTTTAGTATCTGTTCCCCTGGCCTCCCCGACTCACCCCAGCCCTCACCCAATCCCAGTATTTCTCAGAAGTTTCCTATTTAGAATCCTAAGCCCATGTACCCTCTACATAACCTTGAAACCCCAGAATGTACTTCCTCATGTGCCCCTCAGTGATTAGTCTATTCCCAGCTCTGCTCTGGGAGAATGAAGGTCTAGGTCGTTTTTTTTGTTTTTTTTTGTTTTTTTTTTTTTTTTACAGAGACAGAGAGAGTCAGAGAGAGGGATAGATAGGGACAGACAGACAGGAACGGAGAGAGATGAGAAGCATCAATCATTAGTTTTTCGTTGTGACACCTTAGCTGTTCATTGATTGCTTTCTCCTATGTGCCTTGATTATGGGTTGCCCCTTGCTCAAGCTAGTGACCTTGGGTCCAAGCTGGTAAGCTTTGCTCAAATCAGATGAGCCCGCACTCAAGCTGGCAACTTCGGGGGTCTCAAACCTGTTTTCTCCGCATCCCAGTCCCATGCTCTATCCACTGTGCCACCGCCTGGTCAGGCTGAAGGTCTAGGTCTTAAAGGATTAACCACATTATGCTTCATATCTCCTGGAAATTTGAACCAGACTCAAGTCCAACCAGACCTTAGATCTACCGTTGGAACAGAACTAGACCCTGGAAAGCAGATTTTCTAGACTGCAAATGACATGAGGTGCTTCAGATTTTCAAGGCTGTCCTAAAACCAGCTGAGCCAGGTATAAAACTTCCTAGACTGTCAGAGCTGAAGGTGTTTTCAGGATCATTTTATAAAGAAGGAAACAGACCCAGAGGGTAATTGATTTGATCAGAGTTCTACAACTGATTAGAGAGAGTGCCACCTGATTCTCTTTTCTCTATTCCATACTCCATGTCAGACTGTGGGCTCAGTAGGTTGTCCTGGGTCAGGGACAAGGGGAAAAGGATTTATTTTAGAGCCATCCGGAAATGTCCTTCATTTCCCAGAACTTCCTGTGCCTAGGTCAGTGAGACTTTATCAGCCCTCAGTGGGTCATTTGTCCTAGTGCCTGGAGGAACTGAAATAAATGGCCTCCAGGACGAAACTAGACTCTGCTAAGAACTGATAAAGCTTGAAAAAAGCTTGGGTGGAAGAGTATGTGGGAGATGAGACAGGCAAAGGCTCATCCTGGGGGTGGGGGCACATATGTAGCTTAATCTTTCTGGTTAATGTGATTGTGTCCCAGGGTCTTAGCCTATTTTGCTCTCAGGAATTCCAGTTGCTTTGGAAATCTGGCTATGCCAATACCACCACCACAGCCACCACTGTGTTCCCTCTAATCTTAGTCTCCATTGCAGCATACTTGCCCAACACCTCAGGCTTCCCCAGTGAACCCAGGAATTCTCATCAGTAAATCCAGAGCCGCTGATTTCTATGAGATTTCACAAACATTCATGTCAGCCCATAGGTCTTGGCCTCTAATTACAGGACTGATATGCAGCCTCCTGCAATTGCATTTAAAAGCCAATATTTCTGACTTGTCAAACTTAAAATATAACAGATTTTTAAACGTAAGGGGGCGGGCAAAGGAATGAGTGACAATTGGGCAATGACGAGATAGCTGGGTGACTCCTCAGGTTGCCAGAGGCCCCCTGAAGGGAGAGAAGAGGGGAAAGAACAGAAAAAGAAAACCCACAGCATTAGCCAGGGCAACCTAGAGGGGAACTGGGTTGGCTTCCTGCCAGGTCCAGGGTCTAGAACTGATGCTGAGACCAGCAACAAAGCTGCAGCCTTCCACTGGCAGCAACTTTGAAATCAGGACCTCCTAGGACCATTTCCTTCTGGTCTCCCTGTGTGTTGATCCCCATTCCTCTAAAGGGGCAGCCACAGACTTCCATTTCTGGTAGTTCCAGTGCTTACTTTCACCATCCTGCCTTTTCATTACATTGCTCTCAACCCTCAGGATCCCATTCTGAGTTATGGGACTTCAGAGGCAGATCACTCAGAGTCACATTGAAGATTTGGTGGCATCCTCTCATGGCTTTCAATTATGGTCCTGTGGATGATTCCCAGAATTAAAACTCATATTTCTAATCATCTCCTGGACATTTATTTCCATTGAGATGTGTTCCTCTCATCTTAAACTCAGTGCAGGCACATCTTAGATACTGTGGGTTTGGTTCCAGATCACAGCAAGAAAGCAAGTCATAATCTTTTCACTGAAAGTAAATTTGTAAAAAATTTCAATTTGTGAAAAAGGCAACATCTGTGAGGCATAATAAAGAGAGATGCCTGAATGTTTAAACTAAGATCATCTTTCTTTCCTCAAACCTGCTCCTCTTCTCATCTTATCCATCATGGTTAGAACCCTGGAATCTCCTCCAGTGTCTCCCTTCCCCCAGTCCCTTGTTACCCGGGCATTAAGCAAGCGGGCACAGCCTTCCCTGTCACATCTGCATCACTGCAATGTAGAATTTGGAAGGGGCCTTATACAGCAGACTTCCAGTGGAGTCATGGGACTTGCTCAAAGTGATAACACTACTTAGAGGAGGAGCTACAAGCAGCACCCTTGCCTGACACCCTGCCCATTGCTCTTGCTGACAGCGTCTTCTTTCTGTATGCCTATTGATCCCCTACTCAAAACCTTGTAATCCAAGCTCTTAATCAGCCATCATCTGAATCTCTCCCTAATTTTTCCACAATCAACTTCTCTTTCTGTGCCACTTCTTGACACAAATAAGAGCTAACGTGTCTGAGCATTTACCACATGCCAGGCATGATTCTAAATGCTTTTTATGTATGAACTTAGTCTTCACAGACCTAGGAAGGAGGGTACCATGTTACAGATGAGGAAACTGAGGCAGACCACTTTTCCCAACCTGAAACCTCTCTCCTCCTGTCTGTTCTTCACTTTCTTACCTTAGCACTGTTCAGGTCCTCACTCTTCCAACAGCTCTTCTCTGACTTCCCCAGCAGCGCTCTGTCTTCCCCCTCCTCCTACCCAGAACATGCCTCATCCATTTGTCTGGCCCCCTTGGCACTCTGTCTGTCCTGCCTTGCATTAATTCTCTGTTCTGGAGCTTGTGTCCCATTCCCCAGAATCCCCAGCTGCTCCTTACTGAGTCTTACACATTTGTGCCTCTGCACCTGGGCACCTCCACAGTGCTCAGCACACAGCACTCTCCTAGTACTTACGCTTACCTCTCCCAGGTGTCCCACCACACAGGGAGACCTAGTTCGGAACACAACACCAAGGGCTATCTGAAGAGGGGCCATCTGATGAAGAGGAGGCCAGCTGACAGATTCAAACATCTCAGGAGGAGCTGCCCAGTCGGGCTGATGGTTGAGTCAGACTGAGTTCCTTTCCTGCTATTGAGACTATCAGACTTGCATCCACGCTAGGGAGTGACTTCCTTTGCTAAATAGATAGGGCCCAATTTATCTATCTCCTTTCCCTCCCCCATGTATGGCTTGATCCTCACGGAGACAAGTCTGGGACCCATATCCAATTGATCTTTTAAGAATGAGTCTCGCCCTAGCTCAGTTGGCTAGAGCATTGTCCTGAAGCACAGAGGTGTGAGTTCGATCCCGGTTAGGGCATGTCGGTCAAATAAGTTTGTAAATATCATATATATGTTTGCTCGCTCATAGTTTGCATTTGGTGTGGAAGATAGGCAAAGTCATTATAGCCTTTTAATACTAAGATCTTCTCACCTGACCTGTGGTGGTGCAGTGGATAAATCTTTGGCCTGGAATGCCAAGGTTGCCGGTTTGAAACCCTGGGCTTCCCTGGTCAAGGCACATCCAGTAAGCAAGCAATGAACAACTAGCATGAAGCAATTATGAGTTGTTACTTCCCATTCCATGCTCCCTTTTCTCTCCTGTCTCTGTAAAATCAATAAAGTATTTAAAAAAATACTAAGATCTTGTCAAAACTAAGCTTTTCCCCACACCCTTGACAGTTGCATGATGTGAGGTGGTGCACTCTTATGAGGAATCCCATTTATGCCTCAGATAAGTGGCTTTGTATCAGAGACTTCCTTATTTGTATATTGGCTTAAAGGTTTGGATTTCTACACTATAAAATGGGGCAGACTAGGATCTCTCTCGCTCAGTTCCTGAAATTAGCATTGCAAGGAGAAGCAGCCAAGATGGTGGAGTGCTGAAGAAGAAGCCAGTTTGTGCAGAGAGAAGGAGATGGGGAACAGAAGTGAATAAGGCTGATGAGGTAGAAACCTTTGATTCTAGGAAACTCGGATAAGTCAGTGGCTTTGGGAGCCTTGAATGGAAAGGGAAGTGTTTTCCCACTGTGTGTATTTCTTGCCTGCCAGGTGCAAGCTAGGATTAAAGCTGATGGCCCACCAGTTCTCAGCTCCGTTGTTTCATTACCGTCTGTCCGAATCAAATGCGAACCTGCACGGGCTAGGCAGCTGTGATGGTGGCCATGGCTACTGGCCTTACAGGGCACATACAGGAACAGATCGATGTATCTGTCTCTTCTCTCTTTCCCCCTTCCTCTCTCACTAAAATCAATAAATAAAAATAGAGCATTGTTCTACTGCACCAAGATTGTGGGTTTGATCCCTAGTCAGGGCACATACAAGAAGGAACCAGTGAGCGCACAACTAAATGGAAGTAGATGCTTCTCTCTCTCTCCTTCTTCCCCTCTTCCTTTCTCTTTCTCTCTCTCTCAATGAAAAAAATAAAAATAAAAATCTCCTCTTGCCCATGTTCTCTCCATGCTTGACAGAAGGCTGCCCCCTCCCCCACTCCCATTTCCAGATTCCTTTCTTCCTCTTCTGGTTTCTTGGAATTTCCTGCCTGCCTCAATGGAATCCTTTTCCTTCTCCCTGTTCCTTATTCTCCTTTCTTCTCCCAAGTCACTGACCTAGGTATTTAGATTCTAATCTCAGTCCTGATCTTGACTTGCTGTGTTACTTTGGACAAGTTACTTTCCCCCTCTGGGCTTCAATTTTCACATCTGTAAAAGGAGACAGCTAGACTGGATGATGAGGGGTGTCCTGCAGAGCCCTCCAATCTCTTCTCTCTTTAGAGTCCTCCCCGCTCTGTCTCCCTTCTGGGTCCCTCTCTCAGGTCTTTTCTCCTGGGGAGGCCTGTCCTAGCCCCAGGAGAGCTGTGGCTTCAGCTCCTGTTCCCTGTCTCAGCGGCCAGCCCTGGGCCTCCTCCCCAGCCCTGGCCCCGGCTCCACTCCATGTGGCCCGTCTGAGAGGCTGGCCCCAAGCCCGGCAGCAACTCCACATTTCTGTTTTTCCTTTTTTTTCCCTCTCTTTCCCGGAGTTAACAAGAAGCAGATGTGGCGCACGATGGTTGGAGAGATGGGGGGGAGGAAGGGGGAGGCTGGACCGCCAGCCAGACAGGGGGGAAGGGAGGGGAGTGAGCAAGAGAGAGAGGCAGGAGGCCAGGGCCCGCCCCACACAGCCACTCTTGCGCCTCTGAACAGCCACAGGGGTAAAGTCCTGTCACCCTAGGATCCGGTCATTGGGGAAAACCTATAAGGAGACCAAAAGAGAGCCAGCTGGGACGAGGGGGTGGAGGCCCGGGAAGCAGCATCTGAGAGGGGCAGGGACCAGGCGCAGGAGGACGGGGGCACGGAGAACAAACTCCCCTCAGAGGTGGAGAAGAGGAGAGCGGAAGGAACCAGGAACTGAGGGAGGGACAGACGGGAGCCTGAGGAGGAAAGAGGAGGGGGAGAGGGGTCAGGCCAGGAGGCCAAGGAGGAGGTGTGTGGCTGGGAGCAGTGGCCAGGAAGCTGGGGACAGGACCTGACCCTTGGAGCAGCGGGCATCCCCCTTCTAGGCAGAGGCGCCAGTGGTCATACAGGATGTGCCTCTGAGGGCCCCAGCGGAGTGCCCCACCATGGCCCCCAGGCCTCTCTGGAGCTGCTACCTCTGTTGCCTACTGACCACAGCTGTGGGGGCAGCTAGCTACCCTCCTCGTGGTTACAGCCTCTACACAGGGAATGGTGGGGCCCTCAGCCCTGGGGGACCCCAGGCCCAGAGCGCCCCTCGGCCTGCCAGCCGCCACAGGTAAGTGTCTGGTGAAGAGGGTCCCAGCCCAAGGCTGAAGGTAGGTGAGAGGGTGGGTTAGAAGGTGGGTATTGGGACCCCCACTTTGGCTACCCTCTCCTGGGCTGTCTCCCCAGTGTAAGGAATAGAGGGAGAAGAAGCCCATCCATTCCATGTGTGCCCCCCTTCCTGCTGGGTTTCCTGGTTCCCATGAATAGATAGGTCCCCCTAGTCTAACCTCAGGGAGATCAGCTCCCATGTCACTACCCTGAGGGGCATGGGCCAGACTTTCCTGCCAGCTGCGTACCAGCCTGGAATCCTCCAGCACGTACTAGGCAGACCGTTCATTCCTTTACCTTTAATCCCTTTCTAGGGCTTCCTCAGCCTATCAAGTAATCCATGATTCTTTTTTATTCATTGGTTGACTTTAGGGAGAGAGAGAGAAAGAGAGAAAGAGAGAGAAACAAAAATCGATTTGTGTTCCACTTATTTATGCGTTCATTGGTTGACTCTTGTATATTTTCTAACTGGGGATCGAACCTGCAACCTTGGCATGTTAAGACAATGCTCTAACCAACTGAGCTACCGAGCTACCTAGCCAGGGCAGTAGTCCACGATTCTGACACCACTTTTGCTCTGCTCCTTTCAGCAGTCCAGCCGGTCACAGATTAGAGGCCAGCATGAATGGGGCCAAGAGTGTAGAACTGCTAACCCCATGGGGGACAGGGCTCATCAATGGCTTATTCTCTCCTTAACCCTGAACTGGACCCCTGCCTGCTCGATCCTCTCCCCTGAGGGGTGGGTGGAAGCCAGCATCCAGGGAATCACCAGAGGGCCCCAGCCAGCCAGCTCACATAGGCCACGCCAAGCTGGAGACAGACAGAAAAGGGACATGAATGAATGGGTGAATTCAGAGGCTCCCCAGGACTCCCCTCCCCAGCCACGAGGACCAACTTCTCACAGTTGTGGTTTTCCATTCTGTGCCTCCTCTCTTGTCTTGAAAAGTCTTTATCAACACTGGCCACACAGGAAGACGTGGGGGGAGCTGCCCCTGCCAAGTCTGTGCTTGCACAGGTCCCCAGGGGCCCTTCATCCTTTGACTCTTCCTCAGCCCCTCTGGTAACCCCTGGGCTGTCCTCTGGGGTGTATGGCTCTCGCTTTTGGGCTTAGGTGGGATTGTGCCTGCAGGAACTGGTGTGCCTACGTGGTGACTCGGACAGTGAGCTGTGTCCTTGAGGATGGTGTGGAGACCGTTGTCAAGCCCGACTACCAGCCCTGTGCCTGGGGCCAGCCCCAGTGTCCCCGCAGCATCATGTGAGCCCCAGTGCTGGGGAAGGGGTACTTGGTGGGGGCTGGGCTAGGGCAGCAGGTGGGAGGCCAACGCAGGGTATTTGTACAAAGCAAGTAGCAAAGGTCCGGGCCAGGGGCTTCGGTCAGAGCTGTTTTGAGGAGATGTTGAGGCAACAGTTTGGCTGTTTGGATACTTAACTAGGGGCACACTTAACTAACCTACCCTGCCAGCCCTAACTACTTTCCCTGACCTGGGCCATGCTCAAGGGGAGAAGTTCAGGGTTCCAGCACAGGACAAGGGGAGGAAACATAGGAATTTGGCCCTTGTCCAACAAGCTGACAGCTGTCAGCTGAGCAAGACCACATGGCGAATGGTAAGGGGGACCCAGTCTGAGAGACAGGCCTTGCCCATCTCTGCAGACAGGGGCCATGGTCACTGGCCATGCCGGGAGGGTAAAGAGACTTTTCTCTGCCTCTCCCAGGTACCGCAGCTTCCTCCGTCCTCGCTACCGCGTGGCCTACAAAACGGTGACAGATATGGAGTGGAGGTGCTGTCAGGGTTACGGGGGCGATGACTGCGCTGAGAGCCCTGCCCCAGCGCTGGGCCCCGCCCCCACCACACCCCGGCCCCGGCCCCGGCCCAGCCGCCCCAACCTCTCTGGCTCCAGTGCAGGCAGCCACCTGAGTGGACTAGGGGGGGAAGGTGAGTATGGGGGCCCTGGAAGAGAAGTGGGCTGATAGTGCTGGGCAGAAACTGTGGGGCCAGGCTGTTGAGGGAAAGCCTCATGCTCCAAGTCAGAAAAAAAGGGACAGAAAAGAGTTAATGAGATCTGAGATTCCCTTTCCATGTGTGTGCATACGTGTGCGTGCGCGCGCTTGTACGCGTGCATGCCAGACAGAGATGGAGAGCAATTGAGAGGGACCAGAAAAAAAGGAGGGAGAGAAAGTGAATGTGCTTATGCACAGCCACATGTGGCCAAGATACTTCCTAGTTGGGAACAGCTGTAAGAAGTGGGAACTCCTTGGAGAATCTTGGTTCAAAGGGATAGACAGTCGAGACTACAAGTCCTAGCATGCACTGCAGTCAACTACAGGTCCCAGGCCCCTTGGTGGCCTCTGGAGACTGCAAGTCCCAGAATGCAGCAGTCCCTGTTGCTTTCCCTTGTGTGCTGGGTTCTGCGGATGTGCTGTGTTTGCCTGCCAGGGAGAATGCCTTGTTGTAATTATGGAAACAGGAACTTCTGGCTGACTCTCTCCCCACCCACAGGCCCCCACAAGCTTGCCACAGAACCTTGTTTGTCCCCTGTGGTGTTGTGGAGAAGTACTGCCTAGGAATAGTCACTGTCATGCAGGCCACAGGGCCTCTCACACATTCCCACTTCACTTGCCCTGAGGGAGCGACATAGTGTTATACCTATTTCATGATGAGGAAACAGTTTCCATTCCATAAAAGTTAAGAGGCCCCTGGACCGTGAAAAGGACGTGGGTTTGGTGGTCAAACAGATGGCCTAGAGGCATTCAGTGAATGAAGGTTTCCTTCTGTCTCTCCTTGCTCAAATCACCCAGCTAAGGGGTGGCTGAATCAATCACTAGGGCCTCTGACTTCCTGTTGGGAGCTGGGAAGCAGGACCCAGGAGGTAGGATCTGAGCACTGAGGTCGGCCCCTCTGCCCTACGTCTTCCCCTCTCCGCCAGGTCCTGGGGAGTCAGAGAAGGTGCAGCAGCTGGAGGAGCAGGTACAGAGCCTGACAAAGGAGCTGCAGGGCCTTCGGGGTGTCCTGCAGGGACTAAGTGGGCGCCTGGCAGAAGATGTCCAGAGGGCGGTGGAGACGGCCTTTAATGGGAGGCAGCAGCCTGCGGATGCAGCTGCCCGCCCTGGTGTGCACGAAACCCTCAACGAGATCCAGCAGCAGCTGCAGCTCCTGGACAACCGCGTCTCCACCCACGACCAGGAGCTGGGCCATCTCAACAACCATCACGGTGGTGGTGGCAGCAGCGGTGGCAGAGCCCTGGACCCTGCCCCAGCCCTACCTGGCCCCAGCGAGGAGCTGCTGCGGCAGCTGGAGCAGCGGCTGCAGGAATCCTGCTCTGTGTGCCTGGCGGGGCTGGATGGCTTCCGCCGGCAGCAGCAGGAGGACAGGGAGCGGCTGCGAGGACTGGAGAAGCTGCTGGCCTCTGTGGAGGAGCGGCAGCGGCAGCTCGCTGGGCAGGCTGTGGGCCGCAGGCCTCCCCAGGAATGCTGTCCCCCAGAGCTGGGCCGGCGGCTGGCAGAGCTGGAGCAGAGGCTGGAGGTTGTGGCGGGTTCAGTGACAGTGCTGAGTGGGCGAAGAGGCACTGAGCTGGAAGGTGCAGCGGGGCAGGGGGGCCATCCTCCCGGCTACTCTAGCTTAGCCTCCCGCCTCTCCCACCTGGAGGACCGCTTCAACTCTACCCTGGGTCCCACGCAGGAGCAGGGGGAGGGCTGGCCTGGGCGTCCCGGGGGACTGAGCCACTGGCTGCCGGCTGCCCGGGGTCGGCTAGAGAAGCTGGAGGGGCGGCTGGCCAATGTGAGCGGGGAGCTGGGTGGGCGGCTGGACCTGCTGGAAGAGCAGGTGGCAGAGGCTGTGCAGGCATGCGGGCAGCTCTGCTCTGGGGCGCTAGGGGAGAAGGACTCCCAGGTTAGGGAGGTCCTCAGTGCCTTGGAGCGCAGGGTGCAGGACAGCGAGGGACAGTTGCGGCTGGTGATCTCAGGCTTGCACAAGGTGGGAGCAGCTGGGGAGGCCCAGAAGGCTACACTGGAGGGACTGCAAGGTGCCGTAGGCCAGCTCCAGGGCCGTGTTGATGCTCAGGATGAGGCAGCTGCGGAGTTCACACTTCAGCTGAATCTCACAGCTGCACGGCTAGGCCAACTGGAGGGTCTGCTGCAGACTCGTGGGGACGAGAGCTGCGGGGCCTGCGGCGGTGTCCAGGAGGAGCTGGGCCGCCTTCGGGATGGTGTGGAGCGCTGCTCCTGTCCCCTGCTGCCTCCACGGGGCCCTGGGGCTGGCCCAGGGGTCGGGGGGCCAAGCCGTGGGCCTCTGGATGGCTTCAGTGTGTTCGGGGGCAGCTCGGGCTCAGCCCTACAGGCCCTGCAAGGAGAGCTCTCCGAAGTCATTCTCACCTTCAGCTCCCTCAATGACTCGCTGCACGAGCTCCAGACCACCGTGGAGGGCCAGGGCTCTGATCTGGCTGACCTGGGAGCAACCAAGGACCGCATCATCTCTGAGATTAACAGGCTGCAGCAGGAGGCCACAGAGCATGTAATGGAGAGTGAGGAACGCTTCCGAGGCCTGGAGGAGGGACAGACACAGGCCGGCCAGTGCCCCAGCCTCGAGGGGCGATTGGGCCGTCTGGAGGGAGTCTGTGAGCGGTTGGACACGGTGGCCGGGGGACTGCAGGGCCTACGCGAAGGCCTATCCAGACACGTAGCCGGTCTCTGGGCCGGGCTACGGGAAACCAACAGCACCAGCCAGACGCAGGCAGCCCTGCTGGAGAAGCTGCTGGGGGGGCAGGCGGGTCTGGGCAGGCGGCTCAGTGCCCTGAACAGCTCACTGCTGCTCTTGGAGGACCAGCTTTACCAGCTTGGCCTGAGGGACCTCACTGGTAAGGGGGCAAGAGGAGGGAGGTCTGGGGTGGGGCGTCTGTGGGGAGAACCCCTTTCAAGTCCTTTCTCCGCCGCTCACAGCAGCCCATCTACTTTTCCCTTGCTCTCCCCCACATGAGTTGCAGACCCATCACTGTCCTGTCACTGTCCCAAGGGTTGATTTATCCACAGAGAGGACCCAAGGTTCCCGCTCCCTGTCCTCCCCCAATGGCTCAAACAGGGCTGTGGGTGGAAGCCAGGGATCCAGCCAGGGATCCCATCAGCCTGTACAGCAGGCTTTACCCTCTTCGTTCTTTGGAAACTCCTTTTACAGCTCTCCTTCACCAAACTTCTGTCACTGTAGGGCCTGCAGGCGAGGCTGGGCCCCCAGGGCCTCCTGGGGCACAGGGACCCCCAGGCCCTGCTGGACCTCCAGGACCTTCAGGCAGGGATGGACAAGAGGGGCCCATCGGGCCACCAGGTAGGTAGGCTGAGATCCATGCCCCAGCCAGGGTTACCACCATTCTGGGCAGTGCCAGGCTTGACATTTCCCTCTGAAATTGACAAGGAAGGAAGGAAAGGGGCAAGGAATTGGGGGTCCTAGATAGCTGATAGTGATTAGGAAAATGACTGGCAGCTGGAACAGTTACTGTGTTGGCTAATGTGATAGGGTGGCCCCAGTGCTGTATTGAAGAGCAAGGTTGAGCCTGCAGCGGTTGTGTCAGGTGTTAAAGGCTGGGGGCTAAGGGGATAGGCCCAGCAGTTGAAGAGCGTGGACCTGTTCCTTCTCATGGTACTCCCATTCCTACTTTGAAGTCTGCATAGCACCTAGCACAGCTAGACAGACTCAGCAGATGTTTGCCGAGTGACTCAGTGAGAGCTGCTCTACCTCTCACTGTTCCCTTTCCTCCTCTCACAGGTCCCCAAGGTGAACAGGGTAAGTTTTCATTTGATGCTGGAGGGAGGGGAACTGAATTAGGGGTTGGAGGATGGTAGGTCTCAGGCAGTCCTGGGGGTAGGACTCCAAAGGGGAAGGGGGCAACTCAGTACTGAGCATCTACTCTGACACCCACCCTACTCCCACCCAGGAGTGGAGGGGGCACCAGCAGCGCCTGTGCCCCGGGTAGCCTTTTCAGCTGCCTTGAGTTTGCCCAGATCTGAACCAGGCACAGTGCCCTTTGACAGAGTCCTGCTCAATGATGGGAACTACTATGATCCAGAGACTGGTAAGCTTCTTAGGGGACTGGCTGGGGGCACTGGGCAGAATGGCAGGGAGAACCGGTGGGGAGGTTATGCAGTGATATGTTCTCATTTTTGCCTCTTTAGACAAAGTGAATCTCTTCATGCTTGAGTTGGGGAGAGTTCTATTCTTTCTTTTTTCATTTATTCATTCTCACCACAGCTTGGGCTGACCACTGGGGTGGGGAGGGGAGCAGTCACTCATTCAACAGCTCTTTATTGGGGACTCTCCCTTGCCCAGGCATTGTTTTGAGTGCTGAGGATGCAGTAATGAACAAAACACCCAATCCCCGACCCTCCTGGAACTTACACTCTTGTTGAAACGAGGTGAAAAGACCCAGCAGGTCACTCTCTAGTCCTGGAGTTCTGGGTCCCAAAGGCCCTTGCCACCTGTCTCTCCTCCTGACTGCCATCCTTGCCCACAGGCGTGTTCACCGCGCCCCTGGCCGGGCGCTACTTGCTGAGTGCGGTACTGACTGGGCACCGACACGAAAAAGTGGAGGCTGTACTGTCCCGCTCCAACTTGGGCGTGGCCCGCATAGACTCCGGTGGCTACGAGCCTGAGGGCCTGGAGAATAAACCGGTGGCCGAGAGCCAGCCCAGCCCCGGCGCCCTGGGTGTCTTCAGCCTCATCCTGCCGCTGCAGGCCGGAGATACAGTCTGCATCGACCTGGTCATGGGGCAGCTGGCGCACTCGGAGGAGCCGCTCACCATTTTCAGTGGAGCCCTGCTCTACGAGGACCTGGAGCTAGAACAGGCGTAGACAAAGGGCCGGGCCTGACCGGCCCAAAGTGTCTGTGCCAGCCGGAGAGCCATCGGGAGTGGCGGGCTTCCCACCCGGGACTGGGCTCTAGCCCGGTACCCCAGCCCAGGCGAGGTGCCCTCTCCAGACCCGCTATGACAAAGGCGCCCAGAGCAGCCTCCTCCCCGCGAACGGAGCGCGTCAGGTGGGGTCTCTGGAGTCTCCTCGCCCATACTTTTGGCCTGATCGCTGTCGCAGGACCCGACTGCAGAGGAGCAGAACCTAGCACCCTAGAAGCTCCTCCAACTGGCTTCGAGGCCAATTCCCTGGGTTCCGGGGCTCTCCGAGGGTGCTCCGCCCTCCACCGCCATACTAAACTATTCAGGAATAAAGATACTTGGTTTTTATAAAAAAACAGAACAAAACAATATACACCGTCTGCTTCAGTATGTTGAGGGGTCGATAGGGACAGAATGGGGAAGCCCCGAGTTCCGGACGGGGCTCCGGTCCTTGGCTCTGCACCGGGGGGCACTGCCAGCACTTGCTCTGGACCTGTCCGCCACTAAGTGCGCGGGCGGTTGAGAACCCCAGCGGGACCCTCTTACCCGGCACACCCATTCCGCCCGTGTCCGCCAGAGGGCGCGGGGCGCCGTCTCGTCACGTGACCGCCGCGGCTCACCTTGCAGCCCCAGCGGCTGAGGCGGGGCCTTGGGCTGGTATTGGCTGGGCTAGGGGGGGCCTGACCGAGCAGCAGTGCTTCGACTTGCAGGGACAGGCCGCATCTGTGAGGCCGGCTCGAACCGCGGGTCTAGGCTGTGGAGTGGGAGCTGCTGGTGCAGGAGAGGGCTGGGCAAGGGTCCCCTTTCACTGCATTTTCTTTTTGCATTCATGAGATTGCCTAGGCGTGCTTTAGAGAGGTTTGCTTTAACTCCGAGTCCGTCTGACAAAGGAGGAAACTGAGGCCGATAAGTGGAAGGCGTTGCCATCTGCTGTGTCACGCAACTTGCTGAGGCGAGGCCGTGGACCAAGACCTCGGGGTCTGCGCTCCCAGGCCTGCTTGGGTCGGTGGGCATCGGGAGCACGGGCCCTCCAGCGCTCTTTGCAGCGCACTGCACCCCCGCCGCTGCAGGCGTCTCCCGGGAGGAGGAGCTCGAGGCTCCGAGGAGGAGCAAGGGCAGCCTCCCCGCAAGCGGGAAAAGGATCCCCCACGGAGTCAGAGCCAGAGCCTGGGAGAGCACCTGCAGCCCAGCGTGCAACGGCTCCCGGAGCGGCCTCATGGAAGAGAAGCGCATCCTGTGTGTGGGGCTAGTGGTGCTGGACATCATCAATGTGGTGGACAAGTACCCGGAGGAGGACACTGACACCAGGTAGGGGCGCCCGGACCCCTCGGAGACCCCAGGGGCCGCTGCAGCCCCGCGTTTGTGCCCAGCGACCGCCTACAGGGCTGCGGGCATGAGAGGCCAGCCTCGGAAGCTGGTGCTCCGTGCCCTCTGTATGGGACCTGGGGGAAGATCGGAGCCCTTTAGTAATGAGACCCAGACTTCGGATAGCATTGTGTTCGCCAATGCCCACTTCAACCCGGGGACTGTGATTATCCCCATTTTGCCCATAAACACGATTGTCCCCGTTTTTCCCATAAACAAGTTGAGACTCTGAGAGATGAAGAGATTTATACAGGGGCACGCAGCTAGGACGGTGCAGGACTAGTTTTTGTTTTGTTTTGTTTTTTAAACAAGACCTAGGCACTTGCCTCTCACCAGTATTTACTTCTAATTTATTTACCACATATATATCTAATTTATTTCTTTTAAAAAAAAATTAAGGTACCTTACAATAAGAACTATGTATGATTTAAAGCCATGGTATTTGAACTTCACTATACTTCAGGTTGTGCTGGCACTGGAGGGAACTTTGGAGGTGTTATGGGTTATGGATAGGGCTGACTCATGTGCCAGGACAGACTTCTCTGGTCTTAAATTCCAAAAGGAGTGTAACAGAAGTCCTTTCTACAAGTCAGCAGGCAGCATAGTGAGTAACATGCTTCTCAGTTGTCTGGTGAAAGCTGTCATTTGTTGGTTCTTACATTTACTCTAGATAAGAACTATACCATTACAGTGTAATCCCAAGAAAGCATTTCTGTGGGCAGAACACAGGGCTTTCTCTGGGGGAGTCCAATGTTTAGAATACTGAGAAGAATTGCTCCTTGGCTATCGGTCTTCTGAGCCAAGAACTGGATAACAAGCCAGTTCAAGACTGAGCTCAGCAAGACCCTACAGCACTGATAAGCCAAGTGAGGCTCATTGAGGGAAGGACCAGGCATTCCCCAGGCTTTGGGCCCATCCAACACTGTCACCACGTTATCACACTTTCTTCACGGTAACCCATGGGGAAAATGTAAATATCAGCCAAATCCTTTCTTTATAGATGAGGAAGATGAAGAGAAATGAAATGACTTTTGTTAGACCATGTGGTTAATGAGTGGCAGAGTATAATCACAACCCAAGCGTCTGAACTCCGAGTCTCGTGCCCCAGCCCTCTGTCATCCCTTGTGCTCCCTGTCCCGCTGCTGCTGCCCATCTCGTGGAACTGTCCCTTTGCTTTGGGCTGCTTTGTTTGTCAGAGGTTAGAGTCTTTTGCCAGGGGTGCTGGGGCAGTGGGAGAGAGCACAAGGTGTGCCCACCTACAAGACAGCCCCAGGACACCGTGCACGGTGAGGAGCCGGGCTTTCTCTCGGGAGAACAGTGCACCTTCAGGAGCCACGGGGCCTCGCAGGACTGAGGACTGTGGTGGTCCTGAGGAAAGCCCACAGCCTCCTTCAATGACGGCCGGAGCCCCATGGAGGTGAGGACAGGAGATCCTGCCACCCTGACGGGCTGGCTCTGAAGGCAGGCACTAAGTGAGGCACCTCTCTGAAGAGAGCTCTTCCATGTTCTCCGTGCCCCCTGCCCTTCAGGGTGTGCCCCCTCCCCCAGATCCATGGCTCTGCTCCTCATGCAGGGCACTTTGGCTGTCCTGAGGGCCTCTCTCCCGTGTTCCCATCCCCCCAAGCCCAGCTCCTGGACTGTGTGTCTCCCAGATGAGCAAGCCCAAGTGGGGACCCGTCCTTCCCAGCCTCTCAGCCCCAGCTGTCCCAGGCTCCCCAGGCTCCACAGGCAGCAGGGGACTCTCAGGAGCTGCCACCTGGTCCTCGGCCAGACTCTGAGGAACGGCCCTGCCTCCCAAAGTTCAGGCCAAGAAGAGCCTTCCAGAAAGCATCCTCATGTCCAGCAGAGCCTTTCTGCACATAAAGTTGGCTGTTGGTGCCTGACCTGTGGTGGCGCAGTGGATAAAGCATAGACCTGGAATGCTGAGGTTACCGGTTCAAAACCCTGGGCTTGCCTAGTCAACATATGAGAGTTGATGCTTCCTGCTCTTCCCCCCTTCTCTTTCTCTCTCTCTACTCTCTAAAATGAATTTATAAAGTTGGGTATCAGTGTGACTTTGAAGGGTTTCCACAGAATAAAACTATATAGCCTTTCTTTGAAACCTCATCAGAGGTGGGGCCTAACTATAGTAACTTTCCATTCAAATTGACAGTGTGCATTGCAGTGGTTTGGGAGTCAGGAAACCTGGATTCTGATACCACCTTTGTCATTAACTATTGGTGTGATTTTGAGCAAATCAGATCCCCCTAGGCTCTCCCTCTCTTCTCTGCATGATCATTTCTCTAAAGCTCATAGCTTGAGAAACGTTTGACCCTTTACAAATTAGTATCCTTCTTTCAAATGAGATCGTGGTCCCTTTCCCCCAAAGCTGAAGGGAAGTTCAGGGTTAGGTTTTGTGTACAAATAAACCTTTGTCAAAAAGTTCTGCCGCGTTTATTTCCCTTGATTAGAGATTCTTTGGTACTTGTTTCCCGTATTGTAAGCTGCCACAGTTCTTCTTCTTCTTTTGGAACCGAGAGAATAGAAATAGCAGCCTGCCTTGTTTATCTCACAGTGTCATTGGAGCACAAGTGAGAAGTCATTGAAGTGTTTTCACTGTGTATGCAAAAGTTTTCATTTCTATTGTTGATGATGACAGCGCAGTCATACAGGTGTATTTTGAGTTAGTTGCCTCCCGTTAGACTTTCAGTAAAGATGGAGAAAAAAAAGAAAAGGTAACTATGGGAGGTGATGGATGGGTCAACAAGCCTCATTGTGGCGATCATTTCGCAGTATGTATGTACATCCAAATCATGTTGTGCTTCTTAAACTTACAAAATGTTATATGTCAGTTATATTTCAATAAAGCTAAGAAAGGAAAACAAATAAACAAAAAAGATGAAGGAAAAACTGGTCCTCACCCAATAATCTTTTAAACTTTTGACATCGTAGAAGGTAGCTCGCCCTCCTTTTACATGATCACAATGTCCAGGTTCACTTCCTTCTTACTCAGTTTAACCTGAGTCATTATTGAAGCGGCTCTCCTAAGGCAGGAGCAGGTGGTAGATTTAATGCCTTTGGGAAGTGGCACTTGGAGTCACTCAGCTCTCGACGGGAGGCCGCAGGAACAGCAGCTCTCCTTGGGGCAGAGGGGAGATATTGTAACAGGAGGAGGAGCTAACCCCGAGGGAGTGGAGCCCTCAAGTTGTCACGGACCTGAGTGAGTGGTTTCCTGATGTCCTAGGGATAGGTGGGAGATAGAAATTCATCACTGTGAACTTGAATTTAGCCCATGCTGGTCTTCAGCCCAGCAAGCCACTTTGCTTTGTTGAGCCTTAGGTACTCATGTAGAACATGAGAAGACCAGCCTGGGTGCTTTCTGAGGGAGTTCTAGCCTTTACATTCTGTGGGCCCTCCCCAGGGTCCTGTGGTCAGTCCTGCTTATCCCAGGATGAGCCTGCTGGAGCTGCAGGGACCCTCCTCGTGTTTTACAGGTGCTTGGCCCAGAGATGGCAGCGTGGAGGCAATGCATCCAACTCCTGCACCGTCCTCTCGCTGCTGGGAGCCCCCTGTGCCTTCATGGGCTCGCTGGCCCCAGGCCATGTTGCTGAGTGAGTTGGGGAGGGAGCAGGAGAGGCCTGCCCATAGGGTGGAGGGAAAATTCAGTCTTAACCCTGAACGGCTGGGCTATAAGAAATGGTTTATGACCCCCAGAAATGGGTGGGAGGGGACAGAGGGGAGTCCCAGCACCCCAGAGCTCCCTGGCATGGCTCATCTGCTGCTCAGATGTTAACGCTGCTCCTGTTAAAGGTTTCACTTCCACAGCCTGATTCCCTGGAGTCCGCTTCAGCTTCCCCCACTTCTCCTTCCTTGCTTCCAACAGATGGCAGTGGATGTGACTTTGCCCTTCTTAAATCTCTTATCCAGGCTGTGCTTGAGGCAGAAGGCACTTAGCGACATGTTGTACCCATCCTTCCTCAGGGATGTCTAGCATTCATGGTCTGAGGGTCCAGGCTTACACTTTCTGTCCCAGTTGAGTTGGCAGGACCAGTGCTCATGTCCCTATTGTTCCTGAAGCAACAAGATCACCCTGGCCAAGGACACCCCGGAGCCTCATGCTAAAGCTGGGCCCAGACCCTGCCTCCCGCTCATTGTGAGGCTGCAGCCCATATGTGGCCCACGTGCTCTTCATGTTGGCTGCTGCAGGGACCCAAGAACCCTTTGACCCCTAGCACTGCCGACTCAGCAAGCACTTATCGGGAGGTGAGGCCCACACTTTGCCCACTGTGGGCACTGGGGCAGGCTCCAAGTTGTTGGCCTGTGAAGTGCAGCCCTTTGAACCCCGGTTTAGGGGAGCCTGCTGCAAGAGCCCAGCCCCCTGAGCCACAGCCAGACACCCTTCCTTGATGAACTTGCGTGAAGTGAATTGGGGCGAGAGCCTGCCCTGTGAGGTGGGACAGAGGGACCTGGAGCCAACAGATGGTCGCTTATTAATCTTCGTCCACAGCTGTCTTCCCTCCCAGCTGGAGGAAGACTGGCTTGTGCTTAGGGATAGTGGACCCCCCTTTAAGTAGCCATCATGCTGATGGGTGGGCCATTCCGAATTCTCCACATGTGTTCAACAAACTTTTAATGAGCACCTACCATGTGCCAGGCATTGTGGGTACAAAATGTTACTTGGAAGATGAAACCATATTCTCTATGTTGTGGCGAAGCTACTATTTGAAGGATCCTTGCAGTTTAAGACATGGACCAATGTCCTAACTTGGTGTGTGTGTGTTATACACCATTGAGTCAGCTCTAACTCCTGGCGACCCTACAAATGAGTGATATACACAGTGTCCTGCCCTCAACAGCCCCGCTCAGCTCCTGTGGCCTCCTTCCCTGAGTCAGTCCCTCTCAAGGTTGGTCTTCCTCTGTTCCCGCTGCCTTCTGTCTCCCCCCACATTCTCATCTCACCTTGACACAAATCTGTATTGTCCAGCTTTGGTGTTGCCATATATGGGGTCCAGGCATAGTGAGAAAAGCCAGGTGATGGCTGGATGACTGGCATAAGTGCCAGCTCTTAGGCACAGGACACTGCATTTCCAGAGAGGTCCAGGAAGGAGGAAGGAGAAGGCTGGCCTTCTGTTTTCCTGAGGGATTGTCCCCCAACTCACTCTGACCCGAGGGGATTCTGGGCAGGAGTCCTGAATCAGGCCCGAACTGTGTGGCATCAGGTGGGGGGAGCCAGCTTACTGCCCAGGAGGGTCCACCTCGCTGCAGGAGGACAGGCCACCAAGCACTGAGCAGGCCCACCAAGGCAGCGCCACTTCCCGGCCGGGCACAGTGGAGGCAGGTGGAGAACGAGAGGGCTCACTGTCGGGCTGGAAGGGACTCGGGAGAGAAGGCTGCCATGGGATGAATGTACAGAGGGCAGCTGGGGCAAAGTATCACCTTGGTAATTATTAATTCTACCTGGGCTGTGCATGACACAGGCCACAGTGCCCTCACCTGCTTGTTTCAAACAGGGCACATACTGTCAGCCCCAAATCTATGCCCCCCCACCCCCGCCCAGCTTTACAAATGTGAGCAAATCCTTTCCAGCTTGAGTCAGACTGAAGGACAGTGTCAGGGTTGGAGTTTGCTTTGTGTCAGGACCTAAAAGAATGTTCGTTAGTGTTTTTCTCTCTGAGCTCCAGCCTATGCGTCCCTGCCTCTCCTGCCTCCTTGCTCAGCCTGTGATAGCCGGTGATTTCTAGTTCCCCCTAACCCCCTCTGCCTGCATCCAGGGTCCCTAGTGGCCCTTCCAGTCCCCAAACCTGTTGAACTGCACCTCCCCGGGTTACTCCACCCTGGCAGTTTTGTCCTGGATGACCTCCGCCGTTATTCTGTGGACCTACGCTACACGGTCTTTCAGACCACAGGCTCCGTCCCCATCTCCACAGTCATCGTCAACGAGGCCAGTGGTAGCCGCACCATCCTACATGCCTACAGGTTTGTATGCCTGCCTGCACCTTGCCAGCTGCCGCCGCCATCACTGAACTCACAGAACAGGACCCTTCTTTTCTTGGAAGATGGGCACTCAGCACCCGTGTGCTCCAGCTCCCCTCCCCAACCCTATGGAAGGTCCAGGCCACTTGTAGGCTCTCATTTTTGTCTCCTTGCCCTTCCTTTGGCTCTGGCTCCACCCCAAGTTTCCTGGTGGCTGACTTCAGACAGCGGGGTGTGGACGTGTCTCAGGTGGCCTGGCAGAGCAAGGGGGAGACCCCGTGCTCTTGCTGCATCGTCAACAGCTCCAATGGCTCCCGTACCATTGTGCTCTATGACACGTAAGGGTCCCTAGCCTCACCCTGCCACACGCACCAATCAGTTCTCTTGTGTGCCACCATGGGCATCCCAATTGCCCACCTTCTGTGGCCTCTCTCTCTGTACCAGAAATTGTCCCTATGCCGAACTGCTGAGTGATTTACGAATTGTTTTCAATTAGGGGAGAAGTAAGGTGGGAAGGGACGGGCTTTGCTCAGCCTGGCAACTTGGCCTTGGTCAATACCAAAAACAGGCAAGCAGGTGGGCCTGTACAAAGTGTAATTTATGATGTGATTTCTCTGTAATTAGTCAATCAGCAGCCTGGGTTGGAGTGTGGGGAAATTGTTCTAAGGATAAAGAGTTGGAAGATGTGATTCAAACCTTCTTAAGCCCTGAGGGGGACCCAATGGGCTTTCTAGGGTCAGCCTCAGAGCTGCCAGCCTGCAGCATGGCACCAGGAGCTGGGGTTCAGTGTTCAAAAGGGACAAGGCCCTGCAAAGGTCCCAGCATGATGAAGCCAGACCACACACCATTCATGCCATTGATACAGGGGGCACACTGGGTCAGCAGGTCAGGGCCATCTGATGTAGTGCTAAATTACAGGGTTGGGCCCCTTTAGGCTCCAAACTACTGGGGAGAGGCCCTGTGAGCTCAGACCCTTCTCATCTTCCCCAGATTCCCTCTTGAAGAATCTCAGAGGTTTTGTACAATGAGAATCTAGTATGTGCCAGGTACTATGTTAGGGCTGACACGGCCCAAACTCAGCTTCCCTGGGGTCCGGGCCTTCCCTACTGCCCAGCATGACCACTAGATCTGGGGGAGAGGACCTAGGACAAACTTCATAGCCAGTGGTCCCTGGGCTCTATGTGTCCCAATGAATAAGTGGGTGGGTATACATGCTAGTGGCAGCATTCACATTGGGCAATAATAGTCATCTGCCCATTAAGCAAAAATCTGTAGCTACTTTCATCAAGGGATACTACATGAGTATCCACAGAAAATTTAGGCAGAAGAGCTCTGGGGTGAAGCTCTCTGAGGAGAAATGTTTATTGCCTGCTGGCCTCAGTCCAGGCATATCCATACATATATTACCTCCAACCAACTGCAGCAGGCCTATGAGGCTGTGAGTAAGGGGGATTCTGGGAATTGTAGTCTTTGGTGCTCTCAGGGCATTCTGGGAGATGTGGTCTCCGAAGTACACAGAACTGGCTCCTTGACACATGCTGCAACTGATTTTCATAATATCACAGTCTCAGACATAGAAAGGGCACCCTAGCAAACTCCAGTCCCCCATCTGGATGGAGCCAGGTAGGGCAAGGAATGATTGTGAATTTAGCTTGGGACAGGGTCTGACCCAGAACCCAACCTCAGAAGTGTGTGCTGTAGACCCAGCTTCCTGCTACGCTGCAGTCAGCGCCAGGCATAAGGACCCTAGCAGCCCGTTGGAGATCCTGGCTCTAGCCAACTTTACCATGCCACTTTTTCTCTATCCTTTCTGTCTTGTGACTTAGGAACCTGCCAGATGTCTCTGCTCTGGACTTTGAGAAGGTTGATCTGAC
This sequence comes from Saccopteryx leptura, assembly GCF_036850995.1. Lineage (NCBI taxonomy): Eukaryota > Metazoa > Chordata > Mammalia > Chiroptera > Emballonuridae > Saccopteryx > Saccopteryx leptura. The sequence continues at coordinate 288,332,933 of NC_089505.1, read as the reverse complement.
TCGGTTTAAGTGGATCCACATTGAGGCAAGCCCTGCCCTACCTTTGTTTCAAATGGCTCAACCTGCCAGCCCCTCCTCGTGTTTTGCCTCCTTCTTGGTCTCTTTGAACCATGAAGTGCCTTAGAGATCAATAATTCTGCCTCCCCCGCCCCCTGACCTCTGCCCCCTTTTACGTTCTATTTTATATTTTCAAGTAGAAAGCCAAGACCCACAAAGATTGGGTGACTTACTCAAGGTCACATAGCAGGATGCAGACAAGCACCCATGAGACAGTCCCGTGCTTTCTGTGTTACAGGCTGCCCTACCTCGTCCACACTGGTGGAAGCCTGGCTGCAGGAGGACTGGCCATTACCTCTGGGAAGGCAGGAATGGCAGGGCTTGAACCAGCTGCCAAATAAAGGGAGCTAGAATATCCGTTGCAAGAGAAGTTTTGGAGTCTGAGTGGGAGGAAACCCTAGTAAATCCTGAGTTCTAATCCTAGCCATATCATTTAATTTATTGTGGGTCCTTAGAAAAGTCTCTTTTATTCTTTAGTCTCCTCATCTATTAAATGGGAGGCTGGTCAGTAAGGCCGCTAAGGTCTATGATAAGCTCTAGAATATTGAGATTGAGGATGGAGTTCCAGCCCAGCCTCCCCCATTACCTCTACCCCACCACTCAGTTTCAACAGGGAGGGAAGAATGAGCCAGATTGGCTGGGCACTTCCCAGCTGGTCCTGAGCTGCTCTGCCCTGCCGCAGGGTCGAAATGCATCGGAGCAAGTGAAGATGCTGCAGCGGATAGAACAGCACAATGCCCAGCAGCCTCCAGGGCAGAAGATCTGGGTGTCCGTGGAGGTGGAGAAGCCGCGAGAGGAGCTGTTCCAGCTGTTTGGCTATGGAGATGTGGTGAGCGTCCCATGCAGCTTCTCCTTGCCACATCCAGCTAAGTTGGTTCTTAACAGGAGCCTGAACATGTCCTTGTCTTGCCTCGTCTGCCTAGAATGGCTAGCTGCTCATGGCTTAGTGGTGTTGGCTAGAGGTGAACCAAGCAAAGAGAGGCCAACCCCCAGCTTTGGGCTCTGGTGTAGGCATAGGAAGTAGCCAAGGAAGGTTCATGTACTCCAGTGGTTGCATAGGTATGAGGGTAGCCAAATGGCTTGGACAGGGTGAAGACAGCCAGCCATAGGCTAGTCCTTCGTGGAAGCATCTTCTCCTGGGCCTGTTCGGTCGTTTTCTCTTCAATGTGTCTTTCAACTTGGGGTGGGTAACAGGTTGTGGGTGAAGGAGATTGGGAAGGGGACTTGCACAGGGTGAATTTGAGCAGGGAGAGACGTAAATGGAATCTGGTTGACAATTTTAGCCTCATTGTGGAAGCTGGTTGGTCCTCAACCTTCACTGCAAGTGAAAAGATATGGGTGACTGAGCCCTACCCCTGTTCTCTGATTGGCAGGGGTGGAGCCTGGGCTAAAGTGTGTTTTTTTGTTTGTTTGTTTTTTGGGTTTTTTTGTTTGTTTGTTTTTGTATTTTTCTGAAGTTGGAAACGAGAATGCAGTCAGACAGACTCCTGCATGCGCCCAACCAGGATCCAGCCGGCATGCCCACCAGGGGGTGATGCTCTGCTCATCTGGGGCGTCGTTCTATTGCAACCAGAGCCATTCTAGCGCCTGAGGCAGAGGCCATGGAGCCATCCTCAGTGCCCGGGCCAACTTTGCTCCAATGGAGCCTTGGCTGCGGGAGGGGAAGAGAGAGACAGAGAGGAAGGAGAGGGAGAGGGGTGGAGAAGCAGATGGGCGCTTCTCCTTTGTGCCCTGGCTGGGAATCGAACCCGGGACTTCTGCACTCCAGGCCAACGCTCTACCACTGAACCAACCGGCCAGGGCCTGTTTTTTGTTTGTTTTTTTTGAGAGAGAGATTAGAAGCACCAACTCATAGTTGAGGCATCCTAGTTGTTCTTTCTCATATGTGCCTTAATAGGGGGGCAGGGAGGCTCCAGCTGAGCCAGTGACCCTTTGCTCAAGCCAGTGACCTTGGGCTCAAGCCAGCAACCATAGGGTCATGTATATGATCCCATGCTCAAGCCGGCAGCCCTGCTCTCAAGCTGGAGAGCCTGCATTCAGCCGGGCAACCTCGGGGTTTTGAACCTGGGTCCTCAGAGTCCCAGGACAATGCTCTATCCACTACGGCACTACCTGGTCAGGCATTTTCTTTACTTCCTTTAAAAAAAAAAAAGGCTGTCTCTGACGATTCTAATGTGTAGCTGGTATTGAGGAAGCTTTTGAGGCCCTACCACTTTGTTTTTCAGATGAAAAAACCAGACCTGGACATACTATTATGAGAAAAACAAAACCAAAAATGCTCCTGAGAGTTGGTGGTTTAACTTGGCAGTGATAGATTTCACCCCAAGATGGCGCTCAAGGCTCGTTTGGGGTTTTCAATTGGGAGGAAATTCATCAATTGTAGAACAAATAGATCAGGGCCTGTGTATCTCAATTTGCAGGGCTGTTTTTTGGCATATCTTGAGCAAATATGAAAACTTGTCCCTGTGGGGCAGCGCAATGCTATCTTAAGGGTTGGGGTAGCCATGTTGGAGGATCAGGGTTATAATATGGGCAATGGTAGGCTGCTGGTGGTGAGTGACTAAGCTGTGACCAGAGTTAGGGTGATCGTCAGCCTCTCTTCCACTGTCCACAGGTGTTTGTCAGCAAAGATGTGGCCAAGCACTTGGGGTTCCAGTCATCAGTGGAGGCCCTGAGGGGCCTGTACAGTCGAGTGAGGAAAGGGTGAGCGGGGAATCCGGGAAGGAAGAGGCCTTAGGAGTAGGAGTGAGTGAGCCTCCAGGGTCTGCCCTGGGGAGGGGGAGTGAGACCTGGGGTCAGGGGTGAGCTGACGCCCATCTGACAGATGGCCTTGCAGGGCTGTGCTCATCTGTGCCTGGGCTGAGAAGGGCGCCGATGCCCTGGGCCCTGACGGACAGCTGCTCCACTCAGATGCCTTCCCGCCACCCCGGGTCGTGGATACTCTGGGGGCCGGAGACACCTTCAATGCCTCGGTCATCTTCAGCCTGTCCCAGGGTGAGTACCACCACAGGAGGCACAAGGCTGGGGCCCGGCCCAACCCAGAAGGCCAGGCTGATCCAGCTACTTGTCCCTCTCTCCAGGAAAGAGCATGCAGGAGGCACTGAGGTTTGGCTGCCAGGTGGCTGGCAAGAAGTGTGGCCTTCAGGGCTTCGATGGCATCGTGTGACTGCCCTGTGGCAGGAAGGCACTGGCTCACCCCTCCCTTGGGGACCAATATCACCGGCTGCTGTTGCTTCTCCCTCCATCCAGCCTGGCATCCAGGCTGCCCTGCTCCTGAGCAGCTGCAGGCCATGGGAGGGCTTCGCCTGTGTCCTGGCGTCTCACGCCGCAGAGCCACAGAGCAAATAAATCTCCTTCCCCAGAGCCTGCTTCCTTCTGGCAGTCTGTTTGTCCCTGATGTCCAAACTGCTCGGGCTGGCGCTTCTGGAGGCTTTGATGTCACAGTCCTTCTCTGTTTTGTTCCCATTCCCCCAGTTCATGTCCTCACCCAAGCCCAGAGGAGGAGCTGCCAAGCCCAGAGCAGAAGTACCCCAGGCTCGCCACCAGCTGTGCCGGTGACGGCGACAGTGACGGAGGCCCAGTTCAGGGATCAGTAGTGACAGGGAGCCTTCCTGACTAGGGAGGACACAAAACTCTGCACCCCAGGGAACATTCCAAAGCACCACAAATCATCAGAAAATCTCTTCTGGGCCCCTGTGCTGTCACAAGACTCCAGTTCCGCGGCCTCAGGAGTGACTCAGGCTGAGCCAACTTGACAGGCCAGCGGGCAGGAAGCCTACTCTGTGGTCTGGTGGGGCCTTTGCAGTCTAAAAATAGCTTCCCAGTGACTGCCCCAAAGCCTGGAAGCTTTGGAGCTGCCTTGAGTTAAGGCGGTGCCTCAGCTACAAATGTGACCCAGGATTTGGAGTGTTGCTGTCCCTGGGGGAGACCAGGGCTGAGGGCGTAGGGGAGTCTGGGACAGGGTGTGTGAGGCCACTGACAGACCTGAATTCAAACCTGCCTCTTAATTAGCTGTCTCACCTTGGGTACATTATTGAACACAATCTTCCTCAATTTCTTCATCTGTTAAATGGAGCTAATTCTGTCTAGTCATAGAATTATTATGAAGATAAAATCACACAATATACAAAATGCCCAGCATGATGCTGGTGTGCACTAGGCTCTCGATAAGGTAGTTACTGTTAATACCATTGTGTGTGTGATGGGGGGGTACAGGAAGATGGGGAAGATCGGCCCTGAGCTACAGGGGGGCAGTGGGTGTCTAAACACCAGGTGAGAGGGCCCCAGGGAGACAGGGAGAGGCTGAGTTCTCTTCCCTGGCTGCCTGCAGCTGGCCATGCCTAATGCTGTGCCCTGCTGTGTCTCAGCACCTGGGAAAGCGAATCCTTCCTCTTACAAGAGGCCAGCCCAGTCCCCAACCCCCTCTATCTCTGAGGCTGGCCGGTCTGGACCAGGAGACAGGTGGCCCAGGGGAATGGGTTCATTCAGTTCTTTATTGGTTGTCTTGGCCCTAAAGCTGCCCCTCAACTTAGGGTCTCCATGAGCTGCACAGAAAGACCTGCCACCTACTGGGACCAGGAAGGGGACACAGAGGTGGTCCTTGTCCCAGCATACACATACCACCCTTCGGAGCTTATGTTCTGGCACTGAGACTCCAGCGGTACAAACCTGTATCCTCATGGTTTAGATCAGGGGTCCCCAAACTACGGCCCATGGGCCTCATGCGGCCCCCTGAGGCCATTTATCCACCTCCGCTGCACTTCCGGAAGGGGCACCTCTTTCATTGGTGGTCAGTGAGAGGAGCATAGTTCCCATTGAAATACTGATCAGTTTGTTGATTTAAATTTACTTGTTCTTTATTTTAAATATTGTATTTGTTCCCGTTTTGTTTTTTTACTTTAAAATAAGATATGTGCAGTGTGCCTAGGGATTTGTTTATAGTTTTTTTTTATAGTCCGGCCCTCCAACGGTCTGAGGGACAGTGAACTGGCCCCCTGTGTAAAAAGTTTGGGAACCCTGGTTTAGATCTCATCATTCTCCAGTTGAATAGAATGAACCTCAAACTCATTTGGGTTGTTCTTAGACTCCAGTGTTTCCCCTGGAAGCTCTTCTGCTTCCTTTCCAGTGTCCCTGGCATCTGCCTGCCCCCCAGTCCCCCCTCCAGGGCCTGGGGCTTCTCCTCCAGCTCCCTGTACAGGCTCTGAGGACTCCTTTCTGGCTCCCACCTGTCCCCCAGCTTCTTCTCTGGGACCCAGAGCTTTCTGTGCTTCTTGTCTTGATGGGCTTTTAGCTAACAGGGACTGCCTCCCCAAATCTTGTGGCTCCAGGGGTTCTTTGTGCTCCAAGTGCCTTGGGGCCTCTCCTGGAAAGTTGATGAGCTCTGCAGGGGTCATGAGTCCATCCCCATTCAGGTCCTGGGTCTCGAGCACCTGGTCCACCACCAGGATCACCTGTGGAAGCACACAGTTGCCATGGGATCTGCAGTGACCAGAGATGTCTCCCAGAACCCTGGCTCCCCAACACCGCTCCCCCCATCCCTGTCATGCAGGCTTTGAGCATTCCCGGGGATTCACCAAAAGAGTCATGATGAAGAAGACCAAAGCCCCAGGGAGCTGGGTCTCCTTCACGGGAGAAGGGTCCCCCTCTAGCAGGGCTTACTGGGTTGGTGGTAGGAGAGTCGGCAGCTCCAGGGCTCAGAGCTGCTGTCAACATGGACAACAGCTCCAGGCCGTCCAGCTGTCCGCTCTGGTCATAGTCATGGATGGCAAAGAGGTAGAGCAGAACTAAGGAGAAGGAACTGGGTCAGAAGAGGCTTCAGGACAGGTGGAAGAGGCAGCAGGCAATGGGGTGGCCAAGGTCAGTCCCAGCTCTGGCTGCCCTGAGCCTCCTGTCCCCTGGCCCCATCAGCCCAGCCCCTCACCCTGCTCCCGGTTCATGTGCTCCGGCTCCTCTTCCATCCTCTCTAGTCCCTTTAGGTAGCTCTGTAGCAGTCTGACAGAAAAGTGGAAAATCAGCCCACCAGAGGCCAGTCTGCAGCCCAGGCCTCGTTCTCGGGCCCCCGACCAGCCTACTCACCGGAGCTGCTCCCTGCCTGGCTGGAAGGGGTTGAGGAGGGGCTGCTGGTGGACTTCAGGGTCCAGCCTGGAAGAGGGCAGGGGAGGGTCAGCCTTGCAGAGAGCCTTCCTGAGGGCCCCGCCTGCCAGCCTTCCACTCCCAAGCTCCTGGCAATGGCAATGTTCGCTCCCTAGGCCCAAAAGGAGTTACTCTCCCAAATCTCCCAAAACCCTGTAGGGAGGAGTCCCTTCTGTCTCCTAAAAAGCAGAACCTTACTCCCTGAGACCTGTGTTTGCCAATCCTTAGCTTCGATGGTAAGTGAAAACCCCATAAAACATCTGATTAGATAGAGGCCAGATGAGGCCACACCTAGTCCATACAAGTTGGAGACCCAAGAAAACAGTGCAGACCAGAGCAGGACAATGTTGATTGTGGCAACAGTTCTACTGTGATGCTGCGGCCAACGGGCAGGTCCCCAGCTGAGCTCAGAGGCACCACTCAGTTCGATACAGACCCGGTTTATACCATGACACGAACTGGACTCTGTTTTGCCCCAACCTGAGGGCTGATATGTTGGTGTGGAAGTTTGAATCTGCTTAGGGTCTCTTTGTCAGTATTTAAAGCTCAAGATTTGCTCTCAGTTCTGGACAAGGCTACCTGTTTGCCCAAGTCAACCCAGACCTGTGATGCCAGAGAGCTGGCAGAAGCTGCTGCAACAGCTTTGGTCACTGCTGTCAGCCCTCGCCGTTCCTGTGTCTGTCCCCCACCCCACCCAGCACACACACTGCATAGGTACAAGAGAGGTATTCGAAGAAAGTAGAAATGATATGCTAACGTCCTCTATTTCTTGGGAGTTCCCACTCTCAGGTCTTGACAAGAGGACTGCAGCCCCTTCCCGGCCATAGCTTCTTCCCTGTGCTTCGCACCTCACTGGAACTGAGCTTCTGGCTCCAAACGAGCCCAGCAAACACGTATTGCATGCCCACTTTGTGCAGGGTGCTCTAACAGACTCGAGGCCAAGAGGCTGAGGTGGGTGGGCAGGGACACAGAGGTTGGGGAGCATACACCCTAGTCTCCTGCCTCCCAGACGGGCCACCACACCCTTGGGTTCTCCAGAGACTCTCCTTGCTCGCAGCCCATGGCCCTGACCTCTGAATCCCGTTACCTGGTGGTTCCATCTTTGGGAGCAGCCTGACCCAAGGGCAGCAGCAGCAGCACTAACATTCTCATCGTCAAAGGTAACATCCTTCCTGGAACTAGAACAGGTAACATCCTTCCTAGGAGCAGAGTTAGGGAGTCAAGGAGAAGGGGTGTCTGCCACAGAGCGGGGGATCAGTGGGTTACACAGGAACATCTCTCCCTGCCTGTCCCTGCAGTCCAGGTGGCAGGATACACGAACATCAGTGATCCTCTGTGGAACTTACCCCAGATCCAGTGTGTCAAGTGCACAGAGACCTGCTCTCTGGTGGCAGTGGAGCTGTGAGCTGGAGCCACTTCCCACACCCCTTTCTCTTGCCCTGCAGCCCCCGAGGTGCTTGGAGTAGAGCAGTTTACATTTTATTTATTTATTTTAGGGGAAGAGGAAGGGAGAAGGAAGGAGACAAACATCGATTTGTTGTTTCACTTATTTATGTATTCATTGGTTGATTCTTGTATGTGCCCTGACTGGGGAACAAGCCCACCACCTTGGCCTATTAGGGATGACGCTCTAACCAACTGAGTACCCGGCCAGGACCTGGAGTGGTGGCCCCTCACCCTACAAAAATCAATAAATGAAATCTTTAAAAAAATCCTCATGGAAGAACAACTCAAAAAAGGCTGACTCTTTGAAATGGGTAGAGATCGAAAACACAACAAACCAGGGTCAAATCAACAGTGGCCCCAGGAACTGCTGTTCCTGTAAGTGCAAATAGGAAACCAGATACCAATTTGAAGGAAAAACAAAAACTTCCCCTTAGATCTACATAGTGTGGGCCCATTGGCAAGACAGTCACTTGATTATATGTAAACAGTCAAATAGAGAGAGGCTCAATCACAGAGCATGAAGGTTGATTAGTCCCAGGTGTATGTACGTATCATGTGAATTCCTGAGGACGCAGGTGCCCACCTAAGCTGAGGCCTGAGACCCCACATCCATCTCTAGGCAGACAAATCACTGGGTGCTTGGTCGAGGCAGAGAATCAGGAACACTCTGAAATAATGCGCAACACACTGGCTGGCACCAAATTTTCCTGGAGGAAAGTTCATAGCTTTCAGCAGATTCTCAGATTGTTTCATGACAAGGTTCAGAACCACTGCAAGGGGAAACATCAGCTTCCTAAGAGATGTGGAAGAGCAGGCATGTCTGAGAGAATGCTAGTAAAAGTTCCCATGGAAGTAACTCCAGAGCTGGATAGAAATAGAAAGTGTCTTTTCAAATGCAATGAATTGGCAAGAAATTAAGAAGAGCACAGTGAAACCAGTAATCCTGAGGAAAACTCAGTTTGAAGTTAGATTTTGCCTTAAGAATATCTGCCAAGTCTGACCAGGTGGTGGCACAGTGGATAGAGCGTCGGACTGGGATGCGGAGGACCCAGGTTCGAGACACCGAGGTCGCCAGCTTGAGCGCGGGCTCATCTGGTTTGAGCAAAAAGCTCACCAGCTTGGACCCAAGGTCGCTGGCTCGAGCAAGGGGTTACTCTGTCTGCTGTCACTCCATGGTCAAGGCACATATGAGAAAGCAATCAATGAACAACTAAGGTGTTGCAATAAAAAACTGATGATTGATGCTTCTCATCTCTCTCCATTCCTGTCTGTCTGTCCCTATCTATCCTTCTCTCTGACTCTCTCTGTCTCTGTAAAAAACAACAAAAAAAAGAGTATCTGCCAAACAAAGCCCCGGTGAACTTGAGCTATGGGTGTGAGTGCTTTGTGCAATGGAGGAGGCCAGAGAGAAAACGTGGACCCACGCAATGCGAGGCAACTAATAGGAGATTACCTACAGAAAGCTGGGATTCAAACAGCTCAACTCTCAATCTAAGGGTGAACATGAAGTTAATGTGCCCTGAAGAAGGGCAGCACAGAGTCATGCTTATTTTGACATTGGTGCTGGGTAGAAAGGAGAAAAATACCTTCCCTGAGAATCTGTAATAAGCCTGCTCTAATGTGGGTTTGAGGCCAAATTAATGCTTCCCCTGTGGTTCAGAAACCTAGAGCACGTAATTTATTTTGAAGTGATGGCTGGTTGATAGTACCCCCAGCTGACTGACAAAAGAAAATGTACACCTTGTCTGAGGAACACAACTTCAGCAACTCCATTACAGGGCTCAGCACACTTCCGTAAGGTTTTAAGGAGCGTGAACTCACAGCCGAAAAGTCATAAACATGTAAGGAAATATGACACTGTGAGTAAGAGCCAGCCAAACAACAGCAGACAAAACCAGGCTTGCAAGGACTGAAGATACTGTAATTATTACTGAATATGAAGAATATTTAATACGCTTTAAGAAACTCAAGAGCAGCTTTAAACTATGAAAAAGGAATAAGAGCTAAAAACGACCAAGAAGTCCTGGCCAGCTGGCTCAGTGGTAATACATTGGCCCAGTGTGTGGATGTCTCGGGTTTAATTCCCGGTCAGGGAACAGAGGAGAAGTGCCCATCAGCTTCTCCACCTTTCCCCCTCTCTTTTCCTCTATGTCTCTCTTCCCTTGCCGCAGCCAAGGCTCCATTGGAGCAAAGTTGGCCCGGGCACTGAGGATGGCTCCATGGCCTCCGTCTCAGGCGTTAGAATGGCTCTGGTTGCAATGAAGCAACTCTCCAGATGAACAGAGCATCACCCCCTGGTGGGCATGCAGGGTGGATCCCTGTGGGGGGGCATACGGGAGTCTGTCTCTGCCTCCCTGCTTCTCACTTCCAGAGGTGGGGAGGGGAATGACCAAGAAGATGAACCAGATGTAACTTATACAAATATAAAGAACAGATTGATTTTTAAAATGCAATGAATGTGTTAAACACATTGAATACAGATGATGTGAGAATTAATGAACTGGAAAATAGATCTGAATAAACTATTCGGAATATTTATTCAGTTCGTGGAGGAGGAAGAAATTTCCTCTACCCTTAAGGTTCTTCTAACTTCTGATAACCAAACAGACATGAGACAGATTAGCAAGAGAAAATAACAAAATTTAATACAGATATATGTATGGAAACCCCACATACATGAGACAGAGACCTCATATGCACGGAAGGGTCAGAGACAGAAAGGGGGACAGATATATAAGACATTCTTAGCTAGGGAAACGTTCATGCACCTTGGGGGCTCCAAAGGGCCATTGCAGAATAAGAAGAGGAGATGTTTAGTAAATAGAAGTTTGTCCCGTCTTATACATATGTCAAAGAGATTATGTCTGATAATCTCCCATGATGGGCAAGGCCTCTACTTCAAAATCTTCCAGGTCATCAAGAGAAAGGCAGAAGTTTCTCCCTAGCCACAGTTCAAGTTTCCCTTAGCAAAACAATCCACACACCACAGAAGTATATCTCGGGTGACTAGCTCTGACTAAGTTCATTGAGCCAGAGACATAGAAAATATTTTTAAAAGCTTAAGTGGCATGAAGGAGGAGGAGTTAATGGAGAAAATTGGATAGAAGCAGTATTTGAAGAAATAACAGTTGAGATTTTCTCAGTATGTTGCAAAACGTTAATATTCCAATCCAAGAAGCCCAACAATCCCAGGCAGATTAAATAAACAGAAATACATACCTAAAGCTTTTGTGAAACTAAAGAACACCAAATTTTAATAGTCTGATAATCATTAAAGAAATTAAATAATCAGTGAGTATTAACCTATATTGTTTGAGGAATTATAAACCTGAACTGTTCCTAGAGCACAATCTGCAAATGTGTATTATTGTCATGAAACTCTGATCCAATAATACCATCCTGGGGATTACATAAAGAAGAACATAAACGGGAAAGAAGTTATACGGGTATTTATAACTGTGCTATTAATATTAGTCCAAGAAATATAGACAAGTCCAAGCTCTAACATTTAAGCAATGGTTAAGCAAATCATATTATGTGACAGAGCTATCAAACATGATAAAAATTTCAAACTCAAAAGTTTTAAAGGAAAAATGGACAAATTTCTGTATATCAAAAGTTTAAACTTCTGTATCATGAAAGATACCACAGATGAAGTTCAAGGAGACAAGTTATAACGGACTAGAGGGAATTCAACGAGGGCTCAAGGCTACCTGCGTTCTCAGTAGGAGGGAGCTCAACACCATCTGGGCCTCAGAAAGGGCTGGAAGACAGAATCTTCATAGAAAGCCCCTGGAACCTAACCTGTGGTGGTGCAGTGCATAAAGCACGACCTGGAACACTGAGGTTATGGGTTCGAATCCCTAGGCTTGCCCAGTCAAGGCACATAGAGAAAGCAACTACTACGAGTAGATGCTTTCTGCTTCTTCCCCTTCTTTCTCTCTCTCCCTCTCCTTCTTTCTCTCTCTTTCTCTCCCTCTCCTCTCTCCAAAATCAATAAATAAAATATTTTTTTTAAAAAAACAACAACTGCCGCCTGACCTGTGGTGGCGCAGTGGATAAAGCATCAACGTGGAAATGCTGAGGTTGCCGGTTCGGAACCCTGGGCTGCCTGGTCAGGGCACATATAGGAGTTGATGCTTCCAGCTCCTCCCCCCTTCTCTCTCTCTGTCTCTCTTTCCTCTCTCTCTCTTTCTCTCTCTCCTCTCTAAAAATAAATTAAAAAAAAACACACAAAAAACAAAAAAACTGCCTGACCTGTGGTGGCGCAGTTGATAAAGCATCAACCTGGAACATTGAGGTCACTGGTTCGAAACCCTGGGCTTGCCCGGTCAAGGCACATATGGCACTTGATGCTTCCTGCTCCTCCCCCTTCTCTCTCTTTCTCTCTTTCTCATTCTCTCTCTCTGTCCTCTCAAAAATAAATAAATAAAAATAATAAAATAAAATTTATATAAAACAACAACAACAACAACTCCTGGATACAGAGTGGAAATCCAAGAACTGTAGTGAATGTGCCTGATCTGGGAGGATTACAGAGAAGACCCTGCCCACAGAGCACCTGCGTGGTTAGGAAGCAATGGCTGCAGGCACCTCACCCAGTGCTCTGTATTCAGTGCTACTGGCTTGAGGGTTCCAGGCTCTAAGGTGGAAGAGAGTTGTAAATGGGCTGAGAGGGCCAGCTGGCCAGAAGGAGAATGCCAAAAAGTATGAACCATGGAGCTGGATGCCACAGAGGACACCATAGGAAGCATAATCAGAAGTTAAGACCTTGGTGACAAAGACCAGGAAGGCGAGCATCTGTAGGGAAGGAAAGTGTAAATATACGTTTGTAGAATAAGGATAAATGGTATTTGTTTCTTTAATACTTATTGAGCACCTACTATATGTGTGGCATTATCTTATAAATTAGAATAAAGCTGAATTATTTTCTTCTTGAAAATATATACGTAGGAAAATATACAAATGTTAAAATGATGAAGAAAAAGGCAGAGAAACACAGAAATGCTAAGGAACAGATAAATAGAATAATTCAAAGTTTAACAGCCCCAGGCTGCCTAACGTCAAATCCAGGCTCTATAACTCCCTAGCTGTGTGACTTCTGTGTTTCAGGTTCTCCACCTGTAACCTCTCACGGGGCGGGTCAGCTTAAATGAGACAAGATATATAAAGCACAATGCCTGGCCTTTTTCCTTCCAGAAGTTTTCCTGGACTGCTCAGCAGTGACTTCACACAGACCCACCATCCTGGTCTCCCCATCTGACTACCATCTAATTGCTTTCTCCTCCTCATCTGATTATTGCCAGGACCTAGGCCAACAGGAGGCACTGAAGTAATTTAAATTCCTCAGAGCTGTCAAAAGCTATTATTCAGGTTTAATATATCATCCACTAGCAGTTGCCTTCTACAAGAGGACAAAGAATACCTCTGGTCGCAGTTCAGGCACAGAGGGGAAGCATCCCTCAGATCTCACTAACCTACTCACTCATGAGGCCAACTCTGCTGATGTGAAAAAACAGGCCTACAAGTTCTCTGACACTCCATCCCACAAAAGCTCTAACCTAATTCACCTTTCCTTGCATATGAGCTGGACTTAAATGACTCACTTCTTATGAACAGCTGAATAATGTGGCATGACTTCCAAATCAGTTAGAAAAGGTGACAGCATGCACCTGGTCCTGGTTCTCTCTCCTTCTCTCCCTCTATCCTCTTTCCCTCTCTCCTTCCTTCCCTCTCTCCCTCTCTGGACATGCAGATATGCACCTCTGGAGGCCTGAGCCACCATGGAAGAGGTCTGGCATCCCTGAAACCGCCATGCTGGAAAGGCCAAGTGGAGACAACTCGCAGACAGAGATGCCTGTGGAGCCCCAGCCATTCTGGCCTCCAGCTGCTCACACCTCCCCAGCCTAGGGACCACACAGGTGAGAGAGTGAACCTTCAGGTGACTCCAGCCCTGAGCCTTCAAGCTGCCTCAGCCAACACAGAATGGAGCAGCCCTCCCCAGACTGTACACTTATGAGCAAAGTCAATGCTACTGGGTTCAGCCACTAAGTTTTGAGGTGATCTGTTAAGTTGTCACAGTAATTAGAACTGATTTCATGGGAATGTGGCCTGCTCTAGAATGGGCCTTGGGCTTAGTCTAATGCTCAGCTCTCACCATATTGAAATTTTTTATCTTATTTTTGTATTGGGCTCTGAGAAGTATGTACCTGGTCCTGAACCCTGTCTGCATAAATTACTACCACTATCCTTGACTTGGTCCTATGTCTCTGTCACGCTAATGCAGCTATTCAGTATGTGCCATCGACAGAGAACAGAGAGCTTTGGAACCAGCCAGATTTAGGTTCAAATCCCAGCCTCGCCATAGACTGTCTGTGTGACCTTGGGTAAGTTAATTATCCTCACTAAACTTTATCTGTGTAATGGAGAGAGTACTTATATCACAGGGTGACAGTGAATATAATTGGATAATGAATTATTTCTTGTTCATCTAATGCAATAGTCTTTCATTCTTGTCCCTGCCTTTGCTATCTTCTCCATTTAAAGAACCTTACACACCCACAATAGATTAGTCTTCCTTTGCTAGAACTCCACTGCTCCAAAACCTGCAGTGGTTCCCTATTTCTATTACAGTCCAGACTCCTTACTTGGGCATTCAAAGCCTTTTACAATCAGGTATCAAGTTACCATTTAAGAGCCCTGGCCAGTTAGTGCAGTCAGTTAAGAATGTAGTCCCAAGACAAGGTTGCAGGCTCTATCTCCGGTCAGGGCATACATGTGAAGCAACCAAAAAATGCGCATCTGAGTGGAACAACAAATGCTTTCCTTCCCCCTCCCCACTCTCCTTCTTCTTCTTTCGATTTCTCTAAAAATCAATAAAAATTAAGCCCTGACCAGATCGCTTGGTTGGTTGGAGTGTCCTCCCCGAGCATGAGGTTGCCAGTTCAATTCCCCGGTCAGGGCATGGCAGCAGCTGGATGTTCCTATCTCTCTCCCTGCCTCTCTCAAAAAAATAAAAATTAAAAATTTCCCATGTTAGACTCATCTGCCAGTGCTTCATCACACTGACTGCCTCAGACGGCGGTAGTGGACTCCCTAGGCGCACTTTGCAGTGCTTTGCCCGAGCTGTTTCACCCTCTTCCTTGAATACTCTGGGCCCTCATGACAACCTTGCATTCCGGTTGTAGTCCACTTCACAAACTTAAATTCATGCATGTGGATTTTTAGTGTCACCTAAGTAGTAGTCTCTCAAGTAATGCTTCCAACTGTGACATTTTTAGTGCAGGTAACTCACCTTCCTCTGTTATTTAAAGGAAGTCAGGCTAAGGCACTTCAGTAATGGTAATGAGTTGAGGTAGGCATAATGTGATTTGTTCACATACATTTCTAAGCATTTACAATGCTTTTGGAAGCAACAGAAATAAAGCAATTACTGAACCGCTGTCTGTCAAATAAAAATGTTCCTGCCTGGCCAGGTAGCTCAGTTGATTAGAATGTCACCCCAATAAGCCAAGGTTGCAGGTTTGATCCCTGGTCAGGGCATATGTAAGAATCAACCAATGAATACATAGGACAATGAATTGATGTGTTTTTTTCTCTCTCTCAAAATCAATAAATATTTTTAAATGTTCCTAACCATTTTCTCTAACTATAATGTATACAAACATAATTTACCCTATGACCACATGAAAGCCACCACAACTGGCAGTTGACAGCTGTGATGTAATTCAAGAAAGTTATTCACATCCTACACATGCACACTCACATTCTCAATAACACTTTGGCCTCTGATTTCTTCAGGCCTTTGCACCAGTGCATGAGAGGTACGCAGGCCTTGGGGTGAGAACTGCGATCAAATCCTGCCTCTCACAGTGCTAATAGTGTGGTCTAGGCACTTGTCTAAATGCCTGTGGGCTCTGGGATCTTCATTTTATAAAACGGGCTAGCAGTGTCAATCTTGTAGGGGCACAGGAAGGATGCCAGGGGATAATGTCGGTTAAATGGCTGGCAGCAAGCAGATGCTTCTTGAGTTGGTCAGAGGCTCTAGGATGTGGCAGAGGGCTTTTATCTTGCATAACTCCCCATGCAGTGCAAAAATTTCTTCTAGAACCTCCCTGTCGATGGCCATTGAGCCTTCACTTGACTTTCCAGAATGGAAGCCTAGCACCTCACAGGGCATCCATTCCACTCCTGGCTAATCCTGTCAGGAAGTTATTCAGAACTGACTCCTCTCCCTTAGTTTCTCTCTCTGTTGCCTCCCATGCCTGTCAGCACTCCCCCACCCCACCCCACCCTCCCACCATCCTACCCCACCCCTCCCACCCCTGCCCAAGAGAAGAGGCAGTGGCTACACAGTCAAAGGGGTCCCACACCTGAGCTGGGCTCCATCTGCCACTGCCAGTGATAACCTGGCCCCTCCCTGGTCCCCCTTTTCTTCATCTGTCAACTCCTGTCAGCCCTCCTCTCCCCACAGCTGTCAGAGTGACAAATGAGACAACCGGAGCAAAAAGCACTTGGATAATTGTAAAACCTCATCATCCCACAGAGGGAGTCCAGGTTTTCCACCCCTGCCTCTACCTGCTCTCAGGGGTGACCTCCTCCCGGGAGGTGCCGAGTGGCGAAGGCCAGCGCGGCGGCGGCGGCTGAGCCGCGGGGATGCAGAGCGACTGCACCTTCAGCATCCAGACTCAGAGGCCGGAGGCCGTGGGCCCGCGGGTCCGCCCCCAGCGCGGCACGTCCCGCTGCCGGTGGTGAGGGTCCCGGCCACCCCCGCCCGCCGGCCCGGGGCGGGGATCGACCCACCTGCGGCAGCGCGGCGAGGCTCAGGCTGCGGGCCGGCTTCGGCGTCGCCCGGGACTGCGCGCCAAGCTCCTCGCCGCCCGGCCCTCCCCTGGGCAGCTCCACGTGGCCGCTCCACGTCGCCCTCCCGGCTGCAGCCGCCGCCCTAGCCGGGGCAGAGTCCTGAGCGCCAGCCGGAGGGCACGGCAGCCGCCCCGCCCTGACCGCGGTAGCCTCTGCCAGTCTTCCTCCCCGCGAGTGTGTGTGCGTGTGTGTGTGTGTCTGTGTGACACAGATAACTAGAGAGACAGAGACAAAGAGAGCTGGCGAGGATGCTGTGTATTAGAAGCATGTTTAGCTGTGGTGATGCTGTGGGTGCCCCTGCCTGCAGGGACCCAGATGTGTGTGACAAGACAGACTAACTTACTGTTGGTTTGTGTGATTGTGATTGGTGTATGTGGCTGTGTGTTTGAGGAACTTGTGACACAGAGGGGCATTTTGTGTCACCTTGTCTACAGTGTGCTAGTACAGAGTTGGAAGAGTATGGTCACTGTGTGACTGATTGTCTGACGTGTGCTGGTACCGGAGGATGCTGGTGGTGTGTGTGTTAAACTATCTGGCTGAACTCTTCCTGAGTTGTTTGAGATACTCAAGTGACAGCTGTGACAGCTGTGACGGTGTCATTGTGTGACTGTGACTGCACATCACCGAGAACTGGCTCCATATGAGACATGGAGGGGAGATCTGGGAAAGTATCATCTTAAGGGTGATGGTGGCAGTTGTTTGCCAGCACTGTGTTGCAGGGTGGGGCTGTAGCTTTGTGGCCAAAATGGAGTATCACCTACTTCTGTCACAGTGGCCAATTCCTCCACCAAGGCTCCAGACTGCATCCTCACCCACTGGCCTGAGGACTTAGTTCTTTGAATAGATGACTTCCTATCTCTCTGGAATCTTCATCTTCCCCATCTCTATCATCTGATCATCTGTTTCCCTTCAGCACCCATCACAACAAACCCACTTTCATCAAGGTCATCCTGTCCTCTTTCCTGGGGTGGACATTGATGGACGTTACCTCCTTGGATCATGGTATCCACTGGTTTCGGCAATACCATTTCTCTCTTTGTAGTCATTTCTTCTTAGTTTTCTTCATGCTTCAGAATGCCTCTAGGCTCTTTCCTCACTCTCCTTCTGTTCATGTGTTTATCTGTTCATGTAACTTCCATCACTTTGTATTATGGGTTGAAGTGCATCCCTCAAAATATTATATGTTGGCCTGACCTGTGGTGGCACAGAGGATAAAGCGTTGACCTGGAATGCTGAGGTCGCCGGTTCAAAACCCTGGGATTACCTGGTCAAGGCACATATGGGAGTTGATGCTTCCTGCTCCTCCCCTCTTCTCTCTCTCTCTCTCTCTCTCTCTCTCTCTCTCTCTCTCTCCTCCTTCTCTCCTCTCTAAAATGAATAAATAAAGTCTCAAAAAAAAAAAAAAGCCTGACCAGGTGGTGGCGCAGTGGATAGAGCGTTGGACTGGGATGTGGAAGGACCCAGGTTCGAGACCCCAAGGTTGCCAGCTTGAGCGCGGGCTCATCTGGCTTGAGCAAAAGCTCACCAGCTTGGATCCAGGGTCGCTGGCTCCAGCAAGGGGTTACTCAGTCTGCTGAAGGCCCGCAGTCAAGGCACATATGAGAAAGCAATCAATGAGCAACTAAGAAGTCGCAACGCGCAACGAAAAACTAATGATTAATGCTTCTCATCTGTCTCTATTCCTGTCTGTCTGTTCCTGTCTATCCCTCTGACTCTCTCTCTGTCTCTGTGAAAAAAAAAAAAACTGTTAAAAAAATATATATATATATAATCTCTTTTAAAAAAAAAATTTATATGTTGAAGCCCTAAGCCCCAATACCTCAGAATGTAATCTTCTTTGGAAGTAGAGTCACTGTAGATCTACATAATAAGAGAATATGACATCATACTGGAGAAGGGTGGGTTTCTAATCTGATTATGACTGGTATCCATATAAAATTGTGGGGACACACACACACACACACACACACATACACACACAAAAATAGCATGTAAAGAAATAGCCAGAGAGCCTGGCCAGGTGGTGATGCAGTAGATAGAACACCAGACTGGGATGCAGAGGACCCAGGTTTGAAGCTCCGAGGTTGCTGGCTTGAGTGTGGGTTCATTCGGCTTGAGTGTGAGCTCACCAGCTTGAGCCCAGGGTCTCTGGCTCGAGCATGGGATCATAAACATGACCCCATGGTGGCTGGCTTGAAGCCCAAGGTCACTAGCTTGAGCAAGGGGTCACTTTCTCTGCTGTAGCCCCCTAGTCAAGGCACATATGAGAAAGCAATCAATGAACAACTAAGGAGACTAAGAAGCCACAACAAAGAATTGATGCATCTCATCTCTCTCCCTTTCTGCCTGCCTGTCCCTCTCTCTGTCTCTCTCTCTCTATCTCTGTCACACACACACAAAAAGGCAGAGAGCCATGGCCAGGTGGCTCAGTGGATAAAGTGTTATCCCTGCATGCCGAGATCACAGGTTTGATCCTTGGTCAGGGCACATATAGGAAGCAACCAATGAATGCACAACTAAATGAAACAAATAAGTGGGAAAACAATGCTTCTCTCTCTTTCTCTCTCTCTCAAATCAATGGGAAGTTTTTGAAAAGATAGACAATAACAAGATACAGACAGATTGGGGTGAAGCTTCTACAGGTCAATGAATGCCACAGATTGCCAGCAAAGCATCAGAAACTATTATAGAAGGATAGTCATGGGGCAGATTCTTCATCATCGCATTCAGAAGGAACCAATCCTGCTGACACTTAGATCTTGAACTTCTAGTCTCCAGAATTGTGAGATAATAATATTCTGCTGTTTAAGATACCCAGTTTGGCCTGACCAGGAGGTGACACAGTAGATAGAGCGTTGGACTGGGATGCCGAGGACCTAGGTTCGAGACCCCGAAGTCGCCAGCTTGAGTGTGGGCTCATCTGGTTTGAGCAAAAGCTCACCAGCTTGGACCGAAGGTCGCTAGCTCGAGCAAGGGGTTACTCTGTCTGCTGAAGGCCCATGGTCAAGGCACATATGAGAAAGCAATCAATAAACAACTAAGGTGTCTGCAATGCGCAACGAAAAACTGATGATTGATGCTTCTCATCTCTCCATTCCTGTCTATCCCTCTTTCTGACTCTCTCTCTGTCTCTGTAAAAAAAAAAAAAGATACCCCGTTTGTAATACTTTATTATGGCAACCCTACAAACTAACATATTACCTAAATGCTGATGATTATCAAGTCTCAAATTCCAATCTCTAAGCCCCAGATCATTTTGGAAATTGAACAGCCTACTGATTTAATTTATAAAGGTGATTGGGTGAAAACACAGAGAGGTCAATGCCATTGAAATAAGAGGTTAATGTTACAGTTCACCTAGAAAGAAGAGTCATAGCTCGCCCACAGGATCACAGCAGGGAGCACCGGTGTAGGTCAGAAGGCAGAAAGAAACAAGGGGAAGATGTAGGCGAGAGCCTTTATTAGGTAGGAAAGGCAAGGCAGGCAGGGTAAACACCTTTGGATCAGCTAGTTTGAATATTTCTGGTGGACTTTGGAGGATAGGGGCTGTCCTCTGTTGCCTGGTACCTGGCCCTGTGTTGATTTAGGAGAGGGGAAATACTGGCTGGGTGTGTGAGAATTAGATAAAGGAAGTGTGGCTCAGAGTATGAACTCTGGATAGCAGGAGAGATGTAAACAAGTTTGGCCACTGCTTTGGCTTTGTGATTAATGGATGCCAAACAGACAAATACAGAATCTAAGAAAACATAATCAGAACACCTACTAGCACCCCACCCCTAACCTCTACATGTGAGTCAGAATATATCACCTTCCTCCTCAAACCTTCCTCTTTAACCTTTCCCTCCCCCAGTTTTCCTATCCCAGAGACAGACCTGCCATACATTCCTGAATCAAAGCAGTCAGAAACCTGAGTGTCATCCATGATTCTCCTCCCTATACCTCCAACCTACTATCAATTAAGCCTCCTATCTTGAGGATCTTCACTCCTCCCCCGGTCCATGTAGCCATCATCCTGCCAAAATTCTGTTAATAGCTTCTAATTGACCTCTCTGCTTCCATTCTCATCCTCTTCCAATCTATTCTCCAAGTAGCCTGAATGATTCTTCTAAAATAATTCTGGTCACACTGCCCATCCCTTCATAAAACTCTCCGATGGCTTTTCTCTGCCCTTAGGATAAACTCTAGCATCCTCTATATAGCAGCTCACAACCTGGTCCTTGACCATCTCTTATGCTCCAGACACACCAAATTTCTTTTGGTTCCTTTAAGAAGTCTCTCACATCCAGGCTTTTGCTTAGGCTGTTTCATCTCCTGGAATAACTACTCTCTGCCTGCCTCCCCTTGCCTGAGAAACTCCTACTCATATTTCGGTTTCACCTTAAATGTATTGTTATTCAATGTTTGGGTACACTTTCTCTGATCCCAAGGAGTTAAGGAACCCTCCTCGAAGCTCCCACGGCAGCTAGACCTTTCCTTTCCCAGCACCATGCTCTGCCACTGGGGTTCAATCCTGACTATATACTTGAATCTTCCGGATAGCTTTGAAATCATATTGATACCTAGGCTTCACTCCAGACCAACTATAACAGAGGTGGGACCTGGACATTGGTAGTTTTTAAACCTTCCAGGTGATTCTAATCTTCAGTCAAGGTTGAGAGCCACTGCTCTCGTGGATGACTTGTTTCTGCGTCCCAGTGAAGACGGACAGCATCCCTGGGGTATCCCAAGTGCCCCATACAGTATTTGTCCTTACTTGACAGGGATTACATCACACAGAGAATGATACTATACGAGTGACTTTAACCTAAGTGCGTGTGTGTGACTATGTGTAAGCCACCCTCGCGGTAGCTGAAACCTGATCATGTGACTGTGGCGCATTATAGTGTGAATGGTCGTGTCCAGTGTGGGGACCACTGTGAATGGTTAACACTGTGGGGCTGCAGGGTCCCAGGTGCATTGACCATGTCTTGAATGTGAAGATCAGTGTGAATAACTGTACTCTGTGACAGGGAAGAACGTCACCCCTCGAATGGTTGTGTCCTGTGTGTGACGGACTGAGTGGCTTGGGGACGCTGACCAGGTTGCCGACTCGCTGTCGCCAGGGCAGAGTTTGCGCGCCAGGGCAGGGTGAGGTGCCCCTCACAAAGATGGCGGCTGTGGGGGAGGCCGCTAGTCCTCCCAAGGGGCTGTCCAGCTTGTGACCGTGAAGGAGAAGCCGGAGGCGGGGAGGCAGTGAGACCCGGGCTGCAGTTCCACGCCCCCGCTTGGTCCTAGATCTGACCCTGGCCGCGTATGCAGCCAACCACCTGAATCGCGGGGCAGCGGAGGCGGGACCTGCACAGGCCGTCCAATAGCGTGTAACGGGTGGGGCCTGGCGCGCACCTGCCGGCCTGCTAGTCAAAGTCAAGGCGCTGGAGCAAGCCAAAGAAATTGGGAGTCAAAACCCGGCGACACTATGCTGAGCTCCTCCCTGAGCCCCCAGAGTAGCACCTGGACTGAGCTGCTCTTTCTGCTTTTGGTTCTTGGCGCTGCCCTCTACTTGGGCTACTACTGGGCATGTGTGCCCCAGGTGGGTGCGGGTCCAGAGCCCTGGCTGGCGGGTTGGGGGTACTCGGGTCTAGTGGGCTGCTTCCAGCGGGGGTCGCAAGCCCTTTGTGGGAGTTGGCATGGTTAGGCCTCCTGTCCTGGGTGAAAATTGACGCCCTAATAAACCGCCCCCGCCCCCCAGCCCTGCGTTCCAGCCAGGCTCCGCTTTGCTATTATCACCCCATGGAGAGTCATTTCTTTGCCTGCCTAGATTCTCTGCATTTCTCAGGCTCCCCATGCCAGCCGGCCCCAGGCATCAGAGGGGTGCTACTCCCTATTATGTGGACAGGCATTTGGGGAAAGACAGGGTGTCAGGGAGATATGCACATCATGCTTTCATTTTCTTTTTCAGCAGTCTAGCTAAGTTTCTCGTTAGTTGCACTGAATGAAGGAACCTTAGGCCTGTGGGGTTGTGGCTAACTTCCAACAGCACTGCATCAGATAGTAGGGTGTTGCTTCTCTTCAGGGCTGGCAGAGGTTCCCCACAGGCTCAGGATTAATGGATAACCCTAATTGCCCTTGCTCATTCAGCTCTGTTTTAAGATCTAGGCTCTCTGTGTATAGTGCAGTGAGAAAGTCTGAAGAGGTTGATTTTGATGAACTTGGAGATTATATTGCTGAAATTTAGATAAAATACATAATTTACATATCTAGAAAAATCTAAATCTTTTAATCTTCATTAAACTCTGTTCCAAGTAGGTGAATCTAACAAGAAACCTATTGATTCAAGCCCTTTAAAAAGATCAATAGGGAATTTAAATGTTACCTAAAAAGTTTTCTGGGCCCTGGCCGGTTGGCTCAGTGGTAGAGCGTCCGCCTGGCGTGCAGAAGTCCCGGGTTCAATTGCCGGCCAGGGCACACAGGAGAAGCGCCCATCTGCTTCTCCACCCCTCCCCCTCTCCCCCTCTCCTTCCTCTCTGTCTCTCTCTTCCCCTCCCGCAGTCAAGGCTCCATTGGAGCAAAGATGGCCCGGGCGCTGGGGATGGCTCCTTGGCCTCTGCCCCAGGTGCTAGAGTGGCTCTGGTCGCGACAGAGCGACGCCCCGGAGGGGCAGAGCATCACCCCCTGGTGGGCGTGCCGAGTGGATCCCGGTCGGGCGCATGCGGAAGTCTGTCTATCCCCGTTTCCAGCTTCAGAAAAATACAAAAAAAAAAAAAAGTTTTCTGTATTTCTACAGCCGTGGTAGTCAACCTGGTCCCTACCGCCTACTAGTGGGCGTTCCAGCTTTCATGGTGGGCGGTAGCGGAGCAACCAAAGTATAAATAAAAAGATAGATTTAACTATGGTAAGTTGTTTTATAAAGATTTATTCTGCCAAACTTAGTGAAAATCTGACATAAAGTACTTGGTAAGTAATTATTATTATATGCTTTAACTTGCTGTAACTCTGCTTTATAAATTTTATAAAGTAAAGTTACTTCCCTACTTTATAAATCACCATTACTGTGGAACCTGGTGGGTGGTTAGAAAATTTTACTACTAACAGAGATACGAAAGTGGGCGGCAGGTATAAAAAGGTTGACTACCTCTGTTCTAGAGCTGTCAACATTCACATGTATTTTTTTATAAAATAAGTCTGCCTTAATAAAACAATTAAAAAAGCCCAAACCTCACAATACCCTATAAATCTTACTTTATATGTCTGATTTGAAAAGTCACTCATTTCAGATACTGGTTTTTTTGTTGTTTTTTTTTACAGAGACAAAGTCAGAGAGAAGGATAGACAGGAACGGAGAAAGATGAAAAGCATCAATCATTAGTTTTTCATTGTGACACCTTAGTTGTTCATTGATTGCTTTCTCATGTGTGCTTTGACCGTGAGCCTTCAGCAGACCAAGTAACCCCTTGCTCAAGCCAGTGACCTTGGGTCCAAGCTGGTGAGCTTTGCTCAAACCAGATGAGCCCGCGCTCAAGCTGGCGACCTTGGGGTCTCAAACCAGGGTCCTCCGCATCCCAGTCCGATGCTCTATCCATTGCGCCACTGCCTGGTCAGGCTCAGTTCAGAACTTAACTAAACATTTTCCTTTGCTTGCAACAAGCCACACAGAAGTCAGAGACCTCTGCCACTTATACTCTAAACCAGGAGTCAGGAACCTTTTTGGCTGAGAGAGCCATGAACGCCACATATTTTAAAATGTAATTCTCACGTGAGAGCCATACGACCCATGTACGTTATGCATTTTCCAATAAAAATTTGGTGTTGTCCCGGAGGACAGCTGTGATTGGCTCCAGCCACCTGCAACCATGAACATGAGCAGTAGGAAATGAATGGATTGTAATACATGAAAATGTTTTATATTTTTAACATTATTTTTTTATTAAAGATTTGTCTGCGAGCCAGATGCAGCCATCAAAAGAGCCACATCTGGCTCGCGAGCCATAGGTTCTCGACCCCTGCTCTAAACCCTTCCATACTGGTTAAAATGCAGGAAAAGTGCAACTTCAGAGGCCCTGGAGATACAGTGTTTGGATTTTCCAGCATGGTAATGGACTGGTATTGATTCATCCACAGTGACCAATGGCATATTACTATTTAATCTCAGGAATGAGTCAACAAATACTTCACTATAGTTAAAAGAACCTACAAAAACCTGTGACCTAATTTATTAGCACTTTCTTCTCTACTACTGAGCTGTTTGACGAAGGATTTAATAAACTGGTAACAGCTCAAAATCTTGGCATTAGAGGTAATATAGTACAGTGACTAAGAGCACAAGCTCTAGAATTGGACAGACCTGGGTTTGAATTCCAGCTCCACCACTAACTAGCTTTGGCAAGCTTCGTGACCTTTGACAAGTTACTCGACATTCAAACCTTTATCCCCACAGGGATCATATTACCTATCTCAAAGAGCTGTTAGGAAGATCACAAGATATACTCGTAAAATGCTTAGCACAATGCTTGGAACATAACACTCAAGTTCTACTTCCTAATATTAGTGATAATAGAACTATTATCAATTCTGCTTTTTGCCTCTTGTTTGCTGTGTGGTTTTGGGAAACAACTTTATTTCTGCAAGTCATAGTTTCTTCACTAATAAAATATTCTATCTTATATGGTTGGGCTTAGTCTAGTGCCTGCATATAGCACACAATGACACAGGTGTTATTATTCCAGGGCTTAAGGACCAGGCTGAGTCACATCTCACAACAGTCGCACTACCAACCTGGCCTTTCTAGTTCATAATTTACCTAGCCCCCTTTTTGAGTACCAAGACTGCAGAAGAGATAGGAATCTGGTCCTCAGGTTCTTTAGAGTCTGCCACAAAAATGCAATTTCTATTTCTTAGTCTGATGTTTTTTGGCTTTGTATGGCATACTCCTTCATAACCCTTCTATATGGCTAGCCACTCCATCCAGGAGAACCAAGCAGAGGGGTTGCAGTCAGGGCTGAGTGCTCACTCACCTTCTGTCCATTATCCCGCCCATTACCTTCTCCGTGGCTGGCATGAAGAAAGAGAAAATCTGTTCACTTGGGGACTATTCCTCCTTGAGGATGGCCTACCAGCAGGGGTCCAAGTGAGAAACAAGGTGCTGTAGTAGGAAGAAGCCCTTCAGCAGTGAGCGCACACAGTAGGGAACAGGAAATGCAACAATGGGGTGCTAAAATCAGGAGAAGCTAGCGCAGCCAGAGCTAGTTGTAGGAAGATGACAGTGTAGAAAATTAGACTGCAAGGCAAAGGTCATAGGTTGAATGGTGCTGCATTTTTTCAGCCTGTCTGGGATCCCAACTCCTCCTGCAAGGGATCAGCTCTAGGCAATTTATCTATATTACCTGCTCTCTCCAAAATGGGGTTGGGCCATGGATAGGCTAAGTGGGGGAGTCAACACCCAGTCAGCTACAGCAGCTCCCAGCCCTGGTTCTGAGTTAGTGTGGTGTCAGGTCCGGCCAGATGACACTCCAGGACCGCAGTTTTTTGTGCCTGTAGCTGGCTTTAGTAACAGGTGGTTTGGCCATTCCAGACTGAGGTGTGCTGCATTTCTCATCCATAGCCGAAGCAGTGCCCTCCAAGATGGATTCTAGAGAGGGGATACTAGTGTATTGAGTGCCCTCACTGGCTTAGCACAAAAATCAGGAATGAAGCAGATTATTTCATGTGATTACAGAGGCCTCAACTGGTGACTGGGTCCCGGTTTCTGGCCTTCCTGGAGAAACACTGTCCAATCTCTGCGGAGACTTTTTATCCTACGCTATGGTGTCTTGAAGGGCGGCTACAAACCATCTTCCGAGTCTTACTGCAGCCTCGGCCTATAGTCCCTTACTGGAGGTAAGAAGGGACAGAAGGGGGTGAACACCAAGCTGCAAGTACAGGGGAATCCTGTCTACCTCTTTTAAAATTAAGGTAATCTTTGCTCCAATCTACCTCACAGTATGTTGAGGGTAACAATGAGAGTGACTATATGGAGGGGTACTTAATTGCACCATGAGATTAATTTTCAACCTTTTATGTCCCCATTACAGCTTGTTATAGTCTTGTTTTATATAATGTATGCCCTCAAAGTATGTTAACGGGAAGTTGTGGGAGTTATTTTTGTGGGTAGGGGGAAACCTTTTGAAGTACCTACTGTTCCTAATAGTATCTTTGTGTCCTTTTCTCCAAAACCACAGTGAAGTCCTCCAAACCCCAGATGGAGGACAGCTACTGCTAGACTGGGCTGAACAGCATGACAGCAGTCAATACCCTGACCCTGCTACCCGGCCCATTGTATTACTGCTTCCTGGTATTACAGGCAGTAGCCAGGAGACATATATCTTGCATCTAGTTGACCAAGCTGTGAGGGATGGTTATAGGTAAGGATGGGCACAACCCAGAGAAGTTGGGTGGTATCTGAGAACTGGTAAGAGGGTGGTCAATTCAGAGGTGGGTCTTTCAGAAGGCTGCCAAAGGGCAGGGACTTTTAAGGCAAGTGTGACTAAGATGTACCTGTGTGTGCCACAGGGCTGTTGTGTTCAATAACCGGGGCTGCCGTGGGGAAAAACTGCTGGTGAGTACCTTCCTTCCTCTAACAGCTCTTCACCCACTCCCTTAAGAGATCCTTGGCCCTTGGGCTCTGCTCACCTGTTCTCCCACTTCTCTTTCCTTTTTTTTTTTTTGCCTTCTGGCTAGGGCTTCCCTCCCTACCCAATGATCTGGTTTGCGTCAGACCTACAGGTCCTATTGTGCGGGCAATACTGAAGATCTGGAGACAGTCGTGAAACATATAAAGCACCGCTATTCCCAAGCTCCACTACTGGCCGTGGGCATCTCTCTTGGAGGGTAAAGCTGCCTGGGCTTGCCCCAAACACCCAGTCTCCCTTTGTTTCTTTCCTCTTCCATGTCGCCTCCCCATCTCCTCTGTCCCAACTCACTAATGCAAACCCTTCTTTCATGTCACTGGTCCAATCCTGCAGGATACTAGTGCTGAACCACCTGGCACGAAGCGGGCAGGCTGCTGGGTTAGTGGCAGCACTGACTCTATCTGCATGCTGGGATTCTCTTGAGACCACCACCTCCCTGGAGACCCCACTCAACCTACTGCTCTTTAATCACCACCTCACTGCTGGGCTCTGCCAATTTGTGGACCGGTAGGGTCTTGGCAACCGGGAGGGGGCAGAGACAGGGGAGGATGGCAGACATGCCAGGTTCTCCCACTGCTCAGGTCAGTTCTGTATCTGGGCTTTATTGCTCATGAAATAAGACAGAGGCTGGGGGCTCTGGGCCAGGTCCAGTAGAGCCAATCTGTGCTCTCTTTTGCAGAAATAGAAAGGTGATGGAAAAGGTGGTCAATGTAGACTATGTGCTACAGGTACAGACTTTCAACCAACTCCCCTCTGCCCAATTGTTCTCCCATTATCTTCTACTCCCTATCCTTATTCTAGCCTATCCCACCCCACACCACCCACAGGCCCGCACAATCCGCCAATTTGATGAGCGCTACACAGCTGTGGTCTTTGGATATAAAGACTGTATTTCCTACTACCAGACATCAAGCCCAAGAACCAAAGTAGGTGCCATCCAGACACCTGTGCTCTGTCTCAATGCAGCTGATGACCCCTTCTCCCCAGTCCATGGTGAGTACCCTGAATCTTGATGCTTTAGACCCCAAGAACAATGAGCCATGAGGTACAAGTAGAGAGAGCCTGGGTTCCCACTCAAGGCCTGGGCTCCTGACCTCTCCACCCCCTGCCCCAGCTCTGCCACTACAGGCAGCTCGACAATCTCCCTATGTTGCACTGCTCGTCACAGCCCAGGGTGGACACATCGGCTTCCTGGAAGGGCTGTTCCCCTGGCGGCACTGCTACATGAGCCGCCTCTTTCATCAGTATGCCAAAGCCATCTTTCAGCACCCAGCAGAGCTGCTCAGCCTCAGGACTCTCTCACCCTCTGAGGGAGGCAAGAGCTGACAACAGTGCCATTGAGGGTCTCAGTTCAGTCTTCCCTTGTTTATTAAATGTCACCTTCTCCTGTCGAAAGGGCTGAGGTTCATTTTCCCTTTTCTCAAGGCTAGGGGTAGGAACTTCCAACATATTTAGCCTGGCTGGCTTAGAGCTACCCAGCTGAACCCACAGATTACTGCCTGGGTCTTCCTTTTGCCTCCTTCCTTCCAACACCAAGTCCTAGGCCGGTGCTTGCTCCAGCAAACGCAAAGGGCTCATGTGAAGAGCAACTGGCCACAGGTTGTGAAGGGAGGAGGAGAAACAGATCGTTTCTGCAGGAAGGATAGCAGTGACTCCAGATTCTGGGGCATCTTCACATATTTCTTGAGACAAGGTAAGCTGAACTCTGGAGCCTCTGGTAGGCAAAAGAAAGGAGGCAGATGGTGTGGCCTGGACGGCAAACACTACTATCCTGGGTGGATCCAAAGATGATGAATGCAGGAGGGTCCCCAGAACTCAGAGTCACATGGGGCCACAGCCAGCTTTAACTGGGAAGGGCAGGCAGTTTCCATCAAGTCTCATCAAAGGCTACCTCAGCCGTGGACCCAGGTCCAGAAGGTGGCAGAGTCAAGGCTCCTGATCCCCTGGGAACAGGAGGCTAAAGGAAACCTGGAAAGGCACTCTGGAGCAGCAGGATGGTCATAATAATAAGTCCAACGCACAGCAGCAGCAGTAGCCACACAGGAACACTCCCTGCAAGGGATGGTAAGGGAAGAAGTCAGTGGGCAAAAGAGGCTTCACAGACCAAAGAACAGAACTCTCAACAGACTCCATTGAAGGAGGGGATAGATGATAAACAAGCAGCCCATTCTCCAGGAAGCAAATTTTTGCTACAGCGAAAGGTTGGGTAGTACCTGCCCACCCCAATGACTCACGTCGTGAGGGTAGCAGGTGCAGCTGGCAACGACTATCCACAGCCACAGAAAATAGGGCAGTTTCATGTGACCCAAGGAGCTCTGGACCACAACCCTTCTCAGGTAGAAAGGCCACATCCGTCACCACAATGCCATGGGCCTCCCTCACATAGTAGAGGCGCTGGGGACAGAAGGAGACAGTAAAGGAAGGCCCAAATTGAAAACATTCCTTCTGGAAAACATGCCCCCTGCTCCCAGAAGGCTTTCCCTCTATAGGCTGGGCCAGCCCCCCTCCTGCACTCAGGGTAGAAGCAGGCCTAAAGCCCCCACCCCAAATAGCTTCCAAGGCTGTGCCCACCTCTACCATTACCTGAAGAGAGAAAGCTATGTAGATGGCAACAGATCCAGTGACTGTGCCCAGGCCTAGGAAGGTGCCCGATTCACTGCAACAAATAGCAAAATGGTCATTGTCTTGGAGGCCTAAGCAGCAACACTTATTCACCAACAACGGTCCTCAGGGACTCGGGCAGGATTCCTTCTGGAGCTCCTCCAGCCACCCTCACACCCAGCCAAGCCAGCAGTGTCTCAGACCTGACACTAAGGCAGGAAATGACTTCATTGCCACAGGGTTTGGTCCGAAGAGGCAGGAAGGTAGAGCCATCCCAGGCTGTGAGGTAGCAAGGTGGGGGCTGGCGCAGACGCTTGTGGGGAATCTGTACTGTGAAGAGTCGCAGTCCAGCAGGCTGGTCTGGAACCTGCCCAAACCTGGGGGCCAGGTGAGAAACTGTTCGGCTCCTGTGGCCTGCCCAGCGCTCCTCAAGAGTTTGTACCCTCCGGCACCCTGGTCAGGTCCAAGGTAATATCTGCCAGGGCTATCATCCTCCCCAGCATCCCCCAAGTCTTCTCCCACTCCCCTACCACATCTAGGGTGAGCCTCTTTTAGCCACCCTCCAGGATCTTCACACCTGCAGGCCTGGTAGCGGTAAGGCGTGTTAGAAAAGGTGGGTCCATTCTCTTGCCAGTGCAGCTGTGTCACCAGCTGATCCTTCTGCCACACGAAGGCCTTAAGGTCCCAGCCCACAGTTACCAACTAGTCAGGAATCAAGATCCCAAGGAGGGACAATTAGGAGAGCCACTTACAGAACAAACAGCATAATCATCTACTTTCTCCACCCTCTCACCTCCTCACCTTGCCATCAGGCCCCAAAGCCAGGTCTTCAATCTCCCCTTCATGGGCTTTGAACTCCAGCACTTTCTCTAGGCTGGGTATCTGCAGCCAAAGCACCACCATGGTTAGCCCCGGGACCCAGCAAGAGTGCAATGATCTCCACCCTCTTCTCTTCTAATGACCCCTCAGTGCAGACTTCACTCACAAGTTCCCAGAACCCTGTTCAATTTCTCACAATTCTGGCCTTGTTGCTATTGACATGCATCCTCCCTAGTCCCCCAAACCATACCTTCCAGACACGAACATGGCCATCTGTCCCTCCAGTGGCAAGCAGGGTATTATCGTGGTTGTAGCATACAACTTTCTGTAGTGGATCAGGGCTGAAGTCTGTCTGCACTGCCTGCAAATTCTCTACTCTCAGTTCTACCCCCTCCTGGTGGGTTTCAGCTCCAGATTTCTTCTCTGTTGGGGCCACCCCCTTTCTTTGCCGAGGCCCCTGCTCCTTGGAACCTGCAACACAAATGGCCCACCGGATTCCAGGCTTCTTTAGTAAGTAACACTAAACCCCCCTCTACGTGGCTGGTGGACATCCAGCTTCCCGCCTGCTACAATAACCCCACTTCCAGCCCCACTTCTTTGGAGAACGAGATGAGCATGATCCTACTCATTTAACCTTTGCCCCAAAGCTAGACAGCCGGCTTCTCACCTGCCTTCTCTGCCTTGTTCTTGTCCTTCTGCTGGTGGATCTGGAAGCGCAGGAGCTGACAGTGGGCATCCTGTCCTGCAGCAAGGATGTTACCAGCCAGCGCCAAGTTCATAGTAGCCCGTGTCTCTGTGTCATGGGAGTGTAGCAAGGAGGCGCTCAGGCGCCCGTTAATCTGCTCTAGCTGCAGAAAATGCTGTGAGAGAGGCAACCAGGATGAGCAAGGTTCAGGGGTGCCCGTCATGGGCCAACTTGCTTCCTATGGCCTGTTACCCTACTTTCTAGTTCACAAGGCTTTCTTCAATCCTTCACCCTCTGCTTTTTTTGAACCTCACAGGTCCGTTCAGCAGGCAGGGTTGGAGTTATTACCTCCAGTTTATAGAGTCACAGGGTTACGCTGAGAAGAGTAAAGAAAACCTAGCCTAAGGGGCCAAACACAGACAGGCAGACAAGTCTACGCAGCCTCCCCGGAATAAGCCAGAATAAGATCCCCGGTCGAGCTGAAGCGCCTAAGCCTCGCTGTGTGCAGTTTTCACTTTATTTTGGGAGTCTCTCAATCACCCTGTGACTAAGTTCAAGGCTGAAATTCGCGTCGGGATGCCGGCTTGCTGGGGATTCCCACTCAGTCGGGGCAGGGTTGGAATGGCGGTGCGGGCCGCCCCGCGACCCTCCCGGAATCGCCCTCAGCCCACGGGGTGACCCGGCCAGAGTGGAACCGCGCTCTTACCACTCCATTCTTTATGCCCGTCTTGGCGGCGCCTCCTCCGCCTGCAGCTATGAGCAGCCCCGTGCTGGGGTCGACCTGCAGCGCGTACAACGGGAATGGGGCCCGGTACAGCTCTGGTGCCCGGCGCCGACCCATCCCGCTCGCCGCGCGCTTCACTGTCCGCACCCCGGCTCCCGGGACATGCCGCGCCCGGCCTTCGACTCTTGCCCCGGCCGCTGTTGAACTTGGTTCGGTCGTCGCCGGGAGGACTTCTGACCCCTCGCACAGCCGCGAGGTCGCTCCAACTCGACCCACACACACACTAAACCGTATCCTGCCCGCGGCCGTCTAACCCGGTCTCTCTGACGCTCAGTACGCAGGCGCATCCACCCGGCTCTCCTCGCGCAGGCGCAGTACCGCCGATACGCGTCAGCAATAACCGGTCGCGGAGAGACCGAACACCTTCGCCAGGATTCCGTTCTCTGTCCGACTGTGACAGCGGCCTCCGCCATCTTTTTGAGGGGCAGAGCGCTGTTGCATCACCAGAACTTCCTTGGTGATTCCGAAGGAGGGGGAAAGATATTAAAGGTTAAGAGAGGCTAATAAACCTTTAATAAAGACATCCTTGGATTGGAAATCCTACCTTCAAGACTGATACGGAACTCATACAAGCGCAGCCTTGTCCCAGAGAGGGAGTGGTTTAGCTCAAGTTCACACACGAAAAATAGGATCTATGTCTCTTGCCTCTTATAAGGAGTCAGTGGGGCTTTAATACAAACATGGCTCAAATCCCGAATCCACCGCTTCCCTAGTTTGATGAAGCGATTTGCCTTAAGACCTATCCATGGTTGGCAGCCACAGGACCTGGCCATTCTCGTGGCTCCGACCTTGCTCCTGTACTCAAGGGTTTGTGGTTGGGGGCTTGGGGGCGGCCCCTCTGACATCCTCACAGGCAGGCAACCGGCCCTCAGCCGGACAGATCTTGTTTTTGTCTGACACCCCATCTTCCAGAAGGGGCCCTTGGGTCTCTGATCTCCAATGTGAGGGTCCCCATGGTTTTCTGCAAGTGAATACTAGGAGTGCCCTCACCTGCAAGGTGACACTTCCTATTGCTCCTGTGGCCTCATCAATATGCATCCTTGTTAACCTAAGGTACACCCAGAGTAAGGGACCCAGCAGCTTCATCTTTGGGGATACCATTATCTCACCAAACTGAATTAAATGTGTGAAGGTGTCGCCAGAGAAGACCGGAATCCCTGAGGCTTCTCCCTCCTTGGTTCTTGTCACACTCACAAGAAAGTATTCAGATGAGAGATGGTGCAGCATTCAAGCAAAGCAGTTTATCAAGCAAAGCTATACCCTTGGCACAAGGCACAAGTGGGCAAACTCAGCCAGTCTGAGCAAACTGCCTGTTGGGGTCTTAGGAGTTATTCTTAGCTTCAAGGCTTTGTTTCCCTGTTATTAGAACTAACATAGGTTTCAAGGCTCCCTTTCCCTGATAAGCCGTTTGAATATTTGGTGATTTTTATGTTGGTTGGAAGATCTTAAGACTGCTGACTCCCTCATTCAGTGGGTGAGATAAATTCCTCCCCCCCCTCCTTTTTCCTATCCTGATAACTGTCTATCCTACCTAACAAAGGGTCAGCCAGAGCCCTCTGCACATCTCAGGTGCTCAGGCCTTGTGGGCCTAATGCCATTTTCAGATACATGGCATCACTCTCCCTGGCCACTATGTTTCCTTTGACCCTCTCCCAGCTCTTATTTGGTTCTGGCCACCCTGTAGGTACTCATTGTGTCTGCTCAGCAGGACACAAACACAAGTTTTGCATGGTTAGGCTTTATTGGATACTTGAAGGTTGAAAGGGGCCTCGGATGCCCTTCGTCCTCTTCAGCTAGGAGACAGAAGACTCCACAAGGGATTCCCAGGGTTCAGGGCTGGAGAACACACCTGACCACCAGCCAGCCAGCCCTTCAGGGCATCTCGAGCACTTCCCGAGATCTGGGGCCTGGTAGGGATGGTAGGGTTCGGAGGAGGTGCTCCAGGGAGCCTCCGTGGCTCTAGAACTAGAGTGGCAACTTTTGGAGAATGGCCTCTGGAGAGCCAGGCCACTTTGGAGCAGAGGAAAGCTTGGGCTTCAGGCAGCCAGTGGCCTGTCTTGATGCCTGAGGGGGAGGCCCTGAACATCGAGTGGAGTTTGGTGATTGAGGGCCTGCAGACCTGAGGATCCCAGTCTGGGAGGGTATTCCTGGGACTGAATCTTCCCAGGCCTGAGCCACTCGAGCTGCTGGGGCCTGAGATGCCTGAGTTTGATACCCATGGGCCTGAGGGGGCTTGGCCTGAGGTCCTACTTCCTCTGGGTTTTTTTCTGGCAACAGATGCAAAGCTCTGGCCTGGCCACGGGACAGGCGGAGGCCAAAGCCGATGCCTATGCGGAGTGGTCTGGATTCCTGGACCCGTGCACTGGGCAGTAGCTGTGGGAAGGCAAGCAGCCGGGGACCAGTCCTGTCCTTGGGAATGGGGCAAGAGGGACTGCGAGGCCGGAGACACACCAGGCATATAGGATACTCCACAACTGGAGGCTGGCCGGTTCTGCCTAGCCACAGGTTCTGCAAAATCAGTAACCGTAGGTCGTGTGCGATGCGGCGGTGCCCCAGGTGAACCACCAGGGCCTTGGCCAGGGCTCCTGGGTGCCTGAACTCGGCAGGGTCCTTCTCGCTTGCCACACATCCCCCTACCACCCCAGATGACGTGGTGTCCTGGTACTGATGCCTATTAGAAGGGACCCCAGAAGAAGGGAGGCTGGGGCTTGGGGAAGTAAGAGTAGAGCTAGGTAGGTCTTTGGGGTGGGGAACAGACTGGTAGTGTGGGAGAGGGGAGTTCTGAGGCTGAGAGGAATTGGTGGAGTAAGTAGGGGGAGGAGAGGAGTATAGCAGGTGGGAAGGAGAGGAGGAGCGTGGAAGGGGAAGAGACTGGTAATTCTGATGAAAGAAAGTGGGGGAACTTGGGAGAGAGGAAGAATAAGGATGTAGGACAAAGTCAGAATCTGAGTCAGAAGAGTAGAAATGGGAGCCAGGAGAGCAGGACTGTGAAAGAGTGGAACAAGGTGGCTGGGAGGAAGGGAGAGATTTCTGGGGAGACAGAGGCTGAAGGTTGTGGGAAGGGGAGTCCACAAGTTGTGAGGGGCTCTGAGGAGGACGCCCAGGGGTCGCCGAGTTCTGTAGCAGCACTTGGTCCTTGTTTTGAGACCACATTGCCTTGAATCCTTGAATCTGGGAAGGACAGGGTGTCAAGACCAGAGTTTAGAGACCTGGCAGAGTCAGCACCAATATCTCTGAGGCAAGTTGTAGCTAAGAAACCAAGGCCTTCTGTGCGCAGAATGTGTGGCTCCACCCTGGTATTGGTGCGGCTATTGTTTACAGCCTAGGAGACACCCAGCCCACTAGCACCAGGCTGTCTGGGTGTTCAGGCAGGAGCTTGGATCTAAACTTGGCTTCTCACGTCTTCGCAGTCAGCCATTGATGAGGGATGTATAGGAAGGGAGAATCAGAGATGCGTCTTGGGAACTTCGGGACAGCGGCAACTATCTGAATTGGCCAGGGAGGAAGACATGGCCCACAGGACCTGTAGAGGAGGAAACAGAACCCAAGACATTGGGAGAATCGGTCCATTTCTGGCTCTCCCTCAGGGGCCAGATCCAGGCCGGTTCACAAACGCACGTCACCTTTGTGGTCAGAAGAGCTGGTAAAATGTTCCAGGGAACATTTTAGAGCAGAGAAGGAGAGGAGAGGGAGGGGAGGAGGGAGACTAGGGTGGAGTTGGAGAAGAAGGTTTGGGG
The DNA here is from genome assembly GCF_036850995.1 of Saccopteryx leptura. Classification (NCBI taxonomy): domain Eukaryota; kingdom Metazoa; phylum Chordata; class Mammalia; order Chiroptera; family Emballonuridae; genus Saccopteryx; species Saccopteryx leptura. The sequence continues at coordinate 288,297,167 of NC_089505.1, read as the reverse complement.
TATGGAAGCTGAGATGGGAGTAGGAATTGGGGGTGTTCTGGTGCTGTAAGCTCTTACCCATGAAGGTTCCTCTGAGCTATATTTCACAGGACACTTCAGCAATGAGGGGACCTGGGAGAAAGAGGAACAGTCACCAAAGAGCGGATCCATCCCTCCCTGCCCCCAGTGTCTTATACTCACTCTGACCCAGATTTCTGTCAGCCTCGCCTTCAGTCCTCCTCCGACCAGGCGGAGGTCTTCTTGACAGGCTTTTGTCTTCCTAAACCTGAATCAGGGATTCTGCCAGCATCCTGGTTTTCTGCCACTCTGGTTCCCTTGACACTTTGTTGCCTCTAATGCTGATGTCCTCTGGCCCAGCCTAGCCCTGGCCGAGAACGCTTATCACCTAGCAGCAGCAGGAGCACTGGGTTAGCTGATGAAAGCCTCTAAGAGACAGGGACTTTGTCTAGGGGTGGCATTCCTGCCCCTCTTGGGAGCCAGGAGCCCCATTCCCTGGGGGAAGTTCTCCATGACATCTAGTGCCTATGTCACAAAGGTCAGGTGCTGACATCATAGACCCTCCATCCACCTCAAGGCTCTGGGACCTTCATTCAGAGATCACCCAAAGGCTAGCCCTTGACAACACTGAAGCAGACGAACTTCTTTGGGGCACTCAGTCTCATCTTCAGGCCCTAGTTACCAGCTCTGCTCTCTGCCATATTCCACTTCCTCTACCCAGAGTACACAGACGATCTGGGCTGGGCCCTTCCTTTAACTTCTTATTTTCTCTTGCTTTTTGAGCAAGGCTCATGTTCCACACGAACCTCCATCCCCCTTAGGATATGCTTATATGTTTCAATAACTATTTTCTTAACAGCTTTATAGAGATACAATTTATATACCATACAACCCACTCATTAAATGCCAATTAACTGTTTTCTAGTATACTCACAGAGTTGGGCAACCATCAACACAATCTAAATTAGAACATTTTTGTACCTCCCAAAAAGAAATCCTGTCCCTATTAGCAGTCACTTCTCATTCTTCCCTCCCCTCAGACCTTGGAAACTATAAATCTACTTTCTGTTTCTATGGATTTGCATATTCTAGGCATTTCATGTAAATGGAATCATACAATATGTGGCCTTTTGTGTCTGTCTTGTTTCATTTTGCAAAATGCTTTCAGAGTTCATTCATGTTGTAGCATGTATCATTATTTTATTCCTTTTTATTGTCAAATAACATTCCTTCAAATGCATATATTTTGTTTTCTCATTCGTCAATTGATGGACATTTCGTGGTTTTTATGTATACTTTTTTGGTGATTATGAACAATGCTGCTATGAACATCCTTGTAAATATTTCAAATTGGCATATATTTTCATTTATTTTGAGTAGATAGACACCTCAGAATGGGTTGTTGAGTTACATGATGAGTTTATGTTTAAAATTTTGACAAACGACCCTGGCTGGTTGGCTCAGTGGTAGAGCGTCGGCCTGGCATGCAGGAGTCCTGGGTTCAATTCCCGGCCAGGGCACACAGGAGAAGCGCCCATCTGCTTCTCCACCCCTCCCCCTCTCCTTCCTCTCTGTCTCTCTCTTCCCCTCCTGCAGCCAAGGCTCCATTGGAGCAAAATTGGCCTGGGCACTGAGGATGGCTCTGTGGCCTCTGCCTCAGGTGCTGGAATGGCTCTGGTTGCAACAGAGCAACTCCCTAGATGGGCAGAGCATCGGCCCCTGGTGGGCGTGCCTGGTGGATCCCGGTTGGGCACATGCGGGAGTCTGTCTGACTGCCTCCCTGTTTCCAACTTCAGAAAAAACAAAAAATAAATAAATAAATAAAAATAAAATTTTGATAAACTGTCAAATTTTCTTTCAAATTAGCTATACCATTTATTTGTTTGTTTTTGTTTTTTGTATAATTTTTCAATCCCACCAACAAGGAAGGAAGGCTCTAACTTGTCCTATCCTCACCAACACATGCTATTGTCTGTCTTTTTTTTAGCCATTCTAGTGGGTATGAAGGAGTAGAATATTGTGGTTTTCATTTATATTTTCCTAATGAAAAGATCATCTTTTCATGTGCTTGTTGGCTATTTGTTTATGTTCTTTGGAGAAATATCTATTTGACCCATCTTTTAATTAAGTTTATGTGTTATTGTTGAATTTTAAGAGTTTCTACATATTCTGGATATAAGTCCCTTTTTCAGGGATATGATTTGCAAATTATTTTCTTCATTTCTCTGGGTTATCCTTTTATTTACTTTTTGTGTGTGTGACAGAGACAGAGAGAGGGACAGATAGGGACAGACAGACAGGAAGGGTGAGATACGAGAAGCATCAATTCTTTGTTGTGGCTCCTTAGTCTCCTTAGTTGTTTATTCATTGTTTTCTCATATGTGCCTTGACCAGGGGGCTACAGTAGAGCGAGTGACCCCTTGTTCAAGCCAGTGACCTTGGGCTCAAGCCAGCGACCTTAGGCTTCAAGTCAGAGACCTTTGGGCTCAAGCCAGTGACCATGAGGTCATGTCTATGATCCCATGCTCATGTTAGCGACCCTGCACTGTTGAGCCCATGCTCAAGCTGGGCAACCTCGGGGTTTCGAACCTGGGTGCACTGTGTCCCAGTCCAATGCTCTAGTCACTGTGCCACCACTTGTTCAGGCTCCTTTTACTTTCTTGATGGTCTCCTTTGATGCACAAACATTTTTTAATTTGATGAGTTCAATTTATCTATTCTTTTTTTTCCCCTTGCTTGCTTTTGGTCTTTTATCTAAGAAACCTTTGCCTCACCCAAGGTCACAAAGATTTGCTGTGTTTTATTCTCAGACATTTTAGTTTTAGCTCTTACATTTAGGTCTGTGATTCATTTTGAGATAATTTTTGTACATGGTGTGAGTTAGGCTCTTGGCATCCAAGTTGAAAAAGTGACATTGTTTCTAAAAATTTTTTTATTAAATTTATTCAGGTGACATTGGTTAATAAAACCATACAGGTTTCATCTGACCTGTGGTGGCACAGTGGATAAAGCCTCCACCTGGAACGCTGAGGTCACCAGTTCAAAGCCCTAGGCTTGCCCAGTCAAGGCACATACAACAAGAAATCAATGGCCTGACCAGGCGGTGGCGCAGTGGATAGAGCATCGGACTGGGATGCGGAAGAACCCAGGTTCGAGACCCCGAGCTCGCCAGCTTGAGTGCGGGCTCATCTGGTTTGAGCAAAGCTCACCAGCTTGGACCCAAGGTCGCTGGCTCCAGCAAGGGGTTACTCGGTCTGGTGAAGGCCCGCAGTCAAGGCACATATGAGAAAGCAATCAATGAACAACTAAGGCATCGCAATGTGCAATGAGAAACTAATGATTGATGCTTCTCATCTCTCCGTTCCTGTCTGTCTGTTCCTGTCTATCCCTCTCTCTGACTCTCTCTCTGTCTCTGAAAAAAAAAAAAAGAAAGAAATCAATGAACAACTGAAGTGAAGCAGCTATGAATGATACTTCTCATTCCCCCACCCCTCTCTCTCTCCTCTCTGTAAAATCAATAAATAAAATCTTTTAAAAAATCATACAAGTTTCAGGTATACAACTCCATAACACATCATCTGTACACTGTGTGTGTTCACCACCCTAAGGCAAGTCCTCCTCTGTCACCATCTATGCTGGGGAACAGTGACATTGTAAGGCAGTTGTTTGAGTTTGCTATTTGTTTCCTGTTGTAGATGCTATCTACCACATACTCTTCCCATCCCCCACTTCTCCAACCCTGAATAAGAACATTGTGTTCTATTTCTTTAAAATGCTATATATAGCATGTTCTCTCCAGAAACTTTTAAATGTTTTTTGAAAGGATGAATAAATAAGTAAACGGATGGTTATCAAAGACAACTTGACCTATGCACTTTCCTATTTTTGTTTCTTCCGTGTTTGGGTTGTACATTATAATATAGTAAGAAGGGGCAGGGCCTGACCTGTGGTGGCGCAGTGGATAAAATGTCAACCTGGAATGCTAAGTCACTGGTTCAAAACCCTGCACTTGTCTGGTCAAGGCACATATGGGAGTTGATGCTTCCTGCTCCTCCCCCCTTTCTCTCTCTCTCTCTCTCTCTCTCTCTTTCTCTTCTCTAAAATGAATTTAAAAGGGGGGGGCAGGAAGGGATTGCTTACAGAACTACCTTTAGTATGTTTAGAGAAATCATGATTATAAGATAGGTGTTAGACAATTGCAGATAAGTAAACATTTAAAAAGGGTAATGAGGAGCCACTGAGCCATTTCACCCGCAGGTGTTGTAAAGTACCAAAGGCTACAGAATTAATATTAATATTTTAGGAGGCTTGGAGAACATTTTATTAATTTGGATTAAGGTGTACAGAGAAATTGTGAGAATAGTCTCTGTACTGTGTGATTGGCATAACCAGGATGGCCCTTGGCATTGTATTGTAAATGCAAGGGGAGGAAAACATGGATTCCCAGACATTCCACCACACCTGTGGGGAAAGGGGTGAATGGTTAGCCAGGTGCAGGAAGAGAAAAGTCAAAATAAACCTTTTCTTATAGCAATGAGTCATTTGCGGGCATTTGTCCCCACCGAAACTACCTCTCCTATGTAAATGCGTGTGTGACTCTGGACAGAGAGATAGCAGATAAACACTAGATAATATAGGAATGCCTTTAATATGTAAAGAGACATCTTTCTACCATTGTGTTGGCTTGTAAATTTTGTTTTCTCCAAAATGATGTATGGTTTGCAAATTGAACGTGGTCCTATCATGTTAAAGGACATATGACTATAACCAATAGCGGTAAGGGGCTCCTAATTGCAATTTTTGCTTCTGTACTTCCCACTTACAAAACTATAAAAACTAAGTAGAACAAAGGGCCAGCGCGCTCTCCATCAGATTTCTGTCGGAGTTCCGCCGCTTGGCCAAGCTAGACCATAAAGCTTTGATGTGTAAACAACGGACCTTGCTCCTGTCTTCCATATTTCGGGTCCCTCCAAATTTGGATTAACAGGTAAGTACATAAATTATAGAATCTTAAATCAGCCAGTGTCTAGTTGCTTGCCAAGAAAATTTGAAACTGGATTCCTAAACAAAATATACGTGATCTCTTAGAAAGGAAATGGATGATCATAGTGTACAGAGTGGTTCACGTAAAACAACGTTTAGAGAACTTACAGCCAACTGAAAGTTGCACTATTCATGGAGGATATGTTCTAAGACCTGCAGTGGATGCCTGAAACTGAACCATATGTGTGGATGTGAAGAGATTGGAATCCTTGTGTACTGTTCTTGGGAATCTGAAGTAGTGTGCTACTATGGAAAACAGTATAGCAGTTCCTCAAAAAATTAAAAATCAAATCAATGTATGATTCAGCAATTTCACTTCTGGGTATGTACACAAAAGAATCCAAAGCAGAGTCTCAACGATATATTTGTACATGTATATTCATAGCAGCATTTATCACAATAGCCAAAAAGTGGAAACAACCCAAATGTCCATAGAAAATAAATGGATAAACAAAATGTGATTATACATACAATGGAGTATTATTCAGCCTTAGAAAGGAAGGAAATTCTGATACATGCTGCAATATGTATGCGCCTTGCAGACATGCTAAGTGAAACAAGCCAGTCACAAAAGGACAAATACTGTGGGATTTTCCTCATACGAGGTACTTAGAGTAGTTAAATTCATTGAGACAGAAAGTTCAGTGAAGGTTGCCAGGTGCTGGAGGTAGGGACAAAAGGGAGTTGTCATTAATGAATACAGAAGTTCAGTTTTGCAAGATGATAAATGTTCTGTGGATGGATGGAGATGATGTTTTTTCACAACAATGTAAATGTACTTAATGCCACTGAATTATATACTTGAAAATGGTACCTGTCCTTTTATTTATTTTAATCACAATCTTTAAATAAAATATTTTTAAAAGATATGTAATATTAAACTCAAAGGCTGGTCTTTAAAAAGATTGATAAACAAAGCATACTTCTGGCAACTATGCCAGAAGTGTCATACTTTTGTTCTGAATAAAGAACAAAAAGAGAGTGGGTGCAAATGAAATACAGAACAAAAAATAGAGGGATATATCTAGAGGCACAATGGAGAGGAGAAAATAATAAAAGAGGGTCCCCCCACCCCGTGGCCGGAAGTAGTGAAACTGACAGAGGACTTCTACAGACTAGAGGCGCTAGCAGAAGTATGAGTGGCTGTTCCAGATGGGGAGGGAGAAGGTTGCTTTTCCTGTCTTCTACCACTACTAGATGAAATAGATAAATTCATAGAAAAACATAAAGTACCAAATATTTACAAGAAGAAATAAGGAACTTAAAATCAACCAATAAAAACTAAAGAAATTGAGCCTGACCTGTGGTGGCGCAGTGGATCAAGCTTCGACCTGGAATGCTGAGGTCGCCGGTTCAAAATCCTGGGTTTGCCTGGTCAAGGCACATATGGGAGTTGATGCTTCCTGCTCCTCCCCCTGTTCTCTCTCTATCTCTCCATCTCTCTCTCTCTCCCCTGTCTCTCTAATAAAAATGAATAAATAAAATCTAAAAAAGTAAATTAAAAAAAAACTAAAGAAATTGAGATAGAAGTGAAAATTTCTTCTCTCTAGAAAAAAACCCCACAAAACCCATGCCCAGTGGTTTTACAGGTATATTTCACCAAACTTTCAAAAGAGTTAATTCCTACCTTATGTAAAAAGTTGTTTGAGAAAAGTGAAAAAGAGTGAAAGCTACACAGCTCACTGCATGAGGTTTGTGTAGGTTTGACTCCAAAACCAAATCATGACAGTAAAGCAAAAAAAATTATAATTTCATCACTTATGAAATAGTTGCAAAACCCTAAACACCATATTAAACTAAATGAATAAGACAGTGTAGTTAAAAAAATAAATCATAAGCAGATGGGATTATCACAGGAACTTAAAGAAGATTGTTCATTAGAAAATCTAAGGCCTGACCAGGCGGTGACGCAGTGGATGGAGCATCGGACTGGGATGAGGAAGACCCGGGTTCGAGACCCCGAGTTTGTCAGCTTGAGCGTGGGCTCATCTGGTTTGAGCAAAAGCTCACCAGCTTGGACCCAGGGTCGCTGGCTTGAGCAAGGAGTTACTCGGTCTGCTGAAGGCCCGCAGTCAAGGCATGTGTGGGAGAGCAATCAATGAACAATTAAGGTGTCCCAATGCACAACGAAAAACTAATGATCGATGCTTCTCATCTCTCCGTTCCTGTCTGTCTGTCCCTGTCTATCCCTCTCTCTGACTCTCTCTCTGTCTCTGTTAAAAAAGAAAAAGTAAAAAGAAAATCCAAGGACAGACTGAGGAAGAAAATCATGATTATCTCAATTGATGTTGAAAAACATTTGATAAAGTTCTGCACCTATTTATGATTTCATAAAAAAACCAAAATTCTCTTAGCAAACGAGGAATAGGGGGGTACTTAGGAAAGGTCATTTATAAAAAACCTACAAGCAAATCTTATGCTTACTGGAGAAGTTATAGATACAGTAAGATTAGGAGAAGAAAAGAGTGTCTACTAATCACAGTTTCTGGTTAACATAGTATTGGAAGCATTTGTTGATGCTCACAAAGGAAAAAAAACAAGAAATCTAAAGACTGGTGTCCTGGCCAGGTAGATTAGTTGGTTAGAGCATTGTCCCGACACGCCAAAATGATGGATTCAATCCCTAGTCAGGGCACATACAAGAATCAACTAATGAATGCATAAATAAGTGAAACAGCAAATCAATATCCCTCCCTCTCCCATTTATCCCTTCCTCTCTCTCTAAAATCAATAAAAGTATTTTTAAAAAGAAAAGAAATATAAAGATTGTAAAGAAAGAGATAAAACTGTCATTTTACATGCTTAAAAAAAACCCCAACAGAATTAACAGAGTATGAAAACTAATGAAGTTCAATAAGGTAGCTGGATTGAAGATAAACTTTTAAAATTTCAATGACATTTCTTTAGTAATTAAAAAAATTATTATTTTTTGTTGTTTTTGATTTTTACAGAGACAGAGAGAGAGTCAGAGAGAGGGACAGACAGGGACAGAAAGGAACGGAGAAATGAGAAGCATCAATCATCAGTTTTTCGTTGTGACATCTTAGTTCAGGGGTCCCCAAACTACGGCCTGCGGGCCGCATGCAGCCCCCTGAGGCCATTTATCCAGCCCCCACCGCACTTCTGGAAGGGGCACCTCTTTCATTGGTGGTACTGTAGGTGGCAGCATCGCTCACGTACAGTACTACTTCTGGTGACGCGGGACGCATGCCTCATGGCTCCAAAGAGCGTCATAGCACTTGTTACGGCTAGCAGTGACAAATATGGAACCGGACATTGACCATCTCATTAGCCAAAAGCAGGCCCATAGTTCCCATTGAAATACTGGTCAGTTTGTTGATTTAAATTTACTTGTTCTTTATTTTAAATATTGTATTTGTTCCCGTTTTGTTTTTTTACTTTAAAATAAGATATGTGCAGTGTGCTTAGGAATTTGTTCATAGTTTTTTTATAGTCCGGCCCTCCAACGGTCTGAGGGACAGTGAACTGGACCCCTATGTAAAAAGTTTGGGGACCCCTGCCTTAGTTGTTCATTGATTGCTTTCTTATATGTGCCTTGACTGCGGGCCTTCAGCAGACCGAGTAACCCCTTGCTGGAGCCAGCAACCTTGGGTCCAAGCTGGTGAGCCTTGCTCAAACCAGATGAGCCCACGCTCAAGCTGGCGACCTCGGGGTCTCAAACCTGGGTCCTCCGCATCCCAGTCTGACACTCTATCCACTGCGCCACTGCCTGGTCAGGCTTTATTTATTGTTTTTAAAGAGAGAGGAGAGGTGGGGAGAGAGACAAGAAGTATCAACTCATAGTTGCTTTACTCTAGTTGTTATTGGTTGCTTGTCATATGTGCCTTGACCAGGCAAGCCGAGGGTTTCAAACTGGCAACCTCGGCATTCCAGCTTGACAATCTATCCACTGCACCACCACAGGCCAGGCTTAATAACATTTCTTTATAGCAGCCATAGAACATGTAAGAATGAGAACATATGCAGAAGCAACAAAACCTATGAATATTTAGTACAGTGAAACTATGAATGATGTCACCTAAGCAAGAGTACACAGAAATGTGTCATGTAAACTATAAAACTAATAAAGGACATAGAAGATAATTGGAATAAAATGGGAGACATTCTAGATTTTTGGAAAGATTGATTTAAAAGAATCAAGATGGCAAACTTCCCAGATTAACTGCCAGTCAATGAACTCCCAAAAATTTAGTTGAATTTTTAGGGACTCAATAAACTTTCTCTAAAATATAATCTGGAAAAATAAGGTTTCGGAAAAAACTAAGTCAATCTTGAAAAATAAGAGTAAAGAGGGGAATTTTATACTATCAAATAAAAAACACAATAAGGCCCTGGCCGATTGGCTCAGCGGTAGAGAGTTGGTTCGGTGTGGAAGTTCTGGGTTCGATTCCTGGTCAGGGCTCACAGGAGAGGTGCCCATCTGCTTCTCCACCCTTCCCTCTCTCCTTCCTCTCTCTCTCTCTCTTCCCCTCCTGTAGCCAAGGCTCCATTGGACCGAGATTTGCCTGGCAGCTGAGGATGGCTCCCTGGCCTCTGCCTCAGGCGCTAGAATGGCTCTGGCCACAATGCAGTACCGCCCCAAATGGGCAGTGTCGCTCCCTGGTGGGTATGCCAGGTGGATCCCTGCCTGGCACATGCGGGAGTCTGTCTGACTACCTCCCTGCTTCTAACTTTGGAAAAATACAAAAATAAAAATAAATAAATAAAAAACACAATAATAAAAGCAGTGTGATATTGACTCAAAGACAGACAAAAAGATCAGTGAAACTGAATAGAGAGCTCAGAAATGGACATATATAAAATATGGAAACTTAATATATGGTAAAGTGAGACCTGAGACTTAACACGGAGAGAATAAACTAGTTAGTGGAGGATGTTGGCAAAACAGTCTCCTTATATGGAGATAATAAAAGTGGCTCCCTATATGGAAAAAAATAAAACTGAACCTCTCTCTACCAAGGACCACACACAAGGAGTGCTAGAACTCATCAGTAATCAGATAAGGGCAAATTAAAATAGCAACAACACGATCACCCTTTATACCTTTTGGGCTATAAAACTAGGAATCTGGTTAATACCAGGTGGGGGTGAGGATGAGGGACTCTAGGGCCCCGCGTGATGCTGTTGGAGGTGCAGACTCCACAGCCATTCTGGATGGCACTCCGGCAATCCTTAGTCAAATAATCCAGCACTCTGCTCCTAGACATACATTTTTTAAAATCTTACCTGGAGCCTGACCTGTGGTGGTGCAGTGGATAAAGCGTTGACCTGGAACACTGAGGTCACCGGTTCAAAACCCTGGGCTTGCCTGGTCAAGGTATATATGGGAGTTGATGCTTCCTGATCCTCCCCCCTTTCTTTCTCTCTCTCTCTCATTCTAACTCTCTCTCTTCTCTAAAATGAATACATTAAACAAATAAAAATAAAGCCCTGGCCAGTTAGCTCAGCGGTAGAGCGTTGGCCCGGCATGCAGGAGTCCCGGGTTCGATTCCCGGCCAGGGCACACAGGAGAGGCGCCCATTTGCTTCTCCACCTCTCCCCCTCTCCTTCCTCTCTGTCTCTCTCTTCCCCTCCCGCAGCGAGGCTCCATTGGAGCAAAGATGGCCCGGGCGCTGGGGATGACTCTGTGGCCTCTGCCTCAGGCGCTAGAATGGCTCTGGACGCAACAGAGCGAGGCCCCAGAGGGGCAAAGCATCGCCCCCTGGTGGGCATGCCGGGTGGCTCCTGGTCGGGCGCATGCAGGAGTCTGTCTGACTGCCTCCCTGTTTCCAGCTTCGGAAAAATGAAAAAAGAAAAAAAAATAAAATAAATAAAACTAACTATCATAGTCTCCTTAAAAAAAAAAAAATCTTACCTGGATGCAGAAAGAGGTATGCAGTGCCATTGGTGACAGCATTGTTTGAGGTGATAAGGAGCTGGAGGCAATCTGGATGGTCATTCCTGGGGCTCTGGGTGCTCAAAATGTGATGGGTGCATGCTGTGGAGCAGGTAGAAGCAAGGACTTAAAAGCATAGCCTGGAATGGAAGAAATAACAATGAAATGTATATTATAATTCCTGATACATAAGTGGCATTATATTATATATATTTATAACATAAAATGCATTATTTACTGTATTTAAAATTCACTCCTACAGCAATGCACATGGTTCAATAACACCTACCACATTTGTTATCTATTACTGCTTACCAAATTACCCCCAGACTTAAATAGCAATACACATTTATTATCTCACACAGCTTCTGTGGGTCAAAAATTCCATGCGTTAGAGCAACTGAGGTGGGTGACTAGCTCAGGGACTCTGGTGGGTTGCACTCAAACTGTCAGCCAGGGCTTCAGGCATCTGAAGGCTGGACTGGAGCTGGAGGATCTGTTTTCGAGGTGGTGCACTCACATTGTGCAGTTAGCGCTGGCTGTACTTCATCACAGAGCAGCTGGCTTCTCCCGGAGTCAGTGATGTGAGTAACCTGAGTGCTCTGAGACAGAGCAAGAAGGAAGCTACAGTGTCCTTTATAGCCCAGTTTCGAAAGTTACACACTTCTGCCACATTCTCTTCGTGAGAAGGAAGTCGCTAAGTCCAGCGCATACTCCAGGGGTCCCCAAACTTTTTACACGGGGGGCCAGTTCACTGTTGCTCAGACCATTGGAGGGCTGGACTATAAAAAAAAATCTATGAACAAATTCCTATGCACACTGCACATATCTTATTTTAAAGTAAAAAAAACAAAAAGGGAACAAATACAATATTTAAAATAAAGAACAAGTAAATTTAAATCAACAAACTGACCAGTATTTCAATGGGAACTATGCTCCTCTCACTGACCACCAATGAAAGAGGTGCCCCTTCCGGAAGTGCGGTGGGGGCCGGATAAATGGCCTCAGGGGGCCGCATGCGGCCCGCAGGCCGTAGTTTGGGGACCCCTGGCATACTCACAGGGAGAAGGTCAGGCGTCACCTTTTAAAGAGAGGGGTATAAAAGAAGCTGTGTACATATTTTCAAACCTCTGCACATACTAACAAAAGAATATACATTGGAATGGTTGCCTATGATAGGGAAGAATGATGGGATAAAAGGAAATGGACATAAGAAAGGGAGATAGGGATGGTGGGAGGGATCTAAAAATCAGCCCTGTGTGTGGCAAAGACACTGTGTGCCACAAATTGAGGTATGTTAAATTCTCTGCATCCAGAGTGGGGGAAAAAAGTTTGGTGTGCATCTTCATACCAAGTACATAAACCTTCACACTACAGCTTTGAGGGTTTTTTCTTTTGTTTTGGTGTTTTTTATCCTGGCTGGCTCTTTTTATATGTATTGATTTACAACTAGGTTTTTTCACTTAATTGTGCATCTTGGAGAGCTTTTCCAGGTCATTAGTCAAAGGTCTGTCTCTTTCTTTTGTTGTTGTTGTTGTTGTTGTTGTTTTGTATTTTTCTGAAGTTGGAAACGGGTCAGACAGACTCCCACATGCACCCGACCGGGATCCACCCAGCATGCCCACCAGGAGGCGATGCTCTGACCATCTGGGGCATTCTAGCGCCTGAGGCAGAGGCCACAGAGCCATTCTCAGCGCTCAGGCAAACTTTGCTCCAGTGGAGCCTTGGCTGTGGGAGGGGAAGAGAGAGACAGAGAGGAAGGAGAGGGGAAGGGGTGAAGAAGCAGATGGGCGCTTCTCCTGTGTGCCCTGGCCGGGAATTGAACCCGGGACTTCCACATGCCAGGCCGACGCTCTACGACTGAGCCAACTGGCTAGGGCCTGTCTCTTTCTTTTGATTACTGCATATTACTTCCTTATTGATGGATATTCAGGTCGATTTTACTGGTCTTCCCTCTGATTGGCTGGGTGTCTGCCTCACTGTATCTACACCAGAGGTCGAGAAGCTTTTTGGCTGAGAGAGCCATGATTGCCACATATTTTAAAATGTAATTCCATGAGAGCCATACAACGTCCCATGTACGTTAAGCATTATCCAATAAAAATTTGGTGTTGTGCCTGACCAGGCCATGGCACAGTGGATAGAGCATCAGACTGGGATGCAGAGGACCCAGGTTTGAGACCCCGAGGTCACCAGCTTGAGCACAGGCTCATCTGGTTTGAGCAAAAGCTCACCAGCTTAGACCCACAGTCGCTGGCTCCAGGAAGGAGTTACTTGGTCTGCTGAAGGTCCACGGTCAAGGCACATATGACAAAGCAATCAATGAACAACTAAGGTGTTGCAACACGCAATGAAAAACTAATGATTGATGTTTCTCATCTCTCTCCGTTCCTGTCTGTCTGTCCCTGTCTATCCCTCTCTCTGACTCACTCTCTGTCTCTGTAAAAAAAAAAATTTTTTTTTAAATTTGGTGTTGTCCCAGAGGACAGCTGTGATTGGCTCCAGCCACCCACAACCATAAACATGAACGGTAGGAAATGAATAGATTGTAATACATGAGAATGTTTTATATTTTTAATGTTGTTTTTTTTTTGTATTTTTCTGAAGTTGGAAACGGGGAGGCAGTCAGACAGACTCCCACATGCGCCCGACCGGGATCCACCTGGCATGCCCACCAGGGGGCGATGCTCTGCCCATCTGGGGCATCGCTCTGTTGCGACCAGAGCCATTCTAGCACCTGAGGCAGAGGCCATGGAGCCATCCTCAGCGCCCCAGCTAACTTTGCTCCAATGGAGCCTCGGCTGCGGGAGGGGAAGAGAGAGACAGAGAGGAAGGAGAGGGGGAGGGGTGGAGAAGCAGATGGGCGCTTCTCCTGTGTGCCCTGGCCTGGAATCGAACCCAGGACTCCTGCATGCCAGGCCGATGCTCTACCACTGAGCCAACTGGCCAGGGCCGTTATTTTTTTTTTAATAAAGATTTGTCTGCGAGCCAGATGCAGCCACCAAAAGAGCCACACCTGGCTCGCGAGCCATAGGTTCCTGACCCCTGATCTACACCTTTGTTTCTCTGTCTTCTCTATACTTTCCCTTTACTTATTTTATCTCCCCTGGAGTTCAAGAATGAGGGACAAGGGACATGCACGATGATCCTGCTGTAGGCAAAGGTGGTAATGTGAAGGCAAGTAGGGGCTACTGTGGCAGATTTGCCATTTCTTCAGCCTGGCCCCTAACTAGCTGCATGGAGGATACAGTACCACTCACTCAGTCAACATTTCGGTACTTGGATTCAAAGCCCTCACTTATAGATTGGGAGAGACAGGTGAGTAACTCACCCAGCTCAGGACAGTGTAGGGTGAGGGCAGCCTTCTGAGTTCACTAACTGCCTGGGTTTTCATACCACCTGCGTCACTTACAAGATATTTGACATTGGGCAAGTTATTTCAGTTCCTGAGACTTCAGTTTTTCCATCTGTAAAATGAGGATCTAAGAGTCTTTTTTCTTATAAGGTTGATCGGAGAAATAAAGATAATACACATAAAGTGCTTAGCACACAGACTGGTATGTGATGATCTGCGAACATTGGACTGTGAGGAGGCTAGCCGGGGTGCGGCCGTGCATAAGCGGGGGCACCACTAAACAGGGAGACGTGGGCTCTGCGCTCTGTGCTTTCCAAAGTGAAGGATGCGCGGTCTTTCAGCCGGCCGGCCGAGCTGGTGGAAGGTGCTCCAGGGGGACCGATAGGTAAAAGGAAAGGCACTGGGTTGAAAATCCGAGGTTTGCTTGGGGGTGGGGGGTAGGGAGTAGTGCCCTGTGGCTGAGGGTCACATTTGCTGGCAAGGGACGGGAAAGCCCTTTTAGGGATGTGTGCAGGCAGGCTTCTGGCACAGGGCCCTTCCATGAACCTGAACCCCAAAGCCAAAGTTGAACGTCTATCACAGGACCGCCATCAGGGTCAGGCAAGGCTGCAGGAAGGAAGCTCCCTTCCCTCCATCCTCCTGCCTTCTTTAGCAGCGGCCTCCTCCCAGGGCTCGGCCACTCCCAGCATCCAGCACCCCCCCCCCCCCGCAGCTGGTGGGGAGGCAGGCAGGAGGCTTTTCGCGGGGGCTGTGCCGGGTGGGCGGCTTTCCCAGAGAAAAAGCGAGGCAGGACTGAGTTGGCGCCAGCTCCCTCGTATATAGACATTGCTGGCTGGATGACCAGCCTGCCCCAGTCGACTTGAGCCTGAGGACGAACTCAGGCACTGTGTTCCTGTTCTGGGGGCCTTGGCACCACAGCCTAGGGTGTAGCATGTCTCAGAGAAAGGCCAGAGGGGCACCAGACATGCCCGGCGTGGGGCAGAGCCCCATGAAGGCCAGGCCCAGGCTGCTAGCAGGCACCGATAGGGGGAGAAACCGCTTGAGCAGGACGAGGCAGGACCTGTGGGCAGAGACCAGCTGGATCAGCCAAAGGCGGAGCAGAGCTGCCCCTGCCCGGAGAGGGCCCAGGACCAGGAGCCCGGCTCCAGGTGGGGTAAGGAAATACTGGCCCTGCAGGGGGAGCTGGGGAGGCAGTGGCTGGAGGGACTGAGAGAGGTCACCTCCAACGGCAGAGCGTCATTCAGTGTTACCATCCCTGCCCTAAAGAGGGGGCACTGGCTCCTTCAACTCTGAGGCCCCACGCTTTGGTAGTTGGGATAAGCTGGTCTGAACCAGAGTGTGGCCGAGAGACCTGGCCCAACTCATTTCTCTCGAGGAAACTGAGGCTTTGGAAAAGTGATGTGAATTTCCCAAGGTCCAAGGGCAACACAACAGTCAATGACAGGGCCAGGTCCGCAGTCTGTGACTTGACCCGAATTGGTGTCCTTTCCTCTTTACCGCAGCTGCCTCTTCCTCTCAGGACCGGGCTGGGCCAGGGTCACCCTCACTGAGCAGGGCACAGCTCTGGGCTCCCAGGGCACCCCAATAAACAGGACTCAGACTTGGGTGTGGTGGAAGCAGGGCCAGGAGGAGGCACAGTGGAGGGTTCAAGTGTAGGACTCTCGGGCTCCAAGCCACGCTTTGCCCGCCTGCTCTACCCGTCCCCGGGCAAGGCCTTTTTTCCGTTGCCTCAGCTGCAAGGCGGGGCAGGGCCAAGAGTGGAAAATCTGGGGTGATGCCCTTGGTCCCTGCTGTTCAGAGTGCTACCATTCTGGCAGAAGACTTTCTGAGTGATCTTTGTGATCTTTGAAGCCAGGGACAGACGGGGTTCCGGTCAGACTCACTCACCCGGGGTCCTCCGTGCAGAGCGAGGCCAGTCCCGAGAACGCCGCCCGGGAGCGGAGCCGAGTGAGGATCCTGCGCCAGGCCTTCCTGGCCCTGCAGGCCGCGCTGCCTGCTGTGCCCCCCGACACCAAGCTCTCCAAGTTGGATGTGCTCGTGCTGGCCACCAGCTATATAGCCCACCTCACCCGCACGCTCGGCCATGAGTTGCCTGGCCCCGCCTGGCCACCCTTCCTGTGTGGACTCTGCTACCTGCACCCTCTCAAGGTAGGCCATGGGCCCAGGGCCTTGGGGAAGAGGGTTTGGGATGGAGGCCCCCTGACCACAGTGGGGAGTAGAGATCGGAAATGACTTCATGAGAATGTCGTTCCTTAGGAGCTGGGAAATTCATGAGGGCCCCAAGACTATGGGGTGCCTAGTGGCAGGGGAGAAAAAGGAGCAGGTGCCAGGGTGGACATCCGGGAAAGGAGGCCGCCCCTAGGAGAGTCCTGGACCCGAGGAGCAACATCCCACTGCACAACGCCTTGGTGTCCTCTGGACTCCTGTCGCAGGGAAGACCCCCTTCTGGGAGAATGAAAGTCTAAGAAAGCATCACTCTAGAAGTAACCAGGCGGGGGGGGGGGGGGGGGGGGCAGCACCACTTACCAGACTGCAGCCACCTTTCCTGCCCCTCAGTTTCATTGTATGTGAGAGGGAAGATAACACGAACCGACTTTTCTTCCAGGTATGAAATGAGATCGTAAATAAAAAGTATAACAATAAATCACCATCTCAATAACAGCTAACATTAGATAGATGCTAAAGTTATGCCAGGAGCTGGGCTAAGTGCTTTAGTGCATTTTTATCTTTTATCTACACAAGAACCAAAGGAGGATTACCCTCCCCCACTCAGCCGCCAAGCAGGCCCAGGTGTGGCGTGTAAGTTGTTGGTTATAAAGGAAGAGCCATCTTTGCCCCCTGAGGGTAGCATTGTAATGGGGTCAACTTTATTTTTAGGGAGGATATTTTTCACCATCTGTCTCCCCTAAGCATCATAGTTTTGAAATGTCTTGAAACTTGAGGGTTTTTTTCCTTTCATGCAAATGTAACTAAACGGCCAGAATTGGAGACTAAATGGGGGCAACTTGGAAATGCTGACAGTGGCAGCTGGGGTTGCATGGCTGTTTCCTTAGCTGCATAGTGGTAGTTGGGGTAAGGCCATTTTATAAGTGATGGATAAAGACACTGAGGAATGAACAAGTGAGAGCCGGCGAGGTCTCGAGCTCTAGAGCTGAGAGTGGGGTCTTGGCCCGCAGCAGTACCCCCTCCACCCCTGAGGGGCAGGGCCTACCAAGAGGAGCTCAGACCTCAGGGCAAACTCAACTGGTTTTCCAAGGCTGCCCATGCTCCTCCTGGAAGGACAGACGACCTTGGGAGGTCCCCAGCTTAGAGGGTGTGGGCAGCACCGACATCTGTGCCAGAGGCACTTGGGTGGGCGGCTGTGCAAGAGAAGGGGTCCGGACTATTCAGTGTCAGGAGTCTTTCCTTGCCTTCCTCGATCCCCACCCCCAGCCCTGGCTGCAATGAGCTCTTCCATCACCTCCCTCTTCCATCATCGCCCCTTCCATCACCTCCCTCCTCACTGTGGGGGCTCCTCTTGAGACCCTGGCTCCTTAGCTGGATGCTCAAGTGCTCCCTGCCAGGCTCAGGTGGTCAGGAGACTGTGTAGGATCAGAAGGGGTGGAGAGCCAGGCCCCACTGTCAGCAGAGCAGTCATGGCAGGGGAGGACCCCAGGAAGGGAGAGTCCCAGGAAGGGAGGGTCCCAGGAAGGGAGAGTCCCAGGGAGGGAGGGTTCCAGGGAGGGAGGGTCCCAGGAAGGGAGGGTCCCAGGAAGGGAGGGTCCCAAGGAGGGAGGGTTCCAGGGAAAGCGGGCTTTGGGGTGCCGAGGACTACGAGGGGCTGTGGCAGTGAGCATGGCTCACTTCCCATCTCCATGTCTTGCAGAAGTGGCCGATGCGATCTCGTCTTTATGCTGGAGGTGCTGGAGGCCTGGGGTGCTCTGGCCTTGACTCCCCCACAGCCACCACCACAGCCTCCACCTCGGGCCAAAGGACCAAGGAGACAGAGGCCAGGCCCCAAGTGTCTGGAGAGGCAGATGCTCTCCTCCCCATCACACCACTCTCACCATCTCTTGGTGACAAATGATCATCACACTCACCCTTTTCTCCTAGACTGCGACTCAAGCTCAGAGACCTGGATTCTCTGCCAGGCCCTCCCTGTCTTCTGACTCTTACCCATTGGATCTGAATCAGCCCTTACCCATTGGATCTGAATCAGCTCCCAGGTTCCAGCCTGCAGACCAGACAAAGCCACGGCATGGCCGTGATGGAGAGCACTCAGGAGCACCAGGGCGTACCTCCTCACCTTGGCAGCCAGGGAGTGACTCCCCGGTGCCTCTTCCATGGCACCTACAAGGGAAACGAGAGAGGAAGGGGTTTGATTGGGTTAGAAATTGAGTCAGGGCACCACCCATTGCTTTCCCTGCCACCGCAGGGGCTGGTGATGGACAGTCAAAGGTCAGACAGGCTCTTGGTAGCTGTGAGTGTGAACAGAACTGGGCTGGGGTCGCATAACCAGAGGGGAAACTCAAGAAGGGAACATGTGTTGTTACTTTACCACGACATGCTTACTGACGTCCAAGAGGCAGGGGGGAATTTCAGAAGCTTGTCTCTGCATCATGGTCTCTCCAGCTGACCCTCATTACAACATTTTCTCCCTCTCTGGGCCCTGCAAACTTCTGCTCCTTTCTTGATATGAGTTATATTGACAGACTGAGTCATAAAGCTTATACTGCTTACATTCCAGTTTCCAGAGACACTCTTAGTCCCCACTGCCTAGTCTGAGATCGTATCTCAGAGGTAGCTCTACCTTAACTGAACCAGGCAGTGCCTTAAGGCCTTGCATAAGAAGAATATTGATCAATTTAATTACATTCTTGAAGAACCTTAGAAGAAGAATGTGTATGTTTTCCAGGAGATGATAATTACTGTCTTCTCTTTCCATTAGGTTGGAAACCTCACCTCCAGGAAAAACAAGGTCTGGGTTCAGTGGGTTCCTTGTATGATTTTGGCCTAAGATCTCACTGGCTCTGGAATTATTTCTATAATCTGTGTACAAGTGACCTCTCTAGGGTCAGCTGGAGGTGCTGGCATTTTCTAAGACTGCCCATGCTCCTCCTGGAGCACAGACACGGTCCCCCCCAGACACTGCCCTCCCAGGCTCTCCTATGGCCTGCCATGGGGTGCCAGAAATCCGATAGGGTTCTAGTAGAATTTATTTCTGGTCTTAAAGAAATAATTCGAGGACTAATCACAGAGTCTGCATATACTGGAAGTCATCTTCCAGACCGGGTGTAGCTACAGATCAGGTGCCTGAAATCCAGACGGAGAAGGAACCACTTTTTTGTTGAACTTCAGTGACTCAGAGTGGGAGGGGATGTGCCAACATGACTAGAGTCCCAACAGGGCAGCCTTAGAGCCAGCAGTGCCACCACAAGAGTAAAAGGTTTGGCACAGGCAGGGAGTGGCAGGGCAGGGGGAGGGGCGGTCACTGGTGTGATGAGTTGCTATTCCTCCACAGGGCCGGCCAGGGCAGCAGGGGAAAGGGGGCTGAAGGGGTGACTCAGCAAGTTGGGGTGGAGGCAGGAAAGGAGACACAGAACGTCCTAGCCACAGCTGCCTGGTATGTGGGAGAGCAGCTGGACTGTGGCTGGGAGCCATGGGGAGAAGGCCTTGGCCAAGGCTGAACTCGTAAATCTACCAGGTCTCTGCCGAGGGGCCTGGAGAGCTTGCGCAGAGCTGCTTCTGGGCAGCTGGATGGGGCCCGGCAGGGGCAGGGACCAGGTGTGGGTGGGCACGAGCACAGTGTTCTTCACAAGACCATAAAAGTCCAGCTCGAGTGTTCTATTTTTAAAGCCAATGAGCAGTCTTTCTGGTTGAGTTTGAGGGTGATAGGAAGAGGAACAGATGAAATTTCTGCCAAGCTGGTGGCACACAATCTTTTTCTGGGGATGAAACTGGGAAAGCTGGCTTTGGGTGTGCATGGGGGGTTCCCTCTAGAGCACGGGGCTTCTCCTGATAACTGAGGAGACTCTGGTTTGGAGCTTGTCCTGCCCAGCTCAGACTCAGGCGTGTACCCTCGGGGTTGGCCACGTCACCCTGGTAGGGACGACAAGAGGGCAAAAGAAAGACAAAGCTGGTGGATGGTTAAGGAAGGGCAAGTGCCATCACTGCAGGTTTCTAAGTCTTTTTCCAGGCAAAGCTGTCTCCCTAGTGCCCAGACAGTGTCATGGGGTCCAAAATCCACCCTCTCTAGCCGGACAGCACCCAGCACAGTCAGGACAGGGAGCAAAGGGCTGCGAAGGTGCAGGTCGAGCCCAGGGAAGGACCAAGGAATGAGCAAGAATAACAGGAGGAAGTATCAACTTGGAGACTTGGATCCACAAATGAACCAGAGTCAGGAGGAACCCCCTTTGCCTCTGCAGCACAGGAAGACCAGCACCTGCTCACTGGGAGACCTTTTTCCCACCGGGGCTGGCAGTATGAGGTGGACAAGAGCAGTTGGACGCAGCTGAGACTTGGGCTCAAAGACAGCTTTTATTCCCTAGGAACGGGGGTAAGTGGGAAAGAGGCTCCAAAAGGAAACAGGAGCACAGGTGACAAAATGACACCAAGGTGGCCCTTCAGGAGTCAGAAGGATGTCTGGTCCCTGTGGTTATTCTGTACAGCCTGGCCCATCCCCAGTGCCCCAGTACCCACATGAGGTGGGGGGCAGTGATGGAGAAGACAGCTTCCCAGAGCTGGATGTGTGTGCTCTTTCTAATGAGCCATGAAACTAAGGGCAGCTGTAAAACTATGGCCAGTGGGCCAAATCCAGTCTCCCCCAACCTGTTTTTGTAAATAGGTTTTTATTGGAATAAAGTCAAACCCATTTGTATATATATCACCTATGGCTGCTTCCTGATACCATGGCAGAGTTGAATAGCTGTGACAAACTGTAAAGCCTAAAATATTCATGGAAAAAGTTTGCTCACCCTGCTCTAGATCAGAGATACTCAAAGTGACGGTCTGGAACCCTGGGAGGGTCCCTGAAACCCTCGTAGTGCTCTAACTGGCTGAAACTATTTTCATAATGCAAGATGCTATTTGGCATTTTTCACTTATTCTTTCATGAGCGTAACAGAATTTTCCAGAAGCCATACAACATATTCTATTGCAACAGTAGATGGGTTGTAGAAGCAGATTTAAGAATCCAGCTGTCTG
Source organism: Saccopteryx leptura (assembly GCF_036850995.1). NCBI lineage: Eukaryota > Metazoa > Chordata > Mammalia > Chiroptera > Emballonuridae > Saccopteryx > Saccopteryx leptura. The sequence continues at coordinate 288,275,694 of NC_089505.1, read as the reverse complement.
TTACAACAAACATGGATATTTGCAAAAATGTAGAACAATGCCACTCTTCTCATGAAATATTTTCCAATGTGGAAAGCAATTATTTTTCATAAAAATGTTATATATGTTTGCATAAAGTGAGTTAATCGATGTTATTTTTAAATAAATATTCTTTAAATTTCTCTATTTTAATTCTTAATATGGTGACTATTAACAGAAATAATTCACAAAGGCAAAAGCTCTTCAGAGTCCTACCTTTTTTATTTTTCTTTTTTTTTAAATTTTTTTCTTTACAGAGACAGAGAGAGATAGTCAGTCAAAGAGAGGGAGATGCAGGGACAGACAGACAGGAACAGAGAGATGAGAAGCATCAGGCATTAGTTTTTCGTTGCGCGTTGCAACACCTTAGTTGTTCATTGATTGCTTTTTCATATGTGCCTTGACCACGGGCCTCCAGCAGACTGAGTAACCCCTTGCTTGAGCCAGTGACCTTGGGCTCAAGCTGGTAAGCTTTTGCTCAAACCAGATGAGCCCACGCTCAAGCTGGCGACCTCGGGGTCTTGAACCTGGGTCTTCCGCATCCCAGTCCGACGCTCTATCCACTGCGCCACCGCCTGGTCAGGCTTTTTTATTTTTCTTAAGTGAGAAGTGGAGAGGCAGAGGGACAGACTCCTGTATGTACCCCAACCAGGATCCAATAGGCAAGCCCCCTACAGAGCGATGCTCTGCCCATCTGGGGCTATTGCTTTGTTGCTCAACAACCAAGCTATTTTAGCGCCTGAGATGAGGCCATGGAGCCATCCTCAGCACCTGGGGTCAACTGGCTCCAACCGGGCCATGGCTGTGTGGGAGGAAGAGACAGAGAGAAAGGAGAAGGGAAAGGGTGGAGGAGCAGATGGTTGCTTCTCCTCTGCGCCCTGACTGGGAATTGAACCCGAGACATCCACACACTGGGCCGATGCTTTATCACTGAGCAACCGGCCAGAGCCAGAGTCCTTCTTTTTAAAGACTGTCAAGGGGTCCTGAGAACAAAGGTTTTAGAATTTTTGCTGTAGAGTAAATTGGTGATGGTCAAGGAAAGATCCTACCTCACCCCACGAACCTGTGTGTGACAGCTCTACCCTCTGCCTGAGGCAGACGCAGTGAATTAGTTTTGGTCTTTAAGAGACAAGGGGCAGGCCCTGGCCGGTTGGCTCAGTGGTAGAGTGTCGGCCTGGCGTGTAGGAGTCCCGGGTTCAATTCCCGGCCAGGGCACACAGGAGAAGCGCCCATCTGCTTCTCCACCCCTCCCCCTCTCCTTCCTCTCTGTCTCTCTCTTCCCCTCCTGCAGCCAAGGCTCCATTGCAGCAAAAGTTTGTCCGGGCGCTGAGGATGGCTCTGTGGCCTCTGCTCAGGCGCTAGAATGGCTCTGGTCGCAACAGAGCGACACCCCAGATGGGCAGAGCATCGCCCCCTGGCGGGCGTGCCGGGTGGATCCCGGTCGGGCACATGCGGGAGTCTATCTGACTGCCTCCCCGTTTCTGGCTTCGGAAAAATAAAAAATAAATAAAAACAAAAGAGACGAGGGGCTTAGGGTCAGTCAGAGTGCCTGGCAGAGAGTGGACAAAAGCCTGAGTCCTGAGGGAAGTCTTCTGGAGGATGAAGGTAGAGCTGCTGCCCTGGTGGACCGGGCCTCCTTGTCTCTGCTGCCGTTCAGCATCCCATTACTCATCTTCTCTGGAAACATCCTGCTGTCCACACCGAGGTCCTGGGGACACACAGAGCCAGGGCCCAAGGCGGGGTGAACAGGAAGCAGAGGGCTGGGGAAGGAACTCATGCACGAAAGGTCAAAGACCCGGCTCTGACCCCAGCTGGAAGGGAGGGCAGCATGAGGAGGAGAGGAGGAAAGGCCAGCACGCTGTGGCCTCTGTGTGCTCAGACCCTTCCGCCCCCCCACGCCCATGCTCCCCTGCGGGAAGGAGCCAGCTCAGCTGCTACAGGATGGTCCGGGCTCAGGCAGTGATCAGAGGAAGAGGTGCTGGGTGGGGGAGAAAGCGAAGGGATGGAAGGGAACCCGTAAGGTCCGGGGTCTCTGGGAAGGGAAGGAAGGGGGCAGTCTGGACAACGTGGGTGTTACCTGGCTGTAGCCTCTGCAGAGAAGTCGCTTCTGACAGGACACGGGCAGGACGGCCAGGAGTCTTGGCAACACTGGGTAAGTGGTCCGAGGGTTCAGGGTCCGGCCCGGCTTCCTCCTGAAGGCCAAGAAGCCTCGGAGTCTCTTACCAATGCACACCCAGCAAGCATTCAACTACAGGACCCTGTGCCCTAACCTCCAAAAGGACCGTCACAGTCCCTGCTTCGATGATGACAACCCCAGGAGTAAATATCTATCTCTTCTTGTTAGGGTCTGGGTTTCCCACTCTTTCTGCCCCTGACTGGCTGGCTGCTGGAGGTGTGGGCCCAAGGTAGGGGCGTGGGAAACAGGTGAATGGGCATTTCCCTTCTGGGGGGGGGCCTTGCCTTTGGAGCCTCATGTTGAGAGAAGACCCTTCCACCCCAACACAAGGCATCAGCTGCTGAAAAGCGAAACAAAGGACAAGGAACAGCCTCAACTGCTGAGGGCAGGAGCAGCAGGATTCTGAGTACTTGAGAGATGGAAGAGCTGACCACCAGCTATCGGTGAGATATTAGTGGGGACGGAAGCAGGAACTAAGGACCAATGCCTTTGACTAAGCTGAGAGGTTATGAAGGGGCAAAGATAACAGGTTTTTTCTAACCTTAAAATAAATTATAAAAAATTATGATCTAGTCACCAAAATAGACGCAGTCCTCTACATTAAGGATTCTGGAAAGAAAAAAATAGTTGAGTACATCAGGCTAGCCCAAATGACAATAATTTCCTAAAGGCTTCAGGGGGTCAAAAGCTCTGGGTTGGGTCCAAGTTGGATGGAAATAGATTCAGTGCCACACATCCCAGAATCCATAGCTAACGGCACAGTGGCTGGCAGAGCCCCTGGAGCTCCGGAGTTCTGGTGGAAATACAGGTACCTTCAGTCTTTAACGATGCAAACTTTGAATAGGGCTTGGAGAGGAAGCCACTTCATCATTGATGCATCCATGACAAGTGATTATAAAAGTGTTAGCTCAACCCTAGCTGGATAGCTCAGTTGATTAAAGCTTTGTCCTGAACTGTAGAGGTTGCTGGTTCAATCTCCAATCAGGGCACATGTAGGAACAGATTGGTGTTTCTCTCTCTCTCTAAAGTAAATTAAAAAAAACTTTTTTTCAAAAACTGTCTAGATCCGATTGGCTCTGAGAAGAAATACAGGAGCATAAACCAGAATTTGAAGCAAAGCTAAGCTACAACCACTGACATGTGGGCACGTGCCAAGCGTGCCGGGAAGGGCTACATCTCACTGCAAGAAGCCATTGGTCTCAACACTGGGCAGGCTGCCAGGTGTGGGATGTGCCAATCAACAAAACTCTTCTCCCTTCTCACACCAAGGCTGGTTGAATGTGCCTCACATACACAGTTGTAATACTCCACCAACTGGCCAAGAAAGAGAGGCTCCCTTTGGGCCAGTCTCACCAAGTGCCTATTGGCAACAACACGCCGCCCCCTCTTATTTCCACTGACATAAGGCAGACCAGGACAGACCTATTCTGCTTTTGGAAGGTTGTCATAAAAAACACACTATTGACCCAGACAGGTGGACTCCTCACACAGTATTATAAATTGAATATTTATTTGTGCCTTGTAAAGGTGTAATTCTACTTGGGGGGGTATTACTAAAAACTTGTAAAATGCAGTCTGTATTTTGATAACTATGTGATTCAGGATTAATAGATTTTCATGATGGGGTTCTTGTTATCTATAAGCTATGAAAGTGGGTATTCAGGGAGAAGACTGAATAGCATTTTTTGAAAGATCTTGACATTGCAAATCCTCTGAAAAACCAACTGTTAGGAACACTAGCAGTGAAGTGATAGGGAGTGTTATTAATGCCATGCTTATTTTGGACCCAGAAAGGAAAAGGGCTGGTCTTCTGCATATTAAGAGAAGCCAGAGCCATCAGCAGCTGCTTAGAAACAGTAAAAGGCCTGTCAGTTGTTATGTGTTGGTCCTTCTACAGCCCTATTAAGAAGGAGAAACATGTTCTTTCCAGCTTAAAAAGACACAGAGATTGGCAGGCTTTCTGCCGAACCACCTTTATTGGAGGCATTTGTAAAAAGCATTGCAAGGAGCCTGCCCAGGTGGTGGCACAGTGGATAGAGCGTTGGACTGGGACGTGGAGGACCCGAGTTCCAGACCCCGAGGTTGCCAGTTTGAGCGCGGGAGCATCTGATGTAAGTAAGCAAGGCTCACCAGCTTGAGCCCAAGGTCGCTGGCTCGAGCAACGGGTCACTTGGTCTGCTGTAGCCCCCCAATCAAGGCACATATGAGAAATCAATCATAAGGAACCACAACGAAGAATTTATGTTTCTCATTTCTCTCCCTTACTGTCTGTCTGTCCCTATCTGTCCCTCTCTCTGACTCTCTCTGTCTCTGCAAAAAAAAAAAAAAAGCATTGCAAGGATGATCTTTGTGCAAGGTCAAAGGTGTAATTGTTCAAAAGCTGCCCACAAAGGCTAAATTGACAAAGCATCTATGTTAAAATATCCCCTCTGGCTTTAGCAGAATCTTCTCCATTTAAATGTATATCCCAATCAGGGAGATCATCTAATTTGAAACAAGTCCTGGCTCTTCCTAAACTGCAAAATTGTGTGCACAGGGGCCATGCTAATCTTCTCTATATTCTTTTGATTTTAGTATATGTGTCACTGACGTGAGCACCTAAATTGCAAAATTGTAAAAGATGATGGTTCTGATTCTTTTTTTATTGATTTTATTGGTGTGACATTGTTTAATAAAATTATATAGGCTTCAAGTATACAATTCTATAATGCATCATTTGTATATTATATTGTATGGTCAAGTCTCCTTCCAAGATGGCTCTAATCTTTTATTTTTTTGAGAGAGAGAGAGTGAGAGAAAGGGAGAGAAATGAAAAGCATCAACTTGTAGTTGTGGCACCTTTAGTTGTTTGTTGATTGCTTCTCATACATGCTTTGACCAGGGGGCTCTACCCGAGCCAGTGACCACTTGCTCAAGCTAGAGGCTGTTGGGCTCAAGCCAGGGATCATAGGATCATGTCAATGATCCTGCACTCAAGCTGGCAACCCTGGGGTTTCAAAACTGGGATCTCAACATCCCAGGTCAACACTCTATCCACTGTGCCTCCCACCAGTCAGGCAAGATCTCGCTAATCTTTTTTTTTTTTAGAGATAGAGAGGCAGGGAAAGAGAGAGACAGAAACATAGAGATGTTCCTTTATGTACCCTGATTGAGGAATCGAACTGGCAACTTTTGTGCTCCAGAATGACTCTCCAAACAGAGCTATCAGGCCAGGGCTTGATTTTTAGAGTAACAAAGAGAGGAAGGAAGAGAGAGAGGAGGGGGGAGGGAAGCATTCATTTGTTGTTCCACTCAGTCATGCATTCTTTGGTTGCTTCCATGTGTGCCCTGACTGGGACCGAATCCACAACCTTGTCATTTCAGGACAATGCTCTTAACTGACTGAGCAACCGGCCAGGGCAAGATGGCTCTAATCTTGATAGAAAGGTATCACATCCTTAGCCTTTATTCCTTCCCAACTTAATGTGGTCCTGGATGATCATCTTGTTATCTAGGGCAATAATTACTTATCATAAAGAGCTTTCATTCAATTGGTTGCTCAGTTATGGCAAGTATGTAAGTTATGAAAGGAATTTCTCCAGAGATATTCTAAACAAACATGAAGAAACAGAGCAGGATAGAGAAAGCATGAGTTTATAAAACCTACTGGACTGACTGCTGAAGAAATTACCTGCCTTTAAGATTCTTGCATGAATGACATATTTTCTATGAAAAATTGTTGGACTTCCATTTCTGACAATATGGTGGACTGAATGTGCAGAGAAATCCTCCTGATACAAAACACTCAAAAGTGATGGATAAAATATTAAAAATACATTGTTAAGTGCATTGTTGGGCTGGCAGAAAGATAAGGGAAAGGAATGATAGAAAGGATTTTTTTTTAAAAAAAAAGCATAAAACCAAAAATGGTAAGCCAGCACAGAGGCTAGTGTTGTCTTGGCAATCTCTGCAGATTTCTGGTGCCCAAGCCCAGAGTTTTAACAGACCAAATTTGGGGACCAGAGGCAAAGCCTGAGACCTATACAAAATAGGATTTTGAGTCAGAGACTCTGTCCTAAGGCTGGGATCCCCAAAAGGCAACACCATCAGTCTGTAAAAGAAAGATAAGGAGACCTGTCCAAAAAAAGTATGGGAGTGGAAGGGGAGTACTCAGAGATTTCTAATTTTAGTGGGGAGAAAAGGAAAAAATTTCAAGTGGTCTTGATTTAGTAGTATTGCTAGGCACAAGCAAGTACAATTCTTCTCTGGAAGAAGATGCTTTAAATATCGGCTTTCAAGAATTCCCATAGTTAAAATTCTAACAAACTTTAAAATTCACAGCAAACAATGGAAAAATCAGAAGGAATAAGATTTACACTTGCAGTGACTGCAGATATTGTTATTTTTAGGTACAAAATACACATTAAATATGTTTAGTATGTTTAAAGAAATAAAGAGTAAGAAAAAAGAGAAATGAAGAATAATTTGAAAAGACAAGGTAGGAGCAAGAGTTACCAAACATGACAAGTAGAATGGGAGAAAAAAAATACAATTTCTAGAAATTAAAAATATTTTCATTACAAACCCAGTAAATGTTTAGAAAAATATTTTAAAAAAACAGAACTAGAAAATCAGAAAATAGATCTGAAGAAATTACTCAGATTCAGTACCTGTGAATAAAGAGATAGAAAATAGAAAAAGAACATAATATAGGACCCTGGAATAAGGAAATATTTCTTAAAGAAGATACAAATAGCACTAACCCTAAAAGAAAAGATTGATAAATTGTACTCGGTAAAATTAGAAACACCTATTCATCACTAGACACCACTGAGAGAGTGAAAAAAGCATGTTCACAAGCTGTGAGAAGATATTTACAATACATATAATCAAAAGGACTTGTGTCAAGAATATAGTTATACATCTTCATAGAGCAATAAGAACATTGTAAATGGGCTAGAGACTTAATCAGGCACCTTTGTAAAGAGGCTATGCAGGTGGTCAAAGCTGGGCTACTTTCATAGTAATTCAAACATACAAATTGGAATCACAGTGAGACAGTATCACCCATTCACCAGAATGGCTAATAAACGTATCTATTAATCCAACAAGCACACTCCTGGCTTTATAACCCCAAATACGGACCCAGGGGTTTTGATGACAGGGGCATCAAAAGGTATGTATAAGAATGCTTATAATAGCATTATTTGTAACAGCCCCAAACTGGAAACTGGTATTCATTTCCCAAGGTTGCTGGAGCTGGATTTTTTCAGGCCATACAGTATTTCTTTTTGTCGCTAGCAGCCTGTGAGGCTCCACCAATAGGGGGCACTAGAGGAAGCCTGCATTAAGGAGAGAAGGAACTTGCTTCTTGCAGTTTGCTTCTGGCATCCAGGCATCTGAAGTATCATGGTGGCAACAGTTCTTTACCTTGGCAGCTGCACTTGATTAGAGTTTCCAGCTTTTCCCTCTTCCCAGAACCAGCCTTGATTGTGCCCTTCCAACATACTGCACCAGCTGTCCAGTACTTTCCTTGAGGTCTGAGCCCCAGCTCCCCTCAGGCTCTTCCTCCAAGCTTCTGGATCCAGTAACTCCTACTTCTTCCCTTTGTTAACCCCAACTCCTCCAGGCACTTCCTACAGTTGCCACCTCTATGTTTCCTTTGGCCTTTGGTCCTTATAATAACCTCCCAATGTTAAAATAACGAGTATGGTGCTTATGTTCCTGACGGGAAGCAACCAAGATTCAGTTGTTTTGGCCTCTGATCAGTCTCCCGACCAGCAATAAATTGATTATCACGTCACTTTTAAACAGGGAATCTCGGGGCAGCAAGATGGTTGATAAGGTTTGCAAATCCTCATAGCCTTGCTTGGTTGATTGTTGAAGGTTTCTTGACATGGTTACACAAATCAACCACAGGCAAAGACAACGGAGCATCCTAAAAGTCCACTTCTGTGACTGCCTCCCAGGAGGACAACTAGGTCACATCAAGCTTGGTGAACACTATCTGGCTACACTTCTTTTTCTCCTGTGAGTGGGAAAATGGCCTTTCTTAAAGTCTTCATGGCCTTCCTCAGATAAGTTGCTGAGGAAACTGAATTTGAGAACGTCAAACTCCAGAGGCACACTGCTGTTACTATGGCCACCACTGTGTACGTCTGTATTCAATAACGTCATTGCTAGGGCTAATTCTTTAACCAGATTGTAAACATGTGTGCACAGCTTGCCCAACAAAGGAACAAAAAGTTTGTGCAATGTGTAAGCAAAACAACGTGAACTAAGACCTTGATGGGCCAGGATCTTCCAGTGTTCTCTCCCCACAGGCTTGTACCAACCATTATAAATTATTATAAATCCAGTGCACCCTCCTGACCCCAGAAATCCCTCATGGTATGTAACTTTCCTAAGCCAGTTAAGTACACACCTCCATAGTTTCCACCATTTTAAATCTCCGTCTAAAGAAAGCAAGACACAAGCTGCTTATTCAAAATTCATTTTTAGCCCTGGCCGGTTGGCTCAGTGGTAGAGCATCGGCCTGGCTTGCAGGAGTCACCGGTTTGATTCCCGGCCAGGGCACACAGGAGAAGCGCCCATCTGCTTCTCCACCCCTCCCCCTCTCCTTCCTCTCTGTCTCTCTCTTCCCCTCCCTCAGCCAAGGCTCCATTGGAGCAAAGTTGGCCCGGGTGCTGAGGATGGCTCTGTGGCCTCTGCCTCAGGCGCTAGAATGGCTCTGGTTGCAACAGAGTGATCCCTCAGATAGGCAGAGCATCCCCCCTTGGTGGGCATGCCGGGTGGATCCCAGTCAGGCGCATACGGAGTCTGTCTGACTGCCTCCCCATTTCCAACTTCAGAAAAATACAAAAAAAAAATTCATTTTTATTTATTTTTATTATATTTATTTATTGACTTTAGCAAGAGAGGAAGAGAGGAACGTTGATCTGTTCCTATATGTGCCCTGACCAAGGATCAAACCGGCAACCTCTGTGCTTCAAGACCATGCTCTAACCAACTGAGCTACCTAGCCAGGGCATATATATATATTTTTAATTTGATTGATTGATTTTACAAAGGGCATTGGAGTGAGAAGAATCAAGTCATAATTGTTTCACTTAAGTTGTTCATTGACTGCCTGTCGTATGTGCCTTGACCAGGCAAGCCCAGGGTTTTGAATCGACAATCTCAGCATTCTAGGTCAATGCTTTATCCACTGTACCACAACAGGCCAAATCTATTTTTTTTATTTTTTTATTTTTCTGAAGTTGGAAACGGGGAGGCAGTCAGACAGACTCTCGCATGCACCCAACCGGGATCCACCCGGCATGCCCACCAGGGGGCGATGCTCTGCCCATCTGAGGGGTCACTCTGTTGCAACCAGAGTCATTCTAGCGCCTGAGGCAGAGGCCACAGAGCCATCCTCAGCGCCCAGGCCAACTTTGCTCCAATGGAGCCTTGGCTGCGGGAGGGGAAGAGAGAGACAGAGAGGAAGGGGGGGGGCGGAGAAGCAGATGGGCGCTTCTCCTGTGTGCCCTGGACGGGAATCGAACCCGGGACTCCTGCATGCCAGGCTGATGCTCTACCACTGAGCCAACCAGCCAGGGCCCAAATCTATTTTTAATTTTAAGCCAAAATAGTTTCATAAGATTTCCCAACGTGTACATTGTGTATTGTGCCAATCATAGGTCTGCCCTGAGGCATTATCCAACATCTTAGGATCACAGCTCCGGACCTTCTCAAATGCAATTTTCCTCAGGTCAGCCACCAGTTTCTAGAATCCTGCCTTTTACTATCTCCAAAATCTCTTATGTCAAGCATTCCAATTTGGTATTTTGATCCCTGTCTCCTATTCTTTCACTTAGTCAATCTGTCAATGTAGGAAACATCCAAACCTGTAAGAACTTTTTGAGTTTATTTGAGCCAAACTGTTGACTATTGCTGGTAAGCAAAATCTCAATGGATTGAGAAAATGTTCTGGGAAATAGCAGGTTCACCACTTATTTTATACCTCAGAATCAAAGGGGAGGGTACAAAGGGGTTACATGACATCCATTGGTGATAGATCAGAGAGGTACGTTAAAATACACTAGAGAAATCTCTGGGATTGGATAAAAAATAAAAGCAATAGATACAGCCTGACCAGGCGGTGGCGCAGTGGATAGAGTGTCGGACTGGGATGCAGAGGACCCAGGTTAGAGACCCCGAGCTCACCAGCTTGAGCCCAGGTGCTGGGGTCCAGCCCTGGGGGAAATCCAGGGGTCCCACAGGAAGAGACCGCGTTGGCACGAATCAAGTGAGACAGCCAAATTCTTTTCTTTCTCTTTATTCTCTCGTTAGCATTTACTGCCAGGCATCTCTGCCAATGGCTGGTCTAGCTTTACTTTTATACACACACACTAAGTTACAATCACATGGTATTCAGAATACATTGATTAATCATTGTTTTTGTTTCACTATGGTTACATTTTCTAGGTAACAGTTAATTCATTTCTATAAACTATAAATCAGGTGGTAAGTCATTCAAAGTACAGTTATACAATAACTTGAACAGCAATAACAATATTGATACAAACTTCCAAAAGGTCAGTACTGATTAATAACTCTACCTTGTCTAAGATTCTATTGTCTAGTCAAATTTTATTTATTTACTATATTCATACACTAGTTAAGTTATAACTTTATTCTTCTCAGAGTGTTCCACCACCTGCAGGTCAGGTATACAAGAAAAAAGGAAAGTTTCTCTACTACATGAAAAGGCTAGGGAGGTAAAGTGATGGATTAAGTGAAGGCTGAAAGGTGCTCTGTGTATAGTTACTGTTTCCTACCTATTCATAAGTCACAATCTATTCTTTCTAACATGATTAATAAGAAGAAATTCTCCTACAAACTTAACCCTTTACGAGGGATATCATAGCCAGCCTCTTATGTCTATGAGCCCAGTTCAAGGGGCTTACAGGCTTTTCTGTGGAACTCACACCCTCTGTCTCATTTCCTAAGACATTACTACGAATCTACAAGGAAAGCACGGTACTATTATTCCTGTGCCATAAATGATAGCACACACCCAGAAAAAGGGGGGATATAAGGCCAGATTAATTCAAAAAGGTCAAAGGGGGAAGTATCGTTGTGCCTTTCCTTTGCGGTGACTTTGTCAACCAGTAGCCATTGGTCTTCTCTGCTGTGACTTTGTCAATCAGCAGTTTTTGATCTTCTTCTGCTGTGACCTTGTCAGCCAGCAGTTGTGGGTCTTCTCCTGCTATGACCTTGTCAGCCAGCAGTTGTGGATCTTCTCTGCTGTGACCTTGTCAGCCAGCAGTCGTTGATCAGCTCCCAACATGCGGGCTCATCTGGTTTGAGCAAAATCCCACCAGCTTGAACCCAAGGTTGCTGGCTCCAGCAAGGGGTTACTCGGTCTGCTGAAGGCCCGTGGTCAAGGCACATATGAGAAAGCAATCAATGAACAACTAAGGTGTTGCAACGCGCAATGAAAAACTAATGATTGATGCTTCTCATCTCTCTCCGTTCCTGTCTGTCTGTCCCTGTCTATTCCTCTCTCTGACTCACTCTCTTGTCTCTATAAAAAAAAAAAAAAAAAAAAAAAGCAATAGATACAAAGATGCGCGTAGGAGAGTTAACAGTTAACTATTCACAGGATAATAGTAACAATGAGGGATTTGTGTTCTCTGCTTAGGTAGGGTGATTGTGCCCTTAAGTGGACAGGTAGAGAAGATTGTTCTTACATTTTAAATGAATGTTATCAGGAACGTTTTTTTTAAAGATATTTTTAAATTTATTCTATTTTATTTTATTTTTTCAGAGACAGAGAGAGAGAGAGTCGGAGAGAAGGATAGATAAGGACAGACATACGGGAACGAAGAGAGATGAGAAGCATCAATCGTTGATACACCTTGGTTGTTCATTGATTGCTTTCTCATATGTGCCATGACCGCGGGCCTTCAGCAGACGGAGTAACCTCTTGCTCGAGCCCGAGACCTTGGGTCCAAGCTGGTGAGCTTTTGCTCAAACCAGATGAACCCGTGCTCAAGCTGGCGACCTCGGGGTCTCAAACCTGGGTCTTTTTTTTTTTTTTCCAGAGACAGAGAGAGAGTCAGAGAGAGGGATAGATAGGGACAGACAGACAGGAACAGAGAGAGATGAGAAGCATCAATCATTAATTTTTGTTGCAACACCTCAGTTGTTCATTGATTGCACTCTCATATGTGCCTTGACTATGGGGCTACAGCAGACTGAGTAACCCCTTGCTCGAGCCAGTGACCTTGGGTCCAAGCTGGTGAGCTTTGCCCAAACCAAACCACATGAGCCTGCGTTCAAGCTGGTGACCTCGGGGTCTCAAACCTGGGTCCTCCACATCCCAGTCCGACGCTGTATCCACTGCGTCACTGCCTGGTCAGGCATCAGGAACGTTTTGTAGATGCAGAAAGACAACAGACAACCTGACTAGGCAGTGGCACAGTGGATAGAGTGTAGGACTGGGATGCAGAGGACCCAGGTTAGAAACCCCAAGGTCGCTGGCTTGAGCAATGGGTCACTTGGTGTGCCATAGTCTCCCTGTCAAAGCACATATGAGAAAGCAATCAGTGAACAACTAAGGTGCCGCAACAAAGAATTGATGCTTCTCATCTCTCTCCTTTCCTGTCTGTGTCTCTCTCTGTCTCTGCACCAGAAAAAAAAAAAAAAAAGACGACAGGCTCCATTAAGGTAAGGGTTGACTTTTGTTATAGAAAAATTTAGAGCAGAACTAAATGAAATAGAAAAAGAGAGAAAGAGAGAGAGAAATACTGTCCTAGCACATGACTACCCATCATGACCTGCTTTTAGTTAGAAAGTATTAATGTCACCCTGGCTGGTTGGCTCAGTGGTAGAGCGTCGGCCTGGCGTGCAGGAGTCCTGGGTTCGATTCCCAGCCAGGGCACACAGGAGAAGCACCAATCTGCTTCTCCACCCCTCCCCCTCTCCTTCCTCTCTGTCTCTCTCTTCCCCTCCCGCAGCCAAGGCTCCATTGGAGCAAAAGTTGGCCCGGGCACTGAGGATGGCTCTATGGCCTCTGCCTCAGGTGCTAGAATGGCTCTGGTTGCAACAGAGCGATGCCCCAGATGGGCAGAGCATTGCCCCCTGGTGGGCGTGCCGGGTGAATCCCAGTTGGCCGCATGCGAGAGTCTGTCTGACTGCCTCCCCATTTCCAACTTCAGAGAAATACAAAAAAATAAAATAAAATAAAGAGAAAAAAAAAAGAAAGTATTAATGTCAGACCATCCTGTGTGGTTACTTTAGGTCTCTGAGTTTGCAAGGTTACCATGCAGGCCTCTCATGAGCTTGTCAGCTTCAGCATATGACCCCATTTTTGTTTACAAATCTTACTGATGAGACAGGATAAGCTTCTTTTAGACAGAGGGGAATGCTTATCAGTTATTAGGCCTCTCCTAGATAAGGTTAAAGTTCTCTTCAGGGACTCCCCAAAGAACTCTGCTCTGAGGCTGCATGGTGGATATCAGCCTGTGAAGGAACCTGGAAGAGCTGAGAAATCTACTCTGCGCCTGCGTGAGGAGCCCAGCCCTGCTTACACCAGACCCCACAGCATTTCCAGGAGCCATATGCTTCCTTAGTGTGTGTTTCCTTGATGCTTCAAGCTCCTTCCACCATGTTTTCAGTGAACCTCTTTTGAATCTGTTTCACCTCACCTCTTGATTTCTATCCTTGAAGCAGGACAAGGACCCCTTCGCCGGTGAGCCTGAGACCTCTGATTCATTTACCATCTTTGTTTTACTAACAGTCTCCCCTCAGGTACTGCATATACGCATATCCCTTGCACCTCCTCCTGCATTGTTTTTGCTTGGCAACATCTTGACCTTGTACTATCACTATCTTTTCACTCTGGGCCTTGCCTTAACACCCAACTGTGCATACTGGCTTCCCTTGAAATTCTCACCATAACTCTCAAATGGGTATTCAACACTCTGTGGCAACCTTCCCTGATATGTTTTCTTTCCCACATTCTAACACATTTATTTTTGCACTTGCCTTTGCCAGCTTGCCTTCACCACATACTTCCTGCAGAAAACGAGAGCAGTCAGGCAGGGACACTTCTGTCATCATACCAGCTGCCACACTTACTAGTTTCCCAGCTATGTGCTCAGGCTTACAAGGATAAGGTTTGTCCTCTATGTGGGCTGGCATCCCACCCTCTTGCCCTTCTGATGAAGAGCTTCTCTCTTAAAATTATTCTCTCTGCCTTCTTCTGGATCCTTAGCTTTTCTCTCGTCATTGATTATTTCTTCCTTTTTTTTTTTTTTTCTTTACAGAGACAGAGAGAGGAACAGACAGGAACGGAGAGAGATGAGAAGCATCAATCATTAGTCTTTCGTTGTGACACCTTAGTTGTTCATTGATTGCTTTCTCATATGTGCATTGTCCGTGGGGCTACAGCAGGCCGAGTGACCCCTTGCTCGAGCCAGTGACCTTGGGTCCAATCTGGTGAGCTTTGCTCAAACCAGATGAGCCCACACTCAAACTGGCAACCTCAGGGTCTCAAACCCGGGTCCTCCTCATCCCAGTCCGACGTTCTATCCACTGCGCCACCCCCTGGTCAGGCTATTTCTCCCATTTATTTCAGCATACAAACACTCTCTAGGATACTATCTCCCATTAAAAAATTTTCCTTTACCCCAGATCCTTGTTCACTACCACATTTGTTTGCACCACGGTATAGTAGAACTTTAAAAAAAAGACTGTCTGAGGCCCTGGCCAGTTGGCTCAGTGGTAGAGCATCGGCCTGGCCTGCAGGAGTCCCGGGTTCAATTCCCGGCCAGGGCACACAGGAGAAGCGCCCATCTGCTTCTCCACCCCTCCCCCTCTCTTTCCTCTCTATCTCTCTTTTCCCCTCCCGCAGCCAAGATTCCATTGGAGCAAAGTTGGTCCAGGCGCTGAGGATGGCTCTGTGGCCTCTGCCTCAGGCACTAGAATGGCTCTGGTTACAACAGAGCAATGCCCCAGATGGGCAGAGCATCGCCCCCTGGTGGTCATGCCGGATGGATCCCGGTCGGGCGCATGCAGGAGTCTGTCTGACTGCCTCCCCGTTTCTAACTTCAGAAAAATACCAAAAAAAAGACTGTCTGTTGTCTTTCCTTACTCTCTCACTCCAACTGAAACTGAAGATATCGGAGTTTGTGCTGCCTGTCACCGATTTGGCCAAATAGATAGAGACAGGGTTTGGATCTTTATGGGCACCTTATTCAGATGGCTGACAATCTGGGGAGATGGGGGTTACCTTCCCAAATCATCTCAACCTTTTTATAAGGGGAAGAAAAGGATAGGTAGGTAATTAGATTATTGTCAAAGTTAATTTGATCATAGTCAGAGGGTGTTCCATCCTGAGAGTACAAAAGCTTTGCTAGCAGTCCCCTGGGGTACAAAGGTGGATCACTTTCAGATCTCATTAAGTCTTATAGGCCTGTTCGAGTATTCCAGTTCCTGGAACAAAGCTTTTACTTGCATTAACCATTATGCCCACTGACTATAGCCAAAGGCACCATTTTTCAAGCTAAAATTTTATCTCTTGAGTTCCCTCTATCATAACCAGGTGTCCATCAACATCCCACTTCTAAGACTGTGCTGGTAAGGTAATTGATGGCCTCCCTTTTGCCAAATCTACTGTTCATTTTTATGGCCTCATCTCAGTGTTTTATTTGAAGTATCATTTTACCCTTTTGGTAGCTCTTCTTGAAATAGTTTGCTGGGTTCCCTAACTAATTGTTTCTTCTCTGTCTTCTACTTTGCTCCTTCTTTTACTTCTAATGTAAACATCGCCTGAAGAAAATTAGCCAAATGAAAATCACTATAAGCACAGTCAAAAGTCAAACGAGCCTGACCAGGTGGTGGCGCAGTGGATGGAGCGTCGGACTGGGATGCGGAGGACCGGGGTTCCAGACCCCGAGGTTGCCAACTTGAGCGTGGGCTCATCTGGTTTGAGCAAAGGTCACCAGCTTGGACCCAAGGTCTCTGGCTCGAGCAAGGGGTCACTCGGTCTGCTGTGGCCCCCCGGTCAAGGCACATATGAGAAAGCAGTCAATGAACAACTAAGGTGTCGCAATGAAAAACTAATGATTGATGCTTCTCATCTCTCTACGTTCCTGTCTGTCTGTCCCTCTCTCTGACTCTCTCTCTCTGTCTCTGTAAAAAAAAAAAAAAAAAAAAAAAAAAAAAAAAAAGTCAAATGAGAAAATGGACAACAGTTGTAAAAGGAAAAACTTAGTTTTCCCCTTCTTACATAGGGAAAAACCCATCTCTTCCCCACTGTACATTTTCCTCCTGTGTGTCTCCTTTACCTTTACAGAGAACACTTCCTTTCTGACATTTTGGTCACCAAATGTGTGGAGACTTTCCTCCACAATAAACAAGTCTCCAACACCAGCTGGGTGGCCTACAATTTTACTCACTTCTGACACTATCTACCCAGAAATAGCATCAGATCCTACAACTAAGGACTCAGTGCCACAAGACTGTCCCCCATTCCCAACCCCACTTTAGATGGCAGTCCAAGTTCAGGTTACATTACCTGTGCATCTGAACAACTCGTTGTGGACCTCCTCTTCAGGTTCGATTAATTTGCTAGAGCGGCTCATTGAACTCAGGGAAACACTTACTTACATTTACCGTTTCATTATAGGATATGATAAAGGATACAGATGAAGAGACACAGGGGGTGAGGTCTAGGAAGGTCCAAACAGGGGAGCTGGGATGTGTTACTCTCCTGGTGTAGTTTGCCGGCCTGGAAGCTCTTCGAGCCCAATTCTACTGGGATTTCATGGAGGCTTCCTCACACAGGTATCACTGTCACTAACTCCATGTCCAGTCTTTCTTTGCTCTCTGCAGGATGAAAGGTAGGGCTGAAAATTCTAAGTTTCTAACCATGGTGTTGGACAAATAAGTTTTTAAATATGATATATATGTTTGCTCGCTTATAGTTTGTATTGGGTATGGGCCATTATAGCCGGAGGCTTAGTTTTTTTTTTTTCTTTTTCTTTTTTAATTTTTATTTATTCATTTTTAGAGTGGAGAGAGAGAGAGACAGAGAGAGAGGAGAGAGAGACAGAGAGAGAGAAGGGGGGGAGGAGCTGGAAGCATCAACTTCCATATGTGCCTTGACCAGGCAAGCCCAGGGTTTCAAACTGGCGACCTCAGCATTTCCAGGTCAATGCTTTATTCACTGCACCACCACAGGTCAGGCCTGAGGCTTAGTTTTAAGACTAAGCTTTTCCCCGAACCCTTGACTGATTGCTTGGTGTGGAGTGGTGCACTCTCATGAGGAATCCCATTATGCCTCAGATAAGTGATTTTGTATCAGAGACTTCCTTGTTTGTATATTGGATTAAAGGTTTTGATTTCTACACCTAAAGTGGGGCAGACTGGGAGCTTGCTCTCTTGGTTCCTGAGATTAGCATTAGAGAGGAGAGCAGAGAAAGGCCATGTGGAGGAGGCCAGGAGAAGCAGCCAAGATGGTGGAGTGCTGAGTGAGAAGCCAGTTTGTGCAGAGTTTGTGCAGAGAGAGGAAGGAAATGGGGAACAGAGGTGAATAAGTCTGGTGAGCTAGAAACCTTTGATTCTAGGAAATTCGGATAAGTCAGTAGCTTTGTGAGCACTGAATGAGTGGGTTTTGGAGCCCAGTGTGTGTTTTTACTTGGCCACCAGGTGCAAGCTAGGATTAAAGATGATGGCCCACCAGTTTTTGGCTCCATTGTTTCATTACTGTCTGTCCGAATCTAATACAAACCTGCATGGGCCAGGCTGCTGTGATGGTGGCTGTGGCTACTGGCTTTACACATGGCTTGCTTTCTGGTGACCAGTTCCCATCCTGGAGCTCACCCAGAGTCACCTTGTTAGAACAAAAGATGCTTGTTGGTTAAATAAGTTTGTAAGTATGATGTATATCTTTGCTAGCTTACAATTTGCATTGGGTGTGGGAGATAGGCTGTAAACTGACATGGTCCTTACGGCCTAAGGCTTACTTTTAAGACTAAAGATTTCCCACCCTTTTTTTTTTTTTTTTTTTTTTTTTTTCATTTTTCTGAAGCTGGAAACAGGGAGAGACAGTCATACAGACTCCTGCATGCGCCCGACCGGGATCCACCCGGCACGCCCACCAGGGGCGAAGCTCTGCCCACCAGGGGGCGATGCTCTGCCCATCCTGGGCGTCGCCATGTTGCGACCAGAGCCACTCTAGCGCCTGAGGCAGAGGCCACAGAGCCATCCCCAGCGCCCGGGCCATCTTTGCTCCAATGGAGCCTTGGCTGCGGGAGGGGAAGAGAGAGACAGAGAGGAAAGCGGGGCGGAGAAGCAAATGGGCGCTTCTCCTGTGTGCCCTGGCTGGGAATCGAACCCGGGTCCTCCGCACGCTAGGCTGACACTCTACCGCTGAGCCAACTGGCCAGGGCTTCCCACCCTTTTAATACTAAGATCTTTTCAATATCCTTCTAGTACTAAGATCTTCTCAAAACTAAGCTTTTCCCCATACCCTTGACTGTTTTTCTTCTTCTTCTTTTTTTTTTTTGTGACAGAGACAGAGTCAGAGAGAGGGACAGGTAGGGACAGAAAGACAGAAAGGGAGAGAGATGAGAAGCATCAATTCTTTGTTGTGGCACCTTAGTTGTTCATTGCTTTTTCATATGTGCCTTGACCGGTGGGCTACAGCAGACCAAGTGACCCCTTACTCGAGCCAGTGACCCTTGGCACAAGCTGGTAAGCCTTGCTCACATCAGATGCACCCGTGCTCAAGCTGGCGACCTTGGGGTTTCAAACCTGGGTCCTCCATGCCCCAGTCCGATGCTCTATCCACTGCACCACCGCCTGGTCAGTTCCCATACCCTTGACTGTTGCATGATGTGGGGTGGTGCATTCTTATGAGGAATCCCATTTATGCCTCAGATAAGTGGCTTTGTATCAGACCTTCCTTATTTGTATATTGGCTTAAAGGCTTTAATTTCTACACTATAAAATAAGGCAGTCTAGGCTCTCTCTCTCTCTCTCTCTCTCTCTCTCTCTCAGTATTAGTATTGCAGAGAAGAGGCAGCCAAGATGGCATAAGGAAATGCCAGTTTGTGCAGAGAGAAGGAAATAGGGAACAGAGGTAAATAAGGCTGGTGGGGCCTTTGCTTCTAGCAATACTGTAAAGCCAGGAGCCATGGCCAGGGCCGCTATCAGAGCAGCCTTCTGGCCCATGCAGGTTCGCATTGGATTCGGACAGTCAGTAAAGAAACAACGGAGCCACAAACTGGTGGGCCATAGCCTTTAATCCTAGCTTGCACCCGGCGGGCAAGTAAAAATACACACTGGGCTCCAAAACCCAATCACATTCAGTGCTCACAAAGCCACTGACTTATCCGAGTTTCCTAGAATCAAAGGTTTCTAGCTCACCAGCCTTATTCTCCTCAGTTCCCCATCTCCTTCTTTATTCCAGATACAAACTCTACACAAACTGGCATCTCACTCAGCACTCCGCCATCTTGGCTGCTTCTCCTGGCCTCCTCCACGTGGCCTCCTCCCGCTGCTGGCTCTACTCTCTCTGCTCTCTCATGCTAAGCTCAGGAACCAAGAGAGCAAACTCTCGTTCCGCCCCCATTTTATATTGTAGCTTCACAACCTCTAATCCAATATACAAAGTAGGGAAGTCCCTAATACAAAGTCACTTCTCTGAGGCATGATTGGATTGTACCACCCCACATCAAAAAGGGTGGGAAAGGCTTAATCCCAAAACCAAGCCCCAGGCTACAAGGATTCTCAACACACATTAATATCACCTGGGTGACGGCCTCCACGTGGGCGGCGTCATCTTTAACAAAGTGAGCATAATACATTTTATCTGCCCAACAAATACTCAGATGAGTCAGTGGCTTTGGGAGCCCTGAATGAAAAGGGAAGTGTTTTCCCACAGTGTGTATTTTCTCACCCGCCAGGTGCAAGCTAGGATTAAAGGTAATGGCCCACCAGTTCTTGGCTCCGTTGTTTCATTACCGTCTGTTCGAATCAAATGCGAACCTGCATGGGCGAGGCAGCTGTGATGGTTGCCATGGCTACTGGCTTTACAATGCTCTTATCATTTAGGGATTTGCAAAGGTCTTAGGCGCTCTGTGCCAGGAATCAGGGGTAGAGACCAATATATAGTAAGTCCTCACTTAACCTCATCAATAGATTCTGCTACATTAAGTGAAACAATGTAAAATGAAAACAATTTTACCTTAGGCTAATTGATATAAACAAGAGTTAATTTCCTAGGCATTTCATCAGCATTGTAAAAAAACAACATTGAATAAAATGACTAAGTATCTGCTGTATATATATATTTTCTATTATCTCATAACAGTATTGTGAGGCCAGGGGCCTCTGCCACCATTATGGCCATTCACATGCAGGTTCTCAATAAATTCGGGCAGACGGTAAAGAAATGGCAGAGTCGGAGGATGGTGGGCCATTTTGTTTATTGGTGTATGTAAAGCCAGTAGCCATGGCCACCATCACAGCCACCTGGCCAATGCAGGTTCAGGTTTGATTTGGACAGACGGTAATGAAACAACGGAGTCAAGAACTTGTGGGCCATTACCTTCAATCCTAGTTTGCACCTGGCAGACCAGAAATACACAAAGTGGGAAAACATTTCCCTTTCCATTCAGGGTTCCCAGAGCCACTGACTCATCCGAGTTTTATAGAATCAAAGGTTCCTACCTCACCAGCTTTATTCACCTCTGTTCCCCATCTCCTTCTCTCTGCGCAAACTCTGCACAAACTGGCTTATCCTTCAGCACTCCACCATCTTGACTGCTTCTCCTTGCAATGCTAATTTCAGGAACCAATAGAGAGCAAGCTCCCGGTCTGCCCCACTTTATAGTGACCAAAACCTTTAATTCAATATACAAATAAGAAAGTCTCTGATACAAAGTCACTTATCTGAGGCATAAATGGGATTCCTCATAAGAGTGCATCACCCCACATCATGCAACAGTCAAGGGTGTGGGGAAAAGCTTGGTGTTGAGAAGATCTTAGTATTAAAAGGACGGGAAAGGCTTAGTCTTTTTGTGTGTGTGTGTGTGTGTGTGTGTGTGTGTGTGGCAGAAACAGGAAAAGTCAGAGAGAGGGACAGATAGGGACAGACAGACAGGAAGGGAGAGAGATGAGAAACATCAATTCTTCGTTGCGGTTCCTTAGTTGTTCATTGATTGTTTTCTCTTATGTGCCTTGATTGGGGGGCTACAGCAGACCGAGTGACCCCTTGCTCGAGCCAGTGACCTTGGGTTCTAGCTGGTGAGCTTTGCTCAAACCAGATGAACCCATGCTCAAGCTGGCGACCTCGGGGTCTCGAACCTGGGTCCTCTACATCCTAGTCCGACACTCTATTTACTGCGCCACCGCCTGGTCAGGTGGGAAGGGTTTAGTCTTAAAACCAAGCCTTAGGCTTGCCAGCCTACAGCCTGTCTCCCATATCCAATGCAAACTATAAGCGAGCAAACATATATCATATTTACAAACTTATTTGACTAACAGTGTCTCACCAAGACAGGTCAGCCACAAGAAAAGCTAAGGGAAAAGCAGAAAACCTGTTTTTCCCATGGAGGGCAAGGGATCAGGGAGGAGAGAAAGAAGAAATCCTCCTGCACCTCTTGGTGGTGGGGGCAGAATCTCCCTTCCAGTAAACATTAGCAAGACAATGAATGGCCCCTCCCAATCAGGACGGTGACCTGCAACCTCACAGACCACTGTATCTGCCCAGCCCCCAGTGCAAACCACAAGCGAGCAAACATATACAAACTTATTTGACCAACAAGTATTTACACAGTCATGGACATAGTGATTGTTAGGCAGATAAAATATATTATGCTCACTTTGTTAAAGATGGCGCTGCCCACGTGGAAGCCCATCTCCCAGGTGAAGGTATTGGTTGCTGCTGGGCAGATAAAATATATTATGCTCACTTTGTTAAAGATGGCGCTGCCCAGGTGGAGGCTGTCACCCAGGTGATATTAATGTGTGTTGGGGGTGGGCTGTGGGCAGGCAGAATCCTTGTAGCCTGAGGCTTGGTTTTGGGATTAAGCCTTTCCCACCCTTTTTGATGTGGGGTGGTACAATCCCATCAAGTCTCTGATAAGTGACTTTGTATTAGAGACTTCCCTATTTTTATATTGTGTTAAAGGTTTTGATTTCTACACTATAAAAATAGTGTAGAACGGGAGCTTGCTCTCTTAGTTCCTGAGATTAGCATTACAGAGCAGAGAGGAGAGCAGAAAGAGGCCTCGTGGAGGAGGCCAGGAGAAGCAGCCAAGATGGCGGAGTGTTGAGTGAGAGGCCAGTTTGTGCAGGGAGAAGGAAGAAGATGGGGAACAGAGGTGAATAAGTCTGGTGAGCTAGAGACCTTTGATTCTAGGTGTTGGTCAAATGGGTTTGTAAATATGATATATATGTTTGCTCGCTTGTGATTTGTATTGGGTGTGGGGTACGGGCTGTAGGCAGGCAGGGTCATTGTAGCCTAAGGTTTAGTTTTAAGACTAAGCTATTCCTCACACCCTTGACTGATTGTATGATCTAGGTGGTGCACTCTCATGAGGAATCCAATTATGCCTCAGATAAGTGACTTTGTATCAGAGACTTCCTTGTTTGTATATTGGATTAAGGGTTTTTGGTTTTCTACACTATAAAGTGGGGCAGACCAGGAGCTGGTACACACAGCTCTTGCTATCACAATTGCAGGGGCTTCCCTGATCCCTTGCCCTTCATGGGAAAAGCTGGTTTTCTGCTTTTCCCTTGTCTTCTTTTGTGGTTTGCCTGTATTGGTAAGACACCAATAAATAGGATGGCCCATCATCCTCCGACTCCACCATTTCTTCACCGTCTGCCCGAATCCAATGGGAACCTGCATGTGAATGGCCACGATGGTGGCTCCTGGCCTTACACTAGTTAACTCGGATAAGTCAGTAGCTTTGTGAGCACTGAATGTGAGTGGGTTTGGGAGCCCAGTGTGTGTTTTTACTTGCCCGCCGGGTGCAAGCTAGAATTAAAGATGATGGATCACCAGCTTTTGGCTCTGCTGTTTCTTTGCCGACTGTCCGAATCCAGTGTGAACCTGCATGGGCCAGGCGGCTGTGATAGTGGCCGTGGCTACTGGCTTTACAGTTGCCCTTCTTGCTTGGGATGGGCATGAGTGATTTTTCTTTTTTTAACAGAGAGAGAGAGTCAGAGAGAGGGATAGATAGGGACAGACAGACAGGAACGGAGAGAGATGAGAAACATCAATCATTAGATTTTCATTGTGTATGGCCAGTAGCCAAGGCCACTACTACAGCCACCCGGCCCATGCAGGCTCGCATTGGATTCGGACAGTCGGTAAAGAAACAACGGAGCCAAAAACTGGTGGGCTATCATCTTTAATCCTAGCTTGCACCCAGCGGGCAAGTAAAAAACACACACTGGGCTCCAAAACCCACTCACATTCAGTGCTCACAAAGCTACTGACTTATCCAAGTTTCCTAGAATCAAAGGTTTCTAGCTCATCAGACTTAGTCACCTCTGTTCCCCATCTCCTTCCTTCTCCCTGCACAAACTCTGCACAAACTGGCTTCTCACTCAACACTCTGCCATCTTGGCTGCTTCTCCAGGCCTACTCCACATGACCTCTCTCTGCTCTCCTCTCTGCTCTCTCCTCTAATATTAATCTCAGGAACCAAGAGAGCAAGCTCCTGTTCTGCCCCCATTTTATAGTGTAGAAATCAAAACCTTTAATCCAATATACAAAATAGGGAAGTCTCTAATACAAAGTCACTTATCTGAGGCATGATGGGATTGTACTACCCCACATCAAAAAGGGTGGGAAAGGCTTAATCCTAAAACCAAGCCCCAGGCTACAAGGATTCTGCTTGCCCACAGCCAGCCCCCAACACACATTAATATCACCTGGGCAATGGCCTCCATGTGGGCAGCGTCATCTTTAACAAAGTGAGCATAATACATTTTATCCGCCCAATACATTGCGACACCTTAGTTGTTCATTGATTGCTTTCTCATATGTGCCTTGACCGTGGGCCTTCAGCAGACCAAGTAACCCCTTGCTCAAGCCAGTGACCTTGGGTCCAAGCTGGTGAGCCTTGCTCAAACCAGATGAGTCTGCGCTCAAGCTGGCGACGTCGGGGTCTCGAACCTGGGTCTTCCGCATCTCAGTCTGATGCTCTATCCACTGCGCCACCGCGGGCATGAGTGTATTAATGTGTGTTGGGGGTGGGCTGTGGGCAGTCAGGATCCTTGTATCCTGCTGCTTGGTTTTGGGACTAAGCCTTTCCCACCCTTTTTGATGTAGGGTGGTGCACTCTCATGAGGAATCCCATTATGCCTCAGATAAGTGACTTTGTATCAGAGACTTCCTTGTTTGTGTATTGGATTAAAGGTTCTGGTTTCTACACTATAAAGTAGGGCTGTAAAGCCAGCAGCCAGGGCCACTATCACAGCAGCCTCCTGGCCCATGCAGGTTCGCACTGGATTCGGACAGTCGATAAAGAAACAATGGAGCCAAAAACTGATAGGCCATTTTCTTTAATTCTAGCTTGCACCCGGCGGGCAAGTAAAAATGCACACTGGGCTCCAAAACCCACTCACATTCAGTGCTCACAAAGCTACTGACTTATCTGAGTTTCCTAGAATCAAAGGTTTCTAGCTCACCAGACTTATTCTCCTCTGTTCCTCATCTCCTTCCTTCTCCCTGCACAAACTGCACAAACTGGCTTCTCACTCAACACTCTGCCATCTTGGCTGCTCCTCCTGGCCTCTTCCACGTTGCCCTTCTCTGCTTTCTCTTCTCTAATCATCCCAGGAACCAAGAGAGCCAGCTCCTATTCTGCCCCTATTTTATAGTGTAGCTTCACAACCTTTAATCCAATATACAAAACAGGGAAGTCTCTAATACAAAGTCACTTCTCCGAGTCATGATGGGATTGTACCACCCCACATCAAAAAGGGTGGGAAAGGCTCAATCCCAAAACCAAGCCCCAGGCTACAAAGATCCTGCCTGCCCACAGAGACACACATTAATTTCACCTGGGCAACGCCATCTTTAACAAAGTGAGCATAATATATTTTATCTGCCCAACAAGGGCCAACCAGGAGCTTGCTCTCTCTCAGTTCCTGAGATTTGTATTAGAGAGGAGAGCAGAAAAAGGCCATGTGGAGGAGGCCAGGAGAAGCAGCCAAGATGGTGGAGTGCTGAGTGAGAAGCCAGTTTGTGCAGAGTTTGTGCAGGGAGAGGGAAGGAGGTGGAGAACGAAGGAGAATAAGTCTGGTGAGTGTTGGGCAGATAAAAAATATTATGCTCACTTTGTTAAAGACGGCGCTGCCCACGTGGAGGCCGTTGCCCAGGTGATGTTAATGTGTGTCTCTATGGGCAGGTAGAATCCTTGTAGCCTGGGGCTTGGTTTTGGGATTAAGCCTTTCCCACCCATTTTGATGTGGGGTGGTACAATCCAATCATGCCTCAGAAAAGTGACTGTATTAGAGACTTCCCTATTTTGTATATTGGATTAGAGGTTGTGAAGCTACAATATAAAATGGGGACGGAGCGGGAGCTTGCGCTCTTGGTTCCTGAGATTAGCATGAGAGAGCAGAGAGAGTAGAGCCAGCAGCAGAAAGAGGCCATGTGGCCAGGAGAAGCAGCCAAGATGGTGGAGTGCTGAGCGAGATGCCAGTTTATGTAGAGTTTGTATCTGGGATAAGGAAGGAGATGGGGAACTGAGGAGAATAAGGCTGGTGAGCTAAAAACCTTTGATTCTAGGAAACTCGGATAATTCAGTGGCTTTGTGAGCACTGAATGTGAGTAGGTTTTGGAGCCCAGTGTGTGTTTTTTACTTGCCCGCCCGGTGCAAGCTAGAATTAAAGACTATGGCCCACCAGTTTGTGGCTCCATTGTTTCTTTACCCACTGTCCGAATCCAATGCGAACCTGCATGGGCCAGAAGGCTGCTGTGATGGTTGCCCTGGCCTTGGCCACTGGCTTTACATTTGGCGTAGTCAGCAGGATTCGATACAGATCGGCAAGGAGCCACTACCACCTTTGAGTGGTGGAGTAGAGGACTGGCTGCTGTTATGGTTCCTGTTGGGCAGATAAAATGTATTATGCTCACTTTGTTAAAGAGGCCGTTGCCCAGGTGATATTAATGTGTGTTGAGAATTGTTGTAGCCTGAGGCTTGGTTTTGGGATTAAGCCTGTTCCACCCTTTTTGGTGTGAGGTGGTACAATCCTATCATGCCTCAGAGAGGTGACTTTGTATTAGAGACTTCCCTGTTTTGTATATTGGATTAAGGGTTTGGATTTCTACACTATAAAATGGGGACGGAATGAGAGTTTGTGCTCTTGGTTCCTGAGATTATCATTAGAGGAGAGAGTAGAGCCAGCAGCAGAAGGAGGCCACGTGGAGTAGGCCAGGAGAAGCAGCCAAGATGGCGGAGTGCTGAGAGAGATGCCAGTTTGTACAGAGTTTGTATCTGGGATAAGGAAGGAGATGGGGAACAGAGGTGAATAAGTCTGGTGAGCTAGAAACCTTTGCTTCTAGGAAACTCGGATAAGTCAGTGGCTTTGTGAGCACTGAATGTGACTGGGTTTTGGAGCCCAGTGTGTATTTTTACTTGCCTGCCGGGTGCAAGCTAGGATTAAAGACTATGGCCCACCAGTTTGTGGCTCCGTTGTTTCTTTACCGACTGTCCGAATCCAATGCGAACCTGCAAGGGCCAGGCGGCTGCTGTGATAGTGGCCTTGGCCCCGGCTCCTGGCTTTACAGTTCCCCATGGCTGTCCTTTTGGGGATTGTAGGCTGGCTGACTTTTACAGCCATGCGTGAGGAAACTGAGAGCTCTGTGGAAGAGGCTGCCCGGGACCTGCAAACCGAGCAGCAGAAGGAGCTGGAGCAAACGTGGGAGAAGAAGATGCTGACCCTGGAGCTGAAGGAAGTGCTGGAGGAGGAGGCCGACCAGGTTTGCGAGATTCGCCTGGAAATGGAGCAAACGCTGGAGGAGGATTCAGAGGTTCGTGAGTTGCAGATTGCCCTGGATGTTGTGGAGAGCCAGCAGCGGCGGGAGGCCGGGGCTGAGGCCAGAGATGAGGCTGGAGCTGCAAGGTCTACGGAGCAGAAGGCGGCAGCCCGGGGTTCGAGCCCGGCAGTGGGAGCTGGTGTTTTCAGTTCCTCTTTGGAAGATGAGGAGAATCGAGCTGGAGTTGTGATCTACAGTCTCCAGAAGATGGAAGCCCAGCTGGAAGAAGCACCTACTGCGGCCCCGGTAGGTCTGTGATTTTGGGACATAGGCCTGGACATGCTCTCCGGAGCAGAGATGGAAATGCTGACTGCCATTGCCACGTGCCCCTCTTTGGGACAGTGTAAGACCTGCCAGGATGGCAGGAATGAGGGGGGTGGCTGACGCCCTATGTGTGTGGACTGATTTCCTGGACTACGACCGGAGTGGGCACTGACTCCTTTGTTGGATGGACTTACGGATTACGGATTTTGGACAATGTGAAATACCCTGATGGGGATGGAGGGTGGCTTTGCTGGAAGCACTCCCCTGCCCCAGGAAGCTTCTCCCATGGCTAGAAAGAAGGCTGAGGACATTTTGCGCTTTGGGCAAAGTGCTCAGAGACTGGTGAAGTGTACCTTTGTGATTGTTGAAACTGTATGATTTGTCATATTGTAATTTGTGTAACGTGCCTAATTTCCTTGCACGGGGATGCTCGTGATGTAAATTGGTGGGTAGTAAAGTGAGCATAGGGGTGGATTGTTGGGCAGATAAAAAATATTTTGCTCACTTTGTTAAAGACAGCGCTGCCCACGTGGAGGCCGTTGCCCAGGTGATGTTAATGTGTGTCTCTGTGGGCAGGTAGAATCCTTGTAGCCTGGGGCTTGGTTTTGGGATTAAGCCTTTCCCACCCATTTTGATGTGGGGTGGTACAATCCAATCATGCCTCAGAAAAGTGACTGTATTAGAGACTTCCCTATTTTGTATATTGGATTAAGAGTTTGGATTTCTACACTATAAAATGGGGACGGAGCGGGAGCTTGAGCTCTTGATTCCTGAGATTATCATTAGAGGAGAGAGCAGAGCAGAGAGCAGAAGGAGGCCACGTGGAGGAGGCCAGGAGAAGCAGCCAAGATGGCGGAGTGCTGAGTGAGATGCCAGTTCGTGTAGAGTTTGTATCTGGGATAAGGAAGGAGATGGGGAACTGAGGAGAATAAGGCTGGTGAGCTAGAAACCTTTGATTCTAGGAAACTTGGATAAGTCAGTGGCTTTGTGAGCACTGAAGAGTGGGTTTTGGAGCCCAGTGTGTGTTTTTACTTGCCCGCCGGGTGCAAACTAGGATTAAAGGTAATTGCCCACCAGTTCTTGGCTCCGTTGTTTCATTACCAACTGTGCGAATCAAATGCGAACCTGCATGGGCCAGGCAGCTGTGCTGGTGGCTGTGGCTACTGGCTTTACAGGCACCTGTTCTTTAGCCTACGTCCTACCAGATATTGACATCGCCCAAGCCAGTGCCCTTTCTTCAATGCTCATGAAGCAAGCTTCAAACATGGGAGGACCACTACTTCCCCTCATCTCTATTGTTGGCTTTCTAGCCGCAGCAGGAGCCGTGACAGGAGGAGTGTCACTCAGCCTCTCAGGCAAAATATCCCAAGAGACAGCAGAGGCATTCACCCAGACAGGGGAACCTAAAGCTACTCCAGGAACAACTAGACTCACCAACAGGAATAACCCTACAAAATCTCAGAGCTCCTGACCTCCTCACAGCAGGGCAAGGTGGGACTTGTCTTTTCCTACAAGAACAATGCTGCTTCTATGTTAATAAATTGGGACAGGTTCAAGAAAATATTCAGAGTATTTTAGAATCGGCTTCCAAAATAAAAAAGTTCAGCCTGACTTGTGGTGGCGCAGTGGATAAGGCATGGACCTGGAAACACTGAGGTCGCTGGTTCGAAACCCTGAGCTTACCTGGTCAAGGCACATATGGGAGTTGATGCTTCCTGCTCCTCCCCTCCTTCTCTCTCTCTCCTCTCTAAAATGAATGAATAAAATAAAATAATAAAAGAGCATTCATTTAATGTCCTGGCTGAATGGCTCACTTGGCTGGAGCATTGTCTTGCAATGCAGAGGTGACTGGTTCAGTCCTTGGCTGGGGCACATACAGAAACAGATTAATGCTTCTGTCTCCCCCTTACTCCCTTCTTCTCTCTGTATTCAATAAAAATAAAAAATTTAAAAAATAGGAAAAAATAAAGACAAAATAAAAAAGTTCTACAGGCCTCCTATAATTCGTGGTTACCTTTACTCCCTCCTATAATTATACTAACGTTATTTCTCCTCTTTGGATCCTGTGTTTTCAGACTTCTCTTCAATTTCATTCAGCACCGCATCCACGGTTTTACCGGCCAGTCCATCGGAGGGATTATGCTCTTTCAAGCCACTGCTCCATACCAGGCCCTAGCCCAACCTCAGACCTATATCGACAACCAGCAGACTCCCATTTACCCCTTCCCCTAAATACTTCAACGACCCTAACCAGCAGGAAGTAGCTATAGAAGAAGAGACCTTTTCCCCCTTTCCTTAAAAAACAAAAGGCTGGAATGCTAGGTTTAGGTCCAGGGCCCCTTACCAAAAACCTCAACTGGCCAGGTTGAACTTTATGTGACCCGATGCCAGGGCAGTCCCCATAGCTCTTCACCTGAGCAATCTTGATTTCTTTTTATTTTTTTTATTTTTTTACAAAGACAGAGAGTGAGTCAGAGAGAGGGATAGACAGGGACAGACAGACAGACAGGAATGGAGAGAGATGAGAAGCATCAATCATTAGTTTTTCATTGCACGTTGCAACACCTTAGTTGTTCATTGATTGCTTTCTCATATGTGCCTTGACCACGGGCCTTCAGCAGACAGAGTAACCCCTTGCTGGAGCCAGCGACCTTGGGTTCAAGCTGGTGGGCTTTTGCTCAAACCAGATGAGCCCGCGCTCAAGCTGGTGACCTCGGGGCCTTGAACCTGGGTCCTCTGCATCCCGGTCCGACGCTCTATCCACTGCGCCACCACCTGGTCAGGCAGTCTTTTTTTCTCTTTTTTTTTTATTAAAGATTTTATTTATTCATTATAGAGAGGGGAGAGAGAAGGGGGGGGGGAGGAGAGGAAGCATCATTTCCCATATGTGCCTTGATCAGGCAAGCCCAGGGTTTTTTTTGTTTGTTTGTTTGTTTGTTGTGTTTTTTTTTAAGCCCAGGGTTTTGAACCGGCAACCTCAGTGTTTCCAGGTTGACGCTTTATCCACTGTACCACCACAGGTCAGGCCTTGATTTCTATCTTACCTCCATCCAACCCTCAGGCATTCTGCCAGTTAGTCACCCCCCCTTCACTTACAGAACGTTCTGTTGCTTAGCCATTAATCATAGTTTAACCCTTCCATTGTTTAACTGCCACAGGTAACAGAAGTTTTCCCCCTGTGGCAAGAAATACAGCTAAACTCAGTTCTATATAGGCTGAGGTTTTTCATCTTCTTGCTGCTGACACTACTAGGCTCTCAGCCCATCTGTTCACAAATGTATAAATAAATCTTTTATAAAACTCATCAGGTCTTGTTTATGTGTCCCTCCTTTGGTGACCTAACAGTATGCCTTTTACATTATTTGGTTTTGGGACCATATAAATATACTACTTATTTTTTTTAAAAGAGAAATAAAGAACTATGGTCCCAAGACTTTCTTTTTTTTTTTTTAAGCCCTTAATGTTTTTATTACTCAAAAGAGCCTCATCTTTTATTTAGCCTTCTGACTCTGTGCTTGTGCTTTCAGTACTTTCACAACGATTTTCTGCTCCTCAATAAGGAAAGCACGCTTGATCCTGTCATGCACACATGGATCCACCATAGGTCCTGCTTACATGTTTTTCGTTTAGACAACCTCATTAGGACTTTAGGTCTTACAGCACGAACTCCACGAAGCTGGCCTGGGCACACCCCACATGCAGATTTTGGTGCTTTCCCAACCTTCTTGGTATAAAGGTAAACAATTCGATTACCAGGGGTTCGGGACAGTCTAGTTTTGTTAGAGGCTGTATTGTAGGGCAGCCTCCGACGGTATGTCAAACACTGGACCATTGTGACTGCCTACAAGAAGGAATAAAATTGCATTGCAGAAATAATTCACACCTTAAAGACACCGTCCCCAGAAGAGGACTCTAGACTTTCTTGATGACATTTTTCTGTGCATTGTTTTTTTTTTTTTTTTTCAAAGTTCTTTTTCTTTTTTAAAAAAATTTATTTATTTATTTATTTTTTACAGAGACAGAGAGTGAGTCAGAGAGAGGGATAGACAGGGACAGACAGACAGGAACAGAGAGAGATGAGAAGCATCAATCATTAGTTTTTCATTGCGCGTTGCAACACCTTAGTTGTTCATTGATTGCTTTCTCATATGTGCCTTGACCGCGGGCCTTCAGCAGACAGAGTAGCCCCTTGCTGGAGCCAGTGACCTTGGGTTCAAGCTGGTGGGCTTTTGCTCAAACCAGATGAGCCTGTGCTCAAGCTGGCGACCTCGGGGTCTCAAACCTGGGTCCTCTGCATCCCAGTCCAACGCTCTATCCACTGCACCGCTGCCTGGTCAGGCTCTATGCATTGTTTTAAAGAACACAAGCAACTGTGTTTTATCTCCAGAAGAGAAGAAGTTAGGGAATTATTATAAGCAGGATGTGTGGATTCTGTGTTGTGCTGGAGTCCTGTACCAGTCAGATAACCATAGTGTCCTGGGGGACGTTGATGATGATAAGCAAGAGCATCACCAGATGTGTGTTGATCTGTTTGAATACTGTACAGTGGACCCATGACTTGGCTATGTATGGACTCAGATTTTTACCAGGGCACCAGCTAGCACTGTTACCTGTTTTTTTTTTTTGTTTTTGTTTTTGTTTTTACAGAGACAGAGAGAGGGATAGACAAGGATAGACAGACGGGAATGAAGAGAAATGAGAAGCATCAATCATCAGTTTTTTGTTGTGACGCCTTAGTTGTTCATTGATTGCTCTCTCATGTGGGCCTTCAGCAGACCGAGCAACCCCTTGCTCGAGCCAGTGACCTGGAGTCCAAGCTGGTGAGCTTTTTGCTCAAACCAGATGAGCCCACGCTCAAGCTGGCAACCTCGAAGCCTCGAACCTGGGTCTTCCACATCCCAGTCCGACGCTCTATCCACTGCGCCACCGCCTGGTCAGGCTGTTACCTTGTTTTAATCACCACCTT
Source organism: Saccopteryx leptura (assembly GCF_036850995.1). Classification (NCBI taxonomy): domain Eukaryota; kingdom Metazoa; phylum Chordata; class Mammalia; order Chiroptera; family Emballonuridae; genus Saccopteryx; species Saccopteryx leptura. The sequence continues at coordinate 288,243,234 of NC_089505.1, read as the reverse complement.
CACCGAAGCATTGGCATCAGTTGGATGTCTTCAGTGCTAGAAAGAAAATACTCAAATCAAAAATCCAAAAAATAACTAACACCATTAGTCATTAGGGAGATGCAAACCAATACCATTTCACATCTCTTAGGATGATCATAACTAAAAGTGATAAAGAAAATAAGTGTTGGTGAGTAAGTGGAGAAATTGGAACCCTCATACATTGCTAATAGACTATATTCTGGATCCTAAAATAAACCTTAATAAATTAAAATTTTAAACCATACAAAATATGTAAAATGGTTCAGCCACTATAGAAAACATTTTGAAAGATCCTTAAAAACTTAAGCATAGAATTATGATATAACCCAACAATCCTCCCCTCCTTGGTATGTACCAAAAAAATGGAAAACAAGTGTTCAAATAAAAATTTGTACATGAATGTTCATAGCAGCTCTATTCATAATAACCAAAAGTGAAATGACCCAAATGTTCATCACTGATGAATGGACAAACAAAAGGTGATATATATCCACACAAAGAAATATTTGACAATAACGAGGAATGAAGTACCAATATATCCTACAACATGAATGAACCTTATAAACATTATGCTAAGTGAAAGAAGCCAGACACAAAAGGCCACGTATTGTATGATTCCATTTGTGTGTTCCTAGCATTAATTACACTAAAGCCATTCAGAAAATGCAACCACTTCCCTACCCCAGAAGTTGTGTTGAATATATAGTCAGGGGGAGGGACTTTGTTGTGAATTTTTTACCTGTGCAATGTCTTCTAATCTTCTTGTTATTTTTTTTTCTGTAATCATAAAAATGTCTTTGTTATTTGTAAGAATTTTTTTTTTTTTTTGCAGAGACAGAAAGAGTCCGGGAGAGGGACAGATATGGACAGACAGACAGGAATGGAGAGAGATGAGAAACATCAATTCTTCATTGCAGTTCCTTAGTTGTTCATTGGTTGATTTCTCATATGTGCCTTGACCAGGGGGCTACAGCAGACTGAGTGATCCCTTGCTCGAGCCAGCAACCTTGGGCTCAAGCTGGTGAGCCTGCGCTCAAGCTGGCGACCTTGGTGTCTCGAACCTGGGTCCTCCACATCCCAGTCTGACTCTCCATCCACTGCACCACCGCCTGGTCAGGCTGTAAGAACTTTCTTGTAGACATTTGGCCTCCAAAATTTTTATATTATCCCCTATAGAGGGGAGCTATCAATCTGCAAGCCTTGCTAATTAATTATCTTGTAAAATAGCAGTCAGTCCCAAATCTGTAGCTACTTAAGTTTCTGGATTTTGTTGTTTGCCAAAGGCTTTTAGTTTTATTTTGCTGGCTTCTCCCTTTTGCAAGTGAATTATTAATACAATCACTAATATAACATATTATCTTAAAATATGTGTTAAGAAGTTTTGGTGTCTGTTCTAATGTAAGGAGATGTCCAGGAAGAAGCATCCTTTCTCTTCTTTGCTGGATGAAATCAAGTCTTCATGTGTGGTCTGGAATTGCTGCTACCATCTTGAAACCCCAGGTAGAAATATAACCAACATGCTGACCCTGAAGACCAACCCTTTGGGAAGCGCTTTTCATGCCAAAGGAATTGTGCTGGAGAAAGGAGGGTTTGAAGCCAAACAACCAAATTCTGCCATCAGGAAGTGTGTCAGGGTCCAGCTGATCAAGAATGGCAAGAAAATCACAGTCTTTGGGCCCACTGATGGTTGTTTGAACTTTATTGAGGAAAATGATGAAGTTCTGGTTGCTGGATTTGGTCACAAAGGTCATGCTGTTGGTGACATTCCTAGAGTTCACTTTAAGGTTGTCAAAGTAGCCAATGCCTCTCTTTTGGCTTTATGCAAAGGCAAGAAGGAAAAACAAAATCATAAGTTTTGAAAATGAAAACACAATAGTAATAAATTTTCATATGCAAAAAAACAACCAAACAAAAAAACCCCAAACAAAAAACCATGCGGAAGATGGCAAGGCAGAAAGATGGACTCATTGGTAGATCTGGATCTTTAATGACCTTGTTAAGGCTCTGAGTTAACCTTGGGCTGCCTAGTCCCCAAGCATCTTGTTTTGTGAGGTAAGGACTTACTTATTGTTATTCTGTAGTTTTATTTGCTTATTATGTCTTTGTCTGATGAGAACTTACAAACTGCCCATAGGGGAGCACCTTTATACTTGTTTCTGTTGCCCCAAGTCACAGGAGGATGAAATTATAGATGGTAAGAATGTGACTGAGGTACAAAGATTCTTATCTGAATGTTGGATGTGGCACCAAAGGTCAATTTTGACATCTTAAAAGATCTTGTGCTTAACAAATGCTCAGTTTGGGAAGGTAAACCATGCAAAGACAGTTATGCAACAGAGCAGCATTATATATGGTAAAAGGCAAATCATTATATATGATAAAAACAGAATACGGTTTTTTTAAGTATCCAAAACTTTTGAAATTTACCCTTGACTGCTGAGTCCTATATATACAATTGCAAAAACATTTTGTGTGTTTCTGTATCTTGGCACAACTGTCTATTTTAGAGAAAACTAATTTGCAGAGAACTTTGTTACATCAGAAGGGTGATTAAAAGAGTATCTAAAGTGCCAGGAAAAATAACATGGTGCAATGGCTCTTTGGCAGCCTTTATACAGGATGTTACAACACATTTCCCAAACGCTCTCTTGATGGGAATCCTCCTGGAAATAAGGAATGACAAGGAGTTTATTTCACGTGAAATGTGTGAACACAGTGGTCATAGGTTTTCTACAAGGCAAGTCAGGGATGGAGATTAAAGTGAAATACTGTCACTAGACATTTACAGCATCAGAATTTGGCATCCTATCCATCATTCAAAATATGCTCTGACTGGGCAAGAGAGGCCACATGATCAGCTGATTTGAAAAGCTAAAATGTGAAGCAACTGCAGTGTTCATTGAGGCTGAATGGATAAGCAAATATGCTATATACATACAATGAAATATTATTCAGCTTTTAAAAAGAGGGAAATTTTGCAACACGTTACGACATGGATGAAACTTGAGGACAAAAGGACAAACACTGTGATTCTATTTATGTGAGGTCCTTAGAGCAGTCAGAATCATAGAGACAGAAAATAGAATGTTGTTGGCTAGGGGCTGGGTGGAGCAGGACATGGGAGTTATTGATTAGTGGGTGTAGTTTCAGTTTTGCAAGATGAAAAGAGTTCTGGAGATGGGTGGTGGTGATGGTTGCACAACAATATGAGTGTATTTAATACCACTAAACTATACTCTTTAAAAATGGTCTAGGCCCTGGCCGGTTGGCTCAGTGGTAGAGCGTCAGCCTGGCGTGCGGAAGTCCCGGGTTCGATTCCCGGCCAGGGCACACAGGAGAAGTGCCCATCTGCTTCTCCACCCCTCCCCCTCTCCTTCCTCTCTGTCTCTCTCTTCCCCTCCCGCAGCCAAGGCTTCACAGGAGCAGCATTTGCCCGGGTGCTGAGGATGGCTCTGTGGCCTCTGCCTCAGGCGCTAGAATGGCTCTGATTGCGGCACAGAGACGCCCCAAGATGGGCAGAGCATTGCCCCCTGGTGGGCATGCCGGGTGGATCCCAGTCAGCACATGCAGGAGTCTGTCTAACTGCCTCCCAGTTTCCAACTTCAGAGAAATACACACACACACACACACACAAAAAGAGGGCCCTGGCCGGTTGGCTCAGTGGTAGAGCGTCGGCCTGGCGTGCAGAAGTCCCGGGTTCGATTCCCAGCCAGGGCATACAGGAGAAGCGCCCATCTGCTTCTCCACCCCTCCCCCTCTCCTTCCTCTCTGTCTCTCTCTTCCCCTCCCACAGCCAAGGCTCCATTGGAGCAAAGATGGCCCGGGCGCTGGGGATGGCTCCTTGGCCTCTGCCCCAGGCGCTAGAGTGGCTCTGGTCTCGACAGAGCAACGCCCCGGAGAGGCAGAGCATCGCCCCCTGGTGAGCAGAGCGTCACCCCCTGGTGGGCATGCCGGGTGGATCCCGGTCAGGCGCATGCGGGAGTCTGTCTGACTGTCTCTCCCCGTTTCCAGCTTCAGAAAAATACAAAAAAAAAAAAAAAAAAAGAAAAGAAAAAGGTCTAGATGGTAAATGTTATGTTATGTATATTTTACCCCAATAAAAAGTTGGGGGGCGGAAGCTGGAGTGGCTTTATGTCGGGAGCCGACCCACAACTGCTGGCTGACAAGGTCACAGCAGGAGAAGACCCACAACTGCTGGTTGACAAAGTCAGCGCAGTGAAGACCAATGGCTGCCAATGGCTGCGGGTTGACAAAGTCACGCAAAGGAAAGGCACAACGATACTTCCCCCTTTGACCTTTTTGAATTAATCTGGCCTTATATCCCCCCTTTTTTCTGGGTGCGTGCTATTATTTATGGCACAGGGATAATAGTACTGTGCTTTCCCTGTAGATTCGTAGTAATTTCTTTGGAAATGAGACAGAGGGTGTGAGTTCCACAGAAAAGCCTATAAGCCCTTTGAACTGGGCTCATAGATATAGGAGGCTGGCTATGATATCCCTTGTAAAGGGTTAAGTTTGTAGGAGAATTTCTTCTTATTAATCATGTTAGAAAGAATAGATTGTGACTTATGAATAGGTAGGAAACAGTAACTATACACAGAGCACCTTTCAGCCTTCACTTAATTCATCACTTTTCCTCCCTAGCCTTTTCATGTGGTAGAGTAAAGAAACTTTCCATTCTTCTTGCATACCTGACCTGCAGGTGGTGGAACACTCTGAGAAAAGTAAAGTTAGAACTTAATTAGTGTATGAATATAGTAAATAAATAAAATTTGACTAGACAATAGTATCCTAGACAAGGTAGAGTTATTAATCAGTACTGACCTTTTGGAAGTTTGTATCAATATTGTTATTGCTGTTCAAGTTATTGTATAACTGTACTTTGAATGACTTACCACCTGATTTATAGTTTATAGAAATGAATTAACTGTTACCTAGAAAATGTAACCATAGTGAAACAAAAACAATGACTAATCAATGTATTCTGAATATCATGTGATTGTAACTTAGTGTGTGTGCATAAAAGGAAAGCTAGACCAGCAATTGAGAGAGATGCCTGGCAGTAAATGCTAACGAGAGAATAAAGAGAAAGAGAAGAATTCGGCTCTCTCACTTGATTCATGCCGACGCCATCTCTTCCTGTGGGACCCCTGGATTCCCCCCGGGGCTGGACCCCGGCAGCTTTACTAATGTCAGACAAAGTAGACTCCAGGACAATGAAAAATACTCGAAATAAAGAGGGAAATTTTATAATGATAAAAGCTTCAATTGACAAGGAAGGGAACACATACCAAGCCATTTATGAGACCAATGTCTTGGTCAAGTCAGGCTGCTATAATGAAGTGCCAGAGATTGGGTAGCTTATAAACAACAGAAATTTATTTTTCATAGTCCTGGAGGCTAGAAGTCTAAGATCAGGATGACAGCATGATTGGGTTCCAGAGCAGGTCCTCTTCTGGGTTGCAATCGCCATCTTTTCCTTGTATCCTCACATGGTGGAAATAGTGCCAGAGAGCTGTCTGGGATCTCTTTCATAAGGGCACTAATCTCACTCATGAAGGCTTCACCCTCATGACCTAATTACCTTTCAAAGGCCCAACAGCCTAAAATCATCACACTGGGGACTAGAATTCTTAACATGTGAATTTGGGGCAGAGCAAACATCCAGTTCATTGCAATTACTTTAATATCAAAACCAGAACCAACGCTCTGCTTTAAGGACTTACTTACACTTAGGTAAAAGGACTAACACATAGGTCAATAGAAAAGAACAGAAAGTCCAGAAATAGACTAACACAACTGATTTTGACCGAAGTACAAAGTCAATTCAATGGAGAAATAAATCTTTTCAACAAATGGTAATAGAATAACTGGATATTCATTTGCAAAATAAATTAACCCCAGGGGAAAAAAAGGTAAAAGAAAACAACAAAAAAAAGATTCATCCATACTTCATACTTTATACAAAATTAACTCAAAATTTATATAAATGTAACATATAAAACTGTAAAAACTTTAAAAGAAAACACCAGAGGAAGTCTTTGTGACCTGGAGTTAGGCAAAAAGTTCTAAGAAATGACACTGTTATGAAAGAGAGAACAGGCAGGAGGGGTCTGCCTGGGGCCAGCTGGTCGTATGTGGGTTCTTGACTCTGTGCAGGAAAGATTTCACAACATGAGTCCAGGTGCTTTTGTTTGTTTTTGTTTTTTAAGTGAGAGAAGGGGAGATAGAGACAGATTCCCACACGTGCCCTGACCGGGATCCACCCAGCAACCCCTGTCCGGGACTAATACTCAAATCAACCAAGCTATCCTCAGTGCTGGGGCCCAATGCTTGAACCAATTGAGCCACTGGCTGGGGTGGGGGAGGGCAGAGGAGAGAGAGAAGGGGGAGAGGAAGGGGGAGAGAAGCCGATGGGCACTTCTGTGTGTCCTGACCGGGAATCAAACACGGGACATCCATAGGCTGGACCAAAGCTTTATCTACTAAGCCAATCAGCCAGGGTGGTTTTGATAGTACATTTAATTACAGCTGGAGACAGTGAAACAAGGAAGGGTCTAGGATAGAAGAAGCAACAGGAGAGCCTAAGAAGGGCTGCTATGGGCAGAGAAAAGGGGCCTTGAAGAGAGATTCAGGGGTTCTACTGTCTGCTGTTCCCCTGGTTCCAAGTCCCATGAGGACCCCTGAGTTTAAAAAAAAAGTGTGTGCTCTAGAGAAGGACCCAGGTGTGCCCTCTTTGGAGCACACGCCAGCATGCTTGGTTTTAAGGGCTTCCGTCTTCTGCAGGCAGGAAGCCTAGGGGAGGTCTCAAGGGAGGGTCTCAGCAGATATTCATTAGCTTTCCAGCTGAGTTCTTTTATTTTTTAATTTTTATTTATTGAGTTGAGAGAGAAAGAGAGCGAGGAAGGGAGAGAGAGAGAGAGAATGAGAAATATCAACTTGTTTTCCCACCCATCCATGTACCCATTGGTTGATTCTTGTATGTGCTCTGACCGGGGCATATCCAGTGATGCACTAACCAACTGAGTCACCTGGCCAGGGCTCCAGGTGAGCTCTTTAATATGTTGATGTACCCAAATGGATGCATAGAGGAACTGGGATCATTTTCTGGTCAGTCTCACCTTCTAAGAATGTCATTAAAGAGGGACCTTCACCGAGGTGGGTTCTTGCCCAAGGATGGTCTGGAATGTATACACTATTTGTTCCTGAGTTTTCTTGTTTAGGGAAAGATAAGACCTTGGTTTATTATCTGGCTTGGTCAGTTTTAGCTATTTGTCTCAGTTTCCCCATTCCACTTGCCAAGAAATTTTCCTAGCTTCTTACTAACCTGACTCAACATTAAAGCATAATCTATAAAAGACAACATTGAGGTGTCTACGGCCATACCACCCTGAATGCACCCAATCTCGTCTAAAAGAAAAAAATTGACAAATCAAATTTCACCAAAATGTAAGACTTACTCTGTAAAAGATTCCCTTAAGAGAAAAAAAAAATACAGCCTGACCAGGCGGTGGCACAGTGGATAGAGCGTCGGACTGGGATGCGGAAGATCCAGGTTCGAGATCCCAAGGTTGCCAGCTTGAGTGTGGGCTCATCTGGTTTGAGCAAAGCTCACCAGCTTGGACCCAAGGTCACTGGCTCGAGCAAGGGGTTACTCGGTCTGCTGTAGCCCCATGGTCAAGGCACATATGAGAAAGCAATCAAAGAACAACTAAGGTGTCGCAATGAAAAACTAATGATTGATGCTTCTCATCTCTCTCTGTTCTTATCTGCCTGTCCCTATCTATCCCTCTCTCTGACTTTCTCTCTCTGTCTCTGTAAAAAAAAAAAAAAAAAAAAAAGAATAAAAATACAATTGATAGATGGGAAGAAAATATTTACAAATTGCATAGCAGACAAAGGACGTATATCCAAGGTACATAAAGTTCTCTCAAAATGCAATGACAAGAAAACAAACCGATATAATAAGTGGGCAAAAATTTGAACTGACACTTCACTGAAGAAGCCATATGGACAGCAAATAAATACATAGAAAAATGCTTAACATTATTAGTCGATAGGAAATTGCAAATCAAAACCACAATTATGTTACTTCACACCCACTGAGATGGCTATAATCAAAATACAAACAATAACAATGAGGATGTGGAGAAACTGGAACTCCAATACACCATTGATGAAAATATGAGAAGTCACAGCTTCTGTGGAAAACAGTTTGGCAGTTCCCTCAAAAAGTTAAACAGAATTACCATATGATCCGATGTTGGGCAGATAAAATATATTATGCTCACTTTGTTAAAGATGGCACTGCCCACATGGAAGCCCGTCGCCCGGGTGATTACTTGGGATGGGTGTGATTATATTAATGTGTGTTGGGGGCGGGCTGTGGGCAGGCAGGATCCTTGTAGCCTGGGGCTTGGTTTTGGGACTAAGCCTTTCCTACCCTTTTTGATGTGGGGTGGTGCACTCTCATGAGGAATCCCATTATGCCTCAGATAAGTGACTTTGTATCAGAGACTTCCCTATTTTGTACATTGGATTAAAGGTTTTGGTTTCTACACTATAAAGGGGGGCAGACCGGGAGCTTGCTCTCTCTCAGTTGCTGAGATTAGCATTAGAGAGGAGAGCAGAGAAGGCCACGTGGAGGAGGCCAGGAGAAGCAGCCAAGATGGTGGAGTGCTGAGTGAGAAGCCAGTCTGTGCAGAGTTTGTGCAGGGAGAAGGAAGGAGATGAGGAACAGAGGTGAATAAGTCTGGTGAGCTAGAAACCTTTGATTCTAGGAAACTCGGATAAGTCAGTAGCTTTGTGAACACTGAATGAGTGGGTTTTGGAGCCCAGTGTGTGTTTTTACTTGCCCGCCGGGTGCAAGCTAGGATTAAAGATGATGGCCCACCAATTTTTGGCTCCATTGTTTCATTACCATCTGTCTGAATCTAATGGGAACGTGCATGTGAATGGCCACAATGGCAGCTCCTGGCCTTACATCCAACAATTCTACTCCTAGGTGTATAGCCAGAGAACTGAAAACATATGTTCACACAAAAACTTGTATTCAAATAGTTATACCAGCATTATTCATAATAGCCTAAAGTGGGAAGAATCTAAATATTCAAGTGATGAATGGATAAGTAAAATATTGTATGTCCAAGAAATAGAATATCATGCAGCCATAAAAAGGAATGAACTATCATGGCATGCTACAACATGGGTGAACCTTGAAAACATTATGCTAAGTAAAGAAAGCCAGACAGGGCCTGACCTGTGGTGGCGCAGTGGATAAAGTATCGACCTGGAAATGCTGAGGTTGCCAGTTCGAAACCCTGGGCTTGCCTGGTCAAGACACATATGGGAGTTGATGCTTCTAGCTCCTCCCCCTTCTCTCTCTCTGTCTCTCTCTCCTCTCTCTCCCTCTCTGTCTCTGTCTCTCCCTCTCTCTCTCTCCTCTCTAAAAATAAATAAATAAAATAAAAATTAAAAAAAAGAAAGACAGACACAAGGCCACATATTGTATGATGTGATTCCATTTATTTAATTGTTCAGAATAGGCAAATCCATAAAGACAAAAAGATTAGTTGTAGTATGAGGATGGGGGGTAGAGGGGAGTAGAGTTTCGGGGAGTGGGGCATTTTAATCAGCTGTGGCTGCCGTAAAAAAATACCATAGACTGCCTGACCAGTGGCAGTGCAGTGGATAGAGCATTAACCTGGGACACTGAGGTCTCAGGTTCAGGACCTTGAGGCCACCGGCTTGAGCATGAGATCATTGACATGATCCCATGGTTGCTGGCTTGAATCCCAAGGTCAATGGATTGAATTGTTCCTTGAATCCAAGGTCACTAGTTTGAGCAAGAGGTCACTGACTCAGCTGGAGTCCTCCAGTCAAGGCACATATGAGAAGCAATCAATGAGCAACTAAAAGTGCTGTAACTAGGAGTTGCTGCTTCTCATCTCTCTCCCTTCTGGTCCCTACTCCTCACCTTGCTAAAAACCAAAAAAAACACAAAAAACAAAAAACAAACGCCATAAACTGGGTGACTTAAACAATAGAAATTTATTTCTTAGGCTTCCAGAGGCTGGAAAATCTAAGATAAAGGTGCTGGCAAAGTAGGTTTTACTCTGAGATCTCTTCTCTTGGCTTGTAGATAGCCACCATCTTGCTGTGTGTTCACATGGCTTTTCCTTGGTATGGGAGCATAGAAAGAGATATCTTTCTTTTTCTTTAAGGGCACTAATCCTATCAAGAGGGCCCACCCTCTTAATCTTATCTCAGCTCTAATTTTCTCCCAAAGGCCTCATCTTCAAATACATTCATATTGAGGGGCTAGGAGGCTTCAACACATGAATTGTGGGAACAGTTCAATCCATTGCAGGAAGTGATGGAAAAGTTCTAGAATCAGATAGTGATGATGGCTGAACAACTTTGTGAATATACTAAAACCAATGAATTGTACACTTTTTAAAAAAGCACAGTAAGCCCTGGCCGGTTGGCTCAGTGGTAGAGCGTCGGCCTGGCATGCGGGGGACCCGGGTTCGATTCCCGGCCAGGGCACATAGGAGAAGTGCCCATTTGCTTCTCCACCCCCCCTCCTTCCTCTCTGTCTCTCTCTTCCCCGCAGCCAAGGCTCCATTGGAGCAAAGATGGCCCGGGCGCTGGGGATGGCTCCTTGGCCTCTGCCCCAGGCGCTAGAGTGGCTCTGGTCGCGGCAGACCGACGCCCCAGAGGGGCAGAGCATCGCCCCCTGGTGGGCAGAGCTTCGCCCCTGGTGGGCGTGCCGGGTGGATCCCGGTCAGGCGCATGCGGGAGTCTGTCTGACTGTCTCTCCCCGTTTCCAGCTTCAGAAAAATACAAAAAAAAAAAAAAAAAAGCACAGTAAGATACCACCATATATCTGTTAGAATGGCTAAAAATGTAAAAAATAAACAAAACACAAATGACAATACTAAATGCTGCCAAGAATGTGGTGGAACTAGAATTGTAATATATTTTTTGCTGGTAAGAGTGCAAAAACAGCGAGGTCACTCTGGAAAAGTTTGGTAGTTTCTTACAAACTTAAAACATATTCCTACCACATGACTCAAGAATCTCATTCCTAGATATCTACCCAAGTGAAATAAAAACCTATGTTCACAGAGCCCTGGCCGGTAGCACAGTGGATAAAGCGTCTTCCCAAAGCAAAATGTGAGGTCACCAGCTCCACCCCCAAAAAAACAAAAACAAAAACAATCTATGTTCATAGAAAAACTGAAAAAGACTACACAAATGTTTACAGTACCATTGTTTGTATTCACTCAAACCTGGAAACAATACAATAAATTATGCCACATCTATAAAATGGATCACTAGTTAGCAATTAAAAGGAAAACTTTGATACAACAGCATGGATGATTCTCATATGCATTATGCTAAATGAAAGAAACAGATTCAAAAGACCACATACTGCATGATCCCATTTATGTAAATTCCTGGAAAAAGCAAAAGTATAAGGACGAAGAACCAATGGGTGGTTGCCAGAGGTACACTGCATCTTCAGTTCCAGCCCTTTCTAGGGTTCTGCTGGGACAATGGACCTTCCCCTTTACTGCTGCGCCCCTCACTCCCACTCTGCCTGCAGCACCCCTCCCATAAGTGCCCTTAGGTTTAAGCCTCTACATTCTGCATATTAGTTATGTCTCCTCCATCTGCTTTCATTTTCCGAAACCGTGTTGATGTCTCTATCCCTGTCATCATTTCTCCCTTCTCTTTAACCCTATGGCTTTATGGTCTTCTTATTTCTTTACTGTATGATAGTGAGGATTTGAGAGGGAATGGATAAACACATAGTTAGTCTACTCACACAAGCTCTTCTTTAATCAAGTCTAAAAATAGATATAGGCCCTGGTGGGTTGGCTCAGCAGTAGAGCATTGGCCCCAGCGCGTGGAAGTCCCGGGTTCAATTCCCGACCAGGGCACACAGAAGAAGCACCCATCTGCTTCTCCACCCTTCTCCCTCTCTTTCTTCTCTATCTCTCTCTTCTTCTCCTGCAGCCAAGGCTCCATTGGAGCAAAGTTAGCCCAGGCGCTGAGGATGGCTCTGTGGCTTCTGCCTCAGGCACTAGAGTGGCTCTGATTGCAGCGGAGCAATGCCCCAGATAAGCAGAGCATTGCCCCCTGGTGGGCATGCCGGGTGGATCTAGGTCAGGCACATACGGGAGTCTTCTGACTGCTTCCCCACTTCTAACTTCGGAAAAATACAAAATAAGTAGATAGATAGATAGATAGATAGATAGATAGATAGATAGATAGATAGATAGATATGGATATATAGATAAAGATAGATAGATATAGATAGTTTAGGAAACAGATATTTTATACACACACACACACACACACCTATATATGTTTATCTCTGGCCAACCTCTAAAAACATAAGTGTCTACCAGACATGATTCCAGCAAGTATCTCCATGCAAGCCATTGGATTTTTGTCTCCCAGAGTAGACACACATAAGAGAGTTGTCACATGGTTTCAGGTCTGGCAGCTAGAATTACCAACAGCTGCCTGGGCTATGGGCCAGCATTCATGAGGGTTTAACAAACCAGTGATTTTACACAGGGTTGTGGGAACTGGGCAGCCCACTAATAGCGGTAAGCTGGTGATCTGGCAAAGGAGTTGTGGGTCTGTATATGTCTATGAACAGCATCCCAGAAGTCACACTTATAATCAGGACCCAGAAATACCTTTTCATTACTTACATCATAATCATCCCCTTATACAGATGCATAAAAATAGTGTTGAAATGGCACTGATTTCCACAAGAATCATTCCTGTTCTCTCTCATTATTTCTACGGCACTTTGATCTTCAATCCCCAGTGGTCTTTGAAAAGGCAGTAATGCTTAAATCTTCCTTAACGAGAAAACTTCAAGGTCCCTGGAAGCTGTGGGGCTGGTATTTCCCTCTTTCTTAGATGCTCTAGCAAAGCTGAAGAATACCAGGTGATGGTTTGTATTTATTTTTTTTTATTTATTTATTTGTTTATTTATTTATTTATTTTACAGAGACAGAGAGAGAGTCAGAGAGAGGGATAGATAGGGACAGACAGACAGGAATGGAGAGAGATGAGAAGCATCAATCATTTGTTTTTCGTTGCAACACCTTTGTTGTTCATTGATTGCTTTCTCATATGTGCCTTGACCATGGGCCTTCAGCAGACCAAGTAACCCCTTGCTCGAGTCAGCGACCTTGGGTCCAAGCTGGTGAGCTTCCCTCAAACCAGATGAGTCTGCACTCAAGCTGGGGACCTTGAGGTCTTGAACCTGGGTCCTCTGCATCCCAGTCCGATGCTCTATCCACTGCGCCACCGCCTGGTCAGGCTATTTTTATTTTTTAGGATTTAATTTATTGGTTTGAGAGAGAGAGAGAGAGAGAAAGGAGGACAGAAGCAGGAGTATCAACTCATACTAGTTGCTTCTCGTATGTGCCTTGATTGGGCAAGCCCGGAGTTCTGAACAAGCACATCAGCATTCCATGTCAATGCTTTATCCACTGTGCCACCACAGGTTAGGTCAAGTGGTGGCTTTTAAAACTTTGAGTCAGGCCTTGGCAGGGTAGCTCAGTTGGTTAGCGCATCTTCCTGATATGCCAAGGTTGCGGGTTTGATTTTTTTATTATTTTTTTCTTTTGTATTTTTCTGAAGTTGGAAACGGGGAGGCAGTCAGACTCCCGCATGCGCCCGACCAGGATCCACTGGCATGCCCACCAGGGGGCGATGCTCTGCCCATCTGGGGCGTTGCTCTGTTGCAACCAGGGCCATTCTAGCGCCTGAGGCAGAGGCCATGGAGCCATCCTCAGCGCATGGGCCAACTTTGCTCCAATGGAGCCTTGGCTGCGGGAGGGAAAGAGAGAGACAGAGAGGAAGAGGGGTGGAGAAGCAGATGGGTGCTTCTCCTGTGTGCCCTGGCCAGGAATCGAACCTGGGACTCCTGCACACCAGGCCGACGCTCTACCACTGAGCCAACTGACCAGGGCCAAGGTTGCGGGTTTGACCCCTAGTTAGGGCACATACAAGATTAAGATTCAACCAATGAATGTATAAATAAGTGGAATAACAAATCAATGTTTCTTTCTCTCTCCCTCCCCCCCCCCTTCCTCTTTTTCTAAAAATCAATTTTAAAAACTTGAAAATAAAACTTTGGAGCCTGACCTGAGGTGGTACAGTGGTTAAAGCATCAGCCTGGAATGCTGAGGTCGCCAGTTTAAAGCCCTGGGCTTGCCTGGTCAAGGCACATATGGGAGTTGATGTTTCCTGCTGCTCTCCCCCTTCTCTTTCTCTCTCTCTCTCTCTCTCCTCTCTAAAGAAAATGAATACATAAAAAAATCTTAAAAAAACCTTTGGGTCACACAAGTGTAAATTACAGATGTAGTATGCCCTATACACATCTTATTTTTAACAAATCTGTCACTGTTTATCTTTTCCAGATGACCCTGAACATTTAGGTTTAATTTCATCATATTATAAAGCTATGATCTTTTGAGAGTGGTGGATACAGTGTACTTTATTGATGGTACATGATAAGATAGGACTCCTTGAACCTCTCCCCTTCCTCAGGGGTTCTGGGATGAAAACTGTAGTGAGCACAGGAGATTCTCAGTATATTGGAGGTCAAATTGGGGCAAGAGTTCCCCAGCAGCTGAGGGCCTCTCTTTTCCTCTGGTCCTCTCATTGGGGCTGGTAGCCCAGGGGCTCTTACCTCTTGGAGGTGATTTGAATCATAAGGTCCACCACCCATTGCTGTAGACAAATTCATTGTCATCCGAGGAAATGAGCTTGACAAAGTGGGGCAATGCCAGCTCCAGCATTGAAGGTGGAAGAGTGGGTTAAAGTCACAGGAGGCAACCTGGTCCTCAGTGTACCCAGGGCGCCCTTTAGGGAGCTCTTTGATACCTGCTTCACCACCTTCTTGATGTCATCATATTTGACAGCTTTTTCCAGATGGCAGTTCAAATCCATGACCAACTCACTGTGGTCAGGAACCCAGAAGGCTATTCCCCTGAGCTTCCCATTCAGCTCAGGGGTGACGTTGCCGACAGAATTGCCAGTATCAGAAGCAGAAATGATGTTCTGGCCAGCCCCTCAGCCATCATGCCACAGCTTCTCAGAGGGGCCTTCGTGGTTTTCTGGGTAGCAGTGATGGCATGGACTGTGGTCATCAGTCCCTCCATCATGCCAAATGTGTCTTGGATGATCTTGGCCAGAGCAGCCAGGTAGTTGGTGGTACAGGAGGCATTGGTGACAATCTTGAGGAGGTTGTCATACATTTCATGGTTCATGCCCATCACAAACATGCGGGCATCAGCAGAAGGGGCAGAGATGGTGAATGTTTTGGCTTCACTCTTCAAGTGAGCCTTCACTCCAAGGGAATGAAGATGCCAGTGGACTCCACAACACCTTCAGCACTGTCATCACCCCATTTGATGTTGGCAACATCTCATTCCTGGAAGATAGAGATGGGTTTTCCATTGACGGCTAGCTTCCCGTTCTCAGCCGTGACTGTGCCATTGACCTTGCCATGGGTGGAATCACACTGCAACATGTAGTTAAGGTCAAGAAAGGGTTCATTGCCTGACCTGTGGTGGCGCAGTGGATAAAGCGTCGACCTGGAAATGCTGAGGTCGCCAGTTCGAAACCCTGGGCTTGTCTGGTCAAGGCACATATGGGAGTTGATGCTTCCAGCTCCTCCCCCCCTTCTCTCTCTCTGTCTCTTTCTCTCCTCTCTAAAATGAATAAATAAAAAATTAAAAAAAAAAAAAGAAAGGGTTCATTGACAACAACAATGTCAACTTTGCCAGAGTTAAAAGTAGCCCTGGTGACCAGGCTCCCAATACAGCCAAACCCACTTACTCCAACCTTCACTATCAAAACTTAGTTATATGGTTGTCTGTCTGTCAAATTGGGAGAAGCAGACAGACAAACCAGGACTTCCCTAATGGGAGCTATAGGAAATCTTGTGTAGCAATGACACAGAATGCTGGTTTCCACTTTTAAGCACTACCTCCTTCTTCCTACTAATGGAACTTTGTTTTTTTTTAAGTATTGGTTGGCAATGAACTTAAAAAAGATGGGGGTGAAAAAAAAAGATGGAGGTGTTCCCCAGTAGAGTTGCCAGATTTAGTAAATAAAAATATAGAAAACCAGTTAAAAATGAATTTTAAACAAACAATAAATAGGTAACCCCATCCCCCAGGTTCCAAGAGTGAACTGTGATTGGTTAAGCCGATATGGTAATCAATTCCCCCCTTGCCAGTGATTGGTTTGTGGGTGGGCGCATAACACAGTTCTGACCAATTTCATCTGAGGATAAAACTTCTGGGAGCTTCTGGGAAAGATTTTTCTCCCTCATTACAAACACAGAGACAAATGTGGGAAGTCCTTCATGCTTCCTGCCTGAAATAATCTCATGGAAGATGTGGTGCTGGGAACAGCAGAAGTCCTTTTGTCACCGTGGGAGGCTGACCCAGAGCTCTGGCATTGTTAAACTCCTGAAGTAGGCAGCTCTGGAATTCTGTTCTCCAGACTTCTTGTTTTGAATGTCCTCACTGTTCAAGCATAAATGATTCAGCTGAAAGTATTTTCAATTTCACTCAGCAGGTTTTAATAGACCCAGGCTCAGCTAAAGAACCTTATCCTACCAGATAAACAAAATTATTTTATTATAACATCACTGGCCTAGTAGTATTGCATGAGTCTTTCCCAACTCCTCAAGAAAGAATCATAGAAACTCTCCTACAGATTATAAGGGGATGGGTGGGAAACAGTGTTTCTTGCTTCCTAGGCTGGAACATTTATCTATCATCTATCTATCTATCTATCTATCTATCTATCTATCTATCTATCTATCTATCTATCTATTTATAGAGGAAGGCAGGGTGAGAGAGACAGAGAGACAGGAACATCGAGCTGTTCCTGTATGTGCCCTGACTGGGGATTGAACCAGCAACCTCTGCACTTCAGGATGACACTCCAACCAACCGAGCATCTGGCCAGGGCTGGAATAGTGATTTTTATTAACAGTTCTCTGTGTTCTCCGTGTTACTGACAAATTCATAGATCTGAATGGGCTGTATGGAGAAGTGCTAACCAAGCAGGCAATTTTATGGAGCAGATGGATGCTGTTTCATAATTGTGGGTGTGAGATGGGCAACCTTTTAGCCCAAAAGTTGAGGTTGGTAATCTCGAAACATCATTAGCATTAATGGCATCTGTGCTGTCACTTTCTATCAAAATGTAGATAATTCCCGGTTTATTCATTTATTTCCAGATATTCTAAAATGAATAAATTTTACCCAATGTTTAATAGCCTCAGTTTGAATGTATGTCAAAGTTTTATTTTTATTTTAAATAATTTGAATAGATTATATATGCATATGGCACAAACAGAATTCAGAACAGTAAGCCCCCCTTCCATCTTAGTCTTTTTCTCTTCTTCTCTAGAAGAAACCTTGAAGATGTTATGCCAAGAGAAAGGAGTCAAACACAAAGGACCACATATTTTATAATTCCATTTATATGAAATATTCAGAATAGGCAAATCCATCAAGTCAGAAAGTAGAACCCCACATCCAGTGCCACTGGAGATGACGCAGGGAGCACCCAGACAGGAACAGGGGACGCAGGGAGCACCCAGACAGGAACAGGGGACACAGGGAACACCCAGACAGGAACAGGGGACGCAGGGAACACCCAGACAGGAACAGGGGACGCAGGGAGCACCCAGACAGGAACAGGGGACGCAGGGAGCACCCAGACAGGAACAGGGGACGCAGGGAGCACCCAGACAGGAACAGGGGACGCAGGGAGCACCCAGACAGGAACAGGGGACGCAGGGAGCACCCAGACAGGAACAGGGGCCTAGTGGGGAACTCGGACTCCTACTCCCACTTGACAGCAAGGTGACTATATATAATTACAAAAACAAGTACAACTGTTAAGTTCAGGTTGGACAAAAACCACAACTGATTCTTGGCAAGTATACAACTCAACTAGTGGGAGCCATGTGTGTATGGCTGCTTTAGCACGTAGCCTACTAGCGCTGGGATTTTAGTGGGTTTTGGTCAGTAGGTTTTGCAGAGTCAATGGAGAGCATCTTTCAATCTGCTGAGGTAAAGTAGAGGTTGGTTAGAATTCTAAACATTTCTGCACGGAAATTTGCCAGTTAAATGAGCCTTTTGTACCTGAGTCTGCTTGCCACATTTTTAGTTATAGTGCTGTCCAAACACTGAGAGAAGAGCCCACTATCAGTATCATCCATACTTTGGGTATTGAGGACCCCATGTGGACAGTTCAGAGAGAGCCAGGACTCATTGGAAATGCCCATCAGAATCAAATAAAACTCACAAATGAGAATGCATGGAAAGCCACTCAGATCTGGTATTTCCACCATCCAGGAAAAGCAGCTTCTATGCTAGGGGTCCCAAAACTACGGCCCGTGGGCCACATGCAGCCCCTTGAGGCCATTTATCCAGCCCCTGCCACACTTTCATTGGTGGTCAGTGAGAGGAGCATAGTTCCCATTGAAATACTGTTCAGTTTGTTGATTTAAATTTACCTGTTCTTCATTTTAAATATTGTATTTGTCCCCGTTTTGGTTTTTTTACTTTAAAATAAGATATGTGCAGTGTGCATAGGGATTTGTTCATAGTTTTTTTTTATAGTCCGGCCCTCCAACAGTCTGAGGGACAGTGAACTGGCCCCCTGTGTAAAAAGTTTGGGGACCCCTGTTCTATGCTATTGTCATCCAGGACAATTGGATTAATCTATAAATTTAACACAGTCTCAACAAAAAAAAATTTTTTTTAATTTTTATTTATTGATTTTAGCGAGAGAGGAAGGGGGAGAGAGAGAGAGAGAGAGAGAGGAACATCAATTTGTTCCAGGGATTGAACCAGCAACCTCTATGCTTCAGGACGATGTTCTAACCAACTGAACTATCTGGCCAGGACAACCCCATCTAAATCTTAACAGGATTTTTAAACTGAAATTTAAGAATTCTGATTCTCGGCCCTGGGCTCAGCAATAGAGGGTCGGCCGGCGTGAGGAAGTTCCAGGTTTGATTTCCAGTCAGGGCACACGGAAGAAAGTGCCCATCTGCTTCTCCACCCTTCCCCCTCTCCTTCCTCTCTATGTCTCTCTTCCCCTCCTGCAGCCAAGGCTCCACTGGAGCAAAGTTGGCCCAGTTGCTGAAGATGGTTCCATGGCCTCTGTCTCAGGCACTAGAATGGCTCTGGCTGCAATGGAGCAACGCCCCAGATGGGCAGAGCATTGCCCCCTGGTGGGCATGCTGGGTAGATCCTGGTCAGGCATATACAGGAGTCTGACTGCCTCCCTGCTTCTAATTTCGGAAAAATACCAAAAAAAAAAAAAAAAAAAAAAAAGAATTCTGATTCTCTCCTGAAGGAAAAAATGTCCAATAGCAGCCAAAAACAAATAAACAAACAAACAAAAATCTGAATAAAATTGGCCCTGGCCGGTTGGCTCAGTGGTAGAGCGTCGGCCTGGCGTGCAGAAGTCCCGGGTTCGATTCCCGGCCAGGGCACACAGGAGAAGCGCCCATCTGCTTCTCCACCCCTCCCCCTCTCCTTCCTCTCTGTCTCTCTCTTCCCCTCCCGCAGCCAAGGCTCCACTGGAGCAAGAATGGCCCGGGTGCTGGGGATGGCTCGGGCACTGGGGATGGCTCCTTAGCCTCTGCCCCAGGCGCTGGAGTGGCTTTGGTCGCAACAGAGCGACGCCCCGGAGGTGCAGAGCATCGCCCCCTGGTGGGCAGAGCATCGCCCCCTGGTGGGCGTGCCAGGTGGATCCCGGTCAGGCGCATGCGGGAGTCTGTCTGTCTCTCCCCGTTTCCAGCTTCAGAAAAATCCAAAAAAAAATCTGAATAAAATTGAGTGGGAATTCTCCCTACAATATATAAAATGAAAACTTAAACATTAAGTCTATATAAACATAATACAAATAGATTAGTACCATGAAACCAAAGGTATAAAAATAGACAAATTAGTGGAATAAAGTGTAGAATAGATCCATATGTGTGAAATGAAGCTTACAGTAGGGGTGACATTTAAAATCTGTGAGGAAAGGGTGGCTTTTTAAAATTATTATTATTTTTTAAGTGAGAGGAGGGGACATAGTGAGACAAACTCCTGCGATCCCGATCTGGGGCCAATGCTCGAATCAACCAAGCTATCCTCAGTGCCCAGGGCTGATGCTCAAAGCAAGTAAGCCACTGGCTGTGGGAGGGGAAGAACGCAAGAAGGAAAGGCGGGAGGCAGAAGAAGCAGATGATCACTTCTCCTGTGTGCTTTGATTGAACCTGGGATGTTCATATGCTCGGCCAATGCTCTTTCCATTGAGGAAACTGGCCAGAGCTCTTTATTATTATTATTATTCATTTTAGAGAGGAGATAGAGAGAAAGGGGGAGAAACAGAAAGCATCAACTCCCACATGTGCCTTGACCAGGCAAGCCTGGGGTTTTGACCAGCAAACCTCAGCGTTCCAGGTCAGTGCTTTACCACTGCGCCACCACAGGTCAGGCAGGGCTCTCTTTTTTTTAATGGAATTTTATTGGGGTGACACTGGTCAACATAATTTTACAGGTTACAGGTACACAACTCTACAACACATCTCTGTTCACCATATTGTGTGTTCACTCCAAGTCAAGTCTTCGTCCATCACCATTTATCCCTCCCCCATACCCTCCTCTACTCACCCCCACAAGCAATCATTGCACTGTTGTCCATGTCCATGAGTTTTATTTGTCCTTTTTTTTTATCCCTTTACCTCCCTCACCTAACCTCCCCCAACCCGCCCCATGACTCTTTTGATGAACAGTTCAGCTTGTTGACATCTGTGGCTATGTGTAAATTTTTGTCATTGCTGCATAGCAATCCTGTAAGAATGTAACACTAGTTTTTATGGACTTCTGGGTTTTCTCCAGTTTTGGGTCATTATGTTGCTATGAAAGGTTTGTACATTTCCTGGTTTAGGAAACCATTTTCACATAGTGGTCAATGAACCCCCTAGGGTTCCCTGGGACCTTATTTATCTCTAAGTTAAAACTATTTCCTTCTATAATACTACAATGTAGTGTGCTCTTTCCAGTCTGTGGACATTGCACTGATGGTACAAAAGCAGTGTAGCCACTTTAGCAAGTATCAAGCCAATGACTCCCAACTGTATATGAAGTCATTTTTGGCCAATCTAGTATATAGTTCTGCCTTGTTTTTGTTTTAATTGACATACCCTTCATTACTAACAAGAATGAACTCCTTTTCATATGCTTATTTATAGACTATTTGCATTTCTTCTTTTGTAAAATGTCAATTCAAATCTTTTCACCATTTTTAACAGGGTTTGTCTTTTTCACTTGTGAGGTGTTCTTTATATCACATTCTTTTTTTTTAATTGACTCTACAGAGAAAGGAGGAAAGAAAGAAAGACAGAAACATTGATCTGTTCCTGTATGTGCCCTGACCAGGGGTCAAACCTACAACCTTTGCATATCAGTATTATGCTCTAACCAAATGAGCTATCCAGCCAGGGCTATATCAGGTAAAGTCAGCTACATGTGATACAGGTTTTCTCTACTTTTTAAAAACATTTTATTGTTTTGTTTGTTTTTGTTTTAGAGACAGAGGAGAAAGGCGCGGAGGCAGTGAGGGGGGGGGGGGGGTGTAGGTGGAACTGGAGCATCAACTCATAGTTGCTTCTCATCTGTGCCTTCACTGGTCAAACCCAGGGTTTTGAAATTGTGACCTCAGATTTCCAGATCGACATTTTATCAACTGCACCACAAGCCAGGCCATCTCAACGTTTTTTTTTGTTTTTTTTTTTTCTTGTTTTACTCTTTTAATGGTGTCTTTCATTGAAAAGAAGTTTTAAACCTCAACTTGGTCAAATTCATCCTTCTTTTTGTTTTGAGCTTTTGTGTGACTGCTGACTAGAGTACTTATATCAAGAACAATGATGAAATGAAATTGTAATAGCAGGCACCTTTATCTTGTTCCTGATCTCAAAGAGAAAACTTTTCACCATCCTATTAAAATTTTCCCCAGCCCTCACCAGATAGCTTGGTTGGTTAGAGTATCAGCCTGATACACAAAGGTTGTAGATTCGATCCCTGGACAGGGTACATATAGGAACAGATCGATGTTTCTGTCTAGTTCTAAAATCAATAAATAAAAATTTAAAAATGTCTTTGTTTCCTTTAAAAATCACAACCCCCCCAAAAAAAATTTTGAGCACACTCCCCCTTGGGAGCATGCCAGTGCGCCCCCCAGGTATGTTACTTTGCTCTCCTAAGCTCCATCAACACTTCTTTTGCTTCTGTATCTTTTCCTGAGCCCACGCAGCCCAGATGTCTCACATCTACTACCTCTGTAACTTTCTAAATAAATTTTCACTTATGATTTGAAAAAACACTTTGATTATAGTTAAAAGAATGTTTGTTTTACCTTTAACTTTGATAATAGTTTTTAGAATTTTGCTGTAGAATTTTTCCATAGATACCCTTAATCATAAGATTAGGGAAGTCCTTCTAAGCTGTATTTTCTCATAAATGAATGTCCAGCTTTATGAAACACCTACTGAAATGATAGTGAGATTGTTTTAATCTTAATGTTAAGAATGTTAAATTTCTATTGTTAAACCAACTTCTCAGTTCTGAAATAAACTCAATTAGTGATTTTTTTTTTTTTTTTACAGGGACAGAGAGAGGGATAGACAAGGACAGACAGGAACAGAGATAGATGAGAAGCATCAATCATCAGTTTTTCATTGCGACACCTTAGTTGTTCATTGATTGCTTTTTCATATGTGCCTTGACCACGGGCCTTCAGCAGACCGAGTAACCCCTTGCTTGAGCCAGTGGCCTTGGGTCAAAGCTGGTGAGCTTTTGCTCAAACCAGATGAGTCTGAGCTCAAGCTGGCGACCTTGGGGTCTCAAACCTGGGTCCTCTGCATCCCAGTCCAACGCTCTATCCACTGTGCCACCGCCTGGTCAGGCTGATATAATTTTTTATATACATTGCTGGACTTGATATACTAGTATTTTTTGATCTTGCATCTGCTCATGAATGACTAATCTATATTTTTCCTTTTTTCCTATGCTGTCTTGTTTTAGTATTAGATGGATCCTATTATAAAAGACTCATTTAAAATTTCATACTTTAAATGCCTGTTGCTAGTATAGACAAAATGCAGTCAGGAAGATTCCTCTTCTTCTATACTCTGGAATCATTTCTGCAAACTTCACACTATTAATCCCTTGGAAGATTTCCTCACAAGCTTTTCTTACTGCTATTGTATTTTAGTAGGAATGGGACTATTCAGACATTCTACTATTCCTGAGTCTATTTCAGCAGTATTTTTCTAGCAATTATTCTAAAGTTTCAAATTTATTGGCCTACTGTTCATATCATCTATTATCTTCTTTTTTTTTTTCTTTTGCAGAGACAGAGAAAGAGTCAGAGAGGGATAGACAGGGACAGACAGACAGGAACGAAGAGATGAGAAGCATTAATCATTAGTTTTTCTTTGTGCGTTGCAATACCTTAATTGTTCATTGATTGCTTTCTCATACGTGCCTTGACCACGGGCCTTCAGCAGACTGAGTAACCCTTTGCTCAAGCCAGCAACCTTGGGCTCAAGCTGGTGAGCCCAATAAAAAAAAAAAATTTAACAAATGTGAATCCAGTTAGGTCTAGAACATGGGAAGCTCAGTGGGGTAGGGTGGGTAGCCAGAAGCATGCCCCCTCAGCCCCTAGGTAGTCGTGTGGGGGGAGGCTGTCAGGAGGAAGGCAGAGTTCAGGGGAGTTAATGGCATTTTCTGGGACTGTCAACAGAGCTGCCTGGGACCAGGTCTCTCCAGAGGGGCCTCCAGAGCTTGTGCAGACTTGCTTCTGGGTAGCTGGATGGGGCCAAGCAGGAGATAGAGACCAGGTATATGTGGGTAAGAATGAGTAGTGTTCTTCACAGACCATAAAAGTTCACCTTGAATGTTCTATTTTTTTTTTTTTCCTGAAGTTGGAAACAGGGAGGCAGTCAGACACTCCCGCATGCGTCCAACCAGGATCCACCCGGCATGCCCACCAGGGGGCGATGCTCTGCCCATCTGGGGCGTTGCTCTGTTGCAACCAGAGCCATTCTAGCGCCTGAGACAGAGGCCATAGAGCCATCCTCAGCGCCCAGGCCAACTTTGCTCCAATGGAGCCTTGGCTGCAGGAGGGGAAGAGAGAGACAGAGAGGAAGGAGAAGGGGAGGGGTGGAGAGCAGATGGGTGCTTCTCCTGTGTGCCCTGGCCGGGAATCAAACCCAGGACTCCTGCACGCCAGGCCGACGCTCTACCACTGAGCCAACCGGCCAGGGCACTGAATGTTCTATTTTTAAAGCCAAACAGCAGTATTCTTCCTCTAGCTCCAAAAGTGAAAATCTCAGAACCACAGGGGAGGAGATGCACCCTCTCTCCCCTTTCAGCTTCT
Source organism: Saccopteryx leptura (assembly GCF_036850995.1). Classification (NCBI taxonomy): domain Eukaryota; kingdom Metazoa; phylum Chordata; class Mammalia; order Chiroptera; family Emballonuridae; genus Saccopteryx; species Saccopteryx leptura. Next base: position 288,218,706 of record NC_089505.1, on the reverse strand, counting down.
TGGCTCTGGGGTTTCACAGGGGACACACTGAGCCACAGGGGATGAGAAGCTGCGAGGGGAGAGAGAATGCATCTTCCACCATGATGGGCACAATGCTATCCCCTGCAGACATGGCAGGGATATGACTTGAAGCCTCATGGAACCAGAGCTAGTCCCCTTTGCTTCACTTCAGCCCATGATCTATGCATGGGAAATGAGGGCTCCTAGCCTCTCCAGGGGTGGGACTGAGGTGGACAGGAGCTGCTGCAGACAGTCCAGGAGCCCAGATTTTAGGTTCAATTGTAGTTTTTATTCCCTAGGAACAAAGATATGTGGGGAAGAAACTCCAAAAGGAAACAGGAACATAAATGATAATATACTAGGGTGACGTGGCTCAGGAGTCAGATGAACATCCACAGTGGACGTGGTCATGCCCTAGTTTCTTAGGTCAGTATCTGCCCCCGCCCCAAATGCCCATTAAAGGTGGGGCTGGGGGGCAGTGAGGTGGAAAGCTTCCCCTACTCCACACAAAAGCGGTAAATGTACCTGTCTATTCTGAGACATCTCCCAGGAACAGCAAACCTCCCTCTCAAGAATGGAGGTAGACAAATGAGAATAAGAGGGGCCTGGGTGCCACAACCTGAAAGTAGTCACAGGGCCCTTTGTGGCTGGCAGAATCTGCGCTTAGATGGGAGCACAAGGGAAGCAACAGCCAGTTTATGGTGATCAATCTGATCAAGGTTGCCAGATAAGGCCCTATGGCAACTGTAACCTGCACTGCAGTTTCCATCCACTTCATCAAAGGAGCTTCGTCAAGTTGAGTCAGAAGCCGTTATCTTTTATCCTTTTCCCAGAGGATTCATTTCTATCCAGTTTTCTGGCAAACACCTGTCTCAACCTCATACTTCCCATGATGTGACAGCTTCTACCGCAGCACAGGCCCCTAAGAACAAGGTCCTTTGGTGTGGGCTAAGTCATCTGGTCATCCATTCCTGTGCAGAACACATCAAGTAGCTCATCTCTGTACCACAGGGCAGACTCAGGCTGGTTCCTGATCACAGCGAGGTCTCCTGGAGGATGAAGGTGGGGCTGCTCCCCTGGTGGACTGGGCCTTCTTCCGGCCCTGCCGTGGCCTCCTTGTCTCTGCTGCCCTTCAGCATCCCATTACTCATCTTCTCTGGAAACATCGTGCTGTCCACACTGAGGTCCTGGGGACACACAGAGCCAGGGCCCAAGGCAGGGTGAACAGGAAGCAGAGGGCTGGGGAAGGAACTCATGCATGAAAGGTCAAAGACCCGGCTCTGACCCCAGCTGGAAGGGAGGGCAGCACGAGGGGGAAAGGAGGAAAGGCCAGCACACTGTGGCCTCTGTGCGCTCAGACCCTTCCGCCCCCCCACGCCCACGCTCCCATGGGAAGGAGCCGGCTCAGCTGCTGCAGGATGGTCCAGCTCAGGCAGTAATCAGAGGAAGAGGTGCTGGGTGGGGGAGAAAGCAAAGGGATGGAAGGGAACCCGTAAGGTCCGGGGTCTCTGGGAAGGGAAGGAAGGGGGCAGTCTGGACAACGTGGGTGTTACCTGGCTGTAGCCTCTGCAGTGAAGTCGCTTCTGACAGGACATGGGCAGGAAGGCCAGGAGTCTTGGCAACACTGGGTAAATGGTCCGAGGGTTCAGGGTCCGGCCCCGCATTCTCCCTGGAAGTCGAGACACCTGAGTCTCACTGTGTGACCTGTGTACCTCCCAGCTAGCCCTCTGTTCTTGGGGCTCTTGGCCCCCAGCCCTGCCCACCTCCTGAAGCTCAACCGAGAAACTAACACATACCAAGAGCCCAGAGGGTAGGGCCAATTCAACCGGAGTCCAGATTCCCTGAGCACCCTCCCTCAGCCCGCCCTGCTTCTGTGACCATTCCACACCCTCTCACCGGTGAGGAGACTGACAATCAGGCCCACCACAATGACTGTGGTGGAGTTGTGAGCACTGTACCATAAGTACGACAGGGAATAGAGCCGCTGCAGCCCTGTGGGCCTGGGGAGAGCAGAGGGGTGAGGACAATCCGTTGACAGGGTATTCCTTGGCCACCTGGTTCCACCCATCTGCACAGTCTTGGAATCTAACACCCAACATTTCCCTGAGGCATCTGGTGGCCCATTCCTTAATGAGGCCCATGGGAAAGCACTCAAAAGTGAGCTGTTCTCCCCAAGAAGAAAAAGTGGGGTCCAACCTACCTGGAGAGGGTTGTCGAAGTCAGTGTGGTCAATGTGACAGCAGACAGATTACTGGACTGGGAAAAGCTGGACTCATTGAAGTGTGAGGGTGCCATGCCGGAGCCCATTCTGGTCACTATGCTTCCAATGCCGATCCAGAAGGCCATGGTTAGGCCAGCCAACAGGCCCACAATGGCACCCTGCCCAAAGACATGCACACTCTCCTGTTACAATGCCAGCCCGACCAAACCTTCACACCAGTTCCCAGCACTCATGGTAAGAGCTCTGCCAAGTCTTCTCCAAGGTTCATCACTGCACGTGACTGTGGAGCCAGATGGGTCACTTACAGGAGGGTTGGCACAAGGAAAGAACATCCCAAGACAGAAGAGTCCGAGCAGCGGCCCCCCAACCATGCCAAAGATGCTGATTGCTGCCTGTGGGAACAGGGTCGGGAAAGAACACTCAGGCCCAGCACCCCTGGCCACACTGACATTGCCCAGAGCCCTCTTTTCAGGACCGTCTGCCCATCTCTTCTATCTGGAACCATCACAGTGCAGGATTCCAGCGGGCAAGGATAGGGAGAGCAAAGTGCTTTGGGCTCTCCGCTGAGGCTGATCCTTAAATGTCGCCGAGTCAAAAATATTCCAGAATAATAATGGGGCTTTGGCAGCTAAAGGTTTTCCATCAAAGGGCAATTTCTGAGGCCTGCCCCTATGTCATTCCCATCACAATAGCTGTCTTCCTCAGTTTCCAATTTCAATCTGTTCCTTTTCCTCCCCTAAAAATTGCTTTCTTTCCTCCACAATTACCTGCAGCACTGGTCCCATCTGGGAGGAAATATAGGCCATTCCCAGACAAAGTAGCCCATAGCCAAAGGCTGGGGAAAAAGGGAGGAAACAAGATGTGAGTTAACACACTAAAATAGGAGGGGGAAGTAGGGCAAAGCTCCTTCCCCAGCCAACCACTAGCTCTGTGTCCCTGGAAACAGGGCAATTACCGCATGCCCCCGCTCCAGATCCCTCCCACCCTGTCCTCACTCCTACTGACTCAGAGCCCCCCACCCACACACACCCGAAAGCGCCCTGAGCTGTAGACCAGGTTGTGTGCTTAATTCGGCAAGCAGCAAGTGCTGAGCCCAGGCTTAAGCCGGTCCTTTGAAGCAGACTGACAACAGTACGTAAGGAGTATCTTAGAAAAAACATGACTGAAGAGATGAGAACGCATAATCCCACCGAGGATTCTGGAAAGCATGGTAGCTTGGACTTCTGTGAACTGAGGGAACCTGGGTCGAATCAGGTCTTCCATCGTAACGGTTGCCAATGAATTAAAAGCAGAGGATATGGTGCTGAAGGGAGCAAAAGAAAGACAAGCTGCACTCAGAGAGGCAACACTAACACGGACTCATTGGAAAACTTGCTCACAGGTGGCAGCCAGAGAAGAGGCTGGCAGGTAAGGACACTTATCCTTTTCTGAGTGGGGTACGTTTTGCTCAGTAGATCAACCCCAGGTATTGTAAAAGAAGAATCCCTCACCAGAAAAGGAAGCAAGACTGAGGTTATGAAATAGTCAAAGGTACCTGAGGGAGCCACTGAAGAGGCAGGCGACAAAGAGCCCAGGCAGGCCTGGCAGGCCTCTCAGGAGATCCATCACAAAATACAGGACGAACTGCAGGCAGAGCAGAAGTACACAGCTCTCCTGAGAGGGAGCCCCGCCCCAGAGCGAGATGTGTGGGGAGCCCCCCTGCAGGTGCCCCTGCTAGTCTGGGGCATCAGGAGGAGGATGCTGGGAGCTGGGGTCCTCATATCTAGATCAATAGAATCCCAGAGTGGAAAAGAACTGAAACTCACTTGCTGCCCAGGGTGGGAGTTTTTCTGAAGCCACACAGATGCTCCTCTTGAGGGGCCCAGGTTGACCCCTCTTGGGCACAGAAAAGGGCCAAAAAGGCTTTCTCACCTGGTCAGGGGCTGCCTGAGCCGGAATGCTCCCGGGATGCTCTTTGTGGTAGGCAAACATGACCAGGCCAATGAGGCAACCCATGCAAAGTACCACCTGCTGACAAGGGAAGACTGCATAGCAGGAGCTGCAAGAGAGTCCAGGGTCAAGGGGAGAGGGGCTTCACAGCTACCCTCAAGCAGGTCCTGGAGCCCCAGAAAGAGACTCACATCCTGACCCAAAGGGGTGATGTGCTCTGACATCCTGCCCCCACCCAAACTTCCTCCATGGAACTGGGGCCCACTCTCTTCCCCAAGCCATTGCTGCCCAGTCTCCGTCCCTGTACTCACAGTACAGCAGCCTTCTCCGTGCGGGAGCTGAGGTAGCGCTGCACCTGAGCCTGGTTCACCCCATACAAGGAGAGCATCATGAAGACACCACCGAAGGCCAAGGTCCAGAAAGTGTGCCGCTCAAAAGGGTCTGGATTTAGCCTGCAATAAATGCCATCTGGTCACTGTGCCATAGCCCCAGAGAGATTCAGCCTTCCTCACTCTCCTACAACTGGGGTCAGCAAGGAGCAGAAACACCATTGCGATGGCTAAGGAGCTACTGAAGTCAAGAACTGGGTGAACTCAAGAGATAACGTAGCAAGTCGGAGGAAGGGCTCCATTCGTCCAAGCCACAGCCTTATTCCAGGTACTAAACACATCCTGAGCCTCCTTAACCACCAGCCAGACCCCTGTAATCAGCCTCCATCCCTGCAGTGCCGGCTTCCACCCATCTCAGTGCTACACCTACATTTCCCACAGCTTGCCCTCTGCTTACTACAACCCTCAGCTCCCAGGCACTAGAGACCCCAGCCAGGGGAGGGGGTATACTTACTCGATCCCAGAAATACGGCCCTGTTGGGAAGCCAAGTCCCACACACGCCCCAAGCCGCCCACTTTGGCCGACCCCACAATGATAACCGCTAGCTGCCCTAGGAACATGACCAGTGTCTGGAACACATCTGTCCAGATGACTGCCTTCAGCCCACCCTGTAAGAAAAAAGAGCATGCCTGACACAAATGTCTTCAAAACCACCCACCAGTGAGGACACCACACTACCAGCACGGGTACTATATTGCTACCAGGGGCATAATTACTGAGATCCTGTTGATATCATTTCAGCCCTGTCATATACCAGCCCCTCTCCTATATCCCCTCCCCCACCAAAATCCCATCCCATCTTCATTCCACCCTAGAGTTTCATCCCACCCTCTCACCTATATTTTTATCTCATCCCCTCCTTTTTTTTTTTTTTTTTTTTTTTTTTAACAGAGACAGAGAAAGAGTCAGAGAGAGGGATAGATAGGAACAGACAGGTAAGAATGGAAAAAGATGAGAAGCATCAATCATCAGTTTTTCGTTGTGACACCTTAGTTGTTCATTGATTGCTTTCTCATATGTGCCTTCATCGTGGGGCTACAGCAGACCAAGTAACCCCTTGCTCAAGCCAGTGACCTTGGATCCAAGCTGGTGAGCTTTGCTCAAACCAGATGAGCCCGCGCTCAAGCTGATGACCTCATGGTCTCAAACTTGGGTCCTCCGTGTCCCAGTCCGATGCTCTATCCACTGCGCCACCGCCTGGTCAGTCTCATCCCCTCCTATCTTATCTCATTCATCCCTCCTTTGCCTTTTCTCCCCATTTTCCCTCCTCACTTCATCTTTTCCTCCCTCCCCTAAGACTTACTGTACTTACCAGAGCAGTGTAGATGGTACACACAATGCCTAGAGTCAGCACTGAGAGCCACAGATCAAAGCCAGTCACTGTAAAGAGATAAAAGTCACATTTCTGTCTCTGGAAGAGGATTTCCCATCAAGGAAACCAGAGAAGTCCTGGCAAAACATGAAGCATTTGCTCATTAAAGATGAAATAGGCCCTGGCCAGTTGGCTCAGTGGTAGAGCATCGGCCTGGTGTGCAGGAGTCCTGGGTTTGATTCCCGGCCAGGGCACACAGGAGAAGCGCCCATCTGCTTCTCCACCCCTCCCCCTCTCCTTCCTCTCTGTCTCTCTCTTCCCCTCCTGCAACCGAAGCTCCATTGGAGCAAAGTTGACCCAGGCGCTGGGGATGGCTCTGTGGCCTCTGCCTCGGGCACTGGAATGGCTTTGGTTGCAACAGACCAACGCCAGGATGGGCAGAGCATCGCCCCCTGGTGGGCATGCCGGGTGGATCCCGGTCGGGTGCATGCGGGAGTATGTTTGACTGCCTTCCCGTTTCCAACTTCAGAAAAATAAAAAATTAAAAAAAAAAAAAAAAAAAAAAGATGAAATAAATCATTCACCACAGTGGAAAAAAAAAATGTTCCCAGAACTCCAACAAAAGGTGATAGTTAACCAATTCAGATGGGGCACAGTAACGTTTGATTAGCTTCCAAGTGAAGTGAAGCAAGCCTGCTTCCATGTCTAGTGGAGACCAGCCAAGGACCCATGCAGTGAAATCATTCCAAGGCCAAGGTCAGATTCTCTTCTGCACACTCCTCTACCTGCCCCTCCCTAAGGTGCTTTCCCAGCCTAATGGGGCTGGGATCCAGAGGCTGTGACTCCTCACCTGCATTAAGAGCCAGTGACGGTGCATAGAGCACAACCCCCATGTAGATCACCTGTTGGGTATGGAAAAGAAAATGTGAGGGGAAGAGGCGATGAGGGTGGGCAGAGAGAGGAAGAACGACGGACTTCAACTCTAATATCTCCAATGGCTCCTTTCACCTCGGCTCACCTCCCTCTCCCTTCTTCCAAATGCTTACTGCCACTGTAGTAACACTGGCTTATAGCGCCTGTGTAGGAACTGGAAGGAATGGGAAGCTGGATGCCTCTGGGGCTCTGCCCCTAATAGAAATGTTAATCCTGTCAGTTTGAGAGCAGGGAAGGCTCTCAGTGCCTCAGCAGGCCTGAGTTCGGGTCCCCCTAGCAAGCCTCAGGCTCATTTCTAGCCTTATTCCACTTACCATCTGAAAGATGAAGGTCATGGTTCCACAAACCCGCACAGTTTTATTGAATCGGAGTTCCAGATACTAGGTAGTATTAAAAAAATAAACAAATAAATAAATAAAGGTATTCCTCCCCACTCCACTCCCCATGATGCACACATTTAATTTCCCTCAAGAGGTCCGGAACATGAGGGAATATCCAATTCATATCCTCTCTGGGCCCCACTCAGCATGGCACCTTTGGCCTCATGTGAGAAGAACCTATAAACACACGATGTGGTCCCTGTCACTCTCACTAGGCAGAGGTAAGCTGGGGGCCCAGACCTCCTTAGAAGGAGGAGGTCCCCACCCCCATCCCTGGGCCTCAGGGCCCAGTGTGCCCCTCCCTCCCTCCCGCTTACCTCATAAGCACTGGTGAGATGCAGGCGGTAGAAGACAGGGATGAAGATGTGCGCAGGGATCAGCAGCCCCAGGAAATAGGAGCAGCCCAGGAACCAATACTGGGTCCCAGATTTGTAGATCTCGGACGGCACACCCAGGATGGCCACAGCTGACTGGAAGGTGGCCAGCAGGGACAGCGCCACGGGAAGGCAATTCATTTTCCGGTCCGCCATCAGCAGCTCACTAACAGTATGCCGGCCCCAGCCACGAAAGGCATGGTAGAGCCCAATGGCAAGGGAGAGAACCAGCAGCAGGACAAAGACCACATAGTCCACAAGGGAGAAGGCGGATATTACCCCACTCGTGTCTGAGGTTGGGGGGAGAGGAGCGGAGGTTGTCACCCCCACACTCATGGCCTCACTGTGTCTATGACCTGTAGCCACTTGCTGCTCCTGGATTCTTGGCTGCAACCAGGTAGTGATACTGTGTCTCCACCAGGTGACACTGTTCAGGGTGACCTGAAAAGGAATATGCTTCTAATCAGGTCTGTCCTGCCTTCTGGGCCACTCACCAGTGCATCCCATACCACCAAATTTGGATGAGCCAGTTCAGTGGCAGACCCTCAAAGTCTGAAAGTCCTAGTATGGATGTGGTAGAGGAAAAAGGAGGGAGAAAGCAGCACTGTGAGATAGCCAGGAGACAACTATACTGCTCACAAAAATTAGGGGATATTTCATTTATTCATTTTGAAATATCCCCTAATTTTTATTTATTTATTTATTTATTTTTTTTCATTTTTCTGAAGCTGGAAACAGGGAGAGACAGTCAGACAGACTCCCGCATGTGCCCGACCCGGATCCACCCGGCACGCCCACCATGGGGCGAAGCTCTGCCCACCAGGGGGCGGTGCTCTGCCCATCCTGGGCGTCGCCATGTTGCGACCAGAGCCACTCTAGCGCCTGGGGCAGAGGCCACAGAGCCATCCCCAGCGCCCGGGCCATCTTTGCTCCAATGGAGCCTAGGCTGCGGGAGGGGAAGAGAGAGACAGAGAGGAAAGCGCGGCGGAGGGGTGGAGAAGCAAATGGGCGCTTCTCCTGTGTGCCCTGGCCGGGAATCGAACCCGGGTCCTCCGCACGCTAGGCCGATGCTCTACCGCTGAGCCAACCGGCCAGGGCAAAATATCCCCTAATTTTTGTGAGCAGTATGCTTGTCCATGCATAGTATATGCTTGAGCATGCATAGCTGTGAAATATAAGAATCTTCTTAGGTCTCCACCCGTGATTTAGGTGGAGACCTAAGAAGATTCTTATATTTCTTTTTAGGTCTCCACCTAAAAATCAACTCTAGCCCGTGTTTCTTCTCAGATTTCCCTGCCCCCACTTGCAGGCACAGACCCAGTCACTACAATACACTAAACCAGCAGAGCCCAACCTGGCGCCATAGCCCAGTGGGGAAGAAGAAATGGAGACTAATAACAGCATGGTCTCTATTCCCCCTGGCCTTGGTTCCTACCTCCCAGTTTCATGTTGCCAAGAGCAGCCCTACTCAGCAGTGACTCTTAAAGAGATCACCTCCACAACAGCCCCAAACTCCATTCCAGGCGCAACCACATCAGCCACTGTTCTCCCCAGCATTACTAGATAAGCCCTTCCACCTATCTCTCAGCCACTAGACCTGTAACACCACAGTGAATAGCAGATCTGGGAAGAGGGGTGGGATTCCAAAGTAAGAAGAGCTTCTGTGGCTTCACACTGGCTTCACACAAAATGCCCAGTGAAACCACAGAAACCGTCCCTGCTACAGAGCAGGAGTTGCCACAACACCGGGCTGAGGCAGGGTCTGGAACAGAACCTGACAGGGATGAATCAGTAACAGAGCTCAAAGAACAGGATTCCACCCAGGCCACCACAAAAATCCCAGCTGGTTGCAGCAGCTGAAATCAATGAAACCAGTCAGTAAAGCAAAATAGAGCCTAAGTGAAAAGAAGGCACAGAATGCTATGCCCAAACTGGGTCTTTGACAGGTTACAGTGGTTACTAGGTTACTATCCAGAAATCTAAGAATATCCTCTTTGTCATAACAAAACCAGATGTCTACAAGAGCCCAGTTTCAAATACCTATATAGCCTTTTTTTTTTTTAAAGGAAAGGAAATCATCCATTTAAACAGACTGGCTGTTTTGCCCATCAGCTCGCTTTCCTCTCCCTTTCTTTTTAAGATTTTATTTATTGATTTTACAGAGAGAGGAGGGTGGAGAACAAGAAATATCAACTTATAGTTGCTTCATTTTAGTTGTTCATTGATTGCTTGTTGTATGTGCCTTGACTGGGCAAGCCCAGGGTTTTGAACTGGCAACCTCAGCATTCCAAGTCAATGCTCTATCCACTGTGCCACCACAGGTCAGGCGCTATGTAGTTTTTGGGGAAGCCAAGACCAAGAATTTATCTCAGCAAGTACAGCTAATAGCTGCTGAGAAATTCAAGGTTCAAGGTGAAGTTGTTTCAAACATTCAAGAAAACAGACAGACTCCAACTATACAGAGGAAAGTGAAGAAGAGGTTGATGAAATAGGTGTGAAAGTTCAGGACATAGAACTGGTCATGTCACAAGCAAATCTGTCAAGAGCAAAGGCAGTGAAAGCCCAGAGGAACAGCAATAATGATATTATAAATGCTATTATGGAATTCACAATGTAACCATCTACACAAAAGAACTGTAAACCTGATACCTGTATAATTTTGTTAACCATTGTCACCCTGATAATTTTTAAAAATGTAGCCACTAAAAACCAGGAACTTTTGTTGTTTCAAAAAAGTAACTGCAGCTTGGTCTGAAATTTGTACTGTTTCAATCATTAATCAAGTTATGGCTTCTTGTGGGACTGAAAAAAAAAAGTAAGAGAGCAACATGCTGGAGTCAGGGGTCCAGAGTTAACAATTACAGAAGGAAACCAGCCAGGGAGCTGGGGCAAGGAGAATGGCCAGGGAGAGGGATCCTATCCTGGTGGGGCAAATACCTTACCTAGAGATGTGATCCTGTTCTGAGGCTGAGCTGCCTGGAGAAGCTGTGTGCATCTGGAGCTGGGCAGAGACTGAGGGTCTGGCTCGATAAGTGGTTACAGAGAGATCAGGAATTGGGGGCAGGGTGAAACTCAGTAGCTATTTGTTCTGGCCCCTTCAAGGAACCAATTGCTGTGATCCAAATGGCCTATCACCCTATGGCCCCCAAACTCCAGCTCCAGAATGGGGAGCATGGAGCTCAAAGTCAACAACATTCCTAGATGGATTAGGCTTTCACTCTAAATCACACTTGGCACCTTCTGCTAGAGGGAATTGAAAAGGAGGGGCTGAGAGAAGATGGAAAAGTTGCTTTTCTGACTCCTGCACAAGAAATACTAATCCTCAAATATGCCATTATCCTTAGAACAAGGATAGGATTATAGTATTTCAAATTTTAAAAGAATCTTAAGAGATTACTAAGACACCACCCTCATTTACAAAGACACTGAGACTGAGGCTTAGATAATTTATTGATCTTTGCAAAACCACAGACCTGATCATTGTCAGAGGCTAGATTAGAACCCAGGTCTAATGACTTCCCCATTCATGACTCTCCATTTATACCATACTATCTTTAGAGACTATCCCCAGGGCAGTGATTTTCAACACTTACCATCTCATGGCACATATAAAACTAATCACCAAAATTCTGCGGCACAATAAAAAAATTTTTTTTTGCCAATCTGACAAAAAAGGGCACAATTTTGATTCATTCACACAAGGTGGCTGTTATTGTGTTGGCTGTTGTAATTTTTTTTTTTTTTGACAATCTAAGAGAAAAGAGGTCAGTGCCCTGACTAAATAGTCAGGTATTACATGTTTTAAAAATTCTTGTGGCACACTGTTTAAAAATCACTGCCCTAGGGTACTTACTGGCATGAAGAAAAAAATACCAAAGAATACCAAGAATTTAGATAGCCTAACATGATGACAGTTAAGTTTTTGAACACCTGCTATGTAACCCAGCAGCATGCTATGTACTTTACAGGCATTAGTAATAACAATAATATTAAATAATGAAAAATAATAATTAAAATAAATGAAAACATAACCCATGGCTATTACTCTAAAACACCATGTCTCAGCCTGGCCTGTGGTGGTGCAAAGGATAGAGCATTGACCTAGAAGGCTGAGGTCACCAGCTTGAAACCCTGGGCTTGCCCAGTCAAAGCACATATGACAAGCCATCAATGAACAACTAAAGTGAAATATCTATGAGTTGATATTTCTCATTCCTCCTTACCCCCTCACCCCCCCACTACCTCTACTCTCTCTCTGTAAAATCAATAAGTAAAAGTCTTTAATAAAGAAAACAAAACAGCCTGACCAGGCGGTGGCTCAGTGGATAAAGCGTCAGACTGGGATGCAAAAGACCCAGGTTTGAGACCCCGAGGTCGCCAGCTTGAGTGTGGACTCATCTGGTTTGAGCAAAGCTCACCAGCTTGGACCCAAGGTCGCTGGCTAGAGCAAGGGGTTACTTGGTCTGCTGTAGCCCCACGGTCAAGGCACATATGAGAAAGCAATCGATGAACAACTAAGGTGTCGCAACAAAAAACTAATGATTGATGCTTCTCATCTCTCTCCGTTCCTGTCTGTCTGTCCCTATCTATCCCTCTCTCTGACTCTCTCTGTCTCTGAAAAAACAAAACAGAAAAACAGGATTAGTCATCAGCTAATCTTATTTTAAAAAAAAGAAAATAAAACATAAACATGTCCAAGGTCATTCACTTTACACGAACACTCTCTAGGAAACTGAGATTTAGAGATATTAAATAATTTGCTTAAGGTTACACAGCACGACACAAAACATGGAGGAAACGTTACTATCTGCAGGTATACCAGGTTATTCACCAAGGGCCTCATCCTTACTATTCCCAGAACCAAGACATAAGCAGAATATTAACTGTGGTCATTCATTCATGGAATAAAGTTTAGATTTCAACTAATCTACACACAGATCATTACAAACTATATCTTCTGAGTTTGCCCACTAGGAGAAAGATTAGCCTGGATGTCTTCTGGCTCTCTCATACTGTGTTCTTGGGCAGATGTTGCCTGACGGGAATGATATGGCCTCACACAGATGAAACCTGAACTCTGAACCTCCTAGGGCCAATGAGGAGAGAAAAATGAAAGCTGGCAACTCTTGGATCACATGTTACAAATGTCAGTAATGAGAACAATGTTCCCAGTAGGCCACTCTAGTTGAACCTAAACATTCCCTGGGCCTTTGTACTGTTACAAAGGAGAAACGCAAGGCCTGATGAGCTTCTAAGAGATTTATTTGTGCATCTGTGCACAGATGGGCTGAGACCCTAGCGGCTCACCTTCCCCTTACCTCCCTAGCTCAGGCAGGCTAAGAAGGTCCCATCGTTCTTCCTAGTAGCATCAGCAGCGAAAAGATGAAAAGCCTCAGCCTATATAGGCTTTTGGTAAGGGACTCTGGACCCGAACCTCACATGTACACTGCAACATCTCAAGTTTTTTCACTCCTCTAGCAAATTTTTACTGCTATGACAAAGATAATGGGAAGTAAGAAATAGCTGCTGTGTGCAAATAAGCACATGTAGTGAGTGACAAAGGGTTAGTGATATGGATAGGTAAGAAGTTGAAGAAAGAAAAATTCCATCATAAACTAGAACACAGAACCAAAGACTGCTGGGATAAACTGGCAGGGCTACATGACAGAATCACATCTATTCACATGAGCTGCGGAGAACCCTCCTCCTACATAGCTGAAGAGAGATAAAGCAAGGAAAAATCTGACCCAGTAACAAAGCTTTCCTCAGACACGATTCCAAGAACAGGCTGAAGAGAGATAAAGCAAGGAAAAATCTGACCCAGTAACAAAGCTTTCCTCAGACACGATTCCAAGAACAGGAGAGTGGCTTTCTAAAAACTCTACACTGCCTGACCAGGTGGTGGCGCAGTGGATAGAGCGGTGAACTGGGATGCAGAAGACCCAGGTTTGAGACCCCGAGGTCGCCAGCTTGAGTGTGGGCTCATCTGGTTTGAGCAGAGCTCACCAGCTTGGACCCAAGGTAGCTGGCTTGAGCAAGGGGTTACTCGGTCTGCTGAAGGCCCACAGTCAAGGCACATATGAGAAAGCAATCAATGAACAACTAAGGTGTTGCAACGCGCAACGAAAAACTAATGATTGATGCTTCTCATCTCTCCATTCCTGTCTGTCTGTCCTTGTCTATCCCTCTCTCTGACTCTGTCCCTGTAATAAAAAATAATAATAAATAAATAAATAAAAATAAAAACTCTACACTGACCTATATCCTATAGGCTTGTATCTCTCAGAGAGACATGAGCCGAAAGTATGAGCTGAGCTGTTTCTTTAACACTGTTAACCCCCAGGGCACAAATGCCTAAGACAAGAGAGAGACTGTCCCACCACCCTTCAGCCACAAACTGCACTGGACTGCTTAGACTCCTACAAACGGAAGGGGGCCACAGCAAGACCCAACGTCCCCGAAAGATTCCTTCATAATCTGGCCTTGTGCCTAGAATTCCTCAAGGTCGGAAAGGCTTTGCGAGATTTTGCGAGACCCCCACTAAAACGCTAATTTTAATTGAAAACGTAACGCTAATTTAAAATTTTACTGCTAATTTTAATTTCTAAGGCCTTAATACTCAGTTCCTCCGGGCAGGTCCGCACCATCGCCACCCTGCACCTCTGGGTCAAGGACGGGGGCCACCCTGGGGCCACGCTCGCCTTCTCCTTACCTCTGCAGCTCAGGCAGGGCTAAGAATGTCCCGTCGTTCTTCCTAGGATCAGCATCGCTCCCTTTTTCTGGGAAGGCAAAAGAGGTGAGGAGTTAGGAAAGCACATACCACGCCCCTACGTCGTCGCCAGGGCACCGGACGCTGCGTGCTCTTCGGACTGTGGTGAGGGGAACAAGGTGCCCGAGGCATCCCCAGGCTTCTCTCTTTCCGCCCGGGTGTGCCCTTCGCCCTTCACTCTTCTCTTACTCCTACTCGCTCTACTTTCTGGCTGTCCCACCTTCTTTCCACAGGCGACGTAAAGAGCACTATCACCTCGCCGCCCGCACCTGAGGTTTTCTCGGGCCTCCTAACCGGGGACGAGCTCACACCGCCCCTCTCCTCTTTGTCCCTCCCTCCTGGTTCTGACGCAGCTCTCCAGAGCCTCTGGGTACCGGCCCACAGCCTTCCATTTAGCCCCGGTCCGTCCCACCTGCCGGGTCTCCACGCTTGGGTCCCGCCGCCGCGGAAGAGCCGGGCCCCCAGCACGTGGACCGGGTGACAGCGGGGCCCCGCCCCCTGCCCGCCCCGCCATGATTACTGAGGGCCGCTGGAGTAGCTCAGGTAGGCTGTGGAGCGGCGACCTTGGCGTCCGGGTGCAAGGAATGCGGGGCTGAAAGAACGGCGGCGGGAAGGGCTTCGCTACACTGGGAGAAGTCAGTTTCCCCTAACGAGGACTGGGACGCCGGGAGAAGAGACGTGACCTCCAGAGCAGCAAAAACCTTTTACCCCCAGCGCCGCAGACCGGCCTCACTACTAGTCCACGCCCCCTGAGAGGCGGAGCCACGTGCACAAGTCTCGCGAGCTGCAGAGAAAGACGAAGGGAGCGGAAAAATGTCCCCTCACGATGCTGACTGTCCTTCGATTCCGCTCCCGTGGGCTGCGGCTCTGCTCCTCGCTCTGAGCGTGGAAAGGGTTCTGGCGCTACCCGAGGTACAGAAGCAAGTTAGCGGTTGGACCGAGGCAGAGGTGCTGGGCCAGCTGGCTGTCGCACTCGCGCGCTCTCTGCTCTCCCCAGCCCGCCCGCAGCTCTGGTTTGGTTCTTGAGGCCTCCCCAGCCATGGCCCATCGGCCGGGCCCACGATTACTCACTCTGCGTAGGTTTCCCAGCGTCCTCGCCCTGCCTGACATCCCTTGAGCTCTGACCTCGCTCCTTAATTTTTGAATAACTTTAAGTTCTTTCTACCGATGAGCCCTTTGGCTCTTCTGCAGGCTCGCCACACACAAATGTATATAGTGCGGGGACAGGACTATACCTTCTGTACTGCTTGATGAGTTCTTTGTGTACCTGCATTTCATTTACACCTGGCTAAACCGGAACTGCCAGGTCGAGAAGTCACTGGAGAGGACATAATAAATGTGTTCGGATAGGGATCTGCAAAGATGAAGGCCTTCCCTGGGTTAGTCTAGTGCAGGAAGTCTCGAGTGCGCTGATTTAGCGCCTGGGAAGAAATGCGGCTCCTAGTCAAACCTGATGTGGAGGTAGGACACTTCCCTTCCTCGTGTTAGAGGCATTCTGGAGAGATGTACTGGCAGTTAACTCTTGATCGCTGTTTGTTCTTTTCTTGGCTCTTTTTTCTGGAGTCCTCTAATAGTTTTCTCTCTTCTGCAGATATGCATCTATTGCCCAGGGAGTATGCGAAATTTGTCAGAAGTGGCCCTTTATTGTAAGCAGACACCAGGGCTAATGGTGCACGCCCGCTGCTGCCTGAATCAGAAGGGCACCATCCTGGGGTGAGAGAGGAGAAGGCATCCCTGGATAGTGGAAAAGAGCTCCCGACTCAGATTCATTAAGGCTTGCTTAATTGGCTTTTGGATAAATATTTGTTCCTATTTTGGAAGCATCTCAACCATGATTTTTAGACTTTTAAATCTGTTTTAGCATTTTGGGCTAGGTAAACAATGCTGTGGTTCTTCCTGGTTGAAAGTACATACAAATCTTAACTTTTGCCTGTTTTATTTTAAAGGCTTTTATGGCTTTGTTTTAAAGAGAGCTTTGTTTTGTTTGTTTATTATCAAGTCTTTGGATTATTTACTGTGTAACTCCATGAAATGACCCCTGATAGCCTCCAATACATTATACTAAAATGTGTTCTTTTTCCCCTTTCTGATTAATTCATGTTTGTTTTCGAGGCAAATTTCTCTTCCTGTCTCCTTATGCAGTTGGTCCCTGAATTTTCTCCCTTTACACTCTGGAGAATCCACCTAATTCTTATAGTTTCCCTTGTAACCACCATGCAGGTGTCTCCAAAAACTAGATCTTTTTTAGTATCCTTTGATCCTTGTCCAAGCAGATACCTCTAGCTTTCTATTAACATTTCCTCTTGAGGGCACCTTCACTTCAAACTCAAAATATCATGTTATGCTTCCATTTTTCTCTTTCCCTAATCTCCCTAAATACTTCTCTGTTAAACTTTCTGAAAACAAATTTTTTCCATTATCACTCTCTGGCTTTAAAATTAGATTTCCAATTATTTGTCCACTCAAACCCTTCATGAAAGTCTGGCTTCAGCCTACCTCCAAAAGTACAGTACCTTTGTTTCTATGTTCAGACCTCTCTTACCTAAAATTGCCTTCCTTCACCAAATTAAGACATATTTATTCTTTAATTCCAACATCTTTTGTTAATTCTTCCTACTATTAAATACCAGAGTAATATTTTCTTTATAATAATTTTATTTAGGAAATTAAATCTAATGGGGTGACATTAATCTATGGGGTACATAGGTTTCAGGCAAACATTTCTGTAGCATTTGAACTGTTGATTGTGTCATGTGCCCATCACCCAAAGTCAAATCATTTTCTGTCAGAGTAATATATTTTATTTTCACTAAATCCTTAATGTCTGTACCATTCAAATTTATTCATATACTGTCCGGTGGTTTCTTCAGTATTATAATTTAGTGTCTATATTGTTTTTATTGTTGGTGATCATCTTGTTTCTAACTACATTGTAAGCTGTTTGAAAGCTAAAATAATAAGGGTGTTTTGTTTTGTTTTTGAGAGTACGTTTATTAAAACTGGGGACAGTGAAAGAAGGGCGGGCTTAGGATAGAAGCAGCAACAGGAGAGAGTCTAGGCGGGGCTGCTTTGGCTCTCTGGAAATGTTATAAGAAAGAATTGAGCCTGGGTGGGGCTGTTGGCTCACTGGAAAGTCAGGAAAAGAAGGGGCCTTGGAGACAGGTTCAGGGGGTTAGCCTGAAATGAGCTGCTGCTGCCCATTGCTCCCCCAGTTGCAAGTCTCATGGGGACCCTTATAGTTTAGAAAGTGCATGCATGAGAGGAAAGAAAGATGTGGGTGTGCTCCCAGACGTGAGAGTGTCCTGAAAGGATTTTTTAAAAATTTTTTCATTATTGATTTTTAGAGAGGAAGGGAGAGAGAGAGAGAAAGAGACAGTAATAGCGGTCTGTTCCTGTATGTGCCCTGACTGGGGATCAAACCAGCCACCTCTGCACTTTGGGCCAGTGCTCTAACCAACCAAGATTTCTGGCCAAGGCCTGAAAGGATTTTTTTATACTCCACAAATTTTTGCAGTTAGTAGACACTCAGTAAATATTTGTAAAATAAAGATTAGCCAGCATTAGATATTGAAGAAAATAATGTGGTATGGTCCTTATTAATATTCAGTAGTTTACAGCCAATCTGTGGTAGAAATGTACTTGGAAGAACTTTCATTTATGTGATTTGATTTTTTTTCCATTTGAAGGTCCTTTGTGGATCTGAGAATCACACCTTAATGTGAGATTTACTAATCCAGACAAACGTATTTCTTCCAATATATGCACAGATACAATGAACTTTCCATGATGGAAACATTTTCTATCTGTAATCTCCAGTCCAGTAGCTGTTAACCACATGTTAGTGGTTACTGAACACTTGAAATGTGGCTAGTGCAAATGAAAGACTGAGGTTTTTTTAATTTAAATTAATTTAAATAGCTACATGTAGCTAGCTAATGGTGACTGAATTGGATGCAGTAATAAAACATCTATAGCACCTAGTTTGTGGCCTTGAACATATCTGTGTTCAACTAATATACTGCTCACAAAAATTAGGGGATATTTCAAAATGAATATGCAGCTATAAAATATCCCCTACTTTTTGTGAGCAGAATGTTAGCAGAAAAGGGGTTGTATTAGTCTATAGTGGATAAAGAGGAGAGACACGTGTTTATGCTGATGACCTTATTTCCTCAGGCTGGATCTCCAGAACTGTTCTCTGAAGGACCCAGGTCCAGACTTTCCTCAAGCACATACTGCTGTTATCATGTAAGTGGTCCATAATCTTCCATACCAAAAAGTGACTGTGGCAAAGGGTTGTTGGTAAAGTCTTTCAGGATAGACTCCTAAAAAGATGTTTGGATATTGATTTCTAAACTTAACTCAGAATGAGAACTGGAATACCAGTCTAGGAAGATATGTGAATGGAAGTATTCAATAGGATGTTTTCCTAAAGCACAGTGCTGCCTGACCTGTGGTGGCACAGTGGATAAAGCGTCAACCTGGAAACACTGAGGTTGCTGGTTCAAAACCTGGCTTGCCTGGCTTGCCTGGTCAAGGCACATATGGGAGTTGATGCTTCCTGCTCCTCCCTCTTCTCTCTCTCTCTCTCTCCCCCTCCTCTCTAAAATGAATAAATAAAAAATAATAATAATAATAAATAAAGCACAGTGCTAACAGTATATGCTTTTTATAGAGACCTACAAGCAAACCCCCTCAAGGATGACTTGGCCAACAACTTCCATGGCTTTACCCAGCTCCAGACCCTGTGAGTTAGGTTATGGGGTTGGGAAGAGAATCTAAGAGGGGCAGTGCTGTGAGCTCAGCAACTTTGGGTTGCATATTAAGACTGCCTGTGTTGTGTTCAGAATACTACCAACAGATGTCAACTGTCCTGGAGGCATTAATGCCTGGAATACTGTCACCTTTTATAGAGACAACCAAACCTGCCAAGGGCAAAGGGACGTTTGCAATAGCACTGGAGACATAGGTATGCTATCTCACCTCCAGCCTTTTGGAACTGCTTTTCCTTCTTTGTATTTTCCCCACTAGGTAAAAAAGACAGTAAAATTGCTTATATTTCTTTTGTTTGGGATTCTGAGGCTCTAACCCAGTGGTAGTCAACCTGGTCCCTCCCGCCCACTAGTAGACGTTCCAGCTTTCATGGTGGGCGGTAGCAGAGCAACCAAAGTATAAATGAGAAGATAGATTTAACTATAGTAAGTTGTTTTATAAAGATTTATTCTGCCAAACTTAGCGAAAATCTGACATAAAGTACTTGGTAAGTAATTATTATTATATGCTTTAACTTGCTGTAACTCTGCTTTATAAATTTTATAAAGTAAAGTTACTTTCCTACTTTATAAATCACCATTACTGTGGAACCGGTGGGCAGTTAGAAAATTTTACTACTAACAGAGATACAAAAGTGGGTGGTGGGTATAAAAAGGTTGACTAAGCCTGCTCTAACCCCTTAAAAAAAAAAGGTCTTAAAATATATTTTATCCCTGATGGGATAGCTCATTTGGTTAGAGTGTCATCCTGATACACCAAGGTTGTAGATTCAGTCCCTGGTCAGGGCACATACAAAAGTCAACTGATGCATGCACAAATTGATGTTTCTCTCTCCTCTCTATAAAATCATTGCAAAATAATACATTTTATATTATTATCATGTTCTGATTATTGTAATCTTCTCCTTTGACGTAGAAATAATTGAATCTAAATTGAAGCAGATATTTGAGAAACATATTAATAGGATCCAGTGATGTTCTCTGTTTCTCTCTGACTCCCAGAAATATGTCCTGAGAATGGATCTTGTGTGCATGATGGTCCAGGTCTTTTGCAGTGTATTTGTGCTGATGGATTTCACGGCTACAAGTGTATGCGCCAGGTGAGGAATTAGGCCTTCTAATTAGGGATAAGAGAAATGCATAGAGCAAACACCTCTCAGAAAGAAGAGCCTTAAGACCAGGAGCTGATGCAAATTACCTCGTGAAGTAAACTAAGAGAATTTCCCTGAATGAGGGGTTAGGTATACTAGGAAAGAACTGGGTGTTACGATGCAGCCCTTGGTGTAACACTATATGAGTTTTTTTTAATCTTTTATTCTCAGGGCTCTTTCTCGATGCTTATGTTCTTCGGAATTCTGGGATCCACAACATTATCTATCTCCATTCTGCTTTGGGGGACCCAACGCCGAAAAGCCAAGGCTTCATGAACTACATATGTCTTCCTACTGACCTAAAGATCATCCCAATCTATCTTAGTCCAGCCGGGAAGATTTGCTTCCTAAACAGACTGGCCAGAGGATCCTCTTCATGGCCCAGACCGTGGTTGGAAGGAAGATGGAACATTGCACAATGCTGGAGTGTCACACTCCAGAAGTGGACTAGTACCATTTCCCATTTATGTGTTAACTGTAATAAACTTTTTTTTTGTAGGGAAAGATGCCCTGGCCTTGTGTGTTTCTTGTTTGGGGTGGGAGAAACTGCTTTAGGGGAGTTGGCTTTCTTTCGTAGGTTTCTCCAGGCTTTGCGCTAGGTGGACAGACGTCTCCAACCTAGTAGCCGCCTTGGCCCCGCCCCTTACGTGATGGCCCCGCCCCCTCGCTTCCCGCGCCGCCGCAGTCTGCCTTCTCGCAGAGCGTCTGGGCTCGTGCACTTTCTGCCGCGTACTTGCTCCAGCCAGCCGCGCAGCTAGCCACGTGTGCCGACTTTGGGGCTTGCAGTCCTCACGTGGTTGCATTATAGGCGGAAACTTGCTGTAGTTCCAGCTTTTCTGTTTGCCCACGTCTCTGAGCTCCGTTCCCATGGCGACCCTGGTGTTGGAGGATGGGTTGGTCCTGCGGGGCCAGCCCTTTGGGGCCGCTGTGTCGACTGCGGGAGAAGTGGGTAAGCAAGCCCGATTCGGCTGCCGACCTCATCCCACTCTCTGTTGCCCTTCTTTGCCCAACCTGCCTTGCCCAGACCCCGCCATTTTCCCGCCTGCCCAATTCCCCCCCCTCCCTTTTCGGCGCCCAGGTTCCCAACCCAGCTTCTTTCATCTCTCACGGCCAAGGCAGCCTTCACAGGGGCATTCTCATGGCGTGAGGCAGAGTTCCAAAGAGTGCCTCGCCCGAACCCCAGCCCTGCCTTTCTTGCAGTGTTTCAAACCGGCATGGTCGGCTACCCCGAGGCCCTCACTGACCCTTCCTACAAAGCTCAGATCTTAGTGCTGACATATCCTCTGATCGGCAACTATGGCATCCCTGCAGATGAAGTGGATGATTTTGGTCTCAGCAAGGTAGCCACACCCAATGCTTTCTCTATATTCCTTTTCAAATAAGTAATTATTAGCTGTTAATGAAGTGAAGACATTGACATTCTGCTAGGCATCCTGAAGAGAACAAAGATTTGTACAGAAGTGATAAAACAAGTACTGTACTATGAAGGGTTTGTTAAATACCTGGAGAAGCACAGTACTAGAGGCCAAGCCAGAGACTGGTCTTTGGTGAGAAACCAGTGAAGACATTTGAGCAGCAGAGTCCTGTGATGGGAGCAGTACTTTGTTTTACGATTCAATGGATGAGTGGGAAAGAGACTAGAAACTAGGGTCACACCCTTTCCAGTGACAGTAGGTCCCAGTTCACCTATCAAACCAGTGAAGTTGATTATCATTTTATAAACCTATTTTCCTTACCTTGCCTCATTTTCTACCACTTTCAGTAGCATTCTTACTTCTAGATAAGAAAACTCAGCTTCTTCTCACAGTGAGATTTCCCCTATCCCTCCTTCTCTGGAATTTTTAAATTAAATCAACACAAGTTAATAGGGGAAGTCACCATAGCCTTCTTTCCACTTGGAGAGGTAAGGGACACACTTGTTATTCCTCAGAAGGGACCATTCCTCATCACAAACCAAAAGTACACTGCATTCTAGTTTCTAACACAGAGTCTTGGTTAACATATATTAATTTTCAGCTTTGTGAACTGTAAACAATGACAAAATTGATTTTATAAACCTGAAAAATTAAGGCCCTGACAGAACCAGGGTGAGTAAGGCCTCCTAGAGCCAGCAGACCACCACAGATGCTTTTGTGGCACATGTGCTGTTAATGTATTTGTCCATGTGCAGATCAGTCCTCTTGGACACGGTTCTACCAAACTTTTTTTTTAATTTGTTGATTTTAGAGAGGGAAGAAGAGAGAGAAAGAAGAAGAAGGGAGGAAGGAAGGAAAGAGAAAGAATGAAAGAGAAAGAAAGAAAGATTGGTTTGTTTTTCCACTTATTTATGCATTCATTGATTTTTTTTTTTTTTTTTTTTTTTTTTTGTATTTTTCTGAAGCTGGAAACGGGGAGAGACAGTCAGACAGACTCCCGCATGGGCCCGACCGGGATCCACCCGGCAGGCCCACCAGGGGCGATGCTCTGCCCCTCCGGGGCGTTGCTCTGTTGCTACCTGAGCCACTCTAGTGCCTGGGGCAGAGGCCAAGGAGACATCCCCAGCGCTCGGGCCATCTTTGCTCCAATGGAGCCTTGGCTGCGGGAGGGGAAGAGAGAGACAGAGAGGAAGGGGGGGGGAGTGGAGAAGCAAATGGGCGCTTCTCCTATGTGCCCTGGCCGGGAATCGAACCCGGCTCCCCCACACGCCAGGCGGCCGCTCTACCGGTGAGCCAACCGGCCAGGGCCTATGCATTCATTGATTGATTCTTGTATGTGCTCTGACAAGGGATCGAACCTTCAACCTTAGCATATCGGGACATTGCTCTAACCAGCAGAGCCTGCCAAACTATTTTTCGAATTCCTAAATAACAAACTTAATATCCATCTTTCTTTATATCTTCCACTAAACATGTGATTTGACTATATCACTACCTCCCACATAAATTACCTATTTATCTGTTTAGTTATTAAATGCTTATCTGTTGGGGAACAATTTTTTTTTTAATTGATTTTTAGAGGAGAGAGAGAAAGAAAAGGGTTGAAGGAGGAATAGGAAGCATCAATTCATAGTGGTTGCTTCTCATACATGCCTTGACCAGGCAAGCCCAGGGTTTTGTTTTTGTTTTTGTTTTTGTTTTGTTTTTTACAGAGACAGAGAAAGAGTCAGAGAGAGGGATAGATAGGGACAGACAGACAGGAACGGAGAGAGATGAGAAGCACCAATCATCAGTTTTTCGTTGTGACACCTTAGTTGTTCATTGATTGCTGTCTCATATGTGCCTTGATCGTGGGGCTACTGCTGACGGAGTACCCCCTTGCTCGAGCCAGCGACCTTGGGCTCAAGCTGGTGAGCTTTTTTGCTCAAACCAGATGAGCCCGTGCTTAAGCTGGGGACCTCAGGTCTCGAACCTGGGTCCTCCACATCCCAGTTTGACACTATCCACTGTGCCACCACCTGGTCAAGCTAGCCCAGGTTTTGAACGAGCAACCTTAGCATTCCAGGTTTTGAACGAGCAACCTTAGCATTTGTGCACTGAGCCACCACAGGTCATACAGGGAACAAATCTGTGTTACGTTCTTTTGTATATATAGTCCCCTATGAAGGGGGAGGGTATAATCATACCTACTGTTGTTCCCTGAACCTTTATTTTTATTTAGTAAGGTATTGTACACCTGCCTGTCTTACATGTTTTTATCATACCCTGTACTTATGATTTTTTAAAAATATTTTTTTCTTTTTTCTGTGGCACTCAAACCATTTCACAGAAACTCCCTTCTCACTTCAACTGTCTCACTGCTGCCATGTTGAAAGACCCTGTAATTATGATCTTGTTTATTTACATGTTACCTTGTTAATTTTACACTCACTAAGTAACAAATTAACATTGTGAGATAGGGACCTTGTCTTTTTTTATGCTCACTATCTCTCCCCCAGCACTCAGAAATGTTTTTTGACTGCTACCGTGTATCAGTCGCTTTGCGCTTGAGTTCACAGTTTTGTGAAGACCCACATTCACATTATGCTGTAAATGGCAAGAACACTAGAAATGAAGTGAGCTTAGGTGAGCTCTAAAGGGGGAGGCCCAAACACAGTGGCTGAGTGGGAATGGCTTTACAGAAGAGGAGATTTGTGGTCTGAGTTTTGGTTAAAAGAGAAGGAAAGAAAAAGGAAAATGTCATTTTCAGCTATTTATCGGGCACCCTGGGACCGTGTGTACAGTACTCCAGATGGGGGACAGCACGGCTGGTAAAGGGCAGAAGTATGAGATGCTTGATGTGTTTTAGGAATGGCAGGTCATTCAGTGTGGCTGAAGTACAGGGCCCATACAGTACTATGTGAAAAGACAATGTAGGAAGGTATGCAATGGCCCTGGGCTCCTTGCAGTCTATTCCTTCCATCAACAGTGGTTTGAATCCTCGAGAATCCACGTGGCAGGATTGGTGGTGGGAGAGTGCTGCCCTACTCCCAGCCACTGGAGCACCATCCGCACCCTGCACGAGTGGCTGCAGCAGCATGGCATACCTGGCCTGCAAGGTATGGTGCAAACACAGTGTGTTCAGGCAGAGCATAGGTGTGTGGATAAGAAGACTCAAGAGAAGACCTGTGTGCACTGTTGGAACTTGAGTCCAAGGTTGTGAGAAAACAGATCTGATTTGAGGGTTTAGATTGGGTTTGGGGGCAAGGAACTGAGCTCTTGCTCATGTGGAAAATTTCAAACATGCAGAGAGAATAGTCTATAATGAACCCCCAGCTTCCATAGCTACCAACTCAGGGCTAAATATATTTCACTACCACTACTATAACCGCCAGATTATTTTGAAGCAAATCTCAGATGTACCATTTCATCCATAGTTAAATATCTGAAAAAGGTATCCTTTTAAAATTGACCACAATAACATCATACCTTTAAAAAATTAATAATATTTCCTTAATATTTGAATATCCAGGCAAGGTTTAAAATTTTTTCAGTTATCTAAATTTTTTTTTTTTTTACAATTAGTTTATTTGACTCTGGGTCTAAACAAGATCCCTACGTTGCATTTGATTATATATTTTTTACTCTATGGGCTTTGTAACCTATTTGTAAAAAAACAGGTCAATTTTCCTTTGGAGTATCCCACAGTCTGCATTTTGTTGATTACATTCCTGTAGTGTCATTTAGCATGTTCTTTTTCTGTAAACAGATAAATCTGTATTATTTTCTATAAACAGGTCTATCTAGAGTCATGGTACAATTGAGATGTGATGTTTTTGGCACGGACACTTGATGGTAGTGTATTTCCATCAGGATGGCCCAGGATTTTAATGCCCATAGAACAGCTGTGTGTGACTCAGAGCTCTGGAATGGAAGTGCAGCTGGAAACCTTAACCTCATATGTGACTGAGTTGGGGGAGTGTGATCTCGGACTGTGCTATTTTGACAGGAGTGGACACTCGGGAGCTGACTAAGAAGTTGCGAGAGCAAGGGTCTCTCTTGGGCAAGCTGGTGCAGGATGGGACAGAGCCGTCAGCCCTGCCATTCTTGGACCCCAATGCCCGCCCCCTGGTGCCGGACGTCTCCATTAAGGTACAAAAGTAGAGTGGGAGAATGTTGCAAGCTATTAACAGAGAAGTTACATTCTCCCTCTAACTGGGGCTTCAGGGAGAATCAGACGAAGTTAGGGGTTGGTGTGCACATATTTGTACCCACTAATCACAAATGCCAATGTTGCCCTCTATTTCTCAGGCTCCACAGGTTTTCAATTCAGGAGGTACCCCTCGTATCCTTGCTTTGGACTGTGGCCTCAAGTATAATCAGATTCGATGCTTGTGCCAGCGTGGGGCTGAGGTCACTGTGGTACCCTGGGACCACACATTGGACAGCCAGGGTAAGTAGCAGGGGTCTCAGCAGGACCACAAACAGCATAGGTGGAAGATATGTTCCTTGGTCTAATTGTTAGAAGTCAACATGAGTTGCAGGGAAGACAATGGAGAGCAGGGCTTTTGCTCTAAGTAAAGGGCTGCAAGGGTGTCTCTAATTCGATATTGGTTTTGATGTCATCTTTTCTGCCCATTCCAGAATACGAGGGTCTCTTCCTGAGTAATGGCCCTGGTGACCCCGCCTCCTATCCCAGTGTTATATCTGCATTAAGCCGTGTCTTATCTGAGCCTAATCCCCGGCCTGTCTTCGGGATCTGCCTGGGACACCAGCTGTTGGCCTTAGCCATTGGGGCCAAGACTTATAAGATGAGGTGGGACTTATGGGGAGAGGAAGGGCCCGCAGTACTGACGTGAGGGGAGGGGAGTCTTGGGAATGGGCTTTCAGTCAGTGTTTGTTAGTGTTGGAACAGAGCAGGAGCTGGTAAGAGTCCTCAGACCAACAAGAGTTGGGTTGGTCCAGCGGCGAAGGAGGGTGAAAGAGACTTGTGACTCAGCATGCTTCCATCGCCAGATACGGGAACCGAGGCCATAACCAGCCCTGCTTGCTGGTGGGCTCTGGGCGCTGCTTTCTGACATCCCAGAACCATGGGTTTGCTGTGGAAACAGACTCCCTGCCAGCAGGCTGGCTCCCCCTCTTCATCAACGCCAATGATCATTCCAATGAAGGCATTGTACATGACAACCTGCCCTTCTTCAGGTGAGCCTGGGTGATTCTGGCACAGTGACTAGGTGTGCACAGCTTTGAAGCCCCCTGGGACTTGCAGATAAAAGTACAGCATGATAGTGGGCCCCAGTTTTCCATCCCATTCATCACCCACCTCCGAGGCTGCCGGTGCCCAGGATGACAGGTTCTATAACCCAGTCTCTTCAACAGTGTCCAGTTTCACCCAGAGCACCACGCTGGCCCTTCAGATATGGAGCTTCTTTTTGATATCTTTCTGGAAACTGTGAAAGAAGCCAAGGCTGGAAACCCTGGTGGCCAGACAGGTAAGCACCTGCGAAGAACTGGGTTAAGAAGCCTGGCTCTAGGATGGACATACCTCCGGAAACATATATGTTTGGGACGTTAAGGGGGTGGGTTGGGAGGGCAACCAAACTAAGATGGTTTATTTATACTTCTATTGAAAGCAGCTCCTAAGTCATTAGTCCTGCGTTCTGTTTCTGACTCTGCCACTCATTAGAGGCATGACTTGTCCTGGATTCTTCTGTAAGATGAGGGGGTTAACCCAGATGATTTCTCACAGGTCTCATTCATCTCTAGCAGTCGGACTTTCTTTGTTTCCACAGTTCGAGAGCGGCTTGCTGAGCGCCTCTGTCCGCCTGGGACTCCCAGCCCGGGCTCTGGGCCGCCCCCACCACGGAAGGTTCTGATCCTGGGCTCAGGGGGCCTCTCCATTGGCCAGGCTGGAGAGTTTGACTACTCAGGTTCTCAGGTGAATATGTTCATCCCGCCCCTCTGGGTGCATGTGCCTCGGGAATGGATAGTCTCACGGAGAAAAGCTGAGGCTTGAACACTGGTTGTGGGGAGGCA
The DNA here is from genome assembly GCF_036850995.1 of Saccopteryx leptura. NCBI lineage: Eukaryota > Metazoa > Chordata > Mammalia > Chiroptera > Emballonuridae > Saccopteryx > Saccopteryx leptura. Next base: position 288,191,045 of record NC_089505.1, on the reverse strand, counting down.
GTGGCAGACAGGGTCTGGGAATGTGCAGAAAGGTGAGGAGCTGAGGGATAGAAGTTGGTTGTTGCGGACTAAGAGCACAGGGAGGGAGAAGAGGAAGAGAAGTGCCCATCTGAGACTGTTCATGGTCTTGCTTCTGCAGTCAAAGCTGACACGCCATTTTTGTCCCCCTAGGCAATCAAGGCCCTGAAGGAAGAAAACATCCAGACATTGCTGATCAACCCCAACATTGCCACAGTACAGACCTCCCAGGGGCTAGCCGACAAGGTCTATTTCCTTCCCATAACGCCGCACTACGTAACCCAGGTAGGGCCGGGGTAAGGCTGGATTGAGGAGAGGGACCCATGTTGGCAGGGGGATCCAGTGGTCACACTGGGTTTCTAAACTTATTTAACCCATTTCCTAACCCCAAGGTCTTACTGCCTGTTATTCCCCTCTCTCCTTCCCCAGGTGATCCGTAATGAGCGCCCAGATGGCATATTACTGACTTTTGGGGGCCAGACAGCTCTGAACTGTGGTGTGGAGCTGACTAAGGCTGGAGTGCTAGCACGATACGGTGTCCGGGTCCTGGGCACACCCGTGGAGACCATCGAGCTGACAGAGGACCGGCGTGCCTTTGCCTCCAGGATGGCGGAGATTGGAGAGCATGTGGCCCCCAGTGAGGCAGCAAATTCTCTTGAACAGGTTTGAGAGATGGTTGGAGGGAGGTAGAATGGTGTCCTTTTTCTTTACACCTTATTTTCCCTGGGTCCAGGGACTCTGTGCAGCAAGCAGTCAAGGCCTGACCTGTTCGTTCCTCTCTTCTCATTGCAGGCCCAGGCAGCCGCCGAGCGACTGGGGTACCCTGTGCTGGTGCGTGCCGCCTTTGCCCTAGGAGGCCTGGGCTCTGGCTTTGCCTCTACCAGAGAGGAGCTCTCTGCTCTTGTGGCCCCAGCTTTTGCCCATACCAGCCAAGTCCTGGTGGACAAGTCCCTGAAGGGGTGGAAGGAGATTGAGTATGAGGTGGTGAGAGACACCTCTGGCAACTGTGTCACGGTGAGTGTGGAGCCAGGGTGGGAGTAGGGTTAGGCATTATGAGCTTCTGTAAGAGCAGAGGCCTGGGCTGAGGTCTTGGGAGGGTTTGCTGTCCCTAAGACCTAGGATGGATGAAGGCTCTGGTCTCGCCTGACCCGCTTTGGCAGTGACCTCCATGGTACCCTCCCTTCACAGGTGTGTAACATGGAGAACTTGGACCCACTGGGCATCCATACTGGTGAGTCCATAGTGGTGGCTCCGAGCCAGACACTGAATGACAGGGAGTACCAGCTACTGCGGCAGACAGCCATCAAGGTGACCCAGCACCTTGGAATCGTTGGGGAGTGCAATGTGCAGTATGCCTTGAACCCTGAGTCTGAGCAGGTGAGACTGTAGGTCCCGGAGCTGACATTCTAGTTATTGGACCTCCTTCCATAATTTTGAGGCCTCAAGGCAATGAGGCCTGGCCCTGGCTGGTTGGCTCAGCGGTAGAGCGTCAGCCTGGCGTGCGGGGGACCCGGGTTCGATTCCCGGCCAGGGCACATAGGAGAAGCGCCCATTTGCTTCTCCGCCCCCCGCCCCCCTCCTTCCTCTCTGTCTCTCTCTTCCCCTCCCGCAGCCAAGGCTCCATTGGAGCAAAGATAGCCCGGGCGCTGGGGATGGCTCCTTGGCCTCTGCCCCAGGCACTAGAGTGGCTCTGGGTGCGGCAGAGCGACGCCCTGGAGGGGCAGAGCATCGCCCCCTGGTGGGCAGAGCGTTGCCCCTGGTGGGCGTGCAGGGTGGATCCCGGTCCGGCGCATGTGGGAGTCTGTCTGACTGTCTCTCCCCATTTCCAGCTTCAGAAAAATACAAAAAAAAAAAAAAAAAAAAAAAAAGGCAATGAGGCCCTTTGGCCCTACAGACCTTGGAGTATTGTCTTTGGTAGGGTTGGGCCTTGGATAGGGGGCTTCTGTTATCCATCCCTTGGGGAGGGCTTTATTTTGTTGCCTTTCTGAGATCTCTCTTAGGTGGCCCTTCCAGGCCAGTTACCTGGTAACTCTGTTCTCTCTCTTTGTAGTATTACATCATCGAAGTGAATGCCAGGCTCTCTCGCAGCTCCGCTCTGGCCAGTAAGGCCACAGGCTATCCACTGGCCTACGTGGCAGCCAAGCTGGCTTTGGGCATCCCTCTGCCTGAGCTCAGGTACAAGGGTGGGGGAGAGATCAGGGACATAAGGGAAACATTCGTGGACAGGGCATATAAAAAGGACATTGGCCTGGATGTGTGGGGATGGAGAGAGCTACCTGTGAGCTCACCCTATATGTCTCCCACCTGTTCCTCTGGCACCCCCACCTGATGGCTCCCAGGAACTCCGTGACTGGGGGAACAGCGGCATTTGAACCCAGCCTGGATTATTGTGTGGTGAAGATTCCTCGCTGGGACCTCAGCAAGTTCCTCCGCGTCAGCACAAAGATCGGAAGCTGCATGAAGAGTGTTGGTGAGGGACAGATCCCAAGTGACCCTTCCCCAGATCACCCCACGGGGTCCCATCTGTCCCAAGAGTCTAGAATGTCATAGAGTTAGTTCCCTGGCATGGCCTTTCAGCATCTATATTAGCAGCTTCTTGGGAATACAGTTTTTTAGAGCTAATAGGGACATTTCAGACTAAGGTAGTAGTTCTTACTAGGAGTGGGAATCAAAGGCATCTGGAAATCTATGTTATAATACATATGCCGCCTCCCCTCCCAGGTGATATGTCAGGATCCCTGAGATGGAGTGATAGCCATCAGAGGATCTCATTGCTCATTTTACCATTGAGTAACTAAGATGCCCACAAAGGAAAGTATTGTGGCCAAATAGAGGACGGAGCCAAGAACTGAAAACTAGACCTGGTTGCTAGTATTCCTGTCCCATAACGAGGCCAGTGCCATGAAACTCCACCCACAGCATTTCATGGCATTTTGTCCATGGCCCTTAGGGTGTAAATGGCAGTGATGTTTTGTTTTCTATGCTAGTTTAAATTCTGATGCTTGGGGCAATGACTGCTGTTTTTTTGTGAACCTTCTTAATCCAAGTCAGCACAATGGTAACCATTCTTAGCACATTTCCTTCTCTGGGCACTTTCTGCCATAGTCACTAAATGAGAGGTTTTTGTTTTGTTTTGGTTTAACATGTATAAGATCAGAGCAGGATTTTAGAGATCTTTTTCATAGAAAAAGGTAGACAGTGAATGTCCATAGTGGTCAGTCTTCGTAAAGTGGTAGAGTATGCTGGAATTGAGTTATTGTGCTTCCTCATAGTGTCCTTTTAAGGTGCCTTAGACTGTCCTCTACAACATTTCAGCCCAAACAAGAATGCGCATGAACCAAAGTGCCACCTGCTAAGAATAAGAGCATTTCACTGTGCTCACATTTCCATTACAAGTAATGGTAGCCTTTAAACAAGTTAACTCTAAGCTCAGATATTATTTCAGAATTTTTAGAAATCTTACAAGACTGCCAAGTTGTTCCTCCTGGAGATGAATTTCTGTTATATGAAAATTATAATAAACATGGGAACAAAGCCGTAATTGTGGCTAAAAGAAGTGGCTTGAAAATAGACAATCAGCCTGACCAGGCGGTGGCGCAGTGGATAGAGCATCGGACTGGGATGTGGAGGACCCAGGTTTGAGACCCTGAGGTCGCCAGCTTGAGCCCAAGGTCACTGACTCGAGCAAGGGGTCACTCGGTCTGCTGTAGCCCCCCGATCAAGGCACATATGAGAAATCATTAATGAACAACTAAGGAACAGCAACAAAGAATTGATATTTCTCTTCTCTCTCCCTTCCTGTCTGTCTGTTCCTATCTGTCCCTCTCTCTGACTCTGTCTCTCCCACAAGAAAAAAAAAGAAAGAAAATAGACTATCAAAGATTGATTCCTGGATGAGACATTTCACTGTTTTATATCTATCCAAGAATTATTCAATGTGATCATTGGTAACTTTTTAAACTTTTATTACACACGTAAGATATATCTATCATTGAGAAGTTAGAAAAGATAGTTTAGGCCCTGGCTAGATAGCTCAGGTGGTTAGAGCATCATCCTAATGTGCCAAGTTGCAGGTTCGATCTTTGGCCAGGGCACATACAAGAATCAACCAATGAATGATAAATAAGTGGAACAACAAATTGATGTTTCTTTCTTCCTTCCTCTCTAAAAATCAAGAAAAAGTTTTTACAAAGAATAGTTTGTCTGACCAGGCAGTGGTGCAGTGGATAGAGTGTCGGATCAGGACACGGAGGACCCAGGTTCAAAACCCTGCGGTCGCCAGCTGGGGCACGGGTTCATCTGGTTTGAGCAAAGCTCACCAGCTTGAGCCCAAGGTCACTGGCTCGAGCAAGGGGTTGCTCAGTCTGCTGTAGCTCCACAGTCAAGGCACATATTAGAAAGCAATCAATGAACAACTAAAGTGCCGCAATGAAGAATTGATGCTTCTCATCTCTCTCCTTCCTGTCTGTCTGTCCCTGTCCACCCCTCTCTCTGACTCTCTCTCTGTCTCTGTCAAAAAAAAAAAAAAGATAGTTAAACCAAAGAATAATCAATCACCTGTAATCTTGTCACACAGAGATGAACTTGGGCGTGTATGTCTTGATTCCAGAATTTCTCTCAACATTCAAGTATGAGTGTGTTGAGTTTTTCTTTTACCGAAAAAAAAAACTTTTATAATATAACCACATTACAAAGGAATTAAAATCACTCATATTCCACTTCTTTAACCCTACTATTGGCACCTTGATTTAAATTTTTTAAAAGAAACATATTAAGGGGGAAAAAACAAAAACAAATATTAGGATAGTAAATAAAAAATATTGGGAAAAATACTGGAAGACTGTAGGCTAAAACATCAGAGGTCATGAACAAAACTTTACAGAAGAGGAAATCAATAAGCGAACTGGAGGGAAGGCTTCCTCTCATTAGTAACTAGAAATCTAGTTAAATTAGATAATATTTTTACTATTAGCAAAAATTGTTTTAAATGATTATACACACTTAGAAGGTTGGTTAAACTTACACTTTATATGTAAAGCACAAACTTCTATAAAGCAATTAATACTTATCAAGAGCCAGAAAACTTATCTTACCTGTTGCCCCTGCACTTCTAGAAATTTATACTAAGGAGCAAATCCAAAGCACCGAAAGCATCCTAGCCTCACTTAGAACGAGAAGCACTACAAAACTGAATGTCCTTCATTGAGTGAGCAGTTAAATGAGGTAAATCATGCAGGAATTAGCCTGACCAGGTAGTGGCACAGTGGATAAAGCGTCAGACTAGGATGCTGAGTACTCAGGTTCGAGACCCCGAGGTCGCCAGCTTGAGTGTGGGCTCATCTGGTTTGCACAAAGCTCACCGCTTGAACACAGTCGCATCTGGTTTGAGCAAAGCTCACCAGCTTGAGCCCAAGGTTGCTGGCTCGAGCAAGGGGTCACTCAGTCTGCTGTAGCCCCCTGGTCAAGGGACATACGAGTAAGCAATCAATGAACAACTAAGGTGCTGCAATGAAGAATTGATGCTTCTCATCTCTCTCCCTTCCTTTCTGTCCCTATCTGTCCCTCTCTCTGACTCACTCTGTCTCTGTTACACACACACACCACAAGTCATGCAGGAATTAAACTGCTGGTGATAAGGTCACAAAGCAATGTGGAAACATGCTTATGGGGAGTAAGAAAGCAGGATGGAAATCATACGTGCACTATAATGTATAAAACACACATGCAAAGGATGTCCAGGAGGAAATACTCTGAAGTGATGGTTATAAATGTGATTAGCTCAGGAAAGATTCAGTGAGTAGTGGGATTATTTTCCTATTATCCAGACTTGTTAAAAGTTTTAAGGGATAAGTCAGATTCCAGATGGTGTCTTAGCAATATGAATAAAGCAAACCAAATAACTGGGTAACTATTGATTCTTGGGGGCCACTGTGATAAATTGTAACATGTTCCAGTATCCACATGCCCATTTTAGTTATTTTAATTCCATATTCACTGATAAGCAAAACATGAAAATTGTGGGGAAAGAGCTGAAAGTTTAAAATTTATCAATAATGAAACACCATAAATCCCACTACCATGGGACTTGACTTGAGAAGCTTCTAGAGATTTGACTGTAAGCCATAGACGTTCTTGGCAGCTCCCCCTACCACCAGGCCCTCAGTCTTTATATCCTTTGTCTCCAGGTGAAGTCATGGGCATTGGGCGTTCCTTTGAGGAGGCCTTCCAGAAGGCTCTGCGCATGGTGGATGAGAACTGTGTGGGCTTCGATCACACAGTAAAGCCAGTCAGTGATATGGTAAGTGGCCCCCCTTCCCTTAGCAGTACCCCTAAAATAGACCCTGCTGCTTTCTGTCCCCAGCCCATGAGCCCGTTACCTGTAATAGTAGCAGTGATCATTATCGAACCTTTGCTGTGTTTCCATTTTGCGGAGAATTTTGTGACATCATCTCATTTGTCATTATATGAGGACGTATTGTGAGACTATAGATGTGGAAACTGAGGCTCAGAGAGCTTGTGGGACTGGCTCAAAGCCTCATAGGCAGCAAGAGGCAGAGCCAGGATCTATCTAGGTTTTTGCAACTGCAGAGCCTCCGCTCTGGGCTGCAGTTTCCTTTTCTAAGATGCTGACGGTCCTGCCATCAGGCTTTTTGAGGTGCTGACAGTAGATCGGGAACATTTTGCTTAACATTCTGCCACCTCCTACCTCTGCACAGTCCTTCGTTTCCCTCTGTCTGCCCTCTCCCCCATTAGGAGCTGGAGACGCCCACAGATAAGCGGATCTTTGTGGTGGCTGCCGCTCTGTGGGCAGGCTACTCAGTGGAGCGCCTGTACGAACTCACACGCATTGACCGCTGGTTCCTGCACCGCATGAAGCGGATCGTCGCACACGCCCAGCTGCTGGAGGAGCACCGCGGCCAGCCTTTGCCCCCACACCTGCTGCACCAGGCCAAGCGCCTGGGCTTCTCAGACAAGCAGATTGCCCTTGCAGTTCTGAGGTTAGAGACGGCGGTGAGGGCCTCGGGCTGGGAAGTGTGGGGCAGTGAACCTTGGTACCAGGGAGGGGCCCTTGGAAAGGAGAGAGAGTGGGGAGCTTTGGAGGCCCTTGACCTTCATCCCTCGGGTACTGCTCTCTGTGGTCCCTACCCTGCTCAGTCCGCACCCGCTCCCAGGGCCTATGTCTCCGCCCTTTCTCCTGTAGCACAGAGCTGGCTGTTCGCAAGCTGCGTCAGGAACTGGGGATCTGCCCGGCGGTGAAACAGATCGACACGGTTGCGGCTGAGTGGCCAGCCCAGACAAATTACTTGTACCTGACATACTGGAGCACCATGCACGATCTCACCTTCCGGACGCCTCACGTCCTGGTCCTCGGCTCTGGCGTGTACCGTATCGGCTCTAGCGTCGAGTTTGACTGGTGTGCCGTGGGCTGCATCCAGCAGCTCCGGAAGGTCCGAGAGCTAGTCTCTCATGCTTTCTCTGCTGTTCTGTTCAGATTCAGAGAATGCCTTTCACCCAGGCTAAATCATGGCAATTTCTGATCATTGCTACTCTTTACATCGGTTGTAGGGCCTTGGGTTGGGAACAAGGGTCCCCTTAGCCTGTGCCCCACACAGCGCACTTGTCTCCTTTCCAACACTTTGTACCTGCTTCTCCAATGCCTGCAGCCAGCGCCAGCTCCACTTCCCTCCCTCGCCGGGTGCCCTGTACCGCTATTTCAGGAAGCTGAGGTGGTGCTCTCTAAAGTTGCGGCTTTGGCTTTTCTTCATCTCTTCCTCTCACCTAATTGTTAATATCAGTCCCCTCCGCATTGCAGATGGGATATAAGACCATCATGGTGAACTACAACCCAGAGACAGTCAGCACCGACTATGACATGTGTGACCGACTCTACTTTGATGAGATCTCTTTTGAGGTAAGAGGAATGAAGGCTGCCCCTTAGCCTGAGTAGCCAGAACCAAGTGGAAGTAGCTGGCTGCCCTAAGATTTCCCGGATGTTGTGGGGTATGAGGGGATGTGGGTGGAGGGTGAGGAGCAGTGAGCCAGCAGGCTGAGGTCCCTGACCCCACTTGTCACCACCACTTGTTTCTTCTCCTGCACCACAGGTGGTGATGGACATCTATGAGCTGGAGAACCCTGAAGGCGTGATCCTGTCCATGGGTGGGCAGCTGCCCAACAACATGGCCATGGCTCTGCATAGGCAGCAGTGCCGGGTGCTGGGCACCTCCCCTGAAGCCATTGATTCAGCTGAGAACCGTTTCAAGTTTTCCCGGCTCCTTGATACCATTGGTATCAGCCAGCCTCAGTGGAGGGAGCTCAGTGACCTAGAGGTGGGCTGGGGCCTGCTGGGAGGCTGGAGGATGTCACGCGAGTGTGACCAATCTAACTAAGCTCTCTGCACCCTTAGTCAGCTCGCCAGTTCTGCCAGACCGTGGGGTACCCCTGTGTGGTGCGCCCCTCCTATGTGCTGAGTGGCGCCGCAATGAACGTGGCCTACACTGACGGGGACCTGGAGCGCTTCCTGAGCAGCGCAGCAGCCGTCTCCAAGGAGCACCCTGTGGTCATCTCCAAGTTCATCCAGGAGGCCAAGGTAGGAGGCTGCAGACAGAGAGATCTCTGAGAGCAGGCTCCTGGCCCTAAAGGAGGCCCTCCCCTCTGGTCCTATAGAAATTCGTAAGCACAGGGAGCTGGGAAAGATGGGTTGTACCAGAGCTCTTAAAGGAAGGGATCATCCAGCCTGACCTGTGGTGGTGCAGTGGATAAGGCGTCGACCTGGAACGCTGAGGTCACCGGTTCGAAACCCTGGGCTTGCCTGGTCAAGGCACATATGGGAGTTGATGCTTCCTGCTCCTCCCCCCTTTCTCTCTCTTTCTTTCTTTCTCTCCTCTCTAAAATGAATAAATAAAAATATTTTTTTTAAAAAGGGAGGGAGAATCCTGGGACAAGTGGGAGAGGAAAATGGCCTTGCGCCACGCCACATTGCCCTGCGTGCCCCCTTCACCAGGAGATTGACGTGGATGCTGTGGCCTGTGATGGTGTGGTGGCGGCCATCGCTATCTCTGAGCATGTGGAGAATGCAGGCGTGCACTCAGGGGATGCCACGCTGGTGACCCCACCACAAGACATCACTGCCAAAACCCTGGAGCGGATCCAAGCCATCGTGCATGCTGTGGGCCAGGAGCTGCAGGTCACGGGACCCTTCAACCTGCAGCTCATTGCCAAGGTAGGAATAGAGGGCTAAAGCAGTATTTTTCAACAGCTGGTCTTTGGTTGAAAAGCACTGAACTAGCCTGACCTGTGGTGGTGCAGTGGATAAAGCATCGACCCTGAACACTGAGGTCGCTGGTTCGAAACCCTGCACTTGTCTGGTCAAGGCAAATATGGGAGTTGATGCTTCTTGCTCCTCCCCCCTTTCTCTCTCTCTCTCTCTCTCTCTCTCACACACACACACACACACACACACACACTCTTTCCTCTCTAAAATGAATAAAAAAAAAAATTTTTTTTTAAAAAGGAATATTTAAAAGGAAAAGCGCTGGACTAAAGGAAGGGACTAACAGGCCACAGCACTTCCTCGTTCCACACCGGCCCCAGTGACAGGGAGCCCTGCATTGTCTCCTGCCCTCATGAAAGTAGGCAGGGAGGCTGGAGGGAGTGGGTGATATCTAGGACCCACCATGTTGTCAGGGTTTTTTAAACTGGTTGATTACCCACAGAACAGTGAGTGAGAAGAAGAGTTGAGGTCAGTAGGGTGGTGTTGGCAAGCCCAACCTGCAGAAGGCCTGACCAATTCTCTTCTCTGCCCCAGGACGACCAGCTGAAAGTTATTGAATGCAACGTGCGTGTGTCTCGCTCCTTTCCCTTTGTCTCCAAGACGCTCGGTGTGGACCTAGTAGCCTTAGCCACACGAGTCATCATGGGGGAAGAAGTGGAGCCCGTGGGGCTCATGACTGGCTCTGGAGTCGTGGGGGTCAAGGTAAGGAGAATTGAAACCATGAGGTTCGCGGTCAGCAGCAGGGAGACAGCAGGAGAGTTCCCTCACTCCGCAAATTGTCAACGTGTAAACCAAACACCTGCTGTCGGCAGGGCGTCGCGAGGCCATAAGAGTGATGAGATGGCCTTTGTCCCTTAGGAGCTTACACTCTTGTAATGGAGGCAAGAGAAGTTGGGTCCAAAACCAGCTTGTTTATAAAACAGTCTGTAATAAACCTACATAATAAAGATAGAGACAGAATACGCTAAAGGAGTTTACAGATGGTAGGTGCCACTTCCAAAAAGGGTGACTGGGGAAGGCTTGAGAGAGGAGGTGGCATTTGAATTGGGCCTTGAAGGACGCCCAGGATGTTTGATTTGCAGACCTTGTTGAGGAAGTGTTCCGAGGCCAGGGGGCAGCTGCACGGCCACTGAGGGAAGGCCTGGGAGTGTTGGGGAAGTGGCTGGCTGGCGGGGTGGGCACCGTGCTGTTTCGAGGGGACCGTGCCTGCCTCTCCCACTGCGGGGAGGCAGGTGTTCACGCCTTGGCCTCTGTCACATCCCACTCCCTCAGGTGCCCCAGTTCTCGTTCTCCCGCCTGGCGGGCGCTGATGTGGTGTTGGGTGTGGAAATGACCAGCACCGGGGAAGTGGCTGGCTTTGGGGAGAGCCGCTGTGAGGCCTACCTCAAGGCCATGCTAAGCACTGGTTTTAAGATTCCCAAGAAGAACATCCTGTTGACCATTGGCAGCTATAAGGTACAGAGTCTGGGCGAGGGGGTGGGTAGAGAGATGGGACAGATGGCCTGACCTTGAAACGGAAGGTGGGAGAAACACAACCTCATCTTCCTTCTGCTTGTTTCAGAACAAAAGTGAGCTGCTCCCAACCGTACGACTGCTGGAGAGCTTGGGCTACAGCCTCTATGCCAGTCTGGGCACCGCTGACTTCTACACCGAGCACGGCGTCAAGGTACTGGGGCTCCAGGGCCTACCCCCCGCTGCCCTTCCTGCAAGGGTTTGAAAGCAGCATAGAATTCTCTGCCTCCTCCTCTGCTTTTATTGTGGTGCAAATCGTATATATTCTATGCAGAAAAGCAAAGAGAAAAAAATCCCTGACAATCTCTCTACCACTTGTTAACATTTTGATGTATTTTGTTCTAGAATTTGCTCTCTCTTATTGTGTGTGTGTTTGTGTGTGGGCTTAGACTGCACAGAGTCCTTGGTAACCAAGTTTAAATATCTTCCCTGTCTGCAGATAGACTACCACTAGCAAATGCAGGGAGCCGTGATCCCCGCCCTATGGGTCCTCAGTCTTCTCAAGGGCTCCTGGGCCACCTCCCCTCCCTGCAGGCTGGTCATCTGACACCCCTGCCAGGCTCAGATTGGCCTTGACCTTGTCTCTGGGCCGCAGGTAACAGCTGTGGACTGGCATTTCGAGGAGGCAGTGGATGGGGAGTGCCCACCACAGCGAAGCATCTTGGAGCAGCTGGCTGAGAATCACTTTGAGCTTGTGATTAACCTGTCGATGCGAGGAGCTGGGGGCCGCCGTCTCTCCTCCTTCGTCACCAAGGGCTACCGTACTCGACGGCTGGCTGCTGACTTCTCCGTGCCCCTCATCATTGATATCAAATGCACCAAACTGTTTGTGGAGGTAACTGAGACCTGGGTGCCGGGAGGAAGACATGGGGGAGAGGGTGTCATGGGGTTGGGAAGGTTTGAAACAGCCATGCTAATAATCAGACTCTGTGGCTGCAGAGAGAAGGTGAGTATGAGAGGTAGGAGCCTGATTTATGGGAAACCCAGTCCCTGCCTGCAGCTGCCAGGATGCCCTGAAGTCAGAGCTGACCGTGGTTTCCATCTGCAGGCCCTAGGCCAGATCGGGCCAACCCCTCCTATGAAGGTGCATGTTGACTGCATGACCTCCCAGAAGCTTGTGCGTCTTCCTGGTAAGTGCACCTTCCGGGAGGACTTGGCTCTGGACACTGGTTATAGCTGGCGTAGAGACCCCGGTGTGGTGAGGGCCTCTCTCCCTGTCCTGGACTGCATAGTGTGCTCCCCAGAAGCTTTGTCACTCTGAGCACTTTCATTCTTTGATCCACGATGCCCCTGACTGAGAAACCTCGTCAGCTCTGACGTGTATTCTCCAGGCCCCGCAACTCACCTCCTTGATGCCCTTAGTGTCTCTGAATATTCCTTTGATCTTACTGCCTCCATATTCTCCCAGGATTGATTGACGTCCACGTGCACCTGCGGGAACCAGGTGGCACACACAAGGAGGACTTTGCCTCAGGCACAGCCGCTGCCCTGGCTGGGGGTGTCACCATGGTGTGTGCCATGCCTAATACCCGGCCCCCCATCGTTGATGGCCCTGCACTGGCCCTGGCCCAGAAGGTGAGCCCTTGCACCTTCTGGAGGTGAGCCTCTTTATGGTGAACCATGTGTCCCCACCAGCCTTCCTGAGCCCTACTCCTGCTGCCCCTCCCCAGGAGCCTAGGCCATTGGTGCCAGGCTGTCATGGGTGCCCATGGCCCCTCTCTCATATGTATCCTCTGCAGCTGGCAGAGGCTGGCGCCCGCTGTGACTTTGCCTTATTCCTCGGAGCCTCGTCGGAAAATGCGGGGACCTTGGGTGCTGTGGCTGGGTCTGCTGCAGGGCTGAAGCTCTACCTCAAAGAGACCTTCTCTGAGCTGCGGCTGGACAGTGTGGCCCAGTGGATGGAGGTAGGGCGTGGCGTGTGGGAGGAGGCAGCCAGACAGTCCCTGCTGGCCGGAGGGGCCCACAGAGTGGGCTGACAGCAGTGAGGAGCCGAGGGAGCTCTGTGAGGGCTCCCGGCTGTGGCGAGCGTGGAGAACCAAAGGCTCTGCACACTCCCTGAGAGTTCTCCCTGCCCCCAGCACTTGGAGACATGGCCTTCCCACCTTCCCATTGTGGCCCACGCGGAGCGGCAGAGCGTGGCCGCCATCCTCATGGTGGCTCAGCTGACCCAGCGCTCGGTGCACATCTGTCACGTGGCACGGAAGGAGGAGGTGAGAGGCACCAGAGGTCCCGGTGCCCCTGTTGCTTTCCTAGTAACACCAGCAGACCAGGGGAGTCCTCGGTGGCAGCAGAGGGTCAGGGAAGCCTAGAGGCAGAACCCTCGGCTTGTCTGTCCCATAACTTTTCAAGAAGGGATGTTGGCTGTGAGAACTTTATGGGGCAGGGCACAAGGGGAGGCTTCCTCCAGATCCCCCGCTCTTACCCCAGATCCTGCTGATTAAAGCTGCAAAGGCACGGGGGCTGCCAGTGACCTGTGAGGTGGCGCCCCACCATCTGTTCCTGAGCTGCGAGGACCTGGAACGCCTGGGGCCTGGGAAGGGGGCGGTCCGGCCTGAGCTTGGCTCCCGCGAGGACGTGGAGGCCCTGTGGGAGAACATGGCTGTCGTCGACTGCTTTGCCTCCGACCATGGTGAGGGGGCCTGCAGGGTACTCTGCCCAGCAGAGGCCCCAGCTTGGGATTTGGGCCAGCACTCCGGCTCCATGAAGACTGAGACTTGATCTGTGTGGTATCACAGCCTCTAATACAGTGCCTGGTCTGTGATAGGTGCTTGATAAATGCTCATTGAAAAAACGAATGAGCACATAATAAAATCGTAAATGAGAGAATATGGGGGAAAAGTGTGGGCCCAGAAAACGGCAGGAGTCCCCATTTCCCTACTTGATGATCCCAGGTGGCTGCCCTGGTGGTGTGTGTGACTTCCCAGATGTGGAGGTGATTGGTGCTGAGGGTAATGCTCTCTCTCCCAGCCCCCCATACCTTGGAGGAGAAGTGTGGGCCTAGGGCTCCCCCCGGCTTCCCTGGGCTCGAGACCATGCTGCCGTTGCTGCTGACAGCTGTGAGCGAGGGCCGGCTCAGCCTGGACGACCTGCTGCAGCGGCTGCACCACAACCCTCGGCGGATCTTCCATCTGCCCCCGCAAGAGGACACCTACGTGGAGGTGTGGGGATGGCGGGACGAGGGGGCCTCGCCGTGGTGGGGGGCTCACTGGCCCTTGGGTCTCTTCCGTGGGGTGAGCTTTCTTTAGCATAATCCATGACTCTGGTCAGGTGGATCTGGAGCATGAGTGGACAGTCCCCAGCCACATGCCCTTCTCCAAGGCCCACTGGACACCCTTTGAGGGGCAGAAGGTGAAGGGCACTGTTCGTCGTGTAGTCCTGCGAGGAGAGGTTGCCTATATTGATGGGCAGGTACGTGGTGGCCTGTGTCCAATCCCACTTGTGCCATTTTCATTGCTCCCCCAGCACATCTGTGCGGTCCCACTACCCCCTCCAGCTGCCCTGGGGTGGGCAAAGAGCCCCTAGGGCATTTTTCTCCTTGCTGGCTTCCTTTCCTTCAATGCCAGTCCAGTGTCCTCCTCACTTCCCCGCCCCACCTTCTGTCTGCAGGTTCTAGTACCCCCAGGCTATGGACAAGATGTACGCAAGTGGCCTCAGGGAGCTGTCCCCCAGCCTGCGCCCTCAGCCCCTACCACCGGGGAGGTCACCACGGTACACACACTGCTCGGGGCTAGAGTGGGAGTGTTGGGAGTTGCAGCCAGGGGCAGGGCTAATGACATAAACTTTTTAATTGGTGGTTTCAGGGACAAAAGGCTCTTCACTTGACAGTTAAAATCCCTGCCACCTACCTCTCTCTGTCTACTGCAAAACACAAGACCAACTCTCAGTTTAGGAGGCTGCTTATGGGGAACGGGGAACACGGACCCGTCAAGCTAACCAGAGATATAACTGGGGGCCTGTCACAGGGCTCGTACACGCCTCTGAAAGGCCAGTGCATCTGCCCCTGCTGAGGGGGGGAAGTGATGGAGAATTGAATCCATGTGCATAGTGAACAGTTTGACTTTTTATGATTGATTGGATTCAGAAGGGCTTGGGTCAGTCATTCTCAAAACACTAGACCCATGTTTTCTCTCCAGACACCTGAAAGGCCTCGCCGGGGCATCCCAGGGCTTCCTGATGGCCGCTTCCACCTGCCACCCCGAATCCACCGAGCCTCGGACCCAGGTCTGCCAGGTAAGACAGAGGTCCTGTTATGGGGAGGGTTGGCCACCTGGACTTCCAAGATTTGTAGGGATAGGCTCCTCTCCCCGCAAGTGTTCCAGATGGACCAGGGCTGGGGGCTCAGTGGCCGAAGAGCTGATCCTGGCCCTCCCCTCCTAGCACCTCATCTCTGTCTACTTACCCTGTCCTTCCCGCCGTCCTCTCATCCTAGTCTGATCCACTGTACCTGCCTTTACCTAAACTAGTCTGCCCAGTGTAAGGTAGGCATCCCACAGTTTCTTCTCACGGGCCCTCTTTTGTTGTGGGCAGCTGCATTCCTGTGCCCGGGAGCTGGGATCCCACAGGGCAGCAGAGCGTGGGGTAAATCCCTGTGGTCGGTTGATGTGAGCCTGGCCATGCCCCTTCCCTAGGATCCCTTTGCCACCTGGGAGGGCTCAGGGAGGGGACACCTGCGCGCACACAGCATCCCCCATGGGAAATCACGTGCGTGTCCCCAGAGCTGCTAGTCCTTCCTGCCCTCCTCTAACCTGCTGGAGCTACTGTGGTGTGAGTTGGTTTAACACAGACCCTGATTCAGAGGCTGGGAGAAAGGGGGGCTCTTCGCAGACCTCAGCCGCACGCTTACATCTGTCCTATTGCCGTTTGTAGCCGAGGAGCCGAAGGAAAAGGCATCTCGGAAGGCAGCTGAGCCAGGTGAGAGGCTCCCCCAGAACACACACACACCTCGGGGACCTCTGAGCTGGCCTGGGTAGAAGGAACCCTCTGACCAGCCTCTTCTGCCCCGTCCCTCACAGCAGAGCTGATGGGAACCCTTGATGGCACCTGCTACCCTCCACCACCAGTACCTAGACAGGCATCACCCCAGAACCTGGGGGCCCCTGGCCTGCTGCACCCCCAGATCTCACCCCTGCTACACTCATTAGTGGGCCAACATATCCTGTCCGTCCAGCAGTTCACCAAGGACCAGGTGCCTGGCGGCGGGAGGATGGGGATGCCCAGAGCTTTGAGGATCTGGCAGGTCGGGGCTAGGACCTCTGGAGGGCACTGCCAGCCCAGCTGATTCGGGATCTTTCCTAGATGTCTTACCTGTTCAATGTGGCGCACATGCTGCGTATGATGGTGCAGAAGGAGCGGAGCCTCGACATCCTCAAGGTCAGGGCAGGGCTGTGAACTGAGGATCCGGCCCCTGCCAGCAGTGCTGTGCAGTGGTCAGAGGGGCCCCCCTGCCCCTGCTATAAGCCCCTCGTGTGCGTGCGAACCTCCCACTGTAACTCGGCTTTCTCTGCCCTGGGGAGGCCTGTTGCTCTCGGTCCCCCATGTCTGTCCTGTCAGCATGCTGCTGACCGCAAAGCCCTGAGCATCAGCCCTTTTACCTGGTCACCTGCTCTGTGCTGATGTATTCATGGGAGGGAGCTAGGATATTTCCTTTTCTCCCAGAGAAGGCGTGTCTTGTTCAGACGCTTTGCAGTGGCTTTTTGCAGGCAGAGCCTTTAGCTCAGAGTGACACACATAATGGAAATTCAGGTCACGGGGAGGTTTGGGGGAATGATTCTCTCAGCATCCCTCTTGTGTAAGTTGGAGAGGGAGGCAAGCAGCAGCCTGTGTGTTGCCAAGGTGACCACACAGACAGACACACTGAACCTGACCCTCCCAGGGGAAGGTGATGGCCTCCATGTTCTACGAGGTGAGCACGAGGACCAGCAGCTCCTTTGCGGCAGCCATGGCCCGGCTGGGGGGCGCTGTGCTCAGCTTCTCGGAAGCCACATCCTCCGTCCAGAAGGGTGAATCCCTGGCTGATTCCGTGCAGACTATGAGCTGCTACGCCGACGTCGTGGTGCTTCGGCATCCCCAGCCCGGAGCAGTGGAGGTGAGGCCCGCCGGTTCGCCTGTGCCTGGGGACCCAGGGAGGAGGACTGAGGCAGAGATGCAGAAGACAGGATTCTCCTTCCGTGTGCCTGTTTCCACAGCTGGCAGCCAAACACTGCCGGAGGCCAGTGATCAATGCTGGGGATGGGGTCGGAGAGCACCCCACCCAAGCCCTGCTGGACATCTTCACCATCCGGGAGGAGCTTGGGACTGTCAACGGCATGACGGTGAGCGTAGTGGCCTGCCCAGAGGAGGTCTGGCGAGGGAGGCCTTAGAGTAGGGGTCCCCAAACTTTTTACACAGGGGGCCAGTTCACCATCCCTCAGACCATTGGAGGGCCGGACTACAAAAAAAACTATGAACAAATCCCTATGCACACTGCACATATCTTATTTTAAAGTAAAAAAACAAAACAGGAAGAAATACAATATTTAAAATAACAAACAAGTAAATTTAAATCAACAAACTGACCAGTATTTCAATGGGAACTATGCTCCTCCACTGACCACCTATGAAAGAGGTGCCGCTTCCAGAAGTGCGGCGGGGGCTGGATAAATGGCCTCAGGGGGCCGCATGGGGCCCGCGGGCCATAGTTTGGGGACCCCTGCCTTAGAGAGTAGCTCTGTTATTCTGGAGTGTGCTGCATCAAGAAGACCTGCATCCTGGTCCTGAGGCCAGAAGCTTTGAATGGGAAGGGAGCACAGTCTGGGGCCCTCCTGGTGATTGGGTTCCTCCCCTAGATCACAATGGTGGGGGACCTGAAGCACGGGCGCACAGTGCATTCCCTGGCTTGCCTGCTCACCCAGTACCGTGTCAGCCTGCGCTACGTGGCACCTCCCAGTCTGCGCATGCCA
This sequence comes from Saccopteryx leptura, assembly GCF_036850995.1. Classification (NCBI taxonomy): domain Eukaryota; kingdom Metazoa; phylum Chordata; class Mammalia; order Chiroptera; family Emballonuridae; genus Saccopteryx; species Saccopteryx leptura. The sequence goes on along the minus strand of NC_089505.1, from coordinate 288,173,306 downwards.
CCCAGTGTGTGGGCCTTTGTGGCCTCCCGTGGCACCAAGCAGGTGAGAGCCTGGAAGGCCATGGGGGACGTGGGTTAGGCAGGCAGAACCTGGCACTGCAGTCACCTGCCTCGGCCTCCCCCTGCAGGAGGAATTTGAGAGCATTGAGGAGGCGCTGCCCGACACTGACGTGCTCTACATGACGCGAATCCAGAAGGAACGTTTTGGCTCTACCCAGGAGTATGAAGCGGTGAGTGCCAGGGTGGAGGCGGGGCCGGCGCTGGTCCCGGGCACCCAGACTAGAGCGGGGAAGCCTGGGCTCCTGAGCTTGGTCAGGAGCCCTTGGTTGTAATGATCCATGTGGGTGTGCAGAGGACCTAGGGGAGCCCGGGCTGTGGCTTCGTCGCCGCCCGTTCTGAGGTGCTGACAGGGCCCCTTCTGCCTTGCAGTGCTTCGGCCAGTTCATCCTCACTCCCCACATCATGACCCGGGCCAAGAAGAAGATGGTGGTGATGCACCCAATGCCCCGTGTCAATGAGATAAGGTGACGTGACATTGGAATTGAGAACACAGCGGGGGCTGGCTAGGCAAGGGCGTTTAGTTCTGTATAGGCCATCAGGGGCTTCATGGTAACTCTTCCTTCTCTTGCAGTGTGGAGGTGGACTCGGACCCCCGAGCGGCCTACTTCCGCCAGGCCGAGAATGGCATGTACATACGCATGGCTCTGTTAGCCACCGTGCTGGGCCGCTTCTAGGCCCCAGCCTGCAGCCGCAGGCCCAGCTGCTGGGCATGAACACAGTGCCCCCCACGGGGGCAGCACACTTGATCGATGCTCTGGGGCGTCCAGGTAGCTCACGGGCACACACACACGGGCAGGCCACACTTCAGGCGTTGGACTGGACTGGAGCGCTCCAGCATGGGCGTCGACCCTGCCTCTCTGTTGCACCTCAATTCTGTACAGTTTTTCTACTGACTTAATAAATAGCTTAACTGCCGCAAGTTCCTGCTTCCTTGTGTGTTCTCTGGCTTCAGCATAGGATGCTGAGTGTAATAAGCAGAGCTTTCTTCCAGAAAATGAGAACTGGCAGCTCTTGCTCTGGCCAGGGCTGAGCAGCATGCTCAGCTAGGTCAGAGTCAGGGTTCTGGGCAAAAATGCATTATGCTAGTGGTACTCTGAGTGTCGAGCTACCTGGCTACGCGTTCAGCCCTCCCTCCTCCATTAAACCACTCTCAAAGTCCCGACGTGAGTCATGGTGAAAGGAAGGCTGAGCAGCCAGGCCTGACTGGTGAGGATTGTTACCGTCGGCCTTTCCTCTCCTCTGCCTGGTTAGCACTCTCCTTCAGTAGCTCAGGTGGCCATTGATCCTCAAAGCCTTGCCCTGGAGTTCTCCAGCTGCCATCACTGCTAAGAGCCCCTCCTGCCTCTTCTGTGGGAGCCTCTACCTGACACTGGGCTGTTCAGACTGGACTAGGGACAGAGGGACAGGTGCGTGGAGGGCTGAGGAGCACTTTGGCTTGGAAACCCTGGGGTCGGGTGCTGTGGTCAAATAGCTCATAGGTCTGCAGTCAGGGTTTCTGCAGGTCACTCAAAGCATATGAGCTGTTCCATTCCTTGAACACTAGTAGAATGAGACAGACTTTTAGTTAGCACTCTCTGGGTAGAAAGCAGCACTGTGATGTGAGCACAAGGATGAATAAAATAGTTCTCACCCTTAGATTTGAAGCCTCTTAGGTGGTAAGGCATCAAGTGATTTGTTGATTGGACGTGTTTACACATGATAGTCCAAACTGCTCCAGCATCGTTCAGGAAGAACCTATTCATGCAAAGAGCCGGTTGCGTGTTCCAGCAATAGGAAAAGGAGAAGGAACTCGGTTTTTGAAAGTGTGAGCAAGAATTTAGCATATTGTCTACTGTTATGCCAACCTTCCAACCATTTTGCAGATGCAGAAACTGACTCAGAAAAGTTTCTGGGGGGCTTATCCAGTTACATAGCCAGGGTTCACACACAGGACAACTTCAAACCCGTCTTTCTAGTAAAACAAAATCATTTCTGGCTTCCAGGGCACCCAGAGGCAGCGGGAGGGACAAGCCACACAAATCTCATCAACCAGAGAGCACATCTGTGGGGAAGAGATCAGCACAGACCTGGAGTAAGAAAGGCCCACGGAGCTGGAAGTTGGGCTGGTTCCTGAGGAAGGGGCGAGCTTGGCAGGTGGGTGGGAGGAGGATGAAGAAACTTCTAGCACAGCTTGAACAGAATGAGTGGTAGCTGTGTGTCTGCAGTACAGCGAGGAGACCCACCTAGACCCAGCAAGGAGTCCCTGCTCTGTATAGTCAGGGTTGAGTGATGGACCAGACCAAGAGGCTTGGATATAGATTCCAACAGAAATAGGAATTCATAACAAGAGGCACTGTTTGAACAAAGGTGGGATGAGCTACATAAGGCCATCTGCTCCTCCCGGGAGCTGAGACCTCTCCTCCCTCTAATATTAACCCTTCCCAAGCTTTCCAAACTCCAGCCCTGAAAACTTCTCCCTCAGGTATCTGGAGGGTTTTTTGGTTGGAAAAAGAGTATAATTTATAGAACCCATCCACTCCCTTCTAGAGCTTCTGTTACCCTTTGTGGGCTATTCAAACAAGTCTGAGATTTTTTTCCCACGAACTTAGGAGTCCGTCATGCACTGATTCCCACAGAACTCAGCCTCATCCTCAAGTGGAAGCGTGTTTGCTGCCAAGTGGCATGCACATTCTACTCAGTTGCTAAGTGGTGGGAGGTGTTTCTCCCTGATCCTGTCTTTGGCTCTCCTAATCATAACACAGCTCTACACTGACTACACTTTCCCCCTACAACCAGAAATGAGATCTTATTACATTGGGACATAAAAGAACTTATCAGCAAGAAAGAAAAACAGTCCTTTAAACAAAATATCTGAGCCTGTTCTACATTCAGATATTTCTGGGAAGTTCATAAGTTTCAGGTAATTATTAACCATAAAAAGTTTCGTGTGGGTTTTTTTTTAAGTTTTCTGGTCTCCTTTCCTCCTGAGACGCTTTAGAGATTTGACCTATTATTTTTTAAATCAACATAGCTCTAGTTTGTGCTAAGGGCTGTTCTAGCACTTCACAAATATTAGCATTCCTTTTGCCTTTTACTTTTGGATGAACCCTTATTCTCCCCGTCCCCTCCCTGTGCAGAGAGACCCAACCTAACATGTTTGCTTATTGTCATTGCAAAGCCGTTCCCCCCCCCCCAACTACTCACTGTCTACCCTAGAGAAGAAAATGCCCTCAAAATAGGCAACCCACGTAGTGGAGCTCTGCCACCTCCGTCCTATTCCTGCTGCTGATATAACGAGCGGTAGCCGTGAGCAAACCAGTGCACCTTAGGGCTTTAAGTTGAAAGGCTCGAGTTGGAAGTTTTCAGTGGAACAGTGGCAGGCATCTCTGATTCTATAACTATCTCACAGACTGTGGGGGACATTGCCTGGTGGAGGCGTGAAGCAGAGAAAGTGCCAGGATGACGTGAGTGTCTAGGGAAGACTCATCTGGAAGCAGCATCTGGAGAGATGGGGGATAAGAGCCACTCCACCACCAGGGAAGCCAATTAGGACGTTGCACTAAATGCAGATAATGGGTAAAGTGGGTCTGCACTAACAGACAGGAATGTATGTTATAAAATACTAAGGCTAGAAAAGAGCGAGAAAGGGCTGTGGTATGGGAACCTTGATGTTGGGAGAATGAGGTACCAGTGTAGATCAGAGAGCCAGTTTGAGGTAGGGAAAGATGGATTCTGTTTGGGCATGATATTGTCAGCGGCTATGGGACAGCTACAGGGTACTGATGGAGATAATGAGTCGGGGGGATTGCAGCAAGGTTTGACAGAGAAAAATATATGATAGTTATATGTGATAACGTAAATGCCAAAGAACGGGGACTTTATTCACTAACATCTCCCAAGCATCTAGAATAGTATTGAGCATATAGTAAATGTTCAATAAACATTTGACTGACTCATCAGCATAAGCAGCTTTGTGGTGATAAGGTGGACACCAGATTTCATGGGCTTAGTGAGGGAGGGACTGGTTTAGAGACTGGGGTCCCAAGAGGCAAGGGAAAAAGAGGTGTTGGGATTGGTCCTTGAAAGAATCTAGAAAAGGCTGGAAAAGCTGTGATGAATTCACAGGAGATTAATGAAAGGATCACCATATTGGGCTCAAGGGGAAGCTAGACATTGAGTTTGTGGGGGTTGGGGAGGCTATGTCCAGGGCAGGGACTTGGGCAGGCATGTCATCTACCCTGTGGAACCCAAAAATAGTAATTTCTTCCTCCTTGAGAGGCCCCTAGTACTGCAGATTTGCCCTAGGGAGTCAGCTTGTAAAGCACTGGCTCGCTGGCCCGTTGGTGGGAGCCTGGTGACTAAAAGAGCACTTGATGGGCTTTGTACTGACCATATGTCCATTTGTCCATCATCTTTCCATCCTAGAGTCAGTACTGAGCATTTACTCGGTGCCAGGCTGAGCCGGGTGCTGGCGAGGCAGCGAGGAAAGCAGTGCCTTCCCTCCAGGGCAGTCTGCCCGCACCCCCATCTCTGCACCTCCGGGAAGTCCTGTGTGACAGTCCTTCCCTCCAGGGCAGTCTGCCCCGTGCCCCCATCTCTGCTCCTCCTGGAAGTCCTGTGTGACAGTCCTTCCCTCCAGGGCAGTCTGCCCCGCACCCCCATCTCTGCTCCTCCTGGAAGTCCTGTGTGACAGTCCTTCCCTCCAGGGCAGTCTGCCCCGCACCCCCATCTCTGCACCTCCTGGAAGTCCTGTGTGACAGTCCTGATTGAACCCTGCTCCTGTGCAGCAGGTTGGACTGGATGGAGGGGAACAGGGAGTCCATCTCTGGGCAGACTTCACAGTCAGGGAAAAGCAAGTTTGTTGTTGGAGGGTTTCAAGCCTACTTATTTTGGTAAGCTTTAACTGTCTTTTATTTTCTGAGTTGGTTCCCTTCTGTTTCTCCCTAGGTGTTTGGCTATAGACCTTTTAAAATTTATAGCCTATTTTGATGGAGCCAAAGGAAACAAGAGAATGGAATTGAATGTGCAGACTGTTTGGGTCAGAGAGAAAGTCAGGCGGTAAACCCTGGCACCAGATGCCATGGGCACAGCACCAAATGGGAGAGGAAAACTCAGAAGGGCTGTACCTGGAAACCCACCTACACAGTGTTTTCCTGTTCTATTCTGAGGTTTTACGTTTTAAGAATGGAAATTGTGCTGTACCAGGAGCCTGCAGCCTTTTCCTTCGAGTGTAGCTCTAATCAGGGTAAGGGAGGCTGTTGATGGCTGCTCTTTCCTTCTGCCAAGAGTGATTCACCCACTTAGGAACTGACCAGAGAGCCTTCCAGAGGGCATGAGAGTTCGAGTGCTGGAGGGGAAGAGGCCATGAAATGTGCCCTTCCCAGGGCGGCTACCATGGCCTCTAGGCTGGTGTCCAGTGCAAAGGGCCAGCTCCGACCCAGAGGAGAACTGTCCTCTGAATGAACTTTGCAGAAGCCTGGTGGAAACTGCTTCCTGGGACTTCAGGATGCTGTAGCCAGGGGGCAGTGAGGGGCCGACAGATGCTGAAGGAGACAGGCACAGGCCCTGGCAACCCTGAGCCTTCCTTCCCACTCATTTCTCCCCACACTTTCTCTTCCCAGTCCTGGAAATAGGGTCTACTTCCCTGTGGGATTATTTGCAATCTCAGCTGCATCAACAGCTTCAGGCTCTGACCCACAGAGGCCTGGGAACTACCCAGCACCCCTGAAAAGTACTGACCAAGTGCTGGTAGAATGGTCCTGGAGCTCATGGCAGAGGCAGGGAGGCCAGGAAAGCTCCTGCAGTTGGGGGTCCTTCAACTATAATATAAAGGCAACTCCCTCCTTTCAGTGCTCCACAGAGGTGGGAGGATCTGCCAGGAAGAGGAGCAAAGGTTTTCCTGTCCTGACCCGGGTCCTGAGATTCCCTCCAAAGCCTTCTGGCTGCCTCTGCTTCTCCCTTGGCACAGGCCTCAGCGAGGGGCAGAGTGCCGCTCCCCTCCAACAGTCCAGCTCAGGGCAGCCGGGATGGGCCCACAGCTCCTCCTTTAGACTGGCCTGTGCTGGAATCCCTGAGGGTCCCTGGAGGAAGGTGGACACGGCTTCATCACCCTACCAGACAGATTGCTCCCCTGGCCTGCTGGGGCCTCAGTCCCCACCCCCTGGAAAGGAAGGTATGTCTGTCCCCTGCCAGCTGGCCCAGCAGCGCCCCAGGTAAGCCGAGCAGTGAGGAAAGCCGGGCCTGTCCATCTGCCCCAATGTTCCCCAGGCCCAGTCTCTACAGCCTCCCATTCTGGTTTTTCTGACTGGCTCCATGGTCTCCCATCTCCTGTGAACACACCTACAACTTCTCTCAGGGTGCAGTTCTGTCTGCCTTCCTCATCCTTCTCTGGCTCTCCCTTTGCTCTGGCCCCTCTGCCTCTGCTCTCGCCTCCCCTGGTTAACCAGCTGTGTAACAAGCTGCCAGGGCTGGGCTGATGGATGATGGGCCTTCCCCACTCTGCTCTTCCTCCGCTTCCACTTTCTTCCCCACTGCATGCCAGCCCCTCCTCCTCACCTCTCCCTGCACATATTTTATCATCAGGGAGGGCTCCAGCGGGGAGAGGGCCTCTGGACAAGCCAGGGAGGTGGGCTGGGGAGATAACGGGTGTGCAGGCAGCTCCTGCAGATAAGGGTTTCTGTACTCTCTCGGGGATGCTGTATGAATGAAGAAAATGCTCCGATCCCCTTGTCCTTCCCTGTCCCCAACAGAGTTGCGGGGGAGCTGGGCAGAAAGGCATGGCGTAGAAGAACTGCTGGGGAGTTAGAGCCGCCAGAACTGAGTTTGAATTTCAACTCTGACAGTATTAGCAGCATGATCTTGGGCAGGTAAGCTTTCAGTTTCTCCATATAGAAAGGGGAGATAATATCTTTCTCAGTGCCTTCCATTAAGTGTTAGCTCAATAAATACTGGCTCCTGTCCCTATTGTCAGGGTGCTGGGGCCCCCTGTTCCCCTGACATCTCTCCCCTGTAACCGGGATTCCGCCCAGACACTAACCCTTTCCTACAGGCCTTCTATCAACCAAGCACATTCACACCCACAATGTCATATAGTCCCTCTCTTTCCAATTAGGGGAGCTGGAAGGCAGAGGCTAACAGTGACCAGGGTATCAGTGGAGGGCTGAGGCAGAACCGGGGAGCCCAACTCCAGAGCCCCGGGACCCGCGTGCCAGCAGCAGCAGGTTGCTGAGAAAGGAGCCAAGAGACTCAGCTGGGCCAGAGCTTCAAAGGGACCTGAGTGGGAGTGAGCCCGCTGGGCTCCTGCCTCTCTCCCCTGGCTTCCTCTTCCTCATCTTGCAGTGGGTGGGCGGGGCAGAGATGGATCCCATGCTTTGTGAGGTCTCTTCTTCCCGGAGCAGCCTGTTCCCTCCCCTGCAGAGGGACTCAGCACTGTGCATATAGGGCGGGTCTGCAGCTTAAGGCTCTTCATAAAGTGAACATCTAGTCCTCATTTTCCCCACCCTCCATTTCCTCCCTGTCCCCTACCCCATCGCTTGGGGCCTGTAATCAATGAGACGTAAAATGAGAAAGTATCAGGAACTAGCAGAGCATGGAGAGCAGCTGGGGCAGCCTCCAGGCTCCCGGTGGGATGGACTGCCAGCCTGTCTGTCACCTTGGCCCAGCCTCCCACATCCACTCGGGCCAGCAGGCCAGCAGTGACTCACCCAGCCTGGACCCAGGCCCCAGCTACAGACCAGAGTGGGGAGGCCTGTTTCTAACCAGTCCAAAGGCCTCACCTTAAAGAGTAACGAGATCTATGTGTATCGTCAGGGAAAGATGCTGCCAGAATGCATGGCTGAGTCATAAGAGCAGGTTACACGATAAAACGATGCCTCTTATGTTATCTAGAAGTGTTAGTACACTTATCAAGTAAGTATGGGCAGGGAGACTCCAGACTGGGAATAGCAGCTATCTCTGGGAGTAGGTTATAGGGGAAACGTTCACTTTCTACTTTATACACATTTCCTTTGTTGAACCCTTAAAACAAGCATATATTTACAATATGCTTTAGTAATAAAAAGGAGATAACTTCATAAAGATATTTTCATTGTGGAGCAAAGCCTTGCAGAAATATACATGAGCTAATAAAAAATACTCAGTGTCGGCCCTGGCCGGTTGGCTCAGCGGTAGAGCGTCGGCCTGGCATGCGGGGGACCCAGGTTCAATTCCCGGCCAGGGCACATAGGAGAAGTGCCCATTTGCTTCTCCACTCCCCCCCCCCTCCTTCCTCTCTGTCTCTCTCTTCCCCTCCCGCAGCCAAGGCTCCATTGGAGCAAAGATGGCCCGGGCGCTGGGGATGGCTCCTTGGCCTCTGCCCCAGGCGCTAGAGTGGCTCTGGTCTCGGCAGAGCGACGCCCCGGAGGGGCAGAGCATCGCCCCCTGGTGGGCAGAGCGTCGCCCCTGGTGGGCGTGCGGTGGATCCCGGTCGGGCGCATGCGGGAGTCTGTCTGATTGTCTCTCCCCGTTTCCAGCTTCAGAAAAATACAAAAAAAAAATACTCAGTGTCTTTGCCTCAGGTTGTAATTTTATCAGCCTAGGGTAGGAAGGCCAGTGAACTCCCACTGATCCAAACCACTAGGTCTAAAATCAGAGCAGTCTGATTTTTAAAAAGCAAAAATCAACAATCCCTCAATGAGTTTGTAAGATCAAACCTGTCAAAATATATGACTCTTAAGGCAAAAGGGGAATAACTATAAAGAGGTCCTTGGTGTCCGCAGCCCAAACCTGGACTCATAGTTGGGGCAGGCAGGTCTGAGGCCTTCCCCTGGTATCCCACAGCTTGAGAACCGAGCCCACATCAGCACAGTGGTCCAAACTCTCCCCCAAAGGGACGTAGCTTCCTTCCCTCTGACCAGCCCAAGGCCACGTAGACTGTGGCAGGCTTTAGGAATAACTCTCCAGAAACCCTTGGCTCCTTGCCTTCCAGCTTTCTCTGACAGCCAAGCCCAGGGCACAGGGGGTCTGTCCCTGAACCAAGGACCCAGGCTCCAGCACGCTGTGAATAGGGCAAGATGGTTAAGAGCCTGGCAGGTTTAGCCTCCATCACTGGAATGTTTATTTGATGATGGAGAGGGTGGAGGGGCTGGGAAGGGGCCGGAGAGCTGTGGAAGGTCACTTGGACTACAGGATTCTGTCAGTGCTCAGATGACTGATTCTGTTTCCCCTTCCTGGGAGTCAGCACAGGAGCGGAAAGATGCAGTGAGACACAAGTTTATTGGTGGAGCTGTAGCAGCGTCCTCCCTCTCTCTGGGATAGCTGAGGGCACAGCACCAACAGAGGGATGAACAAAGACCCCCCCCAAACGAACACATGGATGGTGCAGACTCATAGAGACCATAGCACAGCACAAAGGCACAGAGACACACAGGCCACAGCACCAAGAAACACACACACATATACACAAAACCACAGGGCCAGAACACACGGACAAAGTGCAAGTTTTGGGGCTCCTGCATAGACAGAGCGAGGGCCACGTGGGGAGGGGCCCCTGCTGACCTCCCCCAGGCATAGGCACGACAGCACACAGACAGGCAGATGCCCCAGTCAGCCAGCCTGCCACACAGACAAATGAATTGCACAGAAAGGATGCTCGCGGCTCCCCAGACTGGGGGGAACCAGGACCACAGGACTTCCACCCCCAGTTCCCACTATACTGATTCCCTGTTCAGCCCAACTCCCACCCCATTCTCCCCCACCCCCATACTTTGGTTTTGCCCACTGGGGCTGGGGGCTGGGGAGTTGGCAGGAGGAAGGAGGGAGAGGGAAAGAGGAAGGGGTAAGGGCCAAGCTCTGTCCCTTCTGTGAGCAGGGAGGCAGCTGCTGAGAGTCCAGGGTTGAGCCAGGGCCTGGCAGTGGGGTGAGGGCAGGGCCGGCTCAGGCTCGGGGAGGCTCCTGGCAGCGCAGGCACTGGGCCATCTCAGGCTGGTACTGCTCGACCTGCAGGGTAGAGCTGGAGAATCCAAACCGGGAGCGGAGCCGGGATGTGGCTTCGGCCAGGACAGCTTCTGGGTCTGCTGTGGAGTCTGTGGGGGAGTGATAAGAGGCGGCAGGTTCCCAGGGGAGTCGGGAACCAGGCTGGGACCCAGATAAGGACCAGTGAGGGGGACCCAGGGGCTTGCACAGCATTAAAGCCAGGCTTTGAGGGGAGCTTTATTTGCTTTCTGTGTTGTATGAAAAGCATAAAAATGTCAAAGAAAGGGTTGAGACTCACCCTGAATCGACCATGCTAACACTAAATTGTTCTTACTTTTCTATTCTCCTCTGCCCTTTGAGTATCAGCACACAGTTGTATTTCAGCAGCCAGGCCACCCGATTTCCCAAGACAACCCAGATGTTAAATATTCTGGGCCCTGGCCGGTTGGCTCAGCGGTAGAGCGTCGGCCTAGCGTGCGGAGGACCCGGGTTCGATTCCCGGCCAGGGCACACAGGAGAAGCGCCCATTTGCTTCTCCATCCCTCCGCCGCACTTTCCTCTCTGTCTCTCTCTTCCCCTCCCGCAGCCAAGGCTCCATTGGAGCAAGGATGGCCCGGGCGCTGGGGATGGCTCTGTGGCCTCTGCCTCAGGCGCTAGAGTGGCTCTGGTCGCAACATGGCGACGCCCAGGATGGGCAGAGCATCGCCCCCTGGTGGGCAGAGCGTCGCCCCTGGTGGGCGTGCCGGGTGGATCCCGGTCGGGCGCATGCGGGAGTCTGTCTGACTGTCTCTCCCTGTTTCCAGCTTCAGAAAAATGAAAGAAAAAAAAAAAAAATATTCTGCCCCACTGTCCCTCTAGAGCTATCATCAAATATCCCACAAAGTATAATATTTTTGGCATCTAAATTACATGTCTCTGATTGCTTCTTGCATCTGGAAGAAACTCAAAAATCCTTTGTCAGCTTGAGTCACCGTATATATTTTTAATAGTTGAGTCATAATGTAGATATAATTTTATATTCAGCTTTTTCCTCTTAGCATTATACCATAAACAGTTTCCCTAGTTTTCACACAGTCTTCATAATCATCATTTTTAGTAGTTATGTGGCAACCCCCTGAGTGGAGGTATTGGAGTTTACCTACCTGTGTCCCATCCCTAGTCCCCATCCCGCGTGGATACCAGTGATCTAGTAAGGGGCTCCTGGTTCCCTGTACTACCTTAGAGAGTAAAGCCTCCCTGCAGGACACCCTCATGTGAGAGACAGGGACAGGGAGATGGACAGAGACAGAGAGACTGAAACAATCCCAGTATTTCAGATTATCTTCCTACGTTTGGAGGGGAGTGGAGGGAAGGCGTGTTTCTAGGAGTAACTGGATGGGCCCTATGTGGACTCACCGATGGCCAGATGCGCAGAGGCAACGTGGTAAGTGAGCGTCAGGGACCACAGGTGTAGCTCATGAGTGGACCGGACTCCTGGCACTGACAATAGTGTGTCTCTCACCGGCTCAAACCCTATATTTCGGGGGGTACCTGCAAGCAGCACCCACCAAGCCTTACTTCTGGAGCTGCTCATGCCCAGAGGCAGCCACCAGACTCCACCTACCCCATCCTGTACCCGCTCACCCTGTTGACCCCCACAATTCACCCTGTGTCTGAATCCTCCTTCCAGCAACAGGCCTCATGGCCCCAGCCTTTTCCCATACTTATTAGAGAAAAGAGGTGCCAGTGCCAGAGCAAGGTCAGATGGGGCCCAAGGGGTGGGGAGCAGTGGGGTCTGATTCACCTTCCATGAGGACACGAAGAACATCTCGGAGGGTGGGAGCCGTGGACCCGAGGGCAAAAATAGAGAAGAGGAAGGTGCTGATGGGGTCAGCTGCCTTGCACTGAGGCTGGAGAGAGAGAGACCCGTAAGCCTGGGAACCAGGAACGTTTCAGAGGAAGATCTAGGGATATCCTGCACACACCGGACCTAGCAAGCCCCTGAGAGCCCTGCTTAGGAAAGGGAACCATGACCCTAGGCTGGAGTCCTGGGGAGCTAGGAGCTGGAGTGGGGGAAGGAGGCTGGGGGTCCCGGGAAGGAGGGGAATGTAGAAGTGGGGGAGGAAAGCTGGGGCAGGCCTGATGGACGGTACCTTGAAGTAGATGAGGATGGAGGCGACCAGCACCCCAAGGCTCTGCAGGAGATCCCCCAGCACATGCACAAAGGCCGCCCGGACGCTGGTGTTCCCCAGGGGCAGGGACTCCCCAGGCCCCTCCTCCAGCGGTGCATACTCAGCCCCCCTAGACCCATGGCTGTGGGGGGGCCCGGCCTGGTGCAGCACAAAGGCCATTCTGAGGGGGAAGCAGAGCAGCTCAGCACAGGGGGCCTGCTCCCAGCCTCCTCTGCCTGTTGCCACACCACCTCCTCTCGTCCCGCAGCACCCTTCTCCCCCTATTCTCTCCCTGTTTTCTCAGCCCCAGGAAGAAAACAAAGAGTACGGCCTGGGGGCAAGACTACAGCATATGGTGCCAGATATTTGGATGCAAGCGCTAGTCCTGCTACCTAAACAGCTATGTGGCCTGGGCAAGCCACCTGGTCACGTCTTGGATCTAATTCATTAACTGTATATAGGGGCAATACAACCCACCTCAGGGAGCAGTTGTAAGCTTTAAATGAGAGAATACTGATAAAGTCCCCAACAAGAGCGGCTGCTACACAGTGGGCCCTTAACAAGTGTCTGTTGACTCTGAATTTTAGGTCTCTATCCCAGTCCCTTCTCAGGCATTCCCAGGGCAGATTGCTGAGAACTGTTTGTGTCACCTGTCTGTGAGGGGAGGGGCAGCTCTCCCGGCCTGGAGGAGGACCCCTTGCCCTGACCCCCACCAGGTGCCTGCTCCATACTGGAACGTACAGCAGATTGGCACAAACTGCGATGCTGGCGGTCAGCAGCATGGCGCCCCCCTCAATGTGGTAGTCGCTGTGCAGCAGGCGGATGAAGGCCAGGTACAGGAGGATGCCAGTGACCATCCAGAGGGAGACCACAGAGGCCAGAGCCCCCAGAGTCTCTGCAGGTGGAGACAAGCTATCAGAGTCCTGCCCTGGACCCTGGGCGGTACCATCTGGCAAGACTGGAGGGTCACCAGCTCATGCAGGAGCCTTACCTGAGCGGTGCCAGCCGAAGGTCATGGTGCGGGTGGCTGGACGGGTAGAGAGCCAAAGGGAGAAGAGGCTGCCCATCATGCTGCCCACGTCCGCCAGCAGGTGGGCTGCATCGGTCATAATGGCCAGGCTGTGTGCCAGGTACCCACCTGCAAGGGTAAAGCAACACGCGGTCTGGCTCCATGTTCAGGGCGGTGCATGGGCATGGAAATGAGATTGGGAGGCAGGCACCAAAATGTGAACTGTGATTTTCTCTGGTGATGGGATTACAGATAGTTTTTATTTTCTTCTTTTCACTCATCCATATTTTCTAGTTTTCCTACAGTGACATATTTTAATAAGAAAATAGGGCTTTTAAAAGAGTAGTTAATACAGAAGTCACCCGGGACCTCGCCCTGAATTTCTCCTGGTGCCATCTCTCGCTCTCTCCCACGTCTGGAGCTCTGGGCACCCAACTCCCACGCCCCAGCCATCCCTACCTTCTTTGCATCGCCACCCAGAAACACCCCAGGACTGTGAGGGGAGAGTGGCTTAGGCGCTGTCGGGGGGACGGCACTGGAGGAGCAGCTCTCCAACTCACCGACCACCTCCCCGGCCATGAAGACGCAGCACACAGCGCAGGCGGCGCACAGCTGCCTCTGCGCCTGCAGCCTCTCCGGGGTGAGCCCCGGCTGTGGCAGGGGGTCGCTGTGGCAGTGGTGGGCGGGCATCTCCACAGGTTTGTGCTCCTCGGGGAGGGGCTCTGTGGGCTCTGTGAAGAGACTGAGGCGGGCAACATGGTTCTCCGGGGGCCTGGCCTACCGGCTGACCTGCTCCTCACGCTCAGATCCTGGATCCTACAGACTCGGCTTCATCAGGTGTGGCCTATCTCCCACTCCCACCCAAGGTCTGGTCAAACCCGGGCCTTGTGGGCAAAGGACCAACGAGAGATGGGGCCTAAACGAACACTCAGATCCCAGCCTTCCTTTTCTTTTCATACACAGTTCATGGCTGGAAAGCACCTTACAGACGGCCCAGTCTACTACCTTATTAATGAAACTAGAAGTACAAGGCGTGCATCTATTTGACAGACCAGAAGCAGTTTCTGTCTGCTCCTAAGGTTCCAGTGCAGACGCAAGGAAAAAGGGTCCTCAGCTTTCTAGCTAATTGCGGCAGCCAAGCTTGAGCACAGTGACAAAGCATGGAGTTTTATATTTTCTTTATGTTTATTTTATCGGTTTGAGAGAGAGAAAGGGAAAGAGCGAGCGAGAGACAGGAGCATCGATCTGACCAGGGATCAAACTGGCAACCTCTGCACTTCCAGACAATGCTCTAACCAACTGAGCTATCCAGCCAGGACCAAAAACATGGAGTTTTTAAAACTCAAATTACCTGTAAACAGGTAATTTTAATCTAAAACAGGCCTATTTTACTCTAAAAAGGAATCTAAAACATGAGTTTACAAGAGAAGTGTTGAAAAATTATTTCCCTATACCCTTGCCTTCTGATTGATCCCACTTTTAAAAGCGTTAGAGTTGCCTGGCCTGTGGTGGTACAGTGGATAGAACATCAACCTGGAACACTGAGGTCACAGGTTAGAAACCCTGGGCTTGCCTGGTCAAGGCACATATGATAAGCAATCAATGAACAATTAAAGTAAAGCAACTATGAGTTTATACTTCTCATTCCATCCCCCTTCTCTCTCTGTAAAATCAATAAATACAATTAAAAAAAAGCTCTAGAATGAAAACTAATTAAAAGCAAGTCAGTGATTCAAAAAAAGAAGTAGAAATATGAGGCACAGAGAGGGAAAGGACTTATTGGGGCCACACAGCTAGTTAGTGGTAGAGTTGAGACTAGATTCCAACCAAATAAGCTCATTATGATAGGCACTATTAGGCATACAAAATGAGCAAATCATCAAACAAAATCCTTCCTGGATTTTGTCTCTGCGAGCTTCTGGTGGACACGACAAATTGTATAAGCAGAAGGTAGCTACAGCCCTTACAGCAGTGCAAGTGCCATCAGGGCTCAGATAGAGGGAAACATTGATTCCAATGAGGAAGTCGGAAAAACTGAAGGAGGCCATATGAGAAGAGCCTTAAAGGATGGGGAGTATGTTGATAAAGACGGAGTGAGCGTACCAGGCAGCGGCAATATGAAGGGAAGGTGGTGTGAAAGTGAAAGTGGGCGGCAGGACTGGACACTTGATCCTGGCCTCAGTGCCTCCCTCCTAGACCCGCCTCCTGTGCCCCCACTCCCAGATCCCTCACCTTCCGTCTAGACATGCGGCTGAAGTGTGGCTCTTTAAGAGAGGAGTGGAATGTTGAGACCCAAAAAGTCTGAGGAATAATGGCCAGATTCCAGAGCTGGGTTGTCACGGAGAGGATGGTGTTGCAGACTGCTGTGGCTGGAAATGGCAGAGCTGAGAACACAGGCTTTGGAATCTGTCACTCATTAGCTGGACCTCAGTCTGACCATAAGCACCCAGCAGAGGCCACTTTAACTGCACAGGGCCATAGGCTTCCCTTGGCAAATGAATGGGGCTGAGGGCCTCGTCCGGGGATGCTCAGGCTGACTGAGTTTTAGGTCCCTGCTGGCCCAATTCTCACCCCCATTACTACCCAACCTGAACCCCAGGAAGGATAGGACCTTCCACAGAATAAAGGACCTAAGAAGAAAAATACAGTCCTAGAAATACGGAAGTGTGACAAGAATGCCTGTGAGTGAACATGAAGGCTCCAGATAGAAGCATGGTCACAGCAGTCAAGTGGGGAAGGGTGCCTTGGGCCTTTTGACTGAGGAGAGCTCTGCCAAGTGAGTGGATTGAGGTATGAGGTAAGTGGGGGGACCCTTGGTGCTTGAAGGGAAAAATCAAATGTTGGTGGGTAGATTAATTTATTGGAATTCCCTTCCAAGACTTAGAATCTAGATGTGTATGATTCTAGGTGTGTTTCCAGAGGAGGTAGGCAGACAAGGGTGTCTTTGAAACCCATCCTCATTTTTTTTTTTAATTTTATTGATTTGAGAGAGAGAAACACTGATTTGTTGTTCCACTTATCTATGCATTCATCGGTTGAATCCTGCATGTGCCCCGACCCAGGATCAAACCTGCAACTTTGGCCTACCAGGATGACACTCTAACCAACTGAGCTAGCTGTTCAGGGCCCATCCTCATTCTTAAATGAAGTGCCAGGCAGTGTACACATGCTGAAGCCTAGTTGAGCAGGAGAGGCAGATGTGTCACAAATGACTTACTATGCAAGGAGAGGCCAGGTCCAGCAGGGTTATAAACAAAGGACTTTGGAGCACAGGAGAGGGAGAGACCAACTCTAATGAGGTGAGGAGAACTCCGCAGAGGGAGAGATGTAGATGAGACCTAGGTGATTGACAAAAGGGAATCCAGACCCTTGGAATGACAATGACAAGATATTCAGGTTGGTGTTTAAGTGAGGAGCCAGGGGTAGGGCTAAAGAAAAAAGTGATGAACTCTAAGGAATATAAAGGGGAATACACTGATTGATTTCCTGAGCCCTGAGATGACTTTGCTGATGGACTAATCTGAGAGGAAGAGAGGAGAGGAGATGGAGGGGTCCACAACAGACCAAGCCAGTGGTGCCCTGCACAGAATTTGAGAGGAGGGGCATGTAGGTATGGTAGAGCCTTTTGGGAAAATACTGCAGGATTCGGTGACTAATGGTCATATGAGAATGAAGTACTCGGAAGAGCAGAGGTTGAGCGGCTTTGGGGCGGTGGGTAGGATGCCTTTCCCGCACCACCCTGCACAGTGCTGTCATCAAGGAAGCCACTCATCAACAGGCTGCTCCCTTTTGTTCTGCAGCAACCGGGCCCTAAAGAACGTCATTGTTCTGGTGTGGGTGTGGGTGTATGGGGAAGGGGTGTCCATGCAGTTTAGAGAGAAGGGAAGGCAGTTTTTGCCCCCTAGCCCTCTGAAACCCCCAACAAACAACAAACAATATTGAGTGGGGTAGAGAGATGTAGGGAGGGCAGATGATCTGAAGCACAGTCAAAAAGGTATGTGAAGAAACGCCAGGGCCACGGCTGGAGCCCCTCACAGCTGCCCATGTCCGCAGTACCCCGCAGGAAGGAATCGAATGAGAACTCTCTCCTCCTGCTCACCCACTCCCTCACCCAACCAGGTTTATAGCCCCCAACCCAGAGAAGGATCCAGAAACACACCGAGGAACCATATCAGAGACAAAGGGAGAGGGGCTGGGAGGGAAACAGAAAGATTGGGGAAGAAGAGAAAAGAGATAAACGGACGGTCAGCCTACAGACAAAATGGCCAGCGAAGGTAGGCAAGGAGGGCCTGGCTCGGCCGCTCCGAAAGACAAGGCGGACTGAGCCCGCCGGCGCTGCGGGGGAAGCCGGCGGGACGCGGAGGCGGTTCTGCGGCCGCCCCCGGCCCGCTGTCCTGGCCGCTCCGAGCGCCTCATTTCACACCTCGCCGCCCCCGGCCCCGTCTGTGCGGCGCCGGGAATACCCCTTGCCGCCCAGACCGCACCTGCTCCTTGCTTGTCGCCCCCTCGCTTCCTCGTGCGTGCCCGCCCGCCCCCCAGGGGCCTGGAAGACCTGCCGAGGAGTCCGGGCCCATCCTGGGTCCGGGCGCTCACAGCTGGCCACGGCTGGAGGGGACGCCCTGAGCCCGAGCGCGCGGAGGAGAGGGCTGGGGGCCTGCAGATGGGGCTCCGAAGCCTCGGCAGAGAGGCGCTCCCACCGCCAGAGCCCGGAGCACTGCAGACATCGGGGCACCCGGCGCGGACTCCGGTCCGACGGAGGGCGGTCGCTACTCGGGAAGCCAAACGCGGCGGGGGCAGCGGAGGGGTCCAGAGCCTTGGGGGGCGGGCCCGGGAGCCGTTTCGCGGGAACCGGAGAACGAGGGTGGCTGGGAGGAGGCGGAACGGGCTGTTGAGCGGCGGGGGGTCGGGGCAGGCCGGGGTCTCGGTGTAGCCGCAGAACAGGGCTCCGCGCGCCACCAAACCGCGGGAGTCGCGGTGCACGGGGGTATCCGGCCCGGGCCACGCCGAGGGGGACAACGAAATAGACGGAAGGCAGGAGGGTGGCGCTCCCCGGCCGAGGGCTGACCCAGGTCTGTCCTACCTCTTCAAACGCAGGCCACCACCGGCGTCGCCGCGGTCCCGGGGGCTCACCAGGCGGGTAGTCTCCGAGCCCCCCGTGGCGGGAGAGGGCTCCATGTCCTCGCGGCCCCGACCGTCTAGGCCCCGCCGAGGAAGGGAGAGGCCGGGCCGGCTCCGTGCCAAGCCGAAGCGGCCAGCCAACCCCCGGACTTCCCGCAAGGTAGTGGGGCCACCAGAGTGGATGGAACTGCGGCGACTGTGGCGCTGGGAGTCCGAACTGCAGATCCCGCGGCTGTGGGAGCCCCGCCCCGCGTGGGGGCAAGCTCCTCAAGCCCCGCCCCCAGGCTCCCCAGCCTCTTCCCCCACGCCAAAGTCCCGCCCCCGTAGCCCTCTCCTCCCCCCTCCCCCCCTCCCCCCCTCCCACAGTCAAAGCCCCTTTGACTAGCGCCTGAGCCAGGTGGGGGCGGTGGAAGCCCTTGGCGTCAACTGCGGGTACTAGGAACGCCTAATTTCCATAGCCCCGCCCTCTCCTAGATTTTCCCCGCCTCCACTCAGCCCCCGCCCACCGGGTCCAAGCCAAGCTTCCTCAAGACTGGGGACCTCCCGGACTAACTAACCTTCACTCAAGGAACACTGCCCTTTGCAAGCCCGCGCGGGGGCATCGCCGCCTCCACCACCCTGTCGTCTCGTGACCCCAGCCCCCTACACGGGGGCAGAAACAGGTGGGCATCCATTATATATCTCGAGAGAACTAGAAAGAATGTGGGGTGAAAAGTGTGATACATTTGGGAGAACTCCAGGGATTCTGGCCAGAAACCACTCTGTGGAGGATGTGGGGTCAGAATTCGTGAGCTAAATCTGCTGCCAAGCACTGTACCGTTCATTATCATTTATTTTTATACAGAGACTTTGGATGACAAAAAGCTTCCTGCTCTCCTTCAATCCATTATTATCCCTATTTTTCGGATGAGTAAACTGAGTCCCAGAGAAAGAAGTGTCCAGGGTCATACAGCCGGTGAATAAAGGGCTGGGGCTGGAGCCCTATTCTCGGTCCCTTCTTGATTCAGGGCCCTACAATGGTGACTGAAGGGAGTGCTGGTTATGCCATTCAGAATTCTGGGGTAGCTGAAGGGAGGAGTGTCGCCCCATCTCTCTGGAGTCACAAGCTGCTATTCCTGGAGGGAAGCTATGGTCAGCTTGCCAGGAGGTGATTCCTTACCTAGAACCCGTGTAGTACCTTCCTGGGCATTAACCTCATTTTGCCTCATTTTAACTGAAGCCTGGGGAAAGGAATGACTTGCAGCAAAGTCGGTCGCCAAGCCTCCTGGAGTTGAAGCTTCAAAAGCTCAATGCTCTCCTCCCCTCACTCCCGCTGTCACTGCAGATTGAAAAGGGGTGGTGATTGGATTGTGCACTCCAAGCCGTGACTCTAAAGCGGAGGGTCCGTAAGAGGAGGGGGGAGAGTGAAGGATGGGAGTGATTAATAAAACCCAGGCAATAAAACCATCAACCGAACCCGTCAGAACACACTGGGCGTTCTGAATTTAGGGACATTATTATTCCAAATGATGAGACCACGTGTGCACTTACAAAAACAAAAAAACCCTGAAATGTGCCAGATAGAGTGGTCGGAAGTTATGGGGTTAACCCAGGAGAGCTTCGCGGAGGAGGTGAGACTTGAACTGATTAAGCAAGCTAGCTGGGCGGCGGGCTGGCTGTTCCACCGGGGGAGTGTGCGGCTGGTGCCAAGGTTTGCGGGCGGCGTAGGTACTGTACTGCTCTGGGGAGCCATGCGAAACGGAACCAGAGGGTCTGCGCGAGCCCTCCGCGCTTCACCTCCACCCACGCTGCGCCTGGAGCCGGCGCCAGCCTTCCTCAGACGTCCTAACCCGACTCCCTGACCAAAGTCCAGCCTAAAGCCCACGCGCGGCGAGGAGGCACGCGAGGCGGTAGCGTTCTCTCTGCAACCTCCCCTAGAGGCGTGAGACCTCAGTTCCTTCTTTGGGTTATAAGGAAGCAAACTGAGTGGCGGAGGGGGAAGCCACCCGCTAAGGTCACCTTGTTGGTCCGTGTCAAAGCCAGCATGGAACACGTCCCCGCCTGCCTATGCCAGCGCCCCGAGCAAGTCCCGTCTGGCGCCGTCGGTTTTCTAAACTCCGCACCCGGCCTGGGGCTTCCCGGATTCTGAGAGCATTGGAGCTGGGACGCGGAGAGGCCGCGGCGCACTACAGGGCTTGGATGCGGTAGCCCCGCCCGGAGTGGCACTGGTGGGCAAGCTCAAGAATAGGAAGAAACCGCGGGGCCCTAAGCGGGAGAGGGGGCTTCTTGGGCACGCCTCAGCTGATGACGCCAACAGGGGACGTGACAGTAACAACTATGGCTTCCTTCGGGATTTCCCTTCCTAGACAGCCTACTGCGCGGACAGCAGCCCCGGGTACAGGGGGGAAGGGGTGCGCAGACGCTGGCACGTGCCCAGCCACCTACCAGGCGGGGAATGGGCAGGCGGGGAAGGGAAACGGACGTCAGAGCAGAAGGATTACAGGGCTACCCTCTGCCGCATCTCCCCTGGTGTTGGGCACTGGATGGTGCTGCCTCCGGAAGCCAGGGACACGGCGGGAGAATACCAACAGTTGCTTTTGTTTGGAAATTTATGCAGGAAAAGCCTGGCAGCGAAACAGACTGCTTGCACCTGTTTCTCAAAGAGCCATCAAGTATGAAAATCTTTGCAAAGGGTCTTCTTGAATGAGGAAGGCATTCTGCACTTGTCTGAGAGCTAGGAAAATTATGCAGCAGTTAGAGGCACAGCTTAGGGCTGGTGCCCTGTATAGAACTGTAGTCCTGTAAGAACTATTCATTTAACATTTACTGAACACTTATTTCCTGCCATGCACTTTGCTGCTAAGCATAGCTGGGGATTCCTGGTGAATAAGATAAATGTTCCCCTCCCCTCAAACTCTGGCTTTCACTTGATTGAGAGAGATTTCAATTTCTGCAGTGTTTTGTTACTGATTTGCCCAACATGCTCTTTACTGCCTGTCCTGTCCTGCCTCAGATATCGACCTTCCCTAAAACAAGTCCTTAGGCCACTCTTATTCCCAAAGGCATGACAGAGGCAGGAAGCCCTAGATGTTTCCAGGAAAATAGGTCAATAACAGTTCCAGAGGAGAGGGTGGCAGAGCAGGTTAGAAGAGGACTTTGGGGGGGGGGGTAGACCCAGGCTAGATGTGTTTATCTTGGTAGAGGAGAGTAAAGCCCAGCGGTGGGCTTTAGGCTGGCTAGAGATCTCAGGCAAGATTTGGAACCAAGCATTGTGGGCAAGGGTTAACACTTGAAAACTCCAAGCCAGATTGAAGGGTATGCACAGAGGCAGCCTGTGCTCCAGTCTCTACTCAGCTGTTACCTCCAGAAAGCCTTTTCTGACTCCCCCCAGCTGAGTTATGTGCCCCTACCTGGTGCTCTCAAGACCCACTGTGCTTATGTGATGGTAGAACTCACCATATTTAATGAAATTTTCTTGTCTGACTTCTCACTAGAGTACAAGTCCCCTGTAAGTAGGAATTGTCTTTCTCATCCCCAGCGCCCCCTATTGGCTGACACACCGTCCTTGAAAAAGCCATTCCCGGAAGGAGGAGCCGGTTATCAGAGTGGAAAGTAGGATTTTAGCTGGCGATAGGATGAGGGACAGACAGCTGCAGCTTAAATGTCACCTCCTCAGGGAGGCCTTTACTGACCCCCAAACTAGTTAGTTCTCATGTTATACATTCTCATTGAACACTTTATTTGCCTTAATACTTATAATTAAATTATTTGGGAATTGTTTCTTCACTTGGCTTCCAAGATACTGTAATCTTGTTTTCCTCCTACTTCACTGACTACTTGTTTTTAATTTCCTTGGATGTTTCCTCCTCATGTGCTCAACCTTTCAATGCTGGGGTACTCCAGGATTTGGCCTCCCTCTTCTCTGACCACGTCACTCCCTTGGAGATAGTATCCAGTCTCAAAGCTTTAAATACTGTCTAGAAACAGCACAAAGCACTGGTTCTTGAAACTAATGTGTACATGAGGAATCATTGTACTATTCTATTTTTGCATGTGTTTGAAATTTTCTATTAAAAATAAACTTTAAAAAGGGTATCTATCTGATGATTCTCAGATCTCTCACTTGAACACCAAACTCTAATATCCAAATGTCAGCCTGACCTCTCCTTCATGTCTACTAGGCATCACAAGCTTCATTAGCCTAACACTGAGCTCCTGATCATCAGCCCCATCCCCAACTTTCTCTTTCAGCAGTCCCCCCACGTCAGAACATGGTAACTCCATCCTTCCATTTGCTCAGGACAGAAGACTTAGGGTCACCCTTGACTCCTTCACCCCACATCCAATCCTAGAACACACCAGGCATGTTGCCACCCCAGGGTCTTCACATTTCCTCATCTGCTACCTGTAATACACTCTACCACACATCTTCTCTATTCACCTGGGACCTGCTTCAGAACTTGACTCAGATATGACCTTTTCAGGCCCTACTACCTATTCTTTTAAAAATTGCAATCTTACCTCAAACATTCTCCATCTCCATCCTCTGCTTTATGTTTCTTCATAGTCATTGCCACCTAATGTACTTCATATTTTACTTATTCCTTTACTGTCTGGCTCCTCCCACCAGAATGTACACTCCATGATGACAGACAGGTTTGTCTGTTTTGTATACTGCTGTATCTCCAGCATCTAGAACAGTGTCTGGCACATGATAGCACCCAATAAATACCTGCTGAAGGTATTAAATGTTGGAATCCATGGGAGTCCGAAAGATCAGAGTACCCGGCTTTATTGAAAGGAAGAAAGGAACCCTGCCGGGCACTTCTCCAGGGAGAAGAGCGCCGGTTACAGACTAGGGGTGAATTATATAGTGTTTGGGAGAGCCTGAGGGGATACTGAGGCAAAAGTCCTGCTATGTCCAGAATGCTCCTCCTTGGGGGGTTTGCCAGCTTCTTGGAATTCCTCTGTCTCAGGGGCAATAGTCCAGTAAGGGTGAGGTCTCACAGATAAGCGGAACATCAAGAGGGCAGTTTGGAATTCACGTATCTATTATTTCTGAACTCTGTGGTTATATATAAAAGAAAGGCAGTCATTAATTTTATAATATATGGTGAGGGGTGATGAGGAGAAAGAGGAGAAAAAATTGAAAAATTATTGCTTCTTCTGGAGAGAACTCAAGAAGGGAACCTTGCCAAGCCAAGTCCTTTATCCAGTTAAGGAGGTCATCAATTTCCATGCTCTAAGGTCTGAACCAGGTGATGTCTCCAAAAACCTGAGTGAGGAAGTAAAAAAAAATTGCAAGGTAATAATTGTGAATTCCTTGCTGCAAGTGCTGAGTGGACAGAGTGACATGGTGATACATGGTCTCCTGGATGAGCCTCATGAAACGTGCTGGTCTGGTTCCTCTCGAATGGGAGGACATGTGGAGATTTTTAGAGACAGGGAACCTGTTGATGTAAGTTTTTAGAAGGACTGAATAAGTGTGGTTAAAAAGGAAGGGGGTTTGGAGAACATTCAGGAGGAAACTTCTCGGGCTGAGAGGCAGCTTCTTCCTGCTGTCATCCCTACCTATTTGATATTTCCCTCGTGAAGTTTTCCTTGGGGTATTGGGGAATAGGAGTGTAGGAGTATTTGATTGTAGGTAATCCTAGAGATTTCTCTCATTCGAGACTGTAGGAACTTGATAAAGAAGGGGGCAAGTATTTGGAGATCAGGAATGCAGAGATAAGGAGGGTTGTATAGCGGGGGGTGAAAGTTCTTCCATGGTAAAGTTAGAGATACTCTTTCCTGGCTGCGCTGGAAAGAGCAGTTAGTTTGAGCTAAAAGAAATGTTTTGGCCTGACCTGTGGTGGCGCAGTGGATAAAGCATTGACCTGGAACGGTGAGGTCGCCAGTTCCTGGGCTTGCCTGGTCAAGGCACATATGGGAGTTGATGCTTCCTGCTCCTCCCCCCTCCACTTCTTTCTTTCTCTCTTTCTCTCTCCTCTCTATAAAAATGAATAAATAAAATCTAAAAAAAAGAAAAGAAATGTTTCATGTCCGTTTGTAGGCTCTTCTGTAGCCAAGAAGACCCAGTGATCTTGTCCCCTTACTATGTGAAGGGTAAAAAGACTGAGAAGTGTTAAGAGGTGAATGCTATTAATTCTCCTCGTTCTTCAGGGATATGGGAGAACTTTAGGGTTAGGGGACCTGTAGGGGTTGAAAGATAGGATTTAGGATATTTGCTGATATAGGGTTTCAGATTTTTCTGTTTCGCGAGGGAAGGTTTCAGGGTTGGTGTGTAGGGTTAGGTAGATTTTTCCAATTTTCTGATTGTCGAAGGTCTGCATGTGGTTCTGTAAGAAACTAGTAAACAAATGTAAGAAGCAGGGTTTAAAAGTTAGAAAAATAAATAGGAGAGTGAGTGGACTAATGGAAGGCAATAGTCACCCAGTTTGTGTGAAACCACTGATTCCATGTATACAAATTCACTAGGCTTCAGAGAGAGAGAGAGAGAGAGAGAGAGAGAGAGTAGGAATAAGACAGGGAAGTGGCCAGTCCCCCTGCCCCTAGACCTACTTTTGTAGAGATTCCTAAAGCAACAAGAAGAGAAATTACCTGTACAGCTTATTTGGTCCTTAGATTGATGGGTAGTATACTAGGAACTGGAAGAGGTCCATGGGGTGGGATTAGGTTGATATTTGGGGTGAGATAGATTAGGGTACAGGTTTCTGTCCAATTAGTAGGGAGACACATATAGGTGTTGGTCCCACACAAGTAGAAAACCCCTGATTGGGTGAGGCAGGCTGAGAGGTGAATAGAAAATAGAAGGACAAGGGGTCAGTTTTGTTTCTCTGTTTCTGAGCTCCAGATGGTCAGGGTGGAGGAAAGAGTTGCCCTTAGCAGCAGTGGGAGTTGTCAGGATCACAGTGTGTGGACCTGTCCACATGAAAGTCAGTCCTTGGGTGATGTACTGCTGGAAGCGCCTCTTGGATAGTCTTTGAACAGTTTGCTGAGTAACCTGTAAATCCTACACGTACTTAAGGAAAGGGTGGTTATATTTCTACACTTTGCAGTTAGAGTTTAAGTCCTAGTGACCATGCTTCTAGCTGGAATTAGCAATAGGTCCCAGCCTACAATAGGCATGGGGCATTGAGACAAGAGGAATAAAGGAGATGTTATACATTAAATAAAGCAACAAAATCAGACTATCAATACCCACAGTAGAGATCTTCGAGGGATAAATAAAATTTAAATATTCAGGCAAGGCATAGTAGATAGTCCTTGTGTTTACAAGAAATGAGATTAGTTTACCTGCTACTTGGAAGAAATACCTTAGGCTCGTGAACGATGTCCTTGGGCCTTCAATGGCAATTCCCAGCATGCTGGGCAAGGTCAGGTTACAGATAGCTGGAGTAGGGCTAGAAGAGACTGAACCCTCCCTCCATGGAACAAGGGGGCAGCTTACCTTCTCGTGTCCCTCTTTCCACAGCAATGATGTGTCCCTTGATGGGGCCAGGAAGCCTGGCAGGCCTCAGTTCAATGACCTTTCTTTCCACTCTGGAGCAGGGCCCTGATGGAATCCTATGAAGCCCTTTAGGGTGCTGGAGCCTTTAAGAGCTTATGCCAAAAGCTGGTATTTCCTGACTTCTTTTTGGCCTTATTTGCCTTTTCTGTCACTTCCTTGGCCATTATAAATCTTAAAAGCCATGCTCAGAAGATCTCACTGAGATTTGACTAAGAGAGCAAAATTGGGAATCCAGTGTCTAAAGAAGCCTATTAGACTGAGGAAAGAAAAGATTTGATTTGAGGTGGTAGGTGGTTGGAGACTGCGAGGGTCTGAGTTTGATTTAGGGTGAGACTTCAGGTGGTGGGGGTTAAGGTGATGCCTAGATAGACTACAGACTGAGAATGAAGTTGAGCCTTAGCAGAGAAGACATGATATCCCTTCACAGTGAGGAAGTTAAGAAGGGTGGCCATGTGTCTCCTTAAGGCAGGCAGGGAGGGGCTGTAGAGGATTAGGTTATCTACATATTATAAGAGAGGACTAGTTTTGAGATTGCATGCTGTTAAATCCTGAGCTAATGCCTGCCCAAATAGGTGTGGGCTGTGTCTGATCCCCTGGGGTAAAATAGTCCATGTAAGACGCTGAGCTGCATTAGTGTCTGGGTCAGTCTAAATAAAGGTAAATGCAAACAGTAAGTAAGAGTCAGGGTGTAGAGGAATGGTAAAGAAGGCATTCTTGAGGTTTTGAGAATTATGAAGTGAGTAGTGTTTGAGGGAATGTGTGACAGTAACTTGTAGAGATTAGGGACTACTGGATGGAGGGGAATTACTGCCTCATTGATTAGGTGTAAGGCTTGTACGAGGCGATAAACCCCTGAAGGTTTTCGAACAGGAAGGATGGGGGTATTGCAGGGAGAATCCATGGGGATGAGTAAGCCTCGGTTTATGAGGTGGGTAATTATTGGTTTAAGGTCTTAGAAACAGACACAGTTACACATTAAACAAAGATTTAAAAAATTATGAATTAAGGAATTTAAATGAACGTGCTTTACTTGTTTCAATTCAAATTATACTAGAGATATTTTCTGACAAAAAGACAAGACAGATTACTTACTCACATAGCTTAATATACAATTCTGGTTTTTTCTTTTAAGTTTTTCGAGATGGCGGGGACTTTCCAGCATAGAGGGGAAGAAGAGAGAAAGCAGACAGATGGACAGTGTGAGCAGCTGAATAGAAAAGAAGGAGGGTCAGAATCTGTAGGAGGAGGAGGAGGGTAAAGTACTGGTGTGGCGCCATGTGGTCAGAGGAGTCAAAAAAGATTTAGAGCAGAGGTCCCCAAACTTTTTACACAGGGGGCCAGTTCACTGTCCCTCAGACCGTTGGAGGGCCGGACTATAAGAAAAACTATGAACAAATCCCTATGCACACTGCACATATCTTATTTTAAAGTAAAAAAAAAAAAAACGGGAACAAATACAATATTTAAAATAAAGAACAAGTAAATTTAAATCAACAAACTGACCAGTATTTCAATGGGAACTATGGGCCTGCTTTTGAATAATGAGATGGTCAATGTGCTCCTCTCACTGACCACCAATGAAAGAGGTGCCCCTTCCGGAAGTGCAGTGGGGCCAGATAAATGGCCTCAGGGGGCCACGTGTGACCCACAGGCCATAGTTTGGGGACCACTGATTTAGAGCTTTGAGGAGAGGGGAGGGGGTGAGTAGGAAAGAGGCACAGTCACAGTTTGTAAGGAAGGAGGAGGGGTCAGAGAAGAGACAGGTACCGCAGCTGGAGCCACAGCTTCTATGGAGGAGGAAGAAAGGAACCCTGCCAGGCACTCCTCCTGGGGGAGAAGAGCTCCAGTTACAGACTAGGGGCGAGTTATATAGTGTTTGGGAGAGCCTGAGGGGATACTGAGGCAAAAGTCCTGGTATGTCCAGAGTGCTCCTCCTTGGGGAATTTGTCAGCTTCTTGGAATTCCTCTGTCTCAGGGGCGATAGTCCAGTAAGGGTGAGGTCTGACAGATAAGCGGAACATCAAGAGGGCAGTTTGGAATTCAAGTATCTATCATTAATAAGTGTCTGTCTTCCACACTAGTTTATAATCTATGAGAGCAGAAAGAGTCTGACCAATTATTATGGTATCCAAGGTACTAGGCATATAGCAGTGTTTAACAGATATCTGTTGAGTAAGTGAACTGATTACTGAAAAGCACAGTTCTTGAAGGGAAACAGTGCGAGAGCAATGAAATAGGAATGTTTGGAGGAAAAAGACCAGCCTGAGTGTTATGGAAGGTTTGCTTGTGGGCAACAGTCGACACTAAGTTTGGAGGGGTAAATTGGAATCAAATTGTAGAGTTCACCGCCAGATTTAAAAGATTGTTGTTGTTTTTAAAAAGATTTTATTTCTTGATTTTAGAGAGAGGAGAAAGGAGAGAGAGAGAGAGAGAGAGAGAAGGGGGGAGGAGCAGGAAGCATCAATTCATAGTACTACTTTCTCATATGTACCTTGACCGGACAAGCCCAGAGTTCCAAACCAGCAACCTCAGCATTCCAGGTCAATGCTTTATCCACTGTGCCACCACAGATCACCTTAAAAGGTTGTTTTGTATCCTGTAGGATAAGACCAAAAGAGTGGTAATGATAGAAGCACTGTTTTATGAACACTGATCTGGTAGCTGTATCCAGGATGAAACTGGCAGTAGGGAGAACAGTTACAAGGCTAGGACAAGTCAGTGTGATTGGAAATCCTTTATCTGGGGTGCTTTAAGGTTGCAGGAGCTGAGAAGAAGGGACAAATGAAAGATCCATTTAAAATAATTAACAAGACTAAAAAAATTAAAATAAAAAATTAAGACTTTCTGGACTGAACTCGGGGTAAATAATGAATCCACGGCCCAGAGATGTTTGGGTTTTGTGCCTCATTATCTTTAAAAGTCACAACATTAGCATAAATAGAGAAACCAATAGGAATAACCACGTTGGGGACAAGATCATGCGTTTGGGTTTCAGAGTGTGGTTTTGAGGCAGTGGGGACTGGCATGGGGACGACAATGATCTGACACTACAGCATAGCTGTGACAGCTGAAGCCGTGGATACAGACTGGATCTCTGAAGAAGACAGGAGAGAGCACAGCAGGAGCTTAAAGACAAAACCATATAGAATATCCTTCAGAGGGAGGTGAAAGAAGGAAAAGGAGCCAGCAGGGGGAGAATCAAAATAATGCAGAGACGCAGAAATAAAAAGACATGAGAGTGAGAAGTAACTTAAGGCCCAAAGTCTCTTCCCAAAGCATAGTCTGAAATTCTACCAGTTATTCCTTTTTGTGTAAGAATTAAGTTTGCGAAGTATATTACAGTCTTTTTCACTATAAGCTAAATTACAGTGTTTTAATCAGATTGCTTTCCACCTAACACTTAAGGATGAGATTGTTTTATGGAGATACGGAGAGGAAGTGAGAGGGGTAATTTGGAGTTCTGATATCTTGGAGAGGACTGTTGGGGATATTTTGAGTAGCCAGAAAGCAGCATGAGGGTACTGGGTAAGGGGAACAAGAAAATGGGGTCCTAAAAGGCTGAGAAGGATGCAGAAAGGGATGGAAAGATACCACTGACAATTTGGAAATCTTCTTAGAGAAAGGATCCTGATTTTTCCCTTCTCAGCGACAAAATTAAAGCAACTTCTCTTTTTACAAAATTGGGAGGAGAATAGAAACGATGAAGATGATGATGAGGAGGATAAATGATAAATTATATAGTACTTACCACATGCCAAGCACTATTCAAATTAAATACTTAAGCTTCCTACTTAATACCTCCCTCAGAGATATATACTATTATCTCCATGTTACAGGTGAGGTAGGTGTGCCCTGTTAGCCTGCCCTTAGGTCTGCAGGTCTGGGATTGCAGGTTAGAAAGGACAAGGTTATGAAGTTCCTTTATAGCTGGACACGCTCCACCTCCCATCCTGAGATGTCTGTGTTAGGAAGGACAGGCAAACAAACTGGGCCAATGGTATTTTTTGGTCACATGCCTTCAACTGGGGGGAAGGAAAGAGGAACATTTCCTGACATCATCCATGAAAGGAGGTGCATGTCAACCACAGCTTTGGTCTGTCTCTAACCTAGATTTTAAAGAGATCTGATGTGTATAAGGAGCAATCATGGTATAGACATTGAACTTGGAGTCAGAAGACTTAGATCTGGACATTATGGGTTGACCTTGAGCATGTCAATCCTTCTCTCTGGGCTGCACTCTCCTCAATTACAAATGAAGGCACTGTTGAGAATTAAGTTTCTAAGGTAACTTCCCGCTTGAAAATGACACAATTCTAGAACCTGGTGGTTGAGTATGACAAATGATGATCTCTCTCTCCCACTGCATATGTTTGAAAGCATGATATTTTGGATATAAATATGCCAATGTCTGCTGTCTGTGTGTGTGCATTCCAGCTATATGACTAAAACCTTAGTTGTTTGTGGATAAACAAGGGCTGCTTCTTGGTTTTCTCCAGGAGAGACCAAATGGCTCTGTGAGTTAGTAAACAAGACGATCCCTGACTCAAGTTATGGCGAGAGGGCAAATAATTCCAGAAAATGTTTTAGTCTGCACTCATTCTTTGGCATAGCTATTTTCATTTTTTCCATCCTTTTTACACCAAACATAATTTAGTCTTGACATCAACACTGAAAATTACATAGGTTTATATAGAAGAGAAAAATGAGATTCAGGGATACGTGACCTGTCCCAGATAACACAACTTGTTAGAACCAGAATGAGAACTCAGAACTAAGACTTCTGATTCCTGGCTTGTATGTTCTTCCTAGTTCTGTGCTTGGTGTTAGAAGATATAACATGGGCCCTGGCCGGTTGGCTCAGTGGTAGAGCGTCCGCCTGGCGTGCAGAAGTCCCGGGTTCGATTCCCGGCCAGGGCACACAGGAGAGGCGCCCATCTGCTTCTCCACCCCTCCCCCTCTCCTTCCTCTCTGTCTCTCTCTTCCCCTCCCGCAGCCGAGGCTCCTTGGAGCAAAGATGGTCCGGGCGCTGGGGATGGCTCCTTGGCCTCTGCGCCAGGTGCTAGAGTGGCTCTGGTCGCAATAGAACGACGCCCCGGAGGGGCAGAGCATCGCCCCCTGGTGGGCAGAGCGTCACCCCCTGGTGGGCGTGCTGGGTGGATCCCGGTCGGGTGCATGCGGGAGTCTGTCTGACTGTCTATACCCGTTTCCAGCTTCAGAAAAATACAAAAAAAAAAAAAAAAAAAAGAAGATATAACATGCATAAGAAACAGAGCCAAAGGGGGTCTGCTTCTAGGTGAAGGTGCAGTGGAGAGCCTTTGGTCAAAGGATGCCAAGATGACTTGCCTGCTCCCTTCCCACCTATGCAGCCTGCTGGCTGCAGCATCATTTCAGTAAGATCAAAAGCTCAGAAACTTAAAGATAATGGTTACTTCAAGAAGCACAAACTAGAACTATAATCAGAATTAATTAGAATGTCAGAGGGTAATGATAAGAAGCCTCTGGCAAGATGTGAAAGATGTTTATTAATTCTTCTCAGCACCTAATTTCTTCTCTTTCACAGCGCTCATTTCTATTAAGCAGGGTTCTCGTACCACCTCTCAGAGTTGGTGTGAGGATCAACGGAGATAAGTAGGTAAAAGAACTTCTGAAAAAGGCACACAAAAGTTTGCTGGCTCATTCAACCAAGCAACAATTGTTGAGTACCTACAACAATCCAGGAACTGTGTTAGGAACTGGAGAAAGATTAACACAAACAAAAAACAAGGAGCTCAAAATCACCAGTACCATTTCCCCTACTGCCCTCTTTCTTGTTGCCTCTGTATTTCTTCTTGTCTAGGACCACATGGGGGAGAAGTGCCCTGTAGGCCTCTCCAATGTCTCAGGCATTCCTATTATGGGCTAACCTCCAGATCTACATTGGACCAGCAGAGGGCTCCCTCTGCAGTAGCTCATTGAATAAATCATTAATTTACTTACTGTGAGGCAAGCATGGTTCTAGGTGTTGGTGAACAGACAAGGTCTTTGCCATCATGGAGGTCACTGCCTACTGGGGAAGGCAGATGTTGAACAAATCGACATGCAACTAAATATATTCACAAATCATGGTGAGGGGAATATGAGGTGGGGAGAGAGGAGTGGAATACCATTTAGAGCAGAGGTCCCCAAACTTTTTACACAGGGGTCCAGTTCACTGTCCCTCAGACCGTTGGAGGGCCGCCACATACAGTGCTCCTCTCACTGACCACCAATGAAAGAGGTGTTCCTTCCAGAAGTGCTGCAGGGGGCCGGATAAATGGCCTCAGGCGGCTACATGCGGCCCGCGGGCCATAGTTTGGGGATGCCTGATTTAGAGGGTCTCTCTGAGGAGGCAGGACAAAGATGAGATCCATGAGAGATGAGAAATTGGCACAGCAAACAGCCTGGGAGGGAGTTCTCCAGGCAGAGGGAGCAGCAAAGCCAAAGGCCCTTGACGTAGCAGGGAACATGGTGTCTTCAAAGAATTGAGAGAAAAACAGTGTGACAGAGACCAAAGCAATCAAGACAGAGGTACTCGCCTGACCAGGCGGTGGCACAGTGGATAGAGCGTCAAACTGGGATACAGAGGACCGAGGTTTGAGACCCCAAGGTTGCCAGCTTGAGAGCGGGCTCACCTGGTTTGAGCAAAGCTCACCAGCTTGGACCCAAGGTTGCTGGCTTGAGCAAGGGGTTACTCAGTCTGCTGAAGGCCCACAGTCAAGGCACATATAAGAAAGCAATCAATGAACTAAGGTGTCACAACGAAAAACTGATGATTGGTGCTTCTCATCTCTCTCCCTTCCTGTCTGTCTGTCCCTATCTATCCTTCTCTCTGACTCTCTCTCTGTGGAAAAAAAAAGGGGGGGAGGAGGAGATACTCAATAGAATGGGATGGAGAGGCAGGGAGAAGACCACATTGGGCCTGCAGACTGAGGTAAGGAATTCACTGTAAGTGCACTGCACTTCCAATGCCTCCTGCTCTCTTCCCAGTGCTAGGGAAGAAATGACTTATGTTGTTCTTCTTGTGACAGGGATGAAAGGGTGGAGGTAAGTTAGAGAAATTTGGCATAGTACAAACCACCAAAAAACAAACAAACAAAAAACCAATTGTCAACTTTAGCTCCTTCACTTTAGGTTACTAACCACTAAACTCATCTGACCCAGAACCTATGAAGTAGGTGGGTGATGCCAAAGATTTTCATCCCCATCCTGAACACAGACCTACAGAAATAAATTAGTTAATTCAGTGGTCATTGTGCCTGTTTTATATGGACTCCTTAGTTTGCTCAGATGGCTCGTATCTCTTAGCACGGAGTATTGATTTATCACTTAAAACCTAGAAGGGGAAATAAATGTACACAAATAAATGTATTAAAGAAAAGAGGAATAAAAGCCACAAGAAGGATCACAGAAAGGTATTATTGAATTAATAAAGCTCTTTTAATCACATGTTATAGGAGCCATTGAGTGCTCCTCTCCAATATCATGAAGTGATAAGTGCTGCAAACACTTTTTCCTGGAGGGGACCACAGGAAGAGAGGCCAGGTAAAGACAGGGGCTCCTATGTCCTGCGGGTAGGATGGAAATTGGTTAGAGATGTAGATTGGTACTTATGGTACCTTACTGGAATGAAAGTTAGTAATATGGATCAAAAGCCTCAAAAAAATTCACTTTGACCCAGTAACTCCTCTTCTAGAAATTTACCCCAAGGGGAAAAAAAGATTTATTTAAAGATTTGTAGATAAAAATTTTTATCAGAAGGTCATTACAATATCAAATGATTAAAAACAACTCCAGTATCCAATCTGTATTATATAATTACATTACGGTACAAATTTGTGTTGTAATATGTGTATTGAAGTTTTTGAAGAACTGTAGTAACTTCTGAAAATGTTCAAGATATTGTTTTAAAGGAACATACAATATAATTGTAATATAAATTACAATATAATGGGATAAATGCTTTGACAAAGAAAGGTGGGAACAACTTGGGAAATGAAGGAAGGATTCCCAGGAATACTGACATCTGAGATGGGTCTTAAAGGACAAGTAGGAATTTCCAGGTGGAAGGGAAAGAAAGAACCAGGTGGAGACCCCTAAATTCTGAAGGAGAAGGCTGGAGGGCAATACACCTCTTGAGAAGGGGGTGCAGCAACCATACCTCTTGCACCACCATTTTCTGCAAGACCATCATCTTTTCTTAAGCGCAGCCAGTCTCCAACATTGGAGCCAGGATGGTAGGTGGCCAGGATAGGCGATTCCCCCCGACCAGAGAAAGGATGCTCGCGGAGGCTGTACCCGCGGCAAGAGCTCGAGAAGACGCCACTGCGCTTGGCTGAGAATGCGTAGCGTGGCATATCCCTACACTCGAGTTTCCGGCCAACAAATAAGTCCCACGGCCCGCTCAGCCTCACCTCCCAGACCTTCCGGTGGCGCCAAAAAACGACCTGGAGTGTAGACGCAGTGCGCAAACGCACTGGGTCACTGGCCCCCAGCGGTGTGAAGTTTCACACCCTGGTGGAGGTTATGTGAGGCCTACCCAGCCTAAGCCAGGACTCCAAGGTAGAGCGCCAGGCCTGGTGGGCAGTCTACACAGCCAGAGGGGACCTGGGGAGCCAGAGCACTCTTTTCTGAGTTCGTTACCTTGGTTCCTGGTCACAGCCTCCCAGACGCCCCTACTCTCTGGGGTCTTGCTCCCGTTTCCCCTCGCTGGTCGGCCCCTACAGCCCTCCTTCTCATTTTCTTCTTCATCCCTCTGTTCCTTCCACTGACCTGTCTCTGAAGGGAAGGGTGGGACAAGTCTAGAGGAGAGGCTGGAGGGAAGAATAAAGTCTGGTTAGCTGTAAGCACTGCCCTCTGGCCTGGCTTGGGACGCCTGACTTCCCTCAAGTATCTCAGGGATTGGTCTGAACTGTTTCTCCCTTGGTCATTGTAGGTCTTCCCGATTCCTGACCGAACCTGTTCAGGGGCTGAGGCGCAATGAGTGAGTCACAGATCCCACTCATTGTTGTCTTATATTTGTCCCTTTGTAGTCATTTACCCACTTAGCCCCTGGTGGCAATGAGTTTCCTGTCGCTGGAAGTTCACTTCTCCGCAACCGCACCTGTCCAAGTTCTCACAAATGCTTCTTCTCCTCTGACCCAGATCA
Organism: Saccopteryx leptura; assembly: GCF_036850995.1. Lineage (NCBI taxonomy): Eukaryota > Metazoa > Chordata > Mammalia > Chiroptera > Emballonuridae > Saccopteryx > Saccopteryx leptura. Next base: position 288,138,388 of record NC_089505.1, on the reverse strand, counting down.
TGTCTCATGTGGAGGAAGCAACCCGCCGGCTGTCTAAAACTGGGACAACCCTCTATGCAGTGCTGGAGCTTAAGAAGGGTGCCTCACCTGAAGACATCAAAAAGGCCTACAGGTTCAGATCTCAGCCCTTTATTAAACACTACAATTTCCCCTCTTAAGCCCATTTCTTTCTACCTTACTCTCTGTCTTTTTCTTTCTTTCTTTCCTTCTGAAGTTAGAGAAGCAGGGAGGCAGTCAGACAGACTCCTGCATGAGCCCAACCGGGATCTACCCGGCATACCCAGCAGGGGGAGATGCTCTGCCCATCTGGGCTGTTACTCCATTGTGGTGGGAGCCATTCTAGCGCCTGAGGCAGAGGGCATGGAGCTGTCCTCAGCGCCTGGGCTAACTTTTGCTCCAGTGGAGCCTTGGCTGCAGGAGGGGAAGAAAGAGACAGAGAGGAAGGAAAGGGGGAAGGGTAGAGAAGCGGATAGGCGCTTCTCCTATGTGCCCTGGCCAGGAATCGAACCCGGGACATCCACATGCCTGGCCGACTGAGCCAACCGGCCAGGGCCTCTGTCCCATTTTAAAAAAAAAAAAAACTTTGGGTCTGGATGGGGTTATCATCCTCTTCAGTGTGGCATGGGAAGGGGCTGCTTGCCTCCATTCTTCATTCTACATCTACTGCATTTCTTCTTCACTATCTAGAAACCTATTCCTGCCATTTATCCTAACCCTCCCTCCCCAGCTACTTCATTCTCTCCCCACTCCCCTATTGGGTATCACCTGGGTAGGAGACTGGCCTTGCAGTATCATCCAGATAAGAATCCAAGGAATGCTCAAGCAACAGAAATATTCAAAGAGATCAACACAGCCCACGCCATTCTGAGTGACCCTAAGAAGCGGAAAATCTACGACCAACATGGCTCATTGGGAATATATTTATATGATAACTTTGGCGAAGAAGGCGTCAGATACTATTTTACGCTAAATAGTTGTTGGTTCAAGGTACACAATTTTTCCTAGCCCTTTAAGAATAAGGAAAGAGGGTGACCCTCATCATCTTGAAACCTGACCCCCCTCTCCTAGGGAAAAGGTTCTGTTGTCTCATTTTCTGGGTTCTAAGAGGATGGTGGGAATGGGGCTTAAATGAATATATAGAATAACTATTGGACTGAGTTCATTCTTTTCTAACTTTTAGACACTTGTCCTCCTGTGTGCTCTGCTCACCTGTTGTTGTTGCTGCTGCTGCTGCTGCTTTTGCTGTGGAACACTTAAGCCACCATCTGAGGACATAGCAAGGAGGAAATATGAGCAGAATGTCCAGAATCAGCCTTCGAGGTCAGGTGAGAACCAGAGACAGGGACCAAGGTAAGAGCTGGAATAGGAATGAAAAAAAATGGTTGGAAGTAAAAGTGTGAACCCCTAAATTCGAGAGTCTTACATCAGTATTGGGACAAAGTGAAGAAGGAGAAAAGGAGATATTTTTTTCTGAAGCGCTTATGCCACAAACTGACAGTTTGCATGTAATGTTGGCCTCTGGACAGTTAAGCTAAGGAGTGGGTGGAAGTTAAGGTAAGAAATGGGTCTGAGAGTATGCCTAGAAGAGGCAGTAGTAGAAGACAAGTTAGAGGATGTAGTTTTTTGCCTTTATTCTAAAGGAAAATGAAGCCTAACCTGTGGTTGTGCAGTGGATGGAGCGTCAACAAGGAACACTGAGATTACTGGTTTGAAACCCAGGGCTTACCCAGTCAAGGCACACTAAGAGAAATAAAGAACTAGAAGTGAAGCAACTGCAATCTCACTTCCCCTTGCTCTCTAAAATTGATAAAGAATAAAATCCTTTTTTTCAAAGGAAGATGAAGTGTCTTGTATTATCCCCACTCCAATTAGTTAAAGTTGGCTGAAGTTCACAACAGCACCACCTAACGCTGATAATGTGTAACTGCAAAGCAACGAGTTTCTCACCAGTAGGCCAACATATTGTTACTAAATGTTTATACTGTATATTTGGTTTTCAAATTCTATCCTAGGAAACAAAGGAAATTATAGAAGAGAGGAAGATAATTCTAGTGACGATGATAATTAAAAGATGAATAAGATGGAGGTATGAAAACTGAAATGCAGCAATAATTACAGAAAAAAAATACACTAGCTTCAGATGAGTCATTAGTGGGAAGTTTATCCCCTTATAGCAGCGATTTTCAACTGGTGTGCAGCTAGAACTTTTAAAACATACACTACTTTAGTCAAGAGCTTTGACCTCTTTTCTCTTAGATGTCAAATTAAAAACAAATTGACAACAGCCAACACAAAAATAGCTATCTGGTGTGAATGAATCAAAATATACTTACTTTTTTCTCAGATTGGCAAAAAATATATTTTTTGGTGTGCCAAAGAATTTTAGTAATTTATGTGCGCCATGAGACATAAAAGGTTGAAAATTGCTGCCTTCTAGTATGGACTATAAGTGTTTATATCCTTACCTATAGGGTGTTTGCTTTACATTCTGGGTGCTCATTCATTCTGGTTAATAAGATGCCAACTTCTGTATTTAGGTGATGACCCAATGAAGGTACCTCCTGCTGCCCAGTCCACTGGATACATTGGAGAAAGGAGCAAGTAGCCCTGTCCTGACATTGACCCTGATTTTTCCCTCCTCTTACAAGAATCCCAACTCTAGACGCATCAGTGGCATTCATCCCAATGAAGATGCCGTCTCAGTCCTTGACAGTGTCACTGACCCTGGCGATACACAGTCACCTAGCTACTCTTCCTTTTAGCTCCAGTCCCAATTTTAATCTTTTAGAAAGCAGACCTCCCATCCCCACCCTTAAGAGGTCTCAGTCAGTGGTGACAGACTTTTCCCAAGTATCCTTTTTCCTATACCTTCCTTAGGATTTGAGCCAGTGTCAGCTGGGCAGGGTCCCTGAGTCACTTAGATATCTCCACCAAGATCCTGAACACTAAGCAGAGTAGATCCTGTCTCAGAGCCGTGGAACCAATTAGACCTCCTTTGTTGCAACTCTGTGTACAAGAACTTTTAGCATCAGACTCATTCCTAAGCCAGTACACCTTTCTACGGTGGTCTCACCTTCTTCTGTGTCCATACACTTGGCATTGCCAGCCTCATCTCATGCCAGCATGAGTCAACTTAGGAAAGGTATGAATGCATGTGAAACTGGGTTAGTTCTCCCGCCTTTGGGTTGTCCCTGGACCGGAGCTACCAGCACAGCCCCCATCAGCCTGAGGTTGTGCGTAGACGGAAGTTTGCACATCAGTGCCTGTTTGCCTCTCTCCATTCGGACACAGGCTCATCACCATATGTTTTTAAAAAGGGCATGAAACACGTGATAGGGAAAAGACTGTACTTTTACAGACCCTTTCCACACTCGCCTCTTCGCACCGCTCAGTTGGTGCCCTCTCCACACCATTTATTTCCTGTCTCCCCCCCTCCCCCAGGGTCAGAGTTCAGTAACTCCTCCAACTTGTCTCTCGTGACTGGGAGAAGGGCTAAGAAATGTCCACAAATAAAAGAGCTTTTGTCCAATCTCAGTGCATATGTGGGGCCCAGGAAGACAAATTGTGCCTGGGATAGGGAAAAGGTAAGAGAAACAGGTAGAGGACCGGTGGCCACATCTGAGCCCGGTCTGCCGGGGAGAGCGGCAGTCCAGCACGCTGTGGGGCTGGGGCAGAGGCTGCCGGACCTTGTGATTATGACTTTGTCAGTGCTCTAAAATTCCCCTGGAGTCCAATTCCCCTCCTATTCAAAATAGGTCCCTGGCACTAAGGTCTTTTCTGCCCAGCTCAGCTTCTCCCAACTTCCTGCACATCTAAAGTCCTCAGAGTGGCTCCAGAAACACATTCATGGGCCGGCATGCCACACTTTCTCGGGGCAAGCTCGTGAGAGCAGTCTAAGCCCTGGCAAAGTGGCAGCTCTAGCCTCCGGAGTTCTTTTCCAAGGGTGATATAAGAAAGTTCTGAGTAAGAACAAACGTGGGCCAGAAATGCTGGACTAGTCTTTGGTGCCCCTGTTCTGAATCATGGGGTTCAGAGGAAGAGAGTCAGTACCACTGGTTAAGCCTTGGCGGCAGAAATTTTCACTGATCTTCTAGGTCTAGTAAGATCTGCCTCCCGCCCTGAGCCGTGTGTGGTCCCTCTCACAGTGACTCTGTGTCACTGCCCTGGAGGAAGGGCCATGCCAGCGGTTGGGCCTCAGGGCTCACAGGAGCCTTCTGAGTGAGAGCAAGGGAGAGCTCAATACCTTTGCTGGCCCACCTTGCACCGTAAACGGTGAAGCTCCCCCCTGCTCTTGCTCAAGAGAGTCACCCATTCCTGAGTGAGTCAGGGTCACTCATTCGGTGACAGCTGTGGCTCGCCTTACATGAGCTAAATTGGGAGTTGGAATGTCACACAGATGCCCCTTGTTCCCCACCCCCACGTTAAAATTAATCTCCTCTCTGGGGAGTGAGGAACAAACAGTACTGCCTGTAGAGTGAACAAGAGTCGTTTGGGGAACAAAAGGAGACATTTCCAGGGACCGAGCTACTGAGCAAGTGAGGGATAGAGAGAGCTGCATGTGCCTGGCTGGGATACAGAGCAAAGAGAGAGACGGGAAGTGCGTGTGAACAGCCAGCTAAGGACGAGGTGAATTGTCAGAGGACGGGACAGGAGAGATAGCAGAGCTACTTCAAGAGTGAGCAACAGAAGGGAACGTAGGAATCCACAGACTGTCTGAAGTAACCGAGGAAGGGTCCAGAGGCAGTGAGGAAAGGCCAGGTCCAGAGCCAAGGCCGAGGTCGGCACAATCACTGAGGGGATGAACTTCGCAGTGGGTTTCAAGCCGCTGCTAGGGGATGCACACAGCATGGACAACCTGGAGAAGCAGCTCATCTGCCCCATCTGCCTGGAGATGTTCTCCAAACCGGTGGTGATCCTGCCCTGCCAGCACAACCTGTGCCGAAAGTGTGCCAATGACGTCTTCCAGGTGGGCCTGGGCGGGGGCGGGGCCAGGTGAAGCCCTGCGGACTGTGGGAGGCTTCCCATCAGGTCAGGAGGTGATGGGCAGAGTTCGATGAGACGGGCGGTGGCTGTCCTGGCTGACGGACAGATGGAGAGCTGGGTTGTAGGAGATCCCAGAGTAAGCATGAGTCAGCAGCTGCCCTGCAGGCTGGCGAGGACAGCCTGTACATGGACAAGGGCTGGGATGATGGGATCTACAGAGGAAAGAAGACCCCCATAGAAGGTAGGAGGAAGGTGATCCTACACCAGGCTGTGGAACAGTCCGTGCCAGCCTGCATTCCAGTTTGGAGTTTCAGATTTTGAGAACATTATAAGGAAAATCTGGAGAAAACAGCATTGAGATAATGAAACATAAAAAATTAATCCTTTTGAGAAAGGTTCATGATGATAGTGAAACTATTGGCATTTAAGGCAAAGTTCAACTCATTGATCTTTAAGGGCAGAATTAAACAGTGGGCAAGAGACTAGAAATTCTCCCCAATTAAAAAAGTCACACCTGTACCCCACTCCAGACTATTAATAAAGGGGCCTGTTTGTTAAAAGGATTGAGAGCACTTAAACAGAGGGAAAGCAGAGAAGAAATTTTACTTCCCAGAAATGCAACCAGTTTGGGGTTACTTGTGGTTACAGGGCAAAGCAAACCTAATCAAATTCACATATCATTTTAGCTACTGGTTTCAAAAAGAAAAGCAACATATACCAGAATGGTTTATAAATGAGCTTTCTTTCTTGCCCTGTGTCATTGGTATAGGTTCTAGTAATCTACAAAATGGGACAAAGGTCAGGGAGAGTGAGAGAAACACACACACCACACACACACACACACACGCACACACACACGCACACACACACCCCTCTTGCAAATGAAGTAAAAACTGAACAGACCAGAGCTGGCTGGCTTAGTATGCATGGTAGTGGTAAGGGACATTATGAACACATATTCTCCATCCGTATCAGAAATTATGAAGAATTGTGTTGAACACAAGTGATTTTTAACTGAACCAAGAAAACACACTTCACTTTTTAAGTTCTTTGAGGCAGCATGTTGGGCGGGGGGGGTGGGGCAGGCGGGGGAGAGTAATGGATTCAGTAAATCAGACCATCCCTCAGCTATGCCCTAGGACCCACACTCTGTCTGTTGTCTGCTGTCTTGGCCGGCTTCCCCGCCCCCTAGTCTTCCTGCCATCTTCCCACTGAGGCCCATTCCCATCTCCCACTCCTCTATGAGTCTGTTTGGCTCCAGGGTACCTCAGAGCCAGTGATTTTCCCTGTATGGGGGCCTAGACTGACTATAATGCTTCCCTACCCCGGGTATGAAGTCTTGTATGAGAGGCTAAGCCTTGCCCACCATCTTGGTTTTCCCCTTGGTCTAAGTAACTCTCTCTGAGCATCCTTCAGGCTGAGGGGCCTAGGGCGGAATGACAAAAAGGTTATACTATCCCTCCTCATGAATTTGGAGTGAAACATCTTTCCATTAGAACCTGAAATAAGAAAGTGAAGTTTTGAAAGTAAGGTAATGTGTCTGTAAAAAAGTGGTCAGAATGTGAAAATGCAAGGCAGGCAGTATCATCGGACAGAGGGACCCAGGGACAGAAAGCTAGAAGATATTTCAGTGACATCCCTTGTTCAAGTCAGTCCTTTGTATTCAGGCACACTTGTTTGGTTCCTTGAATCTCTAAAATACTGATCTGGGCCCCAAGAGACCTGGGAATACTTTGGGCCAAATCCTGTGCAAAATATTTGGGGGATGATATGATTCCCAGGGCTTTGGGGTGGTTCTCTGGGTCTTTTCAAGTGCAGAGCTCCCCTGAGCCCTGCAAGCAGAGACGAGTGAACAGCTTGTTTCTGTACTGCTTAATTCGGGCTGGCCTGGTGGGAGGCTGACCCAGTTCTCCGGCTGCACCTATGCATGCACATCTCAGGAATGCTCCCTCTGAAAGAGCATATTTAGTTTTTTCACACACTGCCTCCACATTTTGACAACTCTAGACATAATCAGATTGTCTATTTTCTAAGTATGGGGACAAGAATAGGACTTCTGATTCCTCTTTCCTCAAGCCACTAAGAAAAAAATACCCTTAGAACAGGAATTTTCAACTTTGTTGATCTCATGGCACACATAAACTAATAACTAAAATTCTGTGACACAACAAAAAACATATTTTTTGCTGATCTGACCAAACAATAGGTATAATTTTGATTCATTCACATCAGATGGCTATTGTGTTGTCTGCTGTCTTTTTTTGTATCTGACAATCTAAGGAAAAGGAGGTCAGTGCCCTTCACTAAACAGTGCTGCATGCTGTAAAGATTCTTGATGCACACCAGTTGAAAATCTCTGCCTTAGAACATTGCCTAGAAAGTTAATAGGACTTCTAAAAACTATACCAGTATATTATATTAGACACACATGCACACATACTTTTTTTTCAGACAGTGTAAGAGATTATATCATGAAAAATGAATCTTTACCTTGGATGTTCAATTCCCTTCTCCAGATGGAGGGAGCCACTACCAACTTTCTTGGGTAGCCTTCCAGAAATTTCCCATAGATAGGAACATGTATGTGTGTGTGTGTGTGTGTACATATATTTAAGCTACACTCATTGTCCTACACCTGCCTTTGTTCACTTACTTCTCTCTTGGCAGTTGTTCCACACCCGCACATTCAGATCTGTGTCTCCTGCCCCCTCCCCCTTTTAAGTGGCTGTATGATGTTCCCTTGTTGTGACTGGATGACAGTCTATTTAATCAGCCCTCTAAAACATTTAGGTGGTGTCTGGTGTTCTGCTGTTCTAAAAACTGTTGTGATGGACAACAAACAAGACTTTTAGAGAACTGTGATTTTATAACAGCAGGGAAACTAGACAGCCAGGAAGCAAAATTTAAAAAGTTAAAACATTTCATTGAAAATTTTCTACAGGCCCTGGCTGGGTTGCTTAGTGGATAATGTGCCCTCCTGGAGAGCCAAGGTCACAGGTTTGATTCCCCGTCAGGGCACATCAAAGAAGCAATCAATGAGCGCACGACTAAAACTGGAACAACTACATGGTACAACAAGTTGATACTTTTATCTCTCTGCCTTTCCATCTCTTTCTTTCTTAAACCAATGGAAAAACTAAAAAAAATAATAATAAATTATATGGTATTAAGGGTTTGGGAAAGAATCAGCCATAATCTTACCTTCCCTGACACAATTATTTTTATGTTTGCATATTATTTTCAAGCCCTTGTCCCCAAACATATTTTTACATAGTTGTCATCACAATTTAATTAGTTTTTTTTAGAGGTGTAATTTCTGTCTAAATTTAAACAACCTAAACAAGATATTAGTGCCCTTTAATTTCTTCCTCCCCTTTCCCCAAACTGTACCCACTCATCTGCCAAGAATTTTGACACAAACATCTTTCCATGTGTTTCTGTATTTGTAAACTCTATTTGCTCCTGAACTGCTTTGAAGCTAGTCTTCCATTTATTTCTGTACCTGCCCCCTCATCACTGTGGGCACTGGTTATGAGCCGCATCCTGTTGAATTTAACCACCAACCAGAAGGCCTTTTAAGAAGACTGTTCACGAACAGCTTTTCTGGAGGAGGTCCATTTAGGGAGAGATTTCCAGAGATGGGAATATAGAGAAAGTGGCCTCCTCCTCTAATACAGGGCAGTCTGGGAAAGAGGTGACTTCTGCATTGTGTCACTCCATGCCTAATTCCAGTTATCAGTTTTTAGGATCTATTGTCATCAAGTATGGGCCTGCAGTGAAAATCCTACCTGGCCTTCCTCCTTAACCATGTCCACCTGCTTCTGAGGGCTTCAGGACCTCCCCAGCCCAACCTTGGGCAGGTCTCCTTTATGAGAAATTGATTTATTGAAATTTTGTGAATTGCATTAACCTTGAAGCAGGGTTAAAGATCTTACTGACTTTAAGGAAGAAACTTGATTTAGTGGGTAACAAAAACCTAGACTGAGCCTTGGCATTCCTGGGATCTCCTCAACCCAGTTTCTTCCTTAATTGCCTTGTGATGTAAATCAGGTTATTTCACTTCTTCAAGCCTCTTTACATACACACACACACACACACACACACACACACACACACACACACACACACACATATATATGAGCAAGGGAGGGAGAGGAAGAGAGAAAGCGAGAGATAATAAAGGATGTTTTAAAGTGATCTCTAACATCCTTATAATGTTGTAAAGTAGCGTACCTTAATTCCACAGGTTATGTAGAGACATCAAGGCAGAAAACAGAAGAATGTTTAGGAGGAGATTTATTAATAAGCCGGCTACATATGACTTACATGAGGTATAGCTAACCCAAATCATGTGTCCCAAAATAGCCCTGAAGCTAGTTATATAGACTTGATCACATATAGGTTGGGGGAAAAGGAGGGGGAGCATGACACAATAATCAATCATTATCAAGCTTACAACATTCATCTGTAGGATCTATAAAAAACATTTTTATATATTAAAACTTAAAAGGCAACACAATAGTGATGTCATTTTACAAATCAAAGACATTTACAAATCTTTTAGTGTCTACCCCCCCCCTATCCCTTTGTCTAGAGCAGGGGTCGGAAAACTTTTTGGCTGAGAGAGTCATAAATGCCACATATTTTAATAATTTTTTTTTATTTATTTATTTTTACAGAGACAGAGAGAGAGAGAGAGAGAGAGAGAGAGAGAGGGATAGACAGGGACAGAGAGATGAGAAGCATCAATCATTAGTTTTTCGTTGCGACACCTTAGTTGTTCATTGATTGCTTTCTCATATGTGCCTTGACCGCGGGCCTTCAGTAGACCGAGTAACTCCTTGCTGGAGCCAGCGACCTTGGGTCCAAGCTGGTGAGCTTTTGCTCAAACCAGATGAGCCCGCGCTCAAGCTGGCGACCTCGGGGTCTTGAACCCGGATCCTTCCGCATCCCAGTCCGATGCTCTATTCACTGCGCCACCGCCTGGTCAGGCAATGCCACATATTTTAAAATGTAATTCCATGAGAGCCATACAACGACCCGTGTACGTTACACATTATTCAATAAAAATTTGGTGTTGTCCCAGAGGACAGCTGTGATTGGCTCCAGCCACCCGCAACCATGAACATGAGCGGTAGAAAATGAATGGATTGTAATACATGAGAATGTTTTATATTTTTAACTTTTTTTTTATTAAAGATTTGTCTGCAAGCCAGATGCAGCCATCAAAAGAGCCACATCTGGCTCGCAAGCCATAGGTTCCCAACCCCTGGTCTAGAGGTATATGTTACTCTCAGGACTCCAGGGGGGAGGAAGAGTTAAAATCAGTGTAGGATATGCAAACATTGTCTCCTGAAGGATCCCATTGAAAGGGGAAAGGAAGTTCTTCAGATAACCTTTATTCTTTCAGAGAACTATAGTTAAACTATGACTAGATGACCCAATTGTCCTTGTAAGCCAGGAAGCTCCCACATTCTTCTCCCTCAATTCTCTAAAGAAACAAGGGGGCAAGAAGCCTGACTTTTCCTCTTTAAAATGGCATTGCCAATACTAAGTTTTACAGTTCTTTGGCACCTTATCATAATAACTCTAACAATTTGATTTTATAAGTTCAAGAATTATTATCCATTTCTGTTTTTTAAGGGCTTTCCATTCTGTTGCTAGGGTCTTAACTTGACTCACTCTTCGGCTTCTCAACCTTCCTTTCAGCCTGCCTCCTTTCGCAACCCCTGTGCCAGGCTCTTTGCGAGGCAGAGCGAGCCCTCCACTCAAAATCACTCTCCCACCCACGACTGAGCATTGCCAACACCTGGATTCTTCTAAGACTCTTCAATTTTTTTCTAAATGTCTAGTCTTCTGCTCATTATTTTCCTCATGGTTTCTTCAGTATCTTCCAAGGCTGGCTCAAGGGGACTTGCATCGTCCATCACTCGTCATTGGCCAGGCCACCAATTTGGGGGAGATAGCCTCCAACGCCTCCAGCACTCCCTTACTCCTTGCATCCTGGGCCAGAATCCCAAATCAGCATCACTCTGGATAGCCAGGGGCCGAAAGCATTATGACCTAAGTATAGACTTGGTAGTGTAACTGCATTCACAGAGCATCTTTCTGGATGGAACATTTCTATTAGATGCTATGAAATGTTACAAAGAAACAGGCACCACAGAGCCTAAAAGAGTGGCAGTACATGGCACGTATGCCACATAAAAGCCTAGACATAGCCTAGAATTAAATTGTTTATTCCATTTTATACTTCACAGTGAAGAAAGAACAGTCATTTCATGTCCTGTGGCTCTGTGTGGTCATACATTTCTAAGGTCTAGAGTAGTGCTTTATCATTTATAGCAAACCTTCACATGCATGATTCCACGTGAGTAAGTAGAATGAGTGTTATTGCCATTTTATAGGGAGAGCACAGGAAGAAAGTTACAGTCACACAAAGGAACAGAGTAGGAACATAAATCTAAGTGTTCTGTCTCCTACAGTGATGGAATTTACTTTATATGTCATATTACTGGCCCACAAAATTTTACTTTATAGGGCTGGTTTTCTTGTTTACACCATCTCACAATGTAAGATGAAAGGAAAGAACAAAGACATTTATGTGAACAACAAAACCCATCAGTTATTTCTTAATCTTTGAATAGAAAGGTCTACAGAAGCAAAAGATAGAATTTTGCTAACTGGATATTAGCTGAGTGCTCTTAAGCCCAGTGAGAGACTACCAGCTACAGAGATGTGTCGAGGAGGTTGCCATATACACCTCACAGTATAAAATTCCTATTTGTGATGAGACCATCTAGGGACTTATGATCAGGGCAGGAAGTCATCTCTTTTTGTGCCATGGATCCCTTTGGTGGTTTGTGAAACCTATAGACCCCTTTTAAGGCCAATATGTATGTGTTTTTTTCAAAATAACAGTGTTTTTTTTAAAGATTTTATTTATTGGTTTTACACAGAGAGGAAAGAGAGAAGGGGTGGGGAAACAAGAATTATCAACTCATAGTTGTTTCACTTTAGTTGTTCATTGATTGCTTGTCATATGTGCCTTGACTGAGCAAGCACAAAGGTTTTATTGGGCGCTTCTTCTATGTGCCCTGGCCGGGATTCGAACCTGGGTCCCCCGCACGCCAGGCCGACGCTCTACCGCTGAGCCAACCAGCCAGGGCCATAAGCACAAAGGTTTTAAACCGGCAACCTCAGCGTTCCAGGTCAATGCTCTATCTACTGTACCACCAGAAGCCAGCCTAAAATAATAGTGTTTTTTAAATGTAAAAATATATTACATATGATTATAAAGAAAACCAACTGCATTAGAACACAGCACACATTCTCATGCATTCTCAGTATGGGGTGGTATTAATTCAAGTGCCTTGGTGGTATTAAAATTTTTTATTGTGATTTAATTTTTAAATTTTTATTAATTTTTTGCTTTCATGTAAAACTTTCCCTTCCCCAGATTTAACAAGATATATATTGAAAATATATATATATAGATAAAAATTATATATATTTAAGGTGTACAATGTGATCATTTGATATATGTATACATTGTGTAATAATTACCACAATCAAGCTGGTTAACCCATCCATTACCTCATATAGTTACCATTTTTTGGGTGTGTATGTGGCCTTTTAGCAAATACCAAGTATACAATATAGTATTATTAACTATAGTTACCATGCTGTACATCAGATCCCCAGAACTTATTCATCTTATATCTGAAAATTTGCACCATTTGACCAACATTCCATTTCCCCTACCCCCAACCCCTGGCAACCACCTTTCTACTCTCTGCTTCTATAAATTTGACTTTTTTTAGACTTATGGTATTAAAATTTAATGAGGAAGGGTTAGTGATTAGGAGAAAATTGTCTAAAAACATTCCTAGAGCCCTGGCTGGTTAGCTCAGTGATAGAGCATCAGCCCAGTGTGTGGAAGTCCCGGGTTCGATTTCTGGCCAGAGCACACAGGAGAAGCGCCCATCTGCTTCTCCACCCCTTCCCCCTCTCCTACCTCTCTGTCTCTCTCTTCCCCTCCCACAGCCAAGGCTCCATTGGAGCAAAATTGACCCAGACACTGAGGAGGGCTCCATGGGCTCCACCTCAGGCGCTAGAATGGCTCCAGCCAGCCACAGCAGAGCAACACTCCCAATGGGCAGAGCATCCCCTCTGGTGGGCATGCAGGAGTCTGTCTGACTACCTCCCCACTTCTAACTTCGGAAAAATACAAAAAATGAAACAAAACAAAATATTCCAGAAAGGAAGAGCAATTTTAAAAAGCTTGAGAAACACTGAAATGGAATACCAAAATACTTAGAACATGTTTTGTAGGGTAATATACATGCTTTTTAAAAATACATTTATTGGCCCTGGCCGGTTGGCTCAGTGGTAGAGCATCGGCCTGGCGTGCGGGAGTCCCGGGTTAGATTCCCGGCCAGGGCACACAGGGAGAAGTGCCCATCTGCTTCTCCACCCCTCCCCCTCTCCTTCCTCTCTGTCTCTCTCTTCCCCTCCTGCAGCCAAGGCTCCATTGGAGCAGCGATTGCTCCGGCGCTGAGGATGACTCTGTGGCCTCTGCCTCAGGCGCTAGAATGGCTCTGATTGCAGCAGAGCGACGCCCCAGATAGGCAGAGCATCGCCCCCTGGTGGGCATGCCGGGTGGATCCCGGTCGGGGCGCATGCGGGAGTCTGTCTGCCTCCCCATTTCCAACTTCAGAAAAATACAGAAAGGAAAAAATAAAATAAAAAAATACATTTATTGAATTTAGAGAGAGGAAGACAAATGTCGATTTGTTGCTCCCCTCTATCCATGCATTTGTTAGTTGACTCTCAAAAGTCCCCCAATCAGAGATTAAACCTGCAACCTTGGCATATCAAGACGATGTTCTAACCAACTGAGTTTCCTGGCCGAGGCTAATATATATATGTGGTTTTGATTAACACATTAAATAATGAGATTGAGCAGTGAGCTTAATAATAATAACTATTACAGTTTAGAAGTAGTGACACGCATAAAGTATTTTTGGAGACTTGATCAACACCTCTAATGTGATATGAAAATACCAGTGATATCTGTTGCTGACATACTACTACAGCTACTGTGCTGTGTCACCTATTTTCATAATTAAGGGAAGTGCCTAATTTCTGCTAGGGGTTAGTAAAAATAAAGATGTAATTTTTTTCTCATCTGAGTTCACAGACTACCAAGTATTCCTGCATGTTAAGCACCAGTGTAATCCCAAGTGTCCAGGCTTGAAATGCCAGAATAGTCTGACCCCCTTCTCTCCCCCCAACCCACCCACATCCAAGTGATTGGTTGGTCCTAATGATTCTACCTCCAGCATCCCCAGCCTTCCTGTGATTGTTGCCACTATTCCAGGGCAGGCGTGTGACTCACATCGACTATGGCGCTTGCTTCTCGCTGAGCTGTGCTTTAGTCTCTTCCCCCTCCCGTCTATCCAAATCACCTCTTTTAGATTGATATTCACTCTTATTTTCTCTCCTGGTTTAGAAACCTTGTCAACAAAATTAAGCTCATATCACCCTGACAAGGTAGGTCAGTTAGTTGTAGCATCGTCCCAATATGCCAAGGTTATGGGTTTGAGCTCCGGTCAGGACACATACAAGAATCAACCAATGAATTCATAAATAAAAGAAAAACAATTTGATGTTTCTCTCTTGCTTTCACTTCCTTTTCCTATAAAAATTAGTCAATTAAAAAAAGTTTATAAACAAACAAAATTAAGCTCATATCCTTTAACTCTGAATTCAAAGCCCTACTTGATTGTCCCACAATTTAAAAAAAGAAGGTCTTGGCCCTGGCCAGTTGGCTCAGTGGTAGAGCGTCGGCCTGGCGTGCAGAAGTCCCGGGTTCGATTCCCCGCCAGGGCACACAGGAGAGGCACCTATCTGCTTCTCCACCCCTCCCCCTCTCCTTCCTCTCTGTCTCTTCCCCTCCCGCAGCGAGGCTCCATTGGAGCAAAGATGGCCTGGGCGCTGGGGATGGCTTCTTGGCCTCTGCCCTAGGCGCTAGAGTGGCTCTGGTCGCGACAGAGCGACGCCCCAGAGGGGCAGAGCATCGCCCCCTGGTGGGCAGAGCATCGCCCCCTGGTGGGCAGAGCGTCGCCCCCTGGTGGGCGTGCCGGGTGGATCCCGGTCGGGCGCATGCAGGAGTCTGTTTCTCCCCGTTTCCAGCTTCAGAAAAATACAAAAAAAAAAGGTCTTTATGGTAAAACTCACCTCTGCCTTCTCCCATGACACCCCACCCTATTTGTAACCTAACCTATTACAGTCTCTATGGTCTCCTGAAACTATTTCTTACCTATCATCTTTTTTTTTTTTTTTTTTTACAAAGACAGAGAGATTCAGAGAGAGGGATAGATAGGGACAGACAGACAGGAATGGAGAGATCTGAGAAGCATCAATCATCAGTTTTTCGTTGTGAGACCTTAGTTGTTCATTGATTGCTTTCTCATATGTGCCTTGACCGCAGGCCTTCAGCAGACCGAATAACCCCTTGCTCAAGCCAGTGACCTTGGGTCCAAGCTGGTGAGCTTTTGCTCAAACCAGATGAGCCCGCGCTCAAGCTGGTGAGCTCAGGGTCTCGAACCTGGGTCCTCTGCATCCCAGTCCGACACTCTATCCACTGTGCCACCGCCTGGTCAGGCTCTTACCTATCATCTTCTGTTACCTGTCCTCCCATTCTTCAAATGGTAACTTGAACTAAGAGCCTTTTTTTGTTGTTGTTTTTTGTATTTTTCTGAAGTTGGAAATGGAGAGGCAGTCAGACAGACTCCCGCATGCACCCGACCGGGATCCACCTGGCACACCCACCAGGGGGCGATGCTCTGCCCATCTGGGGCATCGCTCTGTTGCAACCAGAGCCATTCTAGCGCCTGAGGCAGAGGCCATGCAGCCATCCTCAGTGCCCAGGCCAACTTTGCTCCAATGGAGCCTTGGCTGTGGGAGGGGAAGAGAGAGACAGAGAGGAAGGAGAGGGGGAGGGGTGGAGAAGCAGATGGGCGCTTCTCCTGTGTGCCCTGGCTGGGAATCAAACCTGGGACTCCTGCATGCCAGGCCGATGCTCTACCACTGAGCCAACAGGCCAGGGCCAACAGTTTTTTTACTAAGTAGTGTTTTACCTTGTTGGCTGTTGAGGCACTCTAGCGCCACCCTTTTCTCTCACGTCAAAACTGATCATTGCATTTTTTTTTTCATTTTTTCGAAGTTGGAAACGGGGAGGCAGTCAGACAGACTCCCGCATGCGCCCGACCGGGATCCACCCGGCATGCCCACCAGGGGGCGATGCTCTGCCCCTCTGGGGCATTGCTCTGTTGCATCCAGAGCCGTTCTAGCGCCTGGGGCAGAGGCTACAGAGCCATCCCCAGCGCCCGGGCCATCTTTGCTCCAATGGAGCCTCAGCTGCGGGAGGGGAAGAGAGAGACAGAGAGGAAG
The DNA here is from genome assembly GCF_036850995.1 of Saccopteryx leptura. NCBI lineage: Eukaryota > Metazoa > Chordata > Mammalia > Chiroptera > Emballonuridae > Saccopteryx > Saccopteryx leptura. The sequence continues at coordinate 288,121,948 of NC_089505.1, read as the reverse complement.
GAGAGGGGGAGGAGTGGAGAAGCAGATGGGCATTTTTCCTGTGTGCCCCGGCCGGGAATCGAACCTGGGACTCCTGCATGCCAGGCCAACGCTCTACCACTGAGCCAACCAGCCAGGGTCGGATCATTGCATTTTTAAAAAGCAAAATTTTTTCTTCCCAAACCCCAAAGTGCTTGTACAAAATTTGGAAATTATAAAAAAATTTTTTTCCTTTTTTAATTTACCCTTTTATTTAATTTATTTATTAAATTTAATGCAGTGACATTGATAAATCAGGGTACATATGTTGAAAGAAAACATCTCTAGATTATTTTGACATTTGATTGTGCTGTGTATGGAAATTATAAAATTTAAAAGATAAAAATTTAAAGAAGTAAGGAATCACCCACAATTTAATTTTATTACTCACTGACAAATTATTGCAAAATTATTTTTAAAAAATATTTATATTCAGTGAGAGGAAGGGAGGCAAAGAGACAGACTCTTGCATGCACCCCAACTAGGATCCACCTGGCAAGCCCCTGGGGTCGATGCTCTGCCCATCTGGGGCGTTACTCCGTTGCTCAGCAACTGAGCTCTTCTTAGTGCCTGATGAGGAGGCCATCTGCAGCGCCTGGGGTCAATTTCCTCTAATCAAGCCATGGCTGCAAGAGCGGATGAGAGAGAGAGAGAGAGAGAGAGAGAGAGAGAGAAGCAAGAGGGGAAGGGGTAGAAAAGCAGATCAGTGTTTCTCCTCTATGCCTTGAATGGGAATTGAACCAAGACATTCACATGCCGGGCCAATGCTCTCCCACTTAGCCAACCGGCCAGGGTGCAAAATTATTTAATTTTAATTTCATGCATTTATAAAATAATTCATAGTCTATACAAAGAAATTTGGGAAATGTAGATGAATAGAAAGACGTTAAAAAAGAATCACCTGTAAATCTCATAGCACGTTTACAAATTGGAATTCCATTGTTTATACAGATGTAATTCCTGCTTTTTTATCTAAAATCATGACATGAGTTATCAAGAACTTTGTTAAAAATGGAACATAATTCCATTAATAACTCATTTAATCTTTCCTCTACTGTGAAATAACCGGCATGTTTATTTTTAAAAAACAATTTTATTTTTCATTCTAATCACAAAATAATGCTGATGTATTATTTAAAAATTCAAGCCTCGGAGATAATGCAAATTTTAAAATTCAGTATATAAACCCATGTAAACACACTAGGGCTATTTCAGAATTGGAATTTCAAGAACTGCTTACATTAGACAGGAAGAGGGCGCTCCAGAAACAGCTCGGAGGAGGCACAATCAATTGAGAATCTGGATCACAGTCAAAGTTAAACAGAGAAGAAGGTGGGGGTCTACATAGTGTGAGAGGAGAAGGTTGTCATAAAAACCACCTACTCCCTTCTCCCATCTCACAGGCAAAAACATACAGGTCATGGTATCTGATAATTCTTACTGTAATTCTATCAAGTAAGACTCACTGCTCAGGAACGTCAGTCCTTGACAGGACCTAATGCTAAGTGCAAATCCCTCCTTCAGATCTGAGGAAATTGGAGCCTGAGCTAAATGGCTTTTGCAGGTCGTATATAGCAAGTCCAAAACCAGATCTTCCAATCACTGCGACCTTCCCTATATCATGCTGCACTAAATGCCCTCCATTAAAATGGTTAAAATGTAGAGGTGTCACCAAGAAGGGGTAATGATTTTATCCACATATTCAGTACAGACAGATGACTCTCTCAAAGTTGACACCCAGCATTTACAAAAGGTTGGGACACAAGACGGGCAAATTGTGATGAGAAGTGGGAGTCAGAAAAGCGTTAGCGCTACTTCCCAAACTTCCTTCTCACTTCACCTTCCTGATCTTTGTCACAGCTGGTACTACCTGTAACATGTGTTTAATATTTCTATTTAAAAGGACGCAATTTCTGCCTGACCTGTGGTGGCACAGTGGGATGGGGCGTCGACCTGGAGCACTGAGGTTGCCAGTTCGAAGCCTTGGGCTTGCCTGGTCGAGGCGCGTATGGGAGTTGATGCTTCCTGCTCCTCCCCCTCCCCTCTCCCCTTTCTCTAAAAATCAATAAATAAAATATTTTTTTTAAAAAGGACGCAATTTCAAGGTTTAAATATGAACTTTATCCTTATTTAAAATGACAAAATCCATGAAAAATCACCAGTTTTATAGGCTGGTTGTTTTTTCTAATGTGCATTAAAATAAGACATAAAAAATGTAAATGTCCATCCTTGTATTACCTAAAATTATCATGCTTGTCATTAGCATGTATATCATATTTTGAGAAACACTGATTTAGCTCCTAGGTAGAACTGTGAGGGCTTCTAAGCAGCATGAGTGTTGTGCCATGAGCCAGAAGGCCCTGGAAAATCCAAAAGATAAACTTTACTATTTTATTACCATCCAAATTTAGCCCTAGTATTGGCCAGGGACTAGGAAAAGAGGTGGGAGTTGGGTGGTGGGAACCATCGCAGAAGCTGTCACAGGAAGGCAGGGAGGTGAAGAGGAAAGCCACAGCCAGAGGAAATATATGGCAGAAGACCTGAGCTTTGGGAAAGGGCAGGTACTGTGGGGCCCACGGGTGAATGGGGCCGCTGCGCTCAGCTGTGGTGTCTGCTCCAGGGAGCAGCCCCAGCCCTTAGCCAAATTGTGAAGATGGCAGAGGTACAACCCTCCCCACTACCTTCCCTGTGTGTTCTCGCTCCCAAGAAAAGTGCTATTCAATCAAAGCATTTAGGGTGGAGTGCCTGAATACTGATGACCTCTCAGAGCCCTGGGTCCCAGAAAATGGTAGCTATCGGCCAATGGGATGAGCTGCTGAAGGAATTTCTTCGGCATTTAGGAAAGTGTGGTGGAGAGGTAGTGTGCTTGAACTTGAAAGAGGTAGTGGACTTGGAAAGTCCACCTCAGCCAACCCTGAAGTCAGTCCTGACAGTGAGGAGACTAAAGTAGGACCCTTGCCAATACATCCCAACAAGTCCTGATTACTTTTTTTTTTTTTCGTGACAGCTACAGAGAGAGAGACAGATAGAAACAGACAGACAGGAAGGGAGAGTGATGAGAAGCATCAATTCTTAATTGCGGCACCTCAGTTGTTCATTGAATGCTTTTTCACATGTGCCTTGACTGGGGGGGGCTACAGCAGAGCGAGTGACCCCTTGCTCAAGCCAGCGACCTTGGGCTCCAGCCAGAGACCTTGGGCTTCAAGCCAGCGACCATGGGGTCATGTGTAGGATCCCATGGTCAAGTCAGTGACCCTGCGCTCAAGCCAGCAAGCTCCAGGGTTTCAAACCTGGGTCCTCCACATCCCAGTCGGACGCTCTATCCACTGCACCACCACCTGGTTAGGCAAGGCCTGATTATTATTTTTTAAATGTTGCACTAATGTACACATAATATAAATTTACCATCTTAACCGTCTTTAAGTGTGTTCAGTGGCATTCAGAATATTCACATGGTTGTACAACCATCACCACTATGCCTCTCTAGAGCTTTTTCATTTTCCCAAACTCAAATTCTGTTCCCATTAAACAATAATTCTCCGTTTCCCCTCCTCCCAACCCCTGGCAAGCACCATTCTGCTTTTTAGCTCTATGAATTTGACTCCTGCAGGTGCAGGTACCTCATGTAAGAGGGATAATACAATAGTTGTCCTTTTGTGTCAGACTTATTTCTTTTTTTTTTTTTAAGATTTTATTTATTCATTATAGAGTGGAGGGGGGGAGCAGGAAGCATCAACTCCCATATGTGCCTTGACCAGGCAAGCCCAGGATTTTGAACCGGCAACCTCAGCGTTTCCAGGTTGACGCTTTATCCACTGTGCCACCACAGGTCAGGCCATTGTGTCAGACTTATTTCACTTAGCATATAATGTCTTCAAGTTTGATTCGTATTGTAGCATGTGGTCCTAATTACTTTTATCTGTTATTTTCTACAATCTATGTGACTTGTGTCAGTATCATAGATTTTACTTCCTACTGTGTAAAATGTGCATTTTGTTTCTTGTTGATAATATATTTTACTTAGTTTCTTCATTTAATTCTGCCAGCTCACTTTTCCTCTCCAGCTTTGATCATTTCTTTTTTTTTTTTTTTGTATTTTTCTGAAGCTGGAAACAGGGAGAGACAGTCAGACAGACTCACCCATGCGCCCGACAGGGATCCACCGGGCACGCCCACCAGGGGCGATGCTCTGCCCACCAGGGGGAGATGCTCTGCCCACCAGGGGGCGATGCTCTGCCCCTCTGGGGTGTCGCTCTGCTGCGACCAGAGCCACTCTAGCGCCTGGGGCAGAGGCCAAGGAGCCATCCCCAGCACCCGGGCCATCTTTGCTCCAATGGAGCCTCGGCTGCGGGAGGGGAAGAGAGAGACAGAGAGGAAGGAGGGGGGGGGGGGTGGAGAAGCAAATGGGCGCCTCTCCTATGTGCCCTGGCCGGGAATCAAACCCGGGTCCCCCGCACGCCAGGCTGACGCTCTACCGCTGAGCCAACTGGCCAAGGCCTCCAGCTTTGATCATTTCTATCAGTTCTTTTTTTTTTTTTTTTTTTTTTTTTTTAGATAAGAGGTGGGGGGGAAATGGGAAGCATCAATTTGTAGTAGTTGCTTCCCATATGTGCCTTGACCGGGCAAGCCCAGGGTTCTTCTGAACCAGCAACCGCAGCATTTCAGATCTATGCTTTATCCACTGTGCCGCCCCAGGTCAGGCACACTTCTATCTGTTCTTTTTTTTTTTTTTTTTTTTTTTTTTTGACAGAGACTGAGAGAGTCAAAATCAGAGAGAGGGACAGATAGAGACAGACAAACAGGAAAGGAGAGAGAGATGAGAAGCATCAATTCTTTGTTGCGGGTCCTTAGTTATTTTATTTTATTTTTTTACAGGGACAGAGAGAGAGTCAGAGAGAGGGACAGACAGACAGGAACAGAGAGAGATGAGAAGCATCAATCATCAGTTTTTCATTGCAACACCTTAGTTGTTCATTGGTTGCTTTCTCATATGTGCCTTGACCGCAGGCCATCAGCAGACCAAGTAACCCCTTGCTCGAGCCAGCAACCTTGGGTCCAAGCTGGTGAGCTTTTGCTCAAACCAGATGAGCCCACGCTCAAGCTGGCGACCTCGGGGTCTCGAACCTGGGTCCTCCGCATCCTAGTCCGATGCTCTACCCACTGCACCACCGCCTGGTCAGGCTAGGCTCCTTAGTTGTTCATTGATTGCTTTCTCATATGTGCCTTGACCCAGGGGCTACAACATAGTGAGTGACTCATTGCTCAAGCCAGCAATATTGGGCTCAAGTCAATGAATGACCTTGGGCTTCAAGCCAATGACCTTGGGCTTCAAGTCAGCGACCTTTGGGCTCAAGCCAGCGACCATGGTGCCATGTCTATGATCCCATACTCAAGCCAGAGACCTCACACTCAAGCTGGTGAGCCCACACTCAAGCTGGATGAGCCCGTGCTCAAGCTGACAACCTTGGGTTTTATTTATTTTATTTTTATTATTATTTTTTTTACAGAGACAGAGAGATAGAGAGAGAGAGATAGGGACAGACAGACAAGAACGGAAAGAGATGAGAAGCATCAATCATCAGTTTTTCGTTGCAACACTTTTGTTGTTCATTGATTATTTTCTCATATGTGCCTGGACCATGGGCCTTCAGCAGATGAAGTAACCCCTTGCTCAAGCCAGTGACCTTGGGTCCAAGCTGGTGAGCTTTTTTTTTTTTTTTTTTTTTTTTTTTTTTTTTATTTTTCTGAAGCTGGAAATGGGGAGGCAGTCAGACAGACTCCCGCATGCGCCTGACCGGGATCCACCCCGCACGCCCACCAGGGGTCAATGCTCTGCCCATCCAGGGAGTCGCTCTGTCACGACCAGAGCCACTCTAGCGCCTGGGGCAGAGGCCAAGGAGCCATCTCCAGCGCCCGGACCATCTTTTGCTCCAATGGAGCCTCGGCTGCGGGAAGGGAAGAGAGAGACAGAGAGGAAGGAGAGGGGGAGGGGTGCAGAAGCAGATGGGCGCTTCTCCTATGTGCCCTGGCCGGGAATCGAACCCGGGACTCCTGCATACCAGGCCGACGCTCTACCACTGAGCAAACCGGCCAGGGCTAAGCTGGTGAGCTTTTTACTCAAGCCAGATGAGCCCACGCTCAAGCTGGCGACCTCGGGGTCTCGAACCTGGGTCCTCTGCATCCCAGTTTGACGCTCTATCCACTGCGCCACCGCCTGGTCAGGCTGACCGGGTTCTCCACGTCCCAATTTGATACTCTATCTACTGTGCTACTGCATGGCCTGGCACTTCTATCTGTTCTTTAATCAAAGAGATTGTTTTCTTTATTTCCTTAAAAAATGTTATATTAAGATTGTACTGTTTCTTGGAGCTATTCATCTTCCAAAATGTATTCTTTATCTGTCCTTTGCTTTCTTTTTTTATTCTTTTTGTATTGTCTTGGCTTGCATCTACTGTTGGATCCCTTCGGCTTATCACTCCTCTTTGAATAGAGGTACTTATCTGGTGCTGAAAGTGCATTTTTTACTTAACCTCTCATTTACCTTGGCTTTCTTGCACTGTTCTCTTAAATGTAAACTGGCTAGCTGGGTGTTCTCATTGGTCTGCAATATCTGTTTAGTCCTTTGGCTTCTTTGGTGAAGAGAGGGGTATGACCTGGATTAGTAGACAGTTGACTGTCTCAATTTCATTATCCTGCATCCGAATATTTTTACACAGAATCCGAGGAATTATCTTCCCTGAGGGCATGCACAGATCCATGGGAAAATGTCTCCTTGAGATTTGAACTATTTCATTTCCTATTCACAGACAAGCAGGTCATTTTGGTTGCAAGCTGAGCCTTTATCATGCTCCATGGCACAAAGGGTTTTGATTTGATAGGTCATCTTTTGTTTATCTGCAGTGAAACTTTGGGCTGCTGTGAGGGGGAAAAGCATAAATAATTATTTTAAAATAAACTTTTAGGTTGCTTTTTCTATCTTTTGTGAAACATTGATGTTTAGCCTTTCATGACTTTCTCTAAAATCTGTTTTATCTAAAACTCAGAGAGGCGAATGTTGGAATTGATAATGTAGTATATTGATTATTAGGACAGACTCTGGAGTCACAGTGCCTGAGTTCAAATACTGGTTCTGTCACCTATTAGCTGATGACCATGTGCAATTTACTATTTAACTTGTCCAGGCTACAATTTCCTGTCTTTGAAATGGGGCTAATAGTGGCACCTACCTCATAAGGTTGATATGCGAAGTAAATGAGTTAATACAAATAAAAGGACTTACAGCTCAGTCTGGTATAAAGTAAATGCTCAGTATTTTTTAGCCACCATCAGTATACCTCTTGTAATCTAAGTTAGGGGGTAAATGTTTATTTATCTCCTCCACCATGTGTACAAAAAAGAAATCTTTTTAAAAAAAATTTATGCCTGGCCTGTGGTGGCGCAGTGGGTAAGGCATCGACCTGGAATGCTGAGATTACAGGTTCAAAGCCCTTGGTTTGCCCAGTCAAAGCACATACAACAAACAAGCAATAAACAACTGAAGTAAATCAACTATGAGTTGATACTTCTCTCTCCTCTCCCTACACCCTCTCTTCTCTCTGTAAAATCAATAAATAAAATCTTAAAAAAAAAATTTAATTTATTGATTTGAGAGACAGAGAAAGGGCAAGAGAGAGAAAAACATCTATTTGTTGTTCCACTTATTTATGTATCTATTGATTGATTTTTGCATGTGTTCTGACCAGGGATCAAACCCAGAACCTTGCTGTATTGGGATGATGCTCTAACCAACTGAGCTACCCAGCCAGGGATGTACAAGAAATTTTTGAGGATTAAATTCAATGATGTCTGAAAATCGCATAGCACAGTGCTTGATACCTAACAGGCCCTCTAAACATGTATTGAATATCAAATGAGTATAAAGGAAGAGTGCAGTGAGAGAGGGAGATGGAAGAGAGAAGGTCCCTATGAGTTTGTCTTTTTTCTTTTAATTGATTTTATTTATTTTATTTTATTTTTTTTCCTGAAGCTGGAAACGGGGAGAGACAGTCAGACAGACTCCCGCATGCGCCCAACCAGGATCCACCCGGCATGCCCACCAGGGGGCGATGCTCTGCCCCTCCAGGGCGTTGCTCTGTTGCAACCAGAGCCATTCTAGCGCCTGGGGCAGAGGCCAAGGAGCCATCCCCAGCGCCCAGGCCATCTTTGTTCCAATGGAGCCTCGCTGAGGAAGAGGAAGAGAGAGACAGAGAGGAAGGAGAGGGGGAGGGGTGCAGAAGCAGATGGGCGCTTCTCCTGTGTGCCCTGGCCGGGAATCGAACCCGGGACTTCTGCACGCCAGGCTGACGCTCTACCACTGAACCAACCAGCCAGGGCCTCTTTTAATTGATTTTAAAAGAGAGAGAGAGGAAGGGAGAGAGAGACAGAAACATCAATCTGTTCTTGTATGTGCCCTGACTGGGGATCGAACTCACAATCTTTGTATATTAGGTGTTCCAACTAACTGAGCTATCAGTCCACCATGAGTTTGTTTTTGCTGTGGGCCAGGACTTTAGAATATACCCTTCCTTGACATTCAGACATTTACTGGGCATATTTATAGGCTTGTCACCAGCTAATCAAAGTGTCCAAATCTGTAGAGAATTTTATAAGAGTTTATTTGAGCCTAACTGACTACATATGTCAGAAATCAAGATCTCAAATGCTCCGCAGAATAACATTTTGCAGCTTTCTCTGAAATATGAGGGAACATAAGGAAGATTATGTGGAGATGGGAAAAGCAAGGTGGGGTTTGGATTACAGGATTATTAACGAGATTGTATGCTTTCTCTCTTGAGAGTGGATGCAACTTGAAAGGTGTATTAACCTAGATGCACAGAAACAATGGACAGGGTGAAGATAAGCCTCTTACTAAAAAGCTATATGCTTGGGGGATGACTACCCACCATGACCTGCCCAGTTAGGAATTTATGACCAGATCACCCTGGGAGGTTACTTTCCATTGAACCCATATGTTTCATCCACAAAAGGGAGCAAGTTTCCTGCAGGGGCTTACAGCCTTAGAGTTCTCCCAACACCTCCTCACTCACCCGGATTCTAAATATTAAGAGGTAACTGTACCAGCACAATGTCATTAAAGGAATTTCTAAAGAATGTACTCGAGAAAAGTGAAAAGTAATCCCAGATAGTAAATCAGAAGTTAAAAAAAGTTCTAAGCCCAAACTAATATAAACAGTACAAAATAATAGAAACTATCATTAAAAAGGAAAACACGTAATAATATATAGATTGAGATGGAGGGTGGGGATGGAATTAAAATGTTCAAAGTAATTTGTTGTATAAATGGAAGATAAAAATTTTAAAAATAAAATGAAAAGAAAAGGTAACTGTATGAAACAAACCAAAATCCAGTGATCTTATATTTGAACCCATTCCTAAACTAAATTAACAATATTCATATAATCTAGTTACTGAGAAAGACAAATACACGAACACAATCTTGGATAATCTCAAACTAATTGGTTCCAGCTTTATGGTGGGCTAAAGCCTTAGCTTCTCATAATTCTCAAGAAATTGCCCCCCCCAAAATGTGATATATGTGACATGCCAGTCTCTCTCCCCAAGACAGGCTGCCCACTTCACAGTAGGGCTACATTTCCTGCCTTGCCTACATCTCTTGCTACCATGGGATCCACCAAGACTCTGGATTTGGGCACCCTCTAGGTATTATCAGGTGCTGCTGCACACACATAAGGGACCTTCTAGTTGACATATAGCATAAGGAGTTGGAGAATCTAATGGCACCCAATTGTAGGAAATGCATCTAAATATACAAAGTAAGTCACTGGTAACTACTCTCTCTATTACTATTTAGGAGTGTGTGGTCTTCCAGCCAGTTAGTATTGATATTAGTCCTGCTGTAAATGACAGAAAATCCAAAATAACAGTAGCTTTAAGAAGGTAAAAAATCGTTCTTCCTCTCAAGCGAAAGCATGGGTAGGCAGTCCAGGACCACCTCATTAGACTCACTCCCCTTATCTTGCTGCAGTTCCCAACACGTGACTACCTCATGGCTCAAGATGGCTGCTTCAACTCCAGCTATTCTATCTTCATTTCAGGCAGTGGGAATGGCGGGAAAGAGGAGTTGAGCACATCCCTCCCATCAAAGATACAGCAAGTCTTCACTTAACTTTGTTGCTAGGTTCTGCGACTTTAAATGAAATGACATATGCCAAAACCAATTTTAACATAGGTAATTGATATGAGCAAGAGTTAAGTTCCTGTGACAACTCATCAATGTTATTCGAGGACCTCTACAATTCCTAGAAATGACGCAAAACATTTCTACCTATATCCCATTGGCTAGAACACAGTCCCTTGGCTGGAAGGGAGGCTTGGATACATGTTCTTTATTCCATGTGTCTTGCTAAAATCTCAGAGGCTCTATTATATTTTTTAATTTTTATTTTTAATTTATTGTGTTGATATGGTCAGGGGGTCTATTATTTAAGAAGAGGAGGCGAATATTCAGGAACAACAAGCAATCTCCACCAGTGATTCATGTCTGCTGCGCTTCACAAATTGGCTCTTTTCTCTGCAGAACAGCTTTCTCTGTTCATAGTCTTTGACCCCCTCACACTTATTACTTGTACTTGTAAAAACTTTGGGTGGCCACAACATCAACTCAGCCCAACACCATAGGCCTTTTCAGTTCTAAAGCCACACATGATCTAGCCTCAGATTCTATATATATCTCAATCCCAAATTCCTAGAGAGAAAGTTTGATTTGTCCTGCTTGGGTCAGGGGGATCACCCCTTCAACTCTGAGTCAATTGTCTGTGGCCAGGGGCATAGCAGGCCATTTTAGGATGGGGTGGAGCAAGTTCTTGACAGATATACATGGGAAGAAGTGATGAACATCTCTGGTAAGTCCTCCTTCTAAGCTTACTCTTATCATCACACCCTGCCTTCTGAATGTAGTTGTCAATTTGCTTGTCCTTAAGGCAGGGATGCATTTGTGCATAACTCATCCTCAGAACCCAGTAATTGCCTGGTACACTCAATATTTGTGATAGAATGAATAATCCAATCTAGTCCTTAATTTTACAAAGGTGGAATGCTTGCCCAAATGTACATAGTAGAACAGTGTCAAGGGCAGCAAAAGAACCCAGGAGTCCTGATTCCCAGTCCCTGGAGTGATTTTCCAGAATCACCTAGCACAGTGTGGCTTGTTCACCCCATTGTTCAGTACATGTTCCTGGTTGAGTCCCCGCCCAGAGCTGAAGAGCATCCTCCCCAGATGTGACCCGTAAGAGCCCCTGGCTGGAGGACACTGGCTACATCAGTTAGAGTTCATTTTCTACCTGGGCCTTCCTGCTGAGGTCAATGCCAGCTCACAGCTCCAAGCTGGCCCCTTTGAGGAGATCCCATTCCGATGAGGCCTCGACGGAAGCTAGGCTCTGGATGAAAGATACTTAAGGAGGTGGGCTGAGTAGTCAGATAATGGTGGGAAACAAGATCTCTGTGGCCTGACCAGGCGGGGGCGCAGTGGATAGAGCGTCGGACTGGGATGCAGAGGACCCAGGTTCGAGACCCCCAAGGTCGCCGGCTTGAGCGCGGGCTTATCTGGTTTGAGCAAAATTCCACCAGCTTGAGCCCAAGGTCGCTGGCTCCAGCAAGGGGTTACTCGGTCTGCTGAAGGCCCACGGTCAAGGCACATATGAGAAAGCAATCAATGAACAACTAAGGTGTTGCAACGCCCAATGAAAAACTAATAATTGATGCTTCTCATCTCTCTGTTCCTGTCTATCCCTCTCTCTGACTCACTCTCTGTCTCTGTAAAAAATAAAATAAATAAATAAATAATTTTTTTAAAAAAAAGGAGGACAAGATCTCTGTGGCCGCACACCCTGAGCTGCTCTTGCAGGAATGCCCAGCCCCAGAAAAGAGCTGATGCCACCCTCTCCATCATTCTCGTACTCCTCGGCCCCCAGTACCTTCTCCCCTGCCTCTTAGTCCTCTCAGGCCTCATGGTGCCATTCTCTCATGCTACCTTTCCCTACAGGCATCAAACCCTCTGTGGCAATCTCGGGGCTCTACCACTGTGTCTTCAGGAGGCCGTTTCCGCTGCCCATCTTGCAGGCATGAGGTCGTCCTGGACCGACACGGTGTCTACGGCCTGCAGCGGAACCTGCTAGTAGAGAATATTATCGACATTTACAAGCAGGAGTCTTCCCGGTGAGCTGTCAGGGCCTCTTGTCTCTCTACAGGGTAGAGCTTGGGAACCCATCGGGGCTGAAAGAAGGGGCACTTGATCAACCCGCCCCTTCATTTAAGTGACGAGGGGAGTAAACTGGAGAAGGGAAGGGGCTTGCCCCAGGTCACTCAGCTTGGGTGGTCTCTGGTCACTGCTTCACCTTCACTCTCTTCATGTGGGGAAGGGCTGGCAGTCCAGCAAGATCCTCACCAACCCTCCTGCCCTGTGGGACTTCTTTGCCTCCTGGATTCTTGGGACTAAGACTCCTCTACCCCTTAGCTCTTTCTGTTCCTCAAATGAAGAGCACTGTGGAAGTCACTCACCTGCCCAGCCAGAGCACCAACTGCAGGGACAGAAAAGGTGGTGGTGGTTGGCAGAAATTGAAGAGAAGGTGTCCGAGGAGCTTTGCACGCTCGGGCCTCGCCTCACTCCCTGGCCGGGCCCCTGACCCTCCTGCTACCCTGCCCACTCCCCTCCAGGCCGCTGCACTCCAAGGCCGAGCAGCACCTCATGTGCGAGGAGCACGAGGAGGAAAAGATCAATATCTACTGCCTGAGCTGTGAAGTGCCCACCTGCTCCCTCTGCAAGGTCTTCGGTGCCCACAAGGACTGTGAGGTGGCCCCACTGCCCACCATTTACAAACGCCAGAAGGTACCGAGTGGCAGAGGAAGCAGGAATGTGGGTGTAGGGGGGCACAAGACCAGGTCTCTAACTTCAGCCTCTGATTCCATTTGGTTTTAAAGGAAGGCAGATCAGGGCTAAAGTCGCGCTCTGTGTGTTACCTGCGCAAGTCAGTTGACCTCTCTGGCCCTTACTTTCCTCACTGGGGATGAACATGCCTACTTCTGAGAGTTGTTTTAGGGTAAAATAAAATAATGGATGCAAGCAGAGACTTTAGTAGGATGGACTAGATATTCTCAAGGCCCTCTCATCATCACACAATCACATTCTACATAAAATAGAATTTAAAGTTATACTGGTAGGCACACAGGATATCTCCAAGTGAGGGTGAGGTGGAGAGAGGAGGGGGGCAGTGAACTGAGAACAGAACACTGAATGCTGCGCACAGAAAAGGTAGGATTTCCCAGAGGGCATATGCTGCCGTATTACTGAGCTAGAAACATGAGACTATGCTTCCAAACTCCTAAAAGGTGGGGAGACCTGCAATGAAGACCCTTAAGAATCCCAGGTTAAATAGGAATCCCAAGAACTAAAGTGGTCAATTTCACCACCCAGCTTTTGGCAAAAACAGATGCAAACTCTGTAGAAACAAACTCTGTTAAAGCACTTGGGCTTCTATTAGATTAAGAACAACAAAATGTTAGCTCACAATTTAAAATACACAAAAAAATGTACCTCATTACTGAAGTTAGCAGAAATGAAACTTATAGATTTAGACCTTCAAGAAATTTAGATACTGTAATTATTAAAGAACAGAAAGTCACTGTGTATAAATGTTCTAAAAAAAGATGGAATTAAAAAACAAGCAAAAAAAAAAAAAAAAAGCAATACTTGACTATCAAAAATGCAGATTTGACAGCCTGACCAGGCGGTGGCGCAGTGGATAGAGTGTTGGACTGGGATGCAGAGGATCCAGGTTCAAGATCCCAAGGTTGCCAGCTTGAGCGCAGGCTCATCTGGTTTGAGCAAAGCTCACTAGCTTGGACCCAAGGTCCAAGCAAGGGGTTACTCAGTCTTCTGTAGCCCCACGGTCTAGGCACATATGAGAAAGCAATCAATGAACAACTAAGGTGTCGCAACGAAAAACTAATGATTGATGCTTCTCATCTCTCTCCGTTCCTGTCTGTCTGTCCCTATCTATCCCTCTCTCTGACTCTCTCTGTGTCTCTGTAAAAAAAAAAAAAAAAAAAATGCAGATTTGACAAACACCCAAATAGAGCTTTTTTTAGAAATGGTGATACAATTGTTGAAATAAAACATTCAAAGGATGAATTAAATGAGAGATTTCACTGAAGAAAGAATTAGTGAACAGAAAGAGAGGACTGAAAAAAAATAGACTAGAATGCAACACTGGGATGAGAAGGTTGAGAGTGAGAAGGTCTAACATACACCTAATCAGAGTCACTCAATGAGACAATAAAGAGAATGGAGAAAAGGCAATGTTATCCTCACAGACAAACATGAAGGATTTTTCCAAATTGATGGAAGGCATGAATCTACAGATAAAGCATCTAGCCCAGTGCCTGGCACATGGTGGATATGTCTCATTTGGTAGTAGAAGACTTCTTCTCTTGTCCTTCCAGAATCCATAGAATGTGCTTCCACACTTCTTGGATGGTTCCATTCCCCCTAGATCTCCAGAATAACTGCCCTGATGGTGGGGTGGCAGGGGCAGTTCTCTCCTATGCACCCCTGGCTGCAGTGGTAGTGCGGCAGCTCTAAACCAGGTCTTCCAGCCCTAATTCTGACCTGTGTGTGTGGCAGAGTGAGCTCAGTGATGGCATTGCGATGCTGGTGGCAGGCAACGACCGTGTGCAAGCCGTGATCACACAGATGGAGGAGGTGTGCCAGACCATTGAGGTAAGCCTGTGATGAAAGGGAGGTGGATCATAGTAGTGGGATGAGCTTAGCCAGGCTGCTGGATTTGAATCTCAGCTCTGCTCCTCATTAGTTCAGTGATGTTAGTCCATTTACTTTACTTTTGTGTCCTTTGGTTTTATTTTTAACTACATGAAATAGTGATAATGAGAATGATTTGGCACCTACCTCACTGGATCTTTTTGAGAAACAAATGTGGAATTTAGTTCAAAATAAATATGTAAAAATCAGGCCAGAGACATAGACAGCACTTGTGATGCTTTAAAGTACTGTGTCATTTGCTGAGAGTAGATTTCAAAAGTTATCATCACATGAAAAAAAATTGTAACTATGTATGGTGACAGATGTTCACTAAACATGTTGTGGTGATCATTTCACCATAAATATAACCATTGAATCATTACATTGTACACTTGAAACTTATATGATACTGTATGTCAATTATATCTAAAAAATTATGTTATTGTTATTTCTGGGGGGGGGGGGGAATTTGGGAATCAGTAGCCATTGGCTGGAGTCTTGGCTCTGCCACTAATTTGTAGTGTAACTGGTCCCTTCTCTTCTTGGTTCCCCATGACTTACATTAAGTGGGAAGGGGGACAAGTAGCTGGTGCTCTCCCACCTATGAGATCTCATCGTCACTCCCCATCTTTCAGGACAACAGCAGAAGGCAGAAGCAGTTGCTAAACCAGAGGTTCGAGACCCTCTGTGCAGTGCTGGAGGAGCGGAAGGGTGAGCTGCTGCAGGCGCTGGCCCGGGAGCAGGAGGGGAAGCTGCAGCGCGTCAGAGGCCTCATCCGCCAGTACGGCGACCACCTGGAGGCCTCGTCTAAACTGGTGGAGTCCGCCATCCAGTCCATGGAGGAGCCTCAGATGGCGCTCTACCTGCAGGTGGGCCCTGGAGGTGGGTGGCAGGCAGCATAGTGGCGATAGGGGGGGCCTTGGCACCGAGAGACCTGGGTTCAAGGCCGATCTCGGGCGCCTACTTGCCCCATGGCCCTGGGCAAATCACCGCTTCTGAGTTCTTTTTTCCTTAAAATGGGGATATGACTCTCCCCCATCTGCCCGCCCCACAGGACTGAGGACTGTGGTGGTATCAGCAATGGAACATGGCCAGAGGTAGGCACCATGCTAACTCTCACCTTCCTTTCTTCCCTACAGCAGGCCAAGGAGCTGATCAATAAGTGAGTAGGCGGAGCCGGAGGGAAAGGAAGGGGCCGTGCGGGGCTTCGCCGCCCCCGAGAAGGGGGTGAGGGTGCCGGGGCATTTCCAGATGAGCCGCTCCGCTGTGCAGGGTCGGGGCAATGTCGAAGGTGGAGCTGGCAGGGCGGCCAGAGCCAGGCTACGAGAGCATGGAGCAGTTCACCGTGAGCGTGGAGCACGTGGCCGAAATGCTGAGGACCATCGACTTCCAGCCGGGTGAGGGGCTGCGGGCCCCCGGGACCGGTCATCCAGACCCTCGGGAGGGGCGGGTGGGGGCTGGAGGGGCATCGCGGCCAGCGAAGCGGGGACCCCACCTCACCGGGGTCCTCCTCCGGCCCAGGCGCCTCCGGAGAGGAAGACGATGAGGAGGGGGTGTTGGACGGAGAAGAGGGCGGCGCGGGGCCGGAGGAAGAGCGGCGGGACGGGCCGGAAGGTGAGTGTGGCCCGAGGGACGCCGCGGGCCCGGCTCGTGCGCTCCCGTCCTGTCCTCGGCCGATCGCCCTCCCTGCCGGTCTAGGGTTGGCTGGTAGCCCCCACTCCGTTTAAGTGCCTCCCGACACCCAGCAGGAGGGTAGCGCCCTAGCGTAGGTGCAGAAGGACACTTTCTTTTCCACCAGTCGTTCCACCTGTGCTTTGGAAGACCAGAGCGGGTGGGAAGCGAGAGGAGACACCCACATGCCCGGGGAAAGGGGTGAGCTGGGGTTCGGAGTTGCCTCGCTTCTCTGGAGCCCCCGCCCACTGAGCTGTCTTTCGTGGGGACAGGCCTGCACTGACTCCCCCACCCTGTGAGGGACCCCGCGGTCCGGGGTCCTGGCGCTCCGGTCGTGGAGGATCTGCGCGGAGACCACCGCGCCCCAGCTGGGCGCCCCGCCGCGAGGAAAGCTCAATAAAAGGCTAACGCACCCTGACCCGCAGCTCCGTTCACTGCTCGCTCTCTCAGCCTCGGCTTCGGAAGCGACCCCTCCCCACCGCCCCTCCCGTCCCTGGGTCTGGAACCTGCCGGGGGGCGGGGGAGGCGGAAGCGGGATGAGCCCCTGTTGGGCATCTGGTTGGTACCAGGCACGGACTCCCGAGCCCAGTGCCAAGGGCGAAGAGTGAGGGGTGGTGTGGAGGACTCAGAACGTGGGCTCGTGGGGGACTTAGGGACCGTGGGACACAGGACCCCGGTTGAAAGCCGTTCTCCTGGTGCCCCTCCTGCAGCAGCGGCTCCCTCCCGCCGGCCCGGGAGGCCCCACTTTCCCGTGGGTTCCCACTCTGCTGTGGAAGGTTCCCCGCGCCACAACAACAAAGGCCAGAGGCTCTTCAGCACTTTTATTAAAAACTAGTAACGCAGTGAGTGCTCAGGGTATCCCCGGGCCGCGCCGGCCCCGTGGGGCTGGGTCAGTTCCGCTCGAGCAGATGCCAGCCTTGGGGCGTTGGGGAACGGGGTCGAGGTTTTGGGGGCCCCAGTCCCCGCGGTCACTTGCCCACCGAGTCGAATATGATGCGGTTCTGCTCTGCGCGCTCCCGCTGGCTCTGCGTCCGCGCCAGCTCCAGCAGGGTCCGCAGCAGGTGGAACGTGAGGTCGATCGACAGCGGAGGGTCGTCCCGTCGCGGCCGCTCGCCAGAGGTCCCAGGTCCCCATCCGCCCGGGCCGGCGCGGCGTGGGAAGCGCTCGGCCGACAGCAGGAGGAGCGCGCGGGCTCCGCCGCCCCTGTTCCGAGCCCCGGGGCTCCAGCGCAGACTCGGGTCCTGGACCCTGGTCGCCGCCGCCTCCTCTGGGCTCCACTGGCTGCTCCCCGGACGCAGCTGTGCCAGGAGCAGCAGCGCCGCCAGCAGCGCCGCGCGTCCGACCAGCCTCATGGTGCCTCCAGCCCTGGACACATAGGGGCAGCGCAGGGTGAGGTGCGCTCGGAGCAGTCGCAGGTGGCGCCACTCCCTTTCCCTCGCACGTCCAGAGTCCCCGCCGGTCCCCTTCGGCTGCCGCCCGGTGCCCACACCTCCCCTGCAGCCCCAGCCTCTGCCACCCTCTCCTCTGTCCCTCCCTCCCTCCCGCTCGGCGGGTCCCGGTGGGTGAGCGCAATGCCGAGTCCTGGCGCCGAGGCAGTCCGGGCGGAAGCTCCAAGCCACTCACAGGTTGCGGGAAGAGTCTGAACAGTGCAGGACGGAGCTTCTGTGCCTGTCCCTCGGGGCGGGCTGAGGGCGCCTTGGGAAACACGGGGTCTGTCCCGGGACTGCCGCCAGCCTTATATAGCTCTAGGACAGCTCCGACTGACGTCAGCGAGGAACATGCACTGATTGTAGAGCAATGACGGCCGCAGCTTCGAGTCCAGCGGGTTGCGAGACCCCGAGGGGCACGTCTCTGGGGCTTGCGCTGGAAGCGACAGAGGACTCAAGTGAGCGAGAAGCTGGCTAGGGCGTAAAAATTGCTCTGGGAGCCAAGAGAGTCGTTCACCGCTTAGAACAGTCCGCAGTGACCAGGGCCGGTCCTCAGACCAGACCAGCCCGGATCGCCAGTCTTCTCTGGCACACAAAAGGGCTGCCGGATCGCGGAGCTGTCCGTGGTGCTGACCCTGCCTTCTGCATCCAGAGGGTCCAGCGGCATTGGGAGAAGGCTGTGCTATCCAGACCCAGTCCTTTGCCCCAGGTACCAATTCTGTAAACACAAGCAATCAGGATAGCACAGCTGGAACTCAGCCATCACCATGGTGCCCACCCAAGAGGCAGCTGAAGCAGGCTGAGTTGGCCAGGATTCTTGATCTTATTCCAGCCCAGGATCTAAATTCTAGGGCTGTCTGACTGGGGGATACCATAAAAAAAAAGAGGGTTTCTGAATCTGAGTGCTTTGAAACCATAAAAAAGCTGGTCCATCTGCTTCTGAACTTGCCCCAAAGTGATAGTTCAGCCAAGTTAATTTTTCTCCTCGGAATCACAGCAGCAGCAGTATTAATGTATCTTTAACCTCCAGATTAAGATCACTTGGTGGAAAGTAAGGAAACATGGTGTCCTAGTCCAATTGAGGTACTGTAACAACAACAACAAAAAAAAACAAAAACAACAACCTACAAACTGAGTAGCTTATAAACAGCAAACATGTATTTCTCACAGTTCTGGAAGTTGGAAAGTTCTAGATCGTGGTGCCAGTAGATTTGGTGTCTGATTAGGACCTGCTTAATGGTTCATAAATGGCACCTTCTTGCTGTGTCCTCACATGGCACCTTTTATAAAGGAACTAACCCCATGAGGGCTCTGCCCTCATGACCTAATCGCCTCCTAAAGGTCCCACCTCCTAATACTATCACCTTGGGCACTAGGTTTTTCATCAGATGAATTTGGGGATTATACAAAAATTTAATTTGTAGGACATGGGCTAAAGTTTCTATTCTACAACTAACTTGTGGTGTGAACAGGACACCTCCTTCTATGGACCTCAGTGTCCTCATGTGTAAAAGATTAGGCTTGGTGGTCTCTAGGCTTCTTTGCATCTCTAGAAAATTTGACTCTCCAGTACTTTTCTGTTGGGTCTTATTCATTGCCTCTGCAGGTTCCAGATTACATTTTTATAACAGGTATGGAGGTACCAAATAAAGAATTTGAGGGCTCCCCAAAGAACTGGAGCTACAGTAGGGCTGGGAACAACTAGAGAAACAAATGTATCTATGAAGAGCAGGGATACATGGCATTTGCCAAAAATGGGAATAAACTGAAGTTGCCAAGGTCGTTATGGTTCAACAAGTATTTATGGAGTTCCTACTATGTAGTGGGTATAAGACTATTATAAATATTTTAGAGAATTCAAAAGGAGTCAGTTTATATTATATATTATATCATATTATATATAAATGGGCCATTTCATAGTGCTGACCCCATAACTAATCCCCATGAAAACTGATGCTCCCACTTTTTAAAAAAAGATTTTATTTATTGATTTTAGAGAGCAGGAAGAAAGAGAGAAAGAGAAGGGAGGGCACAGGGAGGAGCAGGAAGCATCAACTCAAAGTAGTTGCTTCTCACATATGCCTTGACCAGGCAAGTGTGGAGTTTCAAACCAGCAACCTCAGCATTCCAGGTCAACGCTCTATCCACTGTGCCACCACAGGCCAATGTTCCCACTTTGAGATGATCTGATCCTTCCAGGGTCAAGCTGCATCATTTCAAGGCAGAAGCACTGGAGTGAGGCAAGCTTAGATGTGCCTTCCAGGACAGGTAGGAGTTCCAGATAACAGCAACACACTGGACAACGGCCAACCTAAACAACAGAAAGGCATTGTGAAGAAGAGGCTGGACATGAAGAAAGCAAAAGAGGAGAGAGGAGAGTGTAATGGAGAGGTTATCTCTGAGAACATCCAGATTCCAGTCTCCTTCTTTCAGCTCCCTATGGAGGGACGTGGCTCAGACCAAAACACAACTAGCTCAGGTTCTGCTGCTGTCCCAGAGTTCTGTCTCCTGGACAAGAGCTTCAAAGTAAAATACTCTCAGCCGGCTTGCCTTGCATGGCTGTTATTCATGCCCCTGTCCAGGCTCCTTCCAACTATGTCCATCTTGTACCAGCTGAGATCTCATCTTCAAAACTGTACTGTCTGCCATTGAGAGTAGCACCTGCTTCTCTTCATTTTATCTTGCTTTAGTTTCAATGACTGTTGCAAGGACAATGTTTACATTTTGGTCCATATGTCTTCCTTTTAGCTGTGCTATTCATGTATGTTTTGACCACATCCCGTCTGAAGAGTTTCATATTTTTTTGTTCCCTGAGATCCCTTATCTCCAATAATTTAACAGCTCATCTTGAATTCTACTACATATGTACAGTATATATATATATTATATATAATACAGCCTAAATATATAATTTATTCATTTATTTTTATTGAGAGAGAGAGAGAGAGAGAGAGACAGGAACATGGAGCTGCTCCTGTATGTGCCCTGATTGGGGAATCGAACTGGCAACCTTTGTGCTCTGGGAGGACACTCCAACCAATCGAGCTATTTGGCCAGGGCTTAATTTTTTTTTTAAGAGACAGAGAGAGGGAGGGAGAGAAGGGAGAGGAAAGGGAAGCATTCATTTGTTGTTTGACTCAGTTATGCATTCACTGGTTGCTTCCTATGTGTGCCCTGACCCAGGATCAAACTCACAACTTTATTGTTTCAGGACAATGCTTTTAACCAACTGAGCTAACCGGCCAGGACCTCTACTATATATATATATTTTTTGCAGTTTAACAACTACCTTTATTATTAGGGTAAAATAATGCTTTGCATTGGACTAACCTAACCTACCTGACTCTTTGGTCAACCTTTCTGTCTAATCTATGCTGCAGACCCAGGCACTATCCCTATAGCAAAGAGAAAGCTCAGGTGGGATGGAGCCAATGGTTGTGGAGCAGGATCCTCCCTAAGAAGATGAAAGAAGGTCAGTGGGCAGACACTCTGGGCAGGTTCTATAGTGAAGAGGTTCTGAATAAAATGTTTGGGCGTCTAGGAGCTCTAATCAGGACAGAATGTTCGGGGGGGGGCATCAAAAGTAGCTCATGGTTAAATGAGAATCACTTTATCTACAACTTTTCATAATGTGATTCTCCCTTAAAGGCTGGGGTAGGAAGGTATCTGTCATACCTGTAATGAAGGGGAACCAGGTAGAAGTTGGCTAGCTGCACAGCAGGCCAGAGCTACAAGAGAAAGAAGGTAACTGTTGGGGGGCTGCCTCCATCACTCAACCCCAGACTCACTGCCTTGCCTGGTCTTCCTCCAATCTCTATAAACAGAATACAACTTGAAAAACTGGGTGAGTGCTTCCCAGAGCGTGCTGCCCACACTAGGAATGAGAGTAATCCCAATTAAAGGATTTCTATGTCAGGAGGACCCCCAATCCCTGGGCACTTCTGGACTCAAGGAAGCAGGAGAACAGGGAGTGGAGGTGTCAGTTCTTACATAGTAGTTGGTGATAAGGGCATCAGGATAATCCTAAGGAGACAGAGAAGGCACAAATTAATACTCACACTTCCAAGCAGCTCACGCCTCTCAGTCCTACTATACACCCAGCGTTTCAAAGAAAACACTCCTACACCACACCTCCCCCAACTCCTCTTCTCCAGAGCCTGGGACTCTACCTGTACATCCACCTGCCCCCCCCCCCGAAGGCCTGCCTCATTCCCCTGGGTGTGCCAGTCAGACAGCCAGAGATCTTCTCCACACCTTCCCGGCTCACCCGCTGGAGTTTGGCCCAGTTGTCCTGGGCTGACAGTCCATTGAGTGTCCCTACCAGTGGGAGGAAACAGCCTAGAAAACATGGGGCAAAGCCCCCCTAGAGAAAAGAAATTAAAGTGCTGTGAGCACCTAAGCCCCAACCTCCCCAATGCGGCTCACCCTTCCCAACTTCCTTTTCCTCTTGCTCACCTGATCCAACAGCATTTTCTTAAGAGCATCCGCCTTGGTGGTGCCAGGAATGAGCCGGTCCAAAACCTTGTACCAGCTTCCTACCACAGGGCCCTGAAAGTAAACTCCAGGGAGGGGAGCAGGGATGCAGTGAGGAGAGCATTGGCTTCTATCCTACAAAGCTCCTCCCCAAGCCTTAAAACTAAATCCCAGGGCAAGCATACATCCAGGTTGGCTTAGATGTGTGAGAGGCCAAGGGAAACAGACCACTGTGCAATCCCCCAGCTGCCCGGCTGTAGGCAGAACTTACCACAAAGCCACAGCCTAGAGAGACCATAGTCAGGGTCCGGCTAATCTGGTGTTTCCGCAGACCTCGCCTCTCCACCAGCTGCTGTGAGATAACATCACCCAGGCCCATCAGGGACCCTGTGCAGGGTACACAGATGTTGTCAGGACCCTTCCTGGGATGGGCTGCCACTCCAAGGATGAGGCTCTGGCATTCTGAGCCCAAGGGCTTAATTCTGGAGCAAATGGGCAGTCCCTTGCTGCTGCTTCAAAGCTCTCCTCTCCCAAGGATGGTAACACCTCATGTATACTGTTAGGAGCTGGGATGAGCAGCCTTGAGCAGGCCAGG
The DNA here is from genome assembly GCF_036850995.1 of Saccopteryx leptura. Taxonomy (NCBI): domain Eukaryota; kingdom Metazoa; phylum Chordata; class Mammalia; order Chiroptera; family Emballonuridae; genus Saccopteryx; species Saccopteryx leptura. The sequence continues at coordinate 288,098,931 of NC_089505.1, read as the reverse complement.
GCCCAAGAACTCTGCATTGAGCAATCAAGGGAAGTGTGATTCAGAAAATGCAGCTCAAGAAAGGAGAACCTGAGACACCAGGGGCCGAGCACTAGACTGTCAGAATCGGAAAGGCCTTCCAGGTAACTTAGAGGTGTGGAAATAAAGGTCTGCAGCATTACAGGTAAGAGGCAGAGCCAAGGCAAAAACCCAGTGGCTTCATCTCCTAGACAGTGTCCTTTCCAGGACACCACACTGTGAAAAGGTCATGTGTAGAATGGTAAGGAAGCCTGGACTCCCTTCTCCCCAGCACACACCCTGGCCAAGGTCCTTCACCTTAGCCTTGGGATCTCTAGTTGTGGAGAACCACAGAATAAATTTTTCTAAAGCATGAGTGTTCAAATGGTCCTAGTCAGGAAGATGACGGGTTGAGCTGGTAAGAGGTCCCGCAGGGAGGAGTCCTGGCCACCTCTTAGTTCAACCAGGTAAACCCAAATTCCCCATTCACAATCTCAGATTGTGCTGGCAATAGGTATTATAGCCATTTCTCCCCCAAGCCTTTGCACCCGCTTCCCCTCCCCTCTCTTGTACAGACACCCAGCTCTAAGCAGCCCTTGTCAGATACCCATGACCAGAAGCCAAGACCAAAACCATCACTATTTACAGAGCCCCCTCCCCCCATCAGTTACTGTGGCGTAATGGTTTCTAGCAAATACACACTTATAAATAGGGCTGCTTGGGAGTGACCGTATGATCTCCAGCTCGCCTGTCCATCTTATTGAGTAATGAGAGTCCCCCTTCAGCCCCATTGCCACTACTGTCCCTGTGCCCTCAATTAGCACTGGGCAAACACATCCTCCAACCCCTCTGCTTGGCCCGGAGCTGGCTCTGACGTCCATGCTGGCTGCACACTCACTGCTCTTCCCCCACACCCTCTGCCCAGCCCTGCCTGAGCTGCCTCATCAGAGGCGGCTGGGCATGGCAGAGAGCTAGGGCTGCGGCCGGGGCCAGGACACCTGTAGCTGACTCAGGCTGCGGGCCTCAGCTGCTGGCACTCCCAGCCACGGTGCAACTCTGGGACCCCCAGCAAGCCTCTCCTCTCCCTGAAACTCTCATAGCAGTGGATGCTCTCCCCAGAACACAGCTAGTCACAACCTCACCGAGGACAAGGACAGAATCCTAGACTTCTTTGTTCTCTCATCCCCAGACCCACCTAACCGAGCCCCTGGCAGGTGCTCAGAAAATAAACCAAGTAGCCCTGGCCAGGTAGCTCAGTTGATTAGGGCATTGTCCCAATAAGCCAAGGCTGCGAATTTGATCCCTCATCAGGGCACATACAAGAATCAACCAATGAATGCATAAATAAGTTGGACAACAAATCGATGTTTCTCTTCCTTCTTCTCTCTAAATTTAATAATTTATTTTTTTTAAAAAAAGGAAAATGTCAAATGTACTGCCCCAAACAACTGGGCATAAAGAGCTAAGTCTCATCCTAGGTCTAGCCCAAAGGACTGCATGCCAGACTCCAGTGGAACTGCAGGCTTGTTCCCCTGGAGAGCACTGAACTCCCTATCCCCTGTCCCGAACAACTTGGGGTCACCAGCTGCATCCCAGGCAGAGAAGGGAGCCACTCTGGCCATGTACAAAGAGTGGCCCTAAGAAGGCCCAGGAGGGCAGAACAGAAAGGCAGGCACTTGGTAAATGAAAAGACTAACAATTTGACATTCTACTTTAGCAAGATGTTTAGAGTTTACAAAGGGGTCTCACATATTTAGTCCTCACAAAAGGTATGGGAAGTAGAGATCACACCTCCATCTAATGTCTTTGAAAAGAGAGGGAGTTCATAAGGAGTAGACCTGGGGCCTGAACCCAGGCCTTCTCTCAAGGAGGAACAGGAGGCCAGGGAATTCCCAGAATAGGCAAGACTCGCGCTTAGGAGCCAGAGGCACCAAGAGGCTCCTGTCACTGCTACTCAAAGGGAGTTCCTGTCCAAACTAGGCCCCAAAGTCCTGCAAATCAAAGACAAAGACACTTCTCTGTCTTTTACTTCTTAAAATGTAGGACCATCTTTGTCCCTAGTCACTTGTGGGGAGTGCAAGCAGCAATATTCCTGGGAAAGAAACAGTCATAAAGAGGTGTGTGTTTTCACTCTTCATGCTTGCCAATTGTCACACAAGCTAATGGTGGGGCAAGAATAAAAACCCGACTTCTAGCCCTACAGTCCTGGGAGCCTGCAGTCTTTGAGATAGATTCCAGGCCCCCAAAACATGCACATCAAGCCTGAGAGATACTGAGCAATAGAGCAGCAGGAGGAGTAGGTGGTGTGTAGCTCTGTAGCCCCATTAGGTCTGTCCATTTCAGACAGAACAGGACCCAGAGGTTCCTCCTCTGCCCACAGAACATCAGATCCCTGGGCCTCAGCAACTCCAGGGTGGTCTATGGCTTTGGTCCAAACATAGAGCAAGGCTTTCATTTCTGGTGCAAGTGATTGCGCAGGAAAGGCTGACATTCAGATTCCATATATCTTCCCCAACCCAGACTCTGGGAGTCCTCTGGGCATGCTTGGTCTGGGTCTTGCTTTCCTTGGACTTGTTTCCAGGGGGTTGGGGCTGGAGGCCGACAGAGGCATACTGCTTGAGCCCTGATGGGGCAGGGTGAGGGGCTGCTGGGCAGTGATGTCCCAATGCCAGGCTGGGCACAGAGCCCAGCAGGCAGATGCTGGCGCGGGCGTGACATCATACGCCTGGGTTGGAGCCAGTTCTCATGCCGTCACTCGCCACCGGATTCAGCAGAGTGGGGGCGGGTTGGGGGAGAACCTGCCTCTGAGCACAGATGTAATTAGGACCGCCCCTCTGTCTACTAGTGGAAAAGCCCCAACTTTCACACCCTCTTCCTAGACACGGGGGGACTGAGTTCTCTAGTTCTATTCTGTTCCTCTCCTGGCTTTTGTGCATGGAGTCCTAGATGCAAGAAAACAGTGCTGCTGGCAGAGGCTGAGAGGAGCAGAGAGCTGAAAGGAAGGGCAGGGAGCATGCCCTTGAGTACAGGAGACCTGCGTTGTCAGGTATAGCTACTGGCACAGGGCCAGCGGTACTGTTGACTCATTCCTCTCCAGAAGTCTCCAACAATTAAATAGCTGCCTGGCACAGGGGCTTGGTCTGGCAAAGCCCAGAGGGAGCTGGAGACCTGCAATGAAAGGAGCGAGTGCATCCTCTGGAACTGGTCTGAATGTCCTCCCCATTCCTGACCTGGCCCTACCCTACTACTAGAAAATGAGACAAAATGGAGGGTTCTATAGCTTGTCAGGTGTCTAAGCCCAGACCAGCTGGGGCTACACTTAGCATTCTGAGCCCACTAGTCTCAAGTGCAGGGCAGTGTATTGGCAAGTGCCCTAGGTCCTAATGTCAACTCTACCACTGATGTGAGGCATCAGTGCATGTCACCCCCCTTGCCTCAGTTTCTTTCTCTGTAAGAGCAGAGGCTGGACTGAATGAGCTCTTACAGTCTGGCTTACTTCAGACTCCAGGGAAACCAGTGTCTGCAGGAGCTCAGCTGTTCCCACAGCAGGACCAGGGTGGACTTAAGATAGATGGAGTTGGGCTCTGGGTCCACTGAAGACTGAAAAGGCCCCCAAGAAAGGATGGGAGAAGGTTGGCTCAAATTCTGCAAAACACAGAGCAGACCTCTGCCCAGGCTGCACTGCTCCTGACTGGCTTGGCCCAATCTGGGTCTATAAGACACTTCTTTTAAACCATTTTAGATCTTCTTTATGCACCTATCTCTTACTCCAGCCACTACTGCAATTCAAACTGATAGAGTCTTGCCTCTGGCCTATGCTACACCTGGAGCTGAACTGTTGAATCTTTACTTGGGGACCATGCATGTGCAATCTGGTAGCGCATGGCATTAATGACCCACGTGGTGAACCTTTGACCAATCTGGGATGGTAGCTGGTGGGTCAAGGTTTCTCCTTTCCTCCAGAAAAGATTATTCACCTGTGTATTGCTAAGCAATTCAAAGAGCTTCTCAGTAAGTTTTAAGGGACTGGGAAACCAGGTGCTTTAAGTGTCCAATTTAATAACATATCCTTATATTAGCTCTCCCTCTTCCCCTCATGGGACTCCTTCCTACTCCCTTTCAAAGAACTGATACAAAAGCTTCAGGCTTTGCTTTTTGGAGAACCAAGCAAGGCTGAGATAGTTGTCTACGTTCAGATTTATGGCAAGTGGAACAAATCCAACCCAAACACCACTATAAAAAGAATAGCTTGCTGTGCCTTGGTTGCCAGTACTCATAGAACAATCTAGGCCAACCCTGGGAGTCTTGACATTTATTAACAGTTTTAAATCTCTAAAGTCTTCATTGAGATAATCCTTACACTGACTATAAGGAGGTCATATAACTAAACTCAAGTTATAAATGAGGAAACACGCTCAAAGAGGTTTACTGACTTGTTCATGCAGCACAACGAACTGCTATGGCTTTGAGATTCAAATCTTGGTCTTCTAACTCCAGGTCTGAAGTCTCCGTTCTGTTTCCCAGTGTGATGAACTATCCCATGGACCATTAGAAACTACTGTGTTGGGATCTAAAAACAGCTCGGTGAGCAATTCCACCTCCTCCCTTTATTTTTAGTTTGATCCAAATACACTGAGCAGCAGGAAAGAAAAAGTCTGAAAGGGTTGGAAAAGTCTGAGAAAAGTGCTACTTAGAGGTTGCTTTAAGGCTGAGCTGTCAGGAATACCGCGGGTGTGGAGCCACAGGGTTGAGCACTAAAAGACAAGCACCCCAGTTCAGCTACCTATTTGCACTTGGGCTCCTTAGAGCTCCAACTCCAGACACCGTGAGTAGGGAAACACAAGGACTATCCTTTCCTCCCTATCCTTTTTTTTTTTTTTTTTTTTTTTTGTATTTTTCTGAAGCTGGAAACGGGGAGAAACAGACAGACTCCCGCATGTGCCCGACCGGGATCCACCTGGCACGCCCACCAGGGGGCGATGCTCTGCCCCTCCGGGGCGTCGCTCTGCCGGGACCAGAGCCACTCTAGCGCCTGGGGCAGAGGCCAAGGAGCCATCCCCAGCGCCTGGGCCATCTTTGCTCCAATGGAGCCTCGGCTGCGGGAGGGGAAGAGAGAGAAAGAGAGGAAGGAGAAGGGGAGGGGTGGAGAAGCAGATGGGCGCCCCTCCTGTGTGCCCTGGCCGGGAATCGAACCCGGGACTTCTGCACGCCAGGCGGACACTCTACCACTGAGCTAACCGGCCAGGGCCTTCCTCCCTATTCTTGATGGCCACAAGGGGGAACCTTCCTTCCGGCAGGAAGGAAGATTCCTGAGGGAATCTGAGGCTGGGCAAAGGGCCCAGCGTGTCAGTTCCCATCACAGCCACACAATCCAGCATGAGTCACCACACACGCAGCCAGGTGAGTCATGCAGGCTGACGGACACTCTGAGGACAGGACATAGGGTGGCTGGGCACAGGAGCCTGGAGAGGGGTCCAGGGAGGGGCAAAAGAGTCCATCTTTGTTGGCCAGTCACCGAGTGAGGTTTCCAGTGCTGATGTGAGGCTACACTGTAACAGGATCACTGTTCCACCCTGGCTTTCTGTATACCCTACCCTTTCAACAATCCTCCTCTCAGAAGCCTATGGTCCTCAGTAGAATCCTGTTCCCTTCCTCTAAACATAAGCAAGACCCTATCTTAACCTGATCACTCTTGCACTGCCCCAATACTCCTTATAATTCTTCCCCCTATAAAACTTTATCTCTGTGCCATCCCTTCTCACATTAGCTAATCTACAAAATTAAAATGGTAACAAATGCAGATAAGCTACTGGGTTACCTTTGCATGGTTGCTACACAATTACTGGACTTCGAGTAAAAATAAATCCTTGATTAGTATATTGCTTGGGGATACATACCTAGGTAGTAAAAGAAAACCAAAAGAATGATATAAAGAAAACTCAGGAAACGAGTTCTCTTGTGGGCATATGTCAGGAAATTAGGGACAGGTGCACAAGCTATCACAAAGTTGGGTACTCACACAGAAATATTGTTATAATAGTATTAAAACTGTACATACATGTCTTAATCATTCTTTTGTATGTTAGGATGTATTCCACAATGAAGAATACTAAGAAAAATAAAGTAAGGCAAGAATCCTGATTCTAGAATTTATTAGGTATGTAATCTAATGGGGACTCAAGTAGGCCTAGAGCCCACAGACCTTTGTGAGCTACGTGTGTGAATGTGATTTGCACATTGTAAAATGTTAGAGGAATATTTATTATGATTAGTTTTCTGAGTTAAAGCCTCCTAGAGCAATGCCTTTATCCTGAAGGGCTGATTCCTCAGCTTTTTGAGGACTTTCAGATCCTAGCCTACAGCTAGGCCAACTCTGCATATCCTTCCTTTAAGGTGGCCCACCCTCCAGACTGGAGACAGCTTGGGATGAGAGACAGCCAATTCTTCAAGGGAGCGGAATAGAAGCAAAAAGTGAGGGAAGTGCGGTGGGCAAGCTGCTGATTTCCAAATTAGCCCACTCTGGTCCCAGAGGGACACTCACCAGCTGTCAGGACCTGCACTTTCCACGGGTGAGCATTCAGGACCCGCTGGTATGCCCGCCAGAGTACCATGCTTCCTGTTAAGCCAAGAGGAGAGGGGTTCACCCCACTGCCCCTCCCCACAATTAAAGAAACGCTGGACTTGCCCTTATGCCCACTCACACTTCCCCTCCCGCTTTCAATACGTCCGTCCTAAGGGGCCTCGGGAGGGATGCTTCTTGGACAGCTTCCGGTCCCAGGGGTCTCCTGAGACAATCGGGTAAAAGAGGAAGGCTGTGAATGACTATGGAATCCCGGTGGCAACCACCCGCCACCCGCCACCCCCGGCCCTGAAGCAGGGCCACCTTGGGGGGCCTCCGTCCCAGCGAGGTACTCTCATGAGGACAGGTTTGCTCTTTCAAGCCTGGTCGGTCCCTACATTCAGACACTTAGTTGGAACCAACCCTCATCTTTCCTGAGTCCAACTCCACGCCAGAAATAGGGCCTGTCATTCCTGGGTCTGGAGTTATCACATGAACTGTGCGCGCTCGGAGCGCGCAGAAATATGAGCTGCTGACAACAGACCGGGACACTCACCTGGGAGCGAACTCAGCCCTCACACGTGATTGAGCAGCGGCGGTACTTCCGCTGTGAGCTCCGCCCCTTCCGCCTGGCGAGCCGGAAGGCATTCCCTTGCAGCCAGCGCAGGAATGGGAGTGGACTGATTCATCACTAATATTCATAGAGATTGGCTCAGAAACCCCTTTTCCAAGTTAACTAAGCCAGGTCTTGGTGTGGGGCCCGCCATTCATAACTCCCACCATGGCCTGACCTCTGTCTCATTCTGTTTCTTTCCCCTGCGGCTTCTCAACCTGGAGAGACCCTCGCTGTTCCCGAGCTCCGGAACTGACCAAGGTGCTGACTTCCGTCTCAGTTTTAGGAATTATTTGGAAACTATAAACCAGTTAAGTGTGTACGTGTGTATTTGTCTCTAGGTTCTTCACGAGCCTCAGTTGTGAGTTTCTTAGAGAGTAGAATTGGGTCTTGTTCATATCTGTCGTCCGCACAGCAACTAGTTCAGTGTTTTGTCCACAACCTTTAGAAATGCTGCATAAAGATGACTTCTCCGTGTAAAGCATTGGGATTACAGAGCCTCAAGGAAGTGTAGGTACTGGTTTCCTAACTAGCAGGCTGGGCAGGCATGGCCATCACTAGAGGAACTTAAGGTACCTCGTTTGTGAAAGAAGAGGGTTGGACTATGTTTAACAAACTGGGCTCCAGTTTTACCGGTTTAGGTTTGTGAGGATGGGTATCACTACAGATTCTTCTTTACCCCAACTTCAAAATATGTAAAGGGCCACGTTTAACAAAGGGTACGGAATTCAAAGTGTTTGTAAACCAATAAATTCGGTAATTTCCTAATTACCCTTTCCAGTTCTAACGTTTTAAAAGTTAAATTTCTTTTTAGGGAGGTGGAAACACCCACAAGATCCCTGGATTTGTCAACCTCTGCTTAACCATATCCAGGGAGCCCACTTTAGGAGGCAGCCATATCTGATTCTTTCAGGCTCTCTACCTGGCTAGCTCCAGCTACAATACATTCAATTCCTATATGATTAAGGTAGGGAGAAACACAGGAAAGAAGCAAGAGTTAGATGTTACAAACCTTTAACTAAAGGCTCTTATAAGCAAAAAAACATAATAGAAGAGTCAATTTACACTAGTAAATATATGATAGTAGACCAAGTGTGGCAGATTAGAAATCTGTATTCTGAAGTCCTTATTCAAACTGCTTAAGCACTCTGAATCTTAATTTATCAAGTAAAATGGAGCAATACCTACCTCATGATTGAGTAACACATGCAAAGTACCTGAAGTAGACCAAGTGCTTAATAAACACGTTTATCCTATACTTGCCTTCCTTCCCTCTTGGAAACACACTGGAGGAAAATTCTTACTCAAGAAATATAGGCCTGACCTGTGGTGGCGCAGTGGATCAAGTATTGACCTGGAATGCTGAGGTTGTTGGTTTGAAACCCTGGGCTTGCCTGGTCAAGGCACATGTGGGAGTTGAAGCTTCCTGATCCTTCCCCCTTCTCTCTCTCCTCTCTAAAATGAATCAAGTCTTCAAAAAAATATTTTTTAAAAAATACAGGAAGCTCTTTGGGAAGGTGAAATTTGAGCTGGGACCTTGAATGATGAATAGGATTTAGGTGGAGATGCTAGAAAAGAACACTCCTGGAGGAGGGAATAGTGTAAGAACACAAAGGAAAAGGTGCAGAAACCCATGGAGAGTAGTATAACGTGGACATATTGGGAGGGCAGGTTAGAAGTGGAGTGGTCTAGGAAGAAAGAAGTTTATGTTAAAGAGAGCACTCCCTTCAATAGCAGCTGGCTGCCTATTTTTTTCTGTAATAGTTCCTGAGGTCATCTGACTACTTACCCCAAACCTCAAATTGTATTCCTATATATTCCAAAACTATGGTTTGCCTATTTCTCATTGCTGGGTTATGTCCTTGAACAAGAAGTAGTACTGCAGTCATGATGAGTCTGCAGCATTCCACAAAAGGATTTTAACAAAATGAGCTATAACACTATAGCAAGTCCTCAAATAAACATCATTTCATTCAACACTGTTTCATTATAGCATTGGTGAGATTTCATAAGAACTCTTGTTTATAACAACTTGCCTATGGTAAGACTAGTTTCATTATGCATCACGTAGTCACAGGCCATATTGAAGTTAAGTGCAGACTTACTGTACATTACTTGGGTTCTAAACACCTATATATAGGGTTGAAATAAAGTAGCTAAACGTTTAGTAAGTCAACATGACCTATCATGAAAGATAAAAAATCATGACGGGTAAAAGAATGGTTAATGTAACTGAAGATATTTAATCTAGAGAAGACTTGGGAAACACATGATAGCTATTTTAAATATTTAAAAGGGCAATCACAGGAAAGAATGACTAGAAATCCTAATACCCATGGTAAAATTTACAGAGGTATGACTGGATATAAAGATGTTTAAAAACATTACTGTCTACAAGTGTTCAAGTAGGGTCAGATGACCAGTGATCAGGAATATCTCATAAGCAGGAGTAAGATCTGAGCCACTGTTCTATTGGTAGTGTGTTTGTGGTGTTCCTCAGTTAAAGAACTAGTATAAGCAGCTTCAGTCCAATAAATTACTACTCCACAGCTACCATGGGCTTGCGTGTTGCTTACTCTAAACAGGAAGTTGGGAAGGCAGTAATATTGGATCCTGGAATGCAATCAGACAGGAGCCTTCATGCAGATACTCTTTCCAGTTCTCCAAACACCCACTCATATGTGGTCTCAAAAACACTCAGTACCTTTACTTAGCTTTACCCACTTCACAATATGCTCAATATGAGCAATTTGACTCCCAAGCCTAGGTCAGGCTTGAGTGTTTCTTGTGAGCCATAGTTTTAGGCTAAGAAGGCTTGAGAGTTTGTGAAGGGCGAACCCTCCTGCCCACAGGGGGCTGTGATGACAGTAGAAGTCAGTGGAAGGAGAGGTATCTAAGGAGTCCTGGGGAGGCAGGTCTAAAGGTCCAGGCCTGGCAGCATCACTGTCCAAGAAGGCCCCAGTTCCTATGGTCTGTGCATGGGGGGGGGCCATGTGTTCTTGGCAGACTTTATTCCAAGGGTCCCGTGTGGACCACAACTAGGGACTGGGCAGAAGGCGATGGCTGGTTGAAGAGAAGCCAGGCCCTTAAGTAGGGGAGGATAGTTGGAACATAGCACTGAAGTGGGCTCGGCTTTCAAGCTGCATACGATGGCCCAGTGGGGAGGTGAGTCCACGGACAAAATGGATCCGAACCAGCCCAGACTGCCCCCCAGATACAAGCCATCCATAGGAGTCCAGGTTTGGGCTGAAACGTACCTGTGAGAGAATAGAAAACAAAAGAAAGCTGCTCATAGGGTTGCTTTAGGGTGAGTCCTAGCCACGAGGGCAGAAAACATGGGCCACAATCTGAAAGGACAGGACCATGAGGGGGTAAGAGAAGTAGGAATGAGAAGACAATGAACAAGGTAAGCTCTTGAACACAAGCTTCTCAGAGCTATTTTCCCTCCTTAGCCCTCTTGGTCGCCTTTTCATCTCCCATTTCATTGACCACAGGCCCAGAGCTGGGAGAAAATGAGAGTGAAGGGTGAAGAAAATGAGAGGCAAGGTTCTTACCTTATGAATAGCCTCCAGCTGCAACCTATCCAGGCAGAGCTGAGACTGCCCCTCTCCCTCCTGCATACGCAGCATTGGTTCTCTACGGAGCAGATCGTGGAAAGAACCCTGGGGAGGGGAAGTGCAACAGGAGAGAGCAAGTGAGCAGCTCTTAGTTTTGCATCTTTGTGCTGGAACACTTTAGGATTCCCTATTATATAAAGACTAGAGTTTTCTACTTTTTCTAATTTACTGATTTTAAAGAGAGAAGAAGAGAAAAAGAGACAAAAACATTGATCTGTTCCTGTATGTGCCCTGACCAGGGATCGAACCAGCAACCTCTGAGTGTTGGGACGATGCTCTAACCAACAGAGCGATTTGGCCTAGGCAAGTTTTCTACTTTTTCTAATGCCACACCCATTTCCCTGGTCCCAATTTACCAAATCTGTGTCTTGAAAGAGCAAGTAGTGATGGTTGACAGTTTCAGCATAAGTTCGAGCCTTGGGAGGATTGGGGGCCCCAGATGAAGCAGAAGAATGGTCTTGACCTTCACGACTGTCCTGATATGGCATCAGATCTGCTTTATATATAGGCTAGAAAGGAGACCATGAGATTAGGTTCCATAAGGCTGAATATAGGATAAAAGTAAAAGAGAAAAATGGTCTGGGGTAAGAGAGACTTAAAAATTAAGAAAGCAGTATGTTAAGCCCTGGCCAGTTGGCTCAATGGTAAAGCGTCGGCGTGGCATGCAGAAGTCCTGGGTTCAATTCCCGGCCAGGGCACACAGGAGAGGCGCCCATCTGCTTCTCCACCCCTCCCCCTCTCCTTCCTCTCTGTCTCTCTCTTTCCCTCCCGCAGCCGAGGCTCCACTGGAGCAAAGATGGCCCGGGTGCTGGGGATGGCTCCTCGGCCTCTGCCCCAAGCGCTAGAGTGGCTCTGGTCGCAACAGAGCGACGCCCCGGAGGGGCAGAGCATCGCCCCCTGGTGGGCATGCCGGGTGGATCCCGGTCGGGCGCATGCGGGAGTCTGACTGTCTCTCCCCGTTTCCGGCTTCAGAAAAATACAGAAAAAAAAAAAGAAAAGAAAAGAAAGCAGTATGTTTAAACATATGTTCAGATGCACTAGAGTAGGGAATATTTATGCAACTCTGTACTAAGACTCCCAGGGAGATCAAGGCAGGGAAACCTAGTACTAATTTGTAGTACTAATTTGGGAGGTCATGTGGATTAGGACCTAACAGATGGTGCTGCCATTATATATTCATATACGTACAAATCTTCGCTCTACAGGTCGCTTGACACTTATTGGATTCAGTGCCATATCAGGCAATATAGCTGCAATGAGCTCCCCGGATATATCTCCTGCGGCTATTGTCCCAAGCCAGTCGGATCCTGAAAGACTCTAATAGGAAGAGACACATTTCATTCATTTATCCATTCAGTTATTCTCTCTTTTTTTTGAACTGGTAATAACTGCAGTCTCAGGTAGAAGAGACACACAAACAAAATAAGTTAATCATAACTCATATTCCTGATGAAACAGTTAACACATACCTATCTTCTATCCAAAACTACTACCTCTTCCTGACCACTACTAGGTGAGTAAATAAATCATTTTCTGGTGTAATGAAGATTTCAAAGAGAAGGGCTCACCCAAACAGTGCCTTTTCGAGGAGCAGTGAAGTAGGCCTTAAAACCAAGGTAACCAGCATCAATATAATGAATTCCACAGAGTCCATAACTATAAGAGAAAGAAAATAAAACTTTCTGTTTTCTAAGATTACATTCATTTCTTCTCCCCATGTCCTTCCAAAATTCAAACTCCCTCAGTGAAACAGCCCTCACCACCCTCCCCACAATCAACTGGCACACTTTACACCCCAACCCCAAGGGTCTGTCCCCCAAGTTTCTCCTATCTCCATCCTGCCATACGAGGCATAGCAGTTGTCCTGAGCCACAGTGACACCGTTGTAGGGGAGCAGCCAGGCCAGCTCTGTACTCAAGAAGCGCTTGATAGAGTTTATAGGTTCATAAGGTCGACGAAGGTCCCAGAATTTGATTTTCCGATCGCTTCCTGCAGACACTATGAAATGACTGTGGAAAGATGGAAGATGAGGGAGAAGATCAAATCTGAACAAGTCTGAAGAGTCAGCTTGTCCCAGCTGCACTTCCCACCTCCACAACTCCCTATTCCAACCTGTTGGCTTTGCACCACTGAAGGGTACGCACAGCCTGGTCATGGGCTAGGAAACACTGGAAGGGGTAGAGCTTCAAGGAGCCATCTGAGAGCCGTATCCGCTGCAGGGGCGAGTTAGTGGGCAGGTTCCAGAAAACCACCATGCCTGAGGTAGGATAGAACATGTAGGAATTAAGATAGGCTCTCTCTTCCTTGCTCTAATTACTTTCTCTATATCAGAGGTCTCAAACTTGCGGCCCGCCGAACAATTTTGTGCGGCCCGCAGACTAATCCACGAAGTTCAAAATATTTTGGATAAAATTAAGTAAGCCTAGGGGCCTACTTGTATTTTTCATTTCTCTAGTATCTAGTATCCTAGCTAGATATTAGCTTAGTTAACAGCAGTTGTGATGCGAACTACAGTTTCTGGTCGTTTTGTGACACTGAGTAAACTGCATGTATGATTGTGCTTGTTGTACTGATTTTTTTTTGTTTTCAACTGCAGTGAGAAAAGTGTTGCGTAACAGTTGCCTTTTGTAGACCTAGTGCGGCCCGCCGAACGGCTGTGATTTTGCTCTGCGGCCCACATGCTGAGTTGAGTTTGAGACCCCTGCTCTATATTCTACCCTCAGATCTGATCGCTTATGAAATGATACAAGGGTCATGATTAGCTAGCCAACATTCCCTCCATAGTTTAATCCTTTGAGTAACACAAACGTTCATGTACGTCCTCACTCAAAGGGTTAACAAAAACCTAACTGCTCGAAAGGTTAAAATATGTAACATAATTTTAGATCCAATTCTCAGCAACAAAAAGTCATATCTTAGCCTGGGACCTTCAGTTGAAAAATACTGAATGCACTCAGAAGCCTCTATGCTCTACTAAATAAAAGTAAAGGGATTTTTGTCTGACTGGAAGTGACGCAGTGGATAGAGCATCAACCTGGGATACTAATGTCCCAGGTTTGAAACCCTGAGGTCACTGGCTTGAGTCCAGAATTGCCAGCTTAAGTGTGAAGACTCTGGCTTGAGCATGGGATCATTCAAATGATTCCATGGTTGCTGGCTTGAGCCCAAGGTCACTGGCTTGAGCAAGGTGTCACTGGCTCAGCTTGAGTCCCCTGGTCAAGGCACATATGAGAAGAAATCAATGAACAACTAAAGTGATAAAACTATGAACTGATGCTTCTCACCTCTCTCCTTTCCTGTCTCTCTCCCTCTAAAAAAGAAAAAGTAAAGGGATTTTAAAAGAACATAAACTCTCTAAGACAGGGGTGGCAAATTACAGCCCCTGAGCCAAAGACACCAGTTTTGGTAAGTAAAGTGTGACACAGCCCCACTCATTCATTTACCTAATGTCTATGGCTGCTTTCACTTTACAATGGTGGAGCTGAATAGTTCCATCAATGGCCAAATAGCCAAGCATAAAATACTATCTGATCCATTGCAGAAGTGTCTGCCAATTCTGCCCTAAGACAAAGAGAATAGGCAAGGTGCCAAAAACAACAAAATGTAGACAAACAGAAAACAAGTAGACAAACAGAAACTAACTTGGATGATCCAAAAAAAGCTGACCCCTGACCAGGCTGGCTGATGAGGAGGTAATAAAAAATGTAACTTTGGGCCCTGGCCAGTTGACTCAGTAGATAGAGCGTCAGCCTGGTGTGCAAGACATCCTAGGTTTGATCCCTGGTCAGGGCACACATGAAAAGTGACCATCTGCTTCTTTTCCCCTCCCTCTCCTCCTTCTCTCTCTCTTCCCCCCTAGTAGCCAGTGGTTTGATTGGTCTGAGTGTCGGCCCTGGGTGCTAAAAATAGCTTGGCTGATTTGAGCATCAGCCCAGATGGGGGTGGTGGGGTGGATCCCAGTAAGGGAGCATGAGGGTCTCTATCTCTCCCCCTCTTACTTAAAAAAAAAGTCAAGAAACTTTGATAAAAATAAGACTAATTAAAAGACAATAAGAGCCTGACCTGTGCTGGCGCAGTGGATAAAGCGTCGACCTGGAAATGCTGAGGTCGCCAGTTCGAAACCCTGGGCTTGCCTGGTCAAGACACATATGGGAGTTGATGCTTCCAGCTCCTCCCCACCTTCTCTCTCTGTCTCTCTCTCCTTTCTCTCTCCCTCTCTGTCTCTCTCTCTCTCTTTCTCTCTCCTCTCTAAAATGAATAAATAAAATTAAAAAAAAAAAGAAAATAAGAATTTAATACATAAAATTTGGGAAAAATATGTGTAGCTAAAACCTCTTTCACACATAAACTCAAGGAAGGTAGCACCTATGAACCTTTCTTTTTTTTTTTAAAGATGGTTTTATTTATTTATTTATTTTACAGAGACAGAGAATTAGAGAGAGGGATAGATAGGGACAGAGAGACAGAAAGGGAGAAAGATGAGAAGCATCAATCATCAGTTTTTTCATTGCAACACCTTAGTTTTCGTTGATTGCTCTCTCATATGAGCCTTGACCGTGGCCTTCAGCAGAGAGAGTAATCCCTTGCTCAAGCCAGCGACCTTGGGTCCAAGCTGGTGAGCTTTGCTCAAACCAGAGAAGTCCATGCTCAAGCTGGCGACCTCGGGGTCTCAAACCTGGGTCCTCCTCTTCCCAGTCCAACGCTCTATCCACTGCACCACCGCCTGGTCAGGCTATGAACCTTTCTTGAAGAAAATGCATTGCCTGACCTGTCGTGGTGCAGTGGATAGAGCGTTGACCTGGAATGCTGAGGTCACTGGTTTGAAGCCTCAGGCTTGCCTGGTCAAGGCACATATGAGAAACTACAAGTTGATGCTTCCTGCTCCACCTTCCATCTTTCTTTCTCCCCTCTCTCAAAAATCAATTTAAAAAAATTTTTTTTAAAAAAACAAAAAGGAAAGAAAAAATGTATTGACAAGTGAATTACAACTGAGCAACATAAATAATTCAGCAATGGAGGGAGAAAGAGAAAAGGACTGATAGAAACTTGCAGTCATTTCAATATAAAATTAAAGTTTAATAACTTCGGGAATTTTTTTTTTTTTTTTTGTATTTTTCTGAAGCTGGAAACGGGGAGAGACAGTCAGACAGACTCCCGCATGCGCCCGACCAGGATCCACCTGGCACGCCCACCAGGGGCGATGCTCTGCCCACCAGGGGGCGATGCTCTACCCCTCCAGGGTGTCGCTCTGCTGCAACCAGAGCCACTCCAGCGCCTGGGGCAGAGGCCAAGGAGCCATCCCCAGCGCCCGGGCCATCTTTGCTCCAATGGAGCCTTGGCTGCGGGAGGGGAAGAGAGAGACAGAGAGGAAGGAGGGGGGGGGGGTGGAGAAGCAAATGGGCGCTTCTCCTGTGTGCCCTGGCCGGGAATCGAACTCGGTCCCCCGCATGCCAGGCCGACGCTCTACCGCTGAGTCAACCGGCCAGGGCCAGGAATTTTTTTTTAATGTTTATTTTATTGACCCTAGAGAGAGGAAAGGAGAGGAGAGAGACAGAAATATCTGCTCCTGTATGAGCCCTGACTGGGGATTGAATTGGCAACCTCTGTGCTTTGGAACGATGTTCTAACCAACCAAGCTCTCTGGCCAGGGCCCTGGTCCACAAACTGTGGCTCGCGAGCCACAAAGTACCACGTGTGGGTGCTACCTCGATAAGGAATGTACCTACCTACATAGTTTCAGTTTAAAAAAATTTGGCTCTCAAAAGAAATTTCAATAGTTGTACTGTTGATATTTGACTCTGTTGACTAATGAGTTTGCCAACCACTGGGCCAGGGCAACTTTGGGAATTAAGATAGCAAATGAGCATCAAGTTTCATGTACCTCGACAAAATGTAAGAGTAATATCACCAAAGAAACACAATTAGATGGTGGGAGGGAAGATAAAAAGAAATGTAAGAGTGCTAATTTCCTTATCTCCCGAGCAGAAAGGCTACTGATGATGCCTAAAAATAAACTTGTCATTTAAAAACAACTTAATACCTCCAACACTTAATGTCATTTATAATCTTTTTTTTCTTTTTAATCTTAAAAATATCTTTAAGAAACTAGTATTTCTGTGGTAAAGGAACATTTATTGGGAACTTATCTAACCTTTCAGCTTCATTTGTCTTTTTCTTCTATAAAATGAAGTACAGCGGTACCTTGAGATACAAGTTTAATTCATTCTGTAACTGAGCTCGTCAGTCAACTCGTATATCAAACAAATTTCTCCCATTTAAAATAACTGAAATAGATTTAATCTGTTCCAGCCCTGTGAAATATCCCCAAACCATCCTAAATTATGAAAAAAGACATGTTTTAAATTAAGAAACACACATATATACTTTACCAATGCATAACAAAATATATGAAATAAAAGAAAAAAGGGTTATTTATTGTAGTACTGTATTATTACCTTGGAGACAGACAAGTGCGGCTAATGGAGGTAAATGGAGGAAGAGGAGGGAGGGAGGGAGGGAGGAAGGGATGCAGGCACTGTAGACACGTAAACTAAAACTGCACTTTCTTAACACTAAATGTAAACTAAAACTGTATGTTCTTTACTTTAAACAAAACTAAAACTGCACTTTCATTATTTAAAATGAAACCACAAAAACTTAATTGTAAAAAAAACATTCTTAACTTTAAACTTAATCTAAGCTTCACATTACATATTTTTCATTTAATCACCACCTGTTTTTGCCTTTTTGGCTGCACTTTCGGCACTTTCACTTGCAGGACGTTTGAATAAAAATCTAACCATAGAGGTGTGCTTTTGCCTGCCTTTTAAAATGTTACAGAGGCCCTGGCCAGTTGGCTTAGTGGTAGAGCGTCGGCCTGGCGTGCAGAAGTCCCGGGTTCAACTGCCGGCCAGGGCACACAGGAGAAGCGCCCATCTGCTTCTCCACCCCTCCCCCTCTCTTTCTCTCTGTCTCTCTCCTCCCCTCCCGCAGCCAAGGCTCCACTGGAGCAAAGTTGGCCCGGGCGCTGGGGATGGCTCCATGGCCTCTGCCTCAGGCGCTAGAATGGCTCTGGTCGCGGCAGAGCAATGCCCCAGATGGGCAAAGCATCATCTCCTGGTGGGCATGCCGGGTGGATCCCGGTCGGGTGCATGCGGGAGTCTGATTGCCTCCCCTTTTCCAACTTCAGAAAGATACAAAAACAAATAAATAAATAAGATAAATAAATAAATAAAATGTTACAGAAATGTGACAAGTGTCATTAAAAAGTACATGACCAGTTGAAACTTTTTCTAGGTGTTTCTTTTCAATGAAACTTGAAAGCTTCTCCCACATTGCCAGCATATCTTTAATTTCACTTGTAGAAATCACTTCCTCCAACTCTACCTCCTCCTCACTACTAATCTCTTGCAGAAGCTCTGCATGTTGCATCATCTGTAGCTCCTTCAACTCCTCAGTTGAGAGTTCCTCCTCATGTTCCTCGATGAGCTCATTTATGTCACCCTCATCTACCTCCAGACCCATCGACTCTCCAAGGGACACAATCTCCTTCAACGCTTCTACCTCGGTCTCGGTCTCGGTCTCTGGTTCGAAGTCCCTGTCTGCAACAACATCAGGCCATAACTTTTTCCATGCCGAGTTCAAGGTTCTTCTTGTAACCTCTTGCCATGCCAAGTCAATAATGAGTAAACATATCACGATGTTGTAGTGATCTTTCCAAAACTCTCGAAGGGTTAGATTTGTATTCTCAGTCACCTCAAAGCAGTGGCGGAACAAGTGCTTTGTGTAAAGCTTTTTAAAGTTGGAAATGACCTGCTGATCCATAGGTTGCAAAACTGAAGTTGTGTTGGGTGGGAAGTAGAGGACTTTCACGAATTTGAACTCATTGAGAATGTCATCTTCAAGACCAGGTGGGTGGGCTGGAGCATTTTCAAGGATTAGTAATGCTTTCATCAGGAGTTTATTTTCTTGAAGATATTTCTTCACTGCAGGACCAAAGACGAGATTTACTCATTCAAAAAAAAAAATGCCACATAACCCATGCCCTAGCATTGGCGCACCTCATAACCTGCAGTTTTTCTTTAAGAATCTTGTGAGTCTTAAAGGCTCAAGGATTTTCAAAATGATACACTAGCAGTGACTTTACTTTAAAGTCACTGTTTGCACACAATGCAAGGGCCAGACAGTCCTTCATGGGTTTATGGCCTGGCAGCTTCTTCTCCTCTGTGGTGAGGAAAGTCCTCTGGGTCATTTTTTCCCAAAACAATCCTGTTTTGTCACAGTTGAACATTTGCTGGGGAATGTAGCCTTTCTTTGCGATAAGCAAAAGGTGCGATGTACTCCTCAGCTGCCTTAACGTCAGCACTCGCAGCTTCACCATGCCTCACCACCGAGTGGATGCCAGATCTCTTCTTGAAATTTTCAAACCAGCCGTGACTTGCCTTAAACTTACCTTCTGCTGCCTCTTTTGAGGTTGATGGTTCTTTCTTCAAGTCGCCGTAAATAATGCCCGCCTTTTCGCATATTACAGTCTCCGTCACTGTATCTCCTGCCAGCTCTTTCTCTTTCACCCACACCAGCAGAAGCTTCTCCGTTTCTTCATGGATATTTGTCCTTAATTGGGACAGAATTGTAGTTCCTTTTGCTGGATTTACGCTTTTGATGCCATCCTTTTGTTTAAGGATGGTACAAATTGTAGAAGTATTGCGGTCGTACAGCCTTGCCAGTTCAATCACTCATACACCACACTCATGTTTTTCTATTATTTCTTGCTTTACTTCTATCGACATTATTCTCTTCTTCTCACCACTGTCCTTTACACTCACTTTCTTTGGCCCCATGATAGCACACAAAAAAAGTTAGTAAAAAATGCAAAAATGATGCAAGAACGAGTACAGCACACGAGATTCAACGTGATTCTGTGGGATAACACGTGAGAAAGAATGAAATGCTGGTGTTGTGCTGCCGATACTGGACCCGTGCATCAACGCGCCAACTAGCGGCAGCTTCCTGAATTATGATTCGTATCTCGGAATTTCAGATCTTGAACAAAAATACAGACTGAGTCGCAGCTCGTATCTTAAAAGATCATATGTTGGTCCACTTGTATCTCAAGGTACCACTGTATAATTAAATTTAATACCTTTTAATTTAAAATAGCTTATAGAGTATGATCCCATTTCTTTTTATCTTTATATATGCATAGAGAACTGCATGAAACAATGTTCAACTACTTAATTATTTTTCTGAATAGAAAAATTTTTAGTAACTTTATTTTTTTAACACTGCCTGAATAGTTCTATGTAATGCCCAATACTGAACCAAAAGGAAACAACCAAAGCAACATATATGAAAGCCCAGAGAGCCGCCGCTCCTTGCATTCTGTTTTGGTTTTTACCATTATAGTATCCAGCAGCCAGGTGGTGGTGGGGCCGGGTGGGCATCCAGGCCAGGCTAAGGCATTGACCACACTCAGAGGGGTCTGACATCTGCATAGATCCCACCTGAAGGGTTGCCACACTCTGTACCTGCAGGGACAGAAGAGATGGGACTCGAGTTAGGGACACCTACTGTTTGGAATAAAGACTCAAATTAGTGTTCAATCCAACAGGAGAGGAAGATCTCTCAGAGTCAGAAAGAGACTCACTGCGGAATCACTAAGGGACGGGAAGGTGGAACCTCAGGTAAGGCAGAGTTCCTCACTCACCTTATAGATGGCGGGCTTCATTGCATCTGTGAGGGTAAAAGAGCAGTAACAGATCACTCTGGATCCAGAGGACTGGGTCCTCATCAGCCTCGCTTAGACCAGCACCCTGCCCTTTCAATAATGACCTTCCCCTACATGCTTATCTCGTCACCATCAATGTACAAGCCCACCTCTCTCTGCCCCACCCTCTCCTTTCTTCCTGTTACACCTGCTAGTACCCTTCCTATCAGAATGGCTAATCCCGCCGCTCTGCTCGCTTCTCACCATCTCCCATTTCTCCAGAACTTTGCTCTTTTGTTACCAACCCCTCCTCCTGCATTCTTCACTTTCTCCCTACTGGTCATTCTCACTTCCACACACACTCGTCTCCTATCTAAACCAAACAAACAAAACCCTTCCTTTACCTCTGGCCAGCACCCTCTGTGCTCTCCTCCACAGCCAAACTTCCTGAATGAACTGCCCGTCCATCTTCACTTCCTCACATACCGTTCCCTTCTCAAGCCAATCCTCCCCCAGATCACAAATAGGGCTTTCTCAGGGTTCACACCTGGGTGCCCTCTTATTTACTCAGTATAGTTAAAAAACAAATAAAATCAACAAATAGGAGCTGCCTTTCCCTGACCCCCTCTTCTCATGCACCTTCAGCTCTATACTCTCCCCCTCTTCCTAACGAGTGTGTGTGTGTGTGTGTGTGTGTGTGTGTGTGTGCGCGCACGCGCAGTGTGCGTGTGGTGGTGAGGGCAGGAGAGGCTGAGGACAAGATCGGGGAGGACAAGGGTATGGCAGGAAAGACAAGGCCCACCTGTCCGCCTCCACCCTCAGCAGCTCTTTACACAGCCAATTAAGTGGCAGCAAGAGGAAGGGGCCCAAGAGCACAGAACAGGGAGGAGGGGAGTCAGAGGTGATGTGCTGGCAGAGTGCAGTTATAAGTCTGCAGGAGTACTACCTGCGGGCTGCTGAAGAGACAGGTCAAGAACAAAATGTGTGAAGTCAATGTGAGGTATGACTATGTAAGGCTTTGTATTAGAGAGACCGGGCCTATGGGGGTTTCAAGGGAGATGGACACACTCTGGCCATGGCTACAATATCCCCATTCTCCATGCTCTGCTACTCACCCAGCGGCTGCTGTGCCAGGAGGGCCTCAGGATGGGGCAGACTGAACAGCAGCACCTTCCCGTCTGAGCAGGCAAGAGCCAAGAGACCCAACCGGGGCAGAAGAGGAGCCTAGAGGGAGAGACCAGATCTGCGCTGAGGCTTGCTGCTCTCAGGAGTCTCTCAGAAAACTTTTTAGGTTCTAGTCTCTGAAAATATGACATGGAATTGCTGGAAAAAGCACCATCCACCACTCTCCAAACTCCACTGTTCCAACTCTGGGAACATCCAGGGCCTCTGTCCTGGCTTGGAGTGCTAGGGCCATCACACAATCAAGTGGGAGGTACCTTCCGAGGGGTGCCTGGAAGTTCCCATGCTCCACTGGGGCAGAACTTGAGGTCCCAGATGCAGCCGTGGTCACAAGCAATCCCATAGACAAAGTGAGCCCTGTTGCCAGGACTAAGGAGAGAAACCACGTGGGGAGAATGGGTAGGAAGAAGGGGCCTAGGGCTGCCACATCTGGTGTTTTCTCACTCAACCCAACCCAAGACCCCCAACCCCGATCCTGCCCAGCCCCATCCTTCTCTCTGCCCCAACCACCGTCCCATGGCGGTGTCCCAGCCCCACCTCACCAGCTTTCTTGCTGCAAGGTCCCAAGGCCCCAGAGCTGAAGTAGCCCAGGGCCCGAATGAAGTTGGCTCAGTGAATGTGTCTCATTCATGTCAGGGCTGGAGAAAAGGGCCACATACTGTGAGGCTGCTGCCCCCTCAGGCACGGGGCACCAGTCCAGAGCCCAGAGAGGTCCCCCTGTGAAGAAGGACACATCCCAGCGCTCTGGGTGTGCTGTGATGGAGCTAAATCTGGAGAAAAGTCAAAGGTGGAATG
This sequence comes from Saccopteryx leptura, assembly GCF_036850995.1. Classification (NCBI taxonomy): domain Eukaryota; kingdom Metazoa; phylum Chordata; class Mammalia; order Chiroptera; family Emballonuridae; genus Saccopteryx; species Saccopteryx leptura. The sequence goes on along the minus strand of NC_089505.1, from coordinate 288,076,462 downwards.
AAAGAAGTAGTTAATGAAAGATAATAAGAACTTCATAGGTGAAATAAACTATGATATATCCAGACAAATGATTACTTTGCACTAAAAAGAAATAACCTATCAAACCATGAAAAGAGCCTGACCAGGCAGGTGGTGGTACAGTGGATAGAGCATCTGACTGGGATGCGGAGGACCCAGGTTCGAGACCCTGAGGTTGCCAGCTTGAGTGAGGGCTCATCTGGTTTGAGCAGAGCTCACCAGCTTGGACCCAAGGTCGCTGGCTAGAGCAAGGGGTTACTCGGTCTGCTGAAGGCCCACGGTCAAGGCACATATGAGAGGGCAATCAGTGAACAACTAAGGTGTCGCAACAAAAAACTAATAATTGATGCTTCTCATCTCTCTCCGTTCCTGTCTGTCTGTCCCTATCTATCCCTCTCTCTGACTTCCCTCTGTCTCTAAAAAAAAACAAACCATGAAAAGATATGAAAGAACCTTAAAAGCATATTACAGTACTAAGTGAAAAAAGCCTATCTTAAAAGGCTAATACTCAGTGGTAGAGCGGCGGCCTGGCGTGCAGAAGTCCCGGGTTCGATTCCCGGCCAGGGCACACAAGAGAAGCACCCATCTGCTTCTGCACCCCTCCCCCTCTCCTTCCTCTCTGTCTCTCTCTTCCCCTCCCGCAGCGGAGGCTCCATTGGAGCAAAGATGGCCCGGGCGCTGGGGATGGCTCCTTGGTCTCTGCCCCAGGCGCTAGAGTGGCTCTGGTTGCAACAGAGCATCGCCCCCTGGTGGGCAGAGCGTCGCCCCCTGATGGGCATGCCGGGTGGATCTCGGTCGGGCGCATGCGGGAGTCTGTCTGACTGTCTCTCCCTGTTTCCAGCTTCGGAAAAATACAAAAAAAAAAAAAAGGCTAATACTATATAATTCCAACTATGACAGTCTGGAAAAGGCAAAATTATGGAGCTAATAAGTGATAGCCAGTGGTTAAGGTAAAAGGGATGGAGAGGTGGAGCACAGAGGAATTTTAAGGCAGTAAAAATCCTGTGTATAAAATAATGGTATTTGTCCAAACCCATAGAATGCACACACCAACAGTGAACCCTAATGTGAACTATGGACTTTGAGTAAATATGATATGTCAATGTAGATTCAACTAGTGTAGATTCAACAATTTTGGTGGGCGATTTTGATAGGGAGAGAGCTTATGCATGTATGGGGGCAGGAAATATATGAGAAATCTCTGTCCCTTCCTCTCAATTTTCCTGTGAACATAAACTGCTTTAAAAAATTAAGTCAAAAAAGAAAAGAAAGAAAAATGAAAAGATAACAAGGTCAGAGTGGAAGCTCCACCAAGAGCTAGTATGAACTGGCTTAAGCAAGGGCCAGAATATCAAGAAAAGTCGACAGGTGAGAACAGTCCTAGACACCATTTGTGTCTTCCTCATTTCTTTCCGTAAGTCATCCTAGTTCTAGCTCACCTTCAAAGGAGTCAGGCTGTGCATTCTAGTTACTACAGTATTCCTCCTTAGGCCAGTCTATCTGGGCCTATCTGAGTAAATATGATCTTGTAAATGGGTTTGACCCTCAATCTCCCTCCCTTCCCTCAGTCAGGCCAGCAGCAGCAAGTGCTGCAAGTCAGAGGGGACTGACCAGATCTACCCAGGATTCTGATCCCTGGGATCAACTGGACCAGCCTCAGCAGAAGAATAGGGCCAATCTGTCATCCTTTTCAATATTCATTTTTCCTACTTCTGTCTCCTAGAATCAGAAAAAGAGATGTAATCCCTTTTCACGTAATCTTTACCTGTTAATTCGATAGAGTGTGCCATCTTCAGGAAGTCCTTCACGCTGTACAGAAAACAGTGGAGACTTCTCCTCCTGGGGCAGGTAGGGAGCTGCCTCACTAGGGGAAGGCAAAGGGTACACAGCCTGAGTCTGGTACAGTCTCTCCAGGATTCCCATCATAAATCTAGAGTTCTCTGTCACCCTTCTGTCTCCAGTGGTATCACCCCCTCCGAGGCTTCAAAGATGTCTCTTCAACTTACAGTTCAGATAACAAGTGCCACTTCCAGGCTAAAGGAATCCATTCTGCAAACTCCCAGTATGAATGCTTCTGATCTCGGCTGGAGGAACAGAAGAAGCAATAATAAAGGAGATAAATTCTAAAGCAATGCTGCCCAATAAAACTTGCTGTTACAATGGAAGTAACTACTATTTGTCCAATACATGAGCTACTAGTTGGGCACTTGAAATGGGGCTAACACAAATGAAAACTGAACTTTTAATTTTAAATGGCCACATGCAGCTAGTGGCTTCCATACTGGACAGCACAGCTCTAGAGCTCTTGCCTTTGGAACAGTGCCATTTATTTATAAATGTCTTCAGTGTTCGACCCCAGGAGTGCCTTCCCTTCTTCCCATAGCCCCACTTCTCGATAATCCTTTGCACTCCACCTCCAGCCTTTCATTCCCAGCTCCCATTCCCCAAGTCTCACAGGTTCTTGGTGAGATGGAGGCACTTCCAAACAGGAGCCATGATGTGATTTGGTAAGCCATTGGGAGCCATTCCCCGGCAGTGTGGCTTCTGCTTCTGGGGATCAAATAAAGAAAGCATATGGGAAGAATTTTATAGGCTGGAGAAAGTCCCCAGGAGAGAGCCTTCCCAGCTTTTACTTCTGTTGGCACTAGCTTCCTCTCTGATATCTGCCCTATCAGAATCTTAATTAAAAGATTTATATTTTTTTCCTGGCTGGATAGCTCTGTTGATTGGAGAATCGCCCAAGTGCAGAGGTGCCTGGTTCGATCCCCCCACTCAGGGCACATACAGGAACAGATTGATGTTCCTGTCTCTCACTCTCTCTCTTTCTTTCTCTAAAATAAAAAAAATAAACATTAAAAAAAAAAAAGATTTGTTTCAACCATTACAATGATTTCTCCAACTTCTGTTTCTACTCCTCCATCAAAACTGCAAAATCTGCCTGACTAGTGGTGGTGCAGTATATAGAACACTGACCTGGGATGCTGAGGACCCAGGTTTGAAATCCCGAATTCACCCACTTGAGCACAAGCTCACCAGCTTGAGCACAGGATCAACACAATCCCAAGGTCGCTGGCTTGAGCAAGAAGTCAAATAGCTCAGCTTGAGCCACCCCCCCACAGTCAAGGCACATATGAAAAGCAATCAATGAACAACTAAAGTGACACAATCAGGCATTGATGCTTCTCAGCTCTTTCCCTTCTTGTCTCTCAAAAAACAAAGAAAAAACAAACAAACAAAAAAAACCCCTGCAAAATCTGTTATCTTTATCATCCTCCTTGACATCTTCATGCATTTGATTCAGAGGACACCCATTTACTTCTTGAAACTCTTGCCCTCTGGACCAGTCTCTCCTCATTTCTCCCACCTCTCAAATATTCCTTCACTGGTTCTCCCTCTTCTCACAGATTTGGTCCATGATGGTATTTCCCAGAGCTCTTCTGACTTCTCCTCAAGCCATCATTATACCTGATTATCAGGTCTAACTAGCATCATTACCTGTTTAGCAAGTGCACATTTTAGTAACTCAAACTTTACTAGGTTTCAACTTTCCTACAAACTCTAGACCAGGGGTCTCAAACTCAACTCAGCATGTGGGCCGCAGAGCAAGATCACAGCCGTTCGGCGGGCCGCACTAGGTCTACAAAAGGCAACTGTTACGCAACACTTTTCTCACTGCAGTTGAAAACAAAAAAAAATCAGTACAACAAGCACAATCGTACATGCAGTTTACTCAGTGTCACAAAACGACCAGAAACTGTAGTTCGCATCACAACTGCTGTTAACTAAGCTAATATCTAGCTAGGATGCTAGAGAAATGAAAAATACAAGTAGGCCCCTAGGCTTACTTAATTTTATCCAAAATATTTTGAACTTCGTGGATTAGTCTGCGGGCCACACAAAATTGTTCGGCAGGCCACATGCAGCCCGCGGGCCGCGTGTTTGAGACCCCTGCTCTAGACCCATACAGTGGTTCACATTAGATCCTGAGGCAAAAGGAAAAATCAGTCCTACAGTTCCTGTCTTTATTTAAAACTTGGTATTTTGCTCATTATAGATTAAATTAATTTTGATTTTAAAAAATGTATCAAAATATTTATCTTGATTTGAGGAACACAATGCCTCCTTAAATGTTGCACTTAAGACAAGTAAGGCATTGGTCCCACATCCAGGGTGTGGCAAAAGTAGGTTTACCATTGTGAGTACACAAAACAGAGTTTATTCCTATATTATTATTTGTTAATCATTGTATTATTTTCCAAGCAAACAACTGTAAACCTACTTTTACGCCACCCTCTATATGACTGGCGACCAGATGTCCCCAAAAGGATGGTCCATGACCCACAGGCATCTCCAACTCAACATGTCAGAAAGTGAGCTCATCACCTGCCCCGCCCACCCTGACCATTCCCAGGTCTGCCACTCTTCCTGTTTTACCAAGTTCAGTGCATGAGAGTACCAACTAAGTTGGAAACTCCTACTCATTCTCTCCCTTCAATTCCCAAGTGCTGTTAATTCTTTAATTCCTCTTGAACCTGCCCCTCATCTTCTCTTCCTTCGCTGCTTGATTCAGGCCCACACTATCTCTCACCTAAATCACTGAAGCTGTCCTTTTTTTTTTTTTTTTTAGCAAGAGAGAATAAGAGAGCTAAAGATTGAGAAACAGAGACAGGAAGAGAGATAGATAAGCATCAACTTGTAGTTGCAATACTTTAGTTGTTCATTGATTACTTTCTCATAAATGCCTTGACCAGAGGGCTCGGGCTGAACCAGCAATCCCTTGCTCAAGCCAGCGACCTTGGCTTCAAGCCAACAACCTTTGGGCTGAAGCCAGCGAGCCTATGCTCAAGCCAGATGAGCCTGCGCTCAAGCCAGCAACCTTGGGGTTTTGAACCTGGGCCCTCAGTGTCCCAGGTCAATACTTTATCCACTGTGCCACTGCATGGTTAAGCTGAAGCTGTCTTTTAACTTCCAACCGCAAACTGACCTATTTCCATAATTGACTTATTTTTCTTTTTTTTTTTTTTTTAATTTCTTTTTTTTTTATTCATTTTTTTTAGAGAGGAGAGGGAGAGACAGAGAGAAAGAGAGAGAGAGAGAGAGAGGAGAGACAGAGAGAGAGAAGGGGGGGAGGAGCTGGAAGCATCAACTCCCACATGTGCCTTGACCAGGCAAGCCCAGGGTTTCGAACCGGCGACCTCAGACTTATTTTTCTTAACTTAAAAACCTTTGTTGTATGGTTTCTAGTTGGAATGATGAAAAATATCTTAGAAATGGATAGTTGCTCAACATTGTGATTAAACTAAATGCCAACTGAACTATACATTTTTATTTTATTTATCTATTTAAAATCTTTTTTAGTGAGAGGAGAGGAGGTAGAGAGACAGACTCCTACATGCGCCCCAACTGAGATCCACTGGGCAAGCCCACTAGGGGGTAATGCTCTGCCCATCTGGGGAGTTGTTCCATAGCTCAGCAAAAGAGCCATTTTTTTTTAGTGCCTGAGACAGAGGCCACAAAGCCATCCTCAAGGCCCAAGGCCAACTTGCTTGAACAAATCAAGCCATGGCTGAGGGAGAAAGAAAGAGAAAGAGAAAGAGAAAGAGAGAGAGAAAGAGAGAGAGAAAGAGAGAGAAAGAGAAAGGAGGGGAGAAGGGGAGGGGTGAAGCAGATGGTTGCTTCTCTTGTGTGCCCTGACCAGGAATCGAATCCAGTCTACATGCCAGGCCGATGCTCTACCACTGAGCCAACTAGCCAGGAGCCTGAACTATAAATATATATATACATTTTTAAATGGTAGGTTTTCAACAATATATATCTTACCATAATTAAATAAACAAACACTTTGGTTGGCTCCACCAATCTCAGTCTTTTTATCTTCTCCAGTTTAATCTCCCCACCACTTCTACCCCACGCCTTATACTGCAGCCATAATCAATTTATGGGAAAACCAATCTCTCTGGCAAACTTCCAGTTACCCTTCAAGACTTAGCCTAACTATCATTCCTCTGTGAAGCCTAAGCAGTTAAACATCCCTCTTCCCTATGCCTATAGCACTTTGTTTACTCCTGGTCTAGCACTTGCTTCATTTAACAGGCAGGACTCTGTCTCATCCACATTTGTGTTTCCTAACACAGGCCAAAGCTTTCCTTCTGGGAACCCTTTTGACATCCTAATAATCCTATTATTTCCCCATTCACTTTCTTGTCCATTCAGGTTACCCCTGAAGTGGATCCTCGTGGGGTGCTTCGGGGCACAGCAGGCTCAGGGTCAGATGAGCTCTCACTTGGGACCTCACTTTCTTCTTCATCTTCAGCCTCAACCTGGAGAACAAAGTCTTCATCCCGTGCTGTCTCAGCTACTACTTCTCCACCTTGACAGGCTGACTGTGGCCGGGTCTTCTTTGGTTTGATGGGGCTGCTCACTTGGGGGCTCTCAGGACAGGATACTGGAGCAGGCAGGGCTGTTGAGAGCTCTTCAGCCAGTTCCTGAAGATACAGAAGTGCCCTGTGGGACAGAGGAGAGTCAAAGCCATTCTCACACACACTTAACTCACTTTCCAGACACTTGGCTGATTCTTATCTCACTGGATCTTCTCAGTGACTTTGTGAAGCAGCTATTAGTTTCCCCTCCCCTTTTGATATATGAAGAAACAGAAATCCAAGAAAGTAAAGTGACTTGGCCAAGATGATTCAGATAATATATATGGGATCTAAACCAGGCCCTCTGACTCTAAGTCCCAAGCATTTTTCACTCTGCTGCAGTCAAAGATCACTGATATAATCTGATATATATATTGGGTTGTAAAATTGCAATGAAAACCTGGGGGAAATTGTGAAAAATGTGATAGGTTACATGGTACAGAAAGAAACCTCCTAAACAGGCAAAGTTAGCAACTGCCTAAGTTGCTGTGGTAAAAGCCAGAAAACTGCTCACATCCCCAGAATCTAGATACCACCCCTGCTAACCTGACACTTCATTATGGTCTTCTCTTTCCTCCAACATCTGACCCACCCTGACCCTTTTACCCCAAAACCCCTCCAAGATGTGCCCCAATTCTTACACTTGGGCAGCCCTTCGACGGGGTCGTTCCCCAGGCGGGGTCTCAAAGTCCTCAGGGGGCCTCTTTGGAGGTGCAGACTCTGGCTGATCCAGGCCTTTTGACAACTTCAGCAGTAGCAGCTCTGCCTTGGAGTTTCGACCTCGTTTCTTAGGCATGGGGGCAGACAGAGAATTGGACTGATCTAAGTGACCAGGAACCAGAGGGGCCGATGGAGAGTTAGGTTGTTGGGGCCTTTTGGGGCTTTTCCGTGGCCTACCACCTCTCTTCCGGCCAGGCTTTGAGGCCCTAGGATTTGAGACCTTTGACATCTCTGAAGAAAGATCTGTAGAGAAGAACATGGGTCTATGAGATGGTGGTCCATCTCATAGATGGACCTCATTAGAGCTCAAACCTCGTTAGAATAGACTACATCATACCCAGGTTTCTAAGACCTCTGAACTCAACCTGTTGTCCTTCACCTTAAGCTAAGCACGGGGAGAGAAAAAGAAGAAAGGACAAGGTACATACCTTGCTGTTCCAGTCTGGAAAAGCTTTCCTGTACTGGAAGGAGCTTTTTCTCATCAAGAGAATCCTCAAATCCAGACAAAGGAGTAGGTAAAGACATCTCTAAGGAAGCCTCTGTACTGGTTATTTCTGAAGTGGTGACGTCAAGTTGGTTTAGCACCTCTTGTCCAGGAGACTCTACCACAGTCATGTTCCCCACGGGGTCGGCCTCCCCCAGGGCAACATAGCCGACCCCGTAGGTATCCATCAGCACCCCCTGAAATGGCTGTCCCTGCATATAGGCATACAAACGAGAAGGCAAAGGCTATTTGTATTGGCTCAGAGTTTTATATACCCCTCCTCTCACCTGCCCTCCTGCAACCAGAAACCTAAGCTCCCTGATTATTCATGCATTCATTCAACAATAACTACTAAACATAATCTTTACATCAGGTACTGTTCTAGGAACTGGTATTATGACAATAAGCCAGACAGACAAGGTCCCTACTCTCATGGAACTTGCATGCTAGTGGAGCTTACAATAAACATAATAATAAAGCTAGCATTTATTAAATGCTTAATATGTGCCAGGTACTGTACTAAGAGCTTTATTTATATTATTTAATTTAAAGCTCATATAAATTAAAGTTCACAACTGTCTTTCTTGAAGAAGCTACAGTCTAAGCGATTTTATTTTACTTTTTTTTTTTTTTACAGAGACAGAAAGAGAGTCAGAGAGAGGCATAGACAGGGACAGACAGACAGGAATGGAGATATGAGAAGCATCAATCATTAGTTTTTCGTTGCGCACTGCAACACCTTAGTTGTTCATTGATTGCTTTCTCATATGTGCCTTGACCGCGGGCCTTCAGCAGACCGAGTAACCCCTTGCTCAAAGCAGATGAGCCCGGCGCTCAAGTTGGCAACCTCAGGGTCTCAAACCTGGGTCCTTGGCATCCTAGTCCGACGCTCTATCCACTGCGCCACCGCCTGGTCAGGCTGTCTAAGCGATTTTAAACTACTGACAATAGCCAACTCTCTAACTCAGATGCTAAGGACACAATATAACATTATGTGCTACAGATAAAATACAACAATGTCAAAGAAAATAGAGGTCAATGAGAATCTACCTATATTGTTCTTTGGTAAATAGCAGGCCCTGACAGAACTACTCCATTCAAAATTAGTAATAAACAAAAAAGATCTAAGTGGGACCTATGGAACCTATGGGCCCTGGCTGGTAGCTCAGTTGGTTAGTGTCATTTTGATACAAAAGTTGCAGGTTCAATTCCCAGTCAAGGCACATACAGGGATCAAATAATACATGCATAAATAACTGGAACAACAAATTGATGTTTCTTTCACTCTCTCTGTCTCTGTTCCCCTCTCTCTAAAATCAATAAAAATTGCCCTGGCCAGGTAGCTCAGCTGGATACTGCATTGTTTCAATATACCAAGGTTGCAGGTTCGATCCCCAACCAGAGCACATACATGAATCAACCAATGAATACACAAATAAGTGGAACAACAAACCAATGTTTCTCTCTCTCCCCTCCCTTCCTCTCTCTCTAAAACTCAATAATTAAAAAAATGGGAACCATGCAAAGAAACTACAAATAAAAGGGATACAAACAAGCACATGACAAAAACGGAAAGCACCATTTCAAAGAATGGCTCCAGAGGCCCTGGCTGGCTAGCTCAGTGGTAGAGCGCCGGCCTGGGGTGTGGAAGTCCTGGGTTCGTTTCCCAGACAGGGTACACAGAAGAAGCGCTCATCTGCTTCTCCACCCTTCCCCCTCTCCTTTCTCTCTATCTCTCTCTTCCCCTCCTGCAGCCAAGGCTCCATTGAAGCAAAGTTGGTCCAGGCACTGAGGATGGCTCCATGGCCTCCACATCAGGTGCCAGAATGACTCCAGTTGCAAAAGAGCAAAGACCCAGATGGGCAGATCATCATCCCCTGGTGGGCATGCCGGGTAGATCCCGGTCAGGCGTATGAGGGAATCTGTCTCTCTGTTTCCCCACTTCTCATTTCAGAAAAATACAAAAGGAAAAAAAAAAAAGAATGGGTCCAGAACACAGAAAATATTCCAACAAAAGCTTCCATATTTTTAAAGAAACCAGAGATGGTGGAATTCAAAAACAAGAGACCAAAACAGAGATAAGACAATGGCAAGGTAAAAAGTAAGCTGGCAGTCATAAGGAAAGAAACTGAGTAAAAGGATAAAATCATAGAAATGAAAACCAGAGAAGCAAAATGTTGAAATTATACTGCTGAAAAGAAAATGAGGCCCTGGCTGGTGGCTCAGTGGATAGAGCGTTGGTCTGGCTTATGGACGTCCTGGGTTCTATTCCCGATCAGAGCACACAGGAAAAGCGACCATCTGCTTCTCATCCTCTCCTCCACCCCCCCACCCCACCCCCCGCAGCTAGTGGCTCAACTGGTTCGAGTGTGGCCCCTGGTTCTGAGGATTGGGAGCGCAACAGCCTTAGGTACTAAAAATAGCTCCGTACTCAAGCACTGGCCCCAGATGGGGTTGCCGGGTAGATCCTGGTCGGGGCGCATGTGGGAGTCTGCCTCACTATCTCCCCTCCTCTCACCTAAGAAAGAAAAAAAGGAAAGAAAAGAAGTGATATGAAGGATAGGTTTGAAAAAACCCACATAGGTTGCAAAGAGATAAAAGTGATTAGTGAGAAGATGATATAGATGAGAAAGAGAAAGTGGGATGCCAACATATGAATAATTGGTGTTCCTAAAAAGAGAAGAAAAATGGAAACAATCAAACAAACAAAAAACTATGTCTGGCCTGTGGTGGTGCAGTAGCTGGGTTTGCCCAGTCAAGGCACATATGGCAAGCAATCAATGAACAAATACAGTGAAATAACTACGACTTGATACTTCTCATACTCCTTACCTCTCTTGCTTCTCTCTCAATAAATCAATAAATCTTTTTTTTAAAAACTACAAAAATTTAACAGAAAAACAGTATACCATATTGCTTCCAAAATACCCTATAGGCTACAATAACCAGAAGTAGGTAAAGACAAAAATGTGAATAATTATTGCCCTCCCTTTAGCCAAGGTTCAGTTACATAGAAAAAAAATCCTCTCTAGTCAGTCCAATATAAAAGGAATTTATTAAAGGGCATTAGTGGTTCACAACAGTGGTTCTCAAAGTGTGGTTCCCCCAGAACTGGCAACCTCAGCATCACTCAAAATTTTGTTAATATGAAAATTTCCAGTTCTACCCCAGACCTACTGAATCAGAAACTCTGAGATGGGGCTGGCTCTTGTTATAAGCAGCCCTTCAGATTCTGATGCACACTCAAGCTTGAGAAGCACCTGCATAGAAGATCACTGGGAGAGTTAGGAGGAAAAACAGTTTAGGAACAGTACTTGTCAAACTATAAAGTTGCTTATAGCTGCTAATTCAAGAACCACATGGTCTCTCCTATGCCATGATGAGAACCCACTTCCTGAATCAAGAAGCCCCTGCCACAGCTGATGGCTCCATTAACAAATTGCCTCTGCAATCAGAAACTTGTCACCTGACTGATGATGGTACAGTGGATAGAATGTCCACCTGGGATGCTGAGGACCCAGGTTTGAAACTCTAAGGTTGCCGGCTTGAGTGTGGGCTCATTTGGCTTAAGTGCAGGGCTGTTGGCTTGAGCATGGGACCATAGACATTATCCCATGGTCGCTGCCTTGAACCTAAAGATTGCTGGCTTGAGCAAAGGGTCACTGGCTTAGCTGGAGCCCTCCAGTCAAAGCACATATGAGAAAGCAATCACTGAACAACTAAGGTGCCACAACTATGAGTTGATGCTTTTCATCTCTCTCCCTTCCTGCCTACCTGTCTGTCTCACTTTCTCACCCACACCCCCAAAAATGTGACTGCATAAATGGAAAAGACCCATCTCTGACCCCCAAATCCAAAACAATTCCACTACCACAATCTGCACCAACAAACTATATACCTGCTATCCTGCCTCTCCTCTCTAATCTCATGTCCAAGTTTGAGTTGTTCAAGAGCACATTTGATTGGCAAGATCTAAATCACATTCAGAATCTTGGATGGTAAATTTCCAGGAAGTGAAATTTCTAGCTTTCCAGGCTCTCAAGTGAAGGTTGCTCATTCTCATACATCCCACTTACCCCAGGGTAGAATTGGGGATCAGTGTCTTCTCAATTCCTCTCCAATGCCACTGTTGCCAAATAGTGCTTCCCCTCTTGTAAAAACCTCGTTCCTTTAAACTTGTAACATTCAACTAAAGCACTGCTAATCAATATGCTGTCACATCCTGAACCCTGTCACCACATAAAACCTTTTGACTTCCAAAATCACCAAGACATTCACTAACTGATCACAACCTCCCATCATTATAGCTAGATTGCTCAACTACTATCACTATATCTATTCTTTTTTTATTTTTTGTATTTTTCTGAAGTTGGAAACAGGAGGCAGTCACACAGACTCCCGCATGCGCCTGACCGGGATCCACCTGCATGCCCACCAGGGGGCGATGCTCTGCCCATCTGGGGCATCACTCTGTTGCAACCAGAGCCATTCTAGCGCCTCAGGCGAGGCCACAGAGCCCTCCTCAGTGCCCGGGCCAACTTTGCTCCAATGGAGCCTTGGCTACGGGAGGGAAAGAGAGAGACAGAGAGGAAAGAGAGGGGGAGGGGTGGAGAAGCAGATGGGCGCCTCTCCTGTGTGCCCTGGCCAGGAATCAAACCTGGGACTCCCGCACGCCAGGCCAACACTCTACCACTGAGCCAACTGGCCAGGGCTATATCTATTCTTCAATGACATCTAACCACTATACATTGATCTCTCCAATTCCTCCCTATGGCAGCTACATGCAATCTAGTTTAGATTTATTTTAATCAGACTTTTACTGACATAAGAACTTCCTTTTTTTCTATCTTTTTGTTTCACAGGTCTGGCAAAATTCAAGCTCTGAATGAACCAATCATCCATCTTCTCCACTGTATGCATCTAAGCTGCCCATGTGCTAGCAATCACACTTTTCTCTTACTTACCCTCACACTCTCTCTTCCAATGTCTAATCCACTGGTTCTCAGCAGATGACTTTGTCTGATTTCTGAAACAAAACCCAAAGCCATTAAATGGGAAATACTTCGATTTCTTGTTAAACAGCCCAACCCTCCAGGCATCTGAACCCCTCCCTCATTCACGTTCTAAGGCCACACCTTACATTAATATTCTAGCCCCATCACCCACCTTTTAATGTTTACTTAATTAACTTTAGAGAGAGCAGAAGGAAGAAAGAGAGAAATAAAACATTGATCTGTTCCTGTATGTGCCCTGACCCGGGAATGAACTGGCAACCTTTGCGCTTTGAAACAATGCTTTAACCAACTGAGCTATGCCGCTAGGGCCCCTTTCACCCCTTAAAAATACTAGAGTCATGTATCATTTTCTTTTCCATGGGCTTCTTCCAAAGAGTATTTAAATACATTTACTATTTTCATCTAAACACCCCATACAATTATCCTCCAACTAATATCTTCCTCTTCCCTCTCACAGTAAAACTCTTGAAAGGGTTGTCTGCCCTTACATTTTAATTACTCTGCTTCCTCCTAAATAGAATATTATCCCCAACTCATCCCTGAAGCCAAAAGTTGTCAGTAATTATGGTCAGTTAATCCACTGACACTTCTCAGTCTTGTTTAACTTGACTTCTCATAAGCACTGAGGCTACTTACCTTACTTTCTTGAGAAGCAATTCAAGTACAGTAACCTTCCAGATTTTTTACAAATGTTCCTAATCTTTACAATTGTCTCACTCACACCTATTTGTCAGCTTTTTTTTTTTTGCTTGTTTGCAAACTCACCTCTTTTGTGTTTCCAAAACATTTAATTTAGTTTGCTTTTCTTTTTTAGAATTATTTTTATAAAACTTTTAGTTCATACAGAACACTTACAAATAAATATATGTAGAATATAAATAACAATAAAATACCTATATATCCACCATGTTTCAACTTAGTTTTAATAGAGACAATAATTCTTTCATACTCAAATTTCTTTAAAATTAAATATACAACACAATTATATAAATATAATGACATACCAACTTACAAACAGATTCGGGAATCAATACAAAGACTCTTGGCAAGCATTCAACTCAACTAGCAGAGGTAGAGTGATCAGGCCTACAGCAGAAAAGCCTCTGTGGCTTTCAGCATTCAGTGTGCCATGGCATCAGTCTGTATGCTTTACAAAGGAAAGGGAAAATGTCAATTAACATAGGAAAGTTAAATGGAGATCAACCAAGAGAACTTCTATACTATATGTCTTAAAATTTTTCTGTATCAGTATGCATATATTTATCTCATTCTTCTTGGTTACTGTATGGTGTTCTATAGAACTATAATTTTGGGTATTTCCCATTTAAGGATAACTGGGTTATATAAATAATACTATTACAAACAATACTGCAACACCTATTTTAGTACAGATCTTTTCATTAATGAGAAATTATCTTTCTAGAATGAGCATCTGAAGTGGAATTTAGTATCTGAAGAGTATGTATTTTAAAATTTAATAGGTACTGCGGAACAAAACAAAAACCAATTTATACTCCATTGGGGCAAAGTTCTCCCGGGCGCTGAGGATGGCTCCATGGCCCCTGCCTCAGATGCTAGAATGGCCCTGGTTGCAACAGAGCAACGCCCCAGATGGGCAGAGCATCGCCCCTGGTGGGCATGCGGGGGGGATCCCGGTCGGGCGCATGCGGAAGTCTGACTGCCTCCCCATTTCCAACTTCAGAAAAATACAAAAAAAAAAAACCAACCAAAAAAAAACACCCCAATTTATATTCCCACTAACTATATATAACTATTTTACCACTCCCTTCCCAATCTTTAATTTTGCCAACCTGATAGGTGAAAGAATTCTTCCTTATTTTATTCATTTTCATTGACCTGATAATTTAAATCAATTTTTTTATATGCTGGCTATCTGTATGTCTTTAATGAACTGCCTGTACATAATCTGCCCATATTTCTATAGGGTAAATTAATTTTTTCTTATGGATTTGTGGAGATAAGTTATTGATATTGCAAATATTTTTCCTTCTCCGTACCTACTATTCTTTTTTTTCCTCTGTACCTACTATTCTTTAACTTGATGATGTTCTTCCTAAACTGAAGTTAAATTTTATGAATTATATTTCTCAATCTTTTCCTTTATGGCTTCTGTTTTGCAACTTAAAAAGGCATTTTCTACCCCACTGACATAAACATAACCTATTTTATTTTATTTTCTTTTTCTCTTTTTTTTTTTTTACAGAGACAGAGTCAGAGAGAGGGATAGAAAGACAGAAACGGAGAGAGATGAGAAGCATCAATCATTAGTTTTTCATTGCAACACCTTAGTTGTTCATTGATTGCTTTCTCATATGTGCCTTGACTGCGGGCCTTCAGCAGACCGAGTAACCCCTTGCTCAAGCCAGTGACCTTGGGTCCAAGCTGGTGAGCTTTTGCTCAAACCAGATGAGTCCGCACTCAAGCTGGCAACCTCAGGGTCTCGAACCTGAGTCCTCGGCATCCCAGTCCGACACTCTATCCACTGCGCCACCGCCTGGTCAGGCTATTTTCCTCTTTTTAAAAATAATTTTTTTAATTGATTTTAGATTCATCCCGGCCAGATAGCTCAGTTGGTTAGAGTATTGTCCTGATAAGCAAAGGTTACATACAGGAACAGATTGATGTTTCTGTCTCTCTCTCCCTCTTCTTTCCTCTTCCTCTAAAATCAATTTAAAATTTTTGATTTTACAGAGAGGAAGGGTGAGAGAGAAGTATCAATTTGTTATTCAATTCATTTATGCATTTACTGGTTGATTCTTATATGTGCCCTGACTGGGGATCAAACCTAGGCATATTGGGAGGATACTCTAAATAACTGTGCCACCTGACCAGGGATATTTCATTTTCTTCTAACACTTTTTTGAAATAAGCTTGAATCTTACATGTAGCTCTCTAGTCCTTCTGGAATTTTCTTCTGATAAGAGATAACGGTATTTACTTATTTCATATCTACAGTCCCTGAAAGGATAGGGATCTTGTCTATTTGATTTTCTATTGTTTCCAGAACCTGCTACATGGTAAATGTAATAATTAACCTGTGTTGAATGAACAATTAACTTCTCTAGGTGCAAAAATCCCTTTTAAAGATTCACTTTTTAAGGCAACAGCAGGGTATGGTGCTTAATTTCCATTTATGATTTCACAATATAAATTTTGGACACAAGTAAAGGATATTAATAAATCTGTATTACACTTTATAAAAATTTACATTTGCACCCCACCTTGTCCAGTACCTAAAATGCTTCAGACTGCCTGCATGACCTCCTCAGCCAAGGAAAATAGATTACACTGTTTTTCAAATATGGAATTACTTCAAACTTAGTTTGGTCTAACATATTGTTTTCCAAAGTATTCCTATAGTACAAATGGTGGTATGCAAGATGATTTTAGTGGTACAAAAATGAACAATTTTATTTTACTAATTGTGGTTTTATTTTAACTTGTATAAAAAGTTTAACAAGCCCATGAAACCATGGGTTCATCTATATCGCTAAGATGGGGACAAAAGCACTTAAACTTTAAAAATAAAGCAATTTAAAGAAAACTCTTAAGAAAAATAACAGTATAGCGGATAAGAATGGATGGCAAAAAGAGATGATGGCATAGAATGACTTAAGTTTGTGTAATAATATGCCGCTTGGGCAAAAAGGCTAAGCCATACTCTACTTGAACAAAGTGAATTATCACTGGGTGGGGCTGAAGTCGTCACCTCCGCCATCCCCAGCAGACAACTTGCCACGGGATAAAAGGGGTGGGCAGGGAAAAGTAACTGGTCCTTGGCTGCGCCAATAAAGTTGCAGCGCACGAGGCACAACCTCAGGATTAGAAGAGCCTCAGCGAATAAGAGACTGGGACATAGCAGAATGAGATTGACCCACATCTACTACTGGAGTGGCCGCCTGGCCTCCCTCAGTCCTAGGCGTTTAAGTAGCTTTCACCACTACCCCGTGCGTGAGGCCAGTTATGAGTTTTCTAAGGTTGAGAACTACTGTAGGTGCGCAAAGTCGAGAGAGGTAATGTCAGCACGCCGAAGTCGGGACACAGGATGTCGTGGTAGTACGGACACCGCGAAGGGGAAGAAGACCCGTGGTTAGCAGAGATGGGGGATGCACTCTTGCCACTACGGGGAAGTAGGGAACATGATGGTTTCTGCAGCAGCCCAGGGACTGGAGGTCGCGATGCCGTGCAAAGAGGAAATCGCGGAGCCAAAATCTCAATGCTCCCTAAAAGGAGGAGCAGTAATCGCGGGGCCCCCAGAACACCCCGTGGCGGTACACTCACCCTCACCAAAGTCCTTCCGGAAGTCCAAGTTCGAAGATGGCGCCGCCCGTCTGGTCGCGGTTTTATGACGTAACCCGGCAGCTACTCTTCATTGATACCCCACCCCGACAGCAGACGCCGGTGCACAAGATAAACACGTGAACTTGGTGGAGGAGTTGGTGCCCGAAGACGTTTCCTAATTACACTATGTATTCCGTAATGCAGTGCGGCTAGAGTTCCCGAGCCGCCGAAGCCTCTGGGCTTTAGCGGCGCAGAAGGCGCTGCACGGCCTTATGGGAATTGCAGTATCAGGAAAGTAAGATTGACGCCTGCGTGGTGACGGCCGTCGCGCCCCGGCGGGTTCCCACGCGGCCTGTACGAGACACTCGAGTAGACTCTTTTTCCCCAGCGTTGAACCCTGGATTTCCTTCACTACCGGGCCTGTAGCGGACAGGGCCAGGCCGAATGTGAGTTGTTTTTTTTTAAAGAGAGAGCGAAGAAGGGAGAGAAATAGAGAAACATCGATTTGATTTTTGTGCCACCCATTCATGCATTCACCGGTTGATTCCCGTATGTGCCCTAACCAGATCGAACCCGCAACCCTGTCCAGAGAACGTTCTAACCAACTGAGCAACCCAGCCAGGCCCAGATGTGAGTCGTTACCTGCAAACCAGGCGTGGAAGACAGACTGGGAGACAAAGGAATCCTTGCGGCCAGCGGCCAGGAGATAACTCCGGCCTCCGCTCCCCACCCCCATCCCCCACCGTCCCGCCCCCCACCTTCCTGCGGATGGAACCGCTAGTGAAGTCTAGGATGGACGCGACACAGAAACGCAAAGGGGGCTTGGGAAAAGGACAGGAAAGGGGAGGAACAGGAGTAGAAAAATCTGACGTGGGGACGCTACACTCACGTGAGACTCTGGCTTTGCCCCACTCTCTCACTGGGAGGTGGGATGCGGGTGAAGAAAATGTAATCAACTTCTGCCCTTTCCTGAAGCTTTAAAGCTATATGTAAGTTTCATGCATCTCTACAGACCGGAGAATTCAGGATGTATAAATACGTAAAGTAGTAGGGTAAACCCTTTCTCTTCCAAAATAATATCTCGTTAAAGCCCCTCGCTTATGGAATAAAGGGTCTCCTCTTCACTACGCACCTCCTTGGACGAGCTTAAGACAGCTCTGTGGCTTAGGACCAACTCCTTGGAGAGCGCAAAGTTGGTGCATTTGAGGATTGATTTCCCAATACATCAGATCTTAAATGCTTCTTTAATGAACAGATCTGTCTCCTCTCTATTCCTGTTGCCTCGGATTAGGCTATCTTTCACTTGAACAATTGCAAAATCTTTTTATATTAATAATCGTATTTACTTTTTAATACATTCACGTGGCTCAAAATTCAAAATAGAAAGGGTATAAAGTGAAGACTCCCATCTATCTCCAGCCACCCAGACCACATCCACACTGGCAGTTTCTTGTTACATAAAACATCCACCAAGATGTTTTATGTATTTAAACATATATGCGAGTACATATATATTTCCCCCATTTGATTCAAACAGCAACTACACACACTTTGATTCTTTTAACTCAGTGTACCTTGGAGATTGTTCCGATTCTGTACATAAAAAACTTCATTCTTTGTTATGACTCCTTAGAATTTAATTATATTTAGTATAATTAGTACCTTATTAATATTAAAAGGTATTTAGGTAGTTTTGTGTTTTGCAATTATAAACAATGCTGCCATAAATAACCCTGCATCTAAGTTACTTCAAATGTGGGACTATATGGATAACATTAATTCCTAGAAGTAGAATTACTGAACCATTTGTAATTTTGAGTAGGCAATCTTTTAACTGATGTTTCACTGCTTCTAATCTCTACAAGTTACCTTTCTGAAGCACCAAGATGACCCTGTTGAACCTCTGCTTAATTTTGATGATTGAGTGGTATGCTCAATTTTTTTTAATTCATAATTTTTTTAAAAAAGTGATTAAAAGCCAAAAAAAATCAACTAGTCATTGTACACCATTGGAAGTCACTATTGATCAGTTACTGAAAACCGGCAAATACGTTACATAAGAAGCATCCTGCCTTTCTGAATTATGAACTGTAATTCAGAATAATAGCTGATGAGAAAAAAATATGATGAGTTATTTCTAGATTATGACCTAGTCATGTGGAAAGAATGATAGAATTAGGTGGGAAAATATCACCATTGTGCATCCTCTGATAACATAATTTGGGCAACAATCATCAGTGGGTGAAACTTTTTAGGAAACTTCAAAATGTGTGGACCCACTCATCACTGAAAATGGAACAGGCAGCCATTATTTGCCTCCTGATGTGAGGCAGTATGAAACAGCCTGGTTTCTGGAACAAGTCAATGTCATGAGAAAATAGGGGTGGGGAAGACTAATTCTGATTACAAGAAATTTAATAACCAAATACAGTGTGTCCGTAAAGTCATGGTGCACTTTTGACCAGTCACAGGAAAGCAACAAAAGACGAAAGTAATGTGAAATCTGCACCAAATAAAAGGAAAACTCCCAGTTTCCGTAGGATGATGTGGCAGCATGTGCACATGCACAGATGATGACGTAACACCGTGTATACAGCAGAGCAGTCCACGGCCATGCCAGTAGAGATGTGGACGGTACAGAGGAAAGTTCAGTGTTCTGTGGCTCGCTAAATTTGAATCCGTGACCAAAGTGCAACGTGAGTATCGGCACGTTTATAACAAAGCGCCACCACATAGGAATAACATTACTCAGTGGGATAAGCAGTTGAAGGAAACCGGCAGTTTGGTGGAGAAACCCCGTTCTGGTAGGCCATCAGTCAGTGGCGAGTCTGTAGAGGCTCTGTACGGGATAGCTACCTAAGGAGCCCTAAAAAATCTGTGTGTGAGCCCACATCAAACTGCACTGAATAGGTATGAAATCTTTATATAGGTCACTCTACTGTGCTGCTTGAAATTGTTCAATAAAACACAAATACTGTGTTGTTGACTGCATTTTTTCAAGCTAACCACAATGGTGAGACTCACAGAGTCTGGCCCCAACCTTACCTTTGCAGCTTTATCACTCATTGTCCAAATAAGCCTCAGTTCTAGCCTCACCGCACTACTGGATACTTTGGAATTAGCCATTTATTTTAAGGTCTACTCTGTCTTTGTGCCCAAGCTATTTCCTCTTTCCCATTCTTTTCCAACAAAGAAACTTTTTATCCTGCAAGGACTAGGTCAGATGTTACCTGTCGAAGTCTTCCCCAACCTTACTAGATCTCCTGGCATCATCCTTGGTTGCTTACCAGGAATCTGCTCATACTACTAGTAGAAAAATTTATCTCGTACTGTTGATACTGTTTTCCTCTACCATGATGAATGTTCCTTAATGGCAGGTAGCATAAAAGTTAGAAGATACAGTCTCTGAATCCAGAATGCCTGAGCTCACATGCTGGTTTAGTTACTGTGTTATCTTGGGCAAGTAACTTAACCTCTCTGTGCCTTAGCTGTTACCTTGGCAAACCACCTCTCTGTGCCTCGGTATTCTCATCTGTAAAATGTTACTCCACAGAATTAGGTTAAGGCTTCATAAATGGATAAAGAATTAGAACTGTTTCTGACACAATAAGTACTCAATACTAAGGATACCAAATACTTATTAATATAATTAACGTAATATGTATTCATAATACAAAAGCTAAGACCTATTTGTCCTTATATTCCTCCTCATATCTAGCTTAGAGGCACTTAGATTCTTCTTAAAAAGGTTGATGATTTAGGATAGTTTTTGGTCTCCATATTGACCTTCACTTTGGCCCTAAAGCACTGGTGTGGAACTAGTCACCTGAGTCTCCATAAAGGTCTGACGGTAGCAGGTGCTAAGAGGGGTTGGGGAGTCTAAGTGGTGGCAATGCTAAAAGAGACAAAGGCAGCAGCATGGAGAGTATGTCCTTTATTGACCCTGTGCTCCCCCACTCACTGGTCACTACTCTTGACTCGTAGGACAACAGGTACAGAACTGCAGGGGATCATCCCCAGCTCTGTGATCACCAAATCCACGAGCTCTGGAGGAGTCACATCATAGACCAGATTCAACAACCGTAGGGACCGGTGGTTCTGCCAGTTAACCAGGGCCACATGTTCTCCTCGCTCACACAGCAGATCATCAGGGTCATCTGCAATGGGAGGTGTATCCATTTATGTCTTTTAAGAAATCAAGTTGTAGTTCAACCTCCCCTATCCCAAATCTCAATTCCCTCTTCTGCCCTCCTGGGCCTCCTTACCTAGCTCATTAGAGACAAAGGCATCAGTCTGCACACGCTCACAGAACTTGTATGTTTCACAGCAGACCAGTACTGGCACATTATGGGCTCGTGCCACCAGGGCCAGCTGTGCTGTCCCTACCCGTGACATCACGGATCCATTGGCCAGGAGTGCATGAGCTCCCAATAGCACCTTAGAAACCTATTTTAGAGAGTAGAGAACAGGAAAAATGTCATCTGTGATCAATGCAGAATAAAATTCCCCACTCCTGCCCAGGACAGCAACATTAAGACCATGACTAACAAATCTTAATGATGGCTCTTATTGGAAAACACCTGGCTAATAATAACCCACTGTACCTCCCACAAGAAAACTCGACTTGGAAGTTATTTTTGTCCTGTTCCCTTTTTGTGGCTGCTAGTTTAATATAATGTTCTTTAATAGCTAGACTGCTATAACATGCTGTAGGTGTTTTCCCATTAAATATAAACCGTGCTATACAATTCTAATACTTCTAAATAATTATAATCCTTGGGAAGTGGGATTATATCTATACTACTAAACCCTTTTACTCCAACTTTGGAGTTCCTTTTCTCTGCCCTCACCTCTGGGAGCACATAGGAGGCTGCAGGAATCAGCAGGTAGGAGGCAGGGACCCCAGCACGGACCAGAGAGCGCAGCATGTGCTTTCCCTCCAGCCGTGGCCGGCTGTCTACCACTACCACCCGAAATCGCCGGCCCTTAGCCCAAGCCTCCTGAAGAATTCGTGATACCAGAGATGAGCTGGAGTGAATGGAGAGGAGGATTCAGTTACGTTACTAGCTGACGGTCAGCTCATTCCTAAATGGCAAGAACAGTAGTCCCTTCTTCAGATCATTTCACCCACCCAACCCCCAATTTTCTTAGCCATAGCATCTGGACCATACCATCCATATACCAGGATCACATCTCCATTACTGATCTTCTTATAAGCAAAGCGTGAAATTGCCTGAGCTGCAAGTACAATCTTCTCTTGCACATACCGATCAATGGCTACTTGAAGTTCTGACTTGGCCTAAATGGAATAAGATGCTTAGGGAACAAGAAATGGACACATTTCTTCTTGATGATCATGCCAGATAACTGAATATGTATATAAAGATGAGTTCAAGGGGCGTGGGGAGATATAAAAGGGACCCCAAAGTAGAACAAGTAAGGCAGCCCAACCATTTCCTCAACCCCAGACCAGGACAGAATGGCTGTGCTGTCCCTCCTAGGAGTCCTGAATGTTTCACAGCTCTACCCCCAGGTGCATGCCTTGCTCATTCCTTATACTCATCACCTCGTCTTCCCGCTTGGAGCTGCTCACACCCGTGATCTCCTTGTTAAGGAATTTGATGGCGTTGTACATGCTTGCTGACAGGGGACGGCACAGAGTCAGGAAGCTAAAAACAACACCTTACATTTGTGTGACTCCTCACAATTTACAAAGCTTTCACATTTAAAAAAAACTCTTTAAAAAGACAAAGAACAGAAAGATGAAAAAGAGGTAGAAGAGCAAGAGAAAGGATACAAGAAAAGGACTAAGAGAACTAAGAGTGGGCTTGTAGTGGTTGTCCTTACCTGTAATAGGGCTTTAATTTATTAACTAGGTCCCTTGAGAGTTCTTCATTGGGTGGTGTTGTGTAATCCTGAATCACCTGTAGTGTATATAAGTTAATCAACAAAATGCCTCCTAATAAAGATCTTGAAGGGGACAGGCAAGCTTCACAGAGGAAAGTGTTCTGAGGGTGGAGTCATTTATCTTTCCCCCAGAAATTAACTTGGGTGAGAGAAGCTGGGGGTACTGTTGGGGAGGAGAGGCTGGAGCATAAGAGGGAACAGGACAAGGCATACCTGCTGCAAGGCACGAAGCAGGGCAATACATCGGGCATTGGAGCCACTGACCAGGCCCTGGGAGTACTGCAGGCCGAGTCGCACCATGGCTGGGTGGATCACAGAGGATGGAATGCTGATGGGATGGCGGTGTCACACACTTTGCAAGGGAGCTTGAGCACTTACTGCCCACCTGCCCCTAATGAAAAGGAACTTCCTTCACTAGCACAAACACCCCCATTTCTACTAGAGTTTTGCCTTGTGTTCATGCTTCTTCCCACAGATCCAATCTCAAATTTCCAGACACTTTCAAAACATAATTACTAGAACTTCTCAGATTAAAAGTTATGACAAAAGATCCTACCTCATACATTGAGTCAGAGAGTTTTGTCTGCTGTACTGGGGTAGGTGGGAGAAAAGACTGACTTTGGATCCATAATCTTTTCGTGTAAGACCCTTGACAAAATAGAGAAACAGAACCAATGGCCCAGAGTTTAAAACTTATGATATGAAGCTGGAAAGGAAGTAAACAGTGAAACTTCTTTGACCCGAATACTCATCCTTCTCCAGGGTCTCATTTTTGCTTCAAGTACATTTCCTCCCTCTACCCCACTTCCCTAGACCCTTTACACCAAAGCCACTTCCTACCTGTTGTTGCTCTGGTTTTTTAACCAGTCTTCTCAAAATTGTGGGGTCATCAACTTGAGTGTGCTCAGGGAAACGTTTCACTCCTAGAAATAATGATCATGTTTTCAAGACTCTGTAAGACTTACAGAGTAAGTGATACTGAGAAATTTACTTTTAGGGCGTAAGAGACATCACGAAAAATTGGACAGAGGGAAGTGGAAAAGGGGGAGGGGAGAAGAAGAAATAGGGGTATAAGGTTAAAGGGACAATTTTGAACTGTGGGAACCACAGCAAAAAATGGGAGATGAGAGCTAAGCTAACGCAAGAATGAAAATCAAACAGAGGTCTTGAAGTGACAGGAAGATACCTGAGGGGGTTTCTCCAGCTGTGCTAGGACAGGACTGAGGAGGTGGTCCTCCTTGTTCGCCTTTTCTTGCCTGTTTTAGGGCCCGCTCTGCTTCTTGCTTGGCTCGACGTTCAGCTCGAAGTTCAGCTTTACTCCGACCAGCTGGAACTTTCTCCCCAGTAGTGCCCAAATGGCTGCCGGGTCCTGGCAGTTCCTTGGTTGGGCCTACTGAAAGTAGAAAGAAGAGATGCCCCAACCCCAGGCAGGCAATATCTATGCTTTCTTATCAGCAAGACTTCTCTTTTCCTCTCTATCTAAACTTCTTTAAACTTCAACCAACTCTGTCCCGTCTCCCCCTTTTCTCTGCCACACATCCTTTTACTAGCTCGACATCCCAGTCCTTTAAAAGCTCCCGCACCTTGACATTGGGCTGAAGATACAGCAGAATCAGTTTCTGCCCCCTTTTCCTCCTTCCGTTTCTTCTTCAGCTGTTTCTTTTCCTTCCGCAGCTGCAGCTTCTCTTCTTGGGTCATCTCTCTCCCTGCTGCCTAAAACATAAAATACTGCTCTTCCCCAACCTTTTCAGAGGTAAATAAACACTACTGGACGCTCACAAGATTCCCAGAAGGTAAAGTCTCTAAAGCTCCCTAACTCTCACCAGTTACCTGTTACAAGTTTACATCTCACAGGGAACGAAGGTTCTTATCCACGGTCACAGTCACAGACCTTTAGAGCGATAAGAACTCTAAATTCTCCTGACTTTATTGAGAAAATGAAAAAGGGATGGAGATCGAGGCGGAATGAAACTGATACAGCCTCTTGCGCAGCGCTTGACGGGCAGCTTGGGAGGGCACCCTCACTTACCCCAGGCCGAGGAGGAAGCTCCGTCTTCATCCCAGATCCTGAGTCTATATCAGAAAACAGGGCACAAAGTGACCCCGAGAGGCTCCGGGAGGGTTTGAGGGAACTCGTACAGGGAGCAGCTGGCTGATGGGTCGGCATGTTCACGGCTCCGCCAGCAGGCGGAAGGTGAGCCAAGGATTCGCGTGGGGACGCAGTGAGCGGAAGGATCAAAAGGTAGGCGGGGGAGGGGAAAAGGTGGGGCACCCACCCTTCTCACGGTAACCAGGCGGTCTGCGGCTCCAGGCTGCGCCCGAGGCAGAGCCGACTGGCGTGGCGCCGGAACTGAGCGACAGTGCTCAGAGGGCCTCAAGGCCCAGCAGCGGCCGTCCGGAGCCCCTCGGCTAGCGTGCCTATTTGTGCACCCCGGCCCTACACTCACCCTTGCGAACAGCCACAGCCACGGCAGCCATCACCCACAGTCCTAGGATCCGACCCCACGGTCGCAAGGACTACAGCACGTCCTGGGCCGACACCTGCGGCGCTCAGCCCCTAGCCTACTACACTCTGATGTGCGCTGGCGCGCCGCCCGGCCTACGGGTAGCGACGAGGACCATCTCGACTTGGGTCCTCCAGTCCCGGCAGTCTCTTCCTGCCCTTTAGACTACAATTCCCAGCATGCCGGAACGCTGCGCCCGGGAGCGGACGTCCCACCGCCCTTCCCACCTCCTATCGCAGACCCTCCCCACCCCCAAAATGGCGAATGAGGCTGCGAGGACACGCTGAGCAGTGGAGGCGAGCGTGCAAAGCCGCTGCGGCCCTCACAGTCCGGTGCCTGGCTGGGCCCTGCTTCAGGGAACATGCACTTTTCCATTCCTGAAACCGAGTCCCGCAGCGGGGACAGCGGCGGCTCCGCCTACGTGGTGAGGACCGGCTGGAGCCGGGCCGGGCAGGGGCGGGGATAACGGGCCGGCGTCCTCTCTGAGCGGCCTCCGAGGCCTGGCCGCCGACACCCGACGGCCTTGCCGGGATCTTATGTTACGTCTCAGATTCGTCCAGAAGTCGCTCCAGCTCCTGTAGGTCCTTTGTTCGGCCGCGTCGCCTTCAGTTGGGCTGCGGCTGCTATGGTGGGCGTCACTGGTCTCTTGTGAATAGAGACTGCGACACGCTCCCGTATTTCCCCAGGACTGGTCCTCCTGCTTTGGGACTTGGTCCTGGGGAAAAGAGATTAACAAGGTCTCGGCGCGTTACTCAGGCGGAGCTGTGCCAGGCAACTTTGCGGCCAGGGTTCTGAGGGGTGTCGCCGGATCGCGACCCTAAAATGCTTGCCTGCTTTTGTGTCCTCAGGCCTATAACATTCACGTGAATGGAGTCCTGCACTGTCGGGTGCGCTACAGCCAACTCCTGGGGCTGCACGAGCAGGTGGGACTAGCACCCCTACCTTGAGGCAGCGTCACACCCTTCCCTACCCCTTGGCATCAGTGTCTCCCATTTTCCTCCCTCGTCCCTTTCCTGTAGGCTGTAGTTACTCTTTAATCACTGCTACAGGGGAGGACCTATGACTTTACCTTATCTTTTGACATTTCCGGGGAACTCCCTAAGAAGCTTAATGTCTGCGTTTTGTTTCTCCCTATACTCACACCCTCTTTCCTGCTTCTCTGTCCCCTGGCTTACTTCAAGCTTTGCCTGTGCATGAAAAGGCGACCTCATCCCCACCCTCCTTTCTGCTGCCAAAGCACATTCCTTCTATTATCTAGTTGCAACTTAAAATTCTTTTGCCTGCTCACACAAACCAACCGTTTTCCTTCTATGTTCTGTGGTTCATCTCAGTGTAAGTAGCTGTTCCAGTTATCTTGATGTATCCGTGATGCAATGTTTCTCCGTTCTCATCAGACTGTGAACTCTGTTTACCTCAGTTCAGAGTCCTGGTTCTGCTAATACCTAGTTGTACAACCCTGAGCAAGTTACCTAATTTCTTTGGGTCTCAGTTTCTACAACTGAAAAATGGACTTGTTGATCTGTAAAGTCCCTATAAGTCCCAAGATGCTTTATGAACACACTTAACTATTAACTATTTGTGCATATAAGTTTTACTTATAAAGCTCTTTGCTTCCTGTGAGGGTTCAGTAAACACAGTCTTGCTAGATAATTAAGGGCCTCCCTAGGCCCTGACCCTATACAAAAACCCTTCCTACACTGTAAAGGGACTGACTTGTACACAGTAAGATAGGAAAGAACATGTATCTAAGACAGATGAATGGCTCTATTGGCAAAGGTAGACTACCTTTGCCAAAGGAATTGTTCCCCAGATGACCAGGTTAGATTGGGAAGCGAGACTGAGGAAGGGAAAGGGAGTCCAAAACAACATTGTGAGCATGGATTGCCTATTCTTGTTTGCTATGTTAATGTGAAGGGTTGTATCTCTTTCTCTAAAATAGCTTCGGAAGGAGTATGGGGCCAATGTGCTTCCTGCATTTCCCCCAAAGAAGCTTTTCTCTTTGACACCTGCTGAGGTAGAACAGAGGAGAGAACAGTTAGAGAAGTACATGCAAGCTGGTGAGTGGTTGGAGGGAACTTGAGGCTGGCTGTGTTGAGGACAAGGGGGGAGACTAGACAGCTGTTTTGTGGAAGGTCCTGAATTCTAGACATGGGAAGCTTCTTGTCTGATCTGGATTTAATTGCAAAAAGTAAGTAGCATGCATAGATGCTCTAGATACTAGCAAAGCAACTTGGGCACTAATATCTATGAGAAATTCTAATATAATAGTAAATAGTCTTACAGCAGTTTAGCTTGATGGGGAGAGCTTAAATTGCTTCTGATGTGTTTTTGGTTGACATCGTTATTTCCCTACTTCTATAGACTGAACTCAACTAGATGGCAGCTGGGTGGGACAGGTGAAGAATTTATGCAAACAGTGAGATGAGACCAGCTGGGGATGTAACAGGCCACCATCAGCCCAGGAAATGAGGTCTGGGGAGGGTACTTACCAAGAAAGATTCCTAAATTACTGCAACATCATTCTCATCCCCACAGTTCGTCAAGACCCATTGCTTGGAAGCAGTGAGACCTTTAATAGTTTCCTGCGTCGAGCACAACAGGTGAGGCTTTGGTAGGACCAGGATTTAAGGGAAGGGCCTTCCTGCAGGGCAGTGTCACTTTAATGAGGTGACTGCAGAGAAGTCATCCTGGCACCATTTTTCATGGAATGGCACTTCTGCTATACCAGTGAAATCAAGGAAACCCAGCCTGTAGTTAAGCAACTGAAAATAAAGACACCAGAGGGACCTAGACAGAGTTGGACAGGGGTTAAAGCAGTGCCTTCCACTCCCAGGAAACCCAGCAGGTTCCCACAGAAGAGGTCTCCTTGGAAGTGCTGCTCAGCAACGGGCAGAAAGTCCTGGTCAATGTTTTAACTTCGGATCAGACTGAGGATGTCCTGGAGGTGAGGTGCTTGTTCTGCACCCCAGAGCCCAGGTTTGGGGGGTGATTGGAACCAGCCAGTATGACAAGCTATACTTTTCTTCCCTACTCTCAGGCTGTGGCTGCAAAGTTGGATCTTCCAGATGACTTGATCGGATACTTTAGTCTCTTTCTAGTTCGAGAAAAAGAAGATGGAGCCTTTTCTTGTGAGTTTCTCTGTTCTTTACTGCTTCCCTGTGCTTCTAGTAGTGAATTTGCCTGTCTGCCCCCTTGCATTTCCTCAGGGCTTTCCTCTTGATTCACCCCCACCCTTGAGTCTCATGACATTTTCCTCTTTTGTTTTAACCCATAGTTATACGGAAGTTGCAAGAGTTTGAGCTGCCTTATGTGTCTGTTACCAGTCTTCGGAGTCAAGAGTATAAGATTGTGCTAAGAAAGAGGTCAGGGCTGAGCTTGGAGGAGGGGGGGAGGTGCTGGATTGAATTACTGGGCCATGTATTGAGACAGAATAATCTGGTCACTGGGTGTTTGTACCAGGCTTCCCAAGCTTCCTCCCACCATACCACCATTAGTCTGATAGTTCTAGATTGTTCCTGTTTTGCCCGTATTCCATTCTACCTCTTGCTTTACCCCAGCTTAGCCCCATTACTCCTTTCCACCCCTTTGCCTCACAGTTATTGGGACTCTGCCTATGATGACGATGTCATGGAGAACCGGGTTGGCCTGAACCTGCTTTATGCTCAGGTGAGCTTGGCGCTGCCTCAGAACCCTTCCCCTGAAAGTGACTCCAGTGTCCCACTCTGCCAGGAAAACTCCTGTCATGTCTTCTGCCAGTTCATGGGGAAGTTCCTAGAATACTGTCAGGGTGTCTGGCACAACATCTACTCTCCCTACTTTGTAAGCTGGTTATGGTCAAGGACTTACTGCAAAAGAGATAGTTGAGTGTGGCGCTAGGGTTCAAGCTGTATAGAGGTAACTGGACACTCTTCCTTGGACTTCTGACTGGGACCCCTAAGCCTCCCTCTCCCCCCACTCCTTAATTGTAGACAGTATCAGACATTGAGCGTGGGTGGATCCTGGTAACCAAGGAGCAACACCGGCAACTCAAATCTCTGCAAGAGAAGGTCTCCAAGAAAGAGGTGAGCTCTGCCTTTCTCCTTCCAAGTGGTTGTTTTCTCCCAACTGCCCTGCTTCCTGTCCTGACCCACCCCACGTGGTGACTGGGTTTCAGTTCCTGCGGCTGGCCCAGACTCTGCGGCACTATGGCTACTTGTGTTTCGATGCCTGTGTGGCTGACTTCCCAGAGAAGGACTGTCCGGTAGTGGTGAGCGCAGGCAACAGTGAGCTCAGCCTCCAGCTCCGCTTGCCTGGCCAGCAACTTCGTGAAGGCTCCTTCCGGGTTACCCGCATGCGGTGTTGGCGGGTCACCTCCTCTGTGAGTTGGAATAAGAGGGAGAGGCCTTTGGGATGGGGTCCTGGGAAGCCTTGAGTTTCAGGAATGGGCTGGGGGGGCTGTAGTGGGTCAGAGAATCTGGCAGATTGGTCAGAATGAACTCAGCCTAATATCCCTCTTTCCCAGGTGCCATTGCCCAGTGGAGGCACAAGCAGCCCAGGCCGGGGCAGGGGTGAGGTGCGCCTGGAACTGGCTTTTGAATACCTCATGAGCAAGGACCGGCTCCAGTGGGTCACCATCACCAGCCCCCAGGTGTGAGCCCACCCTCAGGCCTCTGGACCCCATTGCACCGCCTCTCTTAGATATCCAAGTCTAGGGTTTCCAGGACTCCATGTGAGTGGGAGCCCTTGTCTTAGGGGTGCTGGGCTCAGGATTACAACTCTAGTCAGGCTGAGCTCTTCTGTTGCCCTCAGGCTATCATGATGAGCATCTGTTTGCAATCCATGGTAGATGAACTGATGGTGAAGAAATCTGGCGGCAGTATCAGGAAGGTAAGCAGCTGAGTGGTTGTGCTTTCTCTGTCTTGTCCTAGGTGTCAGGGAGGTAAGTGATGGGGATTCCAAAGGAAGTGATCCTGCCCTTTCTCAGTGTCTTGTATCTCCATCCCCAGATGCTACGCCGGCGGGTGGGAGGCACCCTGAGACGCTCAGATAGCCAGCAAACGGTGAAATCCCCACCAATGCTTGTAAGTGTTAAATATCAATACCCTACACTTGCTTCATGTCCCCAGTGAGGTCTCTTGACACCTCTGCCTCCTCTTCCCCAGGAGTCCCCTGATGCCAGCCGGGAGTCCATGGTCAAACTCTCAGTGAGTTTCCCATGAGGGTTTGTGTGGTGGGTGTTTGTAGGGGATCTCAGGGAGGCTCGAGCCCTCTGATCCCACCCTGCCTTTGTTACAGAGCAAGCTGAGTGCCGTGAGCTTGCGGGGGATTGGCAGTCCCAGCACAGATGCCAGTGCCAGTGATGTCCACGGCAATTTCGCCTTCGAGGGCATTGGAGATGAGGATCTGTGATCTCCAGTGCTAGGATGTCTGCCCTCTACCCCAGAGGAATGTTCAAAAACTTGCCCTGTGCCTGCATCCCCCAAACCCGGGGGCCTTTTCCTTCCTACCTTCCCCTTTTCTCCTCTCGGCCAGGGGCCTCCTAACCTACGTTCCCTTTCCCTTTGGGCTGGCTGCACAAAGGATTGTCCCTTTTACAGAGCTGGCCCTCAATGCCAAACTAGCATTTAGTGTTTTGCACAAAGTCCACGGGACCATGGCTACCTGCCTTGGGGAGGAACCACAGCTCTCGGGCTATTTCTGGCTCCTCAGGGCCATGGGCCAAGAGGATGGGCAGAGGTCTGTGTATGGTCTGGCCCAGTTTCCTGTCATTAAACTCAGCCTGATTGCTGCCTACCTCTGGTTCCCTCTCTACCCCTGCTTCCAGTCACAGCATGAACTGCTGTGCTAAGGGTGAGGCTGAGCTGTGCTTGCCACTGCCAATTCAGCATAGACGTGGCTTTGTTAGTGTTTCCTTTATTATAAAGCACTGAAATAAGTTAAATAAACAGGTGGGAGCCTGGGCAGTCCCCCAGCCAGTTTCTCCACAGCCCCTGGGAGCAGTGGAAGGGAATACAGGGCCCTTCTCACTGAGCTCATGAAGTGCATCAGTCAAGGCAAGGCCTCCTGGTCCATATGGGCACCCCGCCTATGGGGTCTGGACTGGTCCATATAGTGCCTAGGTTAGTCTATGTGGAGCCCCTGGCCAGCGGGGGAGGAAGGAGAACGTGGCTTCTGGTCCATCTCTATAAAACAGACAGGAGGATCAGGGCCATATGGCCAAGAGAGAAGGACCTAGTTCAGGGTGAGTCTGTATGGAGAGTCCGGCTACCAGTGGTGCCCAGGGCTGTTGGACCCCGAGAGCTCAAAACAGAGGCGGGACTATGAGGTGGGGCCCAGCCCTCAGAGGTAGAGAGGCCAGGCCCTCCGGTGCCACCATGCCCATGCACCTTCTGGTGGCGTTTGTAGTTGTCCCAGTGGCCTGTGGTGTAGGCGCAGGTGGCACAGCGGAAAGGCTTCTCGCCTGTGTGGCGCAGCATGTGACGTTTGAGGTTCATGCTCTGGTTGCAGCTGTAGTTGCAAAGGCTACACCGAAAAGGTTTGTCCCCAGAGTGGATGCGACCGTGACGCTTGAGGTTGGCGAGGTTGCCACAGGCATAGGGGCAGAGGGGGCATTTGTAGGGCTTCTCTCCTGTGTGTACACGCTGGTGCCGTTTCAGGTTATCCAGATGAGCAGAGGCATAGGGACAGCGGGCACAGCGGAAGGGCTTCTCACCACTATGTGTCTTCATGTGCCGGGCCAGGTGGTTAGGATAGTGAGTGGCAAAGGGGCAGAGGCTACAGGCAAAGCCTTTGTCACTGGGACCCTGGGCCCCCCCACTCGCACCTCCTCCAGCCTCTCCTTGCATGCAGCGCCCACACATGGCAGCTCCCAGCCGGCTCCCCTCCCCCTCCTCCAGTTCTTGTCCACAGTTCCGGCAGGTCCAAGGGAACAGCAGTTCTGGCAGTGGTTCTGATCCAGTTCCACATAGGCCCTCCCCTTCACCCCTCAGCTGCCCACAGTCTGGCAGGAAACTGGCACCACCTGGCGGCATGAGGCTCAAATCTGGAAGCAGCAGAGCATCTGTAGGGACAGAGACCTAGTGAACCCATGTACCCCTAGGGCCACCCACCTGTGTCCCAGGTTCTGTGGTCCCTAGTGTTTTTACCTTCAGGTCGCCTGGGCACTGTCCCCTCCTGCTCTGTGGGACTGGGAGGCCGGGTTGGACGAGGAGCACAGCAGCGGAAGCCACAGGTCGGGCAGGGAGGAGTGGGGGGCCCTGCATGGGTGCGCTGATGCCGCCTCAGGTTGCCCAGGCTGCTGCAGGCAAAGGGGCAGTGGGGACAGCGGTAGGGCTTCTCGCCAGTGTGGGTGCGGGTATGTCGTGTCAGGTTGACGAGCTGGGCTGAGGCGTAGGGGCAGCGGCCACAGCGGAACGGCTTCTCCCCGCTGTGTGTCTGCATGTGCCGCTTCAGGTGGCTCGAGTAGTGGGACACGAAGGCGCAGAGGCGGCATGAGTATAGTAGCCGTGGGGGCAGCGGGGCCCCCCCACCCGGCCCTCCTGCCCCACAACACGGCCCCTCACCTGTCGGCCCCCCACACAGCTGGCAGGCTGGGCCTGGCCTCTCACCCCTGGCCTCCCCTGGACCCCTGGCTGGCTCCTCAACTTCACTCTCGGCACTTAGTGCCCGGCCGCCCCCAGACTCATCGTCGCTCAGCCCATAGGGAAGCCCAGGCCTGGCCCCCAGAGAGTCTCCTGGTGAGACAGACATGAGAAGAAACATCAACATTGGGTAGGACCAGACTCCAATGCCCTTTCTTTCTTTTGGTCTTCCTATTTGCTTGGCCCCACCCTTCTCTTCAGTGATACCAAAAATTAAATATGAATTTTCTATTGCTGAACCTGGACTAATTTAGTGAAGACAGAGTTGTGTCTAGTTACACTTAATGAAAAAAGATTAAGGGCTCACAGTAGATAGACCACAATGAAATGAATCAATAATGTAGTAAACTGATTCTTAGGGTAAGAAAGTAAAAATACACCAGGCAGAGGCCTCAGACCTTTCCTAAGCTCTATATGAGTAAGGTCCCTTTTAGTACAGATCTGATTATAAAATAAACTGAAGAGTAAGGTAAAATGTAGAGGGAGTATAAACCTAGTAATGCATGTAATACCACTTCTAAGCCTAAAAGATAGATTCTTTTACATAGGTTCCTTTAATGACTTTCAAAAATATTAAGTGGCATGAGTAAGTAGGTAGTGCAGCAAATTAGGATGGGTGTTGCTAAGATCACAGGGGAGAGGTATTGTGGAAGGATACTTGAAGGCAGAGACAAACCTCAATACAAAAGGAGCTTATGCTGCAGATGAAAGGGAGATTAGACCTAAGTAGCAGCTTGAATGAGAAGTTGCTTCTCTGAACCTCTCAGAAGTAAACTCAAAAGAAATGGGCTATGGAGTAGGACAAGGTTATAAAAAGGACA
Source organism: Saccopteryx leptura (assembly GCF_036850995.1). NCBI lineage: Eukaryota > Metazoa > Chordata > Mammalia > Chiroptera > Emballonuridae > Saccopteryx > Saccopteryx leptura. The sequence goes on along the minus strand of NC_089505.1, from coordinate 288,042,653 downwards.
TTTACTTTTAACCAATGACATGTCCACCGTCCTATTCATACCACCTTTGGACCAGGCCCCAGAACTTCACCTCAACAAAGTGATAGAGCTGACTGGACAATTAGGCAAATGAAACTAGCTCAAGTCCAATCTAAACCAGCCCTAGTTTGTGGCAGTAAATGGTGTTTTGCTCACTGGCATTAAACTCTAACCCACCATGAAGGACAGGTTTCAGCTATCACTTAATCCTTACCCAAGTCTCTAAAACCCACCTTCAGAGTCTCTCTCGAAGCCCATGAGCTGGTCGCTGTTGTCGTCACCTTCCTCCTCTTCCTCTTCCTCTTCCTCCTCAAACTCCAGATCCTGGCCTAGTAGCAAATCACTCTCCAACACTAGGGCCCCAGGTCCTTCATCGAGGGAGTCTTCGGTATCCACTGAATAGGGATTGGAAACGTAGATGTTCCCTCAGGACCCGTGCCCATTATCCACACCGGGATGCCTGACCTCGTAGACCTTACAGCACAGACTTGTAGACCCTCCCGGGTTCCCTTAGTACCTCGGTGGGAAGCTTCGAGTCCAGGTCGCCCACCCCATCTCTTAGGAGTCCCCTTCCACTCCGACCTGAACCCACTCCATTGACCCCACCCCCGCTCTTCCCCCTCACATCGCGACCCCTGACCTTTGACCCCCTCGCATTTCACGGGCTGCGGGTGGCTTTGCTTCCTTCGGGGCATCGTGACCGGCTCCAGCCCTACGCCGCCTCTGGCCTGCGGCCGCCCGGCCCCGCCCCTCCCAATTCGGCCTGCCGCCTGCCCTTCCTCTCAGGGCCCGCGGGCCGCCCCCATGCAGCGGCGCGGGCCCCGGGTAGACCCCGGCCCTGGCCCCGCCGCCCAGCTCAGGCCGCTCCCGCCGCCACCGCCGCGTCCATTCATGGAGCCCCCTACCCCCCTACGGAGACCAGCTGGTACCTCCGTACTCGCTTCCGCTTCCGCTACCGCAGAGTCGCACGGGACGTGTAGTCCGCGGACTGCAGAGGCAACAAGGCTTTCCCAGCGTGACCAGGAAGTGATTGTGACAAAAGGAAGTGGAAGAGCCAATCAGAGATCAGATTAAAAAAAGGTTGGCGAGGACCAAAGCGGGGCCACTGGCTTCGTCTTGTATGCCACCTGGCTGGTCCTGAACCCACTCTGAGGGAATGAGGAAATTATTCCTGACTGCAGGAGGGGGTGAGGATGAGCTGACATGACACTCTAGCCAGCCTGCCAGCAACTCAGGGAGTTAAAATACCTGGGCCCCATCTCCCTGACACACAGGGTCGCACATGAGACACACACACAAACGTACACATTGGCTAGGAAGAGCTACTAATGGCGTCAAGTATAAAGGCTGAGCAACCTGGATGGCCCAGACACGACGACAGCAAAGAAAGGACACCAGGGCACAATTAGGTTTTGGCCTTTAGTCTGAAAAAGTGTTGATTGAAAGTGTACAACAGAGAGCGGGTGCAAGCGGCCAGGGCCATGGAGCCGCCAATAAAAAAGAATGTCCTTAAATAAAGTTCACAGAGTAAAAACCAGAACCTCCAGTCCTTCCCTCCAACACAACAGAGCACAGGCACAGAACCGGTGATGAGCCCCAAGGAGTGAGGAGGAGGCTGGGGAGAACAGCAGAGGCTCCTGGGCTGCTGTGTGGACGGAGAGCCCTCTTTGGAATGGGCTGAGTAAAGCCACCAGCTCCCCCTGCACACCTCACAACCACTGCTAAGGCTAAAGGAAAAAGACAAAACTCAGTCTCAGGTCGAGGGCTCAGAAAACAGTCCAGGGGGCAGGAGTGTGACACCCAAAACCGCTAGTCCCGCTTGGCCTTCTTATTGTCACTGTTGCCATTTTCTTCAGCCTCCTCAGTAGAATGCACCTCCTCCAGTTTCCGCTTGCCACTCTCTGGCTGAGGCTGTGCTGTGTTTCGGGGCTTGAAGCAAATGATGATGCAGGTCATGTTGTCACACCCTGTACCGTCCCCAGAAGTGTCTGGTGCCAGGCACTGATCCAGCAGCTACAAAAGGGATGACGTAGCACAACTTCAGGGTTTGAACACCTTCCTAGGCACCTAATGTCCCACTAGTGGGCTGGCCCTGCCAGACAAGGTGGCAGGAGGGAAATGGGCAACAAGTATTACAAAACAGCCCATTTGCCAGTCCATGAGGCATAGGGGTAAGTCAGGGAAATGAGGGAAGGAACTTTCTAGTCAGGGTTTGGCATCTGTCACTAATAAATATAATTCCCAGGCTCTGGTCTTAGAGAAAATCCTGGCTATGCAGACCACTCACTCACTCTCCTCCACCTGGGAACTCACCTCTTCCACGATGGATGACAATAACCGAAGTTCCCCATTTTCATCACGCTGGCTAATCTTGGATTGAATAAAGTCTATAACTTCCTGGCTGCTCATCACATTCCTGGGATCAAAAACAATAGGTTCTTCAGTCCCACCAAAGCAGAGTAGAGGAATATGGCTAGAGCTTACAGCCTAGGCCAATGTAAACACTCACAGATTGTCCTCATTCTGCCTTAGGCTTGGGGATCTTGATACCAAGCTGTCTGCCTAGGCTCTAATCCTAGAGCAGCATGAGAAAATGTGCTGAATGCAACCATTCAAGAGATGATAAAGCCAAAGCAGCTCAGAGCCCTACACGAGAAGTAATGCTGCAGAAAAAAGGGAATTTTAAGGCATTTTGCCAGTGCTCACCAGATGCCATCACAGGCAATGACCATGAATTCGTGGTCATCAGTGAGAGTCAGCACCTTGATGTCAGGAAGAGCTGAAATCATCTGTTCCTCAGGTGGCAGGTTCTTGTTTCTCTTATAGAAATGGTCTCCTGAAGTAAAGGAATAATTGGTTAATGAGAAGCTTGGGCACCTTCCAGACTTGTGTTTGAAGCCTTACCATTCATTTATCTCTTTTCCATAATCTAATCGTAAAGAGAAGTGAGTTCTAGTTTTTCTAGTCTCAGCCTTGACTTTAGGTTGTTGAATCTCAACTCACTAATTTGTCTTTTTCACCCCAGAAATGATACCAGTCTAATCTATTTCATAGAAACATTTATTTGTTGATTTTGAGAGACAGCGGGAGAGAAAGAGATAAAAACAGAATTGTTGCTTTTGTTTTTCCATGCATTTATGCGTTCACTGATTCATTCTTGTATGTGCCCTGACTGGGAATCAAACCCACAGCTTTGGTACATCTAGACAATGCTCTAATCAACTGAGCCACCCAGCCAGGGAGAAGACAGAGACATTTAAGGATGTAGGTGGCATATACAGAAATATGTGGAAAGGTAAAAGGGCTATGAAGAATAAAACTTGCTATTATATAGTCTGAAACAGAAACCGAGATCCCAGAAGTCTTTCCCATACTTCCCTAACCCTTACCAATGGCTCGCGACAGGTTGAGGCCCCCATTGACTCGCCCATCCATGGTGACCTTGCCACCAGCATTCTTGATGCGTGCCAGTTCCACTTCATCCTCCGGCTTGTGGTCATAGGACATGTCTAAAGCTTTGCCAGCCTCCGACACCACACAGCGAGAGTCCCCGGCATTGGCTACAATCAACTGCTTCCCTCGGATCAGAGCCACCACCGCTGTTGTACCACTATCAGAGCCAGGCTTTAAGAGGAAGAAAGGAAGCATCATGGGAGGTTCTGTACACAAGCTTCTCTCATCAGTGCTCCCCTGACCATCACCTATGCCTTCTGTTCTCACTAGGACCAATAAGAGAGCTTTAACCAACAGGAGGAGCACAGATTTAACCTTTCCAGCACAGTCCCTCCCTTTTCTAGTTCCAAAGATCTAATTCCCTTGCAGAATAAATCCCCCCATGACCATGACTTCAGTACTAAGATAGCAAGGGGGTCCCCTCTCCCAAAAGAAAAAAACAGGAAATTCTCTTGTGCCTCTTGGTTTTTCTAAATGGATTGCTCTGTTCCCTTCCCCCACACACCTCCTCTTTGCCTTCCATGCCAGGGACCATCATCTCCTCCTCTTCTTCCTCATCCTCTTCAGCCTCCTCGGTGTCATCCTCATCTTCCTCATTCTCTGCCTCTTCACTGCTGTAGCCATCTTCTTCCTCACTGCATTCCTGCCGGAGGGATGATCCCAAGCCACTGAGACTGGGATAACCTCCTGTCCCACTCCCCACCTCCTACTCAAAACAAAGAGGTCCTGCTGAACACAGGTCCTCAAAACACTAAAAGATGCAACCATATAATCATGGTGAGAAATTTGGGGGAATAGAGAGGGGTAGGATGGGTATAACTGATATCCTGAACTGGGCTCAGCAGTTCCTAGCAGGAAGCCCTGGGGAAGGCCAGGGCTGTCAGCCAAAAGGACCTTCTAGGCAACTTGACCAGAAAATAAGTAGCCTAGAAAAGGAAATAAATATCCAAAGTAATGACCACCATCTTCCTGTCCTCTCTCTAGGAGAGACTCTGGAAAACCAGAACTTGATCCGTTTATTAGTATATCAACAAAGGAATAATATGTAAGAGTGCTAATAGTACCTATGTTGGTGAAGATAATGAATTCAAGAAAAAGCTTAGAATATACTGGGTCTTGGGGATGACATCAAAATAGGAGAAGGAAAAGAGTCAAAAGCTATGGATGGCAGCCAAACAGGCCCTATCTTGAACTTCAGCATCTACCTGCCCCTACAGGCCCTTACCTCACTGTCTTCCTCTTCCTCCTCCGCCTCATCTGACTCATCCTCACTGTCCTCAAAGAACTTGGACTTAGCAACTCGAGGCAGCTTGTCGGAGGCTGA